>NC_089268.1:26003163-27203163 GCF_963930625.1 Muntiacus reevesi | reverse complement strand
GTATAAGCTGGAACAAGGAACTATCTGAAATTGAACTGACCCCACACTGCCTACAACAGCTCCAGAGAAATTCCTAGATATATTTTTACTATTATTGTTTTTTTAATTAAAAAACTGTTTCTTCTTCTTCTTTTTTTGAGGCCTCTATTACTCCTTTAATTATAATTTTTATAACCCACTATTATCTTGCAAAAAAAGGACCCTATTTTTAAAGCGAACTTCATATATATTTCTTATTCTTTTTGTGTTCTTGCTTTTTTTTAATATTGTATTTTTAAGAGTCTAACCTCTACTCTAGATTTTTAATCTTTGTTTTTTAGTATTTGATATCAATTTTGTACATTTAAGAATACAATCTTCAGTACCCATTTTTACTCAGCAGTGTGATTACTGGCTTCATTACTCTCTCTCCTTTCTGATGCTCCTTTTTCTCTCCCAGGTCACCTTTATTTCCTCCTTCTCCCTTCTCTTCTCAACCCAATTCTGTGAATCTCTGTGGGTGTTCTGGGCTGCAGAGAACACTTAGGGAACAGAGTACTGTTAGATCTGTCTCTCTCCTCTTGATTCCCCCTTTTTTCTCCTCCTTCTTACCTCTGTCTCCTTTCTCCCTCTCCTCTTCTTCATGTAACTCTGTGAAACTCTCTGGGTGTCCCTCAGAGTGGAGAATCTTTTCACCATTAACCTAGAAGTTTTATTATCAGTGCTGTATGGATGGAGAAGTCTTGAGGCTACTGGAAGAATAAGACTGAAAACCAGAGGTAGGAGGCTTAAGCCCAAAACCTGAGAACACCAGAGAACTCCTGACTCCAGGGAACATGAATTAATAAGAGATCATCCATACCTACACTGAAACCAACCACCACCCAAGAGCCAATAAATTCCAGAGCAAGACATAAAACACAAATTCTCCAGCAACACAAGAACATAGCCCTGAGCGTCAATATACAGGCTGCCTAAAGTCACACCAAACCCACAGACATCTCAAAACTCACTACTGGACACTCCATTGCACTTCAGAGAGAAGAAATCCAACTCCACCCACTAGAACACCGACGCAAGCTTCCCTAACCGGAAAACCTTGACAAGCCAACTGTCTAACCCCATTCACTGGGAGGAACCTCCACAATAAAGAGGAACCACAAACTTCCAGAATACAGAAAGGTCACCCCAAACACAGCCATCTAAACAAGATGAAAAGACAGAGAAATATTCAACGGGTAAAGGAACATGAAAAATGCCCACCAAACCAAACAAAAGAGGAGGAGATAGGGAATCTACCTGGAAAAAAATTTAGAATAATGATAATAGAAATGATCCAAAATCTTGAAAACAAAATGGAGTTACAGAAATAGCCTGGAGACAAGGATTGAGAAGATGCAAGAAATGTTTAACAAGGACCTAGAAGAAATAAACAAAGAGTCAATTAATAATGAATAATGCAATAAATGAGATTAAAAAAAATACTCTGGAGGGAACCAACAATAGAATAACGGAGGCAAAAGATAGGATAAGTGAGGTAGAAGATAGAATGATGGAAATAAATTAAGCAGAGATGAAAATAGAAAAAAGAGTCAAAAGAAATGAGGACAACCTCAGGGGCCTCTGAGACAATGTGAAATGCTGCAACATTCGAATCATAGGAGTTCCAGAAGAAGACAAAAAGAAAGGCCATGAAAAAATACTCGAGGAGATAATAGCTGAAAACTTCCATAAAATGGGGAAGGAAATAGTTACACAAGCCCAAGAAACCCAGAGAGTCCCAAACAGGATGAACCCAAGGCAAAACACACCGAGGCACATATTAATCAAATTAACAAAGATCAAACACAAAGAACAAACATTAAAAGCAGCAAGGGAAAAGCAACCAATAACACACAAGGGGATTCCCATAAGGATAACAGCTGATTTTTCAATAGAAAGTCTTCAGGCCAGAAAAGGATGGCAGGACCTACTTAAAGTCATGAAAGAGAATAACCTACAACCCAGATTACTGTACCCAGCAAGGATCTCATTCATATATGGAGGAGAATTCAAAAGCTTTACAGACAAGCAAAAGCTGAGAGAATTCAACACCACCAAACCAGTTCTTCATCAAATGCTAAAGGATCATCTCTAGACAGGAACCATAGAAAGGGTGTATAAACTCGAACCCAAAACAATAAAGTAATTGGCAATGGGATCATACTTATCAATAATTACCTTAAATGTAAATGGGTTGAATGTCCCAACCAAAAGACAAAGACTGGCTGAATGGATACAAAAACAAGACACCTGTATATGTTGTCTACAAGAGACCCACCTCAAAACAAGGCACACATACTGACTGAAAGTGAAGGGCTGGAAAAAAATATTTCACACAAATGGAGTCCAAAAGAAAGCAGGAGTCGCAATACTCATATCAGATAAAATAGACTTTAAAATAAGACTGTGTAAAGAGACAAAGGAGGACACTACACAATGATCAAAGGATCAATCCAAGAAGAAGATACAACAATTATAAGCCAGTCTTTATAGGGGAAGCATGGTATGGAGTATAAAAGGAAAGAATGGGAAAAGATGGAATTTAGGTAACATAAAATGACAACTTTTTTCAAGGTGCAAAAAACAGATGAAACAACAACTAAGCATACATGAAAAATTTTTTGATTTACCGTTTTCCTGGGCGATCTTATCTGAGAAAAAAAAAAAGAGAGAGAAGCAATTAAAAGAAGCCGATGCCTTAGGGGAAGATTGGTGTGGAGTACAAAGGAAAGAATGGGAAAAGATATTTTTTTTATGGTACAAGTTGCAGATGAAACAACTAAGAACAGGTGAAAAAGTTTTGATTTGTCTTTTTCCTGTTTAATTTTATCTGAAAAAAAAAAGAAGAGAAAAGCAGTTCAAAAGAAGCCAGTTTTTATAGGGGAAGCATATGGTAAAGTAAAAGAAAGAAAGAATGGGAAAAGATGAAAGTTAGGTAACAGAAAATGACATCACTTTTTTTTAAGGTGCAAGTAGTAGATGAAGCAACAGCTAAGAACATGCAAACAAATTTTTTGACTTGCCTTTTTCCTGTTTAGTCTCATCTGAAAAAAAAGAAGAGGGAAAAAAGTATTTCATCAAAATGCAGGCCCAATGTCAAAAAATGAGTGCAGAAATTTGAAACCCTTCTATAGTTTACTCCGTGGGTCAAGTTGACCAACATTTTAGGAGGCGGAAAGGTGATGCTTCAGAGGGCATCCTACAGTCATGGGCAATGCCGTGTTACAACCCACCACCCCCACTTCCAACTCCTGGAGCAAATGTAGCAAAGACAGATAATGACTCAACCAGAAGAGGTAGAATAGGACTATTAGAGCAAACTATCAATCATTCATCTTTCAGTAGACCTATTTTTTTCAGAGCGGAGTGGAAAAAAGCACACATACATGAGTCTCATATTTAGCAAGTCATAAAGAAAATTCCATGGACAGAGGAGACTGGTGGCTACAGTCCATGGGGTCACAACTGAGCAACTGAGCACAAAGAAGCCTACGGGTTTCTCAGGTGGCCCTAAACGTAAAGAACCCACTTGCCAATGCAGGAGACATAAGCGACATGGGTTCAATCCCTGGGTTCGGAAGATCCCCTGGATAAGAGCATGACAATCCACCTCAGTACTCTTGCCTGGAGAACTCCATGGACAGAGGGGTCTGGAGGGATGTGGGCCATAGGATCACAAAGAGTCGGAAACAACTGAAGTGACCAGGCACTCACGCACCCACGCACGCAAAGAAGCTTTCAGTAAAAGCACCGGTCAGTCTAAAATAGTATCTGTAACTGTAGTCTTATGAAGGCTGCTCAGTATATAGAAGAGGTATATTTCTAAGTTCATTAAACCTGTAAACACAATACAATTGAAAACCATCATTAGGAAATCAAGGATGTTGAACTCTGGATGTTTATATCATTGTATTATGAAAAAATCTTTTAGGGGTATCATATGAGTATAGTTTCTCATGGCATTCACATAACATTTCAGTATTGGGAAATGTGTTGTATATTTCCTTAAATTAAAAGTTCTTCTACCAACATCTAAAAATAAGGGCAGTTTGGTAAATTAATAATAATGTCAGAATAAAAATGAAGGGAAAAAAATGGAACAGCTGCTATAGTATGACAGAAAATAAACCCAGTGAATACCATTAAATGCTTGTTATTTAGGGCACTTGGGTGATAGGATCAAAGTCAGTGGAAGAGGGAGCCTGAAAACCACACTGGAACCATGAAGGATATCTGAGTTTACATAGTCCTTAAAAGGACCATAGGCCAAGAAGCGTCACTGAGAAAGAATGAAGTCTTAGCTCTCATCTCCTAAGGTTTGGGCAGATAGCAACTGCATAGTAATGGCCTTTGAATTTTGAATGTATGGCACATGCACTAACAATAGACAGTTTTCAGAAAATATGTGCAAAGTGTAATCATGTACCCATCAGTCTCTTCCCTTTTGTTTCACAACATTCACATGGAAACTGTGGTGAGACTCTATAGAATAAAAGAAGGCAGTGTTTATAAAGAAGGAAAAAGAGTTCTGAAAAAATAAAGGGATGAAAAAGAATGAGGCCAGAGGGTAGAAAAGCAGTAATTGAGACAACTTAATATGGATGAAACTTAATATGTTATGAAACAAAATAAGAGAAAATAACAGACACTGAAGGCTAAGGGCATGCCAAAAGATGGTGTATAGATAAAAGGAAAGGGAATGTGAAAGACTCAATGGAAGCAGTCATTTAGAGTCTTATTGGAGTAAAAAACTTGTCAGAGAAATTTACCAATTTTTTTCAAAAGCTGGTCAGAAAAATAAAGTGAAAAGATCCAAATAAGTGTTAGAGAACAGAAAAGAAAGGGTATACACACTTGATGAAAATTCACATGCAGTGTTAAATGTACCAGGATGCAGGCCAATCCACAGAATGCACACACACATGCCAGCACACACACATATACAAACTGCAGCTGAAAGCTACCCCTTTCGGGAGAATATTGGTTAAGATTACAAAAGAAAAAACTGAATGAATTTACTTAGGAAAAATGTCATGAACAGTAGTAATAGTGGTAACTTTTTAAAAATGTTTCTGACATAATGCTTTTATGCAATTTCTTTTTTTGCAAAGAATTTCTTTAAAAAATGAAAAGGAGAAAAATGAGTGAACCCTCTGTATTGGAAAAAGATCATTATTTCTTCCAATTATTATCTTATAAAATTATCTTGACTCAAATTGTTTATATTTCTATTTCTTGGAGGTTAGCCTTCATAAGTTCCTTGATTGGTGCTAAATTTAGAGTCAGTGCTTATTATTTTGGTAGTGCTTGTTGTACACAATAGTCACACTCACTGAATTAAAAGAATCTGAATCACTGCTAATAGAAAAATATCATGTTAGTTTCCTGAGTGCTTCTTTTCACAAAGTTTTCAGCAACTGAGTAAACTGTAACTTCTTAAAATGCAGATTTCTATTTAAATTCATGACTAAATGAAGTTCATTTTAATTAAATCACATGAAAGTAAGGAAATGATGCTCTAGGCACAACATATGGAAATTGAAATCAAATGACCTGGGCACATGTGGGAAAAGCTTTCAAAATAGTCTCTGAGAATGCCAATACTTTTGAAATGTATGGTTAATAAATTTACATGGCAGGAACGGTCTGTTTATGCCAGTTGAAACAAACAACAAAAAAAAGAAATCATAAAAATTAAAAAACAAAAAAATTAAAGAAATCATAATGAGAGAAATTGAATAAGAAATAAAGATGATGAATTTCAGTTGGAAAGACAAAATACTGAGACAAAGCCACATAAAAGCATGCATAGAGACTTGAAGACAAAGATACAAAAAAAGAATGAATCCATGACTAGGTAGGCAAAAAAGTTGCCTTGACATTGGGGACTTGACACTTTCCTCGTCACATTAAAAAAAAAAAAAAAAAAAACTCCAAATACATTCAAAATGATGATCCAATGTGAGGAAGAAACAAAGAAAAATTTGAAATACTGCCATACTTTAGCTTTTGGTTCAACATGACCTCATTTTCTATAAGATCTGAAGACATTTCCAGAAATCAGGGAAAAGAGTGTTTTGCTTTCACTCACCCCTTGGTGTCAAAGGAATCAAGACAGGAAATGACTTTGGGGAAGGAGATAGAAAGGACTTCTTGGATAAACAATGTCCATCACTGGTCCTGTATTAGACTTTCTACATTTTTCAGAATAAACTGAAAACTCACAATTATACACAAGAGAACAAGCTAAAAAGAGGTGAAGAAGCAAAGAGAAAAAGTGTTTATTTTGTAAAAAAGGTATAGTGATAATCAAAAAATGTACACTTGTGGCTGATTCATGTCCATGTATGGCAAAAACCACAACAGCGTTGTAAAGTAACTAGTCTCCAATTAAAATAAGTAAATTAATTAAGAAATAATATGACGATGATAAGGAAATGCAAAATAAAATAAAATGTCTATTTCATTGGCAGACAGGCTCTTTATCACGAGAACCACCTGGGAAGTCCATGCTTAATTATATCAATACCCAAAAAAGGAAGATATTCAATATTATTTTTAAATGTTATATATTATCTTAAGGAAATTAAAATATCATATCATATCCTGCTAGTAAAGAGCATGAAAAATATTCATTATCAAATAGGTCTTTACATTTTTAAATAAATTGTTGGCTTTTAAAGCTATCATTATGTTGCTAATTAAGCAATCTTCTTATCTTCTAACAATCCTTCAAATGGCATAGTTTATCATCCTCGGGTCTTAAACTTTCCTTTGACCACTGACTAAAATGAATAAAATGAGTGGTAGAAAATTTGGAAAATCTCTATTCTTCTTAAAGGCAATATTTACATCTGCTAGATGTTAATAGCACTTAAAATCTGTGTCATGTATCGATTATACATTGTCTTGCCTTGTTCTTTATTTCTGCCATAATTTTATGTATTTTAAACTAAACTCCCATAGATAATGGAAACCTACTGTATAGCAGAGGGAACTCTACTCAATGCTCTCTGGTGACCTAAATAGGAAGGAAATCAAAATTGAGGATATATGTGTGTGTATATATATATACATATATATATATATATATATATATATATATATATATATATATTTGGTTGATTCACTGTGCTGTACAGTAGAAACTAACACAATATTATAAAGGAACTATACTCAAAAAAAAATTTTTTTTAAGAGAGATGAGGAAGCAAAGAGAAAAAATGCTCAGTTTTCAAAAAAGTGTAGCAATAGCAATGAATCCTGTTACATGCATTAAGGAAACATATTCCTAAATATCATCTCTTCCTTTGAAAACAGGATTATAATTGAAATTTTTCACTAGAAAAGAAGTATGTTAAGTTTAAAATGACTATTATGGTGATATTAAAGAAAATAAAACAACTATAAAACCATAAAATATTGGCTACATATGATGCAAAGAGAACAGAAATTTGTAATCCTTTTATAGTTTATTCCAAGTTTCAAAGTGGTCAATATTTTTTTAATTGGAAGCAAAGATTTCTGAAGGACATATTGTCAAATAGGAGCAATGCTATATCTCATACACACACACACACACACACACACCACTTGATGCAAAAATTATAAAGATGGAAAATGACACTGTGAGGTAGAATAAGACTTCTGAGATAAGCAACATAAATCATATGTATTTCATTGGACCTTTTCTTTTTGTCAGAATACAATCCAAACATGCACACATACATGAGTATTTAAGCTACTTAGAAAGTCATGAGGAAACCTACAACAAAAGCATCCATCTAGCTAAAACTCCATCAGTAGCAGTAGTCCTATGAAGCATGCCTCATGCGTTAAAGACATGTATTCCCTACTTAACTTGAATCTGTAACCAAAAATATAGCTGAGAAATATCATTATAAAAGGAAGGATGTTAAACTTTTAATGGGTAATTAGCGTTTCATTAAAAAAAAAACATTTAGGAGTATCCTAGAACTCTAGCCTTTCATGGCATTCACATACAACTTCAAAATGGAGAAATATGTCATAAACCATCTTGCTCAGTATACAGAGTTCTTCTACAAACACTTCAAAATTATTGCCACTTGCCACATCAATAATTATATTAATAAAATGCAAGAGAAAGACAGAAAAATTACTGTGGTATGAGGGAAAATAAATCCAGGAAAAGTATGCAAAATATCTGTACCTGAGAGAAGATTAGTGAATGGTCAAGGGCATTGGATGTGTGAGCCTAAAGTCCACACTGTATCTATGAGTTACCCCTGAATTTACAGTCTTTGAAAAGACAAAAGTTGGAGAAAATTCACTCAGCAAGTGTGGAGTCTTATCTCATAAAGCATGGGGAGGTATCCATGGTATATTAATGGCCACCTGAACTTTGAATACATGACAAAAAGGCTAAGTTATTGAAAGTATACCAGAAAATAAATACAGAATGTAAACAGTGTGCCCCTCAGTCTCATCCCCACAAAATTCACAGTAAAACTGAGAAGGTGCTGGATGACAGAAAAAGACAGTGTCTATAGGGAAGAAACATAGGAAATGAATTAGGATGTACTGAGAAAGACTTACACAGGTCTAGGCTAATAGATGGAGAGAATTTAATATAGAAAAGTCCATAAACAAAATATTGAGGAGAAAAGAGTAGATAATGAGATACAATGTGAGCCAAAAAATGAAGCAAAAGTAAAGTGTTAGTTGCTCAGACATGTCCAACCCCTTTGTGACTCTGACTGTAGCCTGCCAGGTTCCTCTTCCACGGGATTTTCCAGGCAAGAATACTGGAGTGGGGTACCATTTCCTCCTCCAGGGGATATTCCCTACCTGGGTCTCCTGCACTGCAGGCAGATTAGTTACCATCTGAGCTCTCAGGGAAGCCCCAAGTCAAAAGATGGCATATAGATAAAAGAGAGAATGATAAAAGAACCAAAAATGTACTTGTTTAAAACTTATTGGAACAAAAATGTCTTCAGGGGTATTTACCTATTTTTTCCAAAAGAACACCTGAAAAATTAAGAGAAAAAACAAGTAAGTTTAATAGGATGAAAGGTCAAGGGAAACTAAATTTAGTGAAAATTTTACATACAATTATAAATGTAACAGGATTTAAACAAATACAGACACACACAAATATATGCAGACATATACAATGTGCCAAAGTAGCTGACAGCTTTCTTTGGTGCTGATTAAAAATTAAATGAGGAAAAGGAATAATCTTGCTGACTTGAGGAAAAATTTCAGGCATTTTGGTAGTGGTGGTTACCTTTTGAAAATGTTCTTGAATTATTTGGACACTACTTGGGTTGCTTTGATTTGACTGGTTACCTTTAATAAAGTCTTTTGCTGCTACAAAATATAAATCATTATCTCACCAAAAATATCCATAAGGAGTGAATTAGAGTGTACTGAACCACTTCTGGAAAACTGCAGGATTTGGTTCTTAGGAACAGCTATTAACATTTTCTTATGCAATGAAGATATAACTTTATTTTTGATGAATTGCTATTTTAGTTAATGCCAAAAAGAACCACATCTTATCTTGATCACCTCCTCAAAAAAATGCAAATATGAACCCAAGTAAACAGAATTTGTTAAGAAGAGATGAGGAACCAAAGAGAAAAAAATCACCCATGTGTTCAAAACATTATCTGTAGCAATGATGATATAGACTCTGCTGTATGCATCAAAGAGATAAATTTCCTCTGAAAACAAATGTATACTGAAAAATGTCCTTAGGAAAAAATAGGATACTAAGTTTTAAGGAATAATTTTGTGTTTTATAGAAAAAATCTTATGGAATAGAGATTATTATTTCATTCACATAAAATGTTCAAGTTAGAAATATGTACTATTTTTTAACATTTCTAACAATATAAAATCTTTTCACAAATAGCTGAAGTAATTGCAGTTCTCCCTGTGTAACAACTGTGTAACAACAGTTAGAACAGAGATTATTATTTCATTCACATAAAATGTTCAAGTTAGAAATATGTACTATTTTTTAACATTTCTAACAATATAAAATCTTTTCACAAATAGCTGAAGTAATTGCAGTTCTCCCTGTGTAACAACTGTGTAACAACAGTTAACAACTGTGTAAATAAAAGTAAGAATGAAAATTATTCTCTTTGGATATAAAAAAATTTCAGGAAAAAAAAAAATCTGTGTACTAGTCCCAGATTTTAGGGCAGTGTAAGGATGACCTTCATCAATGAATCATTTCAGATTTTATTCAGGCTTTCAAAGACCAGAAAAGAGAGAGATATGGGAGAAGTTGACATACAAAATATTGCTTAGCATGGTAGAAACACTGTAGACTGCAAACCAAAGATGACATATTGATGAAAAGGTGGGATATGTTTAAAATATCAAGAAAACAGGTATTTAAAAGTGCTTTGGGAGTACAGGAATGTCAAAGATACTTTTTAATATTTTCTTCTGAATTTTGTCTCCAAACTACAATGACAAATCAATGTAATTTTCATTGAAAAGAAACATAACTAAGCATTTAGATCAGAAAGTTAAAAATTGCAAAATTTTACAGTTAAGTTCATATTTGTATACACTTTACAAAGAGTGAATGTCTGCATAAATTGTACAGATGGGACAAAGTAAAGCAAAAGTAACAGAGCGTTGAATAAACCATGAGGATGAAACCTTTCAGTTGACATGATGACAAAATGAGAGAAAAATGATGAAATTCATATCTACTTTGCAGTGGAGGAAGATGATCACTGAGAATTGAAGACCAAAGTCAAAGAGATGAAACATTACAAGGTACCCAGTGTGAAATATTATTGGGACTTGCCTCTATCCTGTTCAGCCTTATCTGAAAGATAAAAGGAAGAAAAAAACAGTCAAACCAAATGAAGGCATAATGTGAAGAAGAGATGACAATAGTTTAATTTCTTTCCATTATTTATTCACTCAATAAAGTGATTCCACCTTTCTAAGTATTAGAACCTAATGTCCCAAAGGCCATGTAACTCTTGAGAAGCAATGCTGTTTTAAGTTGTCTCATCCTTTTCTGCAAAGGAATCATCACATAAAAACTTCCTTTGGGAAAAAAACTGAATCAATATTTGGTCTTGAATTGGGCTTTCCAGGTTTTTTTTTTAACCCTGTAACAAATGACAAACATGCTCAAATACATGAAATAGGTACTATAAATGTGATTCAAAAGTATATAATGTGAGAATGCCTCTGTCAGAAATTTGATCTGTTGCTTCATTCATATGAATCCAGCTAAATGCTTTAAAAGTATAAGTTGCCAAGTTCTATCCAGTCTGTAAACCAAGAGGAAATTGAAAAATATCATTAGAAGAGGAAGATGTTCTACTTTGAAACTGAAGTGCTTTATGAAGGAAAATTGTGGAATCATCCTAGGACAACAGCTTTTTTTTCATTCACATAAAAAGTCCTGAAAATTGAGATATGTCATTTATCAATTTCTCTCAAGAAAAAACCTCCATGCTTAATTATTGAAGAGGCATTGCAGTTTGCAGAAATAAAAATAGGATTGATAAAAACATCAAAGTATAAATACTACACATAGATGGGAAAAGACAGGAATATATTGCAGATACTTGTAGAACTGGTACATTTGAGTAATTTGATCAAGAATAGTACAAGAGTGAGGCTCAGTCTCAAACGATCCAGTGGATGACATCGGATTTTATAAGATCTTTGACAGGAAAATAGAGGGAGAAACTTCATTATTCAATTGGGAGTCCTCTTTGTCTTAAGCATTGGAAATATTAACTATAGAGTAATCACCCCCTTCAACTTGGGTACTTGTAAACGTCCTAAATTAACTGACATTTCTCAGAAAAAAAGGAAAGCATGATAACCAAGTGCTGAAGAGTTGAGTCCCATCATCTCAGAAAATCATTGTACCATCTGGGAAGTCTCTGGAACACACACAAAGCCAATGTGATAAGAAGGAAAGGTGGAAAAGATGCAACTAAAAAAAAAAAAAAGATGCAATGAGTAATGATGGAACATAGGGGAAAAGCAACAGAAATGATGAAATAAGAAACAGGTTCATATCCAAAAACTGGACAGAAGTGAATGGCCACCCACGTGAAAAGTGAGCCAATGGATGGTGTAATGATAGAAGGACAGGGAATGTTCAATACAGTGTGGAAGCAGTCACTGGAAGAGTTACTGGAGTGAAGAGTTGTTACAAACTTACCAAGTTTTCTCAGAAGATCACCTGGAAATAAATGGAAAGCATCAGGTGAATATCATGGAAAACAAACATGAAGAAAAATAAAATGTTTTGAAGAACCTGAAACTGATGTTAACTGTATCTGTACACATATAAACACATGCAGGTTTGCCTATCATGGACCCAAAACAGACTCAACAATAGTGGCTGAAAGCTGCTGTCTTTCAAACATAGAATATTCTATTAAAAGGGGGGTGGGATGGGTGGGCAAACACATTCAATTTTCTAAATGAAGAAAGATGTTTAGAACTATTAGTTCAGGTAGTTACCCTTTCAAAATTTTTGTGCACCTTTTGACTTTATTTAAGCTCTTATTATTCAACATGTTTGTTCTAATCAGTTTCTTGACAGCTACTGAAAATATATAGTAGCTCTCAGTTTTATTGTAGCTTAGTTATTCAAGTTCACCATACACACTGAATCAAGTCTCTTAAGACTTTGCTCCTAGCAGAAAGTACAGAATTAGGTTTTTGGGTGCCTCTATTCACATCATCTTTATTTACAAATTGTTTTAGGTATGTTTCTATCAACGAGTGCCTAAATGAAGACAAGGTTACGAGAAAAAGATGTAATTTTAACTAGTTCATAGGGAAATACATCAGTGGGACTTGGGATTTTTCTCTTCACACTTATTGATAAAATATTAAGGGAAAGAACTCAAAATTCATTCGAAATGAGGGTGCAATGACAGGAAAGGAAAGGGACAAACATTTGAATAACTTCCATTCCTCACAGTGTGGCTCAACCTGACCAAAATTTTTGAGAACTGGCACCATTTTCAATGAAGGCTTGATAGTCTTCTCAGAAGACAGAGGAACCAGTTTTTTCACTTCCATTTACCTCTTTGATGCCAAGAAACAGGACTGGAAATGACAGCATGGGAGGAGCTAGGTCAGGTCTTTCTCTGGGATAAGCAGCACCCATGTGGGGACTGTATTGCCTGTTTCCTTCAGAATCAAATGCAAACACAATTCAAACACTAGAGTGCTATTTAAGATATTATTAGGGAGATTCCCCTGAGGGTTCAGTAGTTCAGACTCTGTGCTTTTACTGCAGGGGCATGAGGTGGATCCCTGTTCAGAAAACTAAGATCCCACTTGCTTGGATTTATCTTTGTATTTTCTGTCCTCTCACTGATCTATATTTTTTGTGAATTGACCTAGAGATTGTCATACAGAGTGAAGTAAGTCAGAACGAGAAAAACAAATATCATATAATATTGCTTACATGTGGAATACACAAAAATAGTGCAGATGCACATATTCACAAAGCAGAGATAGAGTAGGAGATGCAGAGAACACACTTATACAGTTCCTTGAGGAAAAATTTCAGGTGTATTGGTAGTGGCGGTTACCTTTTGAAAATGTTCTTGAATTATTTGGTCACTACTTGGGCTGTTATGATTTGATTGGTTACCTTTAATAAAGTCCTTTGTTGCTACTAAATATAAACCATCATCTCACATAAAATATCCACAAGAGGTGAGTTAGAGTGTACTGAACTACTTCTAGAAAAATGCCGGATTTGTTCTTAGGAACCACTATTAACATTTCCTTATGCAATGATGATATAACTTTATTTCTGTTGAATTGCTTTTTTAGTTCACGCCAAAATAAGCTTATCTTATTTCCATCACCTTCTCAAATAAAGGTAAATATGAACCCATGCAAACAGAATTTGTTAAGAAGAGATGAGGAACCGAAGAGAAAAATATCACCCGTATGTTCAAAACATTATCTGTAGCAATGACTCCATGAACTCTGCTGCATGCGTCAAAGAGATATATTTCCCCTGAAAACAAATGTGGTCTGAATAATGTCCTTAGAAAGGAAGAGGATATTAAATTTTAATGAATAATTTTGTGTTTTATGGAAAAAATCTTATGGAACATTACAGAACAGAGATTATGATTTCATTCACATAAAATATTCAAGTTAGAAATATGCACTACTTTTTTTAACATTTCTAACAATTTAAAATCTTTTCACAAATAGCTGAATTGCAGATGTCCATATTAACAATTGTGTTGATAAAAGTAACAATGAAAATTATTCTCTTTGGATATCAAAAAATTCTGGGAAAAAAAACCTGGGTACTACTCACAGATTTTAAGGCAGTGTAAGGATAACCTTCAACAATGAATCATTTCAGATTTTATTCAGGCTTTCAAAGACCAGAAAAGAGAGGGATATAAGAGAAGGTGACATGCAAAATATTGCCTTAGAATGTAGAAATACTGTAGACTGCAAACCATTGATGACATTTGATGAAAAGGTGGGAAATGTTTGAAACATCAAGAAAACAGGCATTTAAAATTGTTTTGGGAGTACAGGGATTTCAAATATAATTATAATATTTTTTCTGAATTTTGTCTGTGAAATACAATGAAAAATCAGTGTAATTTTCATTGAAAAGAAATACAAAGAACTAAGCATTCAGATCAGAAAGTTAAAAATTGTAAAAGTTTTGAGTTAAGTTTATATTTGTATACACTTTACAAAGAGGGAATGTCTGCATTAATTGTACTGATGGGACAAAGTAAAACAAAAGTAATGGAGCATTGAATAAACCATGAAGATAAAACCCTTCAGTTGAAATGATGATGAAATGAGAGAATCGATGTAAATTCATATCTACTTTGCAGTGGAGGAAGATGATCACTGAGAATTGAAGACCAAAGTCAAAGAGATGAAACATTGCAAGGTACCCAGTGTGAAATATTATTGGGACTTGCCTCTCTCCTGTTCACCCATATCTGAAAAATAAAGGAAGAAATAACCAGTCAAACTGAATGAATGTACAATGTGAGGAAGAGATGACAACAATTTCTTTCCATTTTTCACTCAATAAAGTGATTCCACTTCTCTAAGAATTAGAACCTAATGTCCCAAAGGTCATGTAACTCATGAGAGGCCATGCTGTTTTAAGTTCCCTCATCCTTTTCTTCAAAGGAATTACCACATGAAAGCTTCCTTTGGGAAAAACTTAATCAATATTTGTTCTTGAATTGGGCTTTCTAACTTTTTTTAAAAGCCTATAACAAATGACAAACATGCCCAAATACATGAAATAGGTACGGTAAATGTGATTCAAAAGTGTATAATGAAAGTATGCCTCTGTCAGAAATTTGATTTATGGCTGCATTCACATGAAGCCTGCTAAATGCCTTAAAAGTATATGTTCCCAAGTTCTATCCTGTCTGTAAGCCAAGAGGTAATTCGCAAATATCATTAGAAGTGGAAGATGTCCTACTTTGAAACTGAAGTGCTTTATGAAGGAAAATTTTGGAATCATCCTAGGACAACAGCTTTCCTTGTCATTCACATAAAAATTCCTGAAAATTGACATACATCATTTATCAATTTTTCTCAAGATAAAACATCCATGTTTAAATATTGAAGAGGCATTGCAGTTTGCAGAAATAATAATAAGATTGATAAAAATTTTAAAGTATAAATACTACACGTAAATGGGGAAAAGACAAGAATATATTGCAAATATTTGTAGGACTGGAACATTTGAGTAATTTGTCCAAGAATAGTAAAAGAGTGAGATCTAATCTCATACGATCCAGTGGATGACATCGGATTTTATAAGATATTTGACAGGACAATGGAGGGAGAAACTTCATTATTCAATTGGGAGTCCTCTTTCTCTTAAGCATTGGAAATATTAACTGTAGAGTAACCGCCCCCTTCAACTCGGGTACTTGTAAATGTCCTAAATTAACTGACATTCCTCAGAAAACAAGGAGAGCATGGTAACATGTGCTGATGAGTTCAGTCCCGTCATCTCAGAAAATCATGATCCCATTGGGGAAGTCTCTGGAAGACACACAAAGCAATGTGATAAGAAGGAAAGGTGGAAAAGATGCAATTAAAAAAAAAAAAAAAAAAAAGATGCAATGAGTAATGATGAAACATAGGGGAAAAGCAACAGAAATGATGAAATAAGAAACAGGTTCATATCCAAAAACTGGACAGAAGTGAATGGCCACCCACGTGAAAATGAGCCAATGGATGGTGTAATGATAGAAAGACAGGGAATGTTCAATACAGTGTGGAAACAGTCACTGGAAGAGTTACTGGAGTGAAGAGTTTTACAAACTTACCAAGTTTTCTCAGAAGATCACCTGGAAATAAATGGAAAGCATCAGGTGAATATCATGGAAAACAAACATGAAGAAAAATAAAATGTTTTGAAGAACCTGAAACTGATGTTAACTGTATCTGTACACATATAAACACATGCAGGTTTGCCTATCATGGACCCAAAACAGACTCAACAATAGTGGCTGAAAGCTGCTGTCTTTCAAACATAGAATATTCTATTAAAAGGGGGGTGGGGTGGGTGGGCAAACACATTCAATTTTCTAAATGAAGAAAGATGTTTAGAACTATTAGTTCAGGTAGTTACCCTTTCAAAATTTTTGTGCACTTTTTGACTTTATTTAAACTCTTATTATTCAATATGTTTGTTCTAATCAGTTTCTTGACAGCTACTGAAAATATATAGTAGCTCTCAGTTTTATTGTAGCTTAGTTATTCAAGTTCACCATACACACTGAATCAAGTCTCTTAAGACTTTGCTCCTAGCAGAAAGTACAGAATTAGGTTTTTGGGTGCCTCTATTCACATTATCTTTATTTACAAATTGTTTTAGGTATGTTTCTATCAACGAGTGCCTAAATGAAGACAAGGTTACGAGAAAAAGATGCAACTTTAACTAGTTCATAGGGAAATACATCAGTGGGACTTGGGATTTTTCTCTTCACACTTATTGATAAAATATTAAGGGAAAGAACTCAAAATTCATTCGAAATGAGGGTGCAATGACAGGAAAGGAAAGGGACAAACATTTGAATAACTTCCATTCCTCACAGTGTGGCTCAACCTGACCAAAATTTTTGAGAACTGGCACCATTTTCAATGAAGGCTTGATAGTCTTCTCAGAAGACAGAGGAACCAGTTTTTTCACTTCCATTTACCTCTTTGATGCCAAGAAACAGGACTGGAAATGACAGCATGGGAGGAGCTAGGTCAGGTCTTTCTCTGGGATAAGCAGCACCCATGTGGGGACTGTATTGCCTGTTTCCTTCAGAATCAAATGCAAACACAATTCAAACACTAGAGTGCTATTTAAGATATTATTAGGGAGATTCCCCTGAGGGTTCAGTAGTTCAGACTCTGTGCTTTTACTGCAGGGGCATGAGGTGGATCCCTGTTCAGAAAACTAAGATCCCACTTGCTTGGATTTATCTTTGGAGTTTCTGTCCTCTCACTGATCTATATTTTTTGTGAATTGACCTAGAGATTGTCATACAGAGTGAAGTAAGTCAGAACGAGAAAAACAAATATCATATAATATTGCTTACATGTGGAATACCCAAAAATAATGCAGATGCACATATTCGCAAAGCAAAATAGAGTCAGAGATGTAGAGAACACACTTATAACTACTATGTATAAAATATACAACTAAAATTAAAGCTATAATATATAATAACTATTACTACTGTAGAGCACAGGGAGCTCTACTCAATGCTCCCTGGAACGTGGTAAGGACATCTAAAAATGCGTGGATGTATATATATATCATTCCTGATCCCCTATGCTGTAGAGCAGAAACTAACAAAGTATTGTAAAGCAACTATAATACAGATAAACAAAACAAAGTAAAACACCAGAAATAGCAAGTGTACTATCTCTTCAACAAAGTATAGGTGTTATTAGAAGAAAAAATATCCCACAGTCCTCATGGTGTAGGTAAGAAAAATAAAGTACTACAGATGCATAAAGTTAAAGCATGCACTTGCCCCGAGCTGTACTTGTACCAGATATTATATGAAGTCAGCTAAATACATTGAAGTAACTCCAGTACTGCACTCCCTTGTAAAATATTTTGCATGAGACAATGTTATTCAAGAAGAATGTCAAGCTTTCAGTGACTCTTTAATTACAGTAGGGGGAAAAAATCCACAAACATTTGGCTTCATTCTAATGGGAAGATGACAGAAACATAAAATGCTTATATGCTTACTCCAAGTAACAAAGGGTCAAGTATTTTAGGACTGGGAACAAAGTTTTCCAGAAGACTTAGTGCCACTTAGTGGCATGCTTTTTTGCATCCCTTCCCCATCCCCACCTCTTGATTCAAAAGTACAAAGATAGAAAATGACACTAAAAGAGGCATAAAAGAATTTCTTCCAGGATAAAAATATCAATCATATATATTTCACAGGACCTTTTTTCATTGTACTATTGTTTTCCAGAACACAATGCAAGCATGCACACAGATTGGAGTCAGATACTTAAGAAGTCATGGGGAAGCCTACAACAAAAGCACCCATCTAGTTAAAACTACATCAGTTGCAGTACTCAAATGAGGCATACTTCACACATAAAAGAAGTGCATTCCCTACTTTCATTCAATCTGTAACCAAAAATATAACAAAAGATCAGTATCAAAAGAAGAATGTTAAAATTTTAATGGCTATATTAAAAGTGAAAGTGAAAATCGTCCAGCCATGTGGACTCTTTGCAACCCCATGGACTGTAGTCCATGGAATTCTTCAGGCCAGAATACTGGAGTGGGTAGCCATTCCCTTCTCCAGGGATCAAACCCACATCTCACGAATTGCAGGTGGATTCTTTACCAGCTAGACTACCAGGGAATCCCAATGGTTATATTAGTGTTTCTTTAAACAAACATTTTGGAGTTTCTTCAGACTCTAGCCTCTCATGTCATTAGCATAAAATTTCAAAATGGAGAGATACACCATAAATGATCTTTGCTCAATATACTAAGTCCTACAATACAAACACTGAAACTTATTGCAGTCTGACAAGTTAAATATTATGTCAATAAAATGCAAGAACAAGTAAATTACTATTATATGACAGAAAATAATCCCAGGGAATGGTATGCAAAATATCTGTGCACGTGAAAAAAGACTCTAGTGAACGGTCAAAGGGCATTGGAAGAGTGATCCTAAAGCCCATACTGTACCTATGAATTAACACCTGATTTACAGTCTCTAAAAGTCCAAGAGTTGGAGAAACTTCACTCAACAAATTTTCAATCTTATCTTAACGTCATAAAATTTGGGAGGCATAAGCGGCATATCAATGACCACTTGAATTTTGAAAACAGAGCAGATTTTCCAAGTTAATAAAAGTGCTCCAGATAATAAATATAGACTGCAAACCATGTTTCCATCTTCCATGTTCCATCTTCCATGCTTCCAGATGGAAAATCACAAAATTTATAAAGAAATTATATCACAAAATTTATAATGAAACTGGCAAAAATCTGAATGATAGTATGGGGCCATTTTTATAGGGAAGGAACATAGGAAATGAAAAAGGAAACTTTGGGAAAAAGCCAGTTGTAAGGTAAAAAAAAAAAAAGTGGAGAGAATTTAATATCAATGAAATTCCTAAAGAGTTAAATAGGGAAGTTAGAGTAGACATCAAGGATAAAGGCAAGTCAACAGATGGTTTAGGGTTTAAAAGACAGTAGATATTCAAAGTTTGGAGAAAGAAGAGCCTCTTGATGAAAATGAAGGAGGAGAGTGAAAAAGTTGGCTCAAAACTCAACATTCAAAAAACTAAGATCATGACATCCAGTCCCATCACTTCATGGCAAACAGATAGGGAAACAATGGAAACAGTGATAGACTTTATTTTATTGGGCTCCAAAATCACTGCAGATGGTGACTGCAGCCATGATAGTAAAAGATGCTTGCTCCTTAGAAGAAAAACTATGACCAACCTAGGCAGCATATTAAAAAGCAGAGACATTACATTGCTGACAAAGTTCAACCTAGTCAAAACTCTGGTTTTTCCAGTAGTCATGTATGGATGTAAGAGTTGGACTATAAAGAAAGCTGAGCACCACTGTGGTGTTGGAGAAGACTCTTGAGAGTTCCCTGGACAGAAAGGATAGCAAACCAATCAATCCTAAAGGAAATCAGTCCTGAATATTCATTGGAAGGACTGATGCTGAAGCTGAAGCTCCAATACTCTGGCCACCCGATGCGAAGAACTGACTCATAGGAAAAGACTCTGATTCTGGGAAAGATTGAAGGCAGGAGGAAAAGGGGACAACAGAGGGTGAGATGGTTGGATGGTATCACTGACTCAATGGACATAAGTCTGAGCAAGCTCTTGGAGTTGGTGATAGACAGGGAAGCCTGGAATGTTACAGTCCATGGGATCACAAAGAGTCAGACATGATTGAGAAACTCAACTGACTGACTAACTGAGTGTGTGTTTGGGATATCAAGGACATTAGAGAAACTTTTTTCCTTTTCATACTCTTCAAGGGATTTTCAAGGCAAGAATACTGAAGTGGTTTGCTATTCCCTTCTGCTTAGGAAGCATAACTACAAACAAAGCTAGTGGAGGTGATGGAATTCCAGCCAAGCTATTTCAAATCGTAAAAGATGATGCTGTGAAAGTGCTGCACTCAATATGCCAGCAAATTTGGAAAACTCAGCAGTGGCCACAGGACTGGAAAAGGCCAGTTTTCATTCCAATCCCTAAGAAAGGCAATGCCAAAGAATGCTCAAACTACCACACAATTGCACTTATCTCACACGCTATCAAAGTAATGCTCAAAATTCTACAAGCCAGGCTTCAACAATACATGAACCGTGAACTTCCAGATGTTCAAGCTGGTTTTAGAAAGGCAGAGGAGCTAGAGATCAAATTGCCAACATTTGCTGGATCATCGAAAAAGCAAGAGAGTTTCAGAAAAATTTTACTTTTGCTTTATTGACTATGCCAAAACCTTTGACTGGGTGGATGACAATATACTGTGGGAAATTCTGAAAGAGACGGCAACACCAGACTATCTGACCTCACTCCTGAGAAATCTGTATGCAGATAAAGAAGCAACAGTTAGAACTGGACATGAAAAAACAGACTGGCTCCAAATTGGGAAAGATGTACGTCAAGGCTGTATATTGTCACCCTGCTTATTTAACTTCTATGCAGGGTGCTTCATCATGTGAAATGCTGGACTGGATGAAGCCTAAGCTGGAGTCAAGATTGCTGGGAAAAATATCCATAACCTCAGATATGCAGATAACCACCAGAAAGCAAAGAGGAACTAAAGAGCCTCTTGAAAGTGAAAGAGGAGAGTGAAAAAGTTGGCTTAAAACTCAACATTCTGAAAACAAAGATCATGACATCCGGTCCCATCACTTCATGGCAAATAGATGGGGAAACAGTGACAGACTTTATTTTTTGGGGCTCCAAAGTCACAACAGATGGTGACTGCAGCCATGAAAATATAAGACACTTGCTCCTTGGAAGAAAAGCTATGACCAACCTAGACATCTTATTAACAAGCAGAGACATTACTTTGAGGATGAACGGCTATCTAGTAAAGCTATGGTTTTTCTAGTCATCATGTAGGGATGTGAGATTTGGACCATTAAAAAGCTGAGCACTGAAGAATTGATGTTTTTGATCTGTGGTGTTGGAGAAGACGTTTGAGAGTCCCTTGGACTGAAAGGAGATCCAACCAGTCAATCCTACAGGATATCAGTCCTGAATATTCATTGGAAGGACTGATGCTGAAGGCAAAACTCCAATACTTTGGCCACCTGATGCAAAGAACTGACTCATTTGAAAAGACTCCGATGCTGGGCAAGATTGAAGGGAGGAGAAGGGGATGACAGAGGATGAGATGGTAGGATGGCATCACTGACTCAATGGTTTGAACAAGCTCTGGGAGTTGGTGATGGACAGCAAAGCCTGGTGTGTTGCAATCCACGGAGTCGCAAAGATTGGACACGCCTGAGCAATTGAACTGAACTGAGAGAAACTTACCTATTTGTTTTTGAAGGTCATCTGAAAAAGAAATAGGAAACATCATTTTAAATATCATGGCTCAGAAATAAAAAGGAATTCAAATTTAGTTACTTATTCAAGTACAATGTTAAATGTAATAGGATATAGACAAACACCATCTAGCAGCTGAACAACAAATAGACAAGCACAGATACATGAACACATGTATGGAAGCATGCACAAGTACAAATGTTGCTGAAAGCTTCCTTTTATCCTGATCATATTAATCAAATAAAGAGGAAAAAGGAGTGATATTCCTGTTCTGAGGAACAACTTCAGAAATAAAACTACTAGTAGTTTTTCTTTAAATAGATTCTTGATTTACTCAACATCGCTTGGGCTGTTAGTATTTGGTTGGTTGTTGATATTTGGAAACATCACAGTACAATAGTTCTTGGTGTCATTAGCATAAAATATTCCAGATTGAGATATGTATTATTTTTCAACTTTCCTAACAATATAAAATCTTTCTGGAAACAAGTAATTGCAGTTGGCCAAATTGATAACTGTCAATAAAAGTCAATAAGAATGAGGTAAAATTACCCTTTTTTGATATAAAATAGCTCCAGGAAAAAAAATTTATGTGAATTTTTTGCGTATATGGAATCTTAAGGCAATGTAATAATGAACCTCACGTTTACTTGTGACCAATGAATGAATTCAGTTTTTATTCAGGCTTAGAAAGACAAGAAAGAGAGGAATATGGGATATATTGGCAACCAATCTGTTGCCTTAGAATGGTAGAGATCCTGGAGATGGCAAGTCAATGACGGCATTTTGAAGAAAAACTGGGATTATTATAAGACATCAGGAAAGCAGGCTTCTTAAAGTGTTTTGGGTGTAGAGGGATATTAAAGATACTTTGACGTTATTTTTCCAAATTTCATCTGTAAAATACAATGAAAAGTCAAAGTAAATTTCATTGGAAAGAAACATGAAGAAAATTTAGATTTATTGAAAACAGTATGTAAATTTAAATTATTAGGATACAGATAAACATACAAAAACCACACACACTTACACAGATATATACATACAGATATATACAGTGTTTAAAAATTCCCTTTTGAATAATGAATAGTATTCAGTAAATGAAGATGGGAAAAATACATTTCCTGAACTGAGAAGACAAGAAATGCAGTTTTTGGTAATTATCTGATAAAAACTTTATGATTTGTTTCGGCAACAAGCACTATTTTTTTACTCAGTTTTTCATCTTAAATTAAGTGATGCATGCTGTTAAATATATGTACTCATCGTTCCTAGCATGGAGCTTTACCATAAGAAATCACAAAACACTGAGTTATAGAATCCTGAACTACTGCTCTTGTAGGATGTCAGGGTCAGGTTCGTGGGTGCCTCTATTCACAACATTTTTCTCAACTGATTAATGCATAACTGTGTTTTGTGAGACTCTGATTTAACTCATTGCTCAGTAAAGCTTATTTTCACAAAGCAAAATAAAAGGGAGTTTAATGAAATAAATACTAAATGAGAGTGAAGGGGCTTCTATATCAAATAAATGAAAATGTCATGGACAAAACTTTCAGATCAGAAACATAAAAATTGCAAAGTTTGATAGGTAAGTTAGTATTTGTATACACTTTACAAAAAGAAAATGTCTGCATAAGTTGCACAGATGGGACAAGTGAAAGCAAAAATAACCCATGAAGAAAGCAGATTTCAATTGAAATAATCATAAAATTAGAAAAAATGATGTAAAGCTATATCTACATTGCAGTGGAGGAAGATGATCACTGAGAGTTGAAGATCAAAGTAAAAGAAAGAGATGAAACATGACAAGGTAAAAAGTGTAAAACATTAATGGGACTTATATTTATCATTTTCACCCTTATCTGAAAAATAAAAGAAAGAAATAACCATTCAAACCAAATGAAGGCATATGGGAGAAAAAGAAGACAGTAATTTGATTACTTTCCATTATTTATTCATTCAACAAAATGGCCCCCTTTTTCTAAGAATTGAACCTAGTGTTCCAGAGATCATGTGACTCATGAGAGTCAATGCTGTTTTAAATTCCCTCATCCTTTTCTGCCAAGGATTACCATACAAAAGGAAATCAAGGTAAAGTAGAGATTCCTCTGGGATAAACAGAATTGATATTTGGTCTTGAATTGAGCTTTCCAGGTTTTTCATAATAAAAGACACATATGCTCACGTAGATGAAATGGGTCTATAAATGTGATTCAAAAGTTTATAGTTAAAGTACTTCTCTGTCAGAAATTTGATCTGTGGCAGTATTCGTATGAAACCTGCTACCTGCATTAAAAAGATATGCTCCAAGTTTCATCCAATATGTTAGACTAAGATACAGTTAAACATATAATTAGAAAAGGAGGATGTCAAACTAATTTGAAGAACTTTATGAAAAAAATTTCAGAATTACACTATGCCAACAGCTTTTGTCATTCACATACAAAGTCCTAAATTTTGAGATATACCGGACAATTTTTAAAGATATAATATCCCTGTTTAATTACTGAAAAGATAATTTTCAATTATTTCTGCAGTTTGCATAAATAACAATTGCACAAATAAAATGTAAAAGTATAAAGAGTACTCTAGATGGGAAGAAAGACAAGAAGCTATTGCAAAATATTTTTAAAACTGGAATATTTTGAGTATTATGTTCAAGAACAGTAAAGAGTGTGACTCAATTTCACACTTAAGCGGTGGATGGCATCATATTTTTATAAGATTTTTGACAGGACAGTGGAGGTAAAAACTTCTTTATTAAGCTGGGAATCCTCTCCTCTCTTAAGCACTGGGAAAATATTAATAGTTTATTAATGACCCCTTTGACTTAGGTACTGGTAAATGTCCTAAATTTACGTGGTAACCATGTGCCAGGTAGTCTAATTTCTTCACTTCAGAAAATCATGATACAAGTTTGGCAAGTCCTGAGGAGACAAAGAAAGCCAACATGATAGGATGGAGATGGAAAAGATGCAGTGAGCAATGATGGAACACAGGGAAACATCAATGGAAAGAAGAAAGAAGCTCACATCGAAAAATTGGATGGAAGTGAATGGACATCCATGTGATGGTGGGCCAATGGATGGCCTATTGATAAAAGGGCAGAGAATGTTCAAGACTATGTGGAAGAAGTCACTGGAAGTTACTGGAGTGAAGAGTTATTACAAATTTACCAATTTTTTTTCAGAAGATCAGGTAGAAAATAAAACAGAAAGCTTCACATAAATACCATGGAAAGCAAATATGAAGAAAAATGAAATATTTTGAAGAATCTAAAAGTAATGTTAACACTATCAAGATACACTGAAATACATTCACATATATAGATCTTGAACACAAAATAAATTCACCAATAGTGACTGAAATCACCTCTGTTTTATCCAGAGAACATTCTATTGTTAAAAAAAGAAGAAGAAGAAGAAGAAAAGCAAATGCAGTCAATTTTCTAAATGAAGAGAGATTTTTAGAAATATTAGTTCACATAGTTACATTTTCAAAATTTTTGTGTACATTTTGAATTTGTTTAGGCTCTTATTATTCAATGCTGTGCTGTGCTTAGTCCTGTCTGACTGTTTGTGACCTGTGGACTGTAGCCCACCAGGTTCCTCTGTCCATGGGGATTCTCCAGGCAAGAATACTAGTGTGAGTGCCATGACCTCCTCCAGGGGATCTTCCCAACCCAGGGATCAAACCCAGGTCTCCCACATTGCAGGCGATTCTTTACTGCCTGAGCCACCAGGGAAGCCCAAGAATATTGGGGTGGATAGACTAACCCTTCTCCCAGGGGATCTATCCAACCCAGGAATCAAACTGGGGTCTCCTGCATTGCAGGTGGATTCTTTACTAGCTGAGCTACAAGGAAAACCCTCTTATTATTCATTATGTTGGCTCTAATAAGTTTTGTGACAGCTACTAGAAACATGTGGCTAGTTCTTAGTTTGTTGTAGTCAGTTGAATAAGTTAGTTGTAAACACTGAATCAAGAATCATGAACTTGAATCAGGACTTCCTGTGAGATTAAAAAAACACCCATCACGGGGACAATATTGCTTTCTCCTTTTTTTCCAAAATCATATGTGAATACAACTCACACACAACAGAGATATTTATGAACTCATTTGGGGAGCTTTTCTGGAGGCCCAGTGGTTAAAACTCTGTGCTTTCACTGCAGAGGCATGGGTTTGATTCCAGGTCAGGGAACTAAGGTCCTATATAACTGGGTTTATCTCTGGACTTTTTATCTTGTTCCGTTGATCTGTATTTCCCATGGATGGACCTAGATACTGTCATACATAGTGAAATAAGTCAAAAAGAGAAAAACAAATATCATCTAATATTGCTTATATGTAGAATCTAGAAAAATTGTACAGATGAACTTAGTTGCAAAGCAGAAATAGAAACACAGAAGTAGAGAATAAACTGATGGCTACCAAGGGGATGGTGGTGGGAGTGGGATGAATTAGGAGATTGGGATTGATGTATATATACTACTATGTATAAAATAGATTAATAATGAAAACCTGATGTATAACACAGGGAACTCTATTTAGTGCTCTGTGGTTACATAAATGGGAATGAAATCTAAAAAGAATGGACATATGTATAGGTATTACTGATTCACTTTCTTGCAGAGCAGAAACTAACAAAACATGGTAAAGCAAGTATAGGCCAATTAAAAGAGACAGAAATAGCAAACTGTAATACCTCTTCACTCAAGATTGGGTGTTATTAGGAGAAAAATTTCCACATGCCATGTGGTACAGGTAAAATACAAAATTAAGTTATGAGGAAGCAAAATTAAAATAATCCAAGCTGTATGTATAAAAATTGTTATGTGAAGCCTGCTTAATACAGTGAAGTAAATCCTACATTCCACTCCTTTTGAAAACAAAAATTGAAATGAAAAAATGTTATTACAGAAGAGGAATGTCAAGCCTTCGATGACTATTAGTTTTGCAGGGTTAAAAACCCACAAACATTTGAGTACATTCTAATGGGAGGAAGATAGAATTTGAAATGCTTCTACAGTTTATTCCCAGTTTCAATGTAAGAAGTATGTTAAGAACCAGGACAAAGTTTTCCAAAGGACAACTTGATTCAGTGCCAATTTTTCTTGCATCCTCCAGCCCCCACCTCTTGACATAAAAGTACAAAGATAGAAAACGATATTATGAGAAAAGGTAGAATAAGACTTATTCTAGGAGAAGCAATATCTATCATATATGTCTCACTGGACCATCTCCCTTTCCAGAATACGGTGCAAACATGCACACATACGTGTGTCAGATACTTAAGAAGTCACGAGGAAGCCTATAGTCAAAGCACCTGTCTAGTTAAAACTCTATCAGTAACAGTGTAATAGGAG
Source organism: Muntiacus reevesi (assembly GCF_963930625.1). Taxonomy (NCBI): domain Eukaryota; kingdom Metazoa; phylum Chordata; class Mammalia; order Artiodactyla; family Cervidae; genus Muntiacus; species Muntiacus reevesi. The sequence goes on along the minus strand of NC_089268.1, from coordinate 27,175,686 downwards.
GCACACTTCATACATTGAAGAGATGTATTCCCTACTTCTATTCATCTGTAACAAAAAAATCATAAAAGAATATCACCACAAGAGAAAGGATGTTAAACATTTAATGGCTATGCCAATGTTTCTTTTTGTTGTTGTTGTTCCTTTTTTTTTCATTTATTTTTATTAGTTGGAGGCCAATTACTCTACAACATTGTAGTGGTTTTTGTCAAACATTGACATGAATCAGCCATGGAGTTACAAGTATTCTCCATCCCAATCCCCCCTCCCACCTCCCTCTCCGCCAATGTTTCTTTAAAAAAAACTTTAAAAATTATGCTAGGACTCAAGTCTCATGTCATTCACTTAAAATTTCAAAATGGAGACATATGTTATAAATGATCTCCAAATTATTACATTTTTCAAGTGAAAAATTATGTCAAAAAATGCAAAAAAGAGAGAAAATTACTATGGTATAAGAGAATATACACCCAGGAAATGGTATATAAAATATATGTACACATGAGAGAAGATTCTAGTAAATAATCAAGGACATTGGAATTGTGAGCCTAAAGTCCGCACTGGACCAAGGAATTCTTAAAAGTACCAGATCTGTAGAAACTTCACTCAGCAAATTTGGAGTCTTGTTTTTACTCATAAGGTTTGGGAAGATATCCATGGCACATTAATGACCTCTTGAAAGCATGATAGAGGTTTTAAGTGAATGGAAGTGCCCCAGAAAATAAATATAGAATATAAACCATGTTTCCATCAGTCTCATCCCCTTCACCTCACAAAATGTATAATGAAACTGGCAAAATTCTGAATGATAGACTGGGGCAGTTTATAGGGAAGGAACATCATGTACACCCATGGCTGATTCATGTCAATGTATGGCAAAAACCACCACAATACTGTAAAGTAATTAGCCTCCAATTAAAATAAATAAATTAATTTTAAAAAACTAGGATTCAAAAAAAGAAAAAGGAAACATTAGAAAAGAATCAGGTGTATGGTAACAGATGTGAAGAGAATTTATTATTGGTGAAGTTTCAGGCAAATAATATGGGAAGTTAGAATAGATATCCATGCAAAAGGAAAACAACAGATGTTTTAGGGTTAAAAGGACAGGAAATATTCAAATCATTGAGAAAGGATAATTTAGTGTGTTTGGAAGATTAATGATATAAAAGAAATTTACCAATTTTTCTCTGGAGGTCATCTGAAAAAGAAAAAGGAAACACCATTGTAAATATCATGGTTTAGAAACAAAAAGGAATTTAAATTTAGTGTAAAATTCACATATACAATATTAAATGTTACAGAATATAGACAAACACAGATATATACACACATGTGTGAAGGCACACACATGTACCAATGTGACTGAAAGTTACCTTTTGTCCTGAGAGTACTGGTCAAAAATTAAAAAGAGGAAACAAAGTGATTTTATTGACTTAAGGAAAAATTTCAAGGATGAAATTATTAGTGGTTATTTTTAAATAAGTTTTTGATTTACTGGACATCCCTTGGGCTCTTGCTGTTTGGTCTGTTTATTGCTGTTGTTGCTTTATAGTTGCTAAGTCATGTCCAGCTCTTTTGTGACCCCATAGACTGTAGCCCGGCAGGCTCTTCTGTAGCCCGTCAGGCTCTTCTGCTCTTGTGTCTTTTCCCAGGCAAGAATACTGGAGTGAGAAGGATGTCACAGTCATCAGTGATTCCAGCCAATCAGGGCACTCAAGAAGGAGAAGAATACCTGCTCAATCTGGTGGACCTCAGACTGCAGTACTCCTTGTGGTGAGCACTGAGGAATTCAGGATATGAAAAAAACACAGGACACTGGCCCGAGGATAGCTGAGATGCATATTAAAGGAATGATTTCAGTGAGCCCAGACTTCTACTTCTTCCCATACATACAAAAGCACTAAATTCCTTAATTTAGGATATCCAGTTCTTTTTAATTCACAAAAATACTTTTCATGTTCACACTATCTGCCCTTCATTGCAAATTTCTATAAAACCTGACTTCTTCCCTCTCCTCCTTGGAACAGTTCTCTCAGGGTCACTTGAGATACTGTCTTCTAGGTTTGAAGTCCTAAAAGTTCCCAACAAATAAATTGTAGCTCAACTTTTAGGTTATGACTGTTTTTTAAGTTGACAATGGAATTTTTCATTTTCATTGAGACCTTGACAATTTGGTTCAAGGAAATTTTGTTGATTCACAAATACTTTTATGTTTTCTTTCTCCTTTCAGAATTGAGCTTGCTCAGTCTTGTTTTGGTTAAGAATTTGCAGGGTAGGGACAATTGCAAGACAAATGAATAATTAGTCTGTGGTTTTCTTCCATAACTTTCCAGTGATCTCTTGATTTATCAGAGACTCTGAAACTAAGAATCAATTCGATTTCATTTACCTAAGCTATATTAATCTATTGGACAAAAGTTGTCACTTTTCATAAATAAATTTTCTCAACTTAAAAAAAAGTATACTAGAATGGGTTGCCATCTCCTTCTCCAGGGAATCTTCCCGACCAAGGGATCGTAAGTCTTCTGCATTGGCAAGGGGACTTTATTTTTTTTTTTTTTTAACTACCACTGAGTCAACTGAGTCACCAGAGAAGCCCCTTTGGTTGGTTACTTTTAATAATTTCTTTGGCTGCTATTAAATATAAATTATAAAGTCTCAGAATTATTGTAGTTATATTGTATAAAATATCCCCAGTGGTGAATTAGAGAATACTGAACTGCTTCAAGAAAAAATGCAGGGTTTGGTGTTGTGGAGCATTCATTAACATTTTGTTAAGCAGTGATGACATAACTTTGCTTATGGTGAATTGCTATTTTAGCACATGCCAAAATGGAGTTCATCATATCTCCATCACCTTTTCAGAAAAAAAAAAATTAACATGCACCTATGCAAACAGAATTAGTTAAAAAGAGATGAAGAACCAAAGAAAAAAAAATCACCCACTTCTTCAAAACAGTATATGTAGCAGTAGCTACATGACCTCTGCTGCCTGCATTAAAGAGATACATTTGATTTCTTCTGAAAACAAAAGTATATTGACAAATGTCATTTGGAAAACAGGATATTAAAGTTTTAATGAGTAATTTGTGGTTTTACAGAAAATCTTTTGGGAACATTGCAAGATAATAGCTTTTGGTGTCATTCACATTTAAGTAATTTGGTTTGAGATATGTATTATCTTTGAACTCTCCTAACAATATAAAGTATTTCCACACATATCTGAAGTAATTGCCATTGACCAAATTGACAATTGTGTCAATAAAAGAAGAATCAATTAAAATTATGCTTTTTGGATATAAAAATTATTTTATGTGTTTGCATACTTGGGAGTAATAAACTAAAGGGTGATGTAAAAATGACCCTCAAGTTTACCCTTGAAATATAAATGATTTCAAATTTTATTCACATCTTGAAAGAGAAGAAAATGGAGAAAAATGGGAGAAGTTCACAAGCAAACTATCGCCCTAGAAAGTAGAGATCTGGGAGTGTGCAAGCCAATGAGGGCAAACTGATTAAAAGCTGGGATGTGCTTAATAGATCCCCAAAGCAGGCATTTTAAAGTGTTTTGGGATTATAGGAATGTCAATGATACTTTACCAATTTTTATCTGAAGTTTTTCTGTAAAATAAAATGAAAGTTAATGTAAATTTCATTGGAAATAAACATGAGGAAAATTCAGATTTGTTGAAAAATTGTATGTAAATTTAAATTATCAGAATTTAGATGAATACAGTAAACACAGACACATAGAAACATACACACACACACAGAGTTCGAAAGTTTTCTTTTGAGAAATAAATAGTACTCAATAAATGAAGAAGGGAAAAATGAATATACTTTCTAAACTGAGAAGACTAGAAATATTATATTTGGTAATTACCAAATAAAATTTGTCATGATTTCTTTTGAAAGTATTTACTCTTTTATTACTTAGCTTTTTTATCATTAATGAGTTATCCGACCCTGCTGAATATATAGACACAAATCTCTTATACCGGTGTTTTTGCTGTGTATAAGATCACCAGATGCTGAATCACAGAATCCTGAACTGCTACTTTTATCATATTCAGGGTCAGGCTCATGGGTACCTCTTTTCACAATACTTCATTAACTGATTAATGTGTAACTGTATTTTATGGGAATTTGCTCTTAACTATGCCTCAATGATGTTTACTTTCACAGAGTAAAAGAAAAGGAGAGGAATGAAATATTAAATGAGAGTGAAAGGACTTTTAAATCAAATGACTGAAACTATTTGGACAAAGCTTTTGTATCAGAAACTAAAAATAGCAAAATATTACAAGTAAATTCTTAGTAATATGTGCTAGACAAAAAGGGCATTTCTTTATAGATAATAAGGACAGGATAAATCATAGAATAACACAAAAAAAAGTGAACTTCAATTGAAATCATAATAAAATTTTAAAATGTGATGGAAAGTTAGGTATATAGGTTGGAGTTGAGAAAGATGACCATTGAGAATTAAAGACAATATATGGGTGGAGAGGGAGGTGGGAGGGGGGATCGGGATGGGGAACACATGTAAATCCATGGGTGATTCATGTCAATGTATGACAAAAACCACTACAATATTGTAAAGTAATTAGCCTCCAACTAATAAAAATAAATGGAAAAAAAATAAATAAAGACAATATAAAAGAAAGAGATGAAACATAAGATATGGAATGTAAAAAGTTAATGGGACTTACCTTTATCCTGTTCACCCTTAACTGAACAACACAAGGAAACAATAATCATTCAAATAAATGAAGGCACAATGTCAACAACAAAATAGGACAATAATTTGAAACTTTTTCATTCTTTATTCTTTTTTGAAAACTGTCCCATCATTCTAAGGATTGGAATCAAATTTTCCTAATGCCATGTAACCCATGAGAAGCAATGTTGTTTTATAACCTCTTATGTTTTCTGTTTTTTTTTTTTTTTCATTTATAGAGTGAAAACAAACCACTTTATTATTTCCCAAGGACTTTTCTCCTTTTCTTTTTGACTTCTTAATTGGAGGATGATTGCATTACAATGTTGTACTGGTTTCTGCCAGATAACAACAGGAATCAGTCAAAACTGTGTATTGATATGTATCCTCTCCCTCTTGAGCCTCCCTCCCCCATCCTGTCCCACCTCTTCAAGGAGTCCCGCAGAGCCACCTGGCTGTTACACAGCAGGTTCCCACAAACTGTCTGCTTTACACAAACTACTTTCTCAGTTTTTCCTACCCTCTCCTTCCCCTACTGTGTCCACAGGTCCATTCTCTACGTCTGTGTATCCATTCCTTCCCTGCAAATAGGTTCATCAGTACTGTTTTTCTAGAGTCCACATATATGCATTAATATATGATATTTATTTTTCTCTTTCTGACTTATTTCAGTCTGTTTAACAGGCTCTAGGTTCATACACCTCACTCCAACTGACTCAAATTCATTCCTTTTTATGGCTGAGTAATATTCTATTGTATATATGTACCACATCTTCTTTACCCATTCATCTGTTCATTGACATCTAGGTTGCTTCCATGTACTGGCTTTTGTAAATAGTGCTGCGGTCAAAACTGATGAGTCTTTTTGAATTGTGGTTTTCTCAGAGTATGCCTCCAGTAGTAGGACTGCTGTCACATATGGTAGTTTTAGTCCTAGTTTTTTAAAGAATCTCCATGACTATTCTCTATAGTGGCTGTATCAACTTACATTCCCATCAACAGTGCAAGAGGGTTCCTTTTCTGCACATCCTCTCCAGCATTAATTGTTTGCAGTTTTTTGAGAATGGTTATTCAGATTGGCATGAGGTGATACCTTTTTGTAGTTTTGATTTGCATTTCTCTAATAATGAACAATGTTGAGCATCTTTTCATGTGTTTATCTGTGTATCTCCTTTGTAGAAGTCCCTCATGGTTTTGTGCAAAAAGGATTAAGATGAGAAAGAAAATAATGACAGAATGTAGAGTAGAACTTTCCCTGCTATAAAAGCCACGACAATCGTTGATCCTACATTGGACTCTGCAGCTTTTTCATAATAAAAGACAAAGATGGTCACATGTATAATACAAGTTTCTACAGTTTTTACTTATGAAAGCATATGGTAAAAGTATCCTGTGTTACAAACTGTATCTGTTACTGTACCCATATGAAGTCTAGTTCATGTTATTAAAAAATATTTTCCCTAATTTCTTTCAATTTGTAAATCAAAATATAATTGAAAAATATCATTAGAAAAATGAGGATGTTAAATTTTGAATAAATATATTAGTGCTTTATGAAAAAATCTTTTGGACTTATGCTAGGACAGCAGTGTCCCTTGTCATTCAAATGAAAAATTCTGAATTGAGATACATAGTGTAGATACACTTTTGTTAAAATATAACATCCTTCTGCAAACATTGTAAAAGGATTGCAGTTTGAAGAATTAACATTTATGTGAAAAAAAAAAAGCAAAAGAATAAAGAACATTTACTATAGTTGAAAAAAAGTCAGGAAAGCATTGGAAGGTATTTGTAATATTGGGAAAAGTTAGGTAATATGATAACAGATTAGAAAGGGAGGAGGACAACAATTTAAAATACCTTAGTGTCCTGTGGGATTCTAACAGATATCTATTTCTGAGACTGAAAATGTGAGATTCCAAGGTTATTTCAGTAATTAGAAGATAATGTTTTTGTACTTCCATATATGCCTGGTTGCAAAAAAGAATATCATTGAAAATGACACCCAACTAAGTCATCATATAGCACTCTCTCTTAGATAAAAAGATATCAATATTTGCTCTTGCACTGGGCCTTCCACTTTTCAGAAAATGATGAAAACATATACAAACTCATTCACCTGAAAGGTAATTGAAAATAGATGACAAAGTAAAGGGATCTGTCCATAGTTCTGCTGTAACAGTGGTCAAATGTCTGCTACATAAATAAATTTAATATATAACTGAATTGAATTCTTTCTGAAATGAAAATTGTCATTAAAACTTTTTGGAAAATGTCAAAGTTTTAAGGATTATATCCTGATGTAGGAAAAATTTCTTTGGCAACTTCCTAAGACAAGGTTTTTCTTTGGCTTTCACTTCACTGACTCAATGGACCTGAGTTTGGTGATGTGAGTTGGTGATGGACAGGGAGGCCTGGTTTGCTGCAGTCCATGGGTTCACAAAGCGTCTGACACAACTGAGTGACTGAACTGAACTGAGAGCAATGTTTTTCTTTGACTTTCACATCAAAAGTTAAGAACTGAGTGAAAGCTTTCAATCACTGAAAATTTTTTGGCATATAAATTTCTTCTAAAGCATTAAACAAAATCCAAGTTGTCAACATGATCGTTGTGTCATTCAAACTCCATAAAAGAAAACAAATATAAGAAGGAAAATTACCAATGTTGGAAGAAAAATTCCAAAACCAATCTCTGGAAATATTTTTGTGCCTGGGAATGCTAGGGTAAAGTATTTGGGTTCAGTGGGTCAACATTTTTCAAAATTCAATGAAAATAGACACAGACTAAACTACAGAAGAGGTACTTGACAAGGGTGAGGAGGAATAGAGTAAAGACACCCATCTGTCCACAATCTACCTGCAGCGGAAGTCGTATCAGTTTTCCTAGATACACAATTTTGATATATAACTGAATTAAATTATCTTTGAAATAAAAAATACCACTGAAAGCTGTCATTAAAAGATGCTAAAGTTTTATATATTCTACCATGCTGTAGGAAAAAATTATTTGGCAGCTTGCTAGGGCAATGGTTTCTTAGTCTCTCACATTCAAAACTGAGAGAGGAGTATAAACGATTAAAAATTTCCTGGGACATACATTTCTTCTAAAATCACTAAACAAAATTCTGGTTGCCAGGAAGGTCATGTGTTATTCAAAGTGCAGAACAAGATTACTAATATGGGAAGAAAAAGTTGCAAGGATAACATCAGAAATATTATTATATTTGAAAATGTATTCAGGCACAGCAGAAGAATGAGTGTGAAGTTAATGGACCAAGAAAAGAAAGCAAAATTTATACAGGCTTTGAATAATTAATGAGTAGCCAAACTTTACTCAGCTTTCTTTATAGTCCAACTATCACATCCATACATGACTACTGGGAAAAACATAACTTTGACTAGATGATCCTTTGTTGGCAAAGTAGTGTCTCTGCTTTCTAATATGCTGTCTAGGTTGGCCACAGCTTTTGTTCCAAAGAGAAAACAACTTTTAATTTCATGACTGCAGTCCCCGTCTGCAATGATTTTGGAGCCCCCCAAAATTAAGTCTCTATCTGTTTCCATTGTTTCCCCATCTATTTGCCATGAAGTGATGGGACCAGATGCCATGATCTTAGTTTTCTGAATATTTGTTTTTAAGCCAACTTTTTCACTCTCCACTTTCACTTTCATCAAAAGGCTCTTTAGTTCTTCTTAGTTTTCTGCCATAATGGTGGTGTCATCTGCACATCTGAGGTTATTAATATTTCTCCTGGCAATCTTGATTCCAGCTTGTGCTTCATCCAACCCAGCATTTCACATGATGTACTCTGCATATAAGCTAAAGAAGCAGGGTGACAATATACAGCCTTGACATACTCTTTTTCTTATTTGGAACCAGTACATCTGAGGTTATTAATATTTCTCCCAGCAATCTTGAATTTAGCTTGTGCTTCATCCAGCCCAGCATTTCACATGATGTACTCTGCATATAAGCTAAAGAAGCAGGGTGACAATATACAGGCTTGACGTACTCCTTTTCCTATTTGGAACCAGTCTGTTGTTCTATGTCCAGTTCTAACTGTTGCTTCTTTTTTTTTTTTTTTTAGTTTAAATATTTGCTTGCAGTTTATTTCGATTTTTCTAAATAGACATTCACATCTGTAAACAATAGGATTTTGAGTTCAGCCCCAACCCCCAATTCCTTACAAGTTTTTCTCATACATTGGCTAGAACTGCCATTTGTTGTTCTTTAGTCACTGAGCCGTGTCCAGCCCTTTTGTACTCCATGGACCGTTGCACACCAGACTCCCCATGGGATTTCCTGAGCAAGCATACTGGAGTGGATTGCCATTTCCTTCTCCATAACTGTTGCTTCTTGACCCGCATACAGATTTCTCAGGAGGCAGGTGAGGTGATCTGGTATTGCCATCTCTTGAAGAATTTTCCACAGTTTTTGTGATCCACACAGTCAAAAGCTTTGGCGTAGTCAATAAAGCAGAAGTAGATGTTTTCTGCAACTCTCTTGCCTTTGCGATGATCCAGCAGATGATGGCAATTTGATCTCTGGTTCCTCTGCCTTTTCTAACTCCAGCTTGGACATCTGGAATTTCATGGTTCATGTACTGTTGAAGCCTGGCTCAGAAAATTTATGCATTACTTTGCTAGCATGTGTGATGAGTGCAATTGTGAGGTAGTTTGAGCATTCTTTGACATTGCCTTTCTTAGGGACTGGAATGAAAACTGACTTCTCCCAGTCCTGTGGCCAATGCTTAGTTTTCCAACTTTGCTGGCATATCTTTTTAAATAATTCATAATCACTTTTGTCATTAGTTAGGCTTTCATTATTCATTTTTAAGGTATGATGAGCTATTTAACATTCAGTGGGGAAACTAAATAGAAAGATATTTCTATAGCAAAGTATATAAGTCTAAACTCAATCTGTAACAGTAGTCATATATTTATCAAGTAGGTACATTTTAAATGAATTCCATTGAAATCTAAAACATAGTTATAGTGTAATATATTAGAACACATTAAATGTTATAACTGTGTTCCTGATTGAAGGTGATTCAAAGGAAAGAAATATATCCCCTACTCTTGGATTGGAAGTTCTAATATTGTTAAAATGGTCATACTACCCAAAGCAATCTTCAAATTTAATACAATCCTTATAAATTACCTATGACATTTTCCACAGAAGTAAAACTAGTAATCCTAAAACTTTATGGACCCACTAAAGACCCAGAATTGCCAAAGCCATGCTGAGGGAAAGGAGCAAAGCTGGATGCATGACCATCCCAGACTTCAGACAATTTTACAAAGCTACAGTAATAAAAAAAGTTTTGGCACAAAAATGGACATAAAGATTCAGAGAACAAGGTAGAGACCACAGAAGTAAACCCAAACACCTATGGACAATTATCATTCAGCAAAAGATGCCAGAATGTACTATGGAAAAAAGACAGTCTCTTCAGCAAGTAATGTTAGGAAATCTGGACAGCCTCATGTAAATCAATGAAGTTAGAACACTCCTTCACACCATACATAAAAGTAAAGTCAAAATAGATTAAAGACTTAAATATAAAACATAATGCCATTAAAGTCCTAAAAGATAATGTATACAAAGCTTTCTCTTATATAAATCATAGCAATATTTGCTTAGGAGTCAGTCTCCCAAGGTAAAAGAAAGCAAGCAAAAATTGAAAAATAGGACCCAATCAAACTGATAATGTTTTTTCGGAACAAAGGAAGCCTTAAACAAAGTGAAAAGACAACATGAGTTTTCTTTTTTTGTGGCATCTTTGTCTGGTTTTGGAATTAGGGTGATGGTGGCCTCATAGAATGAGTTTGGAAGTTTACCTTCATCTGCAATTTTCTGGAAGAGTTTGAGTAAGATAGGTGTTAGCTCTTCTCTAAATTTTTGGTAGAATTCAGCTGTGAAGCCATCTGGTCCTGGGCTTTTGTTTGTTGGAAGATTTTTGATTACAGTTTCGATTTCCTTGCTTGTGATGGTTCTGTTAAGATCTTCTATTTCTTCCTGGTTCAGTTTTGGAAAGTTATACTTTTCTAAGAATTTGTCCATTTCATCCAAGTTGTCCATTTTATTGGCATAGAGCTGCTGGTAGTAGTCTCTTATGATCCTTTGGATTTCAGTGTTGTAAGATGCCACAAAAAAAGAAAACTACAGGCCAATATCACTGATGAACATAGATGCAAAAATCCTTAACAAAATTCTAGCAAACAGAATCCAACAACATATTAAAAAAATCATACACCATGACCAAGTGGGCTTTATCCCAGGAATGCAAGGATTCTTTAATATCTGCAAATCAATCAACGTAATACACCACATTAACAAATTGGAAGATAAAAACCATATGATTATCTCAATAGATGCAGAGAAAGCCTTTGACAAAATTCAACACTCATTTATGATTAAAACTCTCCAGAAAGCAGGAATAGAAGGAACATACCTCAACATAATAAAAGCCATATATGACAAGCCCACAGCAAGCATCACCCTCAATGGTGAAAAATTGAAAGCATTTCCTCTGAAATCAGGAACAAGAAAAGGATGCCCACTCTCACCCCTGTTATTCAACATAGTGTTGGAAGTTTTGGCCACAGCAATCAGAGCAGAAAAAGAAGTAAAAGGAATCCAGATTGGAAAAGAAGAAGTGAAACTCTCGCTGTTTGCAGATGACATGATCCTCTACATAGAAAACCCTAAAGACTCTTCCAGAAAATTACTAGAGCTAATCAATGAATATAGTAAAGTTGTAGGATATAAAATTAACACACAGAAATCCCTTGCATTCCTATATACTAACAATGAAAAAACAGAAAGAGAAATTAAGGAAACAATACCATTCACCATTGCAACAAAAAGAATAAAATACTTAGGAGTATATCTACCTAAAGAAACAAAAGACCTATACATAGAAAACTATAAAACACTGATGAAAGAAATCAAAGAGGACACAGACAGATGGAGAAACATACCGTGTTCATGGATTGGAAGAATCAATATTGTCAAAATGGCTATTCTACCCAAAGCAATCTATAGATTCAATGCAATCCCTATCAAGTTACCAACGGTATTTTTCACAGAACTAGAACAAATAATTTCACAATTTGTATGGAAATACAAAAAACCTCGAATAGCCAAAGTAATCTTGAAAAAGAAGAATGGAACTGGAGGAATCAACCTGCCTGACTTCAGACTCTACTACAAAGCCACAGTCATCAAGACAATATGGTCCTGGCACAATGACAGAAATATAGATCAATGGAACAGAATAGAAAGCCCAGAGATAAATCCACGAATCTATGGACACCTTATCTTTGACAAAGGAGGCAAGGATATACAGTGGAAAAAAGACAATCTCTTTAACAAGTGGTGCTGGGAAAACTGGTCAACAACTTGTAAAAGAATGAAACTAGAACACTTTCTAACACCATACACAAAAATAAACTCAAAATGGATTAAAGATCTAAATGTAAGACCAGAAACTATAAAACTCCTAGAGGAGAACATAGGCAAAACACTCTCCGACATAAATCACAGCAAGATCTTCTATGACCCACCTCCCAGAATGTTGGAAATAAAAGCAAAAATAAACAAATGGGACCTAATGAAAATTAAAAGCTTTTGCACAACAAAGGAAACTATAAGTAAGGTGAAAAGACAGCCCTCAGATTGGGAGAAAATAATAGCAAATGAGGAAACAGACAAAGGATTAATCTCAAAAATATACAAGCAACTCCTGAAGCTCAATACCAGAAAAATAAATGACCCAATCAAAAAATGGGCCAAAGAACTAAAGAGACATTTCTCCAAAGAAGACATACAGATGGCTAACAAACACATGAAAAGATGCTCAACATCACTCATTATCAGAGAAATGCAAATCAAAACCACAATGAGGTACCATACACGCCAGTCAGGATGACTGCTATCCAAAAGTCTACAAGCAATAAATGCTGGAGAGGGTGTGGAGAAAAGGGAACCCTCTTACACTGTTGGTGGGAATGCAAACTAGTACAGCCACTATGGAAAACAGTGTGGAGATTTCTTAAAAAACTGGAAATAGAACTACCATATGACCCAGCAATCCCACTTCTGGGCATACACACTGAGGAATCCAGATCTGAAAGAGACTTGTGCACCCCAATGTTCATCGCAGCACTGTTTATAATAGCCAGGACATGGAAGCAACCTAGATGCCCATCAGCAAATGAATGGATAAGGAAGCTGTGTTACATATACACCTTGGAATATTACTCAGCCGTTAAAAAGAATTCATTTGAATCAGTTCTAATGAGATGGATGAAACTGGAGCCCATTATACAGAGTGAAGTAAGCCAGAAAGATAAAGAACATTACAGTATACTAACACATATATACGGAATTTAGAAAGATGGTAACGATGGACCTATATGCAGGGCGGAAGAAGAGACGCAGAAGTACAGAACAGACTTTTGAACTCTGTGGGAGAAGGTGAGGGTGGGATGTTTTGAAAGAACAGCATGTATATTATCTGTGGTGAAACAGACCACCAGTCCAGGTGGGATGCATGAGTCAAGTGCTCGGGCCTGGTGGGCTGGGAAGACCCAGAGGAATCGGGTGGAGAGGGAGGTGGGATGGGGGACTGTGATGGGGAATACGTGTAACTCTATGGTTGATTCATATCAATGTATGACAAAACCCACTGAAAAATAAAAAAAATTAAAAAAAAATTAAAAAATAAAAGACAACATGAGGATTGGGAGGAAATATTTGCAAACAATTAGACTGACAAGGGATAATTTGCAAAATATACAAGCAGCTCATACAGCTCAATAAAATAAAACTTTTAAATGGACAAAAAAATCTAAATAGATATTTCTCCAAATAAATAAGTGAAAGTCACTCAGTCATGTGCAACTCTCTTTGACCCCAAGGACTGTAGCCCACCAGGTCCATGGCATTCTTCAGGCAAGAATGCTGGAGTGGGTTGCCATTTCCTTCTCCAGGGAATCTTCCCAACCCAGGGATCAAACCCTGGAGCCCTGCATTGTAGGCAGATTCTTTAGCATCTGAGCCACCAGGGAAGCCCAAAGAAGACATACAAATGACAAGTGGCACATAAAATGATGCTCCACACTCTTCATCTCATCTTCAAAAATTCTACAAATAATAAATGCTAGAGAAAGTGTGAAGAAAAGGGAATCCTACTACACTCTTTATGGGAATGTAAATTTGTGTAACCATTATGGCAAAAAGTATTGTGATTCCTTTAAAAACTAAAATATATTTCTTATATGCTCCAGCAGTCCCAGTCCTGAACATCTTAATATATCCAGAAAATATAAAGACTAATTTTGAAGAGGTGCACATACCATGATGGCTATTTACAATAGCCAAGAAATGGAAGCAACCAAAGTGTTGATCAACAGATAACCGGTTAAATAACTGGTTAAAGAAAATATGATATAATCTGTATATGCAATGGAAAATGCAGTAAGGAAAATGAAGTATTGGTATTTGCAGCAACATGGATGGACCTAGAGATTACCATGCTCAGTGAAAAACTCACAGAAAGAAAATCATATATGATATCACATAGGTGGAATGGAAAAATAATGCATATGAACTGTTCTACAAAATAGTTATGGACTCACATAGGCAAAGAACTTATGTTTTCCAAAGGGGAAAGGTGGAAAATCGATAAATTATAAATAAGGGATCAACCAGATACACACTACTGTATATAAAATAGATAAACAACAAGGATTTCCTGTATAACCTGGGGAATTACATTTAATATCTTGCAATAACGTATAATGAAAAGAATCTGAAAAAAATTCTGTATATCCATATAATTTATATATGAATTTATATATAAAATATAGATATTTTGATAAAATATAGATTTTTATATATATATCTGAAACACTTTGTGGTACATCTCAAATTAACCCAATATTGTAAATCAACTATACTTCAATAAGCTAAAACTACATTCCTATAGTAGGAAAAACATTTGAAATCATCTTTGGTAATTACATCCCATGAAATTTGACATTTTAGAGGTATGTATAATGGAACAATTCCTGAGAATAGGTCCATCTATAATTATTTGTCAGGAATGTAACTTGGCAATTAAAATTATGTTTTTGAAAATGCAGAAAATAGACAGAACAGATTGTTCATTAAAATTTTTCCAAGAGAATCATGTAAAATTATTTGTATACCTGGAAATGTTAATATAGCATGTTGAAGAAAAGTGAATAAATGATCCTCAAATTCATATCAACTAGTGATTGATAGCTACTCATGTTTTAGAAGAGAATGGACGGAAAAACATCACTTACATGATAGACATCTTTTATCACCTATAAATCTTTGGGGAAGTGTCATTGGCATATTAATAGAAATGGTCTCTTGGACTTGGTATATGTGACAGAGTTCCTATCTTTGGATGTGTTTCAAAGAGACAAGCAAAATATGCCTATCAACTTGGTTGCCCTTCAGCTCACCAATTTCTCCATGAAAATACTGCAAGTCTCTAGAAACAAAAAAAGCCAATGTCCATAGGTAAAGAATGCTATGGAATAAATGAAGCAAGAATGGAATATGAAAAAAGATTGTGAAATTAAAAGGAAGTTAACTTTAGGTACAGAGAAGGCAATGGCAAACCACTACAGTACTCTTGCCTGGAAAATCCCATGGACAGAGGAGCCTGGTAGGCTGCAGACCATGGGGCCACTAAGAGTCGCACATGACTGAGTGACTTCACTTTCACGCATTGGGGAAAGAAATGGCAATCCACTCCAGTGTTCTTGCCTGGAGAATCCCAGGGACGGAGGAGCCTGGTGGGCTGCCATCTATGGGATCCTACAGAGTCAGACACGACTGAAGTGACTTAGCAGCAGCAGCAGCAGCAACTTTAGATAATTTAAGAAAGAAGTGCATAAATATTTAATTGAGAGGGAAGGTAGATATCCAGGAGAAGAGTAAGTCAATGGATCGTAATAGGTTAAAAGGCAAAAGACATCAATGCAAACAGAAACCATCATTTTGATGGGCTTGGGAGGAAGAGCATTTTTACAAATTTACCTGATTTCACTGGAGTTTTTTCTGAAAAACAAAATGAAAAGATCAAAATAAATATAATATAAAAAAGGAAAGGTAATTCAAATTTAATGCAAAAGTTATCTTTCAAAGTGAACCCATGTAGATGTGCAAATACACACATGTACATGCCATTGCAGGAAGGCACACACACTTAGATACTTATACACGTGTCCAGTAGTTGAGAGCCAGTTTTATCCAGTGAGTGATTTTCTCAAAGTGAAAATGGGCATAAAGTCAATCAGTATTCTGATTTGAGAGAACTTTTTAGAAACTGCAGTTTTCATGCTCACCTTTAAAATGTTCCTACTTCTGTTTGAGATAATTAGACTTTTATTATTCAGTTTGTATGCTGTAATAAGTATTTTGCCTTTTAATTAATATGTGTATTCAATCTGGTTATTGTATTCAATCTGGTTATTATGACATTTATATGGTATAAAGTAGCCACAAACACTGAATTGGAGGATCTTAAGCCACTGCTTCAAGAGGTAATATAGGGTATACCACCTGGGCTCTTCTATTAAAAATATCCACATTACCCAAGGAATATATAACATGGTGCATGTAAATTTATCTTTTGCTGCTGTTATTGTTCAGTCATCCCACTATGTCAGACTCTTTGCAATGCTATGGATAGCAGACCAACAAGCCTCCATGTCCCTCACCATCTCCCAAAGTTTGCCCAAGTTCATGTTCATCATATCAATGATGCCATCCAACCATCTCATCCTCTTATGCCCTCCTCTACTTCTTCCCTCAATCTTTCCAGCATCAGGGACTTTTCTAATGAGTCGTCTCTTTTCATCATATGGCCAAAATACTGAAGTTTCAATTCAGAATTAGTGCTTCCAGTGAATATCCAGGGTTGGCCTCCCTTAAGATTGACGTTTGGTTTCCTTGCTGCCCACGGAACTTTCAGGAGTCTTCTCCAAGACCATAGTTCAAAGGCTCAATTCTTTGGCATTCTGCCTTCTTTAAGGTCCAGATTTCACAACCATATGCGACCATTAGAAAGACCATAGTCTTGATTATATGGACCTTTGTTGGCAGAGTAATGCTTCTTCTTTTCAATACACTGTCTAGGTTTGTCATAGCTTTCCTGCTGATAAGAAATCATCTTTTGATTTCATGGCTGCAGTTACCATCTGCAGTGATTTTGGAGCCCAAGAAAAGGAAATTTGTCACTACTTTCACCTTTTGCCATTCTATTTCCCATGCAGTAAGGGGCCAGAAGCCATGATCTTAGATTTTTAATATTTAGTCTTAAGCCAGCTCTTTCACTCCCCTCCTGCACTCTCATCAGGAGGCTCTTTAGTTCCTCTTCAGTTTCTGTCATTAGAGTGGTATCATCAGCATATCTGTGGTTGCTGATGTTTCTCTCGTCTATCTTGATTCCAGCTTGTAACTCATCTAGCCTGGCATTTCTCATAATGTGCTCAGCATCTAGATTAAACAAACAGGGTGATAGCACACAGCCCTGTCATACTCCTTTCTCTATCTTGAACCAATCAGTTGTTCCATACAGGGTTCTAACTGTGGCTTCTTGACTCGCAAACAGGTTTCTCAGGAGACAGGTAAGATGGTCTGGTATTGCTCTGTCTCTAAGAGCTTTTCACAGTTTGTCATGATCCATTTCCTCAAAGGCTTTAGCATAGTCCTTGAAACAGAGACAGATGGTTTTCTGAAATTCCCTTGCTTTCTCTATAATCCAGTGAATGTTGGCAATTTGATCTCTGGTTCCTCTTCCTTTTCTAAACCAAGATTGAATATCTGGAATTTCTTGGTTCACATTATGTTGAAGCCTACCACGCAAGATTTGAAGCATGGCCTTACCAGCATGGGAGATGAGTGCAAATTTATCTTTTAACTATGCACAAATGAATTTTCTCTAAAGTTCCATGGATATAAAAGAAGTATTAAAAGTCAGTGAACCAGGTCTAAATGAAGTGACTTGAGCATATCTTAGAAAAAACTTTCACTTCAGCCACTTGAAAAGTGAATATGTTAGAGAATATTATTGCTGAAATTTACTTGACTCAGTAGGAATGCCTGCACAGCAAGAGGACAAAATAAACAGCAATACTGGGGGATAATTGAATAGCTAATGAAGATGGAGCCCTTACTTGCAAAAATCAAACTGAAGAGAAAATCTTGTAAAATACTCATATCATGGAGTTGAGAAAAATAATGTTTGGAAGTTGAATTAGAAGGTATTAACACAAGTAACACCTGAAACAAGAATCTGTGGTAAAAAATCCCCCTGCCAAGGAGGAGATGCCTGTTTGATCCATGGGTTTGGAAGATACTCTGGAGAAGGAAATGGCAACCCACTTCAGTACTCTTGCCTGGAAAATGCCATGGATAGGAGCCTGGTGGATTACAGTCCATCGGACTTAAAAAATCAGACACTGTTTAGTAATTAAACAACAAAACTGTTGAAACCATGCTTAGGGACACAGGGAAACATATTTATGGGACTTATCTTTTTTTCCTTCACCTTTGTCAATAACTAAAAGAAAGAAGCCATTCATTCAGAATGAGGCCCCATACCACAAAGGAGGAGGACAAAACTTTCAAGCATTTCCAAATTTGTTTCTGACAGCTGTCTTCTGAGAATTGAAAGTGCAGTAGTGTTCAAAGACCATCTCACTAACCAAAAGAAGATTTATTTCACTTCTGAGAAATCTCTTGATGACAAAGGGACTAAGCAGAAATCACAGAATTCAGGACAGTGGAATAGCACTTCCTCTGGGTTTAAAGCTATGTGTGTGCATGTTAAGTTGCTTCAGCCATGTCTGACTCTTTGAGACCCTATGGACTGTAGCCTGCCAGGCTCCTCTGTTTGTGGGATTCTCCAGGCAAGAATCCTGGGGTGAGTTGCCATTTCCTCCTCCAGGGGATTTTGCCAATCCAGGGGTTGAACCCGTGTCTCATGTCTCCTGCAATGGCAGGAGAGTTCTTTACCACTAATGCCAGCTGGGAAGCCTGGGTTAAAGGCTATGGGATACATCAATCACTGATTTCTACTGGGCCTTTGACTTTTTTCAGAATAAAGGAAAATACACAGGCATACAATGAAAGAGGCACTTGAAAAGAGTCAGAAAATACAATTAAAGGCACCATTGTACAATACTCTCTGCATTGCTAAATTTACACATGGTTTTATAGAAACCTTAAATCAATATATACTTGAATTGAGTTCCCCTTAAAATAGAATTATCATTTAAGATGTCATTACTTGGGTAAATGTACAAAATAAGGAGAAGGGTAAGCAAAGGAAAGAATAAAGATTAAGAGACTGGGAATGTTAAGATCTTAAGAAGCTCACCATGTAAAAGGGTTTGTGAGAAGCAAGATTTTAGCATACAAAACATTTCTTTCCTGAGGTTCTTTACAAAAATAAGATGATAAGTTTAAGGCCAATATCATGAAAATATGAAAAGAAAAAAAATTATTAAAAAAATCATATTTAAAATTATAACATCTGAAAACATATACAAACACACAATACTTTCTTAGACTCTCATGTTTGAGAACCAAGATAAGAATGTAAACAACTGTATATTTCCTGGGATGTATAATCCTTCTCAAAACACTAAACGGAATTCAGGTTACTAAGACCATTATTGTGTCATTCAAAATGTAAAGCAAAAAAAAAAAAAAAAAGAAAAGAAAGAAAGGAAAAGATTGCCACTGTTTGAACAAAAAATTGCAAGAATGACATTTGAAATATTATTATACCTGGAAATGCATTCAGGCACAGTCGAAGAAAAGTGTTGTTTATGAATCAAGAAATGAAAGCAGAATTATACAGACTTTGAAGGGACAGCAATTAGGCAATCTTCATCAGCCTGTTAGCAATCTTCTCTGATCTCTGCAGGCTTCAGGAAATCTCATTGACCTACATGTGGGCCTGAGATATTGGAACTGAGATGTATCTGGCAGATAAACAGGATGGAGCCCAGTTCCTTTCAACCTGATATTCTTTATCTCATTAACTTTTAAGTAAGCCTATAACAAGTTGCTAAAAATAGATGAAAATTAAATAGAAAGGAAATGATATAGAAAGGAAAAGGAATTGAAATAGATTTCAGAAGCAGAAATTAATGAAGTGAACTCTCTATGGGGAAATCTATAAGTAACAATTGGAGAGGTAAAGGTAGACATTCAGAAACAGGGCAATATAAAGAAAGCATGTGGATTATGAGAGTGGGAATGTCAAGCCTCAAGAAATCACTCATGTAAATGAAGTTTGTGAGAAACAAGTTTTAGGATACTTACCAATTTTCCTCTGGGGTCCTTTAAAAAGATAAAATGGGAAATTTAAGGGCAATATCATGGAAATGGTACACCAAGAAACAAAATTTATTGTAAAATTCATATTTAAATTTTAAGTATCCAAATGCAGATACAAACACACATACACACACACACACACACACACAGAGTGGCTGAGAGCTCACTTAGTTAAGAGATTATTCTCCAAAGGGAAATAAAGATAAAAAATAAAAGTATTGCATTAACTGTGAAAAAATTTAAAATAATAATTCTAAAGTTTTCAGTTAAAGAAAAGTTCTTTACCTATATTGAATGTACTACTCTTGTTATTATTTGGCTTATTAGCTCTAATAAACACCTGTGCTTTTACTACATAGATGCAGTCAACTTCATTACTGCTATAACAAACAGAGATTACAACAACAGGACAAATCACAGAATGTGGGAAATTGAGTAACAAACGAATGTCACACAACCATTGAAAAGACAAAAAGATGAGACAAATTATAGAAGAATATTAGTATCATGACTTTGAGGAAGATAATGATTGAGCATTGAAGACAAACGTTCAATGACAGATGAAACTATGATTCAACACCCAGGTCGTAGTACATTACATACCCAATACATTAACAAGATCTTCCCTTTTTTTGCCTAACAGTTACTGACAGTCAAAAGACAAATACAAAATTCACCCCAAAAGAAGTAACATGTCAGGAATGGAGGAGGACAAATTTTTCAAACACTGCCGTCGTTTTCTGAGGGGCCTACACAATATACATTTCTGAAAATCAGAATCATGAGATTCAAAGACCATTTCACCACTTAGAGGGAAATACAGTCTTTCTTGGTGGTTCAGATGGTAAAGAATCTGCCTACAATGCAAGAGACCTATGTTCCATCCCTGGGTCGGTAAGATCCCCTGGAGAAGGGAACGGCTATCCACTCCAGTATTCTTGCCTGGAGAATTTCATGGACAGAAGAGTCTGGTGGGCTACGGTCCATGGGGTCACAAAGAGCAGGACATGATGAGCGACTAACACTTTCACTTTTCACTTTTTTCATGTTGCACTTCCATATATGCCTGGGTTCCAAAAAGAATAAGATTGAAAATGACACCATGCAAAGAGGTAGCAGAGCTTGCCCTCAGGGATAAAAGTCATATCAGTAACTGGTCTTGCCTTACTCCATTGCCCTTTTTAAGAACATGCAGACAACAAAGAACACTCATTTGCAAGAGGGGTACTTGAGAAGACATGAGGAGGGACCGAGTCCCTCTGTCCACAAATCTACCTGTAAGAGTAGTCATTTAACTCCTGTCAAATAACATTTAGTTGATATTACTGAGTTGAATTCTCTTTGAAATAAAAATTCACTGAAAACTGTCATTAAAGGATACCAAAATTATTAAAAGTTTATCCTCTTTTAGAAAAAACATTCTCAGTGACACTCCAGGACAATGGTTTCACTATCTTTTACGTCAAAAATAGAGACTTGAAAGAGAATACAAACAAGTGAACATTTCCTGAGATACAAATGTAATATTGGAAATCTTAAATTCAAGAGTGTTTGGATAAGATACTCAAGCTCAGTGGAAGAATGTGCCTCAAGTTTATAGATGAAGGAAGAATATCAGAGTATACACAGGCTTTGAAGGGACAAAGCAACTGCACTCTGTAGGCAGTTTCTCTCAACTCTGAAGGCCTGGGAAAGTCTCATTGGCTTAAATGTGGATCGGTGGAATTGGACTGTGATAGACGTACTAACTAGGGAGGTGTCCTGGGAGACACACAAAGTGAACTCCTAACCTAAGCTCTTTATCTCATCAACTTGTCAGTGAGTGAGCCTTATAACAAACCACTAAAAAATAGAAAAAAAAAAGACAGTGTCAATAGGAAATAAATGATACATAATAGAAAACAATAAATTGAAATGGATTCTAGGTTGAGAAAATACATGGAAAGAACTTTCTATGGGGATGTCTATAAATGAAATCTGCAACTGCAAAGGTACACATCCAGGAGAAGGGCAAGACAAGGAAAAGCATTAAGTCTGGAAAGATAAGGCTGCAAGCAGTTCAGTCATGTAACAGGGATTTGTGAATAACAAATTTTTAAAATACTTACTGTTTGTTTTCTGAGGTTCTTCAAAAATATAAAGTGAAAAATTTAAGGTCAATATCATGAAAATGGAAAACCAAGAAACAAAATTTATTATAAAATGTATACATAAATTTATAACTATCTGAATGCAGATACAGAGACACATACCACACACATAGGGGATGACATCTCACATTGTCAATAGAGGAAAAGGAGTAAAAAAAATCATCTTAAGAGAAAACTATTAAAAGAATAGTTTTGAAGTTTATATTTGGAAAATATTCTTGGGCATCCCTAGTGCCTCTGTGGTAAAGAATCTGCCTGCCAATGCAGAAGACATGGGTTTAATTCCTGACCCAGGAAGATCCCACATACCACAGAGCAGCTAAGCCCATGTGCTACAACTATTGAGCCTGTGCTCTGGAATTAGGGAACCACAACTACAGAAGCCTGTGTACTCTAGAGCTTTTGATCTGCCCACAACAGAGAGACGTCACTGCAATGAAAAGCCCACACACCACAACTGGAGAGTAGCCTCTGTCTCTACAACTATAGAAAAGCCTGCACAACGATGAAGATCCAGCACAGCCAAGATCTAACTAAATAAAATTATACATATATATATATTCTTTAACTTTTTTGCTATTTTGTCATAACAAGCGATTTATTATTAGGAGTGTTAGCTTTATTTATTATGTATTATATATTATGTATGTATTAATAATTTATCATTAGGGTTATTAGCTCTTGTAAATTCTTTGGATTGTTACATAATAGATGGTGTCCACTTCATTATTATAATACCTAAGATGCCTTTGAAGATTCAAACATTGGCAACATCTTTGGCCAGTGTTGCAAAGGAAATGCAGGGGTTGTTTCCTGGATAATTCTATTCACAATTTTATAAACTGATAAATACATAATCTTTTGTAATAGGAATTTTGATTTTAAATAATACCTAAGTGAAGTACTTCTTAATGGAATCACATGAAAGAAGAGATTTAAGTACTAAATGACTGTGAAAGTGGTTGTAAAGCAAATGACTGAGCATATATTGGAGAAAATTCATACTTCAAAATCCTGAAAATGCAGAATTTTGAAATTTATAGCTAGTAAAATTTAGTTGACCCAAAAGAAATGTCTGCCTAGATTGTATCAAGAAAAGAAATCACAGAAGTTGTAATGGTGGAAATTGAATAATAAAGGCAGAAGGCAGGCTTCATTTGGAAAGACAATAACAAGACAAACCATATGCACATGCATGATGTAACACATGCATGATGGTGTTCAGAAGATGATAACTGAGTGCCGAAGATAAAGTTATGAGAAACACATGAGAGTATGCTTAGGTTCACAGTGATATATGCTGTGAGATATGCTTTTTTCCATCTTCAATTTATTAATGGAATATAATAAAGGATATAATAAATAAATAAATGAAATAATGTATAATATACATTTAAAATAGGAAGAAAATGGTAGAAAGGGAGGGAGGAGGTCAAATTTTTTTTTTAATGTTTCCTTGGTTTTCTCTTAGATTCAGACTGACAGATGTTTATGAGAATCCAAACCATATGGTTTGTGTCTATCTCACTACTGAGAAGTCATGTAATTTAAAGTTCGTACACTCATTTCCCAAATGGGTAGATGATGGGAAACAGCCCCATAAGAAGAGGCAGATTAGGAATTCCTCCAGGTTAAGCAACATCAAGCTTTGGTATTGTGTTAATCCTTCTAACTATATATAAAAAAATAATAATACCATTAGTAGACATACTGGAGATATATTTTAAAAGTGATGAGGAAACAAACAATAAAGGGACCTTTCTCTACACATGGGTTAATAGAGAATTAGGTACTTTTAGCTGCCTACATAATATAAAGAGGCATCTTGTTAGGTTCAATTTCACTGAAACAACAAGGTAAATGAAAAGTACCAAGAGGATACAAATGGTAAAACCTTAGTATATAAATTCATGATTTCTGAAAAACTCTTAAAAGTTTCCAAGGAAAAATCACTATATTTTTCACTAACACAACATTTCAATAATGAGAAACATGTTATGAAATGAGCCTTCTTTAACTGGGAGATTCTTAAACAAGTTAAGAAAAAATACAGTTTTGAAAATCTAGTAATTTTGAAAGAAAGCACAAAATTAGGTGAAACATTGATTAACCTCAGAACAAGTGGTTAATAAAATCAAGTTTTACTGGAGAGTTAACTTAGAGCTCACACTTGACCAATGAATGGTATCAGAATTTATAGTCCTTGGAGGACCAGAAGGTGGAGAAGCTTTACTTAGCATATTTGGAGTTTTCTTTTCACTTAAATTTTAGGTCAGTTTCAATTGTAAAGATATTGTCCCTTGAACTTGAAAGGTCATAGAGATTCTACATCAGTGGTTATTTGCATGAAAACATACACAGGATGAAATTGATGTGGTGATCAGCCTAACATAACTCAATTTTAAAAAATCAAAATCAAATCAAGTCTCTGGAGACATATGAATTTTTTCAAAGCTAATGTTTACAGAAATAAAAGGTCTCCAAAGAAACCAAGGAATGGGAAGAGATGGAATTACATAAAAAAGAAAAATTACAATTGTTGTAGTCTATATAAAATATTGGTAAATAAAGGGAGAAAAATGAGACAATGAATGAAATACAAATAGAAAGGCAGACAATGTTACAATTATTTATAGGTTTATGGGGTAGAGAGTGTCAGAAAATTTACCATATATTTTTTGAAGATCCCCTGAGGGAAAAAAAATGAGAAGATTTATGAAATTATTTAAAAAAACAAAGACAATTCACTTTATTTAAAATATTGCTTGTGAAAATTAAAGTTGTTCTTAGTCTAATACATACAAATACAAGACCAGTAAGACACGTATGGAATATAAATATACACAGGAGCACACAGACATACACACATTTAACACATTCAGAAGACCAAACCCTCACTTTGCTCAAGGATATGCTCTATAAATGAGAGGGGCATAAAGTAAGTCATTTTACCATATTGAGAAAGAATTTTAGGAATTTTAATTCTAGAAGTAATCTTTTTAAGTAGCTCATAGTCTCTTTTGTCATGAATTAGGATTTCAGTACTCAGTTTGTGCTTCTGTTAGGTCCATACCTTTTCTGTCCTTTATGGTGCCCATCTTAATGTGGAAGATTCTTAGAGTTGGGAATACCAGACACCTCACTGCCCTCTTGAGAAATCTAATTAGACTTCAACTAATAAAAATAAATGAAAAAAAAATAAAAAGAGAAATTGATATGCAGGTCAAGAAACAATAGTAAGAAATGGACATGGAACAACAGAATGGTTCCAAATAGGGAAAGGAGAACGTGAAGGCTGTATATTGTCACCCTGCTTATTTAACTTGTATGCAGAGTACATCATGAGAAACACTGGGCTAGGTGAAGCACAAGCTGGAATCAAGATTGCCAGGAGAAATATCAATAACCTTAGATATGCAGATGACACGACACTTATGGCAGAAAGCAAAGAACTAAAGAGCCTCTTGATGAAAGCGAAAGGGAGAGTGAAAAAGTTGGCTTAAAACTCAACATTAGAAAACTAAGACCATGGCATCCAGTCCCACCACATCATGGCAAATAAATGGGAAAACAATGGAAACAGTGAGAGACTTTATTTTCTTGGGCTCCAAAATCACTGCAAATAATGACTGTAGTCATGAAATTAAAATATGCTTGCTCCTTGGAAGAAAAGCTGGACAAATGGTCAGTGTATTAAAAAGCAGAGACAACACTTTGCCGACAAAGTTTCTTAGAGTCAAAGACATGGTTCCTCCAGTAATCATGTATGGATGTGAGAGTTGGACCATAAAGAAGGCTGAGCACCAAATAATTTATGCTTTTGAACTGTGGTGTTGGAGAAGACTCTTGAGAGTTTCTTGGACAACAAGGAAATTCAACCAGTCAAACCTAAATGAAATCAGGCCTGAATATTCATTGGAATGACTGATACTGAAGCTGAAACTCCAAACCTTTGGCCACCTGATGCGAAGAACTGACCCACTGGAAGAGACCCTGAAGCTAGGAAAGATTGCAGGTGGTAGGAGAAGGGGACGACAGAGGATGAGATGATTGGACGGCATCACCGACTCAATGGACATTAGTTTGAGTAAGCTCTGATTTTGGTGATGGACAGGGAAGTCTGGTGTGCTGCAGTCCATGGGGTCACAAACAGTCAGACAACACTGCATGACTGAACTGAATTAAACTGATTCGGTTTGTAAGATAAAATAAGCTATTTGTCTTTCAACAGGGAAACTAAAAGGATAGAAGTATCTATGGCAAAGTCTATCTTTAAACTATCTGTAACAGTAGTCATAAGTTCATTAAATAGATAAATTTTTGAAGTGAATTCAATTGAAATCTAAAATACAGTTGTAATACATCATTACCCAAAATACATTAAACATTAAAAATTATATTTCTGATTGAAAGTGATTCAAAGAAATGGAAAGATATTCCACGTCCTTGGATTATAAGTAATAATACTTCTAAAACATCCACACTAATACCCAAAGCAATAAAAATTTTAATGAGATCTCTAAAAATTACCTCTGACATTTCTCACACAACTGTAACAATATATATGAAATTTCTGTGAAACAACAGAAGACCCAGAGTTGCCAAAGCAATCCTGAGGAGAGAGAACCAAACTGGAGTCATAACGCTTCCAAACTTCAGACAGTAGTACTATTTTCCAAGAGAATCATGTAAAATTATTTGTGTACCTGAAAATGCTTGGACAATATGGCAAAGAGAATGGGATAAATGAGCTTCAAATTCAAATCAAGTAATGATTGATGTTTACTCATGTCTGAGTGGACAATACATGGAAAAACATTACTCACATGATAGACATCTTCTCTCATCTCTAAAAGTTTGGTAAGTATCATTGCCATAGAAATGGTCCCTTGAACCTGATATATGTGATGGACATCCTATCTTCGGATGTGTTTCAGAAGGGAAAACAAAATGTACCTATCAGACTAATGCCCTTCGTCTCATCAACTACTCAGTGAAATGACTGCAAGTGTCCCGAAAAGCCAATATCCACAGGTAAAGAATGGTTTGTAATTTAAAAAGAAGGAATGGAGAATAAAAGAAGTTAGGGATACTAAAATGACACTAACTTTAGGTCACTTAAGAAAGAAGTGCATAAACGTTTAATTGGGAGGGAAATGTACACATTCAGGAAAGAGCAGGCCAATAGTAGATACAGATTAAAAGCCAGAAGATATTACTTCAATGAGAAACCATCATTTTAATGGTGTTGGGGGCAACATGTTTTTTAAAAATTTACCTATTGTCAGTGCAGGTCTTCCTGAAAGAGAAAATAAAGAGATCAAAGTAAATATAATATAAAAATGGGAAGATAATTTAAATGCAATGAAATATTTATGTTTCAAAGCGAACCCACATGGGTGTGCACACAAATACACACATGAACATACCACTGCATGAACACGCATGCACTCTCACAATATTTACGTGTCCAGTGGCTGAGAGCTCAAATTTTTCCAAAGACTGTTTTTCTCAAAATGAAAATGGGCATAAAATGTATGAGTATTCTGATTTGATAGAACTTTTAAGAAATTTCAGTTCTCGTGGTACCCTTTAAAAATTTCCTCATCCTGTTTGATATAGCTAGGCTTTTATCATTCAGTTTGTATGATCTGATTAAGTACTTTGCCTTTTAGTTAATATGCACATTCATTTTGGTTATTACATCTAAGTGATATAAGGTAGCCACAAACACTGAATTGGAGGCTCTACCACTGAATTAGAGGATCTGCCACTACTTCTAGTGGTACTACAGAATATATCACCTAGGCTCCACCATTAAAAATATTTTCATTAACTAGGAATGCACAATACTGTGTATGTGAATTTCTCTTTTCCTAAATAAAATTTCTCTTAACTTCCTTGAGAAGAAAAATAAAATAATGACTGTGAAGTGGGTCTAAATCAAGTGACTTAGGTATATCTTGGACAAAACTTTCACTTCAGCCACTTTGAAAATCCTAATGGTTATAGAGGACTAGGATTAGTAAAATTTACTTGACTGAAAATGAATGCCTGGATTCGTTATAGTATCAGGACAAATCAAATAATAATATTGGGAGCATAATTTAATAGCAAATGAAGAAGAAACCCTTAGTTGCAAAGAAAAGATCCAGAAAAAAAATCATGTAAAATATTCATAACTTAGAGTTGAGATAAATGATCTTTAGAAGTTGAAGTGAAAGGCACAAGTAACAGATGAAACCATGTTTACACACACAGGGAAACACACTTATAGGACTTACCATGATCCCCTTCACAGTTATCAATAAAAAAGAGAAAGAAACAATTTATTCAAAATTAGTCATGATGTCAGAAAAAAGGAGGACAAAACTTTCAAATACTTCCAAAGTTGTTTCTGAGAGTTGTATTCTGAGAATACAGACTACAATGTTCAAAGACAATCTCATCAATCAAAGAAAGATCTATTGCATATCTGTACATGATGCACCCCCTGATGACAAAGGGATAAAGTGGAAATTATAGACTGCAAGGCAGTATGATAGCCCTCCCTCTGGGTTAAAGGATATGGGATATGCCAATCACTGGTTTGTATTGGGCTTTCCATTTTTTCAGAATAAAAATAAAACACACATTCATTACCAAAAAGAGGTATTTGCAAAGACAAAAATAGATCAAAGCCACCATTGCCTGATAATCTCTGCATTACATACAGCTTCATTGAAACATTAAATCAATATAAAGTTGAATTTCCTTTGAAATAGAAATTATTTAAAAAACAAATACATGGAACCTGTTAAAATTCTAATATTTGTATTGTAAGACAATATCTTAGGCAAAATCCCACAGTAAACATTTCTATGTCTTTCACAGGAAAAATTGAGAAATCAGAAAAGTTAAAATGTTAGTTGCTCAGCCATGTCTGACTCTTTGTGAACCTATGGACTGTAGCCTGCCAGGCTCCTCTGTCCATGGGATTCTCCAGGCAAGAATCTGGAGTGGGCTGACATTTCCTTCTCCGGATCTTCCAGACCAAGGGATTGGAATGGATATCCTGCATTACAGGCAGATTCTTTATGGTCTGAGTGGTACATAGCAATTGAACATACCCTGTGAATTAAATTCTTTCTACACATACAAAACTGGAACTGAAGCTTAATAAAAATAAATTGTTTCATTGCATAGGTAAAAGAGAAAGAACAGCACTGTTACATACATGAAAATTTCCATGAGAATCATGAAAGAATATTCATATACTTTATAAGTGTTCTTTATAGATTCTAGATGTTATTGTTGCTGTTTAATCGCTGAGTCATGTTGGACTCCTCTGCAACCCCATGGACTGTAGTCCACCAGCCTCGTCTGTCTGAGAAGTTTCCTAGGCAAGAATCCTGGAATGGGTTGCCATTTCCTTCTCCATGGGATCTTCTCCACCCACGGACTGAACCTGAATGTCCTGCATTAGCAGGTGTATTTTTAACACTTAGCCCCCTGGAAGGTCCAAATGTTCAGATACTTTGGAATGCTGGGGTTATGGGCTCTATACCAGTGGAATAATGAGGCTCAGATTCATCTTTGACCCATGCACAATATCAGAATTTACACATGCCTTTTTAGATAGGCAAACTGAAATCAGCAAATGAGAGTCTTCTCTCATCTCTTAGATTATAAAAGCATCAGTGGTGTAAAAACTGGCCCACACACCTGGCCTCTATGACATGAGTCCTAATATTGGATGTGCTCCAGGAAAATGTACAAAATGGAAACGATGTCCCTGTCAGATTAGTGCCCTTTATCTCATTGCCTTCTGAGTGAAATCATAATAACTGCTTGGAAAACAGAAGAAGCTAATGCTATAGGGAAAGAGCACTTTGGAATGAAAAGGAAGGAATATGGAAAATATAGAAACAGGAAGTTGTAAGAAAAGAAACTTAATCTGAAAAAGTCTATAAGACGTTAATTAAAAAACTAAACGTAGACGCCCAGGAGAAGTGTGAACCAGTGACTGACATCAGATGGAAAAGCAGGAAATGCTAAGGCAACAGGAGAGCAGTCATTCCACTGAGGTGGGGAGGAGGTTTACAGGATTTCCGAAAATTTACCATATGATGTCCAATGTTGTTCTGAAATGAAAATGGAGAGATCAGTGTAAATATCATGGAGAATGTGAAAAAATTCCAACTTAATGGAAAATTTATACATAATAATAAATCAGTGAAGACAAGATGCACACACACACACACAAATGCTGTGATATAGGGCCTGTTTTACCCTGAGGGTATACTCCCTGAAATTAAAATGTTATTAAATTAGTGAATTTAGTGATCTGTGAGAAAATTTTAGGAATACTATTTCCCATGGTTGCCTTTTAAAATGTTCCTTATCCTTTTAGACATTGCTTAGGGTTTTATTATTCAATTTGTATGATTTCATAAGCACACTGGTTTTCAATTTACATGCACCGTATTGACTCTATTTATTATACAATCTGTTTTCCACAATAAATACTAGATGAGAGGATCCTGAAGCACTGCTTCCAGAGATACTACACAGAAATTTACCTGGGCACCTCAATTCACTTTTTAACCAACTGATACATACATACATAACCTGTGTTTTGTAAGTTTCTATTTTTAATAAATCCCTAACTAATGTTCTTATTAATAAAATTACATGAAAAGAGGAAAAGGAACTGTTACATATCAGTGAAATGTAACTGTAATGGTTTAAATCAAATAACCTGACATATCTAGGACAAAACTTTCTCATCTGCATTATGGAAATGCCAATACTTTAGATGTATATGTTTAATAAGTTGCCTGGCTTGAAAGGAATATCTGCATAGATTGCAACAAAAAGACAAATCAAAGAAGAAACAACTTGGGGTATTTGAATAGTAAATGATGATGGCAACCATCAGGGCAAAGATAAGGTTGGAGAAAATATAGTAAACATATGTAAGTTCAATGAGAATGATGATTTAAGGGGTTTAGAGAAAAGACAGAAAACAGATAATACTTTGATTAGGTACACAGGGAAATACATTAATGTGATTTGCCACTTTCTTCTTCTTATTTATTGAGAAAATAAAAGCAATAAAAAATTATTAATTCAAAATGAAGGCACAATATCAGGAAGAAAGGAAAACAGAACTTTCAAAGACTGTTATAGTTATCACTGTGATCCCAACTGGCACACATTCCTGAGAACTGGTGCTACAAGATTGAAAACCATCTCACCAATCAGAAAAAAAAAAAAAAAAAACCACTGTGTGTGTTTTACTTCCTTGTACCCCTTATCAACAAAGGAACAAGATTGCAAATACAGCACACAAGGAAGTAGACTCAAAAGCTATTCTATTTCTCTGGGATACAAGAAATATCAGTCATTGGTCTTGTATTTTACTTTCTACATCTTTCAGAATAAAATGAAAATACACACATATTCCTAAGAGAGATATTTGGAAATAGATGAAAAGAACAGTATGAAACTGTCCATCTGTCCATGACTCTGTGACTATAGTCATATAAAGATTACATACATGATAAATCAGCATATTCTTGAGTTCTCTTTGAATTAAAAACTTCCATGGAAAAACTATCATTAAAAGAGGTCGTTTAACTTCTAAGAAGTGTATTTGGGTATAAGAAATATATTTTTTAAAAACTTACACTAATAGTTGCCCATGCATTACATATGAGAAATTGAGGATTAAGAGATATACTATGATTGAGCACTCCCTGTGCTATAGAACTCCTCTTTACATATTTAATAGAAATTGCAGTTTGTGTTAATTATAAATGTGACAGTGAGAATGCCCAAAACACAAAACAATGCTTATGGCTAAAAAAGGTTCTGAGAATACTCATAGGAAACATTTTTACACCTGGGATTCTTTGGACAATAAGTTCTGTCACAGAGAATAAGCCTTCATTTCTCATTGCCTAGTAGATTCTAACATAAATTTCTTAGGCTTTGAAAGAACAAAGGATGGACAAATTTCATTAAGTATGTGAGATCTGAGTGATCTCACCTCTCATCTCTTTTAGTTTGGGCAAGTTTCATTGGCATCGAAATGAGCCCATATTCTTGAGATATGTTCCAGAGTTCCCATCTTGCAATGTGTTCTGGAACAATATGCAGAATGGAAACAGTGTGCCTTTCAACTGAATACTCTTCATCCCAACAACTTCTTAATGAAATTATAACAGATCACAGAAAGAAGAAAATACTAATGATTACAGGAACAAAATTATATGGAACAGAAAAGGTGAGAACTGAAAAAGATTATTAGAGAAACTAAGGAAAGAGAACATAATCTGAAGAACTGCAGCTTAAAAATTAGGGAGGGAAAGGCAGACACGTAGGAAAAGAACCAGACAAGGAAAGGTGTGTAGATTAAGAGCATGAAGATCTCAAGGGCTCAAGAAATCAATCATGTGAGAGCAGTCGGTGAGTAACAAGTTTTCAGAAATTTTACCATTTTTTTCCTGAGGATCTTCTGCAAAATAAAAATGGGGAGATCAATGAAAAATAATGTAAATACAAAGCGAATGCACAATTAATTTAAAATTTAGGTTTCAAACTAATCCTATCACAATTCAGATAAGCATGTCATTACTCACACATACAAGCATGCATACATTGCACGTAGGTACACAACGCATGCATACAGATGCATCATGTCTAAGGTCTCAATTTTCTCCATAGCATGCATGTGTGCTAAGTCGCTTCAGTTGTGTTCAACTCTCTGCGGTGCACCAGGCTCCTCTGTCTATGGAATTCTCCAGGCAAGAATACTGGAGGGGGTTGCCATGTTCTCCAGGGGATCTTCCTAACCCAGGGACTGAACACTCGCTCCTGTGGCTCCTGCATTGAAGGCAGATTCTTCACTGCTGAGCCACCAGGGAAGTCCTTTCCATAGCATATTCTCCCCCAAAGGAAAGTTGGCATGAAATGAATGAATGTAATGTATTGAGAAAAATTGGCAGAATATTTCTTTCCATGTTTACCTTTTTAAAATGGTCCTGATCCCTTTTGTCACTAGTTAGACTTTTATTACTCAGTTCATTGAGATTTGATAAGTTTATTTTGCTTTCAACTACTGCATATACTCAATTTTATATTGCAAAGGGTATGTGGCATAGAATTGCCACAAATACTAAATTAGAGAATATTGAATTACTGCATTGTAATATACTACAGGGTAATTTTTCTGTGTACTCTATTTATAAAATTTTCATCAACTGATTAATACATAAAACTGTATTTTGTGAATTTCTATTTAATGCCTAAATTAAATTCTTCTTAATGGAATCCCATGAAAGGAAAGGAGACATTTCTTTAATGGCAGCAGATTAAACCTAAGTCAAATGATCTGAATATATATATTGTGGATAAAACATTCACATTAACCATGTGGAAAATGTCAGCACTTCAGAGGTGTGTGATTAATAAAATTTCCTTGACTCAAAAGAAATATCTGCATAAATTACAACAATCTGATAAATTAAAGAGTCAATAAGAGGGGATCACGAATAACTGATGAAGCTTTCATTTGGAAAGATTGGTTTCAAGAACAAATCATGATCTTTGGGTGTGAAGAAAAAGGTGTAAGTCACAAATGAGTTAACTCAAGGTTCATGGTGAAAAACATTTATAGGAATTACCTTTGACTTCTTCACATTCATGAATAAAATAACAGAAAAGCAAATCAATATGAGGGCACAATATCAAGAAGGGAGGAGGATAAAGATTTTATTCACTTCCATAGTTTATAGAGCTCCTATCTTTGCATGTGTTTCAGAGAGACAAGCAAATATGCCTATCAATTTGGTTGCCCTTCAGCTCACCAATTTCTCCGTGAAAATATTGCAAGTCTTTAGAAACAAAAAGTCAATGTCCATAGGTAAAGAACGGTATGGAATAAATGAAGTAAGAAAGGAATATGAAAGAAGTTTGTGAAATTAAAAGGAAGTTAACTTTAGTTAACTTAAGAAAGAAGTGCATAAATATTTAATTGAGAGGGAAGGTAGATATCCAGGAGAAGAGCAAGTCAATGGATGGTTATAGGTTAAAAGGCAAAAGACACTAATGCAAATAGAAAACATCATCTTGATGGGCTTGGGAGGAAGAGGTTTTTTGAAAATTTACCTGATTTCACTGGAGTTCTTTCTGAAAAACAAAATGAAAAGATCAAAATAAATATAATATAAAAAAGGGAAGGTCATTCAAATTTAATGCAAAAGTTGTCTTTCAAGTTGAACCCATGCAGATGTGCAAATATACACATGTATATGCCATTGCAGGAAGGCATCCACACTCGAATACTTATACAAGTGCCCAATAGTTGAGAGCCCAGTTTTATCCAGTGAGTGTTTTTCTCAAAGTGAAAATGGACATAAAGTTAGTCAGTATTCTGATTTGAGAGAACTTTCTAGAAACAGCAGTTCTCACGCTCACGTTAAAAATGTTCCTTCTGTGAGAAGGTTTTTTAAATTCAGTTCGTATGTTGTAATAAGTATTTTGTCTTTTAATATGTGTATTCAATCTGGTTATTATGACATTTATATGGTATAAAATAGCAACAAACACTGAATTGGAGGATCTTAAACCACTTCTTCAAGAGGTAATATAGGGTATACCACCTGGGCTCTTCTATTAAGGATATTTGCACTACCCAAGGAATATACAACATGGTGCATGTAAATTTATCTTTTGCAACTGTTGTTGTTCAGTCGTCCCACCATGTCAGACTCTTTGCAACCTCATGGACAGAAGCTCGCCAAGCCTCCATGTCCCTCACCATCTCTCAGAGTTTGTCCAAGTTCATGTTCATCATATCAATGATGCCATCCAGCCATCTCATCCTCTTATGGCCTCTTCTCCTTCTACTCTCAATCTTTCCCAGCATCAGGGACTTTTCCAATGAGTCACCCCTTCTCATCAGATGGCCAAAATACTGGAACTTCAGCTTCAGAATTAGTCCTTCCAGTGAATATTCAGGGTTGAACTCCCTTAGGATTGACTGGTTTGATCTCCTTGCTGTCCAAGGGACTTTCAGGAGTCTTCTCCAGCACCACAGTTCAAAGGCATCAATTCTTCACCATTCTGCCTTCTTTAAGGTCCAGCTTTCACAACCATATGTGACCATTGGGAAGACCATAGTCTTGACTATATGGACCTTTGCTGGCAGAGTAATGTCTCTGCTTTTCAGTACATTGTCTAGGTTTGTCATAGCTTTCCTGCTGAAAATGAATCGTCTTCTGATTTCATGACTGCAATCACCATCCTAGGTGATTTTGGAGCCCAAGAAAAGGAAATCTGTCACTACTCCCACCTTTTACCCTTCCATTTGCCATGCAGTGACGGGGTCAGAAGCCAGCTCTTTCACTCCCCTCCTTCACTCTTATCAAGAGGTTGTTTAGTTCCTCTTCACTTTCTGTCATTAGTATGTTCTCATCTGCATATCTGAGGTTGTTGAAGTTTCTCCCATCTATCTTGATTCCAGCTTGTAACTCATCTAGCCTGGCATTTCTCATGATGTACTCAGCATCTTGATTAAACAAACAGGGTGACAACAGACAACCCTGTCTTACTCCTTTCTCTATCTTGAACCAATCAGTTGTTCCATACAGGGTCCTAACTGTTGCTTCTTGATCTGCAAACAGGTTTCTCGGGAGACAGATAAGATGGACTGGTATTCCCATGTCTCTAAGAGCTTTTCACAGTTTGTCATGATCCCTTTCCTCAAAGGCTTTAGCATAGTCCTTGAAACAGAGACAGATGGTTTTCTGAAATTCCCTTGCTTTCTCTATAATCCAGTGAATGTTGGCAATTTGATCTCTGGTTCCTCTTCCTTTTCTAAACCAAGATTGAATATCTGGAATTTCTTGGTTCATATTATGTTGAAGCCTACCATGCAAGATTTTAAGCATGACCTTACTAGCATGGGAGATGAGTGCAAATTTATCTTTTAACTATGTACAAATGAATTTTCTCTAAAGTTCCATGAATACAAAAGAAGTATTAAAAGTCAGTGAACCAGGTCTAAATGAAGTGACCTGAGCATATCTTAGAAAAAACTTTCACTTCAGCCACTTGAAAAGCCAACACATTAGAGAATATTATTGATAAAATTTACTTGACTCAATGGATGGGAATGCCTGCATACATACAGCAAGAGGACAAATTAAATAGCAATACTGGGGGATAATTGAATAGCTAATGAAGATGGAGCCCTTACTTGCAAAGATCAGACTAAAGAGAAAAAATCTTGTAAAATATGCATATCTTGGAGTTGAGAAAAATGTTGTTTGGCACTTGAATTAGAAGGTTTTAATAACAAGTAACAAGTAACAGCTGAAACCAGAATCTGTGGTAAAAAAAAAATCCACCTGCCAAGTAGGAGATGCCTGTTTGATCTCATAGAGAAGGAAATGGCAACCCACTTCAGTATTCTTGCCTGGAAAATGCCATGGATAGGAGCCTGGTGGATTACAGTCCATCGGACTTAAAAAATCAGACACAAGTTAGTGGTTAAACAATAATAAAACTGTTGAAACCATGCTTAAGGACATAGGGAAACATTTTTATGGGGCTTTTATCTTTTTTTCTTCACCTTTGTCAAAAACTAAAATAAAGAAGCCATTCATTCAGAATGAGGCCCACTACCACAAAGGAGGAGGACAAAACTTTCAAGCATTTCCAAATTTGTTTCTGACAGCTGTCTTCTGAGAATTGAAAGTGCAGTAGTGTTCAAAGACCATCTCACTAACCAAAAGAAGATGTATTTCACTTCTGAGAAATCTCTTGATGACAAAGGGACTAAGCAGAAATCACAGAATGCAAGACAGTGGAATAGCACTTCCTCTGGGTTTAAAGCTATGTGTGTGCATGCTCAGTTGCTTCAGCCATGTCTGACTCTTTGAGACCCTATGGACTGTAGCCTGCCAGGCTCCTCTGTTTGTGGGATTCTCCAGGCAAGAATCCTGGGGTCAGTTGCCGTTTCCTCCTCCAGGGGATTTTGCCAATCCAGGGGTTGAACCCGTGTCTCATGTCTCCTGCATTGGCACGAGAGTTCTTTACCACTAATGCCAGCTGGAAAGCCTGGGTTAAAGGCTGTGGGATACATCAATCACTGATTTCTACTGGACTTTTGACTTTTTTCAGAATAAAGGAAAACACAAAGGCATACAAAGAAAGAGGTACTTGAAAGGAGACAGAAAGTACAATTAAAGACACCATTGTAAAATATTCTCTGCATTGGTAAATTCATACAGGGTTTTATAGAAGCCTTAAATCAATATATACTTGAATTGTGTTCCCTTTAAAGTAGAATTATCATTTAAGATGTCATTACTTGGGATAAATGTACAAAATAAGGAGAAGGGTAAGCAAAGGAAAGAATAAAGATTAAGAGACTGGGAATGTTAAGGTCTCAAGAAGCCCACCATGTAAAAGGGTTTGTGAGAAGCAAGATTTTAGCATACATACCATTTCTTTCCTGAGGTTCTTTGTAAAAATAAAATATAGTTTAAGGTCAATATTATGGAAATGGAACAAGAAAAAACCAAAATGTATAAAAAATGTGTATTTAAAATTATAACACTCTGAAACCACATGTACAAACACACACTGCAAGCACAAACACACAACACACACGCACACAGTAGTTGAGAGCTCACTTCTTCAGGGGACTATTCTCCTATATGACAGTAGAGTAAGAGATAAAATTGTGTGCCTTAACTGAGGAAAAATATTAAAATAATAATTTTGAAGTTTACCTGAAAATATGTTCTTTACCTATTTAGATATTTGTAGTCTCTTTATTAGCTCTAATATGTTCCTTGGCAGTTATTAAGTAGATGGAATCAAGTTTATTATTGTAAAAGCAAAGATGTATTAAGAAGGCATGAACATTGAAATAACATTCTGAATCACTGCCATAGAGAAAATGTCTGGTTCATTTCCCATATGATTCTATTCATACTTAGGTCAACTAGTGAACACAAAAAGTCCTGTAACGTGAATTTCTACTTTAACTCAAACCTAAGTGATGCATGTCTTAATGAAATCATACAAAAAAGGGATTTAATTACTAACTGATAAAGAAATTGATCGTAAATCAAACAATGGCACATATTCTGGAGAAAACCCATACTTCAATAGCTTGAGAGAATGCAAAATTATGAAAAATACTATTACTCACATTTAGCTGACACAAAAGTAATGTCTGCCTAAATTACATCAAAATGAGAAATCACAGGAGTACTAATGGAGGAAATTAAATACCAATTACAGAAGGCAAACCTCTAATACCGAGGCTAATATCTCTCATGGCTACAAAAATCATAATAAAATAAGGGCACTTCACTGGCAACACATACAATAAAGCCTTAATGTTTACAGAGAAGAAAAGATATGAAACGAAAAACAAGAAATGAAAAAGGAAGGAATTTGTAAAATCAGCAGGAGGGAAATTAATACAGCATAGTCTATATCCAAAACTTAGGAGGGAAGGGTGAGCATATACATAGAAAGGCAGGGAATGTTAGCATCCATTTAAAGGTTATGGGGCAAAGAGTGTCAGAAAAATTTATTGATGTTTTTCCTCCACAAATCTGAAAAGTAAAATGTAAATATGGAAAGAAACAAAAAAGATAATTCAATATTTTTGAAAAATTTTATACAGATCTGCATTTACTATAAAATAATTAAAATGCAGATACACACACAGATTAGGAAAACCCTTATGGAATGTGAGAATATATAAGAATACACACACACATGCTCATAAATCCACACTGGCAAACCTTGCTCTTGCTAAAAGATATTCTCCAGAAGTGAAGAGGGGTATAAGTTGATATATAAAATGTATCATACTTAGAAATATATTTAGAAACTTTGTCCTAGAATTTACCTTTTTAAAAATTCCTTAACTATGTTTGTCATTAGTACGGTTGTCTTTTTCAGTTTGTAAGACAAAATGGGCTATTTGGGTGCTACTATGCATCTTGAAAAAAGTATGGAAAATCACTAGACCATTCAGGTATGACTTAATTCAAGACAGCATATTAAAAAGTAGAGACATTACTTTGCCAACAAAGGTTCATCTAGTCAAGGCTATGGTTTTTCCTGTGATCATGTATGGATGTGATACTTGGACTGTGAAGAAAGCTGAGTGCCAAAAAATTGATGCTTTTGAACTGTGGTGTTGGAGAAGACTCTTGAGAGTCCCTTGGACAGCAAAGAGATCCAACTAGTCCATCCTAAAGGAGATCAGTCCTGGGTGTTCATTGGAAGGACTGATGCTGAAGCTGAAACTCCAATACTTTGGCCACCTCATGCGAATAGTTGACTCATTGGAAAAGACCCTGATCCTGGGTGGGATTGGGGGCAGGAGGAGAAGGGGATGAAAAGAAGATGAGATGGCTGGATGGCATCACCAACTCGATGGACATGAGTTTGAGCAAACTCCGGGAGTTGGTGATGGACAGGGAGGCCTGGCGTGCTGCAGTCCATGGGATCACAAAGAGTCAAACACGACTGAGTGACTGAACTGAACTGATGACTATAGAGTGGCAGTGGCAAGTAGAGTCAAGGTTTTAGATCTGATAGTGAGTTTGAAGGACTATGGATGGAGGCTCATAACATTGTACAGGAGGTGGTGACCAAAACCATCTACAAGGAAAAGAAATGCAACAAGGCAAAATGGTTGTGTGAAGAGGCCTCACAAATAGCTGAGAAGAGAAGTGAAAGGCAAAGGAAAAAGGGAAAGATTATACTCATTTGAATGCAGGGTTCCAAAGAATAGAATGGAGAAGTAAGAAAC
The DNA here is from genome assembly GCF_963930625.1 of Muntiacus reevesi. Lineage (NCBI taxonomy): Eukaryota > Metazoa > Chordata > Mammalia > Artiodactyla > Cervidae > Muntiacus > Muntiacus reevesi. The sequence continues at coordinate 27,135,586 of NC_089268.1, read as the reverse complement.
CCTTCTTAAGTGAACAAGACAAAGGAAGAGAGGAAAACCATAGAAAGGGAAAAACTAGAGATCTCTTGAGGAAAATTAGAGATACCAAGGGAACATTTCATGCAAAGATGGGCACAAAAAAGGACAGAAACAGTAAGGACCTAACAGAAGCAGAAGAGGTTAAGAAGAGGTAGCAAGAATGCACAGAAGAACTGTACAAAAAGGTCTTGATGACCCAGATAACCATGATGGTGTGGTCACTCAACTAGAACCAGACATCCTGCAGTGTGAAGTCAAGTGGGGCTTAGGAAGCATTACTATGAACAAAGCTAGTGGAGGAGATGAAATTCCAGCTGAGCAATTTCAAATCCTAAAAGATGCTGCCAAAGTGCTCTACTTATTATGCCAGCAAATATAGAAAACTCAGCAGTGGTGACAGAGCAGGAAAAGGTCAATTTTCATTCCAATCCTTCATAAGGGCAATGCTAAAGAAAGTTCAAGCTTCCCACACAGTTGTGCACATTTCACATGCTAGTAAAGTAATGCTCAAAAATCCCTCAAGTTAGGTTTCAACAGTATGTGAACCGAGAACTTCCAGATGTATAAGCTGGATTTAGAAAAGGTGGAGGAACTAGAGATCAAATTGTCAGCATTCATCAAATCTTAGAAAAAGCAAGAAAATACTAGAAAAACATCTACTTCTGTTTCACTGACTAGGCTAAAGCCTTTGACTGTGTAGATCACAAAAAATCATGGAAAATTCATAAGAGATGGGAATACCAGACTATCTTACCTGCTTCCTGAGAAACCTGTATGCAGTTCAAGAAGCAACAGTTAGAACTGTCCTTGAAACAATGGACTGGTTCAAAACTGGGAAAGTAATACATCAAAGCCATGTATTGTCACCCTGCTTATTTAACTTGTATGCAGATTACATCATTGAAATGCTGGACTGGATGAATCACAAGCTAGAATCAAGATTGCAGGGAGAAATATCAACAACTGCAGAGAGGTAGATGATACCACCCTAGTGGCAGAAAGCAAAGAGGGAGTAAAGAGTCTCTTGATGAAGGTGAAAGAGGAGAGTGAAAAAGCTGGCTTAAAACTCAACACTCAAAAAGCGAATATCATAGTAACTGGTCTCATTACTTCATGACAAATAGAAGGGGAAACAATGGAAACAGTGAGAGACTTATATTCTAGGATTCCAAAATCACTGTGGATGGTGACTGCAGCCATAAAATTAAAGAAGCTTCCTTCTTGGAACAAAAGCTAATACAAACCAAGACAGTGTATTAAAAAGAAGAGACATTTTCCCTACAAAAGTCCACATAGTCAAGGCTATGGTTTTTCCAGTAGTCATCTATGGATGTGAGTGTTGACCATAAAGAAAACCGGGAGCCAAAGAATTGATGCTTTTGCACTGTGGAGCTGGATAAGACTCTTGAGAGTCCCCTGGGCAGCAAGGAGATCAAACCAGTCAATCTTAATGGAAATCAACCATGAATATTCATTGGAAGGACTCATGTTTAAGCTGAAGCTCTGATACTTTGGTTACCTGATGCAAAGAGTTGACTCATCAGAAAAGACCCTGATGCCAGGAAAGACTGAGGCCAAGAAGATAAGGGGGCCGCAGAGGATGAGAAAATTGGATGGCATCACTGACTCAAGGGACATGAGTTTGAGCAAGTTCAGGGAGATAGTGAAGGACAGGGAAGCCTGGCATACTGCAATCCATGGGGTCACAAAAGAGTCAGACATGACTGAGTGACTGAACAACAACAAATGCATCTCTGGGCTTCCTGAGTGGCTAGATGACATAGAATCTGCTACAATGCAGGATGGAAAAGGGAAAGTGAAAGTCGCTCAGTTGTGTCCAACTCTTTGTGACCCCATGGACTATAACCTGCCAGGCTCCTCAGTGCATGGAATACTGCAAGCCAGAATACTGGAGTGGGTAGACTCTCCATTCTCCAGTTTATCTTCCTGATCCAGGATTTGAACCAGGATCTAGTGTACTGCAGGTGGATTCTTTACCAGCTGGGTTACCATGGAAGCAATTCAGGATACTTGGGTTCAATCCTGGGTCAGGAAGTTCCACTGGAGGAGGGCATGGTAACCCACTCCTGTATTCTGGCCTGGAGGATTCCACGGACAGTGCAACTTGGCACATAGGCACACATTTCAACCAATGCCTAGATGAAATTATCTGAGTTAAATCTCATGAAAGGAAGGGAAATAAAATATTCAATTCCAGTGAAACTAGTTCTAAATTACATGACAAGAGCCTGTCTTAGACAAACTACAAGAGCCACACTGAAAATGACAGTAGTTCAGAGGTATATTATCACTATCTTTAAATTGACAGGAGGAAAACATCTGCAGAGATTGCAACTCTATGATGAATCATAAAAGTACCAGTGGGGAAAATTAAATAACAACAGAAAATGTCAAACATCCCTTGACAAGACAAAGAAATGAGACAAAAATCATACAAGAATGTTCATATAATATCTTTGAAAACGATGGTAACTGAATGTTAATGACAAAAATACCGTATCAGATGAATTCATGACTAGGTACACAGGGAAACACATCAATAGGATTTGCCACTTTTCCCCCCATATTTATTCACAAAGTCAAAGGAACAAATGATTCACTCAAAATGAAAATAAAAGGTCAGGAAGGAAAGAGGACAAAACCTTCTTTAGTTACCTATCAGATTCTAACTGACACATATTTCTGAGCACTGAAACTGTGAGATTCCAAGACTATTTCATTAAAGATAAAACAATGTATACCTTTATATATGCCTAGGTTTAAAAGAGAATATTATTGAAAATGACACCAGGCAAAAGAAACAAGACACTAGAAGGACAGAGTAAAGGCACCCATCTGTCAACAATTCTAGCTAAGATAGCAGTCAGATAAAACCTGCTACATAAACAAATTTGACATTTAACTGAATTGAATTATTTTTGAAATGAGCATTATTACTAAAGCTGTCTTTCGGAAATATCAAAGTTTCAAGCATTATATGCTGTTGTAGGTAAAGAAATTCTTTGGCAACTTCCTAGGACAATGTCTTCTTTGCCTTTCACATCAAAAGTTAAGAACTGAAAGAGATAATGTGAAAGTTAAAGTGGCTCCATCGTGACCGACTCACTGTGATCCAGTTCTTTGTGAATTCCCTTTGTGAATTCTTTGTGAAGACTCTTTGTGAATTCTCAAGGCCAGAATACTGGAATGTGTAGCCTTTCCCTTCCCCAGGGGATCTGCTCAACCCAGAGACTGAATCCAGGTCTCCCACCTTGCAGGCGGATTCTTTCCCAGCTGAGCCACAAGGGAACCCCAAGACTATTGGAGTGGGTAGCCTTTCCCTTCTCCAGCGGGTCTTCCCAATCCAGGAATCAAACCAGTGTCTGCTGCACTGCCAGCAGATTCTTTACCAACTGAGCTATGAGGGAAACCCAAGCAAGAGATAAACGTCTGAAAATTTCCTGGAATATATATTTCTTCTTAAAACACTAAACAAAGTTTGTGTTGCCAAGATGATCATTGTGGCATTCAAAATGCAAAACAACAATTCAAATGAAAAGGAAAAATTTACCATTGTTGAAAGAAAAAAATTTCTGAAAATAACTCTGAAAATGTTTTTTTGCCTGGAAATGCTAGGGCAATGTATCTGGGTACAATGGAAAAGTGTGTGTCAAATTTAGGGTCAGGAAGAGGAGCAGAATTTACACAGGCCTTCAAAGTGAGGAAGAACTAAAGAACTTCTTGATGAAAGTGAAAGAGGAGGGTGAAAAAGTTGGCTTAAAGCTCAACATTCAGAAAAATAAGGTCATGGCATCCAGTCCCATCACTTCATGGCAAATAGATGGGAAAACAGTGGAAACAGTGGCTAACTTTGCTTTTCTGGGCTCCAAAATCACTGCAGATGGTGATTGCAGCCATGAGATTAAAATACGCTTACTCCTTGGAAGGAAACTTATGACCAACCTAGACAGCATATTAAAAAGCAGAGACATTTCTTTGTCAACAAAGGTCCATCTAGTCAAGTCTATCGTTTTTCCAGTGACCATGTATGGATGTGAGAGTTGGACTATAAAGAAAGCTGAGTGCCGAAGAAGATGCTTTTGAACTGTGGTGTTGGAGAAGACTCTTGAGAGTCCCTTTGACAGCAAGGAGATCCAACCAGTCCATCCTCAAGGAGATCAGTCCTGGGTGTTCACTGGAAGGACTGATGTTGAACCTGAAGCTCCAATACTTTGGCCACTTTATGTGAGGAGCTGACTCATTGGAAAAGACCCTGATGCTGGGAAAGATTGAGGGCAGGAGAAAGGGATGACAGAGGATAAGATGATTGGATGGCATCACTGACTCAATGGACATGGATTTGGGTGGACTCCGGGAGTTGGTGATGGACAAGGAGGCCTGGTGTGCTGCGGTTCACGGGTTGCAAAGAACCGGACACGACTGAGCAATTGAACTGAACTGAACTGAAGGGACAATGAATAGACAAACTTCACTAAGGCTGTTAGGTATCTTCTCTGAACTGTGCAGATTTGGGGAAGTCTTATTGACCTAAATGTGTGCCCTTAAAAATAGAATATGATGAAGTTCCTGACTAGGAATGTGCCCAGAAGATGAATAGGATGGAACCCTGTGCTTTCAATTTAAGGTTCTTTAGCTCTTCATTTTCAGTGAGCTTACATCAAGTCCGCAGAAACAGACTGAGGAAAACAGAAAATGCTGATATGTGTAAGAAAGAAATGATGTGAAATGGGAAAGGTGGGAATTGAAATGGCTTTTCGGAGGAGAAACTAAATGGAGAGAACATCCTCTGAATAAGTCTATAAAAAATTTGGAGACATAGGACAGATATCTTGGGGAAGGGCAAGACAAGGAAACCTATGGATTAAGATATTGTGAATGGTTTAGTATGAAGAAATTAATTATGTGTAAGTATTTGTGAGTAATAAATTTTTACTTACCACTTCTTTCCTGAGGTTCTTTAGAAAAACAAAATGGAAAATGTAAGGTAAGTTATGGAAATGGAAGATCAAAAAACAAAATTTATAGCAAATATTGAATACATATTTAAATTTATAACTCTCAGAAAGCAAAAGGAAAAGATTACTAGTGTCTGAAGAAAAAATTGCAAGAATAACTTTGGAAATATTATTATACCTGGAAATGCATTCAGGCACAGTGGAAGAAAAGTGTTGTTTATGGATCAAGAAATGAAAGCAAAATTTATACAGGCTTTGAAGGGACAATGAACAGGCAAACTTCATTAGCCTGTTAACCTCCTTCTCTGATCTCTGCAGGCTTCAGGAAATCTCATTGACCTACATGTGGGCCTGAGATAATGGAACTGAGGTGCGTCCTGGCAGATAAACAGGATGGAACCCAGTTCCTTTCAACCTGATATTCTTTATCTCATTAACTTTTAAGTAAGCCTATAACAAGTTGCTGAAAATAGATGAAAATTAAATAGAAAGGAAATGATATAGAATGGAAAAGGAATTGAAATAGATTTTAGAAGGGGAAATTAATGAAGTGAACTCTCTATGGGGAAATCTATAAGTAACAATTGGAGAGGTAAAGGTAGACATTCAGAAACAGGGCAATATAAAGAAAGCATGTGGATTATGAGAGTGGGAATGTCAAGCCTCAAGAAATCACTCATGTAAATGAAGTTTGTGAGAAACAAGTTTTAGGATACTTACCATTTTTCCTCTGGGGTCCTTTAAAAAGATAAAATGGGAAATTTAAGGGCAATATCATGGAAATGGTACACCAAGAAACAAAATTTATTGTAAAATTCATATTTAAATTTTAAGTATCCAAATGCAGATACACACACACACACACACACACACAGTGGCTGAGAGCTCACTTGGTTAAGAGATTATTCTCCAAAGGGAAATAAAGATAAAAAATAAAAGTATTGTATTAACTGTGAAAAAACTTTAAAATAATAATTCTAAAGTTTTCAGTTAAAGAAAAGTTCTTTACCTATATTGAATGTACTACTCTTGTTATTATTTGGCTTATTAGCTCTAATAAACACCTGTGCTTTTACTACATAGATGCAGTCAACTTCATTACTGCTATAACAAACAGAGATTACAACAACAGGACAAATCACAGAATGTGGGAAATTGAGTAACAAATGAATGTCACACAACCATTAAAAGACAAAAAGATGAGACAAATTATAGAAGAAAATTAGTATCATGACTTTGAGGAAGATAATGATTGAGCATTGAAGACAAACGTTCAATGACAGATGAAAATACGATTCAATACCCAGGTCGTAGTACTTTACATACCCAATACATTAACAAGATCACCCCTTTTTTTTGCCTAACAGTTACTGACAGTCAAAAGACAAATATAAAATTCACCCCAAAAGAAGTACATGTCAGGAATGGAGGAGGACAAATTTTTCAAACACTGCCGTCGTTTTCTGAGGGGCCTACACAATATACATTTCTGAAAATCAGAATCATGAGATTCAAAGACCATTTCACCACTTAGAGGGAAATACAGTCTTTCTTGGTGGTTCAGATGGTAAAGAATCTGCCTACAATGCAAGAGACCTATGTTCCATCCCTGGGTCGGTACGATCCCCTGGAGAAGGGAACGGCTATCCACTCCAGTATTCTTGCCTGGAGAATTCCATGGACAGAAGAGTCTGGTGGGCTACGGTCCATGGGGTCACAAAGAGCAGGACATGGTGAGTGACTAACACTTTCACTTTTCACTTTTTTCATGTTGCACTTCCATATATGCCCGGGTTCCAAAAAGAATAAGATTGAAAATGACACCATGCAAAGAGGTAGCAGAGCTTGCCCTCAGTGATAAAAGTCATATCAGTAACTGGTCTTGCCTTACTCCATTGCCCTTTTTAAGAACATGCAGACAACAAAGAATACTCATTTGCAAGAGGGGTACTTGAGAAGACATGAGGAGGGACCGAGTCCCTCTGTCCACAAATCTACCTGTAAGAGTAGTCATTTAACTCCTGTCAAATACATTTATTTGATATTACTGAGTTGAATTCTCTTTGAAATAAAAATTCACTGAAAACTGTCAGTAAAGGATAACAAAATTATTAAAAGTTTATCCTCTTTTAGAAAAAACATTCTCAGTAACACTCCAGGACAATGGTTTCACTATCTTTTACGTCAAAAATAGAGACTTGAAAGAGAATACAAACAAGTGAACATTTCCTGAGATACAAATGTAATATTGGAAATCTTAAATTCAAGAGTGTTTGGATAAGATACTCAAGCTCAGTGGAAGAATGTGCCTCAAGTTTATAGATGAAGGAAGAATATCAGAGTATACACAGGCTTTGAAGGGACAAAGCAACTGCACTCTGTAGGCAGTTTCTCTCAACTCTGAAGGCCTGGGAAAGTCTCATTGGCTTAAATGTGGATCGGTGGAATTGGACTGTGATAGACGTACTAACTAGGGAGGTGTCCTGGGAGACACACAAAGTGAACTCCTAACCTAAGCTCTTTATCTCATCAACTTGTCAGTGAGCCTTATAACAAACCACTAAAAAATAGAAAAAATAAAGGCAGTGTCAATAGGAAATAAATGATACATAATAGAAAACAGTAAATTGAAATGGATTCTAGGTTGAGAAAGTACATGGAGAGAACTTTCTATGGGGATGTCTATAAATGAAATCTGCAACTGCAAAGGTACACATCCAGGAGAAGGGCAAGACAAGGAAAAGAATTAAGTCTGGAAAGATAAGGCTGCAAGCAGTTCAGTCATGTAACAGGGATTTGTGAATAACAAATTTTTAAAATACTTACTGTTTGTTTTCTGAGGTTCTTCAAAAAGATAAAATGAAAAATTTAAGGTCAATATCATGAAAATGGAAAACCAAGAAACAAAATTTATTATAAAATATATACATAAATTTATAACTATCTGAATGCAGATACAGAGACACACACCACACACATAGGGGATGACATCTCACATTGTCAATAGAGGAAAAGGAGTAAAAAAAATCATCTTAAGAGAAAACTATTAAAAGAATAGTTTTGAAGTTTATATTTGGAAAATATTCTTGGGCATCACTAGTGCCTCTGTGGTAAAGAATCTGCCTGCCAATGCAGAAGACATGGGTTTAATTCCTGACCCAGGAAGATCCCACATACCACAGAGCAGCTAAGCCCATGTGCCACAGCTATTGAGCCTGTGCTCTGGAATTAGGGAACCACAACTACAGAAGCCTGTGTACTCTAGAGCTTTTGATCTGCTCACAACGGAGAGACGTCACTGCAATGAAAAGCCCACACACCACAACTAGAGAGTAGCCTCTGTCTCTACAACTATAGAAAAGCCTGCACAATGATGAAGATCCAGCACAGCCAAGATCTAACTAAATAAAATTATACATATATATATATTCTTTAACTTTTTTGCTATTTTGTCATAACAAGTGATTTATTATTAGGAGTATTAGCTTTATTTATTATGTATTGTTTATTATGTATGTATTAATAATTTATCATTAGGGTTATTAGCTCTTGTAAATTCTTTGGATTGTTACATAATAGATGGTGTCCACTTCATTATTATAATACCTAAGATGCCTTTGAAGATTCAAACATTGGCAACATCTTTGGCCAGTGTTGCAAAGGAAATGCAGGGGTTGTTTCCTGGATAATTCTATTCACAATTTTATAAACTGATGAATACATAATCTTTTGTAATAGGAATTTTGATTTTAAATAATACCTAAGTGAAGTACTTCTTAATGGAATCACATGAAAGAAGAGATTTAAGTACTAAATGACTGTGAAAGTGGTTGTAAAGCAAATGACTGAGCATATATTGGAGAAAATTCATACTTCAAAATCCTGAAAATGCAGAATTTTGAAATTTATAGCTAGTAAAATTTAGTTGACCCAAAAGAAATGTCTGCCTAGATTGTATCAAGAAAAGAAATCACAGAAGTAGTAATGGTGGAAATTGAATAATAAAGGCAGAAGGCAGGCTTCATTTGGAAAGACAATAACAAGACAAACCATATGCACATGCATGATGTAACACATGCATGATGGTGTTCAGGAGATGATAACTGAGTGCCGAAGATAAAGTTATGAGAAACACATGAGAGTATGCTTAGGTTCACAGTGATATATGCTGTGAGATATGCTTTTTTCCATCTTCAATTTATTAATGGAATATAATAAAGGATATAATAAATAAATAAATGAAATAATGTATAATATACATTTAAAATAGGAAGAAAATGGTAGAAAGGGAGGGAGGAGGTCAAATTTTTTTTTTAATGTTTCCTTGGTTTTCTCTTAGATTCAGACTGACAGATGTTTATGAGAATCCAAACCATATGGTTTGTGTCTATCTCACTACTGAGAAGTCATGTAATTTAAAGTTCGTACACTCATTTCCCAAATGGATATATGATGGGAAACAGCCCCATAAGAAGAGGCAGATTAGGAATTCCTCCAGGTTAAGCAACATCAAGCTTTGGTATTGTGTTAATCCTTCTAACTATATATAAAAAAATAATAATACCATTAGTAGACATACTGGAGATATATTTTAAAAGTGATGAGGAAACAAACAATAAAGGGACCTTTCTCTACACATGGGTTAATAGAGAATTAGGTACTTTTAGCTGCCTACATAATATAAAGAGGCATCTTGTTAGGTTCAATTTCACTGAAACAACAAGGTAAATGAAAAGTACCAAGAGGATACAAATGGTAAAACCTTAGTATATAAATTCATGATTTCTGAAAAACTCTTAAAAGTTTCCAAGGAAAAATCACTATATTTTTCACTAACACAACATTTCAATAATGAGAAACATGTTATGAAATGAGCCTTCTTTAACTGGGAGATTCTTAAACAAGTTAAGAAAAAATACAGTTTTGAAAATCTAGTAATTTTGAAAGAAAGCACAAAATTAGGTGAAACATTGATTAACCTCAGAACAAGTGGTTAATAAAATCAAGTTTTACTGGAGAGTTAACTTAGAGCTCACACTTGACCAATGAATGATATCAGAATTTATAGTCCTTGGAGGACCAGAAGGTGGAGAAGCTTTACTTAGCATATTTGGAGTTTTCTTTTCACTTAAATTTTAGATCAGTTTCAATTGTAAAGATATTGTCCCTTGAACTTGAAAGGTCATAGAGATTCTACATCAGTGGTTATTTGCATGAAAACATACACAGGATGAAATTGATGTGGTGATCAGCCTAACATAACTCAATTTTAAAAAATCAAAATCAAATCAAGTCTCTGGAGACATATGAATTTTTTCAAAGCTAATGTTTACAGAAATAAAAGGTCTCCAAAGAAACCAAGGAATGGGAAGAGATGGAATTACATAAAAAAGAAAAATTACAATTGTTGTAGTCTATATAAAATATTGGTAAATAAAGGGAGAAAAATGAGACAATGAATGAAATACAAATAGAAAGGCAGACAATGTTACAATTATTTATAGGTTTATGGGGTAGAGAGTGTCAGAAAATTTACCATATATTTTTCGAAGATCCCCTGAGGGAAAAAAAATGAGAAGATTTATGAAATTATTTAAAAAAACAAAGACAATTCACTTTATTTAAAATATTGCTTGTGAAAATTAAAGTTGTTCTTAGTCTAATACATACAAATACAAGACCAGTAAGACACGTATGGAATATAAATATACACAGGAGCACACAGACATACACACATTTAACACATTCAGAAGACCAAACCTTCACTTTGCTCAAGGATATGCTCTATAAATGAGAGGGGCATAAAGTAAGTCATTTTACCATATTGAGAAAGAATTTTAGGAATTTTAATTCTAGAAGTAATCTTTTTAAGTAGCTCATAGTCTCTTTTGTCATGAATTAGGATTTCAGTACTCAGTTTGTGCTTCTGTTAGGTCCATAACTTTTCTGTCCTTTATGGTGCCCATCTTAATGTGGAAGATTCTTAGAGTTGGGAATACCAGACACCTCACTGCCCTCTTGAGAAATCTAATTAGACTTCAACTAATAAAAATAAATGAAAAAAAAATAAAAAGAGAAATTGATATGCAGGTCAAGAAACAATAGTAAGAAATGGACATGGAACAACAGAATGGTTCCAAATAGGGAAAGGAGAACGTGAAGGCTGTATATTGTCACCCTGCTTATTTAACTTGTATGCAGAGTACATCATGAGAAACACTGGGCTAGGTGAAGCACAAGCTGGAATCAAGATTGCCAGGAGAAATATCAATAACCTTAGATATGCAGATGACACGACACTTATGGCAGAAAGCAAAGAACTAAAGAGCCTCTTGATGAAAGCGAAAGGGAGAGTGAAAAAGTTGGCTTAAAACTCAACATTAGAAAACTAAGACCATGGCATCCAGTCCCACCACATCATGGCAAATAAATGGGAAAACAATGGAAACAGTGAGAGACTTTATTTTCTTGGGCTCCAAAATCACTGCAAATAATGACTGTAGTCATGAAATTAAAATATGCTTGCTCCTTGGAAGAAAAGCTGGACAAATGGTCAGTGTATTAAAAAGCAGAGACAACACTTTGCCGACAAAGTTTCTTAGAGTCAAAGACATGGTTCCTCCAGTAATCATGTATGGATGTGAGAGTTGGACCATAAAGAAGGCTGAGCACCAAATAATTTATGCTTTTGAACTGTGGTGTTGGAGAAGACTCTTGAGAGTTTCTTGGACAACAAGGAAATCCAACCAGTCAAACCTAAATGAAATCAGGCCTGAATATTCATTGGAATGACTGATACTGAAGCTGAAACTCCAAACCTTTGGCCACCTGATGCGAAGAACTGACCCACTGGAAGAGACCCTGATGCTAGGAAAGATTGCAGGTGGTAGGAGAAGGGGACGACAGAGGATGAGATGATTGGACGGCATCACCGACTCAATGGACATTAGTTTGAGTAAGCTCTGATTTTGGTGATGGACAGGGAAGTCTGGTGTGCTGCAGTCCATGGGGTCACAAACAGTCAGACAACACTGCATGACTGAACTGAATTAAACTGATTCGGTTTGTAAGATAAAATAAGCTATTTGTCTTTCAACAGGGAAACTAAAAGGATAGAAGTATCTATGGCAAAGTCTATCTTTAAACTATCTGTAACAGTAGTCATAAGTTCATTAAATAGATAAATTTTTGAAGTGAATTCAATTGAAATCTAAAATACAGTTGTAATACATCATTACCCAAAATACATTAAACATTAAAAATTATATTTCTGATTGAAAGTGATTCAAAGAAATGGAAAGATATTCCACGTCCTTGGATTATAAGTAATAATACTTCTAAAACATCCACACTAATACCCAAAGCAATAAAAATTTTAATGAGATCTCTAAAAATTACCTCTGACATTTCTCACACAACTGTAACAATATATATGAAATTTCTGTGAAACAACAGAAGACCCAGAGTTGCCAAAGCAATCCTGAGGAGAGAGAACCAAACTGGAGTCATAACGCTTCCAAACTTCAGACAGTAGTACTATTTTCCAAGAGAATCATGTAAAATTATTTGTGTACCTGAAAATGCTTGGACAATATGGCAAAGAGAATGGGATAAATGAGCTTCAAATTCAAATCAAGTAATGATTGATGTTTACTCATGTCTGAGTGGACAATACATGGAAAAACATTACTCACATGATAGACATCTTCTCTCATCTCTAAAAGTTTGGTAAGTATCATTGCCATAGAAATGGTCCCTTGAACCTGATATATGTGATGGACATCCTATCTTCGGATGTGTTTCAGAAGGGAAAACAAAATGTACCTATCAGACTAATGCCCTTCGTCTCATCAACTACTCAGTGAAATGACTGCAAGTGTCCCGAAAAGCCAATATCCACAGGTAAAGAATGGTTTGTAATTTAAAAAGAAGGAATGGAGAATAAAAGAAGTTAGGGATACTAAAATGACACTAACTTTAGGTCACTTAAGAAAGAAGTGCATAAACGTTTAATTGGGAGGGAAATGTACACATTCAGGAAAGAGCAGGCCAATAGTAGATACAGATTAAAAGCCAGAAGATATTACTTCAATGAGAAACCATCATTTTAATGGTGTTGGGGGCAACATGTTTTTTAAAAATTTACCTATTGTCAGTGCAGGTCTTCCTGAAAGAGAAAATAAAGAGATCAAAGTAAATATAATATAAAAATGGGAAGATAATTTAAATGCAATGAAATATTTATGTTTCAAAGCGAACCCACATGGGTGTGCACACAAATACACACATGAACATACCACTGCATGAACACGCACGCACTCTCACAATATTTACGTGTCCAGTGGCTGAGAGCTCAAATTTTTCCAAAGACTGTTTTTCTCAAAATGAAAATGGGCATAAAATGTATGAGTATTCTGATTTGATAGAACTTTTAAGAAATTTCAGTTCTCGTGGTACCCTTTAAAAATTTCCTCATCCTGTTTGATATAGCTAGGCTTTTATCATTCAGTTTGTATGATCTGATTAAGTACTTTGCCTTTTAGTTAATATGCACATTCATTTTGGTTATTACATCTAAGTGATATAAGGTAGCCACAAACACTGAATTGGAGGCTCTACCACTGAATTAGAGGATCTGCCACTACTTCTAGTGGTACTACAGAATATATCACCTAGGCTCCACCATTAAAAATATTTTCATTAACTAGGAATGCACAATACTGTGTATGTGAATTTCTCTTTTCCTAAATAAAATTTCTCTTAACTTCCTTGAGAAGAAAAATAAAATAATGACTGTGAAGTGGGTCTAAATCAAGTGACTTAGGTATATCTTGGACAAAACTTTCACTTCAGCCACTTTGAAAATCCTAATGGTTATAGAGGACTAGGATTAGTAAAATTTACTTGACTGAAAATGAATGCCTGGATTCGTTATAGTATCAGGACAAATCAAATAATAATATTGGGAGCATAATTTAATAGCAAATGAAGAAGAAACCCTTAGTTGCAAAGATAAGATCCAGAAAAAAATCATGTAAAATATTCATAACTTAGAGTTGAGATAAATGATCTTTAGAAGTTGAAGTGAAAGGCACAAGTAACAGATGAAACCATGTTTACACACACAGGGAAACACACTTATAGGACTTACCATGATCCCCTTCACAGTTATCAATAAAAAAGAGAAAGAAACAATTTATTCAAAATTAGTCATGATGTCAGAAAGAAGGACAAAACTTTCAAATACTTCCAAAGTTGTTTCTGAGAGTTGTATTCTGAGAATACAGACTACAATGTTCAAAGACAATCTCATCAATCAAAGAAAGATCTATTGCATATCTGTACATGATGCACCCCCTGATGACAAAGGGATAAAGTGGAAATTATAGACTGCAAGGCAGTATGATAGCCCTCCCTCTGGGTTAAAGGATATGGGATATGCCAATCACTGGTTTGTATTGGGCTTTCCATTTTTTCAGAATAAAAATAAAACACACATTCATTACCAAAAAGAGGTATTTGCAAAGACAAAAATAGATCAAAGCCACCATTGCCTGATAATCTCTGCATTACATACAGCTTCATTGAAACATTAAATCAATATAAAGTTGAATTTCCTTTGAAATAGAAATTATTTAAAAAACAAATACATGGAACCTGTTAAAATTCTAATATTTGTATTGTAAGACAATATCTTAGGCAAAATCCCACAGTAAACATTTCTATGTCTTTCACAGGAAAAATTGAGAAATCAGAAAAGTTAAAATGTTAGTTGCTCAGCCATGTCTGACTCTTTGTGAACCTATGGACTGTAGCCTGCCAGGCTCCTCTATCCATGGGATTCTCCAGGCAAGAATCTGGAGTGGGCTGACATTTCCTTCTCCGGATCTTCCAGACCAAGGGATTGGAATGGATATCCTGCATTACAGGCAGATTCTTTATGGTCTGAGTGGTACATAGCAATTGAACATACCCTGTGAATTAAATTCTTTCTACACATACAAAACTGGAACTGAAGCTTAATAAAAATAAATTGTTTCATTGCATAGGTAAAAGAGAAAGAACAGCACTGTTACATACATGAAAATTTCCATGAGAATCATGAAAGAATATTCATATACTTTATAAGTGTTCTTTATAGATTCTAGATGTTATTGTTGCTGTTTAATCGCTGAGTCATGTTGGACTCCTCTGCAACCCCATGGACTGTAGTCCACCAGCCTCCTCTGTCTGCGGAGTTTCCTAGGCAAGAATCCTGGAGTGGGTTGCCATTTCCTTCTCCATGGGATCTTCTCCACCCACGGACTGAACCTGAATGTCCTGCATTAGCAGGTGTATTTTTAACACTAAGCCCCCTGGAAGGTCCAAATGTTCAGATACTTTGGAATGCTGGGGTTATAGGCTCAATACCAGTGGAATAATGAGGCTCAGATTCATCTTTGACCCATGCACAATATCAGAATTTACACATGCCTTTTTAGATAGACAAACTGAAATCAGCAAATGAGAGTCTTCTCTCATCTCTTAGATTATAAAAGCATCAGTGGTGTAAAAACTGGCCCATGTACATGGCCTCTGTGACAGGAGTCCTAATATTGGACATGTTCCAGGAAAAGATACAAAATGAAAACGATGTCCCTGTCAGATTAGTGCCTTTTATCTCATTGCCTTCTGAGTGAAATCATAGTAACTGCTTGGAAAACAGAAGAAGCTAATGCTATAGGGAAAGAGCACTTTGGAATGAAAAGGAAGGAATATGGAAAATATAGAAACAGGAAGTTGTAAGAAAAGAAACTTAATCTGAAAAAGTCTATAAGACGTTAATTAAAAAACTAAAGGTAGACCCCCAGGAGAAGTGTGAACCAGTGACTGACATCAGATGGAAAAGCAGGAAATGCTAACGCAACAGGAGAGCAGTCATTCCACTGAGGTGGGGAGGAGGTTTACAGGATTTCCGAAAATTTACCATATGATGTCCAATGTTGTTCTGAAATAATATCATGGAGAATGTGAAAAAATTCCAACTTAATGGAAAATTTATACATAATAATAAATCAGTGAGGACAAGATGCACACACACACACACAAATGCTGTGATATAGGGCCTGTTTTACCCTGAGGGTATACTCCCTGAAATTAAAATGTTATTAAATTAGTGAATTTAGTGATCTGTGAGAAAATTTTAGGAATACTATTTCCCATGGTTGCCTTTTAAAATGTTCCTTATCCTTTTAGACATTGCTTAGGGTTTTATTATTCAATTTGTATGATTTCATAAGCACACTGGTTTTCAATTTACATGCACCGTATTGACTCTATTTATTATACAATCTGTTTTCCACAATAAATACTAGATGAGAGGATCCTGAAGCACTGCTTCCAGAGATACTACACAGAAATTTACCTGGGCACCTCAATTCACTTTTTAACCAACTGATACATACATACATAACCTGTGTTTTGTAAGTTTCTATTTTTAATAAATCCCTAACTAATGTTCTTATTAATAAAATTACATGAAACGAGGAAAAGGAACTGTTACATATCAGTGAAATGTAACTGTAATGGTTTAAATCAAATAACCTGACATATCTAGGACAAAACTTTCTCATCTGCATTATGGAAATGCCAATACTTTAGATGTATATGTTTAATAAGTTGCCTGGCTTGAAAGGAATATCTGCATAGATTGCAACAAAAAGACAAATCAAAGAAGAAACAACTTGGGGTATTTGAATAGTAAATGATGATGGCAACCATCAGGGCAAAGATAAGGTTGGAGAAAATATAGTAAACATATGTAAGTTCAATGAGAATGATGATTTAAGGGGTTTAGAGAAAAGACAGAAAACAGATAATACTTTGATTAGGTACACAGGGAAATACATTAATGTGATTTGCCACTTTCTTCTTCTTATTTATTGAGAAAATAAAAGCAATAAAAAATTATTAATTCAAAATGAAGGCACAATATCAGGAAGAAAGGAAAACAGAACTTTCAAAGACTGTTATAGTTATCACTGTGATCCCAACTGGCACACATTCCTGAGAACTGGTGCTACAAGATTGAAAACCATCTCACCAATCAGAAAAAAAAAAAAAAAAAACCACTGTGTGTGTTTTACTTCCTTGTACCCCTTATCAACAAAGGAACAAGATTGCAAATACAGCACACAAGGAAGTAGACTCAAAAGCTATTCTATTTCTCTGGGATACAAGAAATATCAGTCATTGGTCTTGTATTTTACTTTCTACATCTTTCAGAATAAAATGAAAATACACACATATTCCTAAGAGAGATATTTGGAAATAGATGAAAAGAACAGTATGAAACTGTCCATCTGTCCATGACTCTGTGACTATAGTCATATAAAGATTACATACATGATAAATCAGCATATTCTTGAGTTCTCTTTGAATTAAAAACTTCCATGGAAAAACTATCATTAAAAGAGGTCGTTTAACTTCTAAGAAGTGTATTTGGGTATAAGAAATATATTTTTTAAAAACTTACACTAATAGTTGCCCATGCATTACATATGAGAAATTGAGGATTAAGAGATATACTATGATTGAGCACTCTCTGTGCTATAGAACTCCTCTTTACATATTTAATAGAAATTGCAGTTTGTGTTAATTATAAATGTGACAGTGAGAATGCCCAAAACACAAAACAATGCTTATGGCTAAAAAAGGTTCTGAGAATACTCATAGGAAACATTTTTACACCTGGGATTCTTTGGACAATAAGTTCTGTCACAGAGAATAAGCCTTCATTTCTCATTGACTAGTAGATTCTAACATAAATTTCTTAGGCTTTGAAAGAACAAAGGATGGACAAATTTCATTAAGTATGTGAGATCTGAGTGATCTCACCTCTCATCTCTTTTAGTTTGGGCAAGTTTCATTGGCATCGAAATGAGCCCATATTCTTGAGATATGTTCCAGAGTTCCCATCTTGCAATGTGTTCTGGAACAATATGCAGAATGGAAACAGTGTGCCTTTCAACTGAATACTCTTCATCCCAACAACTTCTTAATGAAATTATAACAGATCACAGAAAGAAGAAAATACTAATGATTACAGGAACAAAATTATATGGAGCAGAAAAAGTGAGAACTGAAAAAGATTATTAGAGAAACTAAGGAAAGAGAACATAATCTGAAGAACTGCAGCTTAAAAATTAGGGAGGGAAAGGCAGACACGTAGGAAAAGAACCAGACAAGGAAAGGTGTGTAGATTAAGAGCATGAAGATCTCAAGGGCTCAAGAAATCAATCATGTGAGAGCAGTCGGTGAGTAACAAGTTTTCAGAAATTTTACCATTTTTTTCCTGAGGATCTTCTGCAAAATAAAAATGGGGAGATCAATGAAAAATAATGTAAATACAAAGCGAATGCACAATTAATTTAAAATTTAGGTTTCAAACTAATCCTATCACAATTCAGATAAGCATGTCATTACTCACACATACAAGCATGCATACATTGCACGTAGGTACACAACGCATGCATACAGATGCATCATGTCTAAGGTCTCAATTTTCTCCATAGCATGCATGTGTGCTAAGTCGCTTCAGTTGTGTTCAACTCTCTGCGGTGCACCAGGCTCCTCTGTCTATGGAATTCTCCAGGCAAGAATACTGGAGGGGGTTGCCATGTTCTCCAGGGGATCTTCCTAACCCAGGGACTGAACACTCGCTCCTGTGGCTCCTGCATTGAAGGCAGATTCTTCACTGCTGAGCCACCAGGGAAGTCCTTTCCATAGCATATTCTCCCCCAAAGGAAAGTTGGCATGAAATGAATGAATGTAATGTATTGAGAAAAATTGGCAGAATATTTCTTTCCATGTTTACCTTTTTAAAATGGTCCTGATCCCTTTTGTCACTAGTTAGACTTTTATTACTCAGTTCATTGAGATTTGATAAGTTTATTTTGCTTTCAACTACTGCATATACTCAATTTTATATTGCAAAGGGTATGTGGCATAGAATTGCCACAAATACTAAATTAGAGAATATTGAATTACTGCATTGTAATATACTACAGGGTAATTTTTCTGTGTACTCTATTTATAAAATTTTCATCAACTGATTAATACATAAAACTGTATTTTGTGAATTTCTATTTAATGCCTAAATTAAATTCTTCTTAATGGAATCCCATGAAAGGAAAGGAGACATTTCTTTAATGGCAGCAGATTAAACCTAAGTCAAATGATCTGAATATATATATTGTGGATAAAACATTCACATTAACCATGTGGAAAATGTCAGCACTTCAGAGGTGTGTGATTAATAAAATTTCCTTGACTCAAAAGAAATATCTGCATAAATTACAACAATCTGATAAATTAAAGAGTCAATAAGAGGGGATCACGAATAACTGATGAAGCTTTCATTTGGAAAGATTGGTTTCAAGAACAAATCATGATCTTTGGGTGTGAAGAAAAAGGTGTAAGTCACAAATGAGTTAACTCAAGGTTCATGGTGAAAAACATTTATAGGAATTACCTTTGACTTCTTCACATTCATGAATAAAATAACAGAAAAGCAAATCAATATGAGGGCACAATATCAAGAAGGGAGGAGGATAAAGATTTTATTCACTTCCATAGTTTATAGAGCTCCTATCTTTGCATGTGTTTCAGAGAGACAAGCAAATATGCCTATCAACTTGGTTGCCCTTCAGCTCACCAATTTCTCCATGAAAATATTGCAAGTCTTTAGAAACAAAAAGTCAATGTCCATAGGTAAAGAACGGTATGGAATAAATGAAGTAAGAAAGGAATATGAAAGAAGTTTGTGAAATTAAAAGGAAGTTAACTTTAGTTAACTTAAGAAAGAAGTGCATAAATATTTAATTGAGAGGGAAGGTAGATATCCAGGAGAAGAGCAAGTCAATGGATGGTTATAGGTTAAAAGGCAAAAGACACTAATGCAAATAGAAAACATCATCTTGATGGGCTTGGGAGGAAGAGGTTTTTTGAAAATTTACCTGATTTCACTGGAGTTCTTTCTGAAAAACAAAATGAAAAGATCAAAATAAATATAATATAAAAAAGGGAAGGTCATTCAAATTTAATGCAAAAGTTGTCTTTCAAGTTGAACCCATGCAGATGTGCAAATATACACATGTATATGCCATTGCAGGAAGGCATCCACACTCGAATACTTATACAAGTGCCCAATAGTTGAGAGCCCAGTTTTATCCAGTGAGTGTTTTTCTCAAAGTGAAAATGGACATAAAGTTAGTCAGTATTCTGATTTGAGAGAACTTTCTAGAAACAGCAGTTCTCACGCTCACGTTAAAAATGTTCCTTCTGTGAGAAGGTTTTTTAAATTCAGTTCGTATGTTGTAATAAGTATTTTGTCTTTTAATATGTGTATTCAATCTGGTTATTATGACATTTATATGGTATAAAATAGCAACAAACACTGAATTGGAGGATCTGAAACCACTTCTTCAAGAGGTAATATAGGGTATACCACCTGGGCTCTTCTATTAAGGATATTTGCACTACCCAAGGAATATACAACATGGTGCATGTAAATTTATCTTTTGCAACTGTTGTTGTTCAGTCGTCCCACCATGTCAGACTCTTTGCAACCTCATGGACAGAAGCTCGCCAAGCCTCCATGTCCCTCACCATCTCTCAGAGTTTGTCCAAGTTCATGTTCATCATATCAATGATGCCATCCAGCCATCTCATCCTCTTATGGCCTCTTCTCCTTCTACTCTCAATCTTTCCCAGCATCAGGGACTTTTCCAATGAGTCATCCCTTCTCATCAGATGGCCAAAATACTGGAACTTCAGCTTCAGAATTAGTCCTTCCAGTGAATATTCAGGGTTGAACTCCCTTAGGATTGACTGGTTTGATCTCCTTGCTGTCCAAGGGACTTTCAGGAGTCTTCTCCAGCACCACAGTTCAAAGGCATCAATTCTTCACCATTCTGCCTTCTTTAAGGTCCAGCTTTCACAACCATATGTGACCATTGGGAAGACCATAGTCTTGACTATATGGACCTTTGCTGGCAGAGTAATGTCTCTGCTTTTCAGTACATTGTCTAGGTTTGTCATAGCTTTCCTGCTGATAATGAATCGTCTTCTGATTTCATGACTGCAATCACCATCCGAGGTGATTTTGGAGCCCAAGAAAAGGAAATCTGTCACTACTCCCACCTTTTACCCTTCCATTTGCCATGCAGTAACGGGGTCAGAAGCCAGCTCTTTCACTCCCCTCCTTCACTCTTATCAAGAGGTTGTTTAGTTCCTCTTCACTTTCTGTCATTAGTATGTTCTCATCTGCATATCTGAGGTTGTTGAAGTTTCTCCCATCTATCTTGATTCCAGCTTGTAACTCATCTAGCCTGGCATTTCTCATGATGTACTCAGCATCTTGATTAAACAAACAGGGTGACAACAGACAACCCTGTCTTACTCCTTTCTCTATCTTGAACCAATCAGTTGTTCCATACAGGGCCCTAACTCTTGCTTCTTGATCTGCAAACAGGTTTCTCGGGAGACAGATAAGATGGACTGGTATTCCCATGTCTCTAAGAACTTTTCACAGTTTGTCATGATCCATTTCCTCAAAGGCTTTAGCATAGTCCTTGGAACAGAGACAGATGGTTTTCTGAAATTCCCTTGCTTTCTCTATAATCCAGTGAATGTTGGCAATTTGATCTCTGGTTCCTCTTCCTTTTCTAAACCAAGATTGAATATCTGGAATTTCTTGGTTCACATTATGTTGAAGCCTACCATGCAAGATTTTAAGCATGACCTTACTAGCATGGGAGATGAGTGCAAATTTATCTTTTAACTATGTACAAATGAATTTTCTCTAAAGTTCCATGAATACAAAAGAAGTATTAAAAGTCAGTGAACCAGGTCTAAATGAAGTGACCTGAGCATATCTTAGAAAAAACTTTCACTTCAGCCACTTGAAAAGCCAACACGTTAGAGAATATTATTGATAAAATTTACTTGACTCAATGGATGGGAATGCCTGCATACATACAGCAAGAGGACAAATTAAATAGCAGTACTGGGGGATAATTGAATAGCTAATGAAGATGGAGCCCTTACTTGCAAAGATCAGACTAAAGAGAAAAAATCTTGTAAAATATGCATATCTTGGAGTTGAGAAAAATGTTGTTTGGCACTTGAATTAGAAGGTATTAGTAACAAGTAACAAGTAACAGCTGAAACCAGAATCTGTGGTAAAAAAAAAATCCACCTGCCAAGTAGGAGATGCCTGTTTGATCTCATAGAGAAGGAAATGGCAACCCACTTCAGTATTCTTGCCTGGAAAATGCCATGGATAGGAGCCTGGTGGATTACAGTCCATCGGACTTAAAAAATCAGACACAAGTTAGTGGTTAAACAATAATAAAACTGTTGAAACCATGCTTAAGGACAAAGGGAAATATTTTTATGGGGCTTTTATCTTTTTTTCTTCACCTTTGTCAAAAACTAAAATAAAGAAGCCATTCATTCAAAATGAGGCCCACTACCACAAAGGAGGAGGACAAAACTTTCAAGCATTTCCAAATTTGTTTCTGACAGCTGTCTTCTGAGAATTGAAAGTGCAGTAGTGTTCAAAGACCATCTCACTAACCAAAAGAAGATTTATTTCACTTCTGAGAAATCTCTTGATGACAAAGGGACTAAGCAGAAATCACAGAATGCAGGACAGTGGAATAGCACTTCCTCTGTGTTTAAAGCTATGTGTGTGCATGCTCAGTTGCTTCAGCCATGTCTGACTCTTTGAGACCCTATGGACTGTAGCCTGCCAGGCTCCTCTGTTTGTGGGATTCTCCAGGCAAGAATCCTGGGGTGAGTTGCCATTTCCTCCTCCAGGGGATTTTGCCAATCCAGGGGTTGAACCCGTGTCTCATGTCTCCTGCATTGGCAGGAGAGTTCTTTACCACTAATGCCAGCTGGGAAGCCTGGGTTAAAGGCTGTGGGATACATCAATCACTGATTTCTACTGGGCCTTTGACTTTTTTCAGAATAAAGGAAAACACAAAGGCATACAAAGAAAGAGGTACTTGAAAGGAGACAGAAAGTACAATTAAAGACACCATTGTAAAATATTCTCTGCATTGGTAAATTCATACAGGGTTTTATAGAAGCCTTAAATCAATATATACTTGAATTGTGTTCCCTTTAAAGTAGAATAATCATTTAACATATCATTGCTTGGGGTAAATGTACAAAATAAGGAGAAGGGTAAGCAAAGGAAAGAATAAAGATTAAGAGACTGGGAATGTTAAGGTCTCAAGAAGCCCACCATGTAAAAGGGTTTGTGAGAAGCAAGATTTTAGCATACATACCATTTCTTTCCTGAGGTTCTTTGTAAAAATAAAAGGATAGTTTAAGGTCAATATTATGGAAATGGAACAAGAAAAAACCAAAATGTATAAAAAATGTGTATTTAAAATTATAACACTCTGAAACCACATGTACAAACACACACTGCAAGCACAAACACACAACACACACGCACACAGTAGTTGAGAGCTCACTTCTTCAGGGGACTATTCTCCTATATGACAGTAGAGTAAGAGATAAAATTGTGTGCCTTAACTGAGGAAAAATATTAAAATAATAATTTTGAAGTTTACCTGAAAATATGTTCTTTACCTATTTAGATATTTGTAGTCTCTTTATTAGCTCTAATATGTTCCTTGGCAGTTACTAAGTAGATGGAATCAAGTTTATTATTGTAAAAGCAAAGATGTATTAAGAAGGCATGAACATTGAAATAACATTCTGAATCACTGCCATAGAGAAAATGTCTGGTTCATTTCCCATATGATTCTATTCATACTTAGGTCAACTAGTGAACACAAAAAGTCCTGTAACGTGAATTTCTACTTTAACTCAAACCTAAGTGATGCATGTCTTAATGAAATCATACAAAAAAGGGATTTAATTACTAACTGATAAAGAAATTGATCGTAAATCAAACAATGGCACATATTCTGGAGAAAACCCATACTTCAATAGCTTGAGAGAATGCAAAATTATGAAAAATACTATTACTCACATTTAGCTGACACAAAAGTAATGTCTGCCTAAATTACATCAAAATGAGAAATCACAGGAGTACTAATGGAGGAAATTAAATACCAATTACAGAAGGCAAACCTCTAATACCGAGGCTAATATCTCTCATGGCTACAAAAATCATAATAAAATAAGGGCACTTCACTGGCAACACATACAATAAAGCCTTAATGTTTACAGAGAAGAAAAGATATGAAACGAAAAACAAGAAATGAAAAAGGAAGGAATTTGTAAAATCAGCAGGAGGGAAATTAATACAGCATAGTCTATATCCAAAACTTAGGAGGGAAGGGTGAGCATATACATAGAAAGGCAGGGAATGTTAGCATCCATTTAAAGGTTATGGGGCAAAGAGTGTCAGAAAAATTTATTGATATTTTTCCTCCACAAATCTGAAAAGTAAAATGTAAATATGGAAAGAAACAAAAAAGATAATTCAATATTTTTGAAAAATTTTATACAGATCTGCATTTACTATAAAATAATTAAAATGCAGATACACACACAGATTAGGAAAACCCTTATGGAATGTGAGAATATATAAGAATACACACACACATGCTCATAAATCCACACTGGCAAACCTTGCTCTTGCTAAAAGATATTCTCCAGAAGTGAAGAGGGGTATAAGTTGATATATAAAATGTATCATACTTAGAAATATATTTAGAAACTTTGTCCTAGAATTTACCTTTTTAAAAATTCCTTAACTATGTTTGTCATTAGTACGGTTGTCTTTTTCAGTTTGTAAGACAAAATGGGCTATTTGGGTGCTACTATGCATCTTGAAAAAAGTATGGAAAATCACTAGACCATTCAGGTATGACTTATTCAAGACAGCATATTAAAAAGCAGAGACATTACTTTGCCAACAAAGGTTCATCTAGTCAAGGCTATGGTTTTTCCTGTGATCATGTATGGATGTGATACTTGGACTGTGAAGAAAGCTGAGTGCCAAAAAATTGATGCTTTTGAACTGTGGTGTTGGAGAAGACTCTTGAGAGTCCCTTGGACAGCAAGGAGATCCAACTAGTCCATCCTAAAGGAGATCAGTCCTGGGTGTTCATTGGAAGGACTGATGCTGAAGCTGAAATTCCAATACTTTGGCCACCTCATGCGAATAGTTGACTCATTGGAAAAGACCCTGATCCTGGGTGGGATTGGGGGCAGGAGGAGAAGGGGATGACAGAAGATGAGATGGCTGGATGGCATCACCAACTCGATGGACATGAGTTTGAGCAAACTCCGGAGTTGGTGATGGACAGGGAGGCCTGGCATGCTGCAGTCCATGGGATCACAAAGAGTCAAACACGACTGAGTGACTGAACTGAACTGATGACTATAGAGTGGCAGTGGCAAGTAGAGTCAAGGTTTTAGATCTGATAGTGAGTTTGAAGAACTATGGATGGAGGCTCATAACATTGTACAGGAGG
The DNA here is from genome assembly GCF_963930625.1 of Muntiacus reevesi. Taxonomy (NCBI): domain Eukaryota; kingdom Metazoa; phylum Chordata; class Mammalia; order Artiodactyla; family Cervidae; genus Muntiacus; species Muntiacus reevesi. The sequence continues at coordinate 27,110,085 of NC_089268.1, read as the reverse complement.
TGGTGACCAAAACCATCTCCAAGGAAAAGAAATGCAACAAGGCAAAATGGTTGTGTGAAGAGGCCTCACAAATAGCTGAGAAGAGAAGTGAAAGGCAAAGGAAAAAGGGAAAGATTATACTCATTTGAATGCAGGGTTCCAAAGAATAGAATGGAGAAGTAAGAAACCCTTCTTAGTGAACAAGACAAAGGAATAGAGGAAAACCATAGAAAGGGAAAAACTAGAGATCTCTTGAGGAAAATTAGAGATACCAAGGGAACATTTCATGCAAAGATGGGCACAAAAAAGGACAGAAACAGTAAGGACCTAACAGAAGCAGAAGAGGTTAAGAAGAGGTAGCAAGAATGCACAGAAGAACTGTACAAAAAGGTCTTGATGACCCAGATAACCATGATGGTGTGGTCACTCAACTAGAACCAGACATCCTGCAGTGTGAAGTCAAGTGGGGCTTAGGAAGCATTACTATGAACAAAGCTAGTGGAGGAGATGAAATTCCAGCTGAGCAATTTCAAATCCTAAAAGATGCTGCCAAAGTGCTCTACGTATTATGCCAGCAAATATAGAAAACTCAGCAGTGGTGACAGAGCAGGAAAAGGTCAATTTTCATTCCAATCCTACATAAGGGCAATGCTAAAGAAAGTTCAAGCTTCCCACACAGTTGTGCACATTTCACATGCTAGTAAAGTAATGCTCAAAAATCCCTCAAGTTAGGTTTCAACAGTATGTGAACCGAGAACTTCCAGATGTATAAGCTGGATTTAGAAAAGGTGGAGGAACTAGAGATCAAATTGTCAGCATTCATCAAATCTTAGAAAAAGCAAGAAAATACTAGAAAAACATCTACTTCTGTTTCACTGACTAGGCTAAAGCCTTTGACTGTGTAGATCACAAAAAATCATGGAAAATTCATAAGAGATGGGAATACCAGACTATCTTACCTGCTTCCTGAGAAACCTGTATGCAGTTCAAGAAGCAACAGTTAGAACTGTCCTTGAAACAATGGACTGGTTCAAAACTGGGAAAGTAATACATCAAAGCCATGTATTGTCACCCTGCTTATTTAACTTGTATGCAGATTACATCATTGAAATGCTGGACTGGATGAATCACAAGCTAGAATCAAGATTGCAGGGAGAAATATCAACAACTGCAGAGAGGTAGATGATACCACCCTAGTGGCAGAAAGCAAAGAGGGAGTAAAGAGTCTCTTGATGAAGGTGAAAGAGGAGAGTGAAAAAGCTGGCTTAAAACTCAACACTCAAAAAGCGAATATCATAGTAACTGGTCTCATTACTTCATGACAAATAGAAGGGGAAACAATGGAAACAGTGAGAGACTTATATTCTAGGATTCCAAAATCACTGTGGATGGTGACTGCAGCCATAAAATTAAAGAAGCTTCCTTCTTGGAACAAAAGCTAATACAAACCAAGACAGTGTATTAAAAAGAAGAGACATTTTCCCTACAAAAGTCCACATAGTCAAGGCTATGGTTTTTCCAGTAGTCATCTATGGATGTGAGTGTTGACCATAAAGAAAACTGGGAGCCAAAGAATTGATGCTTTTGCACTGTGGAGCTGGATAAGACTCTTGAGAGTCCCCTGGGCAGCAAGGAGATCAAACCAGTCAATCTTAATGGAAATCAACCATGAATATTCATTGGAAGGACTCATGTTTAAGCTGAAGCTCTGATACTTTGGTTACCTGATGCAAAGAGTTGACTCATCAGAAAAGACCCTGATGCCAGGAAAGACTGAGGCCAAGAAGATAAGGGGGCCGCAGAGGATGAGAAAATTGGATGGCATCACTGACTCAAGGGACATGAGTTTGAGCAAGTTCAGGGAGATAGTGAAGGACAGGGAAGCCTGGCATACTGCAATCCATGGGGTCACAAAAGAGTCAGACATGACTGAGTGACTGAACAACAACAAATGCATCTCTGGGCTTCCTGAGTGGCTAGATGACATAGAATCTGCTACAATGCAGGATGGAAAAGGGAAAGTGAAAGTCGCTCAGTTGTGTCCAACTCTTTGTGACCCCATGGACTATAACCTGCCAGGCTCCTCAGTGCATGGAATACTGCAAGCCAGAATACTGGAGTGGGTAGACTCTCCATTCTCCAGTTTATCTTCCTGATCCAGGATTTGAACCAGGATCTAGTGTACTGCAGGTGGATTCTTTACCAGCTGGGTTACCATGGAAGCAATTCAGGATACTTGGGTTCAATCCTGGGTCAGGAAGTTCCACTGGAGGAGGGCATGGTAACCCACTCCTGTATTCTGGCCTGGAGGATTCCACGGACAGTGCAACTTGGCACATAGGCACACATTTCAACCAATGCCTAGATGAAATTATCTGAGTTAAATCTCATGAAAGGAAGGGAAATAAAATATTCAATTCCAGTGAAACTAGTTCTAAATTACATGACAAGAGCCTGTCTTAGACAAACTACAAGAGCCACACTGAAAATGACAGTAGTTCAGAGGTATATTATCACTATCTTTAAATTGACAGGAGGAAAACATCTGCAGAGATTGCAACTCTATGATGAATCATAAAAGTACCAGTGGGGAAAATTAAATAACAACAGAAAATGTCAAACATCCCTTGACAAGACAAAGAAATGAGACAAAAATCATACAAGAATGTTCATATAATATCTTTGAAAACGATGGTAACTGAATGTTAATGACAAAAATACCGTATCAGATGAATTCATGACTAGGTACACAGGGAAACACATCAATAGGATTTGCCACTTTTCCCCCCATATTTATTCACAAAGTCAAAGGAACAAATGATTCACTCAAAATGAAAATAAAAGGTCAGGAAGGAAAGAGGACAAAACCTTCTTTAGTTACCTATCAGATTCTAACTGACACATATTTCTGAGCACTGAAACTGTGAGATTCCAAGACTATTTCATTAAAGATAAAACAATGTATACCTTTATATATGCCTAGGTTTAAAAGAGAATATTATTGAAAATGACACCAGGCAAAAGAAACAAGACACTAGAAGGACAGAGTAAAGGCACCCATCTGTCAACAATTCTAGCTAAGATAGCAGTCAGATAAAACCTGCTACATAAACAAATTTGACATTTAACTGAATTGAATTATTTTTGAAATGAGCATTATTACTAAAGCTGTCTTTCGGAAATATCAAAGTTTCAAGCATTATATGCTGTTGTAGGTAAAGAAATTCTTTGGCAACTTCCTAGGACAATGTCTTCTTTGCCTTTCACATCAAAAGTTAAGAACTGAAAGAGATAATGTGAAAGTTAAAGTGGCTCCATCGTGACCGACTCACTGTGATCCAGTTCTTTGTGAATTCCCTTTGTGAATTCTTTGTGAAGACTCTTTGTGAATTCTCAAGGCCAGAATACTGGAATGTGTAGCCTTTCCCTTCCCCAGGGGATCTGCTCAACCCAGAGACTGAATCCAGGTCTCCCACCTTGCAGGCGGATTCTTTCCCAGCTGAGCCACAAGGGAACCCCAAGACTATTGGAGTGGGTAGCCTTTCCCTTCTCCAGCGGGTCTTCCCAATCCAGGAATCAAACCAGTGTCTGCTGCACTGCCAGCAGATTCTTTACCAACTGAGCTATGAGGCAAACCCAAGCAAGAGATAAACGTCTGAAAATTTCCTGGAATATATATTTCTTCTTAAAACACTAAACAAAGTTTGTGTTGCCAAGATGATCATTGTGGCATTCAAAATGCAAAACAACAATTCAAATGAAAAGGAAAAATTTACCATTGTTGAAAGAAAAAAATTTCTGAAAATAACTCTGAAAATGTTTTTTTGCCTGGAAATGCTAGGGCAATGTATCTGGGTACAATGGAAAAGTGTGTGTCAAATTTAGGGTCAGGAAGAGAAGCAGAATTTACACAGGCCTTCAAAGTGAGGAAGAACTAAAGAACTTCTTGATGAAAGTGAAAGAGGAGGGTGAAAAAGTTGGCTTAAAGCTCAACATTCAGAAAAATAAGATCATGGCATCCAGTCCCATCACTTCATGGCAAATAGATGGGAAAACAGTGGAAACAGTGGCTAACTTTGCTTTTCTGGGCTCCAAAATCACTGCAGATGGTGATTGCAGCCATGAGATTAAAATACGCTTACTCCTTGGAAGGAAACTTATGACCAACCTAGACAGCATATTAAAAAGCAGAGACATTTCTTTGTCAACAAAGGTCCATCTAGTCAAGTCTATCGTTTTTCCAGTGACCATGTATGGATGTGAGAGTTGGACTATAAAGAAAGCTGAGTGCCGAAGAAGATGCTTTTGAACTGTGGTGTTGGAGAAGACTCTTGAGAGTCCCTTTGACAGCAAGGAGATCCAACCAGTCCATCCTCAAGGAGATCAGTCCTGGGTGTTCACTGGAAGGACTGATGTTGAACCTGAAGCTCCAATACTTTGGCCACTTTATGTGAGGAGCTGACTCATTGGAAAAGACCCTGATGCTGGGAAAGATTGAGGGCAGGAGAAAGGGATGACAGAGGATAAGATGATTGGATGGCATCACTGACTCAATGGACATGGATTTGGGTGGACTCCGGGAGTTGGTGATGGACAAGGAGGCCTGTGTGCTGCGGTTCACGGGTTGCAAAGAACCGGACACGACTGAGCAATTGAACTGAACTGAACTGAAGGGACAATGAATAGACAAACTTCACTAAGGCTGTTAGGTATCTTCTCTGAACTGTGCAGATTTGGGGAAGTCTTATTGACCTAAATGTGTGCCCTTAAAAATAGAATATGATGAAGTTCCTGACTAGGAATGTGCCCAGAAGATGAATAGGATGGAACCCTGTGCTTTCAATTTAAGGTTCTTTAGCTCTTCATTTTCAGTGAGCTTACATCAAGTCCGCAGAAACAGACTGAGGAAAACAGAAAATGCTGATATGTGTAAGAAAGAAATGATGTGAAATGGGAAAGGTGGGAATTGAAATGGCTTTTCGGAGGAGAAACTAAATGGAGAGAACATCCTCTGAATAAGTCTATCAAAAATTTGGAGACATAGGACAGATATCTTGGGGAAGGGCAAGACAAGGAAACCTATGGATTAAGATATTGTGAATGGTTTAGTATGAAGAAATTAATTATGTGTAAGTATTTGTGAGTAATAAATTTTTACTTACCACTTCTTTCCTGAGGTTCTTTAGAAAAACAAAATGGAAAATGTAAGGTAAGTTATGGAAATGGAAGATCAAAAAACAAAATTTATAGCAAATATTGAATACATATTTAAATTTATAACTCTCAGAAAGCAAAAGGAAAAGATTACTAGTGTCTGAAGAAAAAATTGCAAGAATAACTTTGGAAATATTATTATACCTGGAAATGCATTCAGGCACAGTGGAAGAAAAGTGTTGTTTATGGATCAAGAAATGAAAGCAAAATTTATACAGGCTTTGAAGGGACAATGAACAGGCAAACTTCATTAGCCTGTTAACCTCCTTCTCTGATCTCTGCAGGCTTCAGGAAATCTCATTGACCTACATGTGGGCCTGAGATAATGGAACTGAGGTGCATCCTGGCAGATAAACAGGATGGAACCCAGTTCCTTTCAACCTGATATTCTTTATCTCATTAACTTTTAAGTAAGCCTATAACAAGTTGCTGAAAATAGATGAAAATTAAATAGAAAGGAAATGATATAGAATGGAAAAGGAATTGAAATAGATTTTAGAAGGGGAAATTAATGAAGTGAACTCTCTATGGGGAAATCTATAAGTAACAATTGGAGAGGTAAAGGTAGACATTCAGAAACAGGGCAATATAAAGAAAGCATGTGGATTATGAGAGTGGGAATGTCAAGCCTCAAGAAATCACTCATGTAAATGAAGTTTGTGAGAAACAAGTTTTAGGATACTTACCATTTTTCCTCTGGGGTCCTTTAAAAAGATAAAATGGGAAATTTAAGGGCAATATCATGGAAATGGTACACCAAGAAACAAAATTTATTGTAAAATTCATATTTAAATTTTAAGTATCCAAGTGCAGATACACACACACACACACACACACACACACACACACACACACACAGTGGCTGAGAGCTCACTTGGTTAAGAGATTATTCTCCAAAGGGAAATAAAGATAAAAAATAAAAGTATTGCATTAACTGTGAAAAAATTTAAAATAATAATTCTAAAGTTTTCAGTTAAAGAAAAGTTCTTTACCTATATTGAATGTACTACTCTTGTTATTATTTGGCTTATTAGCTCTAATAAACACCTGTGCTTTTACTACATAGATGCAGTCAACTTCATTACTGCTATAACTAAGAGAGATTGCAACAACAGGACAAATCACAGAATGTGGGAAATTGAGTAACAAACGAATGTCACACAACCATTGAAAAGACAAAAAGATGAGACAAATTATAGAAGAATATTAGTATCATGACTTTGAGGAAGATAATGATTGAGCATTGAAGACAAACGTTCAATGACAGATGAAACTATGATTCAATACCCAGGTCGTAGTACATTACGTACCCAGTACATTAGCAAGATCTTCCCTTTTTTTGCCTAACAGTTACTGACAGTCAAAAGACAAATACAAAATTCACCCCAAAAGAAGTACATGTCAGGAATGGAGGAGGACAAATTTTTCAAACACTGCCGTCGTTTTCTGAGGGGCCTACACAATATACATTTCTGAAAATCAGAATCATGAGATTCAAAGACCATTTCACCACTTAGAGGGAAATACAGTCTTTCTTGGTGGTTCAGATGGTAAAGAATCTGCCTGTAATGCAAGAGACCTATGTTCCATCCCTGGGTCGGTAAGATCCCCTGGAGAAGGGAACGGCTATCCACTCCAGTATTCTTGCCTGGAGAATTCCATGGACAGAAGAGTCTGGTGGGCTACGGTCCATGGGGTCACAAAGAGCAGGACATGATGAGCGACTAACACTTTCACTTTTCACTTTTTTCATGTTGCACTTCCATATATGCCCGGGTTCCAAAAAGAATAAGATTGAAAATGACACCATGCAAAGAGGTAGCAGAGCTTGCCCTCAGTGATAAAAGTCATATCAGTAACTGGTCTTGCCTTACTCCATTGCCCTTTTTAAGAACATGCAGACGACAAAGAACACTCATTTGCAAGAGGGGTACTTGAGAAGACATGAGGAGGGACCGAGTCCCTCTGTCCACAAATCTACCTGTAAGAGTAGTCATTTAACTCCTGTCAAATAACATTTATTTGATATTACTGAGCTGAATTCTCTTTGAAATAAAAATTCACTGAAAACTGTCAGTAAAGGATACCAAAATTATTAAAAGTTTATCCTCTTTTAGAAAAAACATTCTCAGTGACACTCCAGGACAATGGTTTCATTATCTTTTACGTCAAAAATAGAGACTTGAAAGAGAATACAAAAAAGTGAACATTTCCTGAGATACAAATGTAATATTGGAAATCTTAAATTCTGGAGTGTTTGGATAAGATACTCAAGCTCAGTGGATGAATGTGCCTCGAGTTTATAGATGAAGGAAGAATATCAGAGTATACACAGGCTTTGAAGGGACAGAGCAACTGCACTCCGTTGGCAGTTTCTCTCAACTCTGCAGGCCTGGGAAAGTCTCGTTGGCTTAAATGTGGATCGGTGGAATTGGACTGTGATAGACGTACTAACTAGGGAGGTGTCCTGGGAGACACACAAAGTGAACTCCTAACCTAAGCTCTTTATCTCATCAACTTGTCAGTGAGCCTTATAACAAAGCACTAAAAAATAGAAAAAATAAAGACAGTGTCAATAGGAAATAAATGATACATAATAGAAAAAATAAATTGAAATGAATTCTAGGTTGAGAAAATACATGGAGAGAACTTTCTATGGGGATGTCTATAAATGAAATCTGCAACTGCAAAGGTACACATCCAAGAGAAGGGCAAGACAAGGAAAAGAATTAAGTCTGGAAAGATAAGGCTGCAAGCAGTTCAGTCATGTAATAGGAATTTGTGAATAACAAGTTTTTAAAATACTTACTGTTTGTTTTCTGAGGTTCTTCAAAAAGATAAAATGAAAAATTTAAGGTCAATATCATGAAAATGGAAAACCAAGAAACAAAATTCATTATAAAATGTATATATAAATTTATAACTATCTGAATGCAGATACACAAACACACACCACACACTTAGGGGATAACATCTCACATTGTCAATAGAGGAAAAGGAGTAAAAAAAATCATCTTAAGAGAAAACTATTAAAAGAATAGTTTTGAAGTTTATATTTGAAAAATATTCTTGGACATCCTTAGTGTCTCCGTGGTAAAGAATCTGCCTGCCAATGCAGAAGACATGGGTTTAATTCCTGGCCCAGGAAGATCCCACATACCACAGAGCAGCTAAGCCCATGTGCCATCACTATGGAGCCTGTGCTCTGGAATTCGCTAACCACAACTACTGAGCCCACGTGCCACAACTACTGAAGCCTGTGCACTCTAGAGCTTGTGATCGGCCCACAACAGAGAGACGTCACTGCAATGAAAAGCCCACACACCACAACTGGAGAGTAACCTCTGTCTCTACAACTATAGAAAAGCCTGCACAAGGATGAAGATCCAGCAGAGCCAAAATCTAACTAAATGAAATTATACATATATATATATTCTTTAGCTTTTTTGCTATTTTGTCATATCAAGTGATTTATTATGAGTATTAGATTTATTTTTTACTATTACTAATTATTTATCATTAGAGTTATTAGCTGTAATAAATTCTTTGAGTTGTTACTTAATGAATGGTCTCCACTTCTTTATTATAATACCTAAGTTGTCTTTGAAGGTATGAACATTGACTTAACATCTTTGGCCAGTGTTGCAAAGGCAGAAAGGGAAGGAAGAGTTCAAATATTTTTTAATGCTTCCTTGGTTTTCTCTTAGATTAAACTGACAGACATCTGCAAGAATCCAAACCATATGGTTCGTGTCCATCTCACTAATGAGGTCATGTAGTTTGAAGTTCATACAATCATTTCCCAAATGGATATACAATGGGAAACAGCCCCATAAGAAGAGATAGATTAGCAGGTTCTGCAGGTTAAGCAACATCAATCTTTGGTATTGTGTTAGTCCTTCTAACTATATAAAAATAAAATAAAAATTAATATCATTAGCAGACATACTGGAGATATATTTAAAAAGTGATGAGGAAACAAACAGTAAGGGACCTTTCTCTATACATGGGTTAATGGAGAATCAGGTGCCTCCTACAAAATATAAAGAGATATCTTGCTAAATTGAATTTCTCTGAAATAAAAATGTAAGTGAAAAATATCAAGAGGGTAGAGGTGACAAAAACTTAGCAGATGAACTCACCTTTCCTGAAAAACTCTTTTAAAAGTTTCCAAGGAAAAAAATCACTATTTTTTTCACTAACACAACATTTCATTAATGAGAAATATGTTATGAAATGAGCCTTCTTCAACTGGGAAATTCTTATTTAAGAAAAATGCAGTTTTCAAAAACTAGTAATTTTGAAAGAAAACACAATATTAGGTAAAACATTGATTAACCTCAGAGCAAGTGGTTAATAAGATCAAGGTTTATTGGAGAGTTAGCTTAGAGCTCACACTTGACCAATGAATGACATCAGAATTTATAGTCTTTGGAGGAGCAGAAGATGGAGAAGTTTTACTTTGCAAATTTGGAGTTTTCTTTTCACTTAAGTTTTGGGTCAGTATCAATTGCATGGATATTTTCCCTTGAACTTGACAGGTCCTAGAGATTCTACATCAGTGGTTATTCGCATGAGAACATATACAGGATGGAAGTGATGTGGTGATCAACCTAACACATCTCAACTTTGCAAAAATCAAAATCAAACCAACAAGTCTCTGGAGACATATGAATCTTTTTAAAGCTAATGTGTACAGAAATAAAAGTTCTCCAAAGAAACCAAGGAATGGGAAGAGATAGAATTGTGTAAAAACAAATAGAAAAAATTACAATGGTTGTAGTCTATATAAAATATTGGCAAATGAAGGGAGAAAAATTACTCAATGAATGAAATACAAAGAGAAAGGCAGACAATGTTACAATAATTTATAGGTGTATGGGGTAAAGGATGTCAGAAAAATTTACCAAATATTTTTTGAAGATCCCCTGGAAAATAAAATGAGAAGATCTATGTAATTATTTAAGAAAACAAAGACTATTCACTTTATTTTAAATATTTCTTATAAAAATTAAAGTTATTCTTAGTTTAAAACACACAAATACAAAATAGTAAGACACTTATGGAACATAAATATACACAGGAACACACAGACACACACACATTTAACACATTCACAATGACCAAACCCCCACTTTGCTCAAAGATATGCTTTAGAAATAGAGAGGGGCATAAAGTAAGTCATTTTACTATATTGAGAAAGAATTTTAGGAATTTTAAGTCTAGAATTAATCTTTTAAATAGTTCATAGTCTCCTTTGTCATGAATTAGGCTTTCATTATTCAGTTTGTGCTTCTGTTAGGTCCACACTATTTTTGTCCTTTATGGTGCCCATTTTAATGTGGAAAATTCTTCAAGAGATGGGAATACCAGACCACCTCACCTTCCTCCTGAGAAATCTGTATTCAGGTCAAGAAGCAACAGTAAAAAGTGGACATGGAACAACAGACTGGTTCCAAACAAGAAAAGGCTGTATATTGCCACCCTGCTTATTTAACTTATATGTAGAATACATCATGTAAATGCTGGTCTGGAAGAAGCACAAGCTGGAATTGAGAATGCCAAGAGAAATATCAATAATCTCACATATGCAAATGACACCACCCTTATGGCAGAAAGCAAAGAAGAATTAAAGAGCCTCTTGAAGAAAGTGAAAGTGGAGAGTGGAAAAGTTGGCTTAAAACTCAACATTAGAAAACTGAGATCATGGCATCCAGTCCCATCACTTCATGGCAAATAGATGGGGAAATAATGGAAACAGTGAGAGACTTTATTTTCTTGGGCTACAAAACCACTGCAGATGGTGATGGCAGTCATGAAATTAAAAGACATTTGCTCCTTGGAAGAAAAACCCTGACCAACCTAGACAGCATATTAAAAAGCAGAGACATTACTTTGCTAACAAAGGTCCATCTAGTCAAAGCTATGGTTTTTCCAGTAGTCATGCATGGATGTGAGAGTTGGACTATAAAGAAAGCCGAGAACCAAAGAACTGATGCTTTTGAACCATGGTTTTGGAGAAGACTCTTGAGAGTCTATTGGACAGCAAAGAGATCCAACCAGTCAATCATAAAGGAAGTCAGTCCTGGATATTCACTGGAAGGACTGATGCTGAAGCTGAAACTCCAATACTTTGGCCACTTGATACAAAGAACTGACTCACTCGAAAAGACCCTGATTCTGGGAAAGATTGAAAGCGGGAGGAGAAGGGGATGACAGATGATGAGGTGGTTGGATGGCATCACCAACTCAATGGACATGAGTTTGAGTAAACTCTGAGATTTGGTGATGGACAGGGAGGCCTGGTGTGCTGCAGTCCACATGTGCTTGTGCGCTGTTGTCCAGAATCAGACAACACTGAATGGCTGAACTGAACTAAACTGATTCAGTTTGTAAGATAAAATAAGCTATTTGTCTTTCAACAGGGAAACTAAAAGAATAGAATTGTCTAAGGCAAAGTCTATATCATTAAACCTTATCTGTAACAGTACTCATATAATCATTAGATACATTTTTGAAATGAACTCCATTGAAATCTAAAATACAGTTGTAATATATCATTGCCTAAAATGCATTAAACACTAAAGATTATATTCTTGATTGAAAGTGATTCAAAGAAATGGAAAGATATTCCATGTTATTGGATTATAAGTAATAATACTGCTAAAATGTCCATACTACACAAAGCAATAAAAAGTTTAATGTGATCCCTAAAAATTACCTCTGACATTTTTCATAGAACTATAACAAGTAATCCTGAAATTTCTATGAAACAACAGAAGACCTAGAATTGCCAAAGCAATCCTGAGGAGAGAGAACCAAACTAGAGTCATAATGCTTCCAAACTTCAGACAGTAGTACTATTTTCCAGGAGAATTATGCAAAATTATTTGTATACCTGACAATGCTTGGACAGTATGGTACAGAGAACTGGATAAATGAGCTTCAAATTTACATTAACTAATGTCTGATGTTTACCCATGTTTGAGTGGAAAATACATGGAAAAACATTACTCACATGATAGACATCTTCTCTGATGTCTAAATGTTTGGTAAGTATCATTGCCATAGAAATGGTCCCTTGAATCTGATATACATGATGGACATCCTATCTTTGGATGTGTTTCAGAAGGGATAACAAAACATACTTATCAGACTAATGCCCTTCGTCTCACCAACTACTCAGCGAAATGACTGCAAGTGTCTGGAAAAGCCAATATCCATAGGTAAAGAATGGTTTAGAATTAAAAAAGCAGGAATGGAAAATAAAGGAAGTTTGGGAAACTAAAATGACACTAAATTTATGTCACTTAAGAAAGAAGTTCTGCTGCTGCTACTAAGTCGCTTCAGTCGTGTCCGACTCTGTGCGACCCCATAGACGGCAGTCCACCAGGCTTCTCTGTCCCTGGACTTCTCCAGGCAAGAATGCTGGAGTGGGTTGCCATTTCCTTCTCCAAGAAAGAAATGCATAATCGTTTAATTGAGAGGGAAATGTTGACATTCAGGAAAAGAGCAGGCCAATACTAGATACAGATTAAAAGGCAGAAAATGTTAATGCAATGAGAAACCATCATTTTAATGGAGTTGGAAGCAACAGGTTCCTTGAAAATTTACCTACTCTCATTGCAGGTCTTTCTGAAAGAGAAAATAAAGAGATCAAAGTAAATACAATGTAAAAATGGGAAGATAATTGAAATACAATAAAAAACTTATGTTTCAAAATGAACCCACATGGATGTGAACACAAATACACACATGTAAATACCACTGCATGAACATGCACATACTCTCACAATATATGCGTGTCCAGTGGCTGAGAGCTCAAATTTTTCCAAAGAATGTTTTTCTCAAAATGAAAATGGGCATAAAATGAATGAGTATTCTGATTTGATAAAACTTTTAAGAAACTTCAGTTCTTGTGATATCCTTTAAAAAGTTCCTCATCCTGTTTGATATAGCTAGACTTTTATCATTCAGTTTGTATGATGTGATAAGTACTTTGCTTTTTAGTTAATATGTACATTCATTTTGGTTATTACATCTAAGTGATATAAAGTAGCCACAAACACTGAACTGGAGGCTCTACCACTGAACGAGAGGATCTACCACTACTTCTAGTGGTAATATAGAATATATTGTCTGGGCTCCACTAATAAAAATATTTTCATCAACTAGGAATACATAACACTGTGTATGTGAATTTCTCTTTTCCTAAATAAAATTTCTCTTAAGTTCCTTTAGAAGAAAAATCAAATAATGACTGTGAAGTGGGTCTAAATCAAATGACTTAGGTATATCTTGGACAAAACTTTCACTTCAGCCACCTTGAAAATACTAATGGCTACAGAGGACTGGGATCAGTAAAATTTACTTGACTGAAAAAGAAATGTCTGCATTAATTACAATAACAGGAGAAATCAAATAACAATATTGGGAATATAATTTAATAGAAAATGAAGATGAAACCCTTAGTTGCAAAGATAAGATTCAGAAATAAATCATGTAAAATATTCACATCTTAGAGTTGAGATAAATGATCTTTAAAAGTTGAAGTGAAAAGCACAAGTAACGGATGAAACCACATGCATATAGACAGGGAAACACACTTATAGGACTTACCTTGTCCCTCTTCACATTTATCAATAAAAAAAGAAAGAAACAATTCATTCAAAACTGGTCATGATGTCAGAAAGAAGGAAGACAAAACTTTCAAATACTTCCAAAGTTGTTTCTGAGAGTTGTATTCTGAGAATACAGACTACAATGTTCAAAGACAATCTCATCAATCAAAGAAAGATTTATTGCATTTCTATACATGATGCACCTCCTAATGACAAAGGGATAAAGTGGAAATTATAGACTGCAAGGCAGTATGATAGTCCTCCCTCTGGGTTAAAGGATAGGGGATATGCCAATCATTGGTTTGTATTGGGCTTTCCACCTTTTTCAGAATAAAAGGAAAACACAGATTTATAACCAAAATGAGGTACTTGCAAAGAGAAAGAATAGATCAAAGCCACCATTGCCCAATAATCCTGGCATTACACACAGTTTCATTGAAATATTAAGTCAATATATAGTAGAATTTCCTCTAAAATAGAAATTATTTAAAAATACAAATACATGGAACATGTTAAAGTTCTAATTGCATTTTATTTATATTGCAAGACAATATCTTAGGCAAAATCTCACAGTAATGATCTCTATGTCTTTCACAGGAAAAATTGAGAAATCAGAAAAGTTAAAATGTTAGTTGCTCAGTCATGTCTGACTCTTTGTGAACCCATGGACTGTAGCCTGCCTGACTCCTCTGTCCAGGGGATTGTCCAGGCAAGAATACTGGAGTGGGCTGCCATTTCCTCCTCCAGGGGATCTTCCAAACCAGGGACTGAACCTGGATCTCCTGCATTGCAGGCAGATTATTTATGGTCTGAGAGGTACATAGCAATTGAACGTACCCTGTGAATTAAATTCTTTCTACAAATATAAAATAAGAACTGAAGTTTAATAGAAAATAAATTGTTTCATTGCAAAGGTAAAAGAGAAAGAATAACATTGTTATATACAAGAAAATTTCCATGAGAATCATAAAATAATATTCACATACTTTGTAAGTGTTCTTTATATATTCTAGATATTGTTGATGTTTAGTCTCTGAGTCACATTGGACTCCTTTGCGACCCCATGGACTATAGTCCACCAGCCTCCTCTGTCTGCGGAATTTCCTAGGAAAAGAATGCTGGAGTGTGTTGCCATTTCCTTCTCTATGGGATATTCTCCACCCAGGAACTGAACCTGAATGTCCTATATTAGCAGGTGTATTTTTAACACTGACTCCCCTGGAAGGTCCAAATATTCATATACTTTGGAATGCTGGGGTAATGCGCTCTATACCAGTGGAATAATGTGGCTCAAATTCATCTTTGAACAATGCACCATGTCAGAATTTACACGTGCCTTTTTAGATAGACAAACTAAAATCAGCAAATGAGAGTCTTCACTCATCTCTTAGATTATAAAAGCATCAGAGGTATAAAAACTGGCTCACGCACATGGCTTCTGTGACAGGAATCCTAATATTGAATGTGTTCCAGGAAAAGGTACTAAATGGAAATGATGTCCCTATCAGACTAATGCCATTTATCTCATTGCCTTCTGAGTGAAATCATAGCAAATGCTTGGAAAACAGAAAAAGCTAATGTTAGAGGGAAAGAGCACTTTGGAATGAAAAGAAAAGAATATGGAAAATACAGAAAGAGGGAAGTTGTAAGAAGTGAAACTTAATCTGGGAAAAGTCTGTAAGATGGTAAATGAGAAAGTAAAAGTAGATCCCCAAGAGAAGTGTGAACGGGTGACTGACATCAAATTAAAAAGGAGGGGATGTTAAGGCAACAGGAGAGCAGACATTCTACTGAGGTGGGGAGGAGGTTTACAGGATTTCAGAAAATTTACCATTTGATGTCCAATGTTCTGATATCAAAATGGAGAGATTAATGTAAATATCATGTAAATTCCAACTTAACGCAAAATTTATACATAGTAATAAACCAATGAGGACAATGATGCACACACACACAAATGCTGTGATATAGGGCCAGTTTTACCCTGAGAGTATACTCCTTGAAATAAAAATGTTATTAAATTAGTAAATTTAGTGATCTGCGAGAAAATTTTAGGAATAGTTGTTCTCATGGCTGCCTTTTAAAATGTTCCTTATCCTTTCAGACATTACTTAGGGTTTTATTATTCAATTTGTATGATTTCATAAGTATGCTGGTTTTCAATTTACATGCACTGTATTGACTATGTATTATACAATCTGTTTACCACAATAAATACTAGACAAGAGAATCTTGAAGCACTGCTTCCAGAGATACTACAGAGAAATTTACCTGGGCACCTCAATTCACTTTTTAACCAACTGATACATACATACATAATCTGTGTTTTGTGAGTTTTTATTTTTAATACATGCCTAACTAATGTTCTTATTAATAAAATTACATGAAAAAAAGAAAAGGAAGTGTTACATGGCAGTGAAATGTAGCTGTAATGGTTTAAATCAAAAGATCTGACATATCTTGGACAAAACTTCTGCATTATGGGAAATGCCAATCCTTTGATGTATATGTTTAATAAGTTGTCTGGCTTGAAAGGAATATCTGCATAGATTGCAACAAAAAGACAAATCAAAGAAGAAACAACTTGGGGTATTTGAATAGCAAATGATGATGGCAACCATCAGGGCACAGATAAGGTTGGAGAAAATATAGTAAACATATGTAAGTCCAATGAGAATGATGATTTAAGGGGTTTAGAGAAAATACAAAAAGCAGATGGTATTTTGATTACGTACACAGGGAAATACATTAATGTGATTTGCCACTTTCTTCTTCGTATTTATTGAGAAAATAAAAGCAAGAAAGAAACAATTAATTCAAAATGAGGGCACAATGTCAGGAAAATAGGAAAACAGAGCTTTCAAAGACTGTTATAGTTCTCACTGCAATCCTAACTGGCACACATTTCTGAGAATTGGTGCTACAAGATTGAAAGCCATCTCACCAATCAGAGAAAAAGAAAGCAAAACTGTATATGTGTTTTACTTCCTTATACCCCTTATTGAAAAAGGAACAAGATACACCACACAAGAAAGTAGACTCAAAAGCTATTCTATTTCTCTGGGATACAAGAAATATCAATCATTGGTCCTGTATTTTACCTCCTACATATTTCAGAACAAAATGAAAATGCATACTTATTCATAAGAGAGATACTGGGAAATAGATGAAAAGAAGAGTATAAAGTTGCCCATCTGTCCACGACTCTATCTGTGGCTATAGTCATATAAAGATTATATACATGATAAATCAGTATATTCTTGAGTTGAATTCTCTTTGAATTAAAAATTTTCATTGAAAAACTATCATTAAAAGAGGTCGTTTAACTTCTAAGAAGTGTATTTGGGTATAAGAAATATGTTTTTAAAAAACTTATAATAATAGTTGTCCATGCATTACATATGAAAAATTGATAATTAAGAGATATACTATGATTGAACACTCCCTGTGCTATAGAACTCCTCTTTACATATTTAATAGAAATTGCAGTTTGTGTTAATGATAAGTGTGACATTGAAAATACCCAAAACAGAAAATAATGCTTATGGTTAAAAAAAAATTCTGAGAATACTCATGGGAAATATTTTTATACCTGGGATTCTTTGGACAATAAGTTCTGTCACAGAGAATAAGCCTTCATTTCTCATTGTCTAGTGGATTCTAACATAAATTTCATAGGTTTTGAAATAACAAAGGATGAACAAATTTCTCTCAGTATGTGAGATCACGTCACATCTCTTTTAGTTTGGGCAACTTTTCACTGGCATCAAAATGAGCCCTTAAACTTGAGATATGTGCCAGAGTTCCTATCTTGCAACGTGTTCTGGAAAAATATGCAGAATGGAAACAGTGTACCTTTCAACTGAATGCTCTTCATCTCAACAACTTCTTAATGAAACTATAACAGATCACAGAAAGACAGAAAATGCTAATGAGTACGGGAACAAAATTATGTGGAGCAGAAAAAGTGAGACCTGAAAAAGATTATTAAAGAAACTAAGGAAAGAACATAATCTGAAGATCTGCAGCTTAAAAATTAGGGAGGGAAAGGTAGAGATATAGGAAAAGAACTAGACAAGGAAAAGTGTATAGATTAAGAGCATGGGAATCTCAAGGGCTCAGGAAATCAATCATGTAAGAGCAGTCTGTGAGTAACAAGTTTTCAGAAATTTTACCATTTTTTTCCTGAGGATCTTCTGAAAAATAAAAGGGGAGATCAATAAAAACATAATACATGTAACTATATGGCTGATTCATGTCAATGTATGACAAAACCCACTGAAATGTTGTAAAGTGATTGGCCTCCAACTAATAAAATAATATTAAAAAAAATAAAAAATAAAAAAAAAAAATAAATAAAAACATAATGTAAATACAAATCAAATGCACACTTAATTCAAAATTTATGTTTCAAACTAATCCTAACACAATTCAGATAAACACATTCTTACACACATATACAAGCATGCATACATTGCATGTAGGTACACATAAACTTATGCATACACAGGCACTATGTCTAAAATCTGAATTTTGTCCATAGCATGCATGTATGCTAAGTCGCTTCAGTTGTGTTCAACTCTCTGCGATGCACCAGGCTCCTCTGTCTATGGAATTCTCCAGGCAAGAATACTGGAGGGGGTTGCCATGTTCTCCAGGGGATCTTCCCAACCCAGGGACTGAACACTCGTCTCCTGTGGCTCTTGCATTGCAGGTGGATTTTTCACTGCTGAGCCACCAGGGTACTCCTGTTCATAGCATATTCTCCCCTAAAGGAAAGTTGGCATGAAATGAAAGAATGTAGTGTATTGACAAAAATTGTCAGGAATATTTCTTTCCATGTTCACCTTTTTTAAATGGTCCTGATCCCTTTTGTCACTAGTTAGGGTTTTATTATTCAGTTTATTGAGATTTAATGTTTTATTTTGCTTTTAACTACTGCATATACTCAATTTTATATTGCAAAGGGTATGTGGCATAGAATTGCCACAAATACTAAATTAGAGAATATTGAATTACTGCATTGTAATATATTACAGGGTAATTTTTCTGTGTACTCTATTTATAAAATTTTCATCAACTGATGCATCCATAAAACCATGTTTTGTGAATTTCTATTTAATGCCTAAATTAAGTTCTTCTTAATGAAATTCCATAAAAGCAAAGGAGACAAATCTTTAATGGCAACAGATTAAACCTAGGTCAAATGATCTGAATATATATATTGTGGATAAAGCATTCACATTAGCCATATGGAAAATGTCAGCACTTCAGAGGTGTGTGATTAATAAAATTTCCTTGACTCAAGAGGAATATCTGCATAAATTACAACAACCTGACAAATTAGAGTCAATAACAGAGAATGATGAATAACTGATGAAGCTAACTTTCAGTTGGAAAGATTGGTTTCAAGAACAAATCATGATCTTTCGGTGAGAAGAAAAAGGTGTAAGTCACAAATGAGATCACTCAAGGTAAATGGTGAAATACATTTATAGGAATTACCTTTGATCTCTTCACATTCATGAATAAAATAATTGAGAGAGAAGCAAATCAATATGAGGGCACAATATCAAGAAGGGAGGAGGATAAAGATTTTATATATTTCTATAATTTTCTCTGGAGCCCTAAGTGATACACATTTTGGAACCATGAAGTTCAAAGATCTCACCAAACAGAGTAAATACTGTTTTACTAGAAAACATCATTTGCTGTCAAAACAACTAAGCTTGTAAATGACACCATATTAGGAGATAGAATAGCACTTCCTTGGGAATAAAGATGTATATATAAAAAGCATTGATTTTTCATTGAGGCTTACATCTTTCAGAATAAAATAAAGACCTTTACTTACACAAGAAAGATGCTTATAAAGAGATAGAAAAACAGCAGAGTAAAGGCATCCTCTGTCCAAAACTATTTTAGCAGTAGTCAGATAGAGCCCAGTATATGTATTAATTTGATATATTCCCTTATTGAATCCCCTTGAAATTAAAAGATAAGTTGAAGAAATGGCATTAGAAAGAGCATGCTTTAGTTCTAATGATTATGATTATATTATTGTAAGACAAAAATGGGAACATTCTAGAATAATTGCTTCACATATCATGTAAGTGAAAATTAGGTCACAGGTCACACAATGCACTTGGATCCTGCTTCTTTTGACACACAGCTGGTAAGAGGAGAGATCCATTAGAATCAACATCCCAGACAAAGGATATTATCTATCTCCATTGGTACTTTATTTGATTATATCATGAGTTCTTGTCAATGAAAAGTGAGCAAAATTAATAGGGTTATTTCTTGCCTGGAACCTGTTTCCGTTGTGACTTTCTCATGACCTCTTTCTGCATGAAAAGGAAAAATATTAAAGTTACTTACTTCATAATTTTTGTTAAATTCATTCAATTTCCCAGTTTTCTTACTCTGATGAAATACACATAAGAAAATGTTTTATCTTAACCATTTTCCAGTGTAGAATTTGGTTGTGTTAAGTATATTCATATTGTGCAACCATCATGAACAACTACCTTCTAACACTGAAACTCTGTACCTATTAAAAAATAATACATATGATTCCCTCTTTTCAATCCCTGGAAACAATCATTGTACTTCAGCTTTCTTTCCTTTTTAAAAAAATTTCTCCCTTTTCTTCATGCTCCAGTTACTGATAGAGCAGCATTCTACTCTGTTTCTGTGTTTGGATTTTTTTTTTCTTTTGCGTCCACATATAAATCAGATCTTGCAATATTCATCTTTATATGTCTGGCTTATTTCACTTAGCAAAAATGTCTTCCAGCCTCATTCATCTTGTCACAAAAGGTAATACTTTATTGTTTCTTAAGGCTGAATAATATATCAACATATCCTATACATATTCTCCTTATATACTTGTCTGTTGATGTACAATTAGGTTTTTCAATGTCTTTGTTATTGTATAATGCAGCAATGAACATAAGAGTGAAGATATTGCTTTGTGCTCCTGTTTTCTTCTAGTGGTTTTATGATTTCAGATCTTATGTTTAAGTAATTCATAAGGGAAATAATACCAGAAGGAAAATCAAAGTGTCAGAAAAGACTAAACAACATCAGAAGTGGTAAATGTCTATGTGTATATGTGTAAGTAAATGTTAGTTGCTCAGTCATGTCCAACTCTTTGTGACCCCAAGGACTATGGCTTGCCAGGCTTCTCTGCCTACAGGGAATTCTCCAGGCAAGAATACTGTAAGCAGGTAGCCATTCCCTTTTCCAGGGGATCTTCCTGACCAGAGACTGAACCTGAGTCTCATGCATTGCATGCAGATTCTTTATTGTCTGAGCCACCAGAGTAAATATCTAGATATATAAAATAGTTAACTTTCTCTTATTTTCTCTTAAAGACATAAATATCTGATTTATAAAAAGTTGAATATTGACATGTGTTATTCATAAAGTACAGAAGGCAGGGGAGTTAAAAGGACCTATGTTGTTGCTGTTTCTATATTTTGAATAAATATAAAATGCAAGAATGATGTAAAGTGTTAGAGCTAAAAAGTCAAAAGATAAAACAACATCCTATCCTGAAGTTATTCAAATAATCCAAAGAAAACTGAAAAGGGAAGACAAAGTACAAAAATCAGAGGAGGTAAGTAAAAATATATACAAAATGGTAGACATGCATCCAACTATATCAAGAACTACACCAATGCACTGCAGAACATATTCTAGAAGCAAATTGAATGCAGAATATAACTAGAAGAAAGGCAATACTTACACTACTTTGAATGCTTTTTCAACAACTTGTCAATTTCCACTAAACAACAAAAATCTACAAAATAAAAGAAACAAATAATTGAGAAAAAAATTTAAAAGTCGAAATTTGGGTCTTTGCATAGAGCAGCAAAGTTGATAAAATATTCATCTATCTAATCAAGAATAATACAGATCAAGAGATATTGCAAATCACCAACATTAGGCATAAAGGTGGAGCTGTCATCAAAAATTCTGTATATATTAAAAGGATAGTGAAAGAATATTTTATCAACTTATAGGGCAAATTGCATAAGCTTGATTAAATTTTTTAAAATTCCTTGAAAATACAACCTACTAGAGGTGATGGAAGAGAAACATAAAATATCATTATCCCTAAGAAATGGAATTTATCAAAACCTTTCCTCAAAAAAAGTTCAGAACAGTGATTTCACTGGTGAATTCTGACTATTTAAAGAAGATATGACATGTCTTTTTACAAACTCTTGCATAAAATAGTAAATGACGAAACATTTATCAATTTGTTTCATGAGATCAGTATATATCTGAAAACAAAACCAGGCAAAGATATTACACAAAAAGTAAGTTTTCACACCATCAGCACTCCTAAGCAAAAATAAAAGAAATCTTTTACAAAGAAATTGCAACTCCAAATCCAAAATATATTAAGACTGGGGTCAGCAGAATTTATCCCCACAATGCCAAACTGTTCAGTCCTCTTAAAGCAATCAGTGCAACTCATCATATTAACAAAATAAAGGGGAAAAAACAGGTAATCATTTCAAGGACTTAAAAAGCATTTGAAAAAATATGCCATCTGTTCATAGTTTAAAAAACTAAAATGCCATTGTTATAGCAATGTGGGGAATCTCCTCAACTTGATCAATGACATTCATGAAAAAATCCTAAGACTTATATTGCACTTAATGTTGAAATATTGAATGTTTCCTCCAAGATTGAAAAACAGGAAAAGGAACCCATTCTCACTGCTCTTCATCAATAATTTACTTGAGGTTCTAGCCATTGCAGTAAAAAGGAAAAGAACGTTTAAAAATCAGAAAGTTAAAAAGTAAAACTATCTCTATTTGCAAATAATGCGTAGAATATACATGTAAAATTTCTAAAGAATCTACAAAGCATCTGCAACTAATAAGAGTATTTAGCAAGGTTTCAGAACACTGTTAATATACAAATATCAATTTAACTTTATATATTAGTGATAGACAGATGACAAATTAAATATAGAAAATGCATTTGTATTAACAAAAGTGTAAAATACTTAAGGCTATACATCACAAAAGGCATGTAGTATATCTGCTGTGAAAACTGCTGATTATTGTTAGGAAAAATTAAAGAAGGCATGAAGGGAGAGAAATTCCATTTTTTTCTTTTATGATTTATAAGACTCATAATTGTTAATTTTCTATTCTCCCTAAAATAATCTACAGCACCAACCTCATCTCCATGAAAAATTTAACCGCCTTTTCCTTTGTGGAAATTCACAAACTGATACCGAAGGGCCTATTTTAGTCAAAACAATATTAAAATGAGAAAAAAGTGAGAGTTTATATATATTTTTTTAATTTCAAAAAAGGTATATTAACTCAGAAAAGTATGTCATTAGCATTAGGAGAGATCCATAGACTAATGAACCTGAATGAGAAATACAGAAATCCATCCATATTTATAAGCTTAAATAATTAGCAATAAAAGTGCCAAAGCCATTCAATGGGAGAAAGAATAATTTTTCAACAAATGGCATTGGAACAATTCAGTATCCACTTAGAAAAAAATAATCAGCAACTCTAACTTCATAATATTAAAAAAATAAAATATTAGTAGGGTTGCATATAAAACAAATCATAGATGTTCTAGAAAAGCACACAGTGGGAATTTTCAGGACTTTAGGCAAGTATTTCTTAGAATATACAAAACACGAATTAAAAATAATTTATAAATTGAATCTTAAAATTTTTAAATTTTGTTCTTCAAAAGATATAATCAAGGAGAGAAAGGAAAATATTTACAAAATAGGTGGCAATTTTTTTTGTGATACAGCATGACCAATTCTGCAGGTAATCTATTCCCTTATGGGATGACAGAGCATAGTACTCTCAAATCGGCAGCAAAAGTCTAACTGGTACAATTCCTTTGTTTTCTTAAAAACTAAAGCTTTGATTTGAGCATCTGTATGAAAGAAAGTGGAGAGAATTATGTTTTTAAATCTTACAGGTCTCTTTTAACATGCTTTGCATTATCATGGCTTTCATATCCTGTTTTGTTGTTGTTGTTTAGTGGCTAAGTAATGTCAGACTCTTTCACAACCCCACAGACTGTAGCCTGCCGGGTTCCTCTGTCCTTGGCGATTTCCCAGGCAGGAATTCTGGAGTGGGTTGCCATTTCCTTCTCCGGGGATCTCCCTGACCCAGAGATCGAACCCATGTCTCTTGCAAGTCTCCTGCATTGCAGGTGGATTCTTTACTGCTGAGCCACCAGGGAAGCGCATCCTGTTTTAGACATTGATACTAAATAAGTAAGAGGGTACAAAGAAGTCTTATGAGGGATTTCAGTTTATAAAGGATTGACTTTAAGTAGAGAAGTACAGGGCAGAAACAGGACTCACAATATTCTCACATGACCGAAAAAAATGTCCGTTGGACAGATGGTGGTGGAAGGAGAATTCAGAAATGAAGGAAGGACAGAGACTGTGGAGGGGATCCATGACCAACAGAGAAAGAGCCAGACTAGTTGTGAGAGTCAGAGAGAGCAGGGTGAAGGCCCAGTATCCAACGCTGGAGAGCGCTCGGCTCTTCTAGAGGAGCTCTTAAGGTTTCTAACTAGGAAAAGAAAAAATAAAAGATAGACAAATCATGAGGATCAGAGCCACTAAATCTAGATCCTTTTATCTAAATTCACCATGTCTCTATTGCGCTTTCTCAGGCCCTTCATGCACACACACACGAACAAACACACACACACCCACACCCACACACTCCACTTCTCAATTCTCAGGAAACAAAAAACTTTAAACTCACCTGGCTTAATTATCACCAAAGCAGCGTCAGTTTCCTCTCTTCTCTTGAGCCCCCTCTGAAATACTGAAGCTTAGTCAGCTTCTTCCTCCCTGCTCTGTGACCAACAGGGATATGAGGGCGGCAGGAGGGCAGGAAGCAGCAGAGAAGGGAACTCTGGACTGCACTTTGCTCCTCTGCGTTCATAGGACGGTAATAAACACGGCGCACATGAACCTAAAGCTGATACATGCGCTCTTGTGAAGACACACACACATTTAAAAAGTCTGTGAAGAATGGCTGTCCTTCTTCCTGCTTTTATTGTATTATTTTCAAGAGAATAGCATAGAGGTAGATATTTAAGTAAAATATTATCATACTGACTTTCTAGAATTCTGTTATTCCCTTTTTCAGAGTAAGGAAGTGTATATATATATATATATATATATATATATATATATATATATATATATATATATATTTGCAATCTAAACTTATTAAAGTTTGTGGAAAATCTATGTGGGACACTGAGGGTGGCTGATTCTTAATTTTACAGTTCCATAATTGTTTATAACCTGTCTGTGCAAAAAGTCCTGATAGATATTTGCAATTGTCAAGTGTTTACTTTCTCCAGGATACCCCCATGCCTTAAACAATATCAATCCATAAAACTAAATTAAAAACTCTAATAGTTGCTACAGGCAAGAACTCAGAAACAACCCAACTTTCATTTGTTGGTCATTTGCACTAGCTTTTTAGGATATAAACTAAATTCTAGGGGTTATTACCAGAGTATATTAGATACATCTTGATTCCTCTCATTTTGGTCCCTGCTTGAGAACACCATTGACCCTCATGGCTGTCAGTCCCCACGCTAACATCAGCATCATGCATTTCTTTGGCAGTGGAGTCATTCATTCCATGTCTGAGAATGATCCCTTCTCTCAGGTGGGCAATTTGGATGACTGAACACAAGATGTTCCCACACCTACCCCCTCCTCCTGTCAGAGAGAGTGGTGAAAATATGTATCCCGAACATGTTGTAGATGAGAAATGCAGAACTCTGCTATTTGGAGGATGTACTTTGAAAATAACAGAAACGATTAAAAGCAGGTTTTAATGGTCTTGTATGTACGAAGGACATCTGATGAGCAAGCTCCTCTAGATCCTTCTTTCTTCCTTGCTTTGTAGAACTTCAAGAACTTGAAGAAAATTGTGGCCATAGTTTTGTGAATGTATAGATATCACAATGTCAAAGTGATGGTCTTCATATCCCTCTTAATCTATGAGCTTATTACTTGCTATTCACTGCCTTACTACTGGTGAAATTGTTGTTCCATATCAGTGTAAAAATATCAAACAGGAAAAGATTAAGCCCCAAATAACACCCAAGTCCTACCATAAAAATCCTATGAAAGTATCAGGAATTTCTGCCAAGTAACTGTACTTAACTTTCTAAGCTACTCAGTGACAGATCTTTGGCCTATTGCTGACTGGATAAGTGGGGGATGGTTTCTCTACAGTTAACTCACTATGGAGAACAGAAAAAAAAGTTAATACTGATAAACACATTCTGGGGAATCTTCATAAATCCTTCACTTTAAATCCTAACCTTATTGGTAAAAATGACTGGCTCAGCTTCCCTAGATTGAGACTAGCTTGTGTCTCACTCAGGTGTGTCAGTCCTCTGTGTAACTTCCCTTCCATTCAGTTTTTGGCATTTCTAAGTTTTATATATATATAAATATTTATAAATATATATATAATAAATATAAATATATATATAAATTTATATATATAAATATATATATATTATTATTTTTTTTTACTTTTGGAGTGTGTTGTGATTTTGCGTGTTTGTAATTTTGTGCTGTGTTACTTTAAGTGTGAACTCCATGGCCCAACCTGTTGGTGTCAGAATGGGAATTGAGCCTGGCACACCTCTTACAGGGGCAGATGAAGAAATGCCATGATGTACATTCCTCCAAGTGCATAGTTTTATCTCAAAATGTATTTTCAATAATAGAATTAAGTCAGATATCAAATAAAAGAATAATCATTTACTTGACCCACCTAGTGCTCAGATTCCTTGCTTTCCAGTTTTTTAAATTTTTATTAATTCATACTTGCTTGTGCAGTATGGAAAAGGGTGAAAACTGAGTTAAGTGCTTTTAGAACAAATGAACAGTTGAATTAATGGATTTATATGCCTTTATATTATCTTTATGACTCTATTGCAATCTACATTTTTAAATCATTCATATGACATAATTCATGCATCTTCCTTTTCAAGAGCTTGCTGATTTTCCCATCTCCATTTCTCTCCATGAATTCTCTACTGAGTGTAATCAGGAGACTGTCTCCCTGTCATTCTCTTTCTCTTTGCTCACTTCTTAGTATGTTTTTGATCTTTGAACATAGGACTTTAGAAAATATGAGAAGGAAATATAAATGTCTTTATTGCCCAGATAAGAATGATTACAGAAATAAATCAGTCGAAACTAATACTTAGCAAAGATATCTCTCTGGGCTATAAATTTGTTTACCTTTGTAATTTTGTCCATAGGTTGGGGAGGGGTGGTATTGCTCTTACTGCTGGGAGAGGAACTTAATGTAGAAACTGTTTTTGTGTTTCAGTGTTGAAAACTTAGAGAATCTTCTGGGTTTTGTAAAAAGGAACCAAAATATTGGTACTTTTCAGAGGCAAAGGCCATGATAAAATTGGTGCATGAGAGCAATTAGAGGAAAGATTTGAAAAGGATATAAAAAGCAAATATACAGATCAGAGAGACTTTCAGAAAGGGTAGAGAGAAAAATGCAAAGACCCCAGAGAATGTTGGAAGATCATTTCTGCACAGAGATAAATAACATCATCTATGGAAGTCAGTATTAACTGGTTGGTAGTAACAGGAGCTTGAATCTGGGCTAAGTCTAAGGTTGTGGTTATGATATACAAACCTAACGGGACATGGTAATGTATGAGCTCCTCCCTCAAAAAAAAAAAAAAAAAAGATTAAATGGTGACAAATCTAGACCATAATTAACTGAGAAACAAAACTGCAACTGGGACAATTTCTATGATTTACCTGCACAAGCACTCCCATGGTTTCTTGCACTTTCTCATCATCTCAAGCACTCAGAGATGTCCCTCTTCTCCAGAGTCTATGGTTCCCTTTGCTTTCATAATGTTTCCTCCAGTTTAGTATGGTCTTAGCCCCCAGAGATATTAACTTTCCACTGGATCCGTTACTTATGCATATTATGTTAGTCACCTCTTAAAAACAGCCTGAGGACATTTTAACCACCAATTTGGTAGGTAATTTTTCTCCCTTAAAGATCTGTCCACCATGTGTACCCTTATTCAGTCTTCAGTAGTGGTCATTAAGCCTATGACACTCAAATCTTGTTTGATTCCCATGAATCAATGGTTTGTATCTATGGTTCTCTGTAAGCCTGTTATAGGCCTACATCCCAGCTCTTAACCTCTTCCCTAGACCCCAATTATATTCATCTTGAGCTCCCAACAGATATTTAATGACTTCTAGAACATCTCACTTTGGTCATTTTATTTGTTCTTTGAATTCAGTGTATACAAACATGAATTCACCATTTACTCCTGAAATTTTGTCCTGCGCTATGTAATATCATTCTCAAAAAGTGTCAAATTATCCACTCATATTTAGGAGGTTCAATGTTTTCTGATCATTGTTCTTCAGAGAAAATACATTTTTGAAAGATACACTATTTTCTCTATTTTTACTTATGAGTCTTTCCATAGAAATTTTACATTCTTGTCATAATTTCAGAGAATTATTGCTGGGAGTACAGGTGTATTTGCTTGATATCTTAATTCTGTCTATCCAACCTGATATTTTAGCAGAATATAAGTACAAATGATCAGGTTCCTACAGGTTTAAGTTCTGCCATCTTTGAAAACATGGTTCAAAACCTGACAAATGTATATTTGCTGAGAGTTTTTCCTTCTAGGTAAGCTTTTTCTTGCAAGCACTTCAAAATTGTGGGAAATATTATACTACTCTCCTCTTTTCCCCTGCTACCCCTGCCAACCTCCTGCACTGCCCAGCACTTAATAAATGTCTCATGGGAAAAAATATGCCTCAGAGTGCGGGCCTCTAATTTCTGCTTCATTGCTGCAGATTCACCTGTCTGTCAAAGGCTATACCAGTGTCCCTCTGCTCCAACTAAGCCCTTTCCTGAATTAGCAAATGACCCCCAGGAAATAAACTGCCCAGTGAATCAGCTTATTTGTTCAAGTCAGTATTTCTTCCTTAGCTTTTGGTCATTAAGACCAAGCTCACTCTGCTTGCAGCACAAAAGGCCAATAAGTGTATAGATGTGATGTGAGGCAAATGTCATGCTTAGTTTCTGAGTTTGTCCAACTCTTTGCGACCCCATGGACTGTATCCCATCAGGCTCCTCTATCCATGGGCTTTCCCAAGAAAGAATACTGGAATGGATTGTTCCTTCCTTCTTTAGGGGATCTTCCCAACCCAGGGATCTAACCTGAGTTTCCTGTGTCTCCCACATTGGCAAGCAGATTTTTTACCACTGAGCTACCTAGGAAGCTCCCAGGTTGAGGCAAGGGATGTGACTTTATTAGGAAAGCCAGCAGATCAAGTACATGGCTTACTAATCAGGCTAATGTCTCAATAACCATCTTCTCGGGGTCTAGATACCAGATTCTTTTATATAACAGAGTTGAGGGGAGGTGAGGAAATGAAGTTAATCTGACAGATACCTCCTAGAACGGCAAGACTCAGGGACAGGATGTGGTTCATTTCTTCCTTCCTGTAGCCACCCACAGGTGGACAGGGTCCCAAACAAAGGCATTTTGGTTTAACATTCAAGCAGAGGGATAAGGTTTCCCAAGGCAGGCCATTAAGTATAAACAATATCCTTTCAGTGAACAAAAGCAATGTCAAGGTTAAAGTCAAAGAAGCAAATCCAACATGGAGACAAAATTGGCTCTTCCCAGTCATTTTGACTTGTTTAAATCTATGATTTAACTTACTCATTTCATTTATTCTCATTTTTTTTATTAAGAGTATTACCCACCACATTCTACTCAGAAACACAAGTCACCAATTAACTATGTTTCTTAGTGGAATAAATTTTAATGTGAATTTCCCTGCTCAATTTGATTTAATTTCACATGAAATAGAAGACAAACTCCTCTACCTCTCATGATCATTCTTTCTATATAAAATTTGAAATAAAAAGAATTAGAGAAATTTGTTTTTAAAGTTTAAATTTTTAATATATATAAAAGCAATTTAAATGCCAAATAAAGATAGTAGATTTCTTTGTTAAAAAACAAACATGCAAGATGGCGGAGGAATAGGACAGGGAGACCACTTTCTCTCCTACAAATTCATCAAAAGAATAATTGAATGCAGAGCAAACGTCACAAAACATCTTCTGATCACTAGCTGAGGTCATCAGGTGCCCAGAAAAGCAACCCATTGTCTTTGAAAGGAGGTAGGACAAAATATAAAAGATAATAAGAGAGACAATAGAGCTAAGGACGGAGATCCGTCCTGGGAAGGGAGTCTTAATAGAGGAAGTTTCCAAACACCAGGAAACCCTCACACTGGCGGGTCTGGGGGAAGTTTTTGAATCTCGGAGGGCAACCTGACTGGGAGGGAAAGAATAAATAAAACCCACAGATTACGTGCCTAAAAGCAACTCCCAGCAGAAAAGTACCCCAGACACCCACATCTGCCTCCAGCAAGTTTGGGCAGAACAGAGAGGAGCAGGCGGCATTGCTTAGGGTAAGGACCGGGCCTGAGTGCCCTGAGGACAATCGGAGGGAGCTTTTGTGAGTTACCAACTTAAACTGTGGGATAGCAAGAGAGAGAGAAAATTAACCGGCCCAAGTACACTGCCAGCTGTTGGCAGAACAAAGGGTCTGAGCAAGTCCAGAGAAGAGCTTGCAGGCTGCGGACTGGCATATCCCCGCCAGAGGCAGGAGGCAGTGGGGAGAGGAAAGGGGCAAACTTGGCCCCAAAGACGGCATCCCCTACCACACTGCAAACAGGCCTCCAGTTTCTAATCAAAGACTTCCTAAGATTCTGGATGGTCGACATCCGCTGGGAGGGTCGCGGCTAGACACAGGGCGCATGTACCCGACCAGCGCTGGCAGGGATTGGGGCTGGGACGCCGAGGGGAGAAGGCACACACACCCGAC
The DNA here is from genome assembly GCF_963930625.1 of Muntiacus reevesi. NCBI lineage: Eukaryota > Metazoa > Chordata > Mammalia > Artiodactyla > Cervidae > Muntiacus > Muntiacus reevesi. The sequence continues at coordinate 27,079,303 of NC_089268.1, read as the reverse complement.
TGGCACGGGCGGAAACTGAGGCTGCGACCGCGGAGGGGAAAAGGCACGCCGCACCCGGGGAGAGTGCGCCCCATCAAGGGGAAGGCACAAAACTCAGGCGCAGCTTTTTGTTCTGCGCTTTTGTGGAACACCCGAGGGCTGGAACCATGCGCAGCGCAGGGCACACTCCATATAGAGCATCCGGGAGCCTGAGCAGCGCAGTCGGGGAAAGCAGCGCCAGTCCCTCCCCGCAGCGCGACGGAACTAGCAACCTGAATAAGAGACCACCTCCACCCGCCTGTGTCAGGGCGGAAATTAGGCACTGAAGAGACCAGCAAACAGAAGCCAAATAAACAAAGGGAACTACTTCAGAAGGGACCGGTGCAGCAGATTAAAATCCCTGTAGATAACACCAACTACACTGGAAGGGGCCTGTAGATATTGAGAAGTGTAAGCTGGAACGAGGAGCTATCTGAAACTGAACCGAACCCACACTGACTGCACCAGCTCCAGAGAAATTCCTAGATTTTACTTTTATTTTTAAGTAAAAAAAAAAAAAAAAATTTTCTTTTTTCTCTTTTATTTTCTTTTAAAATTCCCTATTACTCCCCCATTATTCCTTAACTTTCATTTTCATAGATTTTTATGATTTTTTTACTTAGGAAAAAATTTTCTTTTCTTGTTTTTTTTTTTTTTCCTTTTTCTCTTTTTCTTTTTTTCTTATTTCCTTTTAAAGTCCTCTGTTACTCCTCTACTACTCCTTAATTTTCATTTTCATTACACTATAACCTTACAAAAAAAAAAAAAAAGAGAGAGAAGCCCTATTTTTAAACCGAACTTCATATATAATCCTATAATTTTGTTGTGTTTCGGTTTTTGTTTTTAATATTGTATTTTTAAGAGTCTAACCTCTACTCTAGATTTTTAATCTTTGTTTTTCAGTATATGATATAAATTGTGGACATTTAAGAATCCAATATTCAGTTCCCATTTTTATTCAGGAATGTGTTGATTACTCTCTCCCAATCTTGACTCTCCGTTTTTTACCTCAGAACACCTCTATTTCCTCCTTTCCCCTTCTCTTCCCAATCCAATTCTGTGAATATTTGTGGGTGTCTGAGTTACGGAGAACACTCTGGGAACAGACAACTCCGTAGACCTGTCTGTCTCCTCTTGAGTCCCCCTTTTTCTCCTCCTGCTCATCTCTATCACCCTCCTCCCTCTCCTACTCTTCATGTAACTCTGTGAACCTCTCTGGGTGTCCCTCATGGTGGAGAATATTTTCACCATTAACCTAGAAGTTTTATTATCAGTGCTGTATAGTTGGAGAAGTCTTGAGACTACTGGAAGTATAAAACTGAAATCTAGAGGCAGGAGACTTAAGCCCAAAACCTGAGAACACCAGAAAACTCCTGACTACATGGAACATTAAGTAATAGGAGACCGTCCAAAAGCCTCCATACCTACACTGAAACTAGCCACCACTCAAGAGCCAATAAGTTTTAGAGCAAGACATACCACGCAAATTTTCCAGCAACAGAGGAACACAGCCCTGAACGTCAACATGCAGGCTGCCCAAGGTCACAACTAACACATAGACCCATCTCAAAACACATTACTGGGCACTCCATTGCACTCCAGAGAGAAGAAATCTAGTTCCACGCACCAGAACACTGACGCAAGCTTCCCTAACCAGGAAACATTGACAAGCCAATCATCCAACCCCAACCACTGGGTAAAACCTCCACAATAAAAAGGAACCACAGACCTCCAGAATACAGAAAGCCCACTCCTGACACAGCAATCTAAACAAGATGAAAAGGCAGAGAAATACCCAACAGGTAAAGGAACATGAAAAATGCCCACCAAGTCAAACAAAAGAGGACGAGACAGGGAATCTACCTGAAAAAGAATTTAGAATAATGATAATAAAAATGATCCAAAATCTTGAAAACAAAATGGAGTTACAGATAAATAGCCTGGAGACAAAGATTGAGAAGATGCAAGAAATGTTTAATGAAGACCTAAAAGAAATAAAAAAGAGTCAATTAAAAATGAATAATGCAATAAAAGAGATCAAAAACACTCTGGAGGGAACCAAGAGTAGAATAACGGAGACAGAAGATAGGATAAGTGAGGTAGAAGATAAAATGGTGGAAATAAATGAAGCAGAGAGGAAAAAAGAAAAAAGGATCAAAAGAAACGAGGACAAACTCAGGGACCTCTGGGACAATGTGAAACGCCCCAACATTCGAATCATAGGCGTCCCAGAAGAAGAAGACAAAAAGAAAGGCCATGAGAAAACACTCGAGGAGATAATAGCTGAAAACTTCCCTAAAATGGGGAAGGAAATAGCCACCCAAGTCCAAGAAACCGAGACAGTCCCAAACAGGATAAACCCAAGGCGAAACACCCCAAGACACATATTAATCAAATTAACAAAGATCAAACACAAAGAACAAATATTAAAAGCAGCAAGGGAGAAACAACAAATAACACACAAAGGGATTCCCATAAGGATAACAGCTGATCTATCAAGAGAAACCCTCCAGGCCAGAAGGGAATTGCGGGACATACTTAAAGTAATGAAAGAGAATAACCTACAACCTAGATTACTGTACCCAGCAAGGATCTCATTCAGATATGAAGGAGAATTCAAAAGCTTTACAGACAAGCAAAAGCTGAGAGAATTCAGCACCACCAAAGCAGCTCTTCAACAAATGTTAAAGAATCTTCTCTAGACAGGAAATGCAGAAAGGCTGTATAAACATGAACCCAAAACAACAAAGTAAATGGCAACGGAACCATACCTATTAATAATTACCTTACATGTAAATGGGTTGAATGCCCCAACCAAAAGACAAAGATTGGCTGAATGCATACAAAAACAAGACCCTTATATATGCTGTCTACAAGAGACCCACCTCAAAACAAGAGACACATACAGACTAAAAGTGAAGGGCTGGAAAAAATATTTCACGCAAATGGAGACCAAAAGAAAGCAGAGGTCGCAATACTCATATCAGAGAAAATAGATTTTCAAATAAAGATTGTGAAAAGAGACAAAGAAGGACACTACATAATGATCAAAGATCAATCCAGGCAGAAGATATAACAATTATAAATATATATGCACCCAACATAGGAGCACCGCAAAATGTACGGCAAATGCTAACGAGTATGAAAGAGGAAATTAATAGTAACACAATAATAGTGGGAGACTTTAATACCCCACTTACAACTATGGATAGATCAACTAAACAGAAAATTAACAAGGAAACACAAACCTCAAATGACACAATGGACCTGCTAGACCTAATTGATATCTATAGGACATTTCACCCCAAAACAATCAACTTCACCTTTTTCTCAAGTGCACACGGGACTTTCTCCAGAATAGATCACATCCTGGGCATAAATCTGGTCTTGGAAAATTCAAAAAAATTGAAATCATTCCAGTCATCTTTTCTGACCACAGTGCAGTAAGATTAAATCTCAATTACAGGAAAAAAATTGTTAAAAATTCAAACATATGATAAAAATCATACAATTATCTTAATAGATGCAGGAAAAGCCTTTGACAAAATCAACATCCATTTAAGATAAAAACTCTCCAGAAAGCAGGAATAGAAGGAACATGCCTCAACATAATAAAAGCTATGTATGACAAACCCACAGCAAACATTACCCTCAATGGTGAAAAATTGAAAGCATTTCCCCTAAAATCAGGAACAAGATAAGGATGCCCACTCTCCCCACTACTATTCAACATAGTTTTGGAATTTTTGGCCACAGCAATCAGAGCAGAAAAGGAAGTAAAAGGAATCCAGATAGGAAATGAAGAAGAAAAACTCTCGCTGTTTGCAGATGACATGATCCTCTACATAGAATACCCTGAAGACTCCACCAGAAAATTACTAGAGCTAATCAACGAATAAAGTAAAGTTGCAGGATATAAAATTAACACACAGAAATCCCTTGAATTCCTATACACGAACAATGAGAAAACAGAAAGAGAAATTAAGGAAACAATAACATTCACCATTGCAACAAAAAGAATAAAATACTTAGGAGTATATCTACCTAAAGAAACAAAAGACCTATACATAGAAAACTATAAAACACTGATGAAAGAAATCAAAGAAGACACAAACAGATGGAGACATATACCGTGTTCATGGATTGGAAGAATCAATATTGTCAAAATGGCTATTCTACCCAAAGCAATCTATAGATTCAATGCAATCCCTATCAAGCTACCAATGGTATTTTTCACAGAACTAGAACAAATAATTTCACAATTTGTATGGAAATACAAAAAACCTCGAATAGCCAAAGCAATCTTGAGAAAGAAGAATGGAACTGGAAGAATCAACCTGCCTGACTTCAGACTCTACTACAAAGCCACAGTCATCAAGACAATATGGTACTGGCACAAAGACAGAAATATGGATCAATGGAACAGAATAGAAAGCCCAGAGGTAAATCCATGAACCTATGGACACCTTATCTTCGACAAACGAGGCAAGGATATACAATGGAAAAAAGACAACCTCTTTAACAAATGGTGCTGGGAAAACTGGTCAACCACTTGTAAAAGAATGAAACTAGAACACTTTCTAACACCATACACAAAAATAAACTCAAAATGGATTAAAGATCTAAATGTAAGACCAGAAAATATAAAACTCCTAGAGGAGAACATAGGCAAAACACTCTCCGACATGAATCACAGCAGGATCTTCTATGACCCACCTCCCAGAATATTGGAAATAAAAGCAAAAATAAACAAGTTGAACCTAATGAAACTTAAAAGCTTTTGCACAAGAAAGGAAACTATAAGCAAGGTGAAAAGACAGCCCTCAGATTGGGAGAAAATAATAGCAAATGAAACAACAGACAAAGGATTAATCTCAAAAATATACAAGCAACTCCTGAAGCTCAATACCAGAAAAATAAATGACCCAATCAAAAAATGGGCCAAAGAGCTAAACAGACATTTCTCCAAAGAAGACATACAGATGGCTAACAAACACATGAAAAGATGCTCAACATCACCCATTATCAGAGAAATGCAAATCAAAACCACAATGAGGTACCATTACACGCCAGTCAGGATGACTGCTATCCAAAAGTCTACAAGCAATAAATGCTGGAGAGGGTGTGGAGAAGGGGGAACCCTCTTACACTGTTGGTGGGAATGCAAACTAGCACAGCCACTATGGAGAGCAGTGTGGAGATTTCTTAAAAAACTGGAAATAGATCTGCCATATGACCCAGCAATACCACTTCTGAGCATACACACCGAGGTAACCAGATCTGAAAGAGACACGTGCACCCCAGTGTTCATCACAGCACTGTTTATAATAGCCAGGACATGGAAGCAACCTAGATGCCCATCAGCAGATGAATGGATAAGGAAACTGTGGCACATATACACCATGGAATATTACTCAGCCATTAAAAAGAATTCATTTAAATCAGTTCTAATGAGATGGATGAAACTGAAGCCCATTATACAGAGTGAAGTAAGCCAGAAAGATAAAGAACATTACAGTATACTAACACATATATATGGAATTTAGAAAGATGGTAATGTTAACCCTATATGCAAAACAGAAAACGAGACACAGATGTACAGAACAGACTTTTGGACTCTGTGGGAGAAGGTGAGGGTGGGATGTTTCGAGAGAACAGCATGTATATTATCTATAGTGAAACAGATCGCCAGCCCAGTGAGATGTATGAGACAAGTGCTCGGGCCTGGTGCACTGAAAAGACCCAGAGGAATTGGGTGGAGACGGAGGTGGGAGGAGGCATCGGGATGGGGAATACATGTAACTCCATGGCTGAATCATGTCAATGTATGACAAAACTCACTGCAATGTTGTGAAGTAATTAACCTCCAACTAATAAAAAAAAAAAAAAAAATAGGGAAACCAACTTTGTTGATGAAATTAAAAATCTGTAATATAGTTCTTTTTTTTGGTAATACAGGCTAACTAATAATAATTAAATTCTCACTTGTCTCTTTTTTCTAGAATTAAGGTAAACATTTTGTTTAATTGAGGTTCAACATTATGGTTTCTTATCTCCAGATTTATTCCAGATGTTCATTAGTGTTGATCAATAATGAGATTTTATGTATTTCAGTGGAAATGACAAATAGATTCAAGGGATTAGAACTGATAGAGTGCCCGGAGAACTATGGATGGAGGTTCATAACATTGTACAGGAGGCAGTGATCAAAACCATCCCCAAGAAAAAGTAATACAAAAAGGTGAAGTGGTTGTCTGAGGAGGGCTTAAAAATAGCTGGTACAAGAAGAGGAGTAAAAGGAAAAGGAGGAAAGGATAGATATATCTATCTATGCAAAGTTCCAAAGAATAGCAGGGAATGATAAGAAAACATTTTTAAATGAACAATACCAAGAAATGGAGGAAAACAATAGAATGGGAAAGACTAGAGATCTCTTCAAGAAAATTAGAGTTATCAAAGGAACATTTTATGCAAAGATAGGCACAATAAGGACAGAAGCTGTATGGATCTAACAGAAGCAGAAGATATTAAGAAGAGGTGGCATGAATACACAGAAGATCTATACAAAAAAAGATCTTAATGACCTAGCTAACCTGGATGGTGTGATCACTCACCTAGAGCCAGGTGAGTCCGAAGTCAAGTGGGCCTTAGGAAGCATCACTATGAACAAGGCTAGTGGAGGTGATGGAATTCCAGTTGAGCTATTTCAAATCCTAAAAAATGATGCTGTGAAAGTGCTGTACTCAATCTGCCAGCAACATTGGAAAATTCAGCAGTGGCCACAGGACTGGAAAATGTTAGTTTTCATTTCAATCCCAAAGAAGGGCAATGCCAAAGGATGTTCAGACTACTGCACAATTGCACTCTTCTCACATGCTAGCAAAGTAATGCTCAAAATCTTTCAAGCTAGGTTTCAATAGGATGTGAACTGAGAATTTCCAGATGTCCAAGCTGGTTTTAGAAAAGGCAGAAGAACCAGAGATCAAATTGCCAACATCCATTGGATTATTTAAAAAGTAAGAGAGTTCCAGAAAAACATCTATTTCTGCTTTATTGACTATGCCAAAGCCTTTGACTGTGTGGATCACCACAAACTGGAAAATTCTTAAAGAGATGGGAATGCCAGACCACCTGACCTGCCTCCTGAGAAATCTGCATGCAGATTAAGAACCAGTTAGAACAGTTAGAACCAGACATGCAAGAACTGACTAGTTCTAAACTGGGAAAGTAGTATGTCAAGGTTGTATATTGTCAATCTGCTTATATAACTTCTATGCAGAGTACATCCTACAAAATGCTGAGCTGGATGAAGCACAAGGTGGAATCAAGATGGCCAGGAGAAATATCAATAACCTCAGATATGCAGATGATACCACCCTTATGGCAGAAAGTGAAGAGGAACTAAAAAGCCTCTTGATGAAGGTGAAAGAGGGGAGTGAAAAGGCTGGCTTAAAACTCAACATTAAAGAAATGAAGATCATGGCATCTGGCCCCATCACCTCATGGCAGATAGGTGGGGAAACAATGAAAACAGTGATAGACTTTTGGGCTCCAAAATCAAAGCAGACGGTGACTGCAGCCATGGAATTGAAAGACACTTGCTCTTTGGAAGAAAAGTTATGACCAATCAGAAGCAGAGGTATTACTTTGCCGACAGAGATACATATTGTCAAAGATATGGTTTTTCCAGTAGTCACATATGGATATGAAAGCTGGACAATAAAAAAGGCTGAGCACTGAAGAATTGATGTCTTCAAATTGTGATGCTGGAGAAGACTCTTGAGAGTCCCTTGGACAGCAAGGAGATCAAGCCAATCCATCCTAAATGAAATCAAGTCTGAATATTCATTAGAAGGACTGATGCTGAAGATAGAGCTCCAATAATTTGGCCACCTGATGCAAAGAGCCAACTCATTTGAAAAGACCCTGATGCTGGGAAAGATTGAGGGCAGGAGGAGAAGGGGACAACAGAGGATGAGATGGTTGGATGGCAAAGGACATAAGTTTGAGCAAACTGGGAGATGGTGAAGGACAGGGAAGCCTGGTGTGCTGCAGTCCATGGGATTGCAAAGAGTCAGACAAGACTGAGTGACTGAACAACAACAGTAACATGAATTCATGGGCATTTATTTTAGTTTATTATAGTCATTGTTTGGATGTCTCAAAAACTAGTCACTTTGTTTACATTTCAGTTTGACGACTTTGGGTCTATATAGTTCATGCTGAGATTTTGCCTTGTCTTCTTGTGTATAGATTTGCCTATTGTTCCTGGTTTGATATTACTAATGCCAGCCTCAAGTAGACAGCTAGTGCTAGACTCAATTTCAATATTGGATCTCCACTTGTTGAGGACTACATTCTGTCCTTCCTATACCAACTATCTACTTGATTTGGTTTCTGTTTGCTAGGCATGGCCAACAGAATCTGTCTAGTTTTTTCTGCTTTGTCCTCATGAAGGGCCCTTTTTGAGATGGATACCCGTCTACCTGTCCCTGCTATTATGTTATTTGAGATCTTCCTAACTTGATGGGCTCCTTCTTTTTCCTGCTGCTGGAATTGAGCCAAATATCTGCCTCATCTTCACCACCCTCCTCAGTGTATCTAGTTTCTCTAGCCTTCCTGTCTAGCTTGTCCAACTACCACCCAAACTCTAGTTTCATCTGAATATTCAACTATAGGTGTCATCTGCTACCATTCTTAATAGGAGGGTGCTTTAATACTGAGTTAGTATTGAATTGAATCACAACTGACAAAAATTCAGCATGCAAATGACTTAAGGATGTAAAATTTTATTTCTTATGGGTAGTAAATAATAGGGCATAGAGTAGTTTCATAAAGTTGTCAAAACCCCAAGGTGATTCCATCTTCTCATCCATGTATATCATATCACATGATAATATTACATGATCTGAGATGTTCTTAGAGATCCATCCATTATGCCACATTCCAGGCATCAGAAAAATTAAAGAAAATAAGAACATCACATAATTTTCCTTTAAAGACGCATTCCAAAGATCATAGATACTAATTCATCTTATAATGCACTGGTCATAATTTAGTCACATTTGGCAGGGAATGCTAAGAAATCTAATCTTTGTACTAGGATGTCATAGGCATAATCATAAGAGTTGATATGAGGGCAACCACCAGTCTGTGTATCAGAGCTTCATCTTGAGAATAAACCAGTAAGGGAGGAAGAAAAAGAATCAGTTTGTGTCTAGTGGGGAGAATTGTAATTGTCAGGGAAAGGTAGGCACACAAATTACAATATTAATGTGTTCTACTCCACTTGGACAATCGTCAAGGAGCCTGAGTCAGAGGACCAAAGTCTAAAAAGTGGTCTTAGGACACCATAAAATGTTTGCTTGGAAAATGTGAATATATGGGATTCATCTGTCATGTTATAGAAAGATACATCTCCAGCCTCATAATCCAGGAATACCCGCACCCTACAGGGTTTTTCTTTTAGAGTAAGAGAAGTTTCTGGGGATGTGAGGCCCCAGTACTCCCCTTCATAGAGCCTAATGGCCCAGAAGCCACTCTGTGGTGACATTGTGACCCTCCCATTCCTTGCTACATTATCCCTACAAACTCCCAGGTCCCAGGAATGTGCGTTCTTAACCTCCACCTCCCAAAAGCATTTCCCTGAGCTGACATGCAGCTGACCAAGCACACAGGGAAGGGAGACAAATCTCTGTGAGCAGCTGGGAAGTTCCTGAGATGGTTCTTTCCAGGTTACTCTTCTCCCCTCTTCAGACAGGAAGAGGGCAGGATGGGCAGTGGCTGCATCCAGAGTCAGATTTACTGCAAAGACAAGAGATCAGGTTTCTGGGAGGGTCTCAGTAGGTTTAGGCCAGAGTCTCCCTTCTGTGAGGGCTCCTCTGGCCCTGGGAGGTCCAGTTCACCTCTCTGCATCTTCCCTGGGACTACCTACAAGATACAGGGTCTGTCTTGGACTATGATAGACTCACCAGTCTGGAACTCTTCTTTTCTCCAATCTGCAAAGAACAAATGAACATGAGAATCCACCGTCTGACAGGTAGAGCTGCCCAACTGTCCAGAGCACTATAGTAATAAACTCCTTAATTCAAGAATAACAGCAAACAACAAAGAAAAAACCTCTTTTATATACTTGAACCTCTTTTTACAAGATGCTAAACTATATATGTCTTGTAGACCTGCCTTGTCCCTATGCTCTCCTCATCCAAAATTCATATAGGATAAATATTTGTAATCTATTTAGGATGTTTGAAAGGACATATAGTATATGATGAGTCTGGCCAAATAACTTATTGTTCACTTTAGATTCCTCAAATTTTAGCAGATGAAAATGATTCCATCTACACTGAAAACATAATGCTACCTGCAATCAAAAATAATAAAACTACTAAAATGCAAAGCTCCAGGCACACTATTATCTGTTAGAATAATGAGTTATCTATTGAATTCATGAAATAAATGCTTAGTGTTTCCTTAATTTTCAGCAAATGTTTTGCACACACTAAATGTTCTATAAAATCTATGATAATAGGATATTCTTCATCAGAGTCTGTATTGCTCACCAGGATACAATGGTGTTTCTCTCCATACTGCAAAAGAACAAAATAGAAAAAGCTTTACTTTTATCCTTTTATTCTTTCATTGTCTTTTTTGTTATATTAAAAACAAATATAAGAAATATTTGCCTTTGCTCTATTTCTTCTACTGAATCCTTTAAACTTCCTCTTTCTTTCCTATATCCTCATATTCCAACATTCAAACATGGTGATCAAAATGATTAGGTGGAGGATAGAAAGAAATATAGAAAAAAGCAAAGGTGGCAGGGATAGGAGCATGAAGGAAGGAGCATAGAAGGAAGGAAGGAAGGAAGGAAGAAATGAATGAAAGGGGAGGGGAAGAATTACAGGCTGAATAATTAGTGGCTTGCATTTCAGAGAGAATTTATTGAAAGCATTGATACTAATAAAGATAATGCTTCCAATGCTGCTGTGCTTACACTAAACACTTCTGTTGTATTTCTGCATTCTATTCCACTGACATAGGGGCAGAATCTAAGAAAAACAGAACAGTGAAGGTTTCTGAGAGATGATCATTACTCACCAGACTTGAATTGAGCCTTCTTCTTCTCTGAAAGAAAAGACACAATCATGTATGTATATATAAATAGATTTTCTTAACATCACAAAGAAGATGCCAGTAATGCCATACATCTGTCAATATTTGTGTCTGAAACTTGCTAAGTAATGTCCATTTCAAAAGCAATGAAAGAAATGTCTAAAGCTCATTTCACCTGGAAATTCCACTATAGTATGAAGAATATAATCTGATATGAAAGGACATGAGGATTTAATATTTTTATAGTAAAATACTAAAATAAAATAGAATAATCTTAGAAATTAACCATAAGATTTAGAGATATATTATCAATGAAGTTTATCTGAGTGACTGAAAAATGCTCAAGGCCCTGAAGGAAGAGAAATTTGTTGAATCAACTAATAAGTGGTTAAAATAAAAATGAATGAAGGGTAATAATTTTGGTTGGAAAGAAACAACGATGCAAAGTTATATAAAAAATATTTATATGCCTAAGATCACTGTAGATTATGGCCAAGCAAAGTGTATCAAGATTACACTTGACATTAGTATATGCAAAATATTTAAAAGGTCATCAAAGGAGGAACGTATCTTATTCAGCAACTTTGGAGTCTGAACCCTGTTCTTAAATTGAAAGAGTATAATATATAAAAAATTGGGACTCAATCTCAGAGCACATGAGGAAAAACCGAAGTTAAGGCAAGTTTTCTACTGAATGAAAATAACCACACTGTTCTTAGCCTAATCCCTTTCATCTCACCAACCTTTTTTTTTTTTTTTTTTTTTCACCAACCTTATAACAAAGTTATGGTAATCACTAGGAAGATAAAAGAAAAGGGATAGAATAAAAAGGTAGAGGAAAAAATTAAGAGAGTTAATATGGGAATTTTATTAGAAGTTCAGGATGCCAAAAAGAAAATGGATAAGGTCATTTTAAATTCACAAGCAGGCAAAGGAAAGACAGGATTATGTAAGAGGTGCATGTCAAGAAATAAGAGGAAAAAATATATCTAGGAAATAAATCTTTTGAAAAGAGTAATTAAACTTACCAATTTCCTTCTTGAGTTGTTCTGAAAAATATAATGGAAAAACTCATGTAAATTTCAAGGAAAACCAGTAAATGAAAGTGAAAATAAAATTTCCACTGCTCAGTAAATAGATAAGATGGATGTAATTAGAAGAAAAGAAAAAAACAAAGAAAAAGTCCTGAAAAATAATAAGGAAGCAAATATTTTTATCTTGGAAAACTGGTGACAATTTTTTCTTGCAGACAAAAAAATGTTGCCTGACATTTTGGTAAACAATGAATGTTACCTACGATGAAGACAACAGAACCAGATGGTGTACACTGGGGGGATTCAGGATGGAGAAAAACAGAATACTGGCCCCAGTAGTTAGGATGCATATCAAAGGAATAATTTCAATAAGCCCCGACTCTTGTATCTTACTATATATAAAAAAGCATTAACTTGAGATGGCTGCAATCATATTTAGCAAGTCATAAAGAAAATTCCATGGACAGAGGAGACTGGCAGGCTACAGTCCATGGGGTCGCAATGAGTTGGAACCGAATGAGCAACTGAGCACAAAGAAGCCTATGGCTTCTCAGGTGGCCCTAAACGTAAAGAACTCACCTGCCAATGCAGGAGATGTAAGTGACATGGGTTCAGTCCCTGGGTTGGGAAGATCCCCTGGATGAGAGCATGACAATTCACTTCAGTATTCTTGCCTGGAGAACCCCATGGATAGAGGGGTCTGGAAGGATGTGGGCCATGGGATCACAAAGAGTCAGAAACAACTGAAGTGACCAAGCACGCACGCACCCATGCACACAAAGAAGCTTTCAGTAAAAGCACTGGTCAGTCTAAAATAGTATCTGTAACTGTAGTCTTATGAAGGCTGCTCAGTATATAGAAGAGGTATATTTCTAGGTTCATTAAACCTGTAAACACAATACAGTTTGAAAACCATCATTAGGAAATCAAGGATGTTAAACTTTGAATGTTTATATCATTGTATTATGAAAAAATCTTTTGGGAGTATCTTATGATTATAGTTTCTCATGGCATTCACATAACATTTCAATATTGGGAAATGTGTTGTATGTTTCCTTAAATTAAAAATTCTTCTACCAAAATCTAAAAATAAGGGCAGTTTGCTAAATTAATAATAATGTCGGAATAAAAATGCAAGAAAAAATCAGAACAATTACTATAGTAGGACAGAAAATAAACCCAGGGTATACCATTAAATGTTTGTTATTTAGGGCACTTGGGTGATAGGATCAAAGTCAGTGAAAGAGGGAGCCTGAAAACCACACTGAAACCATGAAGGATATCTGAGTTTACATAGTCCTTAAAAGGACCATAGGCCAAGAAGCATCACTGAGAAAGAATGAAGTCTTAGCTCTCATCTCCTAAAGTTTGGGCAGATAGCAACTGCATAGTAAAGGACTTTGAATTTTGAATATATGGCACTTGCACTAACAATAGACAGCTTTCAGAAAATATATGCAAAATGCAATCATGTACCCATCAGTCTCTTCCCTTTTGTTTCACAACATTCACATGGAAACTGTGGTGAGACTCTACTGAATAAAAGAAGGCAGTGTTTAGAGAGAAGGAGCATGGTTCTGAAAAAATAAAAGAATGAGGCTAGAGGGTAGAAAAGCAGTATTTGAGACAACTTAATATGGATGATGTTTATGAAACAAAATAAGAGAAAATAACAGACATTGAATGCTAGGGCATGCCAAAAGATGGTGTATAGTTAAAAGAAAGGGAATGTGAAAGACTCAATGGAAGCAGTCATTTAGAGTCTTATTGGAGTAAAACACTTGTCAGAGAAATTTACCAAATTTTTTCAGAAGCTGGTCAGAAAAATAAAATGAAAAAATCCAAATAAGTGTTAGAGAACAGAAAAGAAAGAATATGCACATTTGATGAAAATTCACATGCAATGTTAAATGTACCAGGATGCAGGCCAATCCACAAAATACACACACATGTGCCAGCACACACACATATACAAACTGCAGCTGAAAACTACCATTTTCAGGAGAATATTGGTTAAGATTACAAAAGAAAAAACTGAATGAATTTACTTAGGGAAAACATCACAAACAGTACTAATAGTGGTAACTTTTAAAAAATGTTTCTGACATCCTGCTTTTATGCAATTTCTTTTTTTGCAAAGAATTTCTTTAAAAAATGAAAAGGAGAAAAATGAGTGAACTTTCTGTATTGGAAAAAAATTTTTTTTTTCTTCCAATTATTATCTTATAAAATTATCTTGATTTAGGTTGTTTAAATTTCTATTTCTTGGAGGTTAGCCTTCATAAGTTCCTTGACTGGTATTAAATTTAGAGACAATACTTATTATTTTGGTAGTGCTTGTTGTACACAATAGCCACACTCACTGAATTAAAAGAATCTGAATCACTGCTAATAGAAAAATATCATGTTAGTTTCCTGAGTGCTTCTTTTCACAAAGTTCTCAGCAACTGAGTAAACTATAACTTCTTAAAATACAGATTTCTATTTAAATGCATGGCTAAATGAAGTTCATCTTAATTAAATCACATGAAAGTAAGGAAATGATGCTCTAGACACAGCATATGGAAATTGAAATAAATGACCTGGGCATTTCAAACTAGTCTCTGAGAATGTCAATACTTTAGAAATGTATAGTTAATAAATTTACACGGCAGGAAGGTCTGTTTATGCCAGTTGAAACAAAAAATTAAAGAAATCATAAAAATTAAAAAACAAAAAATTAGAGAAATCATAAAATCAAAAAACAAAAAATTAAAGAAATCATAAAAATTAAAAAACAAAAAAATAAAGAAATCATAATGAGAGAAATTGAACGAGAAATAAAGATGATGAATTTCAGTTGGAAAGACAAAATACTGAGACAAAGCCACATAAAAGCACGCATAGAGACTTGAAGATAAAATACCAAAAAAGAATGAATCCATGACTAGGTAGGCAAAGAAGTTGCTTGACATTGGGGACTTGACACTTTCCTCTTCACATAAAAAAAAAAAAAAGAACTCAAAATACATTCAAAATGATGACCCAATGTGAGGAAGAAATAAAAAAAAATTTTAAATACTGCCATACTTTAGCCTTTGGTTCAACATGACCTCATTTTCTATAAGATCTGAAGACATTTCCAGAAATCAGGGAAAAGATTGTTTTACTTTCGTTCACCCTTTGGTGTCAAAGGAATCAAGACAGGAAATGACTCTGGAGAAGGAGATAGAAAGGACATCTTGGATAAACAATGTCCATCACTGGTCCTGTATTAGACTTTCTACATTTTTCAGAATAAACTGCAAACTCACAATTATACACAAGAGAACAAGTTAAAAAGAGATGAAGAAGCAAAGAGAAAAAGTGTTTATATTTTTTAAAATGTATAATGATAATCAGAAAATGTACACCTGTGGCTGATTCATGTCGATGTATGGCAAAAACCACAACAGTATTGTAAAGTAACTAGTCTCCAACTAAAATAAGTAAACTTATTAAAAAAATAATATGACGATGACAAGGGAATGCAAAATAAAATAAAATGTCTATTTCTTTGGCAGACAGGCCCTTTACCACTAGAACCACCTGGGAAATCCATACTTAATTATATCAGTACCTAAAAAAGGAAGATATTCAATATTATTTTTAAATGTTATATATTATCATAAGGAAATTAAAATATCATATCATATCCTGTTAAGTAAAGAGCAGGAAAAATATTCATTATCAAATAGGTCTTTACATTTTTAAATAAATTGTTGGCTTTTAAAGCTATCATTATGTCGCTAAATAAGCAATCTTCTTATCTTCTAACAACCCTTCAAATGGCATAGTTTATCATCCTCGGGTCTTAAATTTTCCTTGGGTCTTAAATTTTCCATTGGCCACTGACTAAAATTAATAAAATGAGTGTTAGAAAATTTGGAAAATCTCTATTCTTCTTAAAGGCAATATTTACATCTGCTAAATGTTAACAGCACTTAAAATTTGTGTCATGTATCAATTATACCTTGTCTTGCCTTGTTCTTTATTTCAGCCATAATTTTATGTATATTAAACTAAGCTCCCATAGATAATGGAAACATACTGTATAGCAGAGGGAACTCTACTCAGTGCTCTGTGGTAACCTAAATAGGAAGGAAATCAAAAGTGAGGAAACGTATATACATATAGTTGATTCGGACACGACTGAAGTGACTTAGCATGCATGCATAGTTGATTCACTATGCTGTACAGTAGAAACTAACACAATATTGTAAAGGAACTATACTCCAAATTTTTTTTTAAAGAGAGATGAGGAAGCAAAGAGAAAAACGTTCATTTTTCAAAAAATGTATAGCAATAGCAATGAATCCTGCTACATTAAGGAAATATATTCCTAAATATCATCTCCGCCTTTGAAAGCAGAATTACAATTGAAATTTTTCACTAGAAAAGAAGTATGTCAAGTTTAAAATGACTATTGGGGTGATATCAAAGAAAATAAAACAACTATAAAACCATAAAAATATTGGCTACATCTGATGCAAAGAGAACAGAAATTTGTAATCCTTTTATAGTTTATTCTAAGTTTCAATGTGGCCAATATATTTTTAATTGGAAGCAAAGATTTCTGAAGGACATATTGTCAAACAGGAGTAATGCTATATCTCATACACACACACACACCACGTGATGCAAAAATTATAAAGATGGAAAATGACACTGTGAGGTAGAATAAGACTTCTGAGATAAGCAACATAAATCATATGTATTTCATTGGACTTTCTCTTTTTGTCAGAATACAATCCAAACATGCACACATACATGAGTATTTAAGCTACTTAGGAAGTCATGAGGAAACCTACAACAAAAGCACCCATCTAGCTAAAACTCCATCAGTAGCAGTAGTCCTATGAAGCATGCTTCATGCCTTAAAGACATGTATTCCCTACTTACATTGAATCTGTAACCAAAAATATAGCTGAGAAATATCATTATAAAAGGAGAGATGCTAAACTTTTAATGGTTATATTAGTGTTTCATTAAAAAAAACATTTAGGAGTATCCTAGAACTCTAGCCTCTCATGGCATTCACATAAAACTTCAAAATGGAGAAATAAGTTGTAAACAATCTTGCTCAGTATATAGAGTCCTTCTACAAGCACTTCAAAATTATTGCTGCTTGCCACATCAATAATTATATTAATAAAATGCAAGAGTGGTATGAGGGAAAATAAACCAAGGAAATGGTATGAAAAATATTTGAACCTGAGAGAAGATTAGTGAATAGTCAAGGGCATTGGATGTGTGAGCCTAAAGTCCACACTGTATCTATGGGTTACACCGGAATTGACACAGTCTTCAAAAGGACAAGAGTTGGAGAAAATTCACTCAGCAAGTGTGGAGTCTGATCTCATAAAGCTTGGGGAGGTATCCATGGTATATTAATGCCCACCTGACTTTGAATACATGACAGAAAGATAAAGTTATTGAAAGTGTACCAGAAAGTAAATACATAATGTAAACAATGTGCCCCTCAGTCTCATCCCCGTCATCTCACAAAATTCATAGTGAAACTGAGAAGGTACTGGATGACAGAAAAAGACAGTGTTTATAGGGAAGGAACATAGGAAATGAAATAGGATGTACTGAGAAAGACTTACACAGATCTGGGCTAATAGATGGAGAGAATTTAATATAGAAAAGTCCATAAATGAAACATTGAGGAGAAAAGAGCAGATAATGAGATACAGTGTGAGCCAAAAAATGAAATGAAAGTAAAATGTTAGTTGCTTAATATGTCCAACTCCTTTGTGACTCTTTGGGTTGTAGCCCGCCAGGTTCCTTTCCATGGGATTTTCCAGGCAAGAATACTGGAGTGGGGTACCATTTCCTCCTCCAGGGGATATTCCCTACCCAGGGATCTAACCTGGGTCTTCTGCACTGCAGGCAGATTGTTTACTATCTGAGCTATCAGGGAAGCCCCAAGTCAAGGGTGGCATATAGATAAAAGAGAGAATGATAAAAGAATCAAAAATGTGGTTGTTTAAAGCTTATTGGAACAAAAATGTCTTCAGGAATATTTACCTATTTTTTCCAAAAGAACACCTGAAAAATTAAGAGAAAAAACAGATAAGTTGAATAGGATGAAAGGTCAAGGGAAACTAAATTTAGTGAAAAATTTACATACAATTATAAATGTAACACGATTTAAACAAACATACACACACAGAAACATATGCAGGTATATACAATGTGCCAAAGTAGCTGACAGCTTTCTTTGGTGCTGATCAAAAATTAAATGACGAAAATGAATAATCTTGCTGACTTTCCGAAAATTTCAGGTGTATTGGTAATGGTGGTTACCTTTTGATAAAAATAAATGGAAAAAAATAAAATAAACAATACTGAGTAGAAAAAAAGAAAGAAAATGTTCTTGAATTATTTGGACACAACTTGAGCTGCTTTGATTTGATTGATTACCTTTAATAAAGCCTTTTGCTCCTACTAAATATGAATCATTGTCTCACATAAAACATTCATAAGGGGTGAATTAGAGTGCACTGAATCACTTCTGGAATAACTGCAGGATTTGGTTCTTAGGAATCGTTATTAACATCTTTTTATGCAATGATGATATAACTTTATTTTTGGTGAATTGCTATTTTAGTTCATGCCAAAAAGAACCTCATCTAATCTTGATCACCTCCTCAAAAAAATGTAAATATGAACCCATGCAAACAAAATTTGTTAAGAAGAGATGAGGCACCAAAGAGAAAAAAAATCACCCATATGTTCAAAACATTGTCTGTAGCAATGACTACATGAACTCTGCTGCATGCATCAAAGAGATCAATTTCCTATGAAAACAAATGTATACTGAAAAATGTACTTAGAAAAAAATAGCATATTAAATTTTAATGAATAATTCTGTGTTTTATGGAAAAAATCTTATGGAACATTACAGAACAGAGATTTTGATTTCGTTCACATAAAATATTCAAGGTAGAAATATGTACTATTTTTTAACTTTTTTTTTTTGTTTGTTTGTTTGTTTTTAATTTTATTTTATTTTATTAGTTGGAGGCCAATCACTTCACAACATTTCAGTGGGTTTTGTTATACATTGACACGAATCAGCCATTGAGTTACACGTATTCCCCATTCCGATCCCCCCTCCCACCTCCCTCTCCACCCGATTCCTCTGGGTCCTCCCAGTGCACCAGGCCCGAGCACTTGTCTCATGCATCCCACCTGGGCTAGTGATCTGTTGCACCATAGATAATATACATGCTGTTCTTTCGAAACATCCCACCCTCACCTTCTCCCACGGAGTTCAAAAGTCTGTTCTGTACATCTGCGTCTCTTTTTCTGTTTTGCATATAGGGTTATCGTTACCATCTTTCTAAATTCCGTATATATGTGTTAGTATGCTGTAATGTTCTTTATCTTTCTGGCTTACTTCACTCTGTATAATGGGCTCCAGTTTCATCCATCTCATTAGAACTGATTCAAATGAATTCTTTTTAACGGCTGAGTAATATTCCATGGTGTGTATGTACCACAGCTTCCTTATCCATTCGTCTGGTGATGGGCATCTAGGTTGCTTCCATGTCCTGGCTATTATAAACAGTGCTGTGATGAACATTGGGGTGCACGTGTCTCTTTCAGATCTGGTTTCCTCAGTGTGTATGCCCAGAAGTGGTATTGCTGGGTCATATGGCAGTTCTATTTCCAGTTTTTTAAGAAATCTCCACACTGTTTTCCATAGTGGCTGTACTAGTTTGCATTCCCACCAACAGTATAAGAGGGTTCCCTTTTCTCCACACCCTCTCCAGCATTTATTGCTTGTAGACTTTTGGATAGCAGCCATCCTGACTGGCGTGTAATGGTATCTCATTGTGGTTTTGATTTGCATTTCTCTAATAATGAGTGATGTTGAGCATCTTTTCATGTGTTTGTTAGCCATCTGTAACATTGTTAACAATATAAAATCTTTTCACAAATAGTTTAAGTAATTGCAGTTGTCCATGTTAACAACTGTGTTAATAAAAGTAAGAATGAAAATTACACTCTTTGGATATAAAAAAATTTCAGGAAAAAAAAATCTGGGTACAATTCCCAGATTTTACGGCAGTTTAAGGATGACCTTCATCAATGAATCATTTCAGATTTTATTCAGGCTTTCAAAGAAGAGAAAAGAGAGGGATATAGGAGAAGATGACATGCAAAATATTGCTTTGAATGATAGAAATACTGTAGTGTGCAAACGAATGATGGCATATTGATGAAAAGGTGGGATATGTATAAACATTAAGAGAACAGGCATTTTAGAGTGTTTTGGGAATACAGGGATGTCAAAGATACTTGTATATTTTTCTGAATTTTTTCTGTGAAACACAATAAAAAAATCAATGTAATTTTCATTGAAAAGAAACACAAAGAACTAAGCTTTCATATTAGAAACTTAAAAATTGCAAAATTTTACAGTTAACTTCATATTTGTATATGCTTCACAAAGAGCGAATGTCTGCATAAATTGTACAGATGGGACAAAAGAAAGCAAAAGTAATGGAGCATTGAATAAGCCGTGAAGATGAAACCCTTCAGTTGAAATGATGATAAAATGAGAGAAAAACGATGTGAATTCATATTTACTTTGCAGTGGAGGAAGATGAACACTGAGAATTGAAGACCAAAGTCAAAGAAAGAGTGAAACATTACAAAGCACCAGTGTGAAATATTGTTGGGACTTGCCTCTATTCTGTTCAGCCTTATCTGAAAAATAAAAGGAAGAAATAACCAGTCAAACCGAATGAAGGCACAATGTGAGGAAGAGATGACAATTTAATTTCTTTTCATTGTATAGTCATTCAGCAAAGTGATTTCACCTCTCTAAGTATTAGAACCTAATGTCCCAAAGACCATGTAACTCATGAGAATCAATGCTGTTTTAAGTTCCCTCATCATTTTCTTCAAAGAAATTATCACATAAAAACTTCCTTTGGGAAAAATTGAATCAATATTTGGTTTTGAAATGGGATTTCCAGGTTTTTTTTAAGCCCATAACAAATGACAAACATACTCAAATATATGAAATAGGTACTGTAAATGTGATTTAAAAGTATATAATGAGAGTATGCCTCTCCGAAATTTGATCTGTGGCTGTATTCATATGAAGCCAGCTAAAAGCTTTAAAAGTATATGTTCCCAAGTTCTATCCAGTCTGTAAACCAAGAGGTAATTGAAAAATGTCATTTGAAAAGGAAGATGTCATACTTTGAAATTTGAAGTGCTTTATGAAGAAAATTTTTGGAATCATCCTAAAACAATAGCTACTATTG
The DNA here is from genome assembly GCF_963930625.1 of Muntiacus reevesi. Taxonomy (NCBI): domain Eukaryota; kingdom Metazoa; phylum Chordata; class Mammalia; order Artiodactyla; family Cervidae; genus Muntiacus; species Muntiacus reevesi. The sequence goes on along the minus strand of NC_089268.1, from coordinate 27,057,828 downwards.
TCATTCACATAAAAATTCCTGAAAATTAAGACATATCATTTATCAATTCCTTAAGAGGTAACCTCATTGTTTAATTATTGAAAAGATATTGCAGTTTGCACAAACAATAATAACATTGATGAAAATTTCAAAATATAAATACTATACAGAGATGGGAAAAGACAAAAGTATACTGCAAAATATTAGCAGAACTGGAACGTTTGAGTAATTTGTTCAAGAATAGTAAAAGAGTGAGACTCAATCTCACACTATCCAGTGGATGGCACCAGAATTTATAAGATCTTTCAGAGGACAATGGAGGGAGAAACTTCATTATTAAATTGGATATCCTCTTTCCCTTAAGCATTGGGAAATATTAATGGTAGAGTAATCAACCCCTTCAACTTGGGCACATGTAAACATCCTAAATTAACTGACATTGCTCAGAAAACAAGGAGAGCATGGTAACCATGTGCTGATGAGTTCAGTCCCATCATCTCAGAAAATCATGATCCCATTTGGGAAGTCTCTGGAAGACAGACAAAGCCAATGTGATAAGAAGGAAAGGTAGAAAAGATGCAATGAGTAATGACGGAACATAGGGGGAAAACTATAGAAATGATGAAATAAGAAAGAAGTTCGTTTCCAAAAACTGGCCAGAAGTGAATGGCCACCCATGTGAAAAGTGAGCCAATGGATGGTGTAATGATAGAAGAACAGGGAATGTTCAATACAGTGTGGAAGCAGTCACTGGAAGAGTTACTGGAGTGAAGAGTTGTTACAAACTTACCAAGTTTTCTCAGATCACCTGGAAATAAAATGGAAGGCGTCATGTGATTATCATGGAAAACAAACATGAAGAAAAATCAAATGTTTTGCAGAACCTGAAACTAATGTTAACTGTATCTGTATACTATATAAACACATGCAGGCTTGCACACCATGAACACAAAACAGACTCAAGTATAGTGGCTGAAAGCTGCTGTCGTTCAAACATACAGCATTCTACTAAAAAAAGGCAGGGGGCAAATTCAATCAATTTTCTAAATGGAGAAAGATGTTTAGAAATATTAGTTCAGGTAGTTACCCTTTCAAAATTTTTGTGCACCTTTTGACTTTATTTAGGCTCTTATTATTCAATATGTTTGTTCTAGGAAGTTTCTTGGCAGCTACTGAAAATATATAGTCAGTTCTCAGTTTTCTTGGAGCTTAGTTTTTTAAGTTCACCATACACACTGAATCAAGAATCTTCAGCCTTTGCTCCTAGCAGAAAATACAGAATTAGGTTTTTGGGTGCCTCTATTCTCATCATCTATATTTACAAATTGGTTTAGGTGTGTTTTTAATCAATGAATGCCGAAATGAAGACAATGGTATGAGAAAAAGGTGCAACTTTAAGTAGGTTCATAGGGAAATACATCAGTGGGACTTGGGATTTTTCTCTTCACACTTATTGATAAAATATTAAGGGAAAGAACTCAAAATTCATTCAAAATGAAGGTGCAATGACAGGAAAGGAAAGGGACAAACATTTGAATAACTTCTATTCCTCACAGTGTGGTTCAGCCTCACCAAAATTTTTGAGTATTGGCACCACTTTCAATGAAGGCTTGACAGTCTTCTCAGAAGACAGAAGTACCATCTTTTTTTTCACTTCCGTTTACCTCTTTGATGCCAAAGAAACAAGACTGGAAATGACAGCATGGGAGGAGCTAGGTGAGGTCCTCCTCTTCGAAAAGCAGCACCCATATGGGGACTGTATTGCCTGTTTTCTTCAAAATCAACTACAAACACAATTCAAACACTGGAGTGCTATTTAAGATACTATTAGGGAGATTTTCCTGACAGTTCAATAGTTCAGACTCTGTGCTGTCACTGCAGGGGGCATGAGGTGGATCCTTGGTTAGAAATTTAAGGAACCACATGCTTGGATTTATCTTTGGATAAATCCTTTCTATCCTCTCATTGATCTACATTTGTTGTGGATTGACCTAGAGATTGTCATACAGAGTGAAGTAAGTCAGAACGAGAAAAACAAATATCATATAATATCACTTACAGGTGGAATACACAAAATTAGTACAGATGAACATATTTGCAAAACAGAAATAGAGTCACAAATATAGAGAACAAACTTATACACTGACTTGAGGGAAAATCTCAGTTGTATTTGTAGTGGTGGGTACCTTTTGAAAATGTTCTTGAATTTTTTGGCCACTACTTGGGCTGTTATGATTTGATTGGTTACCTTTAGTAAAGTCTGTTGCTGCTACTAAATGGAAATCGTCATCTCACATAAAATATCCACAAGGGGTGAATTAGAGTGTACTGAACTACTTCTAGAAAGATGCAGGATTTGTTCTTAGAAACCACTATTAACATTTTCTTATGCAATGATGTTATAATATTATTTGGGTGTATTTCTATTTTAGTTTATGTCAAAAAGAAGCTCATCTTATCTCGATCACCTTCTCAAATAAATGTAAATATGAACCCATGCAAGCAGAATTTGATAAGGAGAGATGAGGACTAAAGAGAAAAATAACACCCATATGTCCAAAACATTGTCTATAGCAATCACTATATGAACTCTGCTGCATTCATCAAGGAAATAAATACCCTCTGAACACAAATGTATACTGAAAAATGTCCTTAGAAAAGAATAAGATATTAAATTTTGATGAATAATTTTGTGTTTTAAGGGTAAAAATCTTATGGAATATTACAGAATAGAGATTATGATTTCATTCACATAAAATATTCAAGGTAGTAATAGGTACTATTTTTTTAACATTTCAAAGACCAGAAAAGAGAGGGATATTGAGAAAGTGAAAGCAAAATATGCCTTCGAATGCTAGAAATACTGTAGAGTCCAAACAATTGATGACTTTTGATGAAAAAGTGGGATATGTTTAAAACAGCAAGGAAACAGGCATTTTAAAGTTTTTTGGGAGTACAGGGATATCAAAGATACTTTATAATACTTTTCTTTGAATTTTGTCTGTGAAATAAAAAGAAAAATCAATGTAATTTTCATTGAAAAGAAATACAAAGAACTAAGCTTTCAGATCAGAAACTTAAAAGTTGCATAATTTTACAGTTAGGTTAATGTTTGTATACACTTCACAAAGAGAGAAAGCCTGCATAAATTGTACAGATGGGACAAATGAAACAAAAGTAATGGAACATTGAATAACACATGAAGATGAAACCCATCAGTTAAAATGATGATAAAATGAGAGAAAAACAATGTAAATTCATATCTACTTTGCAGTGGAGGAAGATGATCACTGAGACTTGAAGACCAAAGTCAAAGAAAGAGTGAAACATTACAAGGTACCAAGTGTGAAGTAGTATTGGGACTTACCTCTATCCTGTTCAGACTTATCTGAAAAACAAAAGGAGGAAATAACCAGTCAAACTGAATGAAGGCACAATGTGAGGAAGAGATGACAATAATTTCTTTCCATTATTTATTCACTCAATAAAGTGATTTCACCTCTCTAAGAATTAGAACCTAATGTCCCAAAGGCCAAGAAACTCATGAGAAGTAATGTTGTTTTAGTCCCCTCATCCTTTTCTGCAAAGGAATTACCTTGTGAGAACTTACTTTGGGAAAAACTGAATCAATATTTGATCTTGGATTGTGCTGTCCAGTTTTGTTTTATAAGTCCATAAGAAATGACAATCCTGCTCAAATATATGAAATAGATACTGTAAATGTGATTCAAAAGTATATAATGAGAGTATGCTTCTGTCAGAAATTTGATCTATGGCTGAATTCATATGAAGCTTGCAAAATTCCTAAAAAGTATATGTTCCCAAGTACTATCCAGTCCGTAAACCAAGAGGCAATTGAAAAATGTCATTAGAAAAGGAAGATATCATACTTTGAAATTTGAAGTGCTTTATGAAGAAAAATTTTGGAATCATCCTAGGACAAATGGTTTCCTTGTCATTCACATAAAAAGTCCATAAAATTGAGATACATCATTTTCAATTTTCCTCAAGACATAATTTCCTTGTTTAATTATTGAAAAAGAAATGCCATTGCAGAAATAAAAAGAGCATTGACAAAAATTTCAAAGTATAAATACTACACATAGATGGGAAAAGACAAAAGTATATCGCAAAATATTAGCAGAACAGGAACGTTTGAATAATTTGTTCAAGAACAGTAAAAGAGTGAGACTCAATCTCACACTATCCAGTGGATGGCACCAGATTTTACAAGATCTTTGACAGGACAATGGAGGGAGAAACTTCATTATTCAATTGGATATCCTCTTTCCCTTAAGCATGGAGAAATATTGACGGTAGAGTAATTGCCACCTTCAACTTAGGCACTTGTAAACGTCCTAAATTAACTGACATTTCTCAGAACACAAGGAGAGCATGGCAACCATGTGCTGATTTCAGTCCCGTCCTCTCAGAAAATCATGATACCATTGGGAAGTCTCTGGAAGACAGACAAAGCCAATGTGATAAGAAGGAAAGGTAGAAAAGATGCAATTAGTAATGACGGAATATGGGGGAAAACAACAGAAATGATGAAATAAAAAGAGGTTCATATCCAAAAACTGGCCAGAAGTGAATGGCCACCCATGTGAAAAGTGAGCCAATGGATGGCGTAATGATAGAAGGACAGGGAATGTTCAATACAGTGTGGAAGCAGTCACTGGAAGAGTTACTGGAGTGAAGAGTTGTTACAAACTTACCAAGTTTTCTCAGAAGATCACCTGGAAATAAAATAGAGAGTGCCACGTGAATATCATGGAAAACAAACATGAAGGAAAATAAAATGTTTGAAGAACCTGAGACTGATGTTAACTGTATCTGTATAGATATAAATACATGCAGGTTTGAACATCATGAACACAAAACAGACTCAAGAATAGTGGCTGAAAGCTGCTGTCTTTCAAACATACAACATTCTATTAAACAAAGGCAGGGGGCAAACTCAGTCAATTTTCTAAATGAAGAAAGATGTTTAGAAATATTAGTTCAGATAGTTACCTTTCAAAATTTTTGTGCACCTTTTGACTTTTTTAGGCTTTTATTATTCAATATATTTGTTCTACTATGTTTTTTGGCAGCTACTGAAAATATACAGTCAGCTCTCAGTTTTCTTGGAGCTTAGTTATTTAAGTTCACCATACTGAATCAAGAATCTTCAGCCTTTACTCCTAGCAGAAAATACAGAATTAGGTTTTTGGGTATACCTATTTGCATCATCTATATTTACAAAATGTTTTATGTATATTTCTATCAATGAATCCCTAAATGAAAATAATCGTACGAGAAAAAGGTGCAAGTTTAACTAGGGAAATACATCTGTGGGACTGGGGATTTTTCTCTTCACACTTATTGATAAAATATTAAGGGAAAGAACTCAAAATTCATGCAAAATGAAGGTGCAATGACAGAAAGGAAAAGGACAAACATTTGATTAACTTCCACTCCTCACAGTGTGGCTAATTTTTGAGAATTGGCACCATTTTCAATGAAGGCGTGATAGTCTTCTCAGAAGACAGAGGAACTGTTTTCTTTTCATTTCCATTTACCTCTTTGATGCCAAAGAAACAAGACTGGAAATGACAGCATGGGAGGAGCTAGGTGAGGTCCTCCTCTGCGATAAGCAGCACCCATATGGGGACTGTATTGCCTGTTTTCTTCAAAATAACTGCAAACACAATTCAAACACTCGAGTGCTATTTAAGATATTATTAGGGAGATTTCCCTGACAGTTCAGTAGTTCAGACTCTGTGTTTTCACTGCAGGGTGCATGAGGTGGATCCCTGGTCAGAAATTAAAGGATAAATCCACATGCTTGGATTTATCTTTGGACTTTCTATCCTCTCATTGATCTACATTTGTTGTGGATTGACCTAGAATTGTCATACAGAGTGAAGTAAGTCAGTACAAGAAAAACTAATATCATATAATATCACTTACATGTAGAATACACAAAAATAGTACAGATGAACATGTTGAAAAGACGAAATAGAAGCAGAGATGTACAGAACAAACTTATACACTGACTTGAGGAAAAATCTCAGGTGTTGGTAGTGAATGTTACCTTTTGAAAATGTTCTTGAATTATTTGGATACTACTTGGGTTGTTATGATTTGATAGATTACCGTTAATAATGTCTTTTGCTGTTACTAAATATAAATCATCATCTTACATGAAATATTGACAAGGGGTGATTTAGAGAGTACTGAACTACTTCTAGAAAGATGCAGGATTTGTTCTTGGAAACCACTATTAACATTTTCTTATGCAACGATGATATAACTTTATTTTGGTGAATTGCTATTTTAGTTCACGTCAAGACGAAGCTCATCAAAATCACCTTCTCAAATAAATGTATATATGAACCCATGCAAACAGGATTTGTTAAGGAGAGATGAGGAACCAAAGAGAAAAAAATCACCCATATGTTCAAAACATTGTCTGTAGCAATAACTACATGAACTCTGCTGCATGCATCAAAGAGATAAATCTTGAAAACAAATGTATACTGAAAAATGTCTATAGAATAGAATAGTATATTAAATTTTAATGAATAACATTGTGTTTTATGGGGAAAAATCTTATGGAACATTACAGAACAGAGATTATGATTTCATTCACATAAAATATCCAAGGTAGAAATAGGTACTATTTTTTAACATTTCTAACAATATAAAAAATTTTCACAAATAGCTGAAGTAATTGCAGTTGTCCATATTAACAGCTGTGTTAATAAAAGTAAGAATGAAAATTATTCTTTTTGGATATCAAAAAAAAATTAGGAAAAAAAAATATCTGGGTATGACTCCCTTATTTTAAGGTAGTGTAAGGATGACCTCCATCAATGAATCATTTCAGATTTTATTCAGGCTTTCAAAGACCAAAAAAGAGAGGGATATAAAAGAAGGTGACATGCAAAATATTGCCTTAGAATGGTAGAAATACTGTAAAGTGCAAACCGTTGATGACTTTTGATGAAAAGGCGGGATATATTTAAAATACCAAGAAAACAGGTTTTTAAAAGTGTTTTGGGAGTATAGGAATGTCAAAGATATATTATAATATTTTCTCTGAATTTTTCTGTGAAATACAATGAAAAATCAATGTAACTTTCATTGAAAAGAAACACAAAGAACTAAGCTTTCATATCAGAAACTTAAAAATTGCAAAATTTTACAGTTAACTTCATATTTGTATATACTTTAAAAGAGCGAATGTTTGCATAAATTGTACAGATGCGACAAATGAAAGCAAAAGTAATGAAGCATTGAATAACACATGAAGATGAAACCCTTCAGGTGAAATGCTGATAAAATGAGAGAAAAACAATGCAAATTCAAGTCTACTTTGCAGTAGAGGAAGATGATCACTGAGTTTGAAGACCAAAGTCAAAGAGGTGAAACATTACAAGGTACCAAGTGTGAAATAGTGTATTGGGACTTGCCTCTGTCCTGTTCAGACTTATCTGAAAAACAAAAGGAGGAAATAACCAGTCAAACCGAATGAAGGCACAATGTGAGGAAGAGATAACAATAATTTCTTTCCATTATTTATTCACTCAATAAAGTGATTCCACCTATCTAAAATTAGAATGTAGTGTGCCAAAGGCCATGTAACTCATGAGAGGCAATGCTGTTTTAGTCCCCTCATCCTTTTCTGCAAAGGGATTACCACGTGAAAACTTCCTTTGGGAACAACTGAATCAATATTTGATCTTTAATTGGGCTTTCCAGCTATTTTCTTTAAGTCCATAACAAATAACAAACACTCTGAAATACACGAAATATTTACTGTAATTGTGTTTCAAAAATATATAATGAAATTATGCCTCTGTCAGAAATTTGATCTGTGGCTGCATTGATATGAAGCCAGCTAAATGCCTTAAAAGTACATGTTCCCAAGTTCTATCCAATCAGTAAACCAAGAGGTAATTGAAAAATGTCATTAAAAAGGAGGATATTATACCTTGAAATTGAAGTGCTTTATGAAAGAAAATTTGGACTCAACATAGGTCAACAGCTTTCCTTGTCATTTACATAAAAAGTCCTGAAAATTGAGATACATCATTTATCAAATTTCCTCAAGGTATAACAGCCTTGTTTAATTATTGAAAGGCATTGCACTTTGCAGAAATAATAATAACATTGATAAAAATTTCAAAATATAAATACTACACATAGATGGGAAAAGACAAGATGTATTGCAAAATATTTGTAGAACTAGAACATTTGAGTAAATTGTTCAAGAATAGTAAAAGAGTGAGACTCAGTCTCACACTATCCAGCATCAGATTTTAAAAGATCTTTGACACAACAATGGAGGGAGAAACTTCATTATTAAACTGGGAATCCTCTTTCTCTTAAGCATTGGGAAATATTAATGGTAGAGTAATACCCCCTTCAACTTGGGTACTTGTAAGCATCTAAATTAACTGACATTGCTCAGAAAACAAGGAGAGCATGGTAACCATTTACTGATGAGTCCAATCCAGTCATCTCAGAAAATCATGATACCATTTGGGAAGTCTCTGGAAGACAGACAAAGCCAATGTGATAAGAAGGAAAGGTAGAAAAGTCACAATGAGTAATGACAGAACATAGTGGAAAAACAACGGAAATGATGAAATAAGAAAGAGGTTCATATCCCAAAACTGGCCAGAAGTGAATGGCCACCCAGGTGAAAAGTGAGCCAGTGGATGGTGTAATGATAGAAGGACAGGGAATGTTCAATACAGTGTGGAAGCAGTCACTGGAAGAGTTACTGGAGTGAAGAGTTGTTACAAACTTACCAAGTTTTCTCAGAAGATCACCTGGAAATAAAATGGAAAGTGTCACGTGAATGTCATGGAAAACAAATACGAAGAAAAATAAAATGTTTCGAAGAACCTGAAACTAATGTTAACTGTATGTGTATAAATATAAACACATGCAGGTTTGCATATCATGAACACAAAACAGACTCAAGAATGGTGGCTGAAAACTGCTGTCTTTCAAACATAGAACATTCTATTTAAAAAAGGGGGCAGGGCAAACACAGCCAATTTTCTAAATGAAGAAAGATGTTTAGAAATATTACTTCAGGTAGTTCAAAATTTTTGTGCACCTTTTGACTTTCTTTAGGATTTTATTATTCAATATGTTTGTTCTAATAAGTTTCCTGGCAGCTACTGAAAATATATAGTAGACTCTCAGTTTTATTGTAGCTTAGTTATTTAGTTCCCCATACACACTGAATCAAGCCTTTGCTCCTAGCAGAAAATACAGAATTAGGTTTTTGGGTGCCTCTATTCACATCATCTTTATTTACAAATTGGTTTACGTATGTTTCTATCAATGAGTGCCTAAATGAAGACAATGGTATGAGAAAAAGGTGCAACTTTAACTAGGTGCATAGGGAAATGCATCAATGGCACTTGGGAATTTTCTCTTCGCTTTTATTGATAACATATTAAGGGAAAGAACTCAAAATTCATTCAAAATGAAGGTGCAATGAAAGGAAAGGAAAGGGACAAACATTTGAATAAATTCCACTCCTCACAGTGTGGCTCAACCTGACCAAAATTTTTGAGTATTGGCACCATTTTCAATGAAGGCTTGACAGTCTTCTCAGAAGACAGAGGAACCTTTTTTTTTCCATTTCCATTTACCCCTTTGATGCCAAAGAAACAAGACTGGAAATGACAGCATGGGAGGAGCTAGGTGAGGTCCTCCTCTGTGATCAGCAGCACCCATATGGGGACTGTATTGTCTGTTTTCTTCAGAATCAACTGCAAACACAATTCAAAGACTAGAGTGCTATTTAAGATATTATGAGGGAGATTCCCCTGAGGGTTCAGTAGTTCAAACTCTGTGCTGTCACTGCAGGGTGCATGAGGTGGATCCCTGGTCAGAAAACTAAGATCCCACATGCTTGGATTTATCTTTGGGCTTTCTGTCCTCTCATTGATCTATATTTTTTTGTGGATTGACCTAGAGATTTTCATACAGACTGAAGAAAGTCAGAACGAAAAAATAAATGTCGTATAATATCACTTACATGTGGAATAGACAAAAATAGTACAAATGAACATATTTGCAAAGCAGAAATAGAAGCAGAGATGTAGAGAACAAACTTATACACCGACTTGAGGAAAAATCTCAGTTGTATTGGTAGTGGTGGTTACTTTTTGAAAATGTTCTTGAATTATTTGGCCACTACTTGAGCTGCTATGATTTGACTAGTTACCTTTAATAACATTTTTTGCTGCTACTATATAGAAATCATAATTTCACATAAAATATCCACAAGGGGTGAATTAGATTGTTCTGAACTACTTCTAGAAAAATGCAGGATTTGTCCTTAGGAATCACTATTAACATTTTCTTATGTAATGATGTTATAACTTCATTTTGGGTGTTCTGCTATTTAAGTTCACACCAAGAGGAAGCTCATTTATCTCAATCACCTTCTCAAATAAATGCATATATGAACACAAGGAAACAGAATTTGTTAAGGAGAGATGAGAAACCAAAGAGAAAAAAATCTCCAATATGTTCAAAACATTATCTATAGCAATGACTACATGAACTCTGCCACATGCATTAAAGGGATAAATTTCCTCTGAAAACAAATGTATACTGAAAAATGTCCTTACAAAAGAATAGGATATTAATTTTAATGAATAATTTTGAGTTTTCAGGGAAAAAATCTTATAGAAAATTACAGAACAGAGATTATGATTTCATTCACATAAAATATTCAAGGTAGAAATATGTACTACTTTGTAACATTTGTAACAGTATAAAATCTTTCACAAATAGCTGAAGTAATTGCAGTTGTCCATATTAACAACTGTGTTAATAAAAGTAAAAATGAAAATTATTCTCTTAAGATATCAAAAAAATTAAGTTAAAAAAAAAATCTGGGTATGACTCCCAGATTTTAAGTCAATGTAAGGATGACCTCCATCAATGAATCATTTCAGATTTTTAAGGCTTTCTAAAACCAGAAAAGAGAGGGATATAAGAGAAGGTGACAAGCAAAATATTGCCTGTGAATGCAAGAAATACTGTAGAGTGCAATGTCATACTTTGAAATTTGAAGTGCTTTATGAAGAAAAATTTTGGAATCATCCTAGGACAAATGGTTTCCTTGTCATTCACATAAAAAGTCCTTAAAATTGACATATGGCATTTCTCAATCTCCCTCAAGAAATAACTTCCTTGTTTAAATATTGGAAAGGCATTGCAGTTTGCACAAATAATAATACTATTGACAAAAATTTCAAAGTATAAATACTACACATAGATGGGAAAAGAGAGAAGTATACTGCAAAATATTAGCAGAACTGGAACATTTGAGTAATTTGTTCAAGAATAGTAATAGAGTGAGACTCAGTCTCACACTATCCAGTGGATGGCACCAGATTTTACAAGATCTTTGACAGGACAATGGAGGGAGAAACTTCATTATTCAATTGGATATCCTCTTTCTCTTAAGCATTGGGAAATATTAACAGTAGAGTTATTGCCCCCTTCAAATTGGGCACTCGTATACTTCCTAAATTAACTGACATTGCTCAGAAAACAAGGAAAGCATGGCAACCATTTGCTGATGAGTTCAGTCCCGTCATCTCAGAAAATCATGATGTCATTTGGGAAGTCTCTGGAAGACAGACAAAGCCAATGTGATAAGAAGGAAAGGTAGAAAAGAGTAATGAGTAATGACGTAATGAGTAATGAGTAAAGAGTAATTGCGTAATGAGTAACGACGAACATAGGGGAAAAACAACAGAAATGATGAAATAAGAAAGAGGTTCATAACCAAAAACTGGCCAGAAGTGAATGGCCACCCATGTGAAAAGTGAGCCAATGGATGGTGTAATGATAGAAGAACAGGGAATGTTCAATACAGTGTGGAAGCAGTCACTGAAAGAGTTACTGGAGTGAAGAGTTGTTACAAACTTACCAAGTTTTCTCAGAAGATCACCTGGAAATAAAATGGAAAGCATCACGTGAATATCATGGAAGACAAGAATGAAGAAAAATAAAATGTTTTGAAGAACCTGAAATTGATGATAGCTACATCTGTATAAGTATAAATAAATGCAGGTTTGCACATCACAAACACAAAACAGACTCAAGTATAGTGGCTGAAAACTGCTGTCTTTCAAACATACAACATTCCATTAAAAGAAGGGGGTTGGGGGAAACACAGTCAATTTTCTAAATGAAGAAAGATTTTAGAAATATTAGTTCAGGTAGTTATCCTTTCAAAATTTTTGTGCACCTTTTCAGATTATTTAGGCTCTTATTATTCAATATGTTTGTTCTAATAAGTTTCCTGGGAGCTACTGCAAATATATAGTCAGCTCTCAGTTTTATTGCAGCTTAGTTATTAAGTTCACCATGCACACTGAATCAAGAATCTTCAGCCTTTGCTCCTAGCAGAAAATACAGAATTAGGTTTTTGGGTGCCTCTGTTCTCATCATCTTTATTTACAAATTGGTTTAGGTATGTTTCTATCAATGAGTGCCTAGATGAAGACAATGGTATGAGAAAAAGGTGCAATTTAACTAGGTCCATAGGGAAATACATCAGTGGGACTTGGTAGTTTTCTCTTCACACTTACTGATAACATATTAAGGGAAAGAACTCAAAATTCATTCAAAATGAAGGTGCAATGACAGGAAAGGAATGGCACAATCATTTGAATAACTTCCACTCCTCACAGTGTGGCTCAACCTGACCAAAATTTTTGAGAATTGGCACCATTTTCAATGAAGGCTTGATAGCCTTCTCAGAAGACAGAAAAACCGTTTTGTTTTGTTTTGTTTTCACTTCTATTTACCTCTTTGATGCCAAAGAAACAGGACTGGAAGTGACAGCATGGCAGGAATTAAGTCAGGTCTTCCTCTGAAATAAGCAGCACCCAATGGGGACTGTATCACCTGTTTTCTTCAGAATCAAATGCAACCATAACTCAAATACTAGAGTGCTACTTAAGATATTATTAGGGAGATTCCCATAACAGTTCAGTAGTTCAGACTGCGTGCTTTCACTGCAGGGTGCATGAGGTGGATCCCTGGTCAGAAAACTAAGATCCCACATGCTTGGTTTTATCTTTGGACTTTCTGTCCTCTCACTGATCTATATTTTTTGTGAATTGACCTAGAGATTGTCATACAGAGTAAGTCAGAAGGAGAAAGACAAATATCACATAATATCACTTACATGTGGAATACACAAAAATAGTACAGGTGAACATATTCACAAAGCAGAAATAGAGATGTAGAGAACCAACTTATAATTATTATGTATAAAATATATAACTAATAGAGCTATGATATATAATAGCTATAACTACTGTATAGCACACGGAACTTTACTTAATGCTCCCTGGTGACCTGGGAAGGAAACATAAAAAAGAGTGGATGTATACATATCCATAACTGATCCCCTAGGTTGTAGAGCAGAAACTAACAAAGCATTGTAAAGCAACTATAATACAGAAACACAAACAAAGCAAAACACCAGAAATAGCAACAGTACTACCTCTTCCACAAAGCATAGGTGTTATTAGAAGAAAAGTAATCCCACAGCCCTCGTGATATAGGTAAGAAAAGTAAAGTACTAAAGATGCAAAAAATGTAAGCATGCACTTGCCCCAAGCTGTACTTGTACCAGATGTTATATGAAGGCAGCTAAATACATTAAAGTAACTCCTGTACTCCACTCCCTTGTAAAAAAAAATATTTACATGAAAAACGTTATTCAAGGAGAATGTTAAGCTTTCAATGACTCTTTTAGTACAGTAAGGGAAAGAAAATCCACAAACATTTGGCTACATTCTTATGGGAAGTTGACAGAAACATAAAATGCATATATGCTTACTCCAAGTTTCAAAGGGTCGAGTATTTTAGAACTGGGAGCAAAGTTTTCCAAAATACATCTTGTCACTCAATGGCATGCTTTTTGCATCCCCTCCCCACCCTCACCTCTTGATTCAAAAGTACAAAGATAGAATATGACGCTAAAAGAGGCAGAAAAGGATATCTTCCAGGATAAAAATATCAATCATATATATTTCAATGAACCTTCTTTCATTGTACTATTCTTTTCCAGAACACAATGCAAGCATGCACACAGATTGGAGTCAGATAAAAGCACCCATTTAGTTAAAACTCCATCTGTAGCAGTACTCATATGAGGCATGCTTCACACATAAAAGAAGTGCATTCCCTACTTTCATTCAATCTGTAACCAAAAATATAATGAAAGATATCACTATCAAGGGAAGAATGTTAAACTTTTAATGGTTATATTGAAAGTGAAAGTGAAAATCGCTCAGTCATGTGGGACTCTTTGCAACCCCATGGACTGTAGTCCATGGAATTCTGCAGGACAGAATACTGGCGTGGGTAGCCGTTCCCTTCTCCAGGGATCAAACCCACATCTCACTAATTGCAAGTGGATTCTTTACCAGCTGAACTACCAGGGAAGCCCAATGGTTATATTAGTGTTTCTTTGAACAAACATTTTGGAGTTTCTTCAGACTCTAGCCTCTCATGTCATTCACATAAAATTTCAAAATGGAGAAAGACACTATAAACAATCTTCGCTCAATATACTCAGTCTTTCTACAATACAAACACTGAAACTTATTGCAATCTGACAAGTTAAAAATTATGTCAATAAAATGCAAAAAAAAAGTGAAATTACTATTCTATGAGAGAAAAAAAACCCAATAAATTGTATGCAAAGTATCTGTGCACCTGAAAAAAGACTCTAGTAAATGGTCAAAGGGCACTGGAAGAGTGATCCTAACACCCACACTGGACGTATGAGTTGACACCTGAATTTACAGTCTCTGAAAGTACAAGAGTTGGAGAAACTTCACTCAACAAATTTATATTTGTTGTATATATATTTATATATATATGTATAAGATTTATGTAATCTTATATTACATCATAAAATTTGGGAGGCAAAAATGGCATATCAATGACCCCTTTAATTTTGAAAACATAGCAGACTTTCCAAGCCAATGAAAGTGCTCCAGATAATAAATATTGGCTGCAAACCATGTTTCCATCTTCCATGTTCCATATTCCATGTTTCCAGATGGAACATCACAAAATTTATAATGAAACTGGCAAAAATCTGAATGATAGTACCTGGCCATTTTTATAGGGAAGGAACATGGGAAATGAAAAAGGAAGCTTTGGTTAAAAATCAGTTGTAAGATTAAAAAAAAAAAGTGGAGAGAATTTAATATCAATAAAGTTCCTAAAGAGTTAAATAGGGAAGTTTGAGTAGACATCAAGGATAAAGGCAAGCCAACAGATAGTTTAGGGTTAAAAAGACAGTAAATATTCAAAGTTTGGAGAAAGAAGAGCCTCTTGATGAAAGTTAAAGAGGAGAGTTAAAAAGTTGGCTCAAAACTCAACATTCAAAAAAGTAAGATCATGTCGTCCAGTCCCATCACTTCATGGCAAACAGGTAAACAATGGAAAATGGTGACAGACTTTATTTACTGGGCTCCAAAACCACTGCAGATGGTGACTGAAGCCATGATAGTAAAAGATGCTTGCTCCTTAGAAGAAAAACTATGATCAACCTAGACAGCATATTAAAAAGCAGAAACATTACTTTGCCACAAAGTCCAGTAATGTATGGATGTGAGAGCTGGA
Organism: Muntiacus reevesi; assembly: GCF_963930625.1. NCBI lineage: Eukaryota > Metazoa > Chordata > Mammalia > Artiodactyla > Cervidae > Muntiacus > Muntiacus reevesi. Next base: position 27,042,162 of record NC_089268.1, on the reverse strand, counting down.
CTATAGAGAAAGTTGAGCACCACTGTGGTGTTGGAGAAGACTCTTGGGAGTCCCTTGGACAGAAAGGTTATCAAACCAGTCAATCTTAAAGGAAATCTGTCCTGAATATTCATTGGAAGTACTGATGCTGAAACTGAAGCTCCAATACTCTGACCACCCGATGCGAAGAACTGATTCATGGGAAAAGACCCTGATGCTGGGAAAGATTGAAGGCAGGAGGAGAGGGGGAAAACAGAGGGTGAGATGGTTGGATGGTATCACTGACTCAATGGACATGAGTTTGAGCAAGCTCCGGGAGTTAGTGATGGACAGGAAAGCCTGGCATGCTTCAGTCCATGAGGTCACAGAGAGTTGGACATGACTGAGCTACTGAACTGACTGACTAACTGTGTGCTTGGAATATCAAGGGCATTAGAGAAACTTTTTTCCTTTTTATACTCTTCAAGAGATTTTCAAGGCAAAAATACTGAAGTGGTCTGCAATTCCCTTCTGCTTAGCAAGCATAACTATGAACAAAGCTAGTGGAGGTGATGGAATTCCAGTTAAGCTATTTCAAATCCTAAAAGATGATGCTGTGAAAGTGGCACTTAATATGCCAGCAAATTAGGACAACTCATCAGTGACCACAGGACTGGAAAAGCAGTTTTCATTCCAATCCCTATGAAAGGCAACGCCAAAGAGTGCGCAAACTACCACACAATTGCATTCATCTCACATGCTACCAAAGTAATGCTCAAAATGCTCCAAGCCAGGCTTCAACAATACGTGAACAGTGAACTTCCAGATGTTTAAGTTGGTTTTAGAAAAGGCAGAGGAACTAGAGATCAAATTGCCAACATCCGCTGGATCATCGAAAAAGCAAGAGAGTTCCAGAAAAATTTTACTTTTGCATTACTGACTATGCCAAAACCTTTGACTGTGTGTGTGACAATATACTGTGGGAAATTCTGAAAGAGATGGGGATACCAGACTATCTGACCTGCCTCCTGAGAAATCTGTATGCAGATCAAGAAGCAACATTTAGAACTGGACATGGAACAACAGACTGGCTACAAATTGGGAAAGGTGTACATCAAGGCTGTATCTTGTCACCCTGCTTATTTAACTTCTATGCAGAGTGCATCATGAGAAATGCTGGACTGGATGAAGCCTAAGCTGGAGTCAAGATTGCTGAGAGAAATATGCATCACCTCAGATAGGCAGATAACCACCACCCTTATGATAGAAAGCAAAGAGGAACTAAAGAGCCTCTTGATGAAAGTGAAAGAGGAGAGTGAAAAAGTTGGCTTAAAACTCAACATTCCGAAAAGAAAGATCATGGCATCCAGTCCCATCACTCCATGGGAAATAGATGGGGAAACAGTGAAACAGCAACAGACTTAATTTGGGGGGCTCTAAAGTCATTGCAGATGGTGACTGCAGCTATGAAAATAAAAGACTCTTGTTCCTTGGAACAAAAGCTATTACCAACCTAGACATCTTATTAACAAGCAGAGACATTACTTTGCCGACGAACGGCCACCTAGTAAAGCTCTGGTTTTTCTAGTCATCATATATGGATGTGAGATTTGGACCATAAAGAAAGCTGAGTGCTGAAGAATTGATGTTTTTGAGCTGTGGTGTTGGAGATGACTTTTGAGAGTTCCTTGGACTGCAAGGAGATCCAACCAGTCAATCCTAAAGGAAATCAATCCTGAATATTCATTGGAAGGACTGATGCTGAAGGCGAAACTCCAATACTTTGGCCACCTGATGAGAAGAGCTGACTCATTTGAAAAGACCCTGATGCTGGGAAAGATTGAAGGCAGGAGGAGAAGGGGATGACAGAGGATGAGATAGCTGGATGACATTACTGACTTGATGGACATGAGTTTGAGCAAGCTCTGGGAGTTGGTGATGGACAGCGAAACCTGGTGTGTTGCAGTCCATGGGGTTGCAAAGAGTAGGACACGCCTGAGCAATTGAACTGAACTGAGAGAAACTTACCTATTTGTTTTTGAAGGTCATCTGAAAAAGAAATAGGAAACATCATTTTAAATATCATGGCTCAGAAATAAAAAGAAATTCAAATTTAGTCACTTATTCACGTACAATGTTAAATGTAATAGGATATAGACAAACACAATTTAGCAGCTAAACAATAGACAAGCACAGATACATGAACACATGTATGGAAGCACACACAAGTACAAATGTTGCTGAAAGTTTCCTTATGTCCTGATCATATTAATCAAATAAAGAGGAAAAAGGAGTGACCTTCCTGACCTGAGGAGCAACTTCAGAAATAAAACTACTAGTAGTTTTCCTTTAAACAGATTCTTGATTTATTGGACATCACTTGGTCTGTTAGTATTTGGTTGGTTGTTGTTATTTGGAAACATCACAGTACAATAGTTCTTGGTGTCATTAGCATAAAATATTCAGGATTGGGATAGATATTATTTTTCAACTTTCCTAACAATATAAAATCTTTCTACAAACAAGTAATTGCAGTTGGCCACATCGATAACTGTGTCAATAAAAGTAAATAAGAATGAAGTAAAATTACCCTTTTTTGATATAAAAGAATTCCAGGAAAAAAAATTATGTGAGTTTTTTTCATATATGGAATCTTAAGGCAATGTAATAATGACCCTCAAGTTTACTTGTGACCAATGAATGATTTCAGTTTTTATTCAGGCTTAGAAAGACCAGAAAGAGAGGAATATGGGATATATTGGCAACCAAACTGTTGCCTTAGAATGGTAGAGATCCTGGAGATGGCAAGTCAATGATTCCATTTTGAAGAAAAACTGGGATTTTTGTAAGACATCAGAAAATCAGGCTTTTTAAAGTGTTTTGGGAGTAGAGGGATATCAGAGATACTTTAACATTATTTTTCCAAATTTTGTCTGTAAAACACAATGAGAAGTCAAAGTAAGTTTCATTGGAAAGAAACATGAAGAAAATTCAGATTTATTGAAAATTGTATGTAAATTTAAATTATTAACAGATAAACATACAAAAACCATACACACTTACACAAATATATACATACACATATATACAGCATTTGAAAATTCCCTTTTGAATAATGAATAGTATTCAATAAATGAAGATGGGAAAAAGGAATATATTTCCTGAACTGAGAAGACTTAAGAAATACAGTTTTGGGTAATTATCTAATAAAACCTTTATGATTTGTTTTGGCAATAAGCACTATTTTGTTGCTCAGTTTTTCATCTTTAATTAAGTGATGTATGCTGTTAAATACATATACTCATCTGTCCTAGCACAGAGCTTTGCCATATGAAATCACAAAACATTGAGTTACAGAATCCTGAACTACTGCTCTTGTAGGATATCAGGGTCAGGTTCGTGGGTGCCTCTATTCACATTTTTCTCAACTGATTAATGCATAACTGTGTTTTGTGAGACTTTGATTTAACTCATTGTTCAATAAAGCTTATTTTCACAAAGCAAAATGAAAGGGAGGTTAATGAAATACTAAATGGAAGTGAAGGGGCTTCTGTACCAAATAAATGAAAATATCATGGATAAAACTTTCAGATCAGAAACTTATAAAAATTGCAAAGTTTGATAGTTAAGTTAGTATTTGTATACACTTAACAAAAAGAAAATGTCTGCATAAATTGCACAGATGGGACAAATGAAAGCAAAAATAACTCATGAAGAAAGTAGATTTCAATTGAAATAATCATAAAATGAGAAAAAATTTATGTAAACCTATATCTACATTGCAATGGAGGAAGATGATCACTGAGAGTTGAAGATCAAAGTAAAAGAAAGAGATGAAACATGACAAGGTAAAAAGTTTAAAATATTGATGGGACTAACATTTATCATTTTCACCCTTAACTGAAAAATAAAAGAAAGAAATAACCATTCAAACTAAATGAAGGCATATGTGAGGAAAAGATGACCATAATTTGATTACTTTCCATTATTTATTCATTCAACAAAATGGTCCCCTTTTTCACAGAATTTGAACCTAATGTTACAAAGATCATGACTCATGACAGGCAATGCTGTTTTAAGTTCTCTCATCCTTTCTGCAAAGGAACTACTATACAAAAGGAAATCAAGGTAAAGTGGAAATTCCTCTGGGATAAACAGAATTGATATTTGGTCTTGAATTGGGCTTTCCAGGTTTTTCATAATAAAGACACATGTGCTCACATAGATTAAATGGGTCTATGAATGTGATACAGAAGCTTATAGTTAAAAATACTCCTCTGTCAGAAATTTGATCTGTGGCAGTATTCATATGAAGCCTGCTACCTCCATTAAAGAGATAAGCTCCCAGTTTCATCCAATGTGTTAAACTAAGATACAGTTAAACATATAATTAGAAAAGGAGGATGTCAAACTAATTTGAAGAACTTTATGAAAAAAAAATTGGAATTATACTAGGCCAACAGCTTTTGTCATTCACATACAAAGTCCTAAATTTTGAGATATACTAGACAATTTTTTAAGATATAACATCCTTGTTTAATTACTGAAAAGATAATTTTCAATTATTTGTGCAGTTTGCAGGAATAATAATTGTACAAATAAAATGTAAAAGTATAAAGAATACTCTAGATGGGAAGAAAGACAAGAAACTATTGTAAAATATTTTAAAAACTGAATACTTTGAGTATTATGTTCAAGAACAGTGAAGAGTGTGACTCAATTTCACACTTAAGCAGTGGATGGCATCATATTTTTATAAGATCTTTGACAGGACAATGGAGATAGAAACTTCTTTATTAAGCTGGGAATCCTCTCGTCTCTTAAGCACTGGGAAAATATTAATAGTTTATTAATGGCCCCCTCTTCTTGGATACTGGCAAATGTCCAAAATTTACATGGCAACCATGTGTCAGGTAGCCCAATCCCTTCCTCTCAGAAAATTATGATACAAGTTTGGCGAGTCCTGGGGAGACAAAGAAAATCAATATAATTGGATGGAAATGGAAAAAAAGATGCAATGAGCAGTGATGGAACACAGGGAAACATCAGTGGAAAGATAAGAAAGAAGCTCACATCGAAAAATTGGATGGAAATGAATGGATATCCACGTGATGATGGGCCACTTGATAAAAGGGCAGAGAATGTTCAAGACTATGTGGAAGAAGTCACTGGAACTTACTGGAGTGAAGAGTTATTGCAAACTTACCAACTTTTTTCAGATCACCTAGAAAATAAAACAGAGAGCTTCACGTAAATACCATGGGAAACAAATATGAAGAAAAGTGAAATATTTTGAAGAATTCAAAAGTAATGTTAACACCATCATGATACACTGGAACACATTCACATATACACATCATGAACACAAAATAAATTCACCAATAATGGCTGAAATCAGCTCTGTTTTATCCAGAGAACATTCTATGGTTTAAAAAAAAGAAGAAGAAGAAGAAGAGCAAATGCAGTCAATTTTCTAAATGAAGAGAGATTTTTAGAAATATAAGTTCACATAGTTACATTTTCAAAAATTTTGTGTACATTTTGAATTTATTTAGGCTCTTATTATTCAATGCTGTGCTGTGCTTAGCCGTGTCTGACTCTTTGTGACCCCATGGACTATAGTCCACCAGGCTCCTCTGTCCATGCGGATTCTCCAGGGAAGAATACTAGAGTGGGTTGTTGTTTCCTTCTCCAGGACCTCTTTGCAACCCAGGCATCAAACCTGATCTCTTGTGTCTCCTGCATTGATTGGCTGGTGGATTCTTTACCCCTGTGATGTATCTAGGCATATTGTTATTCACAGAGGTTATTCTGCTTATATGTTTCCCAGTATTTTGCAAATTTAAATCTTCATCAAGTTTGAAAAACTTTTGACATTTTTCTTCAAATATGTTTTCTACCTCAGTCTTCCTCTCTCCTCTGGGAATCTCATGACTTCTATGTTAGAAGTTTTGATATTATCTTATAGTTTCTCCATCGCTCTCTTCATTGTTTAAATATATTTTCTTTTTTAGTCTTCAGATTTAAAAATATATATAGATTTATCTTCCAGCTTCTGGTCTTTTTACCTTGTCATCTATGTTCTGCTACTGTATCAATTTGATAATAATTAAATTATACATATTATATTTTTCAGTTCTAAAATTTTGATTTGGTTATCTTTTCTAATTTTTTTTCAGCTAAGAATTTCCATTCCAAGTTTCTACTATACTTGAGGTAGTGTGGCAATGGTTTATTTAACTATTCATTAAAAGGTATTTGCATTATTTAATGCTAATATAAATAAAGCTGCTATGAATATTTGTTTCTCTTCAAACACTCAGAACAGAGTCAATATTTGTGCAAATGTCACAGGAATAGGTCCTAGGGACTGACTGGCAAGCAGGCCTCCACTGCAGGCCCTTTACAGCACACATGAGAACCTCCTCTTTCCCGTGGCTACAGTCACTGAGGCCATTTCTGCTGCTGTTGTCACCTCTGTTGTCACAAATCTGGACCCAGGTCAAAAGTATCACGGAGGGTTTCCCTGGTGATCCAGTTGTTAAGAATCTGCCTGCCAATGTAGGGGGCACTGGTTCCATCTCTGCTCCAGGAAGACACCACATGCCACAGAGCAACTAAGCTCATGCACCACAACCACTGAGCTTGTGCTTTAGAGCCCATGAGCCACAACTACTGAGCCCAAGAGCTGTAACGACTGAAGTCCCCGCACATAGAGACTGTGCACACAGCAAGAGAAGCCACCGCAATGGGAAGCCTGCACACCTCAGCTAGAGAGGACCCCCCCCTGCTGCAATTAAAGAAAGCTGACACACAGCAGCAAAGACCCACCACAGCCAAAACATAAAACAAATAAATAAATAATTAAAAAAGAAAAAACAATGGAAGATTTAAGTTGTTCCTCATCCAGTAGATGTGTACGCATGGCAAGGACTAACATATGAACACATAGATATGACCGGCCAAATGTCAAATCTGGGCTTTCCTGATCAGACAGTAAAGAAAAGACTTTGCCTGCAATGGGGGAAACCCAAATTCAAGCCCCTGGTTGGGAAGATCCCCTGGAGAAGGGAATGGCCACTCACTCCAGTATTCTTGCCTGGAGAATTCCATGGATAGAGGAGCCTGGCTGGCTACAGTCCATGGGTTCTTGAAAAGAATGGGACACTACTGAACGACTTTCACTTTCTGGGCCTGACAGTGCAGAACCTATGGGATTCTGTAACTCAGAATATTCTCCCAATAAAATTATAATAATTTATATATGTAAGAGGCACATAAAGAAAATCAAATCCATCTACTTTATCAGTCTAAGAGAGTAGAACAGTAGCTCCCCTGCTTCTTGTTCTATATTTTTCAATGAAATATTTGTGATTAGCCATTCATAGCTAAGATGTTTGAATTCCTTAAATTGGATTGTGTGGCTCTATCCTTTGAAGTGAGCTTCTCTGATGACTCAGTGGTAAAGAATCCACCTGCCAATCAGGAGACTCAGGTTCAATCACTGGTTCGGGAAGACCCCTGTAGAAGGAAATGGCAACCCACTTAAGTATTCTTGTGTGGGAAATCCCATGAACAGGGGAGCCTGGCGGACTGCAGTCCATGGGGTCACAAAAGAGTCAGACACAACTTAGCAACTAAACAACAACAATCCTTTGAAGTAGATTCTAATACTATATTGATTGCTTTAGTTTATCATTAGGAATTTTAAAAGAATTGGTGAAATTTTGCATCCTGTTTTGTGCCAATATCCATTTTTATGTTGGGATGATTATATTAATTTAAATTGAGTTTTTAAAAATTTTATCTTGATTTGACTTAAGAGCATTTATTTAAAGCCAGTGTGTTTGTTTTTAGAATGAAATACTTTCATGGGATTTCATTCAATAATGTTCATTGATTTCTACTGCTGTCAAAGAATCTATACTGAAAAAAATCTGTGTATTTCCTTGAACATTTCTGCATATTCAGAAATAATGAGTTTGTAAAATATTGCATAATTTGTTTTCTAAGGAGTTTCTTTTTTTCTAAAAGCAACTTTAAAAACTGTGAAAACCCTGTGGTAAAATTTTTCTTAACATTACCCTGCAAATCTTGATTGAGAATATAGAATTTTTTCTTTACTATAATGCAATCTTCCACCTGAGTTAGGAATCTACTCTCTAATGTAAGAAAAATAATTTCTATATATGACCATGAAGATTTCAACAAAGACTTCCCTGGCGGTCCAGAGGTTAAGAATCTATATGCCAATGCTGGGGACATGGATTTGATCCCTGATCCTAGAAGATCTCTCAGGCCACAGAACAACTAAGCCTGTGCACCACAATTACTGAAGCAGTGCTTTAGAGCTCATGTGCTGTAACTACTTTAGAGCCCACGTGCTGAAATCCATGTGCCTAGAGCCTGTACTCTAGGATGAGAAAAGCCACTGCGATGAGAAACTTGTACACCACAACAAAGAGTAGCCCTTACTCAGCGCAATTAGAGAAAGCCAGTGTACAGCAACGAAGACCCAGCACAGCAATAAATAAATAAATATTTCAACAAAATTATATCAGTGGTAGTCAATTCATAACATTTTTGCAGATATATCCAATAATGAAAAAAGCACCATCATTAAAATATTTCCTAATAGATAGAGCCCAAATATGACTCTTAACAGCTTCAAGCAGGAATTCCTAATGCTAACAATTGAAATAACTCTGGAGAGAAAGCGAGAAACTGAGAGACTGAAAGAGAGAATCTACTCTTAATAAAAAGTTATCAAAATAGTTGACCAATGTCAACTATTTACTTATTCTGTTAATTTAAAAGATATGTTTTCAGAAACTTTGCAGTTTGGATGAATGGTACACTTGATGAACTGCAACTTGTCAAAATCTCTCTTAAATAGTGTTGTCCAGAACTAAATGAATGAGTTCCCACCAAAAGTACACAGTGGAGTGAGACTATTCCTGCTTTTGCCTCTAGTTCAGCTTTTATAAAGGGAAGTTCAGATCCTGCTCATCTCTATTATCATCACCATTCAGAAACCATGTCAAAGTCTGTCAGATAGTGGACAGTTCCCTTAAGATATCATGACTTTATTTAAGTACTTAGTAACTTACCATTTCTGTGATATTCCCTCCAGAATACTTCAATAATAAAGAACGTCACTAAGAGGTAGAGCATGTGAATTGCAGGGAAAGTGTCTACGCCGTCTACTCTGGGGGGAAATTCTGAAAAGGTACACCAGAAAATTTTCTTATTAACAACCAGACCAATCCTATTGTTGTTTCTACAATAAAATTTAATTCCACACTTCAAGTAACCTGTAAGTCTATGACCAAGTTTCAACCTTCATAGACAGACTTGGAGGGTCTCATTATTTCTAAGTATCATGCAGTGGATAGCAGCAACCACTCAGAAAACAATGTGGAATTGAATATCTCAGGGTAGGCCAAGGGTTGGCAAGATGCTTCTCCCATGGGATGTAAAGGATTGCTGAGTGTGGAATGCTCACAGTAAATGAGGGACTCTCTGTCAAATTCTGGATATGCCCTCATCATTTTGCTGTATCCTATGAGGTTTAACATGATCTAGGTCAGGTATTGCCTGACAATGGCCCACAGGCCAAATCAAATCTGAAATATATTTTTGGAAGATTTGTGATATCCGAGTGACTTTCACATTGTTACATCAATGGAAAAATGAAGAGTATTTGTGACACAAAATTGAAATTCAAATTTTGTTGTCATTCCATTGAACTCAGCTATGTTTATTCATATATGTATGTTTTATAACTTTTTTTCACTATAATAACATGAATAGTTTCATCAAGACTGAAATGCAGTGGCAGTTATAACTCCCTATTATTTTAAGTGACTGGACTGTCACAGCATTGCAAAATTTTACTTTATATCTTTGCTTTAGTGCCAGGGAACACTAAACATGTCAAAACAAGTAAAAGAGGGGGAAAAAGTAGAATTTGAATAAAATGTTTTGAGATACATTAGGGTATGCATTGTCTTATTGTTGAATTATATGTATTTATTATGCAACAATACTTGCAGTTTTGCTAAAAGATAGCAATATGCACTGGCATTGTCAGACTAGCACTCATTACAATATTTTCAAATTATGGTAAAGCAACCATAAGAAAAATCATAAAATTAAAAATTAAATAGCTCATTATAGAAAATATTTCTTCATGAAAATATAAAAGGAAAATAATATTGCACCAGAGAAGCTTTTATAATTCACTTCTTAGTCAAGCAAGAGATGCCATTAACCAATGGTAAGTGAGATTAATTTTGTTTGATTGAAGAAGCTAAAGAAATGTGTCCAGACAGAGAAAATAAACTCAAGTCTAGGGGGAGGAGTTAAGATGGTGGAGGAGTAGGATGGGGAGACCACTTTCTCCCCTACAAATTCATCAAAAGAACATTTGAACGCTGAGCAAACTCCACAAAGCAACTTCTGAACTCTAGCAGAGGACATCAGGTGCCCAGAAAAGCAGCCCATTGTCTTCAGAAGGAGGTAGGACAGAATATAAAAGATAAAAAGAGAGAGCAAAAGAGCTAGGGACAGAGACCCATCCCAGGAAGGGAGTCATAATAGAGGAAGTTTCCAAACATCAGGAAACCCTCTCACTGGCAGGTCTGGGGGAAGTTTTCAAACCTCGGAGGGCAACCTAACTGGGAGGAAAAATAAATAAAACCCACAGATTACATGCCTAAAAGCAACTCCCAGCAGAAAAGTATCCCAGACGCTCGCACCCACCACCAGCAAGTGGGGGCTGAATGGAGAGGAGCGGGCGGCATTGCTTAGGGTAAGGACCACGCCTGAATGCCCTGAGGGCAATCGGAGGGAGCTAACACAAGATAGCAACTTAAACTGTGGGATAGCAAGAGAGAGAGAAAATTAACCGGCCGAACACACTGCCGGCCGTTCGCAGAACAAAGGGACTGAGAAATTCCAGATAAGAGCTAGCCATCTGTGGACCGGCCCAACCCCTGAGGGAGGCAGGATGCAGGGGGGAGGAGAAAGGGGCAAACTTGGCCCCAGAGGCCCCAGAGACTGCATCCCCTACCAAACTGCAAACAGGCTTCCAGTTTCTAACCAAAAACTTCCTGAGATTCTGGATGGTTGACATCTGCCAGAAGGGTCACGGCTAGAGACAAGCTCCCCAGAACAGACACAAGGTGCACCGGGCTGGGGCGCAGGGAAACTGAGGCAGGCCCGCCGAGGGGATAAGGTGCACCGCACCCGGGGAGAGTGTGCCCGTCAGGCTCCTGGCTGCCTGAGCTGCTCAGGCGGGGAAGGCACAAAACGCAGGCCCAACCCAGTCCGCGCTTTTGTGGAGTACCCGAAAACTGGAACCGTAGGCAACTCAGGACCTGCTCCCTATAGAGCAACCTGGAGCCTGAGCAGTGTAGAGGGGGAAGCACACACGCCTGTGAGCGGGGGCAAACCCAATGTGGCCGGAACACTGCGAGTGCTCCCCACACAGGCCAGTGATGTTTGTCTGCAGGCCCCTCCCTCCCCGCAGCAGGACTGAACAAGCAAACCTAAACAAGAGACCACCTCCGCCGCTCGCTTGTGTCAGGGCAGAAATTAGACACTGAAAAGACCTGCAAACAGAAGCCAAATAAACAAAGGGAACCGCTTCAGAAGTGACAACTGCAACATATTAAAATCCCTGTAGTTAACACCGACTACACAGGAAGGGGCCTATAGATATTGAGAAGTGTAAGCTGGAACGAGGAGCCGTCTGAAACTGAACTAAACCCACACTGCCCACAACAGCTCCAGAGAAATTCCTAGATATATTTTTACTATGTTTTTTAATTAAAAAAATTTTTTTCCCTTTTTTTTATTTTTATTTTTTCTCTTTTGTTTTCTTTTAAAATTCCCTATTACTCCTCTATTACTCCTTAATTTTCACTTTCTTTTATTTTCTTTTAAAGTCCTCTATTACTCCTTAATTTTCATTTTCATTTCACTATAACCTCGCAAAAAAAAAAATACCCTATTTTTAAAGGGAACTTCATATATATTTCTTAATTTTTTGTGTGTTTTTGTTTTTGTTTTCAATATTGTATTTTTAAGCATCTAACCTCTACTCTAGATTTTCCATCTTTGTTTTTCAGTATTTGATATCAATTTTAGACATTTAAGAATCCAATATTCAGTACCCATTTTTACTCAGGAGTGTGATGATTACTCTCTCCCCCTTTTGACTCTCCTTTTTCTCCCCCAGATCACCTCTATTTCCTCCCTCCCCCTTCTCCTCTCAATTCAATTCTGTGAATCTCTGTGGGTGTTCTGGGCTATGGAGAACACTTAAGGAATACAGTACTGCATAGATCTATCTCTCTCCTCTTGAGTCTCCCTTTCTCTCCTTCTGCTCATCTCCATCTCCCTCCTCCCTCTCCTCTTCTTCATGTAACTCTGTGAACATCTCTGGGTGTCCCTCACTGTGGAGAATCTTTTTGCCATTAACCTAGAAGTTTTATTATCAGTGCTGTATAGTTGGAGAAGTCTTGAGGCTACTGGAAGAATAAGACTGAAATCCAGAGGAAGGAGACTTAAGTCCAAAACCTGAGAACACTGGGAAACTCCTAACTACAGGGAACATTAAGTAATAAGATATCATCCAAAAGCCTCCATACCTACACTGAAACCAACCACGACCCAAGAGCCAATAAGTTCCAGAGCAGGACATACCACACAAATTCTCCAGCAATACAAGAACATAGCCCTGAGTGTCAATATACAGGCTGCCCAAAGTCACACCAAACACATAGGCCCATTTCAAAACTCACTACTGGGCATCCATTGCACCCCAGAGAGAAGAAATACAATTCCATGCACCAGAACACCGACGCAAGCTTCCCTAACCAAAAAACCTTGACAAGCCAATCGTCCAAACTCACCCACTGGGTGAAACCTCCACAATAAAAGGAACCACAGACCACCAGAATACAGAAAGGCCACTCCAAACACAGCAATCTAAACAAGATGAAAGGGCAGAGAAATACCCAGCAGGTAAAGGAACATGAAAAATACCAATCAAGCCAAACAAAAGAGGAGGAGATAGAGAATCTACCTGAAAAAGAATTTAGAATAATGATAATAAAAATGATCCAAAAATCTTGAAAACAAAATGGAGTTACAGATAAATAGCCTGGAGACAAGGATAGAGAAGATGCAAGAAATGTTTAATAAGGACCTAGAAGAAATAAAAAAGAGTCAATTAAAAATGAATAATGCAATGAATGAGGTCAAAAGCACTCTGGAGGGAACCAAGAATAGAATAACGGAGGCAGGAGATAAGATAAGTGTGGTAGAAGATAAAATGGTGGTAATAAATGAAGCAGAGAGGAAAAAAGAAAAAAGAATCAAAAGAAATGAGGACAACCTCAGGGACCTCTGGGACAATGTGAAACACCCCAACATTCAAATCATAGGAGTCCCAGAAGAAGAAGACAAAAAGAAAGGCCATGAGAAAATACTCGAGGAGATAATAGCTGAAAACTTCCCTAAAATGGGGAAGGAAATAGTTACACAAGTCCAAGAAACCAAGAGAGTACCAAACAGGATAAACCCAAGGCAAAACACCCCAACACACATATTAATCAAATTAACAAAGATCAAACACAAATATTAAAAGCAGCAAGGGAGAAACAACAAATAACACACAAAGGGATTCCCATAAGGATAACAACTGATCTATCAATAGAAACTCTTCAGGCTAGAAGGGAATGGCAGGACATACTGAAAGTAAAGAAAGAGAATAACCTACAACCCAGATTACTGTACCCAGCAAAGATCTCATTCAGATATAAAGGAGAATTCAAAAGCTTTACAGACAAGCAAAAGCTGAGAGAATTCAGCACCAACAAACCAGCTCTTCAACAAATGCTAAAGGGTCTTCTCTAGACAGGAAACACAGAAAGGTTGTATAAATGCAAACCCAAAACAACAAAGCATATGGCAACGGGACCATACCTATTAATAATTACCTTAAATGTAAGTGGGTTGAATGCCCCAACCAAAAGACAAAGTCTGACTGAATGGATGCAAAAGCAAGACCCCTATATATGCTGTCTATAAGAGACCCACCTCAAAACAAGGGACACATACAGACTGAAAGTTAAGGGCTGGAAAAAACTATTTCACGCAAACTGAGACCAAAAGAAAGCAGGAGTCGCAATACTCATATCAGATAAAATAGACTAAAATAAAGGCTGTGAAAAGAGACAAAGCAGGACACTACATAATGATCAAGGGATCAATCCAAGAAGAAGATATAGCAATTATAAATATATATGCACTCAACATAGGAGCACAGCAATACATAAGGCAAATGCTAATGAGTATGAAAGGGGAAATCAACAATAACACAATAATAGTGAGAAACTTTAATACCCGACTCACAACTATGGATAGATCAACTAAACAGAAAACTAACAAGGAAACACAAACTTTAAATGACACAATGTTCCAGCTAGACCTAATGGATACCTATAGGTCATTTTGCCCCCAAACAATCAACTTCACCTTTTTCTCAAGTGCACACAGAACCTTCTCCAGAATAGATCACATCCTGGACCATAAATCTAGCCTTGGGAAATCCAAAAAAATTGAAATCATTCCAGTCATCTTTTCTGACCACAGTGCAGTAAGATTAGATCTCAATTACAGGGAAAAAACTATCAAAAATTCAAACACATGGAGGCTAAATGACATGCTTCTGAATAACCAACAAATCATAGAATAAATCAAAAAAGAAATCAAAATATGCATAGAAATGAATGAAAATGAAAACACAACAACCCAAAACCTATGGGACACTGTAGAAACAGTGTAAAGGGGAATGTTCATAGTATTACAGGCTTACCTCAAGAAACAAGAAAAATGTCAAATAAATAACCTAACTCTACACCTAAAGCAACAAGAAAAGAAGAAATGAAGAACCCCAGGGTTAGCAGAAGGAAAGAAATCTTAAAAATCAGGCATATATAAATGGAAAAGAAACAAAAGAGACCATAGCAAAACTCAACAAAGCTAAAAGTTGGTTTTTTGAAAAGATAAACAAAATTACAAAAACCGTTAGCCAGACTCATTAAGAAACAAAGGGAGAAGAACCAAATCAACAAAATAAGAAATGAAAACGGAGAAATCACAACAGACAACACTGAAATACAAAGGATCATAAGAGAATACTACCAGAAGCTCTATGCCAATAAAATGGACAACTTGGAAGAAACAGACAAATTCTTAGAAAAGTATAACTTTCCAAAACTGAACCAGGAAGAAATTGAAGATCTTAACAGACCCATTACAAGCAAGGAAATCGAAACTGTAATCAAAAATCTTCCAGCAAACAAAAGCCCAGGACCAGATGGCTTCACAGCTGAATTCTACCAAAAATTTAGAGAAGAGCCAACACCTTTCTTACTCAAACTCTTCCAGAAAATTTCAGAAGAAGGTAAACTTCCAAACTCATTCTATGAGGCCACTATCACCCTAATTCCAAAACCAGACAAAGATGCCACAAAAAGCAAAACTACAGGCCAATATCACTGATGAACATAGATGCAAAAATCCTTAACAAAATTCTAGCAAACAGAATCCAACAACATATTAAAAAAATCATACATCATGACCAAGTGGGCTTTATCCCAGGAATGCAAGGATTCTTTAATATCCACAAATCAATCAATGTAATACATCACATTAACAAATTGAAAGATAAAAACCATATGATTATCTTAATACATGCAGAAAAAGCCTTTGACAAAATTCAACATCCATTTATGATTAAAACTCTCCAGAAAACAGGAATAGAAGGAACATACCTCAATATAATAAAAGCTATAAATGACAAACCCACAGCAAACATTATCCTCAATGGTGAAAAATGGAAAGCATTTCCCTTAAAATCAGGAACAAGACAAGTATGCCCACTCTCACCACTACTCTTCAACATAGTTTTGGAAGTTTTGGCCACAGCAATCAGAGCAGAAAAGAAATAAAAGGAATCCAGATAGGAAAAGAAGTTAAGCTCTCGCTGTTTGGAGATGACGTGATCCTCTACATAGAAAAGCCTAAAGTCTCTGCCAGAAAATTACTAATCAATGAATATAGTAAAGTTGCAGGATATAAAATTAACACACAGAAATCCCTTGCATTCCTATACACTAACAATGAGAAAACAGAAAGAGAAATTAAGGAAACAATATCATTCACTATTGCAACAAAAAGAATAAAATACTTAGGAGCATATCTACCTAAAGAAATAAAAGACCTATATATAGAAAACTGTAAAACGCTGATGAAAGAAATCAAAGAGCATACAAACAGATGGAGAAATATACCGTGTTCATGGATTGGAAGAATCAATATTGTCAAAATGGCTATTCTACCCAAAGCAATCTATAGATTCAATGCAATCCCTATCAAGCTACCAACGGTATTTTTTCACAGAACTAGAACAAATAATTTCACAACTTGTATGGAACTACAAAAAACCTTGAATAGCCAAAGTAATCTTGAGAAAGAATGGAACTGGAGGAATCAACCTGCCTGACTTCAGGTTGTACTACAAATCCACAGTCATCAAGAAAGTGTGGTACTGGCAGTAAGACAGAAATATAGATCAACAGAACAGAATAGAAAGCCCAGAGATAAATTCACGCACCTATGGACACCTTATCTTTGACAAAGGAGGCAAGAATATACAAAGGATGAAAGATGACCTCTTTAAAAAGTGGTGCTGGGAAAACTGGTCAACCACTTGTAAAAGAATGAAACTAGAACACTTTCTAACACCATATACAAAAATAAACTCAAAATGGATTAAAGATCTAAATGTAAGACCAGAAACTATAAAACTCTTAGAGGAGAACATAGGTAAAACACTCTCTGACATAAACCACATCAGGATCCTCTATGACCCACCTCCCAGAATATTGGAAATAAAAGCAAAAATAAACAAATGGGACCTAATGAAACTTAAAAGCTTTTGCACAACAAAGGAAGCTATAAGCAAGGTGAAAAGACAGCCCTCAGATTGGGAGAAAATTATTGCAAACTAAGCAACAGATAAAGGATTAATCCCCAAAATATACAAGCTACTCCTGCAACTCAATTCCAGAAAAATAAATGACCCAATCAAAAAATGGGCCAAAGATCTCAGCAGACATTTCTCCAAAGAAGACATACAGATGGCTAATAAACACATGAAAAGATGCTCAACATCACTCATTATCAGAGAAATGCAAATCAAAACCACAATGAGGTACCATTACACGCCAGTCAGAATGGCTGCTATCCAAAAGTCTACAAGCAATAAATGCTGGAGAGGGTGTGGAAAAAAGGGAACCCTCTTACACTGTTGGTGGGAATGCAAACTAGTACAGCCACTATGGAGAACAGTGTGGAGATTCCTTAAAAAACTGGAAATAGAATGCCATATGACCCAGTAATCCCACTCCTGGGCATACACAGCGAGGAAACCAGATCTGAAAGAGACACATGCACCCCAATGTTCATCACAACACTGTTTATAATAGCCAGGATGTGGAAGCAACCTAGATGCCCATCAGCAGACAAATGGATAAGAAAGCTGTGGTACATATACACAATGGAATATTACTCAGCCATTAAAAAGAACACAATTGAATCGGTTCTAATGAGATGGATAAAACTGGAGCCCATCATACACAGTGAAGTAAGCCAGAAAGATAAACACCAATACTGTATACTAATGCATATATATGGAATTTAGAAAGATGGTAACGATAACCCTATATGCAAGACAGAAAAAGAGACACAGATGTACAGAACAGACTTTTGGACTCTATGGGAGAAGGTGAGGGTTTAATGACCTGAGAAAACAGCATCGAAACATGTATATTACCATGTGTGAAACAGATTGCCAGTCCAGGTTGGAAGCATAAGACAAGTGCTTGGGGCTGGTACACTGGGATGACCCAGAGGGTTGGGGTGGGGAGGGAGGTGGGAGGGGGGTTCAGGTTGGGAAACACATGTAAATCCATGACTGATTTATGTCAATGTATGGCAAAAACCACTACAATATTGTAAAGGAATTAGTCTCCAACTGATAAAAATAATTGGGAAAAATAAATAAATAAATAAATAAACTCAAGTCTATTAGTGCTTTGCTGAGCACATTTGTTCAAGTAGTTGAAGACATTAGAAAAATATCATCAGTCAATTAAGAAACCAGGGGATTATCTAGTTCTGGGAAATATTGGAATAGACACTTTTCCCTGTGCCCCTCATAACTGAAGCCCCAAGCAGTATAATATATAATACAAAAAGACTCTAAACAATGTCAGCAATGACATATAGTGAGCTCGCTCTCTCTCTTTCTCTCTCTCTCTCTCTTTTTTTCTACTAATGTATCCCTGAGTGGGTGCTGGAGAAACCAACAATCCAGAAATGCCGCTGGGTAAAGACAAAGCTTCCCAGATGCTGGTGGTGCTGGTGAAATCACTGTTGTGTCTGACTCTTTGCAACCCCAAGAACTACACAGTCCATGGAATTCTCCAGGCCAGAATACTAGAGTAGGTAGCCTTTCCCTTCTCCATGGGATCTGCCCAACCCAGAAATTGAACCCAGTTCTCCCGCAACCCAGTTCTACCAGATGAACCACGAGGGAAACCCAAATGACTGCTTGGTAAAGAATCTCCTCCCAATGCAAGAGACACAGGAAACATGCGTTGGATTCCTAGGTCAGGAAGATTCCCTAGAGGAGGAAATGGAAGCCCACTCCACTATGCTTGCATGGAAAATCCCATGGACGCAAAAGCCTAGAGGGCTACAGGACATGGGTGGCAGAGAGTTGGGCAAGACTGAGTACACGCACGCATGCTAAGACATAGTAACCCCCAAGAAAAGCTTGCCCTTTGTGGTCACAGGACCAGGAATGGGCAACCTAATAAAATGAAAACTTTTAAGTTGTAACTTCCTGACTCCAGCTACACACCACAGAGAAAATCATAATCCCACTTCTGCTATTCAGCAAAGACTGAATAGCCTAGTGGTTCACCGTCACTCGGTTAACAATGTACCCCATCCTGTCCTGGTTGGTGTCAGTGAAGGCAAAATGGAGAGCTGGAACTTTCATTCCCACTCAGCAGCAGTGAGGTCAGTGGTGCTGCCCTGCCACAGAGTCGGTGGAGATACACAGAAAATAGTAATGAGGTGGCCCTCACTCTGCGAGATGAGGTACTGTCAGCAGAGGACCAAACGGAAACCCGAGCTTTCAGCCATACCCAGCAGTAACAAAGTGCCTTTCTCCTTCCACAGTATTAAATAATGCTAAGTGGGAAACCTCTATTTCCACCTTCACTTAGCAAAATGAGATGATATCTTTGTTTTCCCATACATGTGGTGCCATTTTAGGCTTGATATAATAGATGATGCAATAAAATACACAGCCTCATAACACAAGATGTCAATGGTACAATAGAAAACCACACTTAATAATCTGGGAGAACCAAGAAAATATCATCTTAAATGAAAAAATGGCAATACATACCAGCATCAAAATGACAAAGATATTTGTAAAGGATTTTATGTGGTAATCATAAAAATAAGCAATTACAAACTCACTTTTAACAAATGAAAAAATATAGTCTTAGTAAATAAATAGAAGATATAAAGAATAAAATAGAAATTTATGAAACAGAAAATACAATATTCAAAATAAAATAGTCACTGAATAGGCTTAGCAGAGAATGGAGATGATAGAAGAATTAGTCAGTGAGCTTGAAGATCATATTATGCCAATTATCCAAACTGGACAATGAAGAGGAAATAGACTGAAATAAACCAATAAAATATCAGAGTCCTGTGGTGCTATAACAAAAGATCTAATGCACTTGTCTTTGGGGTCCCAGGAGAGTTGAAAGACTGTGGAGCTGAGAAAGTATTTGAAGAAGTAATGACTAAAAATGTCCCAAATTTGACAAAAGATATTAATGTATATATTCAATAAGCAGAGCAAATCACAAATAAGATAAAGCTAAACAAATCCATGCCAAGATACATCATAATCCAACCTCTGAAAAGTAAAGAGAAAAAAACATCTTGAAGTAGGGGAATGATTCTTTACTTTAATGAGAAAAACAGTTTTAATTGTATTAACAGTAGATTTCTAAACAGAAACCAGAGAAGTCTGAGGAAGGGGCAGAATATTTTAATGTGGTGAAAGAAAATAACACAATTCTATACTCAGTGAAAACAGCCTTTGGGAAATAAAGACATTTTCAGATTAAGGTAAGCTAAGAGAATTTCTTGCCAGCAGATCTGTCCTAAAATAATGGCTAAATACAGGTCTTGAAATTGAAAGGGACTGATAAAATAAGAAGTCTTGGAACATCATTAAGGAAGACAGGACAAGGGAAGGAGTACAAACATAGACAAATATGACAGGTTTTTCTTTTCTTTTGGTTTTTCTAAAATACATTTGATGGTTGAAGCAAAAGTTGTAACATTATGTGACATGCTTCTCAATGTGCATAGAGGTTATAGTTAATATAATTATAAAGGGGGAAAGTAAATGAATTTAAGTGAGGTAAATTTTCAAAAGCGTATTAAAAAGCAGAGACATAACTTTGCCGACAAAGGTCCACATAGTCAAAGCTATAGTTTTTTCAGTAGTCATGTATGGATGTGAGAGTTGCACCATAAAGAAAATTGAGTGTCAAAGAATTGATGCTTTTGAACTGTGATGTTAGAAAAGACTCTTGAGAGTCCCTTGGACTGCAAGGAGATCAAGCCCTGAATATTCATTGAAAGAACTTCTACTGAAGCTGAAGTGCCAATACTTTGGCCACCTGATGCCAAGAGCCGACTCATTAGAAAAGACTCTGATGCTGGGAAAGATTGAAGGCAGAAGAAGGGGACGACCAAGGATGAGATGGTTGGACGGCATCACTGATTCAATGGACAGAAGTTTGAGCAAATTCCGGGAGATAGTGAAGGACAGGGAGGCATGGCGTTCTGCAGTCCACGGGGTCGCAAAGAGTGAGCCACTAAACAACAGCAACAAAGTTTCAAACATGTATTCAAAGCAGTGAAATATCAGCACCAGTAGTCTGTGATAAAGTATTCACACAGCATGCTATCAGACTATTCTCCCGTTTGTCTACTCAGATAACCCTTAATTTTTGCTTTCATTGTGATGTGAGCTACATATTCAGCCTCCCAATATTTTTTCAGAATCCGGTGATACATCTGGACCTTCTTTTTCACAACCATTTCTCTTTTTTTCCTTTTTTACTTTTCGTCTCTCTCTTTGACTCTTAACCATCCATGCTATCAGGAAGTTACCTTCCCACCCAAGACCACATATCACATTCCAGCTCAGAGGGAACTGGTCATCTTTCGGGCCTGGTTTCCTGCTTTGTGTGTGGCCCCAGACACACCCAGGAGCCCTAAGCCTTGAATGTGGTACAGAGGATCATATTCTTGGTGCTGCAAGGAGGGAATGTGATTACATTTAAAAACAACAAGCAATTATTCTCCTCCCCTTTTGAAATTAAGCAAATAAGTGTGTACATTAGGCACTGTATCACTCACAAGAGCAAAATAAAATGCTATTGCGTTTTCCAGGTAGTTGTGTAAGAAATCCCATTTTCTACATATTTTTATTTTGAAAAAAAATGTCATTCTTTTATATATATGTGTGTGGAATATATGTATATAGAATATTACTCAACCGCAAAAAAAAAAAAAATGAAATTCTGTCATTTACAACAAAATGGATGGATCTGGGTGGTATTATGCTTGATGAAATAAGTCAGACAGAGAAATAAAAATTCTGTTTATTTTCTATTATATGTGGAATCTGAAAAACAAAACAAATAAGCCAATACAACAAAAGAGAAACTGACACAGATACAGAGAATAGCTAGTGGTTACAAGGAGAAAGAAAATTGGTGGAAGAGGGCAGAAAGGGGAAGAGGATTAAGAGGTATAAACTGCTGCAGCTTCTGCTGCTGCTGCTGCTGCTGCTAAATCGTTTCAGTCGTGTCCAACTCTGTGTGACCCCATAAACGGCAGCCCACCAGGCTCCCCCATCCCTAGGATTCTCCAGGCAAGAACACTGGAGTGGGTTGCCATTTCCTTCTCCAATGCATGAAAGTGAAAAGTGAAAGTGAAGTCACTCAGTCGTGTCCGACTCTTAGCGACCCCATGGACTGCAGCCTACCAAGCTCCCCATCCATGGGATTTTCCAGGCAAGAGTACTGGAGTGGGTTGCCATTTCCTTCTCCAATAAACTGCTAGATATAAATAAATAATATACTAGAATGTAATGTGCAGCACAGAGTATGTAGCAACATTATGTAATAATTTAAATAAAGTGTAATACACAAAAACATTGAATCAATATGTTGCATACATGACACTATAAATCAACTATACTTCAATAAGAAAGAAACAGTAAAAATGATACACTTAAATATTCCAGTTATGAGTGCTTCACCTAAATATTTAAAACATCTAACTGCAAACTAACAGAGGCTAGCAGATAATTTATTTAAAGATATAAATTTGGCTAAGAATCCAAAAGAATTTTGTATAAATAGTAAAATCTTTTCCAATTGATTTCCTAGAAATTTAAATTTGAGTACATAACAATACTTTACAACAATATATAAAAGATAAAATCTGCCAGAGTCCCAAAGTCTGTTCTGTACATCTGTGTCTCTTTTTCTGTTTTGCATATAGGGTTATGGTTCAGGATGGGGAACACAAGTAAATCCATGGCTGATTCGTGTCAATGTATGGCAGAAACCACTACAATATTGTAAAATAATTAGCCTCCAACTGATAAAAATAAATTTAAAAAAAGCTAAAGGGAAAATAAAATAAAATAAAATGCAAGGTTCAAAAAAAAAAGATAAAATCTGCAATTTTATTTGGTGAGGCAAACACTATGTAAGACAGAATCACATCCAGGAGAATCAAATTTTATGACAAAAAGCAAGAATCTGAGAAATGAGTAGTAAACAGGGAAAATTCTTTTTCATCTCTAAATCTGATGTTTACTTTGGAAGCCTACATGAAAAAACATTCATTCTCTTTTTATATACAGTTTTAAAGGAGGGAGGGGCAACATAAGAGTGCTATGGGTATGGGAGGTACAAATTATTGAGTGTAAGATAGGCTACAAGGATGAACTGTACAACACAGGAAATATAGTCAATATTTTGCAATTACTGTAAATGGAGCATAACCTTTAAAAATTATGTGAAAAAGCCCATTCATTTAAATGTAAATTCTATGTTTAAATATTTTCATAAAATGCATCTGAAGTTAATAATATAGTCTTATATGTCATTCAGATTATTTAATTGCTGTTTTTTAAAATGAATAAGTAATTGATATAAATTTCAAAAATTCTAAGAATTTAAGTCTAAGATGTATCCATCTTTACTTAATGAAATATCATTTTACAGTTTCATTATGTGTAATGTTGTGTTTTACACAAAAAGAAGTGTAAAATGTTCTCACTTCTTTTTGTTTATATTATTATTTTTCTTCTTGCTAGATATCTACCAATTCCCTATCTATTTTCTCAGCCAAATGCCTGAGAAATGCCTGAGAGAACTGACTTTATCTACTTAATTACGATTGGTACCATTTGAGCAGAAAGATTGGTTCAGCTCTCCTTCTAGGTAAATTGTCATATCATCTACTGGTATTTTAGCTCCATCATCCTATCTTCTTCCTCAAAAAGTGACCAGATAACCTACCATTGTCTTATCTATCATGTATAATTATACTTCTTCTCCTAGATTTTACTGCAAATTCACAGGTAATGGTCAGCAGCAATAACATTGCTAAATCACCTTTTTATTTTTCAACCAATGTCCTTCAGAAAACATTATTTCCTACATCCATTCCTACCCATAGGACTATCATTCTCTGCCACTTCTTTGTCCTCATATTTTTCCACTACTGAGTATTGCTTTGAAAGCAAGCAAATTATTATGTATATGAAATACATACATAAAATCATAATAAGTAAGGCAATGAGAAAAATTGTGTTAAATTTCAAAAGTGACATATAATCATCATTGAGGAAGTCAATATAACAAACTACATTATCTTTCTTATTATATATGCATATTTTAGACTCTAAATGGATTAATCAATAATAGCAAAAATGTGTATGTGATAATATGGTCTTCTACATAAAGAAACTTACTTGTACATATCAACCATTCTAATGAAAAAATAGCTGCAACAAAAGGTCTTCATTACATACTGCAAAGCAGTTCAACATTTAAAGTTAATATCAAAGTAGTCCAATGCCATATTCTTGCATAAAACAGTTTTAGGGCATTATATAAATCTTATGTTACAATAATTTGAATAATACCCTACTGATGGCCAGAAAAAAATTTTCCAGTCTCTATCTGTTCATGAGTTGTCCTTGCTCATTTTTCCAAACAGAGATGGTTACTTTTCAGGACTTGCTGCTGCTGCTGCTAAGTTGCTTCAATCGTGTCCGACTCTGTGCGACCCCATAGACAGCAGCGCACCAGGCTCCCCCGCCCCTGGGATTCACCAGGCAAGAACACTGGAGTGGGTTGCCATTTCCTTCTCCAATGCAGGAAAGTGAAAAGTGAAAGTGATGTCGCTCAGTCGCTCTTAGCGACCCCAGGGACTGCAGCCTACTAGGCTCCTCCGTCCATGGGATTTTCCAGGCAAGAGTACTGGAGTAGGGTGCCATTGCCTTCTCCATTTCAGGACTTACTATATAACAAAATATTAGCCACCACAAGTTGCATCTCTACTCCACTCCTAAATATTTCTAATTACTGCACTTTAAAACGTATTCACAATGGATATTAAAATTCATGAATATAAAAATATTAAAATAATATCTTGGAATTCCACAGCAATGTGTTCCTTAAAAGAAGCTTTTATTTCATCATTACACAGAGTGGTCAGTTTTGAGAGTAAAGTGTGCTAGTTGCTCAGTCACGTCTGATTCTTTGCAACCCCATGAACTGTAGCCTGCCTGCCAGGCTCCTCTGTCCATGGAATTCTCCAGGCAAGAATACTGCAGTGGGTAGCCATTTCCTTAGAGTAGCTTCCCGACCCAGGGTTTGGACCCAAGTCTCCTGCATTGCAAGCAGATTCCTTACTGTCTGAACCATCAGGGAAGCCAGTATAAGAGTATTAATTTTCAGTTCTATGAGGTAATTTTTCATGACGTTAGAATGCAAATATCACACATTAATTGCTAATTGCTGGTTATATTTTTGAAATAAGTGATGTTCGAATGACAAACAGAAAAGAATGTATGGAAGTCAGATTGACCAGACTTGAGGGAGTGAAAATCCAAGTCTCATGCCTTGTACCCTGAGGTCTGCTCTATTTTTGTGACTCAAATGCTTTTGTTAGAAGCACTGGCTAGACGTACAGGCTCTCTCTCTCTCTCTCTAACGCATGCACACACAAAAGCACAAACAATATCAGCAGTATCAAAAAATAAAACTCACCTTTATGACTTTTGCTTAGCATAGGTGATTTTCTATAGTGATCTATTGGATAAGGCACCATCTTAAGAAGGAAATTGTTTCACGTCTGTCACTTGTGGCCCAAAGAAAGTCTTAACTTGGTCCTGAGTTGTGTTGGCAGGATTTTGAAATATCTTTGTGTCCCTTCTACAAACACAGAGGAGGAAGAGATTTTATGACCCAAGGCAATATTCCTGGATCAGAGAGGTTTCAGTTGTATGAATCAGGTTTCTGGTTCTTGAGTGCTGCAGGTGCAGTATGGAATTAACCAGAAGCAGGAAAGGAGACCTATGTACTCTGAACCTTTTATGATCATAAAACAATACTTCAATAGCAGTTATTCATTTGAATTAATTCACAAATAACTGCATATACACAGAAAATCAACTGATAAATCTCAGATTAGATTTCTTTTTTAATTTTTCTCTTCGTTCAAGTCAACCATAGAGTGTCTAGTGCTGAAACAGGAAGAACTTTTTTGTTCACTTGATCATTTATGTAGACCAATTATAGACCAATTAAACTAAGCCAGAATTGTTACTGCTTAACAATCCTGCCCAGGTCCTATCTCAGACTAATCAAATAGAAATTTCTTAGGGGTGGAAGGAAGGAAGAGAAGGCAGAACTATGAATCGGTAATTTAAAATATATTCTCAACTGATTATACGGTGCCCTAGTACTCCCGTGATCAGTTATGTCCCACTCTTGTATGCCCCCATCGACTGCAGCCTGCCAGGCTCCTCTGGCCATGGGATTTTCCAGACAAGAATACTGAAGTGGGTTGCCATTTCCTCCTCTGGGGATCTTCCCAACCCAGGGATTGAATCTTGGTCTCTAGCATTGCAGGCAGATTCTTTACCTCTGAACCAACAGGGAAGCTGATTGTACAGTACAACCCAGAATTAAGAAATGCAGTCTTAGGCTGACTGACTTCTCCATACCTCCTACCCCTTATCTGTCAGCTCCTGTTAAGCCCTCAAATCAAGGTGAGGTGGAAGGGAGTGTATTGTTCAAGGATCCTCTTATCAAACCAGCCACTGATTATCCAAAGAAATATTTTGAACTCTGTTCAATCACAATTGAGTTTTCTTGATTCTTATCACTGTCTTCATGAGTATAAAGACACTGGTCCCTCAATAAAAAATGTGTTGTATGTCACTAAAAATCATGAGGGTAGTTAAAGTATAATTAGTCTTTGAGTAAAGGTAGAGCTTAGTACTTTGCTCTAAGCCTGCACAGGGCAAGTTATATTTTGAATCCATTTGTAAAACTTGCAGTTTGGACCTCAAAGCCCTGTTAACTAAAAAATTTATTTACAATGTAAAAGTTGA
Organism: Muntiacus reevesi; assembly: GCF_963930625.1. Taxonomy (NCBI): domain Eukaryota; kingdom Metazoa; phylum Chordata; class Mammalia; order Artiodactyla; family Cervidae; genus Muntiacus; species Muntiacus reevesi. The sequence continues at coordinate 27,015,314 of NC_089268.1, read as the reverse complement.
GTTGTGTTTTTTAAATTAATTTATTCATTTTAATTGGAGGCTAATTACTTTACAATTTTGTGTTAGTTTTTGCCATACATTGACATGAAACAGCCATGGGTATACATGTGTCCCTCATCCTGAGCCCCCATTCCACCTCCCTTCCCGTCTCATCCCTCAGGGTTGTCCCAGTGCACTGACTTCAAGTGCCCTGTTTCATGCATCGAACTTGGACTGGTGATGTATTTCACATATGGTAATATACATGTTTCAGTGTTATTCTCTCAAATCATCCATCCTCCTCTTGTCCCACAGGGTCCAAAAGTCTGTTCTTCATATCTGTGTCTCTTTTGCTGTCTCACATATAGGGGCATCGTTACTGTTAGGTAGTTAGAATAGGAAATAGGAGTCCAAAATGGTGGTGGCTAAAAGACAAGGAAGGGAAAAGTCCGTGAAAATAGAAAAAGAGGAGCCAAAGGGCTCTCTCCCTCTCTGTCTCTCCCCCGCTTGCTCGCTCTCTCTCTCTCTCTCTCTCTCCCTCTCTCTCTCTCTCTCTCTCTCTCTCTCTCTCTCGGGGCCTCTCTCTCTTTCTCTCTAGTGTTCTCTTTCTTTCTCTCCCTCTTTCTCTCCCATGCGCTGGGGCACTCTTCTTCGCGTCTTTGAGTCGACATGCCCTCAGGCCTGGAGGATGGATTCTCCTGCCATTTTCTAAATAAAATAAACCTGTAAAACTGATTTGTCTAAGAGCTATAACATGGTCTGTCCAACACCCAAGAGCTTTAATGTCTGTCACTCCAAATCTTTGTTGTGACGAGACAGAACCAAGGAGTATACACTCACCTGACATCACCATCTTTCTAAATTCCATATATATGTGTTAATATACTGTACTGGTGTTTCTCTTTGTGACTTACTTCACTCTATATAATAGGCTCCAGTTTCATCCACCTCATTAGAACTGATTCAAATGTGTTTTTTTTAAGAGCTGAATAATATTTCATTGTGCATATGTACCACAGCTTTCTTACCCATTCATCTACCAATGGACATCTAGGTTGTTTCCATGTACTAGTTATTGTGAACAGTGCTGTGATGAACATTGGGGTACACGTGGCTCTTTCCTTGAGTGTATGCCCAGCAGTGGGATTGCTGGGTCATATGGCAGTTCTATTTCCAGTTTTTTAAGAAATCTCCACACTGTTCTCTATAGTGGCTATAGTAGTTTGCATTCCCCCCAACAGTGTAAGAGCATTCCCTTTTCTCCGAACCCTCTCCAGCATTCATTGTTTGTAGACTTTTGATAGCAGCCATTCTGACCGGTGGGAGATGGTACCTCATTGTGGTTTTGATTTGCATTTCTGCATCACTATGAACAAAGATACTGGAGGTGATAGAATTGCAGTTGAGCTATTTCAAATCCTGAAAGATGATGCTGTGAAAGTGCTGCACTCAATATATAAGCAAATTTGGAAAACTCAGCAGTGGCCACAGTACTGGAAAGGTCAGTTTTCATTCCAGTCCCTAAGAAAGGCATTCCCAAAGAATGCTCAAACTACCACACAATTGCACTCATCTCACATGCTAGTAAAGTAATGCTCAAAATTCTCCAAGCCAGGCCTCAGCAATACATGAACCGTTAACTTCCAGATATTCAAGCTGGTTATAGAAAGGGCAGAGGAACCAGAGGTCAAATTGCCAACATCTGCTGGATCATTGAGAAAGCAACAGAGTTCCAAAAAAACATCTATTTCTGCTTTATTGACCATGCCAAAGCCTTTGACTGTGTGAATAACAATAAACTGTGGAAATTTCTGAAAGAGATGGGAATACCAGACCACCTGACCTGCCTCTTGAGAAAACTGTATGCAGGTCAGGAAGCAACAGTTAGAACTGGACATGGAACAACACACTGGTTCCAAATAGGAAAAGAAGTACGTCAAGGCTGTATATTTTCACCTTGCTTATTTAACTTATATGCAGAGTACATCATGAGTAACGCTGGGCTGGAAGAAGCACAAGCTGGAATCAAGATTGCCGGGAGAAACATCAATAACCTCAGATATGCAGATGACACCACCCTTATGGCAGAAAGTGAAGAGGAACTAAAAAACCTCTTGATGAATGTGAAAGAGGAGAATGAAAAAGTTGGCTTAAAGCTCAACATTCAGAAAACTAAGATCATGGCATCTGGTCCCATCACTTGATGGCAAATAGATCGGGAAACGGTGGAAACAGTGGCTGAATTTATTTTGGGGGGCTCCAAAATCACTGCAGATGGTGACTGCAGCCATGAATTTAAAAGACGCTTACTCCTTGGAAGGAAAGTTATGACCAACCTAGACAGCATATTAAAAAGTAGAGATATTACTTTGCTAACAAAGGTCTGTCTAGTCTAGGCCATGGTTTTTCCAGTGGTCATGTATGGCTGTGAGAGTTGGACTGTGAAGAAAGGTGAGCACCAAAGAATTGATGCTCTAGAACTGTGGTGTTGGAGAAGACTCTTGAGAGTCCCTTGGATTGCAAGGAGATCCAACCAGTCCATCCTAAAGGAGATCAGTCCTGGGTGTTCATTGGAAGGACTGTTGTGAAACGAAACTCCAGTACTTTGGCCACCTCATGTGAAGAGTTGACTTATTGGAAAAGTATCTGATGCTGGGAGGATTGGGGGCAGGAGGAGAAGGGAACGACAGAGGATGAGATGGCTGGATGGCATCACCGATTCAATGGACATAAGTTTGACACGACTGAGAGACTGAACTGACTGAACTGATAATGAGTGATGTTGAGCATCTATTCATGTGTTTGTTAGCCATCTGTATGTCTTCTTTGGAGAAATGTCTGTTTAGTTCTTTGGCCCATTTTTTGATTGGGTCGTTTATTTTTGGAATTGAGCTGCAGAAGCTTCTTGTATATTTTTTTGATATTAATTCTTGGTCATTTGCTTCATCTGTCATTACTTTCTCCCATTCTGAAGAATGTCTTTTCTCCTTGCTTATAGTTTCCTTCATTGTGCAAAAACTTTTAAATTTAATTAGGTCCCATTTGTTTATTTTTGCTTTTATTTCCATTACTCTGGGAGGTGGGTCATAGAGGATCCTGCTGGGATTTATGTCAAAGAGTGTTTTGCCTATGTTTTCCTCTAGGAGTTTTATAGTTTCTGGTCTTACAGTTAGATCTTTAATCCGTTTTGAGTTTATTTTTGTGTATGGTGTTAGAAAGTGTTCTAGGTTCATTCTTTTATAGGTGGTTGACCAGTTTCCCTAGCCCCACTTGTTAAAGAGATTATCTTTTCTCCATTGTATATTCTTGCCTCCTTTGTCAAAGATAAGGTGTCCATGGGTGCGTGGATTTATCTCTGGGCTTTCCGTTTTGTTCCATTGATCTATATTTTTGTCTTTGTGGCAGTTCCATACTGTCTTGATGACTGTAGCTTTCTAATATAGTCTGAAGACAGGCAGGTTGATTTCTCCATTTCCATTCTTCTGTCTCAAGATTGCTTTGGCTATTTGAGGTTTTTTTGTATTTCCTAGAAATTGTGAAATTATGTGTTCTAGTTCTGTGAAAACTACCATTGGTAGCTTGATAGGGATTGCATTGAATCTATAGGTTGCTTTGGGTAGAATACTCATTTTCACTATGTTGAGTCCTCTGATCCATGAACATCGTATATTTCTCCATCTATTTGTGTCATCTTTGATATCTTTCATCAGTGTTTTATAGTTTTCTATATATAGGTCTTTTGTTTATTTAGGTAGATTTATTCCTAAGTATTTTATTATTTTCATCACAATGGTGAATGGAATTTTTTTCTTAATTTCTCTGTTTCTCATTGCTAGTGTATAGGAATGCAAGAGATTTTTGTGTATTAATTTTATATCCTGCAACTTTACTATATTCATTGATTAGCTTTTCTGGTGATGTCTTTAGTGGTTTCTATGTAGAGGATCATGTCATCTGCAAACAGTGAGAGTTTTACTTTTTTAACAGATATATTGAGAACTTGAAGACTGGGGAGATAGCATCTCAAGTAACTTTGAGAGAACTGCTCCAAGGAGGTGAGGGGGGAGCTAACATATTTAGGAGTTTTACAACAAAGAAGAGGCAGTAGGAACAAAAGACTACTCTTAATAAAAGAAAACTAGACATCTCAAGCTAAAGAATCTAGCACTTTATATATATATATATATATATATATATATATATATATATATATATATATATGAAGAAGCAAGTACCTGGGCTCGCTAAAATCATTTCTTTGACATGCACCTCAGCTACTTATCTCATCATAAGTATCCTCAGGGCTCACTGTAGCGAATGGCTGCTCTCTGGTGGCTGCTATGGGGGCAGGTACCCTTGGTAATCCTGGGGGCAGGAGTACGTCAAGGTTGTATATTGTCACCCTGCTTATTTAACTTATGTGCACAGTACATCATGAGAAATGCTGGACTGGATGAAGCACAAACTGGAATCAAGATTGCCAGCAGAATTATCAATAACCTCAGATATGCAGATGAACCACCCTTATGGCAGACAGCGAAGAAAAGCTAAAGAGTCTCTTGTTGAAAGTCAAAGAGGAGAGTGAAAAAGTTGGCTTAAAGCTCAACATTCAGAAAACTAAGATCATGGCATCTGGTCCCATCACTTGATGGCAAATATATGGGGAAACAGTGGAAACAGTGACAGACATTATTTTGGGGGGACTCCAAAATCTCTGCAGATGCTGATTGCAGTCATGAAATTAAAAGATGCTTGCTCCTTTGAAGAAAAGCTATGACCAACCTAGACAGCATACTAAAAAGCAGAGACATTACTTTGCCAACAAAGACCCTCTAGTCGTCAAAGCTATGGTTTTTCCAGTAGTCATGTATGGATGTGAGAGTTAGACTATAAAGAAAGCAGAGCATCAAAGAATTGATGCTTTTGAATTGTGGTGTTAGAGAATATTCTTGAGAGTCCCTTGGACTGCAAGGAGATCCAACCAGTCCATTCTAAAGGAAATCAGGCCTGACTATTCATAGAAAGGACTGATGCTGAAGCTAAAAATCCAATACTTTGGCCACCTAATGCGAAGAACTGACTCATTGGAAAAGACCCTGATGCTGGGAAAGATTGAAGGTGGGAGGAGGAGGGGACAACAGAGGATGAGATGGTTAGATGGCATCACTAATTTCATTGACATGAGTTTGAGTAAACTCTGGGAGTTAGTGATGCACAGGGAGGCCTGGCATGCTACAGTCCATGGGGTTGCAAAGAGTTGGACAGGACTGAGCAACTGAACTGAATTAACGGAACTCTTTAGTTCCTTCCTAAGTCCCCTTAGGACTGACCAGCTCACCTGTGCTGCAGTAGATGATTGTGACATGCTTTGTTTACTGATATGCTGGCAATATTTTATTCCTCACTTTGAAACTTGCTTAAGTATATAATAATCTCAGTTAGAGATTTAGGTTTTCATTTCCTAAAAGTCTGAGGTTTGACAAGTGTATAAATGCCACTCAGCTTTTAAGGAAAAAAAAAAATAGACTTAGCAATTCACCTAATCTAAACCTTGATGTTAATGTTAAAGGGTCACCATGTTGCACCTCTCCAATCCAGATGTCAAAGTCCATAGAAGAGTTTTGCAAACTACAGTCTGTGGACATGTTCTGCATGGGTGCATGCTCAGATGCTTCAGTCATGGCTGACTCTTTGTATCTCCAAGGACTGTAGCCCACCAGGCTCCTCTGTCCAAGGGATTCTCAAGGCAAGAATACTGGAGTGGGTTGCCATTTCCTTCTCCAAGGGGATCTTTCTGACCCAGGGATCAAACCCGGGTCTCTTGCATTGCAGGTGGATTCTTTACTGACTGAACTACCAGTGAAGCCGGTAAACCACCACTAAATTGCATTTATTTTTAATACTATTTGCTAAGTCATATCTGACTGTTTTGCAACCCAGAATGAACTGTAACTCCTCAGGCTCCTCTGTCCATGGGATTTCCCAGGCAAGAATACTGGAGTGGGTAGGCATGCCTTCTTCCAGGGGATCTTCCAGGCCCAGGGATCAGACCTGTGTCTTCTGTCTCTTGCATTGCACTGATTCTTTACAACTGAGCCCCCAGGGAAGCCCTGTGGACCTGTTCTGACCACTGTAAACTTTTTTATAGTTCACAACCAAGAAGATTTTTCACATTTTAAAAAGGATACGGGGGAGGGGCGGGCAAAATATATGACACAGACTACATGTGACCTCCAAAAACTAAAAGATTTACTTTATGGCCCTTTATAGAATAAACTTACTGATTTCTAGTCTATAGGATTGATATTGAGGTATGCAGTGCACACTTGTGCAGCTTTATAAGGTCTCCATGATATTTTCATATTTTGTCCAAATATGTATTGTATGTATTGTATGTATGTATGTATTGTATATGTATTGTATGTATTGTATGTATTTTGTATTTCATATTTTGTCCAAAACTGCTCCGTCCTTTAGCTTTTCCTTTCAAGCTTCTGTTTATATTTGATACTTGTCTCCCTGTTTCTGTTTTTAAATAATATGAATTATTATTAACAGAAAAACCTAACCTACAATTTTTCTATTTATTCATTCATCTATTTTCTTTAAAACGATGTCTTATTTTTCTCTCCTGTGTAGCAAAAAGCTCTACTCAAGGATGAAAAATATGCTATTGTTAAGTCACTAAGTGGTGTCAGACTCTTTGTGACCCCATGGACTGCAGCATACCAGCCTCCTCTGTCCTTCACTATCTCCCGGAGTTTGCTCAAATTCATGCCCATTGACGTGGTGATGCTATTCAACCCTCTCATCTTCTGTCATCCTCTTCTCTTTTTGTCTTCAATCTTTCCCAGCATCAGGATCTTTTCTAATGCATCAGCTCTTTGCATCAGGTGGCCAAAGTATTGGAACTTCAGCTTCAGCATCAGTCCTTCCAATGAATATTTAGAGTTGATTTCCTTTAGGATTGACTGGTTTGATCTTCTTGCAGTCTAAGGGACTCTCAAGAGTCTTCTTCAGCACCATAAATTGAAAACATCAAATCTCTGGGCACTCAGCCTTCTTTACGGTCCAATTCTCACATCTGTACATGACACATAAATAAAACACACCTCAAAATGTACACTAGCTTTTTGTGTATATCTGTGTGATCTCTGACATATGGGTATACTGGATTGGATTCCAGATTTGCCAATCATGTATGACTCCTCCTGGAAACATGAGGTACATACATCAGTAAACGAAGGATGTCACTGTCATCAGGGATTGCAGCCACAGCCAATCAATGTTGAGTTGGTGAGCCCTAAGAGAACTCAGGAAAGAAAAGAATATGTGCCATCTAGCAGCCATCAGGCTTCCTAGGGCTTCCCAGAGGCTCAGTAGTAAAGAATCCACATGCCAATGAAGGAGCTGTAGGAGACCTGGGTTTGATCCCTGGGTCGGGAAGATCCCCTGGAGGAGGAAAAGGCAATCCACTCAAGTATTATTGCCAAGATATTCCCATAGACAGAGGAGCCTGGTGGGCTACAGTCCATGGGGTCACAAAGAGTCGGATACGGCTGAGGAACTGAACACACACAGCAACCATCAGACAGCAACCACTCCCCATGGTGAATTCTGAAGGGACTCAGGATGGGAAAGAAAACACAGGATAGTGGCCCCACATAGCTGAGGTGCATAGCAAAGGAATGATTTCAGTGAACCCAGACTCTTGCCATACAAAGAAAAGTACTAAATTCCTTAACTTGAGATGTCTCCTTGTTGTTTAGTCGCTCAATTGTGTCCAACTCTTTGTGTCCCCATGGATTGCAGTATGCCAGGCTTCCCTGTCCTTCATAATCTCTGCCATCTACCTTTCCCAACACCAGGGTCTTTCCAAATAAGTTGGCTTTTCACACCAGGTTGCCAAAGTATTGGAGCTTCAGCTTCAGCATCAGTCCTTCCAATGAATATTCAGGATTTATTTCCTTTAGGATTGACTGGTTTATCTCCTTGCAGTTCAAGGGATTCCCAAGAGTCTTCTCCAACACCACAGTACAAAAGCATCAATTCTTTGGTGCTCAACTTTCTTTATGGTCCAGCTCTCACATCCATACATAATTACTGGAAACCCAAATAGATTTGACTATGTGGACCTTTGTTGGCAAAGTAATGCCTCTGCTTTTTAATGAGTTGTCTAGTTTTCTTTTATTAACAATACTTTTCTGTTCCTACTATCTGTTCTTTGTTGCAAAACTCCTATATATCCAGGCTCCCCCCTCACTTCCTTGGAGTAGTTTTCTCAAGGTTACTTGAGATGCTGACTCCCAGGCTTGAAGTCCTTAGTATGTCTTCTGAATAAAACATAGCTCTCAACTTTTTAGTTGTGTACATTATTTTTTTAGTTGACAAAAGCAATACCAGAATAAACATATATTTGGGGATTAGTTTATGTAGACACACCTAGGAAGGTTTAGCATTCCAAAAACCACAAAATTTCTTAAATATGAAATCTCTGTGTGATGTGTATAGAACTTTGGTTCTTCAGGCTATGTGCAAATGATTATTACACACACTCACTTAGAATACACTTAAAATCATAAAAGTGTAATAGGATAAACTGGAAAATATACCCAGTAATCTGGACCTTCTCCATCTCAACCAAAAAAGCTTTGAGTCTATGGACAACACAGGCTTCAGAAAGTTTTTTCCTGTGTCAGCAACTGCTCTGTGCTCCTTACAGGTGTACAGGGCACAGGTGGTGCCCATCGTTATGAAAGGACATTTATGAGTATATTCAAACTTAGCAACATATTTACTCAACCTTAATTCAAAGAAGCTAAAAAATTCTTATATTTAATATATGCATCACCTAGACTCTGCAGTTTTTATTAGGTCTCAATTGATGATCATAGATATTTTTCACATTTTTAAAATAACAATGCTTCAGCTTGTGGTTGTGAAGTTGTACAAGTTTGATTCTTGTTCCATTTATGAGGTTATTTATTGCCCACAGATGAGCCAACCTTTCTGTTGTTCCCTAAGGGAGAATTCTGTCTACTTTCCAATACCCTCCAGAGAGGAGATTCTTATTCTTCCCCTTATTTTTCTCTTTCCTGTCATTACCCAGACATCTAGCAGCCCTTTTTATGAAACATTTCCATCCCATGCACTCCAGTCTCTTGGCTTCCTCCTGCCAATCTCTTCTTTCATAGAGATATTTTTCCTTCCTGATGGTACATCATATTTTATTGATGAGTGTTAAGCAGAGCATTATTTTAATTACCATATAGTATATCCTCATGGGAATGTATTAGTTAATTCTTTCCTCCCGTTCACACCAGGCAAAAACACACCAGAAACAATTTGCTCATTGTTTTATTCATTTTGGCTTTGTTTTCAGAAATGTTTTTTAATACAGATACTTAGATCTTAGGCTTGTTTACTTACAGCACAGTCTACAAACATGAGAGGGCATTATCCAATAGAAACCATATCCGCTTTTACCAGTATTTCTGGCAATTGCCCATCTTATAGAGCTTCACTGGGGGCTCAGTGGTAAAGAATCCATCTGCACAAAGCAGAAGACACGGGTCCCATCCTTGGGTTGGGAAGATCCCTTGGAGAAGGGAGTGGCAGCCCACTCCAGTATTCTTGCCATGGGAAATCCAATGGACAGAGGAGCCTGGTGGGTTACAGTCCAAGGGGTTGCAAAAGAGTTGGTCACAACTTAGTGACAGAACAACAAGCCCATCTTATAAGGATATTCATTCCTTCTGACTTTTCTCTGCACTTTCTCCCTCCCGCCCTCTCAAAAGTATTTGTCTAGTGTTTAATCGGTTGTACCAGTTACACTTTTACTTCTATTTTGTTAAGTATATTAATTAAGTACTGGTTGTACCAGTTACACTTTTACTTCTATTTTGTTAAGTATATTAATGTTGATATTTTTCCCTGTACAGTGAGAGTCTTTTCACTTAGCTCATATCTGTGCTTAATCCTTCAGTTGTGTCCAACTCTTCACAGTCCCATGGACTATAGTCTGCCAGAGAACCAAAGTCTAAAAAGAGGTTTTAGGACAACACAAAATGTGTTCTGGTGAAAGGTGAAAATGTGAAATCTATCTGTCATATCATAGAAAGACACACCCCTAGCCTCATAATCCAGGGATACCCCCACACTAAGGGGTTTTCATCTTACAGTAAGAAGGGTTTCTGGGGAGGTGAGGGCATAGTACTCCCCCTTGTAGAGCCTGATGACCCAGAAACCATTCTGTGGGGGCATTGGGATGCTCCCCTTCCTTCTTACATTCTTGCAACAAACTCCTAGGTCCCAAGAACAGGTGTTCCCAACCTGCACCTTCCAGAAGTAGTTCCCTGAGCTGATGCTCAGTTGACCCAGCACACAAAGAATGGAGTCGAATCTCTGTGTGGAGCTGGGAAGATCTTGACACTTGTTTTGCCAGGAAACTCGTCTCCTTTATTCAGACAGGAGGAGAACAGGATGAGCTGTGGCTGCATCCAGGGTCATATTTGCTGCAAAGACAAGTGGACCATCATGTTTCTGGAAAGGGTCTCAGTAGACCTGGCCCAGAGGGTTCTCACTCTCTGAGGACTCCTCTGACCCTGGGTAGATCCAGCTCACTTCCACTCAACGTCCCTCCAGGCTGTCCCACAAAGAGAAAGGTCCCTCGTGGATCATCACATACTCACCAGCTTTGAATTCTTTCCTCCAACCTACAAGGAAAAAGTGAACATGAGAACCCACTATCTGAAAAACATAGCTGCCTGTCTGTCCAAAATACTATGAGTATAAATTCCCTAGAATTAATTAAAGAATAATAGCACCAAAGAAAATACTCTTTAATACCTTGAACTTCTGTTTACAATCTACTAAATTATGTCTGACTTGAGACCTGATCCATCCTTAGCCCTCTCAGAAGGGTAGACATTCTTGCAGGATAAATATCTAGAATCTATTTTTAGTGTTAGAGAGGAAATAGGGAACATGGCATGTCTGGTCAAATAATTTATTTTTCAAGTCAGTTTCCACAGCATTTAACTTATGAAAACCACCCTACATATGCTCAGAACACATTGTAAGATACAATTAAAACAAACAAAAAAAATCTGTTAAAATGTAATGTTTCAAACACATTATTATCTGTTTATGAGTAATCTATAGAATTCAAGTTATGTATACTATGGAGTTTCCTTAATTTTCAGTATACTATTTTGCACATTGTAGCTGTTCATTTAGAATATCTTTGATAGTAGGATGTTATTCATCAGAGCCCATATCACTAACCAGGATATAATGGTGCATTCCTCCAGGCTGGAAAAGAACAAATAGGAAACCCTTTACCTTTTTTCCTTCCCTGTTTTTCTCTTGTCTTTTTCATCCCTCCCTGTCTTTATCCCATTTACTCTTTTGAATTCCTTGGACTTCCTCTTCTATCCTGCATCACCTTTATATTCCATTTTCTTTCAGATGTGATAATAAAAATTATTATCACGTGAGTGTAAGACAGAATAAACAAAAGGTGATAGGGACAGAGTTGGAGCATCACAGAGACAGCATGAGATAAAGACAAGGCAGAAAGGAGGAGAAGAGGAAGAATATGTTGAATAATTCCTCATTTACATTTCAGAGAGAATTCATCAAAATACAGAAATTTATGGGCTTCCCTGGTGGCTCAGATGGTAAAGAATCTGCCTGCAGTGTGGAAGACCTGGGTTTGATTCCTGGGTTGGGAAGATCCCCTGGAGGAGGGCATGGCAATCCACTCCAGTATTCTTGCCTGGAGAATACCTGTGGACAGAAAAGACTGGCAGGCTATAGTCCAAGAGGTCGTAGAGAGTCGGACATGACTGAGTGACTAAGCACAGCACAGTACAGAGAAAGAAAAATAAATGCTTCTTTGCCAACTGTAGACCTTTTAATTTTTATTCCCATATCTTATCCTATTGCTATAGAGACAGGACCCAAGAGAGATGGAAGGATGAAACTTTCTGAGGGATAACCCTTTACTCACCATGTTTGAACTGAACCTTCCTCCTGTCTGAGAGAAAACACACAAATATGAATATATATGACAGGATTTCTTAACAGTATAAAGAAGATGAGTTAAAGCTGTACATCTGCTAACAGTTGTGTCTGCATATTTGCCAAGTAATGCATATTTCTAAAATAATCAGAGAAAGCTCTAAAGTCTATTCTAAATGAAAAATTCACTTCAATTTGAAGAGAACTATCTGATACATAGGGTCATGAGAATTTAAACAGTTCACACAGTGCAGTCCTAAAAACTATATTGTAGGACTACCTCATAAAATAGCCTTAGACTGTAGAGATACATTGTCACTGAAGTTTACTTGAGCAAAAAGTGCAATATAAAATATCCTGAAGGAAGAGTAATTTCTTGAATTAGTGTTTGAATTGAAGTAAAAATGAATAATAACTAAGGTAGGGAAGAGAAAATAAGTAGGCAAAATCAGGAAAAATATTTATAGACATTGGATTATCTGAGAGTATAATGCCCAAATTTCTCCAAGCCAGGCTTCAATAGTACATGATCTGTGAACTTCCAGATGTTCAAACTGGATTTAGAAAAGGCAGAGGAATCAGAGATCAAATTGTCTACATCAGTTGGACTATTGAAAAAGCAAGAGAGTTACACAAAAACATCTACTTCTGCTTTATTGACTACACCAAAGCCTTTGACTGTGTGGATCACAATAAACTGTGAAAAATTCTTAAAGACATGGGAATCCCAGACCACCTGACCTGCCTCCTGAGAAATCTGTATGCAGGTCGAGAAGCAACAGTTAGAACTGGACATGAAACAACAGGCTGGTTTCAAATCAGGAAAAGAGTACGTCAAGGCTGTATATTGTCACCCTGCTTATTTAACTTATATGCAGAGTACATCATGTGAAATATTGGACTGGATGAAGCACAAGCTGGAATCAAGATTGCTAACCCTAAAACTAATCCTAATTTCAATTAGGAGAAATATCAATAATCTCAGATATGCAGATGACAGCACCCTTACAGCGGAAAGCGAAGAAGAACTAAAGAGCCTCCTGATGAAAGTGGAAGAGGAGAGTGAAAAAACTAGCTTAAAACTCAATATTCAGGAAACTAAGATCATGGCATCCAGTCCCATCTCTTCATGGCAAATAGATGGAGAAAAAAATGGAAACAGTGGGGAACTTTACTTTGGGGGGCTTCAAAATCACTGCAGATGGTGACTGCAACCATGAAATTAAAACATGCTTGCTCCTTGGAAGAAAAGTTATGACCAAACTAGAGAGCATACTAAAAAGCAGAGACATTACTTTGTCAACAAAGGTCTGTCTAGTCATCAAAACTATGTTTTTCCAGTAGTCAACTGTGGATGTGAGAATTGGACTATAAAGAAAGCTGAGTGCCTAAGAATCAATGATTTGAACTGTGGTGTTGGAGAAGACTCTTGAGAGTCCCTTGGACTGCAAAGAGATCCAACCTGTCAATCCTAAAGGAAATCAGGCCTGAATATTCATTGGAATGACTGATGCTGAAGCTGAAACTCCAATACTTTGGCCACCTGATGGGCAGAACTGACTCACTAGAAAAGACCCTGATGTTGGGAAAGATTGAAGGCAGGAGGAGAAAGGGACGACAGAGGATGAGATGGTTGGCTGGCATCACTGACTTGATGGACTTGAGTTTGAGTAAACTCTGGGTGCTGGTGATAGACAGGGAAGCTGGAGTGCTACATTCCATGCGGTCACAAAGAGTTGGACAGGACTGAGCGACTGAAATGAACTGAACTGAAAGTATGTCAAGAAATGAGGACCAAGTCTCAGATTTATGTGTGATATTAGTAATAAATTTATAAAAGGACAACAATAAGAAACTTATAATAGACAAAATGTGTAAATCAAACAGGAAAACATGTCTCTTTCACCAGGTTTGGAGTTTGAACCATTTCTTTAAAACCCGTGACAAAATCTTGAACAAAATCATGGGCATACTATCACAGGGGACGAGTTGAAGAATCCAAGCTAAAGAAAGCTTTCTAGTATTAAATAGAGAAAACACTAACCTTCTTAGTCCAACCATCTTCATTGAAGCAACCTTATAGTGAAACAATGATAATCTTCAGGAAAATAGTACCTTGAAAATGAACGTTGCTCAGTCGTGTCCGACTCTTTGCAACTCCATGGACTGTAGCCTACCAGGATCCTCTGTCCATGGGATTTTCCAGGCAAGAGTACTGGAGTGGGTTGCCATTTCCTTCTCCAGGGGATCATCCTGACCCAGGGATCGAACCTGGGTCTTCCGCATTGTAGGCAGAAACTTTAACGTCGGAGCCACCAGTACCTTAAGACTGTGTTAAAGGAAAAAAAAGTAAACTAAGAAAAAGTATTTCTAGGTAATACATTTGAGAAAGAAAAAGATCAGAAAAAATTTACCAATTTCAACCTGAAGTACATCTGAAAAACAAACCAAAAAAAAAAAAGTCAAATTCATGTAAATATCATAGAAAATCAACAGAAAATAAAAGTAAGATGAACATTTCCAAGTATGGAATTCCTAATTCAAAATTTAGACTAAATATGTATTTAGTGAAACAATAAAATGTTTTACAGTAAATATTATACATGTGAGAGATTAAACAAGATTTTTTAAGTAAAGACATTATTTGTTTAATAGTGATAAACTCAGGTTTAAGTTCTGAAAATGTCTTTTCAGAAGATCCCACAGCCTGTTTAGAAAGTGAATGAATGTGTGTATGGGTACAAACTTTTTGCAAGTCTGATGATTTTTAATTCTTTACATTTAGCAAATTAACAATAAAATTAATTATGTTACAAATTCATAAGGCTTTCAAAATTAACTTTGAAAGCCTGCACACTCTAACTTTATCACCTATTTCAGAAAATAAAAAATTGAGTGATATGGCTCTAACCAAATTCACTCCACTCCTTATGCAATAACTTACATAGTAGTAGAAAATTTCTCAGCAAACAAACCTTTTATAAACAAACAGAAAACAAATGGAATAAAATTGATACTTATGACTGACTCATGTATTTGGGGAAAACATATTGACAAAAGTGAGTTAACGGAGGGGAAAAGATACTAGGATCACATGAGCAAAGTGTTAGAAAGCTGTGCTTTATATGCTTATTTTATCTTCTTTCTATAATGCAGCTCCAGACTTTATTGAGGTCTCTTAAATTTTCATGCAAGTTTCAAGAGATTAGCTCATTTCTAGAATTGAAATTTTATTAAAAGAGAGCATTTGAGACCCCTTAGAATGTATAGAATTCAAGTTTTTATGTACTAGGTACCCTTTTACTTGTCCTACATTATTGGAGGAAACCTTTTTGGCAGTGTTATGTCCACTATGCAGTCTTTTCTCAACTCTTCTGTGTTTGCTAGACTAAAACATCAATCTGTATTCCAGGCTGTAACTTTCCTAAATTTAGATGCCTTTTAGGTATAATTCCTCAGTTTAAAAGAAAGGAAACTAATGTAATCTCATATACCCTCCAGTAAGGAAAAACTCATTTCTCTAAATTAAATAACAGGAAAGTAATAGAAAAGAGGTGTTATGTGGCAGTGAAGAGACATCTGTGTCAAATGAGACTATCTTGATGAAAACTGATAGGTCAGAACTTTAAAATGCTCAAACTTGGCACATATCTTCATAAAAAATTCTTTTCATGGAAATTATTAGAGACATCACTTTGCTGATAAAGGTCTGCATAGTCAAAGCTATGATTTTTCCATTACTCATGCACAATGTGAGAGTTAGACTAAAAAGAAGGCTGAGCACTGAAGAATTGATGCTTTTTTTTTCCATTTATTTTTATTAGTTGGAGACTAATTACTTTACAATATTATAGTGGAAAGAATTGATGCTTTTGAACTGTGGTGCTGGAGAAGACTTTTGAGAGTCCTTTGAGAAGGAAATGGCAACCCACTCCAGTATTCTTGCCTGGAAAATCCCATGGCTGGAGAAACCTGGTAGGTTACAGTCCATGGGTCGCAAAGTGTCGGACACAACTGAGCAATTTCACTTTCACTTTCCAGTATTCTTGCCTGGAAAATCCCATGGACAGAGAAGCCTGGTAGGCTACAGTACATGGGGTTGCAAAGAGTTGGACATGACTGAGCGACTTCCCTTTCTTTCTTTCTTTCATCCTTTCTTTTTTTCTGTCTTCCTTTCTTTCTGTCTGTCTTCCTTTCTATCTTTCTTTCTGTCTTTGGACAACAAGATCAAACCAGTCAATCCTAAAGGAAGTCAACCCTGAATATTCATTGGAAACTGATGCTGAGGCTGAAGCTCCAATAATTTGGCCAACTGATCCAAAGAGCCAACTCATTGAAAAAGATGGTGATGTCGGGAAACATTGAGGGGAGGAGGAGAAAGGGACGACAGAGGATGAGATTGTTGGATGGCATTACTGACTCATTGGACATAAATTTGAGTAAATTTCAGGAGATGGTAAACAACAGGCAAGTCTGGCTCACTGCAGTCCATGGGGTCACAAAAAGTTGGACACGACTTAGCAATTGAACAACAACAACATTCATGGAAAGGCTCTGGCTCCTTGACTGCAATGACTGGAAATACAAAAGAGGTAATAATGCTGTAAATTGAATAGCAAATGAAGATGGGTGACTTGAGTTAGAAGGATAAGATACTGACATAAAAGCATGTAAAACTATGTCTTTGTTTGCATTTAAAGGGATGATCTTGAAGAGTGGAAGGCAAGAGCATAAGAAATAGATGAAAGAATGGCAATGTACCCAGTGGAATATGTTATTTGTACATGCCTTTTTCCTGTTCACTCTCCTTTGAAAAATAGAAGGAAGAAATAAGCAATTCATTCCAAATAGAAGCATAATGTTAAGAAGGAAGGAGATCCTCAGTGCCTAATTTCCTGCTATTATACAGAGTGAAGTAAGCCAGAAAGATAAAGAACATTACAACATACGAACACATATATATGGAATTTAGAAAGATGGTAATGATAACCCTATATGCAAAACAGAAAAAGAGACACAGATGTACAGAACAGACTTTTGGACTCTGTGGGAGAAGGCAAGGATGGGATGTTTTGAGAGAACAGCATCAAAACATGTATATTATCTATAGTGAAACAGATCACCAGCCCAGGTTGGATGCATGAGACAAGTGCTCAGGCCTGGTGCACTGGGAAGACCCAGAGGGATCGGGTAGAGAGGGAGGTGGGAGAGGGGATTGGGATGGGGAATACATGTAAATCCATGGCTGATTCATGTCAATATATGACAAAACCCACTACAATATTGTAAAGTAATTAGCCTCCAACTAATGAAAATAAATGGAAAAAAAAAAAGGAAGGAAGGAGATCCAAAATTGGAACTTCTTTCATGGTTTACTATGTGATATAACTTGATGCATATTTGTGAAAACTGAGGCTATAAATTTCCAAAGGACATCTCACCAATCAGAGGCTGGGCTGTTTTATATCCTTTTGCCCCTTTGTACAAGAGGAACTAAATTAGGAAGTAAAACCCTAAGAGGAGATGGGGCAGGAATTCTTTGGGGATACAAGTATCAACCATTAGTTTTTGTTGGACCATCATTTTTCACACTGAAATGCAGATATGGACACATGTAGGACACAGCGGGGCTTCCCAGGTGGCTTAGTGGTAAAGAATCTGCCTGCCAATGCAGGAGGCTTGGGTTCAATCCCTGGATCTGGAAGATCCCCTGGAGAAGGAAATGGCAACCCACTCCAGTATTGTTGCCTAGAAATCCCATAGACAGCGGTTCCTGGCAGCTCCAGGGACTGCAAAAGAGTCAGACAGGATCTAGGACTAAACAACAACAACAGGAGACAGGTACTTAAAAAGCGAGGAGGAAGCATACATTGAAGGCACCCCCACCCATCAGTGCAAAAATGTATCTATAGCAGAGGTCATATGAGACTTCTTATTTACATTAAAGAGATAAAATTCTTAAATTTCATTCCCAAAAAAGAATATAACCGAAATTTTCATGAGAAATTTGTACCACCGTTTTGGAAAACAGTGTTATGTATCTTCAAAATACATAAATAAGGTTAATATTATGATCCAGACTTTTCTCTCCAAAGAAAAAGAACTAAAATGGAATTTTTACATAGACATTGTTAATGAATGTTCACAGCAACTTTCCTGTACAGGGCAAAAATGTGAAAAATAAATAAGTATTCATTGTCAGGAGAAAGATAAAAAAGTTGTTGCATATGCCTACAATGAGATAACACACAACAGTAGAGAATAAAAAGTAGATTGTGGATACATGCAGCAATATGGATAATTGCAAAATGAGTATTCTGAATGAAGTAAGCCAAATATAAAAATTATACAAAAAATGTGCATTTGCATAAAATTCTTGAAATTAGGAGATAATCTGTATTCAGACAGACATCCATGATTGCATAGGAACAAGATGGGGCAGAAAAAGACTTGAAGGAGTCATTGCAAAAGTCATGAGAAAGCTTAACGGTATAGATAGTTTCATTTCTTTAAGTGTTGTTATTACTTCATGGATGTGTATGTATGTTACAATGCATTCAATTAGACATTTTTCACAAGTACTACTTGCTGTATTTCAACTGAACCTCAATAAAGCATTGAGGCAAACCTCTCTTCAACTTCCAGCCCTGAGTTCTTCCCCATTTTCCCAAATCACAATTTCTTTGTTAGGATTGCTTTTGCCATAATCATATTTTACTTTTTCTC
Organism: Muntiacus reevesi; assembly: GCF_963930625.1. Lineage (NCBI taxonomy): Eukaryota > Metazoa > Chordata > Mammalia > Artiodactyla > Cervidae > Muntiacus > Muntiacus reevesi. The sequence goes on along the minus strand of NC_089268.1, from coordinate 26,996,585 downwards.
AAGCAATTTAATAGATACCCAAGGATACTTTTAACTTATCCAAAGATTCCCCTTTACTGACTTTAATTTACTAAGCACACAAATGCTCCTGAGCTTATAATGATATCCTTTGAGCAGAAAAACAAGTAGTAAGTTTAGGAAGTTACTGTAGTCACTCAGGGAATAACTAACATTCAGTAAGACCACTGTAATGGGAAGAAGTGGGGAGGAAGTAAATACATGTTTTTCTTAACCATTGTGTATTTCTCAAATTATTAATTGGCTTCCCAGGTGGCTTGTGGCTCAGCTGGTAAAAATCTGCCTGCAAAACGGGAGACCTGGGTTCGATTCCTAGCTTGGGAAGATCCCCAGGAGAAGGGAAAGGCTACCCACTCCAGTATTCTGGTCTGGAGATTCCATGGACTATAGCCCATGGAGTCTCAAAGAGTCAGACATGGCTTGGTGACTTTCACTCACTCACTCAAGTTAAGTCCTATGACGATCCTGTTGTTCTGCTTTGAGGCACTACCTGGACTTCAATTGAAAGAAGAGTGAGACCAAGAGAATCTTGTGGTAATCCTCAGGTGAAGCCAGTAAGATCAGTTTCTGTGGGTCAAGGGAGCTGGTTTTGTATAACTGAATATAATGAGGAGGAAATTTTTCAAAGAAATAACTCCAAATATTGGCTTAGATTTCTTGATTCTATTGCTGAGTTTAAGCTATGCATACACAGGGTGCAACTAATGAAGTGAGGCAAAAAATAGCAACGAATCTATAATATTTATAGGAGTTATATAGGACTGGAAGGGATTTAAGTTAATAGCAGCTAGAAAGAAGAGCTTTCATTGCACATATGGGCCTTGAGAAAACACCAAAATATGGGCAAATCTAGTGGTAAGACAAAATTAATTACATACTCAAGACTACCCTAATCTTGATTTGACAAAATTTAAAATAAACCTTAAAAGAACCAAGGCAATTTTTAAGTAATTAAACTCTGTGCCAGACAAATTCAGTCCTCAAAAAAACAAAACACAGAAGCCAGCAGTCAACAATGTAATATTCAAAATATCCAACATCCTACAAGCAATTGCTTACTATGTGGAGGAGAAAAGTTTAATCCATAACTAGGAGAGAAAGATTTAAAAAAAAAAAGGCCTAGAATGGGAGATATCAGGGAATTAAATACTGGCTTAAAGATAGTATTTTGTTTATATTATTAATATAAACATTAATTTAAAAAACATAAAACACAGCAAGAAAAAAAGTATAAAGTAAAAAAGGAGATAATACAATGCTTAAGAAAAAAAAATAGTCTTTGAAAATTTAGTTTACTGGATAAGGGTATATATTAAGCACTGCAGAAGCAAAAATATTAAAATTTGAAACAAAAATTATAACCAAACTAAAGCACAGAGAAAAAATGGCATCAACTGAATTGACACACATGTGTTTTAGATCCTAGAAGCAGTAGAATGAGTAGAGACAGTGAAGAAGAAATAATTGTCTAAATTTCTCCCAATTTTATAAGACTAGAAAGCCACAACTGACTCCAAACTGGATAAACAAAAAGAGTTCCTCACTAAGACACATTTTTAAAAAATCTGGAAACAGTCAGAGAAAAAGATTTTAACAAAAATAAAATAAATACAAGAATGTATTTCTTACAGTTTTTTGTCATTAAATATGCAAACTGTAAGACTATCAAATCACAACTTGAAAGTCTAAAAAGGAAAAAAAAATTAAAACTATTGTTTTAATATATAATTTTTCTATAGTTGGTGATATGTCCTTCAAAATTAAAAGGAAAATTATTTTTAAAACAAACAAATGTAGAAGCTTATGTTGCCAGAATAGTGCCACTACAAGATAAAAGTCAATGTTTATTTAGAATGAATGAAATAAAATAAAAATAGGAGAATAAGAATGTATGGAAGGTACAGAGACAGAAATGATCAGAACTTAAATAGGGAGAGGTCCAACATTGAAAATTTTAGATGTGAAAAACAGATATCCTGGAGCGGAGGGAGCTAAGAAATGGTTAAATGGCTTATAGATTTTTTAAAAAGCAGGGAATCATAAAGACATCCAGAAACCAATTTCTCAAAGGGCTTCAAGCATAAAGGATATCTGAAAACTTGCCAACTTTTTTCTGAAGTTCTTCTGAAAAATATAAATGCAAAGATCAATGTAAATTTCATGAGATAGACACAAAATATGGCATTTAAAATTATTGAAATATTTGTATTTAAAATTTACACTATCAGGATGCAGAAGACTACTCACACTTACACACACAGAGAAACACACAGGGAATCAGAACTAACTTTTTATATGGCTTGTTTTCTTTTGTTTGGTCTTTGACTGCTGTTAAATATACAGTCATTTTTTCATAATGTGGTAGCTACATGTATAAAGTTACTTCAAACACTGCATTAGGAAAAACAGAATCACTGCTCCAAAATTGCCTAATATAGAATTGGGTTTCTAGATGCATCTATGCTCAAAGATTCTGTCTACCAGTTACTATGGAATTTTATTGAATTTGAGTTTCTGTTTTAAACCAGCCTTAAAAATGCTGATCTTCACTATATCACATGGGGTGGGGGTGTGGGGGCAGTACTAAATGACAATAAAGGAGGTTTAAATCAAATGATCTGGTTTTTTAAAAGAGAAATCTGGCATATCATAAACCTTAAACACTTCGAAATTTCAAAGGTATCTTGATACAATTTATGAGAAAACAACTATCTGTTCTTTGATTGCAACAAGAAGACCAATCAAAGAAGTAATGATGGGGAAGACTGAGTGGCAACCTCAGTTGGAAAAATAAATTAACAAGACAAAAATCAAATAAAAATATGTGTCTGTGTGACTTGAAGAAGGAGATCCTTGCTTGTTGAAGGTAAGGGTACAAGAAACAGATGAAATAATGAAAAGGTCCCCAGTGGAATATATTATTGGTACTTGCCTTTTTCATGTTCACTGTCCTCTAAAAAGTAGAAGGGAAAGAACAATCCATTGAATTGGATGGACAAAATTGAAAGCCCTTTTATAATTTACTCTTTGGTTATATTGACTCAGGCCTTCCCTGGTGGCTTCGTGATAAAGAATCTGCCTGCCAAGTAGGAATCCTGGGATTGATCTCTGGGTTGGATACATGATGTGGAGTAGGAAATGGCAACCCACTTCAGTATTCTTGCCTGGGAAGTTCCATGGACAGAGGAGCCTGATGGGCTACACTGCAAAGTGTTGGGAAGAGCTGGACACGATATAGTGACTAAACAACAGCAAAGGAATAGAAAAGAGATGTCAAATGTAACTGAAGAGGTATCTATATCAATTGAGTTTATCCTGGAGAAAAATGATAGGTCAACAAATTAGAATACACAAACTTGGCACCTATCTTAGAAATAAAATTCTGTTCACAGAAAGGATATGTCTCCTTGACGGCCATGACTAGAAAGACAAGACAGGTAATAATGCCGTAAATTGAATAGCAAATGAAAGTGGGTAACTTGAGTTGGATGAATAAGATACTCACATAAAAGCATGTAAAATCATGTCTCTGTTTGCATTCAAGAGAGGTGATCTTTAAGATTTGAAGGCCAAAAAAAAAAAAAAAAAAAGAGTTGAAGGCAAGAGCATAAGAAATAGATGAGAGAATGACAATATACACAGCGGAATACGTTATAGGTATGCATTTTCCTATTCATTTTCCTCTGAAAAGTAGAAGGAAGAAATAAGTGATTCATTCCAAATAAAAGCATAATATTAAGAAGGAAGAAAACAAAAATTTGGACTTCTTTCATAGTGTACTGTCTGGTCCAACTTGATCTATATTTGTGGAAACTGGAGCCATAAATTTCCAAAGGACATGTCACCAATCAGAGGCTGGGTTGCCTTACGTCCCTCCCCCACTTCTGCTAAAGGAACTAAATTAGGAAATAAAACCATAATAGGAGATAAGGCCAGAATTCTTAAGGGATGCACAATATCAGTCACTCTTCTTTTGTAGGACCATCCTATTTACACTGAAATGCAGATATACACACATACGGGTTTTCCAGGTGGCTCAGTGGTAAAGAATCCATCTGCCAATGCAGGAAATGGGGGGTTGGACATGACTTAGTGACTAAAGAACATCGACAGGAAACAGGAGGACCCTGAGGAGTCGGGTGGGGAGGGAGGTGGGAGGGGGGATCGGGATGGGGAATACATGTAACTATATGGCTGATTCATGTCAATGTATGACAAAACCCACTGAAATGTTGTAAAGTGATTGGCCTCCAACTAATAAAATAATATTAAAAAAAAAAAAAAAAAAAAAAAAAATAAAAGATGAGGAAGCATACAGTGAAGGCACGTATCAATGCAAAAATGTAGCTGTAGCAGAGTCATATGAGACTTACTACAAACATTAAAGATATATGCTCCTAAATCCCATTTACAAAGAAGAATATAACTTAAATTGTCATGAGAAAGTGGTACAACTGTTTTGGAAAACAGTGTTAGGGTATGTTGAAAATATAGGAATAAGCTTCCTGCTATGTTCCAGAATTTATTCTCCAAGGAAAAAGTAATGAAATAGAATTACTACTCAAATTTTTGTTTTTTATTTTTATTTGTGCAATTTAATCAGATTTAATTATACCTTTTTAATTAATTTATTTTAATTGGAGGATAATTCAGTTCATTTCAGTCAGTCAGTCGTGTCTGACTCTTTGCGGCCCCATGAACAGCAGCACGCCATGCCTCCCTATCCATTACTAACTCCCAGAGTCCACCCAAACCCATGTCCATCAAGTCGGTGATGCCATCCAACCATCTCATCCTCTGTTGTCCCCTTCTCCTCCTGCCCTCAATCTTTCCCAGCATCAGGGTCTTTTCAAATGAGTCAGCTCTTCGCATCAGGTGGCCAAAATATTGGAGTTTCAGCTTCAACATCAGTCCTTCCAATGAATACCTAGGACTGATCTCCTTTAGGAAGGACTGTTTGGATCTCCTTGCAGTCCAAGGGACACTCAAAAGTCTTCTCCAATACCACAGTTCAAAAGCTTCAATTCTTCAGCACTCAGCTTTCTTTATAGTCCAACTCTCACATCCATACATGACCACTGGAGAAACCATAGCCTTGACTAGATGGACCTTTGTTGGCAAAGTATTGTCTCTGCTTTTTAATATGCTATCTAGGTTGGTCCTAACTTTCCTTCCAAGGAGTAAGCATCTTTTAATTTCATGGCTGCAATCATATTCTGCAGTGATTTTGGAGCCCAGAAAAATAAAGTCAGCCACTTTTTCCAATGTTTCCCTGTCTATTTGCCATGAAGTGATGGGACCAGATGCCATGAACTTAGTTTTCTGAATGTTGAGCTTTAAGCCAACTTTTTCACTCTCCTCTTTCACTTTAATCAGAGGCTCTTCAGCTCTTCTTCGCTTTCTGCTATAAGAGTTGTGTCATGTGCATATCTGAGGTTAATGATATTTCTCCCATCAGTCTTGATCCCAGCTTGTCCTTCCTCCAGCCCAGTGTTTCTCATGATGTGCATCACTGACTCGATGGATATGGGTTTGGGTGGACTCTGGGAGTTGGTGATGGACAGGGAGGCCTGGTGTGCTGTGGTTTATGGAGTCGCAAAGAGTCGGACATGACTAAGCAACTGAAATGAACTGAACTGAACTCTGCATATAAGTTAAATAAGTAGAGTGACAACATACAGCCTTGATGTACTCCTTTTTCTATTTGGAACCAGTCTGTTGTTCCATGTCCAGTTCTAACTGTTGCTTCCTGACCTGCATACAGGTTTCTCAAGAGGCAGGTCTTACTTTACAATATTGTAGTGGCTTTAGCCAAACATCGACATGAATCAAGCATGGGTGTACATGCGTTCCCCATCCTGAAATCCTGACCAAACTCCCTCCCCATCCCATCCCTCAGAGTCATCCCAGTGCAACTGGCCCTGAGCGCCCTGTCTCATGCATTGAATATGGCCTGGCAATCTATTTCACATATGGTAATATACATGTTTCAATGCTATTCTCTCAAATCATCCCACCCTCGCCTTCTTCCCGAGTCCAAAAGCCTGTTCTTTATCTCTGTGTCTCTTTTGCTGTCTCACATATAGGGTCAACGTTACCATCATTCTAAATTATATATATATATATATATATATATATATATATATATATATATGCATTAATATACTGTATTTGTGTTTTTCTTTCTGACCTACTTCACTCTGTATAATAGGCTCCAGTTTCATCCACCTCATTAGAGCTGACTCAAATGAATTCTTTTTAATAGCTGAGGAATATTCCATGTGTATATGTACCACTGCTTTCTTATCCATTTGTCCACTGATGGGCATCTAGGTTGCTTCCATGTCCTGGCTATTATAAACAGTGCTGTGATGAACACTGGAGTGCACGTGTCTCTTTCAGATCTGGTTTCCTTGGTGTGTATGCCCAGCAGTGGGATTGCTGGGTCATATGGCAGTTCTATTTCCAGTTTTTTAAGGAATCTCCACACTGTTCTCCATAGTGGCTGTACTAGTTTGCATTCCAACCAACAGTGTAAGAGGGTTCCCTATTGTCCACATCCTTTACAGCATGTATTGTTTGTAGACTTTTTGATAGCAGCCATTCTGACCGGTGGGAGATGTTATCTCATTGTGGTTTTGATTTGCATTTCTCTGATAATGAGAGATGTTGCGCATCTTTTCATGTGTTTGTTAGCCATCTGTGTATCTTCTTTGGAGAAATGTCTGTTTAGTTCTTTGGCCCATTTTTTGATTGGGTCATTTATTTTTCTGGAATTGAGCTGTATGAGATGCTTGTATATTTTTTTGAGATTATTTGTCAGTTGTTCGTTTGCTATTATTTTCTCCCATTCTGAAGGCTGTCTTTTCACTTTGCTTATAGTTTCCTTCATTGTGCAAAAGCTTTTAAGTTTAATTAGATCCCATTTGTTTATTTTTGCTTTTATTTCCATTACTCTGGGAGGTTGGTCATAGAGAATCCTGCTGGGATTTATGTCAGAAAGTGTTTTGCTTATGTTTTCCTCTAAGAATTTTATAGTTTCTGGTCTTGCATTTAGATCTTTAATCCATTTTGAGTTTATTTTTGTGTATGGTGTTAGTAAGTGTTCTAGTTTCATTCTTTTACAGGTAGTTGACCAGTTTTCCCAGTACCACTTGTTAAAGAGATTATCTTTTCTCCACTGTATGTTCTTGCCTCCTTTGTCAAAGATAAGGTGTCTATAGATGCATGGATTTATCTCTGGACTTTCTATTTTGTTCCATCGATCTATGTTTCTGTCTTTGTGATGGTACCATACTATATTGATGACTGTAGCTTTGTAATATACTCTGAAGTCAGGCACGTTGACTCCTCCAGTTCCATTCTACTTTCTCAAGGTTGCTTTGGTTATTCGAGGTTTTTTGTTATTTTTATACAAACTGTGAAATTATTTGTTCTAGTTCTCTGAAAAACTAGTTCTACCAACGGGTAGTTTGATAGGGATTGCATTGAATCTATGGATTGCTTTGGGTTGTATAATCATTTTCACCATATTGAGTCTTCTGATCCATGAATATAGTATATTTCTCCATCTATTTGTGTCCTCTTTGATTTTTTTCATTGGTGTTTTATAGTTTTCTATTTAGAGGTCTTTTGTTTCTTTAGGTAGATTTATTCCTAAGTATTTTTACTCTTTTTGTTGCAAAGCTGAATGGAATTATTTCCTTAATTTCTCTTTCTGTTTTCTCATTGTTATTGTATAGGCATGCAAGGGATTTCTGTGTGTTAATTTTATATCCTGCAACTTTAGTATATTCATAGGTTAGCTCTAGTAATTTTCTGGTGGTGTCTTTAGGGTTTTCTATGTAGAGGATCATGTCGCCTGCAAAAGAGTTAAAGTTTTACTTCTTCTTTTCCAATCTTTTTCTGCTCCAATTGCTTTGGCTAAAACTTTCAAACCTATGTTGAATGCTAATGGTGAGAGTGAGCACCCTTGTCTTGTTCCTGATTTTAGGGGAAATGCTTTCAATTTTTTAGCATTGAGGATAATGTTTGCTTGTGGGTTTATCATATATGGCTTTCATTATGTTGAGGTATGTTTCTTCTATGCCTGCTTTCTGGAAGGTTTTTATCATAAATGGATGTTGAATTTTGTCAAAGGCTTTCTCTGCATCTATTGAGATAATCATATGGTTTTATCTTTCAATTTGTTAATGTGGTATATCACATTGATTGATTTGTGCATATTGAAGAATCCTTGCATCCCTGGGGTAAATCCCACTTGGTCATGATGTGTGATCCTTTTAAAATGTTGTTGGATTCTGGTTGCTAGAATTTTGTTAAGGATGTCTGCATCTATGTTCAGCAGTGATATTGGCTTGTAGTTTTCTTTTTGTGTAGCTTCTTTGACTGTTTTTGGAATTAGGGTGATGGTGGCCTCATAGAATGAGTTTGACAGTTTACCTTCCTCTCCAATTTTCTGGAAGAGTTTGAGCATGACAGGTGCTAATTCTTCTCTAAATATTTGGTAGGATTCACCTATGAAGACATCCGGTCCTGGGCTTTTGTTTGTTAGAAAATTTCTGATTACATTTTTGATTTCCATGCTTGCGATGGGTCTGTTAAAATTTTCTATTTCTTCCTGGTTCAGTTTTGGAAAGTTGTACTTTTCTAAGAATTTGTCCATTGCTTCCAAGTTGTCCATTTTATTGGCATATGGTTGCTGATAGTAGTCTCCTATGATCCTTTGTATTTCTGTGTTGTCTGTTGTGATTTCTCCATTTTCCTTTCTAATTTTGTTGATTTGATTCTTCTCCCTTTGTTTCTTGATGAATCTGGCTACTGGTTTGTCTATTTTATTTATCTTCTTAAAGAACCAGCTTTTAGTTTTGTTGATGTTTGCTATAGTCTCCTTTGTTTCTTTTTCATTTATTTCTGCTCTAATTTTATGATTTCTTTCCTTCTTCGAGCCCTGGGGTTCTTCATTTCTTCTTTTTCTAGTTGATTTAGGTGTAAAGTTAGGTTATTTATTGATTTTTTTTTCTTGTTTCTAGAGGTAAACTTGTATTTCTATGAACCTTCCCCTTAGTGCTGCTTTAACTGAATCCCATGGGTTGTCATGAATTCATTTCCACTTGTTTCTAAGCATATTTTGATTTCTTCTATGATTTGTTGGTTTTCAGAAGTGTGAGGTTAGCCTCCATAAGTTTGTATTTTCAATAGTTTTTTTTTTTTTTTCTGTAGTTGACATCTAATCTTACCTCATTGTGATCAGAAAAGATGCTTGAAATGATTTCCGTTTTTCTGAGTTTACCAAGTCTAGATTTATGGTGCAGAATGTGACCTATCCTGGGGAATGTTCCGTGTGCACTTGAGAAAAAGGTGAAATTCATTATTTTGGGGTTAAATACCCTATAGATATCAATTAGGTCTAACTGATCCATTGTATCATTTAAAGTTTGTGTTTCCTTGCTAATTTTCTTTTTCATTGATCTATTCATAGGTGTGAGTGGGGTACTAAAGTCTCCCACTATTATTGAGTTACTGTTTTTTCCCCTTTCATACTTGTCAGCATTTGCCTTACATATTGTGGTACTATGTTGGGTACCTTGAATTTATCCTGTTTGGGACTCTCTGTGTTTCTTGGACTTGGGTGTCTATTTCCTTCCCCATTTTAGGGAAGTTTTTAACTATTATCTCCTCAAGTATTTCCTCATGCCCTTTGTTTTTGCCTTCTTCTTCTGGGACCACTATGATCCAAATTTGGGGGCATTTAACATTGTACCAGGGGTCTCTGAGGTTGTCCTCATTTCTTTTAATTCTTTTTTTCTTTTTTCCTCTCTGCTTCATTTATTTCCACCATTCTATCTTCCACCTTACTCATCCTATCTTCTGCCTTAGTTATTCTATTGCTGGTTCCCTCCAGAGTGCTTTTGATCTAGTTATTGCATTATTCATTGAGATTGACTAATTTTTATTTCTTCTATTTCCTTGTTAAACATTTCTTGAATCTTCTCAATCCTCATCTCTAGTCAATTTGTCTGTAACTCCATTTTGTTCTCAAGATTTTGGATCATTTTTACTCTCATTATTATGAATTCTTTTTCAGGTAAACTCCCAGTGTCCTCCTCTTTGGTTTGGTTTGATGGGCATTTACATGTTCCTTTACCTGCTGATTATTTCTTTCTGCCTTTTCATTTTGTTTAGATTGCTGTGTTTGGGGTGGCCATTCTGTAGACTGGAAGTTAGTGGTTCCTCTTTATTGTGGAGGTTGCCCTCTTTGGTAGGGTTGAACTAGTGGCTTGTCAAGATTTCCTGGTTAAGGAAGCTTGTGTCTGTGTTCTGGTGGGTGGAGCTGAATCTCTTCTCTCTGGAGTGCAATGAAGTGTCCAGTAGTGAGTTTTGGGATGTCTATGGATTTGGCATGACTTTGGGCAGCCTGTGTTTTAATGATCAGGGCTGTGTTCTTGCGTTGCTAGAGAATTAGAGTGTTATGTTGTGCTCTGTAACTTGTTGGCTCTTGGGTGGATTTGGTTGCAGTGTAGGTATGGAGGCTTTTGGATGAGCTCTTGTTGATTAATATTCCCTGGAATCAGGAGTTTTCTGGTGTTCTCAAGTTTTGATTTTAAGCCTCCTGCATCTGACTTTCAGTCTTATTCTTATAGTAGCCTTAAGAGTTCTCCATCCGTAGAGCACCAATGATATAACATCTAGGTTAATGGTGAAAAGATTCTCCAGAGTGAGAGACACCCAGAGAGGTTCACAGAGTTACATGGAGTAGAGAAGAGGGAGGAGGGAGATAAAGGTGACCAGGAAGAGAAGAGGAGGAGTCGAAAGGGGAGAGAGCAATCTGGCCAGTAGTCAATTCCCTATGTGCTCTCCACAGTCTGGAACACTCAGAAAGGTTCATGGAATTACATAGAGAAGAGGGAGGAGGGAGATAGAAGTGACCAAGCAGAGAAGAGGGGGAGTCAAAAGGGGAGAGACCAATCTAGCCAGTAATCAGTTCCCTAAGGAGGAGAAGGGGATGACAGAGAATGAGACAGTTGGATGGCATCACCGACTCAATGGACATGGGTTTGGGTAGGCTCCGGGAGTTGGTGATGGACAGGGAGGCCTGGCATGCTGTGGTTCATGAGTTCGCAAACAGTCTGGTATTACTGAGCGACTGAACTGAACTGAACTGAAGTATTCTCAACAGCCCGGAACACCCAGACAGATTCAGAGTTAAGTAGAGAAGAAAAGGGTGATGGAGGAGATAGAGGTGACCCGGGGGAGAAAAGGGAGAGTCAAAAGGGGAGAGAGCAATCAAACCAGAAATCACAACCTTAAGTGAAAATGAATACTGAAGATTAGATTCTTAAAGGTACAAAATTGATAACAGATAACAAAAAGCAACGGTTAAAAATATAAAGTAGTGGTTAGATTCTCAAAAATATAATATTAAAAATACAAAACAAAATCAATCACAAAAATTATAAAATATATATATGTGAAATTTGCTTTAAAAATAGGGTCTCATTTTTGGCAATGTAGGTTATAAAAATGAAAATTAAAGGAGTAATAAAGAACTTAAAAAGATTTTAAAATTTTAAAAATTATTTTAAAAATAATAGTAAAAATATATCTAGGAATTTCTCTGGAGCTGTTGTTGGCAGTGTGGGTCAGTTCAGTTTCAGATAGTTCCTTGTTCCAGCTTGTACTTCTTCTTGAGGTCTATAGGCCCCTTCCAATGCTTAGTCAATGTTAACTACAGGGTTTTAATCTGTTGCACATGTCACTGCCAGAGTGGTTCCCTCCTCTTTGTTTATTCTGGCTTCCTCTGTTTGCATGTCTCTTCCAGTGTCTAATTTCCATCCTGACAAAAGGGGGAGAAAGTGGTCACTTCTTTAGGCTCCCTTGTTCAGTTGTGTTGGGAGAGAGGAACACTGCAAACAAATATCACTGGTGTGTTGCAGGGTGATTGCAGTGTACGGACCACCCTGTGTTTGCCCCAGCTCAAGGCAGTATGTGCTTTCCGGGTCTACACTGCTCAGGCTCCAGGTTGCTCTGCAGGGGAACTATCCAAAGTGGGCCCTGAATTTCGTGCACTTCCCAGGTCTGAGCTGCTCAGGTTCAGTTCTCGAGTACTCTGCAAGGGCAGGGACTTGGTTGGGCATGCCTTTTGTGTCCTTGAAGGAAATGGCAACCCACTCCAGTATTCTTGCCTGGAAAATCCCATGGACTGAGGATCCTGGTAAGCTACAGTCCATGGGGTTGCAAAGAGCTGGACACAACTGAGCAACTTCACTTCACTTCACTTCAGGTCCGAGCAGCTCAGGTGACCATGTGCTTGATGAGCACACTGTCCCAGGTGGGTCATGTATCTTCATCACCTCCCTGGTCCCAGCCTCTCAGTTTCCTGGGTGCACTGTGAGAGCACTGTCTCAGGTGTGCCGTGTGTCTCCTCTGGGAAGATGATCTCAGGCTGTGACCCTCCTGGCAGACATCAACTGTTCAGGATCCCAGGAAGACTTGGTTAGAACTGGAGCCAGGAGCCTGCTCACAGTTCGGTGGAGGATGCCAGTCTCTGGGGCCGAGATGGCCTGCCTCTGCCTCTGGCAGCAGGGCAGTGGCCTGTATACAGCTGGCTAGCTCTCCTTTTGTATTTGCTCAATCCTTTTTATTCTGTGCGCGGGCCAGGCTGTGCATTAGATTAGAGCCTTTCGTGGGAAAGTTCTCTTTTCTTTTTTCCCTCTCTCTGACTATCCCCCAGTTTCGGTGGCTATCTCACATAGCTCCCTCAGATTGTCCTCAGGGCATTCAGGCCCGGTCCTTACCTTAAGCATACAACCCACGCCTCCCTGTCCAACCCGCCACCCCCCTTATTGATGGCAGACGCGAGCATCCGGCTACTTCTCCGCTGGGAGTTGCGGTTAGGAGCATATTTTGTGTGTGTGTGTGTGTGTGTGTGTGTGTGATTGTCCTCCCAGTTATGTTTCCCTTAAAATTCCAAAATTCCCTACAGACCCATCATTGAGATGGTTTCCTGGTGTTTGGAAACTTTTCCTCCTTCACGACTCCCCCCATCCCTAAATCTTTTGTCTCTCTTTTTGTCTTTTATATTTTGTCCTACCTCATTTTGAAGAGAATGACTGTGTTTCTTGGTGCCTCATGTCCTCCGCCAGAGTTCAAAAGTTATTTGTGGAAGTTGCTCATCATTCAATTGATCTTTTCATGAATTTGTGGAGAAGAAAGTTGTCTCCCCTTCCTCTTCCTCTGCCATCTTGGGACCGCCTCCAAATATTGAATTGAAAGCCAACTTTTTCACTCTCCCATTTCGCTTTCATCAAGAGGCTCTTTAGTTCTTCTTTGCTTTCTGCCATATGGGTGGTGTCATTTATATATCTGGGATTGTTGATATTTCTCCTGGAAGTCTTGATTCCAGTTTGTGCTTCATCCAGCTTGCATTTTGCATGATGTACTCTGCATATGGATGGAGGTTCATGACACTGTACAGGAGACAGGGATTAAGACCATTCCCAAGAAAAAGAAATGCAAAAAAGCAAATTAGCTGCCTGAGGAGGCCTTATAAATAGCTGTGGAAAGAAGGGAAGTGAAAAGTTAAGAAGGAAAGGAAGGATATACCCATTTGAATGCAGAGTTACAAAGAATAACAAGGAGAGATAAAAAAGCCTTCCTCAGAGATCAATGCAAAACATAGAGGAAAACAATAGAATGAGAAAGACTAGAGATCTCTTCAAGAAAATTAGAGATTCCAAGGGAATACTTTATGCAAAGATGGGCTCAATAAAGGACAGAAATGGTAGGGACCCAACAGAAGCAGAAGATACTAAGAAGAGGTGGCAAGAATACACAGAAGAACTGTACAAAAAAGACCTTCATGACACAGATAATCACAATGGTGTGATCACTCACCTAGAGCCAGACATCTTGGAATGTGAAGTCAAATGGGCCTTAGGAAGCCTCACTATGAACAAAGCTAGTGCAGGTGATGGAATTCCAGTTGAGCTATTTCAAATCCTAAAAGATGATGCTGTGAATGTGCTGCACTCAAAATGCCAGCAAATTTGGAAAACTCAACAGTGGCCACAGGACTGGAAAAGGTCACTTTTCATTCCAGTCCCAAAGAAAGGCAATTCCAAAGAAAGCTCAAACTACCACACAATTGTACTCATCTCACATGCTAGTAAAGTGATGCTTAAAATTCTCAAAGCCAGGCTTCAGCAACATGTGAACTGTGAACTTCCAGATGCTAGGCTGGTTTTAGAAAAGGCAGAGGAGCCAGAGATCAAATGCTGACATCTGATGGATCATCAAAAAAACAAGAGAGTTCCAGAAAAACATCTATTTCTGCTTTATTTACTATGCCAAAGCCTTTGACTGTATGGATCACAATAAACTGTGGAAAATTCTGAAAGAGATGGGAATACCAGACCGCCTGACCTGCCTCTTGAGAAACCTGTAGGCAGGTCGGGAAGCAACAGTTAAAACTGGACATGGAACAACACACTGGTTCCAAATAGGAAAAGGAGTACATCAAGGTTGTATATTGTCACCTGGCTTATTTAACTTATATGCAGAGTACATCATGAGAAATGCTGGGCTGGAAGAAGCACAAGCTGGAATCAAGATTGTTGCGAGAAGTATCAATAACCTCAGATATGCAGGTAACACCACCCTTATGGCAGAAAGTGAAGAAGAACTAAAGAGCCTCTTGATGAAAGTGAAAGAGGAGAGTGAAAAAGTTGGTTTAAATCTCAGCATTCATAAAACTAAGATCATGGCATCCGGTCCCATCACTGCATGGCAAATAGAAGGGGAAACAGTGGAAACAGTGACTAACTTTATTTTTCTGGGCTCCAAACTCACTGCCGATGGTGACTGCAGCCAAGATATTAAAAGATGCTTACTCCTTGGAAGGAAAGTTATGACCAACCTAGGTAGCGTATTAAAAAGCAGAGATACTACTCTGTCACCAAAGTCCATCTAGTCAAAGCTATGGTTTTTCCAGCGGTCATGTATGGATGTGAGAGTTGGACTATAAAGAAAGCTGAGCACCGAAGTGTGGAAAGCTCAGCGCAGTAGACTCTGAAAAAAGGACACGGACAGTCTCTCTGGGAGACTGACAAAACTTTACTTCTACAGCGAGTCGTTTTATACTTGAAAGCAAGGAAATAGCTTACAAAAACCAAGGTTACACAGATGGAGCTTGAGCATGTACAAAGTTGATAACAGCAAGTTTACGAAGTTCATGAGACACATAGACTCTATTTTCTCAGGATTAAAAGACAGTCTGTTTTCCTCAAGGCAAGCTTGTTATTCTCAGCACTATTCTCATGCAGTCGTAAAAGTCACATGTGCAGGAAATGTTTCCCAAGGCAAAACATCAAGACATACTTGGCGGCCCTGGCCCTTTGCCAGTTCCTTGTGAGGACCTTCTCCTCAAGGCAGCCATGTAGTTTCTCTCAACATTTCCTCATTTTCTTTTTTAGTGTTAGGACTGCAGCCATCAATTTTATTCCTGTAGCTTGGGTTCAGGAGGATCTGATCCAGAGGCATCGGAAGCCTATAATACCAATGCATATAATGAGAATCATTAGTACATATGAGACAATATGGGCAGACGAAACCCAAGATCGAGGATCTAGTGATGAAAAGACGGAAGTTAATGCATCGTAAAACTGTGAACTATATAATTCTGGGGGTAAGTGAGAATAACTGTCACTTATTTGTTTTTTCAATTTTTCAATATTAAGACTTATGTTAGTTTTTTCTAATTGCAGATGAGTTTTAATCGTGTCCCAAGGGTACTCAGAGGCATTGTAGGGTAAATTAGTAATACAAAAGTTTGTAAAGTTTCAATGACATTTCAGTTTAAGTTGTAATTGTAATTGATTTACTTGGTTTCCAACATATAATAAAGCATCCTGTATTTCATCTAACCAGGCCTGGATCTGCTGATCAATTTCTGCTTGTCGTGTCCACAGCTCATGGGAATCTTTGTGCCATGAAGTGATGAACTCATGATTTTGAATGTAATTATATTAGGCCATGCCTGACACAGTGCCAAGAGACACGACTGTCATGAGGCTAATAATGCCCAATATAATCCAACCAATGAAGTGTTTATTTCTTTTAACAACTCTTTTTAATAAAAATGATAGAAACATAGAGTCAGACCATGGTTCATCAAGAGAAATAGGTATCCATAATTCTGCTCTGTGTTTCATAAGGAAAATTCCCTCTCTACTATGATTGAATGGCAAACTATGGTTTAAGCAAGTGTAGAGTTTAAAGTTTGTGCAATTTACTAGTTGTGTAGAGTTTGTAATAATGAATTCTCCTATAGCAAACAGAAAAGGAGGGTGTACACATGCTTGAATGAACCCAGTGCCATTATAAGTGATACTATAGTTTTGGGGCCCTGAAGTATGAGCATGTCCTATAAGGGTAGCAAATTGGTGTAAAGAGGCGGGTATTTTCCAGATGTGTCAATGTTCAGGCCTGAGTTGAGGATGGATCATACAGGACCTGGGTGGAGACAGGCCACCATTACACCAATTGAGGATATCATTCTGTTGATGCCATAGTCCCCCAAAGAATGATTAAATCTAATATTTTTTGTCCCATTACAGTTTTCCTCTTCCCAGTCAGAGCAATTAACAAACATTCCATGTGGTCCCCAATCAATAAAAGTAACATTCAAATAACGAGATATTTTTCCAATAATTCCCCGGCACTTGGACCATAATAATGGAGGGCCCTGATGTTTTCTTTGCCAGGATACTGCTTCACAGGGAGTAAAAATAAAGGTAAAAATAAAGCATTTGTACTGTTAGAAATTTGCCCATGATAGTATCTTTCAGATTGATTTAACAGAAATGAAGCAGCAGCAAAAAAAAAAAAAAAAAAAAAAAACCCAACCTAAAACCTGTGCCATTGTTATAGAAATAACTCCACCATTGAGGAAATATAGACATGTAAGGAGAACTTACACCGAAGCAAATAGGTAAAACCTTATACGCTATGGATATGTTGATTCCCTCTTAATCAGGATGAGTAGGTTCAGCTCTAGACCATGGGGGAGGGAAGTGTTGGCTATCATTAGTGAAGACCAGAGGGCTAGGTTCACTCCAATCAACAAATTGCAACAAAGGCGGAGCTGGAATGTAAGTCCAGTATGTATAATTAGCACTCACCACCGATGTACAGGTCAATACAGCTAGCATACCCAAGAAAAGTTTATCAGGAGTTAAAGGGGTTCTGGTTTCTTTCAGTACATCTTCAGCTTTCCTTGTCAGGTTCTTGATCTGTGCCCAAGTGGGATACAGTTGAGCTGGGGTAGTTCTTCTACTCTTCCATTGTTTCTCTTCCTCCAGTGACATTGTGGCCATTCTCTTGGTGATGTGGGTCACCCATTTCTTTGCTCCCAAGGGATCCTGGTTGTCAAGGATGTATACACTGCTGTGGAGCCCAGATGTCTTTTCCATCTGTAGAGACCAGACCATATCCTCTGCCTAGGAGCTTTAACACCCCTGACTTCCAGTTACTGAATCGTTTAACCCAAACATCCAAATTCAAAAATTGCTCAAAAACATTAGTCTTGGGCATATTCAAGAAAGCCTTCTGTCTCTAGTCATCTTTTCTGAAGATTCGTTCAAAAATTTATGGTAAATAAAGTAAGAGGTAAATATCCTTTTGGGCCATATTTTGTATAGAGTGTCCCCCTTTTTAATTTATTTAAAGTTAATTTAAGGGTCCTATGGGCCTGTTCGATAATGGCTTGCCCCTGGGAGTTATAGGGGATTCCACGAAGATGAAGGATGTTCCAATCTGAAAGAAAAGTCGCAAAACCCTTTGAAGTAAAAGCGGGACCGTTATCAGTTTTCAAGGCATGAGGTAGGCCCATCACTGAAAAAGCGGACAAGAAGCCCTGGATTGCTGCTTTGGTTGACTCAGAAGAAGCAGGAACAGCCCAAATGAAGCCTGAATGAGTGTCAACTACAATGAAAAGCAGAGAAGCACAGGGTAAAGAAAAGTGGGTAAAATCAGCTTGCCATAATTCATTAGGATGGAGGCCATGAGGATCAGCTCCTGATGGTGACATCCGTTGATGTAATGGGGAACAGACAGAACAAGAGCACACAATATTGCAAGCAGCAGATAAAGGAATATGACAGTGGCCATGTAGGCGATTAGCATTGGTATGAAGGAGTTCATATTCTTCCTTTGGAGAGGAGAAGAGAGCACTTATTAACTTATCAACCTTGTTATTTTCAGCTGCCAAAGGTTCAGGAAGGCCTGAGTGAGCAAGGATATGTGTAATATAGAAAGGGCATGAATGTGATTGTATGAGAGTCTGAACAGACAGAAACAATTGAGTCAATTCCAAATCTGAAGAAGAAAGAGGAACTGTGACAAAATTAGGAAACTTGGAGGCAATGTATAATAAATCTGCAAGTACATTAAAAGGGGAAGATTCACATTCTAGTAGAAGATATAAAGCATAAAGTTCAGCTTTATGAACAGAGGAAAAATGACTTTTTACTCGTTTCACCCAATGAGGACCCACTATTCCAGAATATCCTTGTTTATTTCCATCTATGTAATAGGTAGGTGCTTCTGGAATAGGGGTTTCAGATATGATGGAATTGACAACGAAAGGAGTTGTTTTCAGAAAGTCCCAAAATTTACCTTTAGGCAAATTTGGAAGTAAAGTTCCCTGGAAATTAGAAAAGGCAATTTGTATCATAATATTGTTTTGCAATGCTGCATTAAATTCTAACTTTGAAATGGGGATGTATATACCATCAGGATCATATCCAGTTAATGTCTGTATATGAGCACGGCCCTGATGGACAATAGGACCAAAAAGGTCAAGGTAAGAGACAATTTTCTTGGCCTGTTTTGAATGGAGATATACCCATTCTAATGGAGAATTTTCTTGTGATATAACAGCAGTAGGGGACCTGATAGTGGGAAAAACATATTAAAAAATTGGAAGATTAGGTTGGATACGATGAACGAAGGCTTCAGCAATACATTTTTCTACTAATTCTAATTCTTGTTTCGCCTCAGAGGTCAGATGGCGAGAACTATTTAAGTCTGGAGGTCCCTTTAAAGTTTTAAAAAAATTTTGCAAGGCATATGTGGGAATGCCCAAGGAGGGTCGCAACCAATTAATGTTGCCCAACAATTTCTGAAAATCATTTAAAATCTTCATGAAATCCATTCTAATGGACATTTTCTGTGGTTTTACTTTGGTTTTTTGTTTGTTTTTTTTTGTTGTTGTTGTTGTTGTTGTTGTTAAAAGATAGCCCAAGTAATTAAAAGGTTTTGTACATTGGATTTTTTCTTCTGATATGATTAAGTCATGACTTTGTAACTGCTGAACAGTGTCTGAAAAAATCTTGTCTAATTGGAGCGGCGAAGCATCAGCCAGCAGAATATCATCCATATAGTGTATAATGTAAGTGTTAGGGTATGCGTCCCTCACGGGCTGCAAAGTCTGGGTGACAAGATATTGGCAGATGGCAGGGGAATTTTTCATACCTTGAGGTAAAACTTTCCAATGATATCTCTGAACAAGATGAACATTATTTGTCATGGGAATAGAAAAGGCGAAACATTGTCTATCTTCCTCATGAAGAGGCAGTGTAAAAAAGCAGTCTTGAAGATCTATAATGATAACAGGCCAATTTTTTGGAATCATAGCAGGATTTGAAAGACCAGGCTGTAATGCTCCCATGGTTACCATGGTGTCATTAACATTGCGCAGGTCAATAAGCATTCTCCACTTACCTGACTTCTTTTTAGTAACAAATACATGAGAATTCCATGGAGAAAAAGAAGATTCAATTCTCCCATAATTCAATTGTTCCTTCACCAAATCCTTTAAAGCCGCTAATTTTACTGTAGTCAGGGGCCACTGGGCAGTCCACACAGGTTCATCAGATCTCCATTGTAGACGTAGCAGTGATAAACCAGTGGCCCCGATCAAAAAGGTTCATTAAGTACAAGTCTTGCTTACGTTTGTTTTAAGAAATCTCAGCCCTAAAGATTAATAGGAACTTCAGTAATATAGGGTTTTATATAAATTGTAATGTGGTCTGGACCATGAGCTTATAAATAGGAAACACTTTCAAAAATGGTTAAGGAGTTAGCTTCTCCTACACCAATTATTCTATTAGAGGCCAATCATGTGGGCCATTCTGGGGCCAATTCGGAGCGGTGTATAATGGAGATAACCGCTCCAGTTTCTAGCATGCCCTCAGAAATTTTTCCCCGAATACTAAGTCATAGTAAAGGTTTTTTAAGTTCATGTAATAAAGTAGTTAATCCTGCAGTAATGTTAGTGCTGCTGAAACCCCCCGTTCTGGCAGTGGTAGAAGTCTTTTGTGGTTTTATATATGGTAGAAGAAGTAACTGAGCAAACCTGTCACCTTTCTGCAAATATAAATTCCGGGTGACTTGAACCATTACTGAAATTTCCCCTACATAATCCTCATCAATAACTCCAGTCATGACCGTGAGCCCTTGCATAGTACAACTGCTGCGACCTAAAATCAGTCCCACAGTTTGAAGGGGTATCGGGCCATAATATCCAGTGTTAATTTTATAAGGAGAATTTATCATCAAAAGTTCCATATCTTTAGGACAAGGAATATCAACACAAGCACTGTGTTGTGTAGCTGCCTGCAACTGAAGAATATTAGGAAGATTCCGTTCTTTGTGTGCGGGGCTGAAGGGCAGCCCCGTTTTTAGTTTCCCGACTGGCAATCTTTCTTTTGTAATAGTGGATTCCCCGCTTTGTCATATTTCGACTTGCATTCATTTAGCCAATGATTCCCTTTTTTGCATCGCAGGCAAGGTCCAGGAGGTTTCCCTTTCTCTTTGAAATTCATAGTAGTAGGAGGCTGCCTTGGTCCAATGGGGAGGCGGCACTGCTTTTTCATATGGCCGGGCTTCCTGCAATTAAAACATTTCAAATTCATAACCTTTTGTGCAGCGAGAGTTTCCAAGGTTGCAACTTTAGCTCTATGCTGAATGGAGCCAATGTTTCGACAGACTTTCATATAATCCATAATAGACCCAGTTTCTCAAATTGGTCAGATGACATTCTGACAGTCCTCATTATAATTTTCAAATGCCATCTGTTTTAGGAACGTTTGCTGCAGATTAGCATCCTTAATGGATTTCTCTACAGCGTCTTTAAGTTTTGCTAGAAATTGGGCGTATTCTTCCCATGGCCCTTGAAATATTTTGACAAAAGATCCATCAGATAGAGCACTGTCAACCTTTGCCCAGGCACGCAAGGCAACCTCCTTTATCCAATATGCCATGCGTGGGACAGTATTCTGTAATTGATCCCCTACCTCAGCCATATGCCAGTTCCTGTTAAAATGTCAAAAGTAAGTTTAGCAGGATTTCCACGGCTTTGTTGTTCCTGTAAAATTTCTTTTGCCTCATCACTAACCCACATTTGCCACTGCAACAGTTGTTGAGGAGTCAAAACCATTTTACCTATGGCTGCAAAGTTGGCAGGAAGCCAATGATCCACCCAATTCTGAAGGAATTCAAGACAGTATGGAGAAGTGGGCCCATAAAGAGTGCATGCTTTTTTGAAAGCAAAAACTAAAGTAAAATCAGCAGGGTTCCATGTAACATGGCCTGGTTGTGGTTGGTCAAATACGATGGGGAATGCTTTTAATTAGGCCCCGTGGTGGCAAAGCATCAACGAAACATGCGAAGGGAGCGTTAGAGCAGGAGCGGAAGGAAGAGCGGTGCTAGGGAATTCCTTCGGCGGTGGTGGAAAATTATTTTCTGTTTTAGGAGACCAAAAATCACAAACAGCAGATGGCTGTTTGCTCTCATGGCCAACATCAGTGGGTCCCTTCTGATTAAAAAGAACATTCTTATGATGTAAAGCACCTTGCATATCCTTTTATTCTAATTCATATTCATGTAAAGATTGCATCGTTTCTACTTCTACATCAACCTTTTTGCCATCAAGTTGTTCGATAATGGTCTGAATAAATGCCCAAGTAACCCACCATCGGGGAGAAATTGGAGCACCTCGGCGGTATACAGTTAAGACATTATAAGATATTCGAACGCGTTGCCATACTTGTTCATCTAAAGTCTCTTCCTCGGGAAACCAAGGATTGCATTCTAAAACAAGCTGATAACTTTCAGTTAACTGATCAACAGAAACGTTAGCACCGAATTGTTTCAAAAAATGATGCGTAAGTGAAACAAAAGGTATCTTATTTGCCTGGTGTCCCCTTGTCTGCTTACCTCCTTCTGCAGGAATCTTTCTCCGTATTCAACTCGTCGTGACTTCGAGCCCCACGTTGGGCACCACTTGTAGAAAGCTCGGTGGAGTAGACTCTAAAAAAGGACATGGACAACCTCTCTGGGAGACTGACAAAACTTTACTTCTACAGCGAGTCATTTTATACATGAAAGCAAGGAAATAGCTTACAAAAACCAAGGTTACACAGATGGAGCTTGTACAAAAACCAAGGTTACACAGATGGAGCTTGAGCACGTACAAAGTTGATAACAGCAAGTTTACAAAGTTCATGAGACACGTAGACTATTTTCTCAGGATCAAAAGACAGTCTGTTTCCCTCAAGGCAAGCTTGTTATTCTCAGCACTATTCTCATGCAGTCGTAAAAGCCATATGTGCAGGAAACGTTTCCCAGGGCAAAACATCAAGACATGCCTAGTGGCCCTGGCCCTTCACCAGTTCCTTGTGAGGACCTTCTCCTCAAGGCAGTCACGTAGTTTCCCTCAACACCGAAGAATTGATGCTGTTGAACAGTGGTGTTTGGAGAAGACTCTTGAGAGTCCCATGGACTTCAAGGAGATCCAACCAGTCCATCCTAAAGGAGATCAGTCCCGGGTGTTCATTGGAAGGAGTGATGCTGAAGCTGAAACTCCAATACTTTGGCCACCTGATGTGAAGAGCTGACTCATTTGAAAAGGCCCTGATGCTGGGAAAGATTGAGAGCAGGAGGAGAAGGGAATGACAGAGAATGAGACGGTTGGATGGCATTACTGACTCAATGGACAGGGGTTTGGGTGGACTCTGGGTGTTGGTGATGGACAGGGAGGCCTGGCATGCTGCTGTTCATGGGGTCACAAAGAGTCAGACATGACTGAGTGACTGAACTGAACTGAACTGAACTCTGCATATAAGTTAAATAAGCAGGGTGACAATATACAGCCTTGATGTACTCTCTTCCCAATTTGGAACCAGTCTGTTGTTCCATGTGTGGTTCTATCTGTTGCTTCTTGACCTGCATACATATTTCTCAGGAGGCAGTAAGATGGTCTGGTATTCCCATCTGTTGAAGAATTTTCCACAGTTTGTTGAGTTCCACACAAAGGATTTGGCTTAATCAATAAAATGTAAGTAGATGCTTTTCTGGCATTCTCTTGCTTTCCCGATGATCCAACAGATGTTGGATCCTACTAGTCAAACTGATCACATGGGCCAAAGCCTTTTCTAACTCAATAAAACTATGAGCCATGCTGTGTAGGGCCACCCAAGACATACGGGTCATGGTAGAGAGTTCTGACAAAACGTGGTCCACTAGAGAAGGGAATGGCCACCCACTTCAGTATTCTTGCCTTGAGAACCCCATGAATAGTATGAAAAGGCTGAAATATATGATACTGAAAGATGAACTCAGGTTGGTAGGTGTCCAATATGCTACTGGAGAAGAGTGGAGATATATAACTTCAGAAAGAACGAAGAGATGGAGCCAAAGTGAAAACAATGCCCAGTTGTGGATGGGACTGGTGATGGAAGTCTGATGCTGTAAAGACCAATACCACTTAGGAACCTGCAATGTTAGGTCCATGAATCAAGGTAAATTAGAAGTGGTCAAACAGGAGATGGCAAGAGTGAACATCAACATTTAGGAATCAGTGAACTAAAATGGACTGGAATGGGCGAATTTGATCCTTTGGGCTTTTGAATATAGGAGAAAAACCTGGACCAAAGGAAACCTCAGAATCCTTTCCTAGAGATATGTGGATGTGAAGGGTTGAGTAGGGGTCATCTGGAAATCTGATGGAGAGAGACAGAAAGGGACATGAGATAGGGAGGCAAAAGAAAGACACATGCAGCATGAGTCTCTGAAATCTGGATTCTGACTGAGGTCTGTGAAGGACTGAATGTAAGGAAATTCTGAGTCCTTTCCCTGTTTTTGGCAAAAGCTACTGTGCCATTCAGAGGCCATTGCTTTGGGCAGTCCCCCAGTTTGTATTGGGCCAAGCTTTTTTCAAGGTCAAAATTTTCCAGTTTCTGAGAGTGTAGACAGGAGTGAGTTTGAGAGAGGCTCCCAGGATGTACCAGAACCCACTCTTAGCCTACCTGCCATCGAATGGGGATACTGAGAGTTACTGGCTGACAGAAAGTTGTCCCTTTGGTCCCAGTAATCTCTCCATGCAACTAATGGCACAAAATGGCCAACCGTCCCAACGGTTACATCCAAAGTGAGAGGTGGCCCCTGAGAAACATGCAGCTAAGGCACCATGTTACAGCTAAAGCACCATGTGACAGAACCATGAGGCTAAGACACCATGTGACCCGGGCAGACAGACATTCCTGGGAGCCACCAGGTGACTCACTGTTTGGTGATTCCCTGAAACGTGGAAGGCACTCTTGGGATGGTTCAGAGGAAACACCCAGGCTCCTGTAAATCAATCCAGACCGAAAGGGGAAGAAGTGAAAGTGACAGGGAAGAAGACTGAGGAATCAGCCTTACAGTCCTAATGGGGAGGTGGTAGCCAAGGGACAATGGTCTCTGCTTTGCTTCAACCACTATGTGCCTGACACAGTGCATGGAAGTTGTCTTGCTTTGGGTGGATGCCCTTGTGGCCTGATCTGTTCCATGCCCCCATTATCCTCACATGGGAGCCTGGCAGAGTCATTTCCTAGGCAGGCTGATAAGAAGCCTAGGGGTCCCCAAGGAGAGAGGGGTCTGGAATTCTCAAGGAGGAAGAAAGGACAAACTTTTTTTTCCCCTCTACATTCCTTAGGATTATATAGCAATAATGTATCCTGCCTGAGGACAGTCTCTGGATTAAACCTTCTAGCTAATCCAAGAAAGTTCCAGAAAAGCATCTATTTCTGCTTTATTAACTATTCCAAAGCCTTCGACTGTGTGGATCACAATAAACTGTGGAAAATTCTGAAAGAGGTGGGAATACCAGACCACCTGTCCTGCCTCTTGAGAAACCTGTAGGCAGGTCAGGAAGCAACAGTTAAAACTGGACATGGAACAACAGACTTGTTCCAAATAGGAAAAGGAGTACATCAAAGTTGTATATTGTCACCTGGCTTATTTAACTTATATGCAGAGTACATCATGAGAAACGCTGGGGTGGAGGAAGCACAAGCTGGAATCAAGATTGCTGGGAGAAATCTCAATAACCTCAGATATGCAGATGACACCACCCTTATGGCAGAAAGTGAAGAGGAACTAAAATGCCTCTTGAAAGTGAAAGAGGAGAGTGAAAAAGTTGGCTTAAAGCTCAACATTCAGAAAACTAAGATCATGGCATCTGATCGCATCATCTCATGGCAAATAGATGGGGAGATAGTGGAAACAGGGTCAGACTTTATTTTTGGGGGGGCTCCAAAATCACTGCAGATGGTGACTGCAGCCATGAAATTAAAAGATGCTTACTCCTTGGAAGGAAAGTTATGACCAACCTAGATAGCATATTAAAAAGCAGAGACACTACTTTGCCAACAAAGTTCCATCTGGTCAAGGTTATGGTTTTTCCGGTGGTCATGTATGGATGTGAGAGGTGGACTGTGAGGAAAGGTGAGTGCTGAAAAATTGATGCTTTTGAACTATGGTGTTGGAGAAAACTCTTGAGAGTCCCTTGGACTGCAAGGAGACCCAACCAGTCCATCCTAAAGGAGATAAGTCCTGGGTATTCATTGGAAGGACTGATGCTGAGGCTGAAACTCCAATACTTTGGCCACCTCATGTGAAGAGTTGAGTCGTTGGAAAAGACCCTGATGCTGGGAGGGATTGGGTGCAGGAGGAAAAGGGGATGACAGAGGATGAGATGGCTGGATGGCATCACCAACTCGATGGGCATGAGTTTGAGTAAACTCCAGGAGTTTGTGATGGACAGGGAGGCCTGGCATGCTGCGATTCATGGGGTTGCAAAGAATCAGACACGACTGAACGACTGAACTGAACTGAATCCTGTTATCTTAAAATGTAAATTATGGGATTAGGTCTAGTGATGTCTTTACAACCTCCAGACATTCTTTGGAGTCACTGGAGAGTATATAACTCCATTGCTAACACTAGCAAGCGGGTACTCTTTCTACCTGCTTCTGATGCCTATAAAAGAAACTTTCTCTACCTCCTTTATACTGTAATAAAACTCCATTACACAAAAGCTCTGAGAGATTAAACCTTGTCTCTGGCCCCGGATTTAATTCTTCTCTTCTGGAGGCCAAGAATCCCGGCGTGTTTGCGTGATTCAGCAACAACCTTTCAAGTCTTCATGTGGCAGGTGCTCTAATGGCTTTTAAGTGCCTGACCCATGCCCACACAATATTGATTGGACTAGTCCTCAGTTAGAAAGGAGTCTAAAGGAAAGATCCTAACCTATTCGGGTGGCAGCTACTGGGGTGCAGTGAGCAGTGGGGCGTTTGGAACACACCAGAGGGTAACCCTGGCCTGAGTTCCTCAGTTGCTTCCACAGCACTTGCCTGTTCACAGAGGATCCCTATGAGAAAGGAGAAGTGAGGCGGTAGGGAAGAGACCCCAAGTTCCCATACGGGCCATCAAAAATGTCATGGTCCAAGTGCGGACTGGAAAAGAATTTCCAGAAATGAGGCAGAATTAGAGAATAAAGTTTATTAGTGTGAGAGATGCTGTTAGAACAGCGGGCTAGCTCAAGGGAGAACTGACATTGAACAGGGGTCTTTAGTCCACTTTTATACCCAGGGTACAAGGAGCGGTATAGGTGTCTTGTGGGTCATTTGCTGATTGGATGAGGCACGTACACTGGGTGGGGGAAGAGTAGGGCAAATACCTTCTCTCTTTGTGGGGTAGGAGGAGAGACAGGTTATACTGCTCAGGAGGACCTGAAATCCCTTAATAGTTACAACATGGGGGAGGAAAGGATGGTAAGGGTCTGATTTTTCAGTTCCTGCATTCCAAAATCCTTCTAGGTTTTGTCTGCTCTTTCATCTTTGGGTCACTACATTCGCCCCTCTATTTTTAGGACCAATTCTTTGGACCCCTTTGGCAAGCCTCAGGCAGGGGATGTATTATTTTCTTCCTTCCTGCCATCCGCAGGTAGACAGGTTCTGAACAAAGGCACTTTAGTTTAACAGTTAGGCAGAGGGCCGGGATTCTCTGAGGCAAGTCATTCTGTATGATTATAATAACAGAAGCAATGAGAGCAAGTCAAAGAAACAGCTCCATCAAGGAGTCAGAATTGGGTTCCCTGGTTCACTTATTATGAGGGGATAGGGGAGTTGGTTTACTTATTGTGAGGACTATCAAATCTGAAATCCATAGGGCAGGGCAAGCTGGCAGATTCATTTCTTTTGACTGCTTCAATTTTAGGGTTGCAATAATTTGGAATAGTATTTTCTAGAAAATGCAGCAGCCTATAGAATTGTATAGTTTTACATTAGAAAAGAGTTTGAAAACTTTATTTAAGCAAGAGGCTGACACAAAACTAATGTTACTTGGAATCATACTTTGAGAATTAATAGCTTGTGGTCATTTAAACTAAGATATTTAATACCCAACGTTTAACGATAAAGTGGGTTTGTTAGGTGGTACTAGTGGTAAAGAACCCACTTGCCAATGCAGCAGATGTAGGAGGTGCAGGTTTGATCCCTGGGTTGGGAAGATGCCCTGGGGGAGAGCAAGGCAATCCACTCCAGTATTGTTGCCTGGAGAATTCCATGGACAGAGGAGCCTGGTGGGTTTCAGTCCACGGGGGCACAAAGAGTTGGACACAACTGAAGCAACTTAGCATAGCATACATACATTTACTGTAACTCTCTTTGGTCACACTGCTGTTGATTTTACTTCTTTAATCATAAAGTTGTAACTGGTCCTCAGTATGAAGTATATGTATTGTGATGCTTTGGTCTATATAAATAAGAAAAGAGTGAGTTTGTTTAGCAAAAGTTGCCTTGGATTTGTGGAGTTAAAAGACGAGGACTTTAGTTCCAGTTCTGGTGTCTAGTAAATACGTGATTTTGGAAAATATTAAAAGTCTGATAACATAAATAATCAAAGCCTTACTTTACTCATCTATAAAATAGGAATTAAGGATATTGATAGCTTTAATATGAAACAATGGGTATTAAGGCATGTGGAATTATGAACACTGAAATACAGAATAATTATCACAGAATTAAGTACTTTACATAAATTCGTCAGAGTCATAGAATTTAAAACTTTTTTTCTATATTGGTTTTCAACTGTTTCATGAAGTTTAAATAAATGCAGAAATTCTCTGGAGTTTCTGTAACAGGTCTTTTGGGTTATTATTTTTTTTAAAAGAGTAAATGATCAGATTGTGTTTAACAAAACAAAATAAAAAAGAGTACATTGACTTGCTGGTACTCTTGATAGACTGTAATAAAGCATCACACATTGATTACCTTAAATGACTGAAGTTTATTATATCATAGTACTGGGGGCAAGAATTTTGATACTAAGGTGTGGCAGGGCTATGCTCTTTCTGAAGGTGCTGGGGAGGAATCTGTTCCAAGTTTCTATCCTAGCAGCTGGTGTTTTGTTACCAATCTTGGATATTCCTTGGCTGTGGAAGCTGACTTCCAATTTCACATGGCATTCTCCTTGTGCCTATGTGGATGTCTAAATCCCCCCCCCACCCCTTTTTAAGGTCAACAGTCTTATTGGATTAGGGATGCATTCTAGTTCATCTTTAATGATACCTTCAATGACCCTATTTCCAAACAAAGTCATATTCTGAGGAGAGGTGGTGAGGGAGATACAGTTTAACCCATAACCTATAGTATATTCAGAAGGAAATGGGAATCAGAGAAATATAAACAATTTTTATATAATTATTTTGAGAAGTTTATGAAAGACAGAAGAGTATAAAGGAGGATCTAGAGTTGGTAGGAAATTGTACAGTTTTGATTTTTAAGGTGGACAAGATTTGAAAAAAATAAGGTTCATGGGAAAAAGCTCGTGGAAAGTCTGAGGAGCAACTGAAGGATTGAAGTCCAGAGAGCATAGAACAGAATGAATGGAGATAATAATGGGTTGGTATTCCCTGTGAAAAAAGGGAAATATTTCTCTTAATAACGCAGTGAGACAGGAGTAGTGGAGAGGTGGAGATTTAGAGTTGTTACATTTATTATTACAAAGATGAGATAATTGCCTTCTAATTAATTACTATTATTATTATTATTATTATTATTATTATTATTATTATTAAAAGTGGGAACACAGTCATATATTGAGTATACGGTGAGAGTAGATTTGGAAGTTGAACGAAGGTAGATTTTTTGTGTTTTTTTTGAAGGTAGGTTTTTTAATGAATGAGAGGATTGTTTGATCGTGCTGGTGTCCAAGTTGTGATAGGTGATCACATACGTAAAGAGGAACAATCTGCTCACATGTGTGGATTTTTATAGCATGTTAAACTGCCAGTATGAGAGATGGGTTGCTGGGGTCCAGCCCCAGAAGAATCCAGGGGTACCGTCAGGATGAACGGTGTCCGCGAGTGAGAGAGAGAGAGACCAGACTGGAGTGTGCAGCAGGGTCTGGCGTCGCTTTATTTTTTACCGTAGCTTTTATACCCTAAGTAATACATTTCTAAGGGGAGGTGAAAGATAAGCATACAAAGTTTAGTTTAACATTACGTCAGCTTTGTCCTTCAGGAAACCAGGGTGTTTTCTGCATACCTCTTTGTTCATGAGAGTCTTCTTTCATAGTGGATCCTTGCACACTATCTTCTGGCCTTGGGACCGATTAACATGTTATGACCTAGATGAAAGCAAGACTGTTTTCCGTAGTCTATTCTTCATTGTTCTATTTTGCCTTGAGTTTAGTAGACAACAGAAAAGTTGCAATCTCATGGTACAGCAGGTTGCAACATAGTAGAAATACAATCCTGTTAATGCAAATGTCAGCCTTTTTGCAAAAGTTCTCAGTTAAATTTATCTAAAAAGTTAACCACACAAAGACTCTGTGGCTCTGGTGAGGCAGCCTCTGTTTTAGCACTCTTGATTAAAATTAGCAATTATCTTGTTGTTTCCACACTAGGGCTAAACTCTTATTTTTCTAAATCCTTAACTATATTAACAACAGTTTTTACTGCACAACCTTAGCACAATAACAGCAATCAAATGTTGATCCAATAACCTCTTTTAGAATAATATTTTTTGTGTTCTCTAATAGGGCTTTCTCACACCCGAAGGGCTCTGTGCCCATTAAGGTCTTTTGTGATCAGGTTCTTTATGCTGTTGTGATTAAGGTGTTGTGAGCAGTCATGTGCATTAGTACACATCTGCCAAACAAGTCAGATTGCCAGCAAAAGGGTTTTTACTTGAAACATTTCCTTCATTCCTGGCCCCTTCATAGGGAACCGGTATCCAGGAGATTTATTAGTTAGGGTTCTATGTTGGTCTTTATTTAGTGAAAGAGGAGCAGGAGAGCTCTCAGCAGGTAACGCAAAGATCTGCAACAGGGCGAACAAGGACAACAACAAGAGGGGGAGGATACAGGGTTGGGTAGAGGCCGGGGTCAACCTGGAGGGTTCCTTGTAGCCTGAACAGCCTTGCGTTTCAGATCTTCTCATGACCTTGTCATGGGTGGGATCTCCCATAATGGCTCCGGGCAATGGGTTATTAGATTTATCCATATTTGGAGTTTTTTTTCAAGTACATGTGAAATAAGAGCAATGAGGCCAGGGATTTTTACTCACTAGTAAGATAATATTTAAAATTATTAATCATGGTTACCATAAAGGAGACGGTAGGAAGTAAAGTCAAGAGGGACTGAGGATTCAGGAGAAATTGAAGACCCTAATGAGACTGACACACTGGAGGAGCTGAGCAACCA
Organism: Muntiacus reevesi; assembly: GCF_963930625.1. Lineage (NCBI taxonomy): Eukaryota > Metazoa > Chordata > Mammalia > Artiodactyla > Cervidae > Muntiacus > Muntiacus reevesi. Next base: position 26,965,478 of record NC_089268.1, on the reverse strand, counting down.
AGTACAGGGTTTTACATTTCCTCTTTCATCTGAATATTCAACTGTGGATGTCATCTGCTACCATCCTTAAAGGGAGGGAGCTTGAGTTAGTATTGGATTCAGTCACAACAGACAAAAACACAACATACAAATGGTTTAAAGATACAAAATGTATTTCTTACTGGAAGTAATGCAGAAAGTGAGCATATAGCAGCTTCATAAAGCTGTCAAAACTCCGGACTCATTTTATTAATATCTTCTTTTCTGTCTGTGTCATATTACATGATCAGAGATGTTCTTAGAGATCCATCCATCATGCCACATTCCAGCCATTCAAATAATTAGAAAAAAGAAGAAAATCACATAATTTTCCTTTAAGAACACATTCCAGAGATGATATTGAATGTTGTTGTCTAGTCAACAAGTCGTTTCTAATTTTTTGCAACCCCACAGACTGTAGTATGCCAGGCTTTCTTGTCCCTCACCGTCTCCCAGTGTTTGCCCAAGTTCATGTCCATTGAATTGGACCATCCATTGAATTGATGCCATCCAACTTCTGTCATCCTCTTCTTCTGCCCTCAATCTTTCCCAGGATCAGGGTGTTTTCAAAAGAGTCATACAGAATAATTCATCTTAAAATGCACTGATCATAATTTAGTGACATTCAACAGGGGATGCTAGGACATCTAATCTTTGTACTAGGCTGTCATAGGCATAGTAATAAGAAGAGGTACCTATAACTTAGGAAGAAAGGAGAATTAATAAGAGAGGCAACCATCCGTGTGTGTATCAGAGCTTCATCTAAGAATAAACCAGTACAGGAGGAAGAAAAAAAAATAAATTTGGGTCTAGTGGGGAGAATTGTAATCATTGTGGAAGGTTAGGCATATAAATTACAGCATCATTGTGTTCTACTCCACTCCTCTGATAATGGTCAGAGGGCCTGAGTCAGAGGACCAAAGTCTAAACAGTGGTCGTAGGACACAATTAAATGTTTGTTTGGAAAATTTGTAGATATGGGATCCATCTGTCATGTTATAGAAAACCACATTTCCAACCTCGTAATCCAGGAATACTCCCACCCTACAGGGTTTTTCTTTTAGAGTAAGAGAAGTTTCTGGGGATGTGAGGCCCCAGTACTCCCCATCATAGAGCCTAATCGCCCAGAAACCATTCTGTGGTGACATTGTGACCCTCCCATTCCTTGCTACATCATTCCTACAAACTCCCAGATCCCAGGAATGTGCATTCTGAACCTCCACCTCCCAGAAGTATCTCCATGAGCTGACGTGCAGCTGACCAAGCACACAGGGAAGGGTGATAAATCTCTCTGGGGAGCTGGGAAGATCTTGACATGATTCTTGCCAGGTAATTCTTCTCCCCTCTTCAGACAGGAAGAGGGCAGGATGGGCAGTGGTTGCATCCAAAGTCAGATTTACTGCAAAGACAAGAGATCATCAGGTTTCTGGGAAGAGTCTCAGTAGGCTTGGACCAGAGTTCTGTGAGAGCGCCTCTGGCCCTGGGGAGTTCCAGTTCATCTCTCTGGATCTTCTCTGGGACTACCTACAAGGAACAGGGTCTGTCTTGGAACATGATAGACTCACCAGTCTTGAACTGTTCTTTTCTCCAATCTGCAAGGAATAAATTTACATAAGAATCCACAATCTGACAGAGCTGCCTGTCTGTCCAGAATACTATGGTAATAAACTCCTTAATTCAAGAATAACAATAACCAAAAAAGAAAAAAATAAAAACACTTCTTTTTATATACTTGAACCTCTTTTTACAAGATGCTAACTTATATATGACTTGAAGACCTGCACCATCCTTATACTCTCCTCATCCAAAATTCATGTAGGATAAATATTTGTAACTTATTTAGGATGTTTGAAAGAAGGTATAGGATATGATGGGTCTGACCAAATAATTTATTATTCACTCTCAATTCCTCAGATTTTAGCATATGATCACCATTCTACCTACACTCAAAACATAATGTTATGTGCAATTAAAAATAATAAAACTACTAAAATGTAATATTCTAACATGTTATTATCTGATAGAATAATGAGTAATCTACTTGATTCATGAAATAAATCCGTGGAGTTTCCTTGGTTTTCAGCAAATCATTTTGCACACAGTAGATGTTCATTTAAAATACCTTTGATAATAGGATTTTCTTCATCAGAACCTGTGTTGCTCACCACCATATAATGGTATTTCCTTCCATGTTGCAAAAGAACAAAATAGAAAGAAAAAAAAAACTTTACTTTTATTCTTGCATATCTTCTTTTGCTGTCTTCTTTATTTTATTACAAACAAATATAAGAAGTAATTGTCTTTGTTCTATTTCTTCTACCGAATCCTTTGAACTTCCTCTTTCTATCCTACATCATCAAATTCCAATTTTAAACATGGTGATAAAAGTGATCAGGTGAAGGTTAGATAGAAATATAGAAGAAACAAAGGTGGCACGGACTGGAGCATGAAAGAAGGAACATAGAAGGAAGGAGAGGAGAGGAAAGGGAAGAGGAAAAGGAAGAGAGGAGAGGAAACGTGAGAGGAAGAATTACAGGCTGAGTTATTCATGGCTTGAACTTCAGAGAGAATTTATTGAAAGCATTGATATTTATAAAGATAATGCTTCCAATACTGCTTTGCTTACACTAAACATTTTTGTTGTATTTCTGCATTCTATCTCTCTGGCATAGGGGCAGACTGACTCTAAGAATAGCAGAACAGTGAAGGTTTCTGAGAGACAATCATTACTCATCAAACTTGAATTGAGCCTTCTTCATCTCTGAAAGAAAATATACAATCATGTATGTATATATAAACAGATTTTCTTAACATCATAAAGAAGATGCAATTAATGCTATGTATCTGTCAATATTTGTGCCTGAAATTTGCTAAGTAATGTCCATCTCAAAAGCAATGAAAGAAATGTCTGAAGTTCATTCCATCTGGAAACTTTACTAAAATTTGAAGAATAAAATCTGACAGGAAAGGACACCTTGTTGCTGTTCAGTCACTCAGTCGTGTCTGACTCTTTGAGACCCCATGGACAGGGGCTTCCCTGTACTTCACCATCTCCCAGAGTTTGCTTAACTCATGTCCATTGAGTCAGTGAAGCCATCCAATCATCTCATCCTCTTTAATTCCCTTCTCCTCCTGCCTTCAATCTTTCCCAGCATCAAGGTCTTTTCCCATGAGTTGGCTCGTCATGTCAGGTGGCCAAAGTACTGGAGTTTCAACTTAAGCATCAGTCCTTGCAATGAATATACAGGACTGATTTCCTTTAGGATGGACTGGTTTGATCTTCTTGCTGTCCAGGGGACTCTCAGGAGTCTTCTCCAGCATCACAGTTCCAAGGCATCAATTCTTTGGTGCTCAGCCTTATTGTCCAGCTGTAACATCCATACATGATTACTGGGAAAACCATTGCTTTGACCATAAGGACTTCTGTAGGCAAAGTAATATCTCTACATTTTATTTTTTTATTTAATTTTTTAATAAATTTATTCATTTTAATTGGAGGATAATTATTTTACATTATTGTAGTGATTTTCCCATATATTGACATGAATCAGCCATGGATTTACATGTGTTCCCCATTTTGAACCCCCTCCCACCTCGCTCCCCATCCCATCCCTCTGGGTCATCCCAGTGCACCAGCCCCGAGCACCCTGTCCCATGAATTGAACCTGGACTGGTGATCCATTTCACATATGATAATATGCATGTTTCATTGCCATTCTCCCGAATCATCCCACCCTCGTCCTCTCCCACAAAGTCCAAAAGACTGTTATATACATCTGTGTCACTTTTGCTGTCTCGCATATAGGGTTATCATTATCATCTTTCAAAATTCCATATATATGTGTTAGTATACTGTATTGATGTTTTCTTTTCTGGCTTACTTCACTCTGTATAATAGGCTCCAGTTTCATCCACCTCATTAGAACTGTTTCAAATGTACTCTTCTTAATGGCTGAGTAATATTCCATTGTGTATATGTACCACACTTTCTTATCCATTCATCTGCTGATGGACATCTAGGTTGCTTCCATGTCTTGGCTATTGTAAACAGTGCTGTGATGAACATTGGAGTACATGTGTCTCTTTCAAATCTGGTTTCCTCAGTGTTTATGCACAGCAGTGGGGATGCTGCGTCATATGGCAGTTCTATTTCCAGTTTTTTAAGGAATCTTCACTCTGGTCTCCATAGTGGCTGTACTAGTTTGCATTCCCACCAACAGTGTAAGAGGGTTCCCTTTTCTCCACACCCTCTCCAGCATTTACTGTTTGTACACTTCGGATAGCAGTATTCTGACTGGTGTGAAATGGTACCTCACTGTGATTTTGATTTATATTTCTCTGATAATGAGTGATGTTGAGCATCTTTTCATGTGTTTGTTAGCCATCTGTATGTCTTCTTTGGAGAAATGTCTGTTTAGATCTTTGACCCATATTTTGATTGGGTCATTTATTTTTCTGGAATTGAGCTGCAGGAGTTGCTTGTATATTTTTGAGATTGATCCTTTGTCTGTTTCTTCGTTTGCTATTATTTTCTCCCATTCTGAAGGCTGCCTTTTCACCTTGCTTATAGTTTCCTTTGTTGTGGAAAAACGTTTAAGTTTAATTAGGTCCCATTTGTTTATTTTTGCTTTTATTTCCTTGACTCTGGGAGGTGGGTCATAGAGGAGCCTGCTGTTATTTATGTCGGAGTGTGTTCACCCCAAAACAATGAATTTCACCTTTTTCTCAAGTGCACATTGAACCTTCTCCAGGATAGATCACTTTGTGGGCCATGAACCTAGCCTTGGTAAATTCAAAAAAAACTGAAATCATTCCAAGCATCTTTTCTGATCACAATGCAGTAAGATTATATGTCAATAACAGGAGAAAAACTATTAAAAATTCCAACAATGGATGTTGAACAACACGCTGCTGAATAACCAAGAAATCACAGAAGAAATCAAGAAAGAATTCAAAATATGCATAGAAAAGAATGAAAATGAAAACACAACAATCCAAAACCTATGGGACACTGTAAAAGTAGTGCTAAGGGGAAGTTTCATAGCATTACAGGCTTACCTCAAGAAACAAGAAAAAAGTCAAATAAATAACCTAACTCTGCATCTAAAACAATTAGAAAAGGAAGAAATGAAGAAACCCAGGGTTAGAAGAAAAAGCTCAGCACCAGAGGGCTTCACAGCTGAATTCTACCAAAAGTTTAGGGAAGAACTAACACCTATCCTACTCAAACTCTTCCAGAAAATTGCAGAGGGGGGTAAACTTCCAAAGTCATTCTATGAGGCTACCATCACCACAATACCAACACCAGACAAAGATGCCACAAAAAAAAAAAAAAAACTACAGGCCAATATCACTGATGAACATAGATGCAAAAATCCTTAACAAAATTCTAGTAAACAGAATCCAATAACATATCAAAAAGATCATATATCATGACCAAGTGGGCTTTATCCCAGGGATGCAAGGATTCTTCAATATCTGCAAATCAATCAATGTAATACACCACATTAACAAATTGAAAGATAAAAACCATGTGATTATCTCAATAGATGCAGAGAAAGCCTTTGACAAATTTCAACATTCATCTATGATAAAAACTCTCCAGAAAACAGGAATAGAAGTAACATACCTCAACATAATAAAAGCTATATATGAAAAACCCACAGCAACCATTATCCTCAATGGTGAAAAATTGAAAGCATTTCCCCTAAAATTAGGAACAAGACAAGGGTGCCCACTCTCACCACTACTATTCAACATAGTGTTGGAAGTTTTGGCCACAGCAATCAGAGCAGAAAAAGAAATAAAAGGAATCCAGATAGGGAAAGAAGAAGTAAAATTCTCACTGTTTGCAGACGACATGATCCTCTTCATAGAAAATCCTAAAGACTCTACCAGAAAAATACTAGAGCCAATCAATGAATATAGTAAAGTTGTACGATATAAAATTAACACACAGAAATCCCTTGCATTCCTATACACTAACAATGAGAAAACAGAAAGAGAAATTAGGGAAACAATACTATTCATCATTGCAACAAAAAGAGTAAAATACTTAGGAGTATATCTACCTAAAGAAATGAAAGGCCTATATATAGAAAACTATAGGACACTGATGAAAGAAATCAAAGAGGACACAAATAGATGGAGATATATACCATGTTCATGGATTGGAAGAATCAATATTGTCAAAATGACTATACTACCCAAAGCAATCTATAGATTCAATGCAATCCCTATGAAGCTACCAACGGTATTTTTCACAGAACTAGAACAAATAATTTCACAACTTGTATGGAAATACAAAAATCCTCGAATAGCCAAAGCAATCTTGAGACAGAAGGATGAAACTGGAGGGATAAACCTGCCTGACTTCAGGCTCTACTACAAAGCCACAGTCATCAAGACAGTATGGTACTGGTGCAAAGACAGAAATATAGATCAATGGAATATAATAGAAAGCCCAGAGATAAATCCATATACCTATGGACACCTTATCTTTGACAAAGGAGGCAAGGATATACAATGGGAAAAAGACAACCTCTTTAACAAGTGGTGCTGGGAAAACTGGTCAACCACTTGTAAAAGAATGAAATTAGAGCACTTTCTAACACCATACACAAAATTAAACTCAAAATGGATTAAAGATCTAAATGTAAGACCAGAAACTATAAAACTCCTAGAGGAGAACATAAGCAAAACACTCTCCAGCATAAATCACAGCAGGATCCTCTATGACCCACCTCCCAGAATATTGGAAATAAAAGTAAAAATAAACAAATGGGACCTAGTGAAACTTAAAAGCTTTTTCACAATGAAGGAAACTATAAGCAAGGTGAAAAGACAGCATTCAGAATGGGAGAAAATAATAGCAAATGAAGAAACAGGCAAAAGATTAATCTCAAAAATATACAAGTACTCCTGAAGCTCAATTCCAGAAAAATAAATGACCCAATCAAAAAATGGGCCAAAGATCTAAACAGACATTTCTCCAAAGAAGACATACAGATGGCTAACAAACACATGAAAAGATGCTCAACATCACTGATTATCAGAGAAATACAAATCAAAACCACAGTGAGGTACCATTACATGCCAGTCAGAATAGCTGCTATCCAAAAGTCTACAATCAATAAATGCTGGAGAGGGTGTGGAGAAAAGGGAACCCTCTTACACTGTTGGTGGGAATGCAAACTAGTACAGCCACTATGGAGAACAGAGTGGAGATTCCTTAAAAAACTGGAAATAGAACAGCCATATGACCCAGCTATCCCACTGCTGGGCATACACACCAAGGAAACCAGATCTGAAAGAGACACATGCACCCCAATGTTCATCACAGCACTGTTTATAATAGTGAGGACATGGAAGCAACCTAGATGCCCATCAGCAGACAAATGGATAAGGAAGTTGTGGTACATATATACAATGGAATATTACTCAGCCATTAAAAAGAATTCATTTGAAACAGTTCTAATGAGATGGATGAAACTGGAACCCATTATACAGAGTGAAGTAAGTCAGAAAGATAAACACCAATACAGTACACTAATGCATGTACATCGAGTTTTAAAAGATGGTAATGATAACCCTATATGCAAAACAGAAAAAGAGACACAGAGGTACAGAACAGACTTTTGGACTCTGTGGGAGAAGGTGAGGGTGGGATGTTCTGAGAGAATAGCATTGAAACGAGGATACCTTCAAGGGTGAAACAGATCACCAGCCCAGGTTGGATGCATGAGACAAGTGCTCAGGGCTGGTGCATTGGAAAGACCCAGAGGGATGAGATGGGGATGGAGGCAGGATGGGGGATCAGGATGGGGAACACATGTAAATCCATGACAGATTCTTGTCAATGTATGGCAAAAACCACTACAATAATATAAAGTAATTGACCTCCAACTAATAAAAATAAATTTAAAAAAAATTCACAGTTTGTATGGAAATACAAAAAAAAAAAAAAAAAAGTGAATGGCCAAAGCCATCTTGAGAAAGAAGAATCGAACTGCAGGAATCAACTATACTATAGGCTATACTACAAAGCTACAGTCAAGACAGCACGATACTGGCACAAAGACAGAAATATAGATCAATGGAACAAACTAGAAAGTCCAGAGATAAATCCACGCACCTAAGGACACCTTATCTTTGACAAAGGAGGCAAGAATATACAATGGAGAAAAGACAATCTCTTTAACAAGTGGGGCTGGGAAAACTGGCCAACCACTTGTAAAAGAATGAAACTAGAACACTTTCTAACACCATACACAAAAATTAATTCAGAATGGACTAAAAATCCAAAGACCAGAAACTATAAAACTCCTAGAGGAAAACATAGGCAAAACCCTCTCCAACACAAATCACAGCAGGATCCTCTATGTCTCTGCATTTTAATATGCTGTTTAGGTTTGTCATAGTTTTTCTTCCAAGGAGCAAGCGTCTTTTAATTTGAGGACTGCATTCAATGTCCTTTTTGAGCCCCAGAAAATAATAATTCTTGTAGTAGGTTACTAAAAATGATGTAGAAATATTTTTGAAAATAGCCATAGAATTTAGAGATATAATGTCAATGAAGTGTCTTTGAGTGACTGAAAAATATATGTTCAAGAGCCTGAGGAAAGAGAAATTTGTTGAATTAACTATTAACTGGTTAAAATAAAAATGAACGTACACTAATAATTTTGGTTGGAAAGAAAAGATGATGCAAATTCATGTGAAAATATTTTTATACCTTAAATCACTGGAGATTATGGTCAAGCAAAATGTATCAAGATTACATTTGACATTAGTATATGCAACATGTTTAGAATGTCAACAAAAGAGGAACTTATTCAGCAGCTTTGGAGTATGAATACTATTTTTAAATTGAAAGAAGATAATATATATTAAAAAAATGGGGACTCCATCTCAGAGCACATAAGGAAAATAAAAATTAAAGGAAATTTTCTATTGAATGGAAATAATCACATTCTTCTTAGCCTAATCCCTTTCATCTCACTAATTTTTTTTCACCAACTTTATAATGAAGTTATGATGGTCACCAGGAAGATAAAATAAAAGAGAAAGAATAAAAAGTAAAGGAAAGAATTAAGAGACTTAATATAGGAGAGGTTTAGAAAGTCAAAGAAAATGGAAAAGATAATTTGAAATTCACAAGAAGGAAAAGGAAAGACAGAAGTATGTAAGAGGTGAATGTCAAGAAATGAGGGGGAAAATTGTTTGGAAATATATCTTTTTCAAAAAAGTCATAAAACTTACCAATTACTTTCTTGAGTTGTTCTGAAAAATATAATGGAAAAACTCATATAAATTTCAAGGAAAACCAATACAGAAAGTAAACATGAAAATAAAATTTCCATTGATAGAGAAGATTAATATAATTAGAAAAAACTCAAAGAAACAGAAGTCCTGAAAAATACCGAGGAAGCAAATATTTTTATATTGGAAAAATGGTGAAAATTTGTTCTTACAGACAAAAAATGTTGCCTGACACTTTGGTAAACAATGAAGGTTGCCAACCATGAAGCTGTCAGAACCTGATGGTGTACCTTGAGGGGATTCAGGATGGAGAAAACAAGATACACGGCACCAGAATCAGTGATGCATATCAAAGGAATAATTTCAGTGAGCTGAGACTCTTGTATCTTGCCATATGTAGAAAGGCGCTAACATCATTAATTTGAGATGTCCGTTTTGTTTTTGTTTTTTCAAATTATTGTTAGAAGTAACCTTGTGTTCCACTACAGTTTTTTGTTTTGTTTTGCTTTTGCTTTTGTTTTTCCAGTAAAAGTTCCTAGATATCTTGAATACTTCCTTTTCTCTCTGTGTTTCTCAGAACTCTCTGAGAGGCTGTATCCCAGGTTTTTGCAATGAGTAAGGTCCCCAACAAAACATAACTGGAAACTTTTAGATTGTGCCCTTGTTTTTCAGTCAAGAGTTTTACTTTGGTGACCAACCAAAGGACCAAAAACAGACTTCTCTCCTTCACTTGAACTCCACAAGGAGCTCTAGTTTTGGTACCAGAAGAAGTTCCCTTGGGCTGTCTACACTCTCAGAGTTCAAGACAATTCTGGGTGGATCTTGGATCTCCTGCTATTGACTGATGAGCCTGAGTTTTAGTCAGTGGTATTAAATCTCTGGCTGGAGTGGTAGTTTTTCTGTGAAATTTAGTTTCAAGAAGAGATGCCTGGGTGAAAGTCACTGAGAAACTTTTGTTCAGTTGAAAGACACTGACAGAGTTATCCTCAGTTGAGATTCACTGGGAAGATTTTATCATGTATGCACAGAATTTGTATTTACAAGTACTTGCTTCATTGCAAATTACACAGTAAATAAGATAGGGCAAAAAAATTTTGACTTGCCTTTTTCCGTGCAGCCAAATTCGAGTAAAAGAAAAGAAGAAAAAACCAATTCAAAAGAAGTTGATCTTTAGAGGGAAAGTGTGAGGTCAAGTAACAGATGGAAAGAATGGGAAAAGATGGAAGTTATGTTACAGAAAATGACAGAACTTTTTTTAAGGTGCAAATAACAGTTAAGAACAAGCAAAAATGTTTTTTTGACTTGCCTTTTTCCTGTATCATCTTATCTGAAGATAAAAGAAGAGAGAAAACAAATTTTTGTCAAAATGCAGGTCCAATTTCAAACAAGGAGGGCAGAAATTTGAAAGCCTTCTATATAGGTCAAATTAACCACTGTTTTGAGAATTGGAAAGGGGATGCTCCAAAAGACATCCTGCAGTCAGGGGCATTGTTATATTACATCGCACTACCACCAAATGATGCTCCAGTACCACCATTTCCTGGAGCAAATGTAGCAAAGACAGGTAATGATTCAACGAGAGGAGGTAGAACAGAACTGCCAGGACAGACAATATCCATCATTCATCTCTCAGTGGGCCCTTCTTTGTTTCAGGGTGCAGTGCAAACAGGCACCATCATGTGAAGTGTTTGTTCACTGCTGTGCCCTTGGAGGCTTCCCTGGTAGCTCAGTTATCTGCCCACAGTGCAGGAGACTGCCTGGGGAGCAGGAGATCAGGTTGCATCTCTGGTTTGGGAAGATCCCCTGGAGAGGAAAATATCAACCCACTCCAGTATTCTTGCCTGGAGAATCCCGTGGACAAAGGAGCTGGCAGGCTATAGTCCATGGGGTTTCAAAGAATCAGACACGACTGAAGGGACTTAGCACACAGGCATGCACGGAAGGAATGCTTGGTACTATGATCAATATCAGCGGAAGACTTGGATTCAAGATTACATTGGACCAAAGAAGGACATCAGAACTGACTCATCTGTCACAGGACAAAAGATAGTGAATTTGCAAACATGTAATTGAGCCAGGTGTGGGAAAAAATATCAGCTGTACAAATATTGGTCCTGATCTTTGAAATTTCTGACAGTGGTCCAAAGATTTGGTGTCTCTAGGAATGCACAAAGAGTCCAAACCAGGTTGCTACACGTCAGATGCCCCTTCTCTCACCACTTCTTTGTGAAACTATGGGAAATCTCCGGAGACAAAAGAAGCCAATGTTTCTAGCGGGAGAGTGGTATGGAGTTAAAAGAGAAACAAAGGGATGTAGGAAACAGAAAATGACAGAACTTAATGAGGAGAAGTCCAACACCACATGTGGGGAGAAATGTGTTTACACCCAGGAGAAGATCAAGTTCATAGTTGACATATGATCAAAAGGCAGAGAATATTAAAGTCACTCAAAAAGGAGTTTTTTTAAAAGGCATTTTGGAGTAGAGAGTTGTCAGAAGATTTACCTAAGTTCTGCTGCAGTAGTTCTGAAAAAGAAAATGGAAAGATCAGTGTAAATATACTGTGAGGGAAACATGAAGAAAATCCAGTGTGCTCAAAAAATGCGTATTTAACATGAAACACATCAGGGTGAATTAAATATGAAAATATTGTTCGCAAATATACACAAACAAACACAGAGACACTGGCTGAGAGCTCACACTTCTCCAGAGAAGAGTCTGCAGCAGTGCAAACACAAATAAAAGAAAAGAATTTACTGACTGAGAAATATCTTAGGAATAGCATAGATGATGACTACATTTTCAAAGTGTTATAATTTCCTTTTGACATTACTGAGTCTTTTAGTATTTGACTTGCTAGCTTTCGAAGACATTGGCTATCCTAACTTGAAAGAAAGGAAACTGTGGTATTAATGCCAGTAAGAAGAGTTCTAAATCAAATGACCTGAGTTTTTCTTGAAGAATACCGTAACATCAGAAACTACAAAACTGGTGAACTTATTAGGTATATTAATAATAAAGCCTATGCGACAATATGGAACTGTCTACATTGATTCCATAGCCAGGACAAATGAAAGGGTTAGGAATGGATGAAATTTAGCAGCATGTGGAGATGATAGCCATCACTTGGAAAACTAAGAAAGTAAGATGAAATCATGTAATAATATGTATGTGGCAGTTGAGAAAGATGATCAATGATTATTGAAGACAAAGGAGAATGTTGCAGATGAAACACCTACTAAGAAGAGGCAAAAAAAAAAAAGAAGAAGAAATTGACTTGGCTTTTTCCTGTGCAAACTTGTCTGAGAAAAGAAAAGAAGAAACAATAAATTTAAAAGAAGAGGATCTTTACACAGGAAGCACGGTGTGGAGGATAAAAGGAAAGAGTGGCCAAAGATGGGATTTAGGTAACATAAAATGACAGAACATTTTTTAAAGTGCGTGGAATAGATGAAACAACTAAGAATATGTGAGGAAAAAAAAAGTGACTTACTTTTTTCCTGTGCAATCTTATCTGAGAAACACAAAGAAGAGAAAAGCGCTTAAAAGAATTCAGTTGTTTTAAGGGAAGATTGGTGTGAAGTACAAAAGGATAGAATAGGAAAAGATGGAATTTAGGTAACAAAACAATGACAATTTTTTTTCCCCCTTAAAGTTCAAGTTACAGATTAAACGATAAATAAGAATGGGCAAAAAATTTTGACTTGCCTTTTTCACATGCAGTCTGATTCGAGTAAAAGAAAAGAAGAAAAAAGCAATTCAAAAGAATTTGATTTTTACAGGGAAAGTGTGAGGTCTAGTAACAGACGGAAAGAATGGGAAAAGATGGAAGTTAAGTTACAGAAAATGACAGAACATTTTTAAGGAGCAAATAACAGTTAAGAACATGCAAAAATGTTTTTTGACTTGCCTCTTTCCTGTTTCATCTTATCTGAAGATAAAAGAAGTGAGAAAAAAAATACTGTCAAAATGCAGGTCCAGTGTCAAACAAGGAGAGCAGAAATTTGAAACCCTTCTATAGGTTAAATTAAGCACTATTTTGAGAATTGGAAAGGGGATGCTCCAAAAGACACCCTGCAGTCAGGGGCATTGTTGTTTTACATCGCACCACCACATCTCCATTTCCTGGAGCAAATGTAGCAAAGACAGGTAATGATTCAACGAGAGGAGGTAGAACAGAACTGCCAGGACAGACAATATCCATCATTCATCTCTCAGTGGACCTTCTTTGTTTCAGGGTGCAGTGCAAACAGGCACCATCATGTGAAGTGTTTGTTCACTGCTATGCCCTTTGGAGTCTTCCCTGGTAGCTCAGTTATCTGCCCACAGTGCAGGAGACTGCCTGGGGAGCAGGAGATCCATGTTCCATCCCTGGTTCGGGAAGATCCCCTGGAAAGGAAATGACAACCCACTCCAGTATTCTTGCCTGGAGAATCCCGTGGACAAAGGAGCTGGCAGACTATAGTCCGTGGGGTTTCAAAGAATCAGACACGACTGAAGGGACTTAGCACACAGGCATGCACGGAAGGAATGCTTGGTACTATGATCTATATCAGGGGAAGGCTTGGATTCAAGATTACATTGGACCAAAGAAGGACATCAGAACTGACTCATCTGTCACAGGACAAAAGATAGTGAATTTGCAAAAATGTAATCGAGCCAGGTGTGGGAAAAAATATCAGCTGTACAAATATTGGTCCTGATCTTTGAAATTTCTGACAGTGGTCCAAAGATTTGGTGTCTCTAGAAATACACAAAGAGTACAAACCAGGTGGCTACTCGTCGGATGCCCCTTATCTCACCTCTTCTTTGTGAAACTATGGGAAATCTCCGGAGACAAAAGAAGCCAATGTTTCTAGCGGGAGAGTGGTATGGAGTTAAAAGAGAAACAAAGGCATGTAGGAAATAGAAAATGACAGAACTTAATGAGGAGAAGTCCAACACCACATTTGGGGAGAAACATGTTTACACCCAGGAGAAGATCAAGTTCATAGTTGACATACAGATCAAAAGGCAGAGAATATTAAAGTCACTCAAAAAGGAGTTTTTTTAAAAGGCATTTTGGAGTAGGGAGTTGTCAGAAGATTTACCTAAGTTCTGCTGCAGTTGCTCTGAAAAAGAAAATGGAAGCATGAATGTAAATACATTGTGAGGGAAACATGAAGAAAATCCAGTGTACTCAAAAAATGTGTATTTAACATGAAACAAATCAGGATACAAAAAAACATGAAAACATTGTTTGCACATATACACACACAAACACAGAGACACTGGCTGAGAGCTCACACTTATCCAGAGAGCAGTCTGCAGCAGTGCAAACAGAAATAAAAGAAGAAAATTCACTGACTGAGGAATATCTTAGGAATAGCATAGATGATGACTACATTTTCAAAGTGTTATTATTTCTTTTGACATTACTGAGACTTTTATTAGTTGACTTGCTAGCTTTTGAGTGCATTGGCTACCCTAACTCGAAAAAGCTTCTGCGAGATCAGTCGCAGCTGGCACACTTCTGTTTAAGCCCGAGGTTAGGGGCAATGGCCGAGAGGATAACACTTACCTTATTGGGAGGCTTTAAAAGGTCATTTCAGAACTATACTAAATATAGTGTATACTAAGATTGAAGCTGGATACAAGTCATGCCTCTCCATTCACCCCTTCCTCCTCTAGGAGGGTCTTTAGCCCAGCGTGGGGAGGGCTGTGCTGGCAGAGGTCCTGAGTAAAACCTTGTCTGGAAGAGCACAGTTCCTGTGTATACAGTGCCATGTCCTTGGTGACCAATTTAATTCCCTACTTTAGACCAAATTAATGACCACAGTTGGCTGGAACCAAGTCTTGGAAAGCAGGAGTTCAGGGGTTTTGTAGTGACTTTGCCAAAGAGTAAATTTATATCTAAAGTTTTGTTCTTTAAAATGAGCATTATAGTTTTCTATCTTCCCTGGACATCTAAATATTAAGTAATTTCGGCATAATTATTATTGGCTGCTTTGAAGTTAAATTGGAAACATTTTCATCAGCTGATGAGAAATTGATCTATCTGTTCCAAACAGAAATTCTGTGGTCCTGGCTTTATACTTTGGAGACCATTCTGAATAGTTATTTGTCTTCAAGATGTTTATAGCCTACAACAGACTTTATATTCATAAATTGTGATCTTCTTTTGCAGGATGGCCAAGATGAGCTCACGTCAAAGTCAGGAGAGGTGGCTGTGAGGAGATACACCTTGTCCAATGTACGGACTAGTGGCTGTGCTCCTCTGTAGCAGCTGTGAAGAGATACCCCACATCCAAAGTAAGAGAAACACAAGTAAGAGGGTAGGTGTTGCAAGAGGGCATCAGAGGGCAGACACACCAAAACCCTAATCACAGAAAACTAGCCACTCTGATCACACGGACCACAGCTTTAACACAATGAAACTAAGCCTTTCCACGTGGGGCCACCCAAGAGTGACAGGTCATGGTGAAAAGTTCTGACAGAATGTGGTCCACTGGAGAAGGGAGTGGCAAAGCACTTCAGTATTCTTGCCTTGAGAACCCCATGAACAGTATGAAAAGGCAGAATGATAGGATACTGAAAGAACTCCCCAGGTTGATAGGTGCCCAATATGCTGCTGGAGATCAGTGGAGAAATAACTCCAGAAGGAATGAAGGGATGGAGCCAAAGCAAAAACAATACCCAATTATGGATGTGACTGGTGATTGAAGCAACGTCCCATGCTTTAAAGAGCAAAATTGCATAGGAACCTGGAATGTTAGGTCTATGAATCAAGGCAAATTGGAAGTGGTCAAACAGGAAATGGCAATAGTGAATGTCAACATTCTAGGAATCAGTGAACTAAAATGGACTGGAAAGGGTGAATTTAACTCAGATGACCATTATATCTACTACTGTGGGCAGGAATCCCTTAGAAGAAATGGAGTAGCCATCATGGTCAACAAAAGAGTCCAAAATGTAGTACTTGGACACAATCTCAAAAATGACAGAATGATCTCTGTTTGTTTCCAAGGCAAACCATTCAATATCATGGTAATCCAAGCCTATGCCCCAAAGAGTAATGCTGAAGAAGTTGAAGTTGATCAGTTCTATGAAGACCTACAAGACCTTTTAGAACTAACACCCAAAAAGGATATCCTTTTCATTATAGGGGACTGGAATGCAGAAGTAGGAAGTCAAGAAACACCTGGAATAACAGGCAAATTTGGCCTTGGAGTACAGAATGAAGCAGGGCAAAGGCTAATAGAGTTTTGCCAAGAAAACGCACTGGTTATAGCAAACACCCTCTTCCAACAACACAAGAGAAGACTTTACACATGGACATCACCAGATGGTCAACATCAAAATCAGATTAATTATATTCTTTGCAGCCAAAGATGGAGAAGCTCTATACAGTCAGCAAAAACAAGACCGGGAGCTGACTGTGGCTCAGATCATGAACCCCTTATTGCCAAATTCAGACTTAAATTGAAGAAAGTAGAGAAAACCACTAGACCATTCAGGTATGACCTAAATCAAATCCCTTATGATTATATAATGGAAGTGAGAAATAGACTTAAGGGGCTAGATCTGATAGACAGAGTGTCTGATGAACTATGGACAGAGGTTCATGACATTGTACAGGAGAAAGGGATTAAGACCATCCCCATGGAAAAGAAATGCAAAATAGCTGTCTGAGGAGGGCTTACAAATAGCTGTGAAAAGAAGAGAAGCAAAAAGCAAAGGAGAAAAGGAAAGATATTCCCATTTGAATGCAGATCTAAAGAATAGCAAGGGAAGATAAGAAAGCCTTCCTCAGTGATCAATGCAAAGAAATAGAGGAAAACAACAGAATAGGAAAGACTAGGGACCTCTTCAAGAAAATTAGAGATACCAAGGGAACATTTCAGGCAAAAATGGGTTTGATAAAGGACAGAAATGGTATGGACCTAACAGAAGCAGAAAATATTAAGAAGAGGTGGCAAGAATACACAGAAGAACTGTACAAAAAAGATCTTCACAACCCAGGTAATCATGATGGTGTGATCACTCACCTAGAGCCAGACATCCTGGAATATGAAGTCAAGTGGGCCTTAGATAGCATCACTACAAACAAAGCTAGTGGAGGTGATGGAATTCCAGTTGAGCTATTTCAAATCTTAAAAGATGGTGCTGTTAAAATCTATGCACTCAATATGCCAGCAAATTTGGAAAACCCAGCAATGTCCACAGGACTGGAAAAGGTCAGTTTTCATTTCAATCCTAAAGAAAGGCAACTCCAATCAATGCTCGAACTACCACACAAATGCACACATTTCACAGGCTAGTAAATTAATGCTCAAAATTCTCCAAGTCAGGCTTCAGCAATAAGTGAACCATGAAATTCCAAATGTTCAAGCTGGTTTTAGAAAAAGCAGAGGAACCAGAGATCAAATTGCCAACATCCACTGGATCATCGAAAAAGCAAGAAAGTTCCAGAAAAACATCTATTTCTGCTTTATTTACTATGCCAAAGCCTTTGACTGTGGGGATTACAATAAGCTGTAGAAAATTCTGAAAGAGATGGGAATACCAGACCACCTGACCTGCCCTCCTGACAAATCTTTATGCAGATCAGGAAACAACAGTTAGAACTGGACATGGAACAACAAACTGGTTCCAAACAGGAAAAGGAATATGTCAAGGCTGTATATTATCACCCTGCTTATTTAATTATATGCAGAGTACATAATGAGAAATGCTGGGCTGGAAGAAGCACAAGCTGGAATCAAGATTGCTGGAAGAAATATCAATAACCTCAGATATGCAGGTAACACCACCCTTATGGCAGAAAGAGAAGAGAAACTAAAAAGCCTCTTGATGAAAGCGAAAGAGGAGAGTGAAAAAACTGGCTTAAAGTTCAACATTCAGAAAACTAAGATCATGGCATCTGGTCCCATCACTTCATGGGAAATAGATGGGGAAACAGTGGAAACAGTGTCAGACTTTACTTTGGGGGGCTCCAAAATCACTGCAGATGGTGATTGCAGCCATGAAATTGAAAGACACTTACTCCTTGGAAGGAAATTTATGATCAACCCAGATAGCACATTTACAAGCAGAGACATTACTTTGCCAACAAAGGTCCATCTAGTCAAGGCTATGATTTTTCCAGTGGTCATGTATGGTTTTGAGAGTGGACTGTTAAGAAAGTTGAGCACTGAAGAATTGATGCTTTTGAACTGTGGTTTGGAGAAGACCCTTGAGAGTCCCTTGAACTGCAAGGAGATCCAACCAGTCCACCCTAAAGGAAATCAATCCTGGGTGTTCATTGGAAGGACTGATGCTGAAGATAAAACTCCAATATTTTGGCCACCTCATGTGAAGAATTGACTCATTGGAAAAGACCCTGGTGCTTGGAGGGATTGAGGGCAGGAGGAGAAGGGGATAACAGAGGATGAGATGGCTGGATGGCATCACCGACTCAATGGATATGAGTTAGAGTAAACTCCGGGATTTGGTAATGGACAGGGAGGCCTGGTGTGCTGCGATTCATGGGGTCACAAAGAGTCGGACACGACTGAGTGACTGAACTGAACTGAACTTGAAAGAAAGAGAACTGTGGCATTAATGCCAGTAGGAGGAGATCTAAATAAAATGACCTGAGTTTTTCTTGAAGAATACCTTAACATCAGAAACTATAAAGCTGCTGAACTTATTAGGTATATTAATAATAAAGTCTATGTGACAGTATGGAACTGTCTACATTGATTCCTTGGCCAAGACGAAAGAAAGAGGTAGGAATGGGGGAAATTGAGCAAAATGTGAAGATGGCAGACATCGTTTGGAAAACTAAGAGAGTAAGATGAAATCATGCAGTAATATGAATGTGACAGTTGAGGTAGATGGTCATTGATGGTTGAAGACAGAGGCCCAAGTTACAGATGAAACACCTACTAAGAAAATGCAAAAAAAAAAAAAAGATCTGTCTTTTTCCTGTGTAATCTTGTCTTAGAAAAGAAAAGTAGAAAAAAATAATTCAAAAGAAGCGGATTTTTACACGGGTAGCATGGTGTGGAGGATAAAAGGAAAGGTTGGCCAAATATGGGATTTAGGTAACATAAAATGACAGAAGTTTTTTTAAGGTGCAAGGAATAGATGATACAACTAAGAATATGTGAAAAAAAATTTTGACTTACCTTTTTCCTGTGCAACCTTAACTGAGAAACATAAAGAAGAGGAAAGCAGTTAAAAGAATTCAGTTGTTTTAGGGAAGATTGGCATGAAGTACAAAAGGAAAGAATAGGAAAAGATGGAAGTTAGGTAACAAAACAATAACACCTCTTTATTTTTTTTTTTTCCTTAAAGTGCAAGTTATAGATTAAACAACAAATACGAACAGGCCAAAATTTTTGACTTGCCTTTTTCCTGTGCAATCTTATCCAAGCAAAAGAAAAGAAGAAAAATGCAATTCAAAAGAAGCTGATCTTTACAGGGGAAGTGTGTGTTAAAGTTAAAGAAGGAAAGAATGGGGATAGATGGAATTTAGGTTACAGAAAATGACAGAAGTATTTTTAAGGTGCAAATAAAGATGAAATAACAGTTAAGAACATGCAAAAACATTTTTTTTGACTGCCTTTTCCCTGTGTCATCTTATCTGAAGGAAAAAGAAGAGGGTAAAAAATATTCTGTCAAAATACAGGCCCAATGTCAAAAAAAGAGGGCAGAAATTTGAAACCCTTCTGTAGTTTACTCCAAAGGTTAAATTAACCACTATTTTGGGAATTGGAAAGGTGATGCTCCACAAGACATCCTGCAGGGAGGGGCATTGTTGTATTACATCCCACCACCCCCATTTCCAACTCCTGGAGCAAAGGTAGCAAAGACAGATACTGACTCAAGGAGAGCAGGTAGAATAGGACTACTAGGACAAACAATATCAACCTTCATCTTTCAGTGAACCTTCTCCTTTTCTCAGGTGAATTGGAAACCAGCACACATATGTGAGTCACATATGTAGCAAGTCATAAAGAAAATTCCATGTTTTGTGGAGACTGGCATGCTACCATCTGTGGGGTTGCAAATAGTTGGAAATGACTCAGCAACTGAGCATAAAGAAGTCTACAGTCTCTCAGGTGGCACTAGTGATAAAGATGCCACCTGCCAATGCAGGATACATAAGAGATGAGGGTTCAATTCCTGGGTCAAAAAGATCCCCCGGAGGTGGGCATAGCAGTCCACTCCAATATTTTTCCCTGGAGAATCTCAGGAACAGAGCAGCCTGGCAGTGTACAGTAGGTAAGGTTGGAAAGAATCAGACATGACTGAATCAACATAGGACACATGCACTCACAGAAGCCTATGGTAAAATTACCTATCAGTCTAATATGGTATTTGTAACTGTAATATTATGAAGACTGCTCAGTATATAGAAGAGGTGTGTTTCTAAGTTTATTAAACTTGTAAATACCATATGCTTGGAAACCATCATTAGGAAAGCAAGGATGTTAAACCTTCAATGCTTATATTATTGTATTATGAAGCAACCTGTTAGAAGTGTTTAGGATTACAATTTCTTACATCATTCATATAACATTTCAACACTGAGATATTTGTTGCATACTTACTTTTAATAGCCCTTCTACCAAAATCTAAAAGTAAGGGCAGTTTGCTAAATTAATAATTATGTCAGAATAAAAATGAAGAGAAAAATGAAACAATTACTACAGTATAAAAGAAAATAAACCCAGGGAATACCATTAAACGTTTGTTATTTAGGGCACTTGGGTGATATGCTCAATGGCAGTGGAAGAGAGATCCTGAACACTACAGTGGAACCATGAAGGATATCTGAGTTTTCATAGTCCTTAATGCTCAAAATTCTCCAAGTCAGGCTTCAACAGTACCTGAACCATGAATTTCCAGATGTTCAAGCTGGACTTAGAAAAGGCAGAGGAATCAGAGATCAAATTGCCAACATCTCCTGGATCATCAAAAAAGCCAGAGTCCCAGAAAAACATCTACTTCTACTTTATTGACTATACCAAAACCTTTGACTGTGTGGATCACAAAAAACTGCAGCAAATTCTTCAAGAGATGGGAATACCATACCACCTGATCTACCTCCTGAGAAATCTATATGCAGGTCAAGAGGCAACAGTTAGAACAAGAAGCAACAGTTAGAATTGGACATGGAACAACAGACTGGTTCTAAATCAGGAAAGGAGTACATCAAGACTGTATATTGTCACCCTGCTTTTTTAACTTAGATGCCGGATACATAATGTGAAATGCCAGGCTGGAGGAAGCATAAACTGGAATCGAGATTGAGGGGAGAAATATCAATAACCTCAGATACGCAGATGACACTATCCTTATGGCAGAAAGCGAAGAACTAAAGAGCCTCTTGATGAAAGTGAAAGAGGATTTATTGCTTGTAGACTTTTGGATAGCAGCCATCCTGACTGGTGTGTAATGGTACCTCATTGTAGTTTTGATTTGCATTTTTCTGATAATGAGTGATGTTGAGCATCTTTTCATGTGTTTGTTAGCCATCTGTATGTCTTCTTTGGAGAAATGTCTGTTTAGTTCTTTGGCCCATTTTTTGATTGGGTCATTTATTTTTCTGGAATTGAGCTTCAGGAGTTGCTTGTATATTTTTGAGACTCACTGCAATGTTGCAAAGTAATTAGCCTCCAACTAATAAAAATAATTGAAAAAAAAATTTTTTAATAAATAAATAAATAAAAATAAGTAACTGAAAAAAAAAAAGAAAGTGAAAGAGGAGAGTGAAAAAGTTGGCTTAAGCTCAACATTCAGAAAACTAAGATCATGGCATCCAGTCCCAACACTTCATGGCAAATAGATGTGGAAACAATGGAAACAGTGAGAGACTTTATTTTCTTGCACTCCAAAATGACTGCAGATGGTGACTGCAGCCATGAAACTAAAAGGTATTTGCTCGTTGGAAGAAAAACTATGTCTCTGCATATTAAAAAGCAGTGACATTAGGTCTATCTAGTCAAGGGTATGGTTTTTCCAGTAGTCATGTTTGGATGTGTGAGTTGGATTATAAAGAAAGTCGAACACCGAAGAACTGATGCTTTTCAACTGTGGTGTTGGAGAAGACTCTTGGAATCCCTCAGACTGTAAGGAGATCAAACCAGTCAATCCTAAAGGAAATCAGTCTTGAATATTCATCGGAAGGACTGATGCTGAAGCTGAAAATCCAATACTTTGGCCACTTGATGTGAAGAAGGAGCTCACACTATAAAAAAAAAAAAATTGAAAAGGACTTCTCCTGGGAATAAATATTGATCATATACATTCCACTGAAACTTCTTTCACTGTACTACTCTTTTCTAGAATACAGTGCAAGCATGCACACATACAGGAGTCAGATGCTTAAGGAATCATGAGGACTCCTACAAAAGCACCCATCTAGCTAAAACGCCATCAGTAGCAGTACTCATATGAGGAACACTTCATTCATAAAAGAAGTGCATTTGCTACTTTCACTCAAACTGCATTCAAAAATATAATTGAAAATATCACTACAAAAGGAAGGATTTTAAATTTTTAATGGTTATGTTAGTGTTTCTTTAAACAAACATTTAGCAGTATCTTAAGACTCTAGCCTCTCATGTCATTCACACAAAATTTCAGAATGGAGAAATGTGTTATAAATGAACTTTGCTCAATATACAGTACAAACACTGAAACTTATTACAGTTAAACAAGTTAAAAATTATGTCAATAAAATGCAAGAGAAAGACAGTAAAATTACTATTGTGTGAGAGAAAATAATCCCAGAAAATGTTTTGTGAACCTGGCACTGGAAGAATGAATCTAAAGCCCACAATGGCCCAATGAATTACACCTGACTTTACAGTCTTTGAAAGGAAAAGTGTTGGAAAAACTTCACTCAGTGAATATGGAGTCTTGTCTTACATCATGAAGTTTGGGGAAGTATCGATGGAATAACAATGACTCCTTGAACTTTGAAAACATGAACTTTCTAATACCATACACAAAAATAAACTCAAAATGGATTAAAGATATAAATGTAACATCAGAAACTATAAAACTCCTAGAGGAGAACATAGGCAACACACTCTCCAACATAAATCACAGCAAGATCTTCTAAGACCCACCTCCCAGAATATTGGGAGGAAAAGCAAAAATAAACAAATAAACAAACTTAAAAGTTTTTGCACATTGACGGAAACTATAAGCAAGGTGAAAAGACAGCCTTCGGAATGGGAGAAAATAATAGCAAATGAAGAAACAAAGGATTAATCTCAAAAATATACAAGCAACTCCTGAAGCTCAATTCCAGAAAAATAAATGACCCAATCAAAAAATGGGCCAAAGAACTAAACAGACATTACTCCAAGGAAGACACACAGATGGCTAACAAACACATGAAAAGATGCTCAACATCACTCATTATCAGAGAAATGCAAATCAAAACCACAATGAGGTACCATTACACACCAGTCAGGATGGCTGTCATTCAAAAGTCTACAAGCAATAAATGCTGGAGACGGTGTGGAGAAAAGGGAACCCTCTTACACTGTTGCTGGGAATGCAAACTAGTACAGCCGCTATGGAGAACAGTGTGGAGATTCCTTAAAAACTGGAAATAGAACTGCCATATGACCCAACAATCCCACTGCTGGACATACACACCGAGGAAACCAGATCTGAAAAAGACACGTGTACCCCAATGTTCATTGCAGCACTATTTATAATAGCCAGGACATGGAAGCAACCTAGATACCCATCAGCAGACGAATGGATAAGAAAGCCGTGGTACATATACACCATGGAATATTACTCAGCCATTAAAAAGAATACATTTGAATCAGTTCTAATGAGATGGATGAAGCTGGAGCCCATTATACAGAGTGAAGTAAGCCAGAAAGATAAACACCAATACAGTATACTAACACATATATATGGAATTTAGAAAGATGGTAACGATAACCCTATATGCAAGACAGAAAAAGAGACACAGATGTATAGAACAGACTTTTGGACTCTATGGGAGGAGGTGAGGGTGGGATTGTGTGAGAGAACAGCATCAAAACATGTATATTATCAAGTATGAAACAGATCGCCAGTCCAGGTTGGATGCATGAGACAAGTACTCAGGGCTGTTGCACTGGGATGACCCAGAGGGATGGGATGAGGAGGGAAGTTGGAGGGGGGTTCAGGGTGGTGAACACATGTAAATCCATGGCTGATTCATGTCAATGTATGACAAAAACCACTACAATATTGTAAAGTAATTAGCCTCCAACTAATAAAAATAAATGAAAAAAAATAATAAATTATCAGGATGTAGATAAACACTTATACCAGACAAACTTATACCAACACACACAGGTCACAGTGTTTGAAAATTCCCCTTTAAGATAGGAATAGTATTCAACAAATGAAGAAGGGGAGAAGAGATACATTTTCTGAATTGAGAAGACTTAAGAAATACAGTTTTTGGTAATTACTTGATAAAATTTTTATGATTCCGTTTGACAGTATTTACTCTTTTGTTACTCAGATTTTTATCTTTAATAAGAGATCTGTGTTAAATACATATACTCAACTGTCCTAGAGTGGTAGCTTTGCCATATGTAAACACCAACACTGAATTACAGAATCCTGAACTACTGCTCTTGTAGGATATCAGTGTCAGGTTCATAGGTGCCTCATTTCACAATTCTCTCAACTGCTTAATGAATAACTGTATTTTATGAGACTTTGATTTTAACTCGTTCCTCAATGAAACTTACTTTTACAAAGCAAAATGAAAGAGTGGTTAATGAAACACTAAGTGGCAGTAAATTGATTTCTAAAGCAAATGAATGAAAATCTTGGATAAAACTTTCAGAATAGAAATTTAAAATTGCAAAACTTTGAGGATAATTTTGTACTTGAATACATTTTACAAATAGGAAATGTCTGTGCAAATTGCACAGATGGGACAAATCAAAGGAAAAGTAATAGAGCATTGAATAACCCATGAAGAGGGCAGACTTCAATTAAAGTAGTCATAAAATGAGATAAAAAATGATGTAAAGCTATACCGTATGTACATTGCAGTGGAGGAAGATGATCAGTGAGAGCTGAAGACCAAAGTCAAAGAAAGAGATGAAACATGACAAGGTACAAAGTGTGAAATGTTAGTGGGAGTTAAATTTATCCTGTTCACCTCTATCTAAAAAATAAAAGAAAGAAATAACCATGCAAACCAAATGAAGGCACAATGTGATGAAGAAAAGATAGTAATTTGATTCCATTCCATTATTTATTCACTCAATATAAATGAAGCCACTTTTCTACGAATTTGAATCTAACATTTCAAAGACCATGTAACTCATGAGAGGTAAAGATGTTTTAAGTTCTCTCACCCTTTTCTGCAAAGGAATTACCATACAAAGTAAATCAAGGTAAAGTGGAAATTCTTCTGGGATAAACTGAATCAATATTTGGTCTTGAATGGGGCTTTCCACCTTTTTCATAACAAAAGACACACAGACTCACATTGATGAAATGGTACTGTAAATATGATGTAAGTGTAAGTAGTTAAAGTACCCCTCTGTCAGAAATTTGATCTGTGGCTGTATTCATTTGAAGCCTGCCAAATGCCTTTAAGGGATATGTCCCCAAGTTTTATCCAATATGTAAACTAAGATGTAATTGAAAAATATCAAGGGGGAAAGGAGGATGTTAAAGTTTGAAATTTGAAGTGATTTGTAAAAAAAAAATTTTTTTTGAAATTATTCTAGTACAATAGTTCCATTTCATTTACATACCTAGTTTTGAATTTTGAAATATACATGATTTTGTCTTAATATACAACACCTTGTTTAATTATTGAATAGACATTACAGTTGGCAGAAATAATAATAGCAATGATAAAAATTTCAAAGTATAAATAATACACATAAATGCATATAGGGTTATCGCCACCATCTATCTAAATTCCGTATATATGTGTTAGTATACTGTAATGTTCTTTATCTTTCTGGCTTACTTCACTCTGTATAATGGGCTCCAGTTTCATCCATCTCATTAGAACTGATTCAAATGAATTCTTTTTAACGGCTGAGTAATATTCCATGGTGTATATGTACCACAGCTTCCTTATCCATTCATCTGTTGATGGGCATCTGGGTTGCTTCCATGTCCTGGCTATTATAAACAGTGCTGATAACCCTATATGCAAAACAGAAAAAGAGACACAGAAGTACAGAACAGACTTTTGAACTATGGGGGAGAACGTGAGGGTGGGATGTTTTGAAAGAACAGCATGTATACTATCTATGGTGAAACGGACCACCAGCCCAGGTGGGATATATGAGTCAGGTGCTCGGGCCTGGTGCACTGGGAGGACCCTGAGGAGTCGGGTGGGGAGGGAGGTGGGAGGGGGGATCGGGATGGGGAATACGTGTAACTCTATGGCTGATTCATGTCAATGTATGACAAAACCCACTGAAATGTTGTAAAGTGATTGGCCTCCAACTAATAAAATAATATTTAAAAAAAAAAAAAAATAATACACATAAATGGGAAAAAGACAAGAAAATATTGTAAAATAGTCGTACATCTGGAATATTTGAGTAATTTGTTCAAGAACAGTAAAAAAGCGAGACTCAATCTCACACTATCCAGTGGATGGCATCAGATTTTATAAGATTTTTGACAGGACAATGGAGGGAGAAACTTCATTATTAAACTGAGAATCCTCTTTCTCTTAAACAGTGGGAAGTATTAACAGTAGAGTAATCGCCCCTTTCAACTTATGTACTTGTAAACATCCTAAATTAATTGACATTTCTCAGAAAACAAAGAGAGGACGGTGACCATGTGCTAACATGTTCAGTCCCTTCATCTCAGAAAAATCATAATACCATTTGGAAAGTCGCTGGAAGACAGACAAAGCCAATGTGATATGAAGGAAATGTAGAAAAGATGCAATGAGCAATGATGGAACATAGGGAATAAACAAAGGAAATGAAATAAGGGGTTCATATCCAAAAACTGGACAGAAGTGAATGGACATCCACTTGAAAAGTGAGCCAATGGACGGTATAATAATAAAAGGACAGGGAATGTTCAATACAGTGTGCAAGCAGTCATTGAAAGAGTTACTTGAATGAAGAGTTGTTACAAACTTAGCAAGTTTTTTCAGAAGATCACCTGGAAATAAAACGGAAAGCATCACATGAATATGGAAAACAAACATGAAGCAAAATAAAATGTTTTGAAGAACCTGAAACTGATGTTAACTGTATCTGTATATATATGAATACATGCAGGTTTGCACATAATGAACACAAAACAGACTCAACAATACTGGCTGAAAGTTGCTGTCTTTCAAACATAGAACATTCCATTATTTTTTTTAAAAGGGGCAAACACAGTCAATTTTCTAAATAAAGAAAGATGTTTAGAAATATTAGTTCAGGTAGTTACACTTTCAAAATTTTTACCTACCATTTGGCTTTATTTAGACTCTTATTATTCAATATGTTTAATAAGTTTCTTGACAGCTACTGAAAATATATAGTCAGCTCTCAGTTTTATTGTAGCTGTTAAGTTCATCATAAACACTGAATCAAGAATCATAAGCATTTTCTCCTAGCAGAAAATATAGAATTAGATTTTGGGGTGTCTCTGTTCGCATCACCTTTATTTGCAAATTGTTTTATGTATGTTTCTATCAATGAATGCCTAAATGAAGACAATGGTACAAGAAAAAGGTGAAACTTTCGGGAAATACATCAGTGGGACTTGGGATTTTTCTCTTCACACTTATTATTAAAATATTAAGGGAAAGAACTCAAAATTCATTCAAAATGAAGGCTCAATGACAGGAAAGGAAAAGGACAAACATTTGAATAACTTCCATTCTTCACAGTGTGGCTCAACATGACCAAAATTTTTGAGAATTGGCACCATTTTCAATGAAGGCTTGATAGTCTTCTCAGAAGTCAGAGGAACCAGTTTTTCCACTTCCATTTACCTATTTGATGCCAAAGAAACAAAACTGGAAATGATAGCATGGGAGAAGCTAGGTCAGGTCTTCCTTTGCCATAAGCAGGACCCATATGGGGACTATATTGCCTGTTTTTTTCAGGGTCAAATGCAAACACAATTCAAACATAAGAGTGCTATTTAAGATGTTTTAGGGAGATTTCCCTGACAGTTCAGTAGTTCAGACTCTGTGCTTTCAGAGCAGGGGGCACAAGTTGGATCCCTTGTCAGAAAACTAAGCTCCCATGTGCCTGGGTTTATCTTTGGACTTTCTGTCCTTTCTCATTGATCTATGTTTGTTGTGGATTGACCTAGAGATTGTCATACAGAGTGAAGTTAGTCAGAATGAGAAAAACAAATATCATATAATATCATTTGCATGTGGAATACACAAAAATAGTACAGATGAGCATATTTGCAAAGCAGAAATAGAGTCAGAGATTTAGAGAACAAACTTATACATTACTATGTTTAAAATATATAACTAATGAGAACTATAATATATAATAACTATAACTACTGTATGGCACAGGGAACTCTACTCAATGCTCCTGGTGACCTGGGAAGGAAATCTAAAAAAGAGTGGATGTATATATATTCATAACTGATCCCCTGTTCTGTAGAGCAGAAACTAACAAAGCACTGTAAAGTCACTATAATACAGAAAAACAAAACAAAACACCATAAATAGCAACTGTACTACCTCTTCAACAAAGCATGGGTGGTATTAGAAGGAAAAAATCCCACAGCTCTCATGGTGTATGTAAGAAAAGTAAAGTACTAAAGATGCTAAAAATATAAGCATGCACTTGCCCCAAGCTGTATGTGTACCAGATGTTACATGAAGTCAACTAAATACATTAAAATAACTCCTGTACTCCACTCCCTTGTAAAAAAAAAAAAAAAATACATGAAAAAAATGTTATTCGAGGAGAATGTCAAGCTTTCAATGATTCTCTAAGTACAGTAGGGGAAAAAGAATCCACAAACATTTGGCTACATTCTAATTGGAAGATCACGGAAACATAAACTGCTTCTGTAGCTTACTCCAAGTTTCAATGGGTCAAGTATTTTAGAACTGGGAGCAGTTTTCCAGAAGACATCTTGCCACTTGATTCAAAAGTACAGAGATAGAAGATGGTGATAAAAGAGGCATAAAAGGATTTCTTCCAGGATAAAAATATCAATCATGTATATTTCATTGGACCTTCTTTCACTGTACTATTCTTTTCCAGCAAACAATGCAAGCATGCACACAGATTAGAGGCAGATACTTAAGAAGTCACGGGGAAGCCTACAACAAAAGCACCCATCTAGCTAAAACTTCATCAGTAGCAGTACTCATATGAGGGATGATTCATACATAAAAGCAGTGCATTCCCTACTTTCATTCAATCTGTAACCAAAAAATATAATGAAAGATATCATTATAAAAGGAAGGATGTTAAATTTTTAATGGTTATATTGAAAGTGAAAGTGAAAGTCGCTCAGTCATGTGGGACTCTTTGTGACCCCATGGACTGTAGTCCATGGAATTCTGCAGGACAGAATACTGGAGTGGGTAGCCTTTCCCTTCTCTAGGGATCAGACCCACGTCTCACAAATTGCAGGTGGATTCTTTACTAGCTGAACTACTAGGGAAGCCCAATGGTTATATTAATGTTTCTTTAAACAAATATTTTGGAGTTTCTTCAGATTCTAGCCTCTCATGTCATTCACATAAAATTTCAAAATGGAGAAAAAATTATAAATTATAATTTTAAAAATTATAAATGATCGTTGCTCAATAGGCTAAGTCCTCCTATAATACAAACATTGAAACTTATTGTAGTCTGACAAGTTAAAAATTATGTCAATAAAATGCAAGAAAAAGTGAAATTATAATTGTATGAGAAAAAATAATCCCAGTGAATGGTATGGAAAATATCTGTGCACCTGAGAAAAGACTCTAGTGAATGGTCAAAGGGCATTGGAAGTGTGATCCTAAAGCTCACACTGGACCTATGAATTAACACCTGAATTTACAGTCTTTGAAAGTACAAGAGGTGGAGAAACTTCACTCAGCAAATTCATAATCTTATCTTACATCATAAAATTTGGGAGGTATAAATGGCATATCAATGACCCCTTGAACTTTAAAAACAGCAGACTTTCCAAGTCAATGGAAGTGCTCTGGATAATAAATATAGACTGTAAACCATGTTTCCACCCTTATCTCACAAAATTTATAATGAAACTGGCAAAACAACAAATGATAGTATGGGGACATTTTTATAGGGAAGGAACAAGGAAATGAAAAGGAAGCTTTGGGAAAGAATCAGTTGCAAGGTAATAAAAGTGGAGAGAATTTAAAATCAGTGAAGTTCCTAAAGAGGTAAATAGGGAAGTTAGAGTAGACATCGAGGATAAAGGCAATCCAACAGATGGTTTAGGGTTAAAAAGACAGTAAATATTCAAACTGTGAAAAAAGAAGAGCCCCTTGATGAAACTGAAAGAGGAGAGTGAAAAAGTTGGCTTAAAACTCAACATTCAAAAAACTAAGATCATGGCATCCAGTCCCATCACTTCATGGCAAATAGATAGGGAAACAATGGAAACAGTGACAGACTTTATTTCCTTGGGCCCCCAAATCATTGCAGATGGTGACTGCAACCATGAAATTAAAAGACGCTTGCTCCTTCGAAGAAAAGCTATCACCAACCTAGACAACATATTAAACACCAGAGCCGTTACTTTGCCGACAAAGACCTATCTAGTCAAAGCTCTGGTTTTTCCAGTAGCCATGGATGGATGTGAGAGTTGGACCATAAAGAAAGCTGAGCACCACTGTGATGCTGGAGAAGTTTCTTGAGAGTCCCTTGGACTGGAAGGAGATCAAACCAGTCAGTCCTAAAGGAAATCAGTCCTAATGTTCATTGGAAAGACTGATGCTGAGCTGGAGCTCTGATACTCTGGACACCCGATGCAAAGAACTGACTCATCCAGAAAGACCCTGATGCTGGGAAAGATTGAAGGCAGGAGGAGAAGGGGACAACAGAAGATGAGATGGTTGGATGGTATCACTGACTCAATGGATATGAATTTGAACAAGCTCCAGAAATTGGTGATGGACAGGCAAGCCTGGTGTGCTGCAGTCCATGGAGTTGCAAAGAGTCAAAAGACACAACTGTGCAACTGAACTGAACTGAGAGGAACTTACTTATTTGTTTTTGAAAGTCATCTGAAAAGGAAAAAGGAAACATCATTTTAAATATCATGGATCATGAGGCGATCCTAAGATGGCAGAGGAATAGGACAGGGAGACCAGTTTCTCGCCCACAAATTCATTGAAAGAACATTTGAACGCCGAGCAAATTCCACAGAACAACTTCTGATTGCTGGCAGAGGACATCAGGCACCCAGAAAGGCAGCCCATGGTCTTCGAAAGGAGGTAGGACAAAATATAAAAGATAAAAAGAGAGACAAAAGAGGTAGGGACAGAGATCCATCCCAGGAAAGGAGTCTTAAAAAAGAGGGAAGTTTCCAAACACCAGGAAACTCTCTCTGTGTGGTGAGCCTTGGAATCTCAGAGGGCAAAATAACCTGAAGGAAAAATAAATAAATAATTGAAACACACAGGTTATGTGCCTAACAGCAAATCCCAGCAGAGCAGCAGCCCGCTGCTCTTGCATATATCCCACTCGCAAGCAGGGGAGGGACAGGGAGGAGAGGGCTGCACTGCTTAGGGTAAGGTCCGGGCCTGAATGCTCTGAGGGCAATCTGAGGGATCTAGCTTCAGATAGCAGCCCAGACTGTGGGATAGCTATCCTGCAATCACAGTAAAAGCCCTAACCTAAGACACTGCCAGGCACGCTCACAGAACAAAGGACTGAGCAGAGCGAGCGGGCTGCGGACCAGCCCATCTCCCGCCGGAGACAGGCCGGCGAGGGCAGCCAGAGCCAGAAGGGGGCATTCGGCCCCAGAGAGGCACCCTATTCCAAACTGCAAGCAGACTTCTTTTTTAATCAAGCTTCTTGGGACTCTGGACGATCAACATCCACTAGGAGGGTCGCAACCAGAGACCAGCCTCGCAGAAGAGACACACGGCACACCTAAGAAGGCGCGCTCCTTGTACACCCAGAAAACCGAGAGGCTGGGATGGGGGACAGGGTAAGCCGCAGCCGCCAACTGGAGGCGACTATGTTTGCCAAGCACCTGGTCACCTGAGCTGCTCGGGCCTGGGACGGGCGCAAAACACAGGCCCAACCAAGTCTGCACCTTTGTGTAGTACCTGAGAACCTGAACCTGGGCGGCTTAGACCTCGGAAGTGCATGTAAACCAGAGCCTGCATGAGACAGTTCCTGGCAGAGCAACCTAGAGTCTGAGCAGTGTAGACTGAGAAAGCACACACGCGGTGAGCGGGGGCAAACCCAGTGTGGCTGAATCACTGTGAGCACACGCCAGTGATATTTGTTCGCAGTGTTCCTCCCTCCCCAAAGTACGACTGAACAAGCGAGCCTGAAAAAAATTAAAGAGAGAGAGAGAGAGAGAGAGAGAGAGAGAGAGAGAACACCACCGCGCCCCTTGTGGCAGGGCGGAAATTAGACACTGAAGAGACCAGCAAACAGAGCTAAAATAAACAGAGTGAACAGCTTTGAAAGTGACCGGTGCAATAGACTAAAACCCTGGAGTTAGCAATGACTACATAGGAAGGGGCCTATAGACCTTGAGAAGTACAAGACGGACCAAGGAACTATCTGAAGATGAACTGACCCCACACTGTCCACAACAGCTCCAGAGAAAGTCTGAGATATATATTTTACTACTATAATTTTTTAAATTAAAAAAAAAATTTAAAAATTTTTTAAATTATTTTTTACTTTGTTTTATTTTTATTGTATTTTTTTATTTTTAAGTCCCCATTACTCCTTTAATTTTCATTTTTATAACCTACTATTATCCTGCAAAAAAAAAAGACCCTATTTTTAAAACAAGCTTCATATATACATATTTTATAATTTCTGTGACTTATTTTTGTTTGTCTTTTTCTGTTTTTAGCACTTTTTTTCAATTTTTTTTAAATAATGTATTTTTGGGAATTTAACCTCTACTCAAGATTTTTAATCTTTGCTTTTTGGTATTTATTATCAACTTTGTACCTTTAAGAACCCAATCTTCAGTACCCACTTTTACTTGGGAGCAGGATCACTGGCCTGATTGCTCTCTCCCTCTTTTGACTCTCCTTTTTCTCCACCAGCCTGACTCTATCTCCCCCCACCCCCTTTTCTTCTCTACCCAACTTGGTGAATCTCTTTGTATGTTCCAGGCTGTGGAGAACACTTAGGGAACTGATACTGGCTGGATCTGTCTCTCTCCTTTTGATTCCCCTTTTTATCCTCCTGGCCATCTCTGTCTCCTTCCTCCCTCTTCTCCTCTCTGTATAACTCCGTAAACACCTCCGAGGGGTCCAGACTGTGCTCTGAGGGGTCCAGAGCACATAGGGAAGTGATTACTGGCTAGCTTGCTCTCTCCCCTTTTGATAACCCCTCTGCTCCTCTGCTCCTTCTCTATCTCCCTCTTCCCTCTTCTCTCTTCCATGTAACTGTGTACCTCTTTGGGTGTCCCTCACTGTGGAGAAACTTTCCATCATTAGCCTAGATGTTTTATCATTGATGCTGTATAGATGGAGAAGTCTTGAGGTTACTGTAAGAATAAGACTGAAAACCAGAGGCAGGAAGCTTAAGTCCAAATTCTGAGAATACCAGAGAATTCCTAAATCCAGGGAACCTTAAAAGATACGAGCTCATCAAATGCCTCCATACCTACACTGACACCTAGCACCACCCAAGGGCCAACAAGTTCCAGAGCAAAACATACCATGCAAATTCTCCAGCAAGACAGGAACATAACCCTTAGCCTCAATGTATAGGTTGACCAAAGCCACACCAAACCCACTGACATCTCAAAACTTATTGCTGGACACTTCATTGCACTCCAGAGAGAAGAAATCCAGCTCCACCCACCAGAACACCGACACAAGCTTCCCTAACCAGAAAACCTTGACAAGCCACCTATCCAATCCCACCCACAGCAAGGAACCTTCACAATAAAGAGGAAAGACCAATTGACAGAATACAGGCAGGCCACCCAAAACACAGCAATATAGACAAGAGGAAAAGGCAGAGAAATACCCAGCAGGTAAAGGAACAGAATAAATGCCCACCAAACCAAACAAAAGAGAAAGAGATAGGGAATCTACCTGATAAAGAATTCCAAATAATGATAGAGGAAAATGATCCAAAATCTTGAAAGCAAATTGGAGCTACAGATAAATAGACAAGGATAGAGAAGATGCAAGAAAGTTTTAACAAAGACCTGGAAGAAATTAAAAAAAAAAAAAAAAGAGTCAATATATAATGAATAATGCAATAAATGAGATCAAAAACACTCTGCAGGGAACCAACAGTAGAATAACGGAGGCAAATGATAGGATAAGTGAGGTAGAAGATAGAATGGTAGAAATAAGTGAAACAGAGAGGAGGGAAAAAAAAGAATTAAAAGAAATGAAGACAACCTCAGAGGCCTCTACGACAGTGTGAAACACCCCAACATTCGAATCATAGGAGTCCCAGAAGAAGAGGACAAAAAGAAAGACCATGAGAAACTACTTGAGAAGATTATAGTTGAAAACTTCTCTAAAATGGGGAAGGAAATAATCACCCAAGTTCAAGAAACCCAGAGAGTCCCAAACAGGAGAAACCCAAGGCGAAACACACCAAGACACATATTATTCAAATTAACAAAGATCAAACACAAAGAATAAATACTAAAAGCAGCAAGGGAAAAACAACAAATAACACAGAAAGGGATTCCCATAAGGATAACAGCTGATCTTTCAACAGAAACTCTTCAGGTCAGAAGGGAATGGCAGAACATACTTAAAGTGATGAAAGAAAATAACCTATAACCCAGATTACTGTACCGAGCAAGGATCACATTCAAATATGAAGGAGAAATCAAAAGCTTTACAGACAAGCAAAAGCTGAGAGAATTCAGCACCATGAAACCAGCTCTCCAACAAATGCTAGGATCTTCTAGGATCTTCTCTAGACAGGAAACACAGAAAGGATGTATAAACTCAAACCCAAAACAATAAAGAAAATGGCAACAGTATCATACTTATCAATAACTACCTTAAATCTAAATGGGTTGAATGCCCCAACCAAAAGACAAAGACTGGCTGAATGGATACAAAAACAAGACTCCTATATATGTTGTCTACAAGAGATCCACCTCAAAACAAGGGACACATACAAACTGAAAGTGAAGGGCTGGAAAAATATATTCCATGCAAATAGAGACCAAAAGAAAGCAGGAGTAAGATTACTCATATCAGATAAAAAAAGACTTTAAATAAAAGGCTGTGAAAAGAGATAAAGTTGGACACTACATAATGATCAAAGGATCAATCCAAGAAGAAGATATAACAGTCATAAATATATATGCACCCAATATAGGAGCACTGCAATATGTAAGACAGATGCTAACAAGTATGAAAGGGGAAATTAACAATAACACAATAACAGTGGGAGACTTTAATACCCCACTCACACCTATGGATAGACCAACTAAATAGAAAATTAACAAGGAAACACAAACTTTAAATGGTAGAATAGACAATTAGACCTAATTGATATCTATAGGATGTTTCACCCAAAAACAATGAATTTCACCTTTTTCTCAAGTGCACACAGAATCTTTTCCAGGATAGATTACATCCTGGGTCATAAATCTATCCTTGGTAAATATCCTTATTCCAGTCATCTTTTCTGACCACAGTGCATTAAGATTAGATCTCAATTACAGGAGAAAAACTATTAAAAATTCCAACATATGGAGCCTGAACAACATGCTGCTGAACAACCAACAAATCACAGAAGAAATCAAAAAAGAAATCAAAATATGCATAGAAATGAATGAAAATGTAAACACAATGACCCAAAACATATGGGACACTGTAAAACCAGTGCTAAGGGGAAGGTTCATAGCATTACAGGCATACCTCAAGAAACAAGAAAAAAGTCAAATAAATAACCTAACTCTACACCTAAAGCAACTTGAAAAGGAAGAAATTATGAACCCCAGGGTTAGTAGAAGGAAAGAAATCTTTAAAATTAGGGCAGAAATAAATGCAAAAGAAGCAAAACAGACCATAGCAAAAATTAACAAAGCTAAAAGCTGGTTCTTTGAAATGGTAAATAAAATTGACAAACCACTAGCCAGACTCATCAAGAAACAAAGGGAGAAAAACCAAATCAACAAAATTAGAAATGAAAATGGAGAAATCACAACAGACAACACAGAAATACAAAGGATCATAAGAGACTACTACCAGCATCTATATGCAAATAAAATGGACAACTTGGAAGAAATGGACAAATTCTCAGAAAACTACAACTTTCCAGAACTGAACCAGGAAGAAATAGAAAATCTTAACAGACCCATCACAAGCATGGAAATTGAAACTGTAATCAGAAATCTTTCAACAAACAAAAGCCCAGGACCAGACAGCTTCACAGTTGAATTCTACCAAACATTTAGAGAAGAACTAACACGTATCCTATTCAAACTCTTCAGAAAATTGAAGAAGGTAAACTTCCAAACTCATTCTCTGAGGCCACCATCACCTTAATACCAAAACCTGACAAAGATGTCACCAAAAAAAGAAAACTATAGGCCAATATCACTTATGAACATAGATGCAAAAATCCTTAACAAAATTCTAGCAAACAGAATCCAACAACATATTAAAAAGATCATACATCATGATCAAGTGGGCTTTATCCCAGTGATGCAAGGATTCTTCAATATCCACAAATCAATCAATGTAATACACCACATTAACAAATTGAAAAATAAAAACCATATGATTATCTCAATAGATGCAGAGAAAGCCTTTGACAAATTCAGCATCCATTTATGATTAAAAGAAAAAAACCCTTCAGAAAGCAGGAATACAAGGACCATACCTCAACATAATAAAAGTTATATATGACAAACCCTCAGCAAACATAATCCTCAATGGTGAATAATTAAAAGCATTTCCCCTAAAGTCAGGAACAAGACAAGGGTGCCCACTCTCACCACTATTATTCAATATGGTTTTGGAAGCTTTGACTACAGAGCAGAAAACGAAATAAAAGGAATCCAGATTGGAAAAGAAGTAAAACTCTCATTGTTTGCAGATGACATGATCCTCTACATAGAAAACCCTAAAGACGCCACCAGAAAATTACTAGAGCTAATCAATGAACGAAGTTTCAGGATATAAAATTGACACACAGAAATCCCTTGCATTCCTATACACTAACAATGAGAAAACAGAAAGAGAAATTAAGGAAACAATTCCATTCACCATTGCAACAAAAAGAATAAAATACTTAGGAATAAATCTACCTAAGGAAACAAAAGACCGATTCATAGAAAACTATAAAACACTGATGAAAGAAATCAAAGAGGACACTAATAGATGGAGAAATATATCGTGCTCATGAATCAGAAGGATTAACACAGTGAAAATGAGTATACTACCCAAAGCAATCTATAGATTCAATGCAATCCTATCAAGCTGCCAATGGTACTTTTCAGAGAACTTGAACAAATAATTTCACAATTTCTATGGAAATACAAAAAAAACCTCGAATAGCCAAAGCAATCTTGAGAAAGAAGAATGGAACTGGAGGAATCAACCTGCCCGACTTCAGTCTCTACTACAAAGTCACAGTCATCCAGACAGTGTGGTACTGGCACAAAGACAGAAATATAGATCAAGGGAACAGAATAGAAAGACCAGAGATAAATCCACGAACCTATGGACACCTTATCTTTGACAAAGGAAGCAAGAATATACAATGAAGAAAAGGCAATCTCTTTAACAAGTGGTGCTGAGAAAACTGTTCAACCACTTGTAAAAGAATGAAACTAGAACACTTTCTAATGCCATACACAAAAACAAACTCAAAATGGATTAAAGAAGTAAATGTAAGACCAGAAACTATAAAACTCCTAGAGGAGAACATAGGCAAAACACTCTCTGACATAAATCACAGCAGGATCCTCTATGACCAACCTCCCAGAATATTGGAAATAAAAGCAAAAATAAACAAATGGGACCTAATGAAACTTAAAAGCTTTTGCACAACAAAGGAAACTATAAGCAAGGTGAAAAGACAGCCTTCAGAATGGGAGAAAATAATAGCAAACGAAGCAACAGACAAAGGATTAATCTCAAAAAATATACAAGCAACTCCTGCAGCTCAATTCCAGCAAAATAAATGATCCAATCAAAAAATGGGCCAAAGAACTAAATAGACATTTCTCCAAAGAAGACATACAGATGGCTAACAAGCACATGAAAAGATGCTCAACATCACTCATTATCAGAGAAATGCAATTCAAAACCACAATGAGGTACCATTACACGCCAGTCAGAATGGCTGCTATCCAAAAGTCTACAAGTAATAAATGCTGGACAGGGCGTGGAGAAAACA
The DNA here is from genome assembly GCF_963930625.1 of Muntiacus reevesi. Lineage (NCBI taxonomy): Eukaryota > Metazoa > Chordata > Mammalia > Artiodactyla > Cervidae > Muntiacus > Muntiacus reevesi. Next base: position 26,926,678 of record NC_089268.1, on the reverse strand, counting down.
GAACTCTCTTACACTGTTGGTGGGAATGCAAACTAGTACAGTCGCTGTGGAGAACAGTGTGTATATTCCTTAAAAAACTGGAAATAGAACTGCCATATGACCCAGCAATACCACTTCTGGGCATACAAACTGAGGAAACCAGATCTGAAAGAGACACGTGCACCTCAATGTTCATTGCAGCACTATTTATAATAGCCAAGACAAGGAAGTAACCTAGATGCCCATCAGAAGACAAATGGATAAGGAAGCTGTGGTAGATATACACCATGGAATATTACGCAGCCGTTAAAAAGAATTCATTTGAATCAGTTCTAATGAGATGGATGAAACTGGAGCCCATCATACAGAGTGAGGTAAGTCAGAAAGATAAAGACCAATGCAGTATATTAACGCATATATATGGAATTTAGAAAGATGGTAATGATAACCCTATATGCAAAACAGAAAAAGAGACACAGATGTACAGAACAGACTTTGGGACCCTGTGGGAGAAGGCGAGGGTGGGATGTTTCGAGGGAATAGCATCAAAACATGTATATTATCTATGGTGAAACAGATCACCAGCCCAGGTGGGATGCATGAGACAAGTGCTCAGGCCTGGTGCACTGGGAAGACCCAGAGGAATCGGGTGGAGAGGGAGGTGGGAGGGGGGATCGGGATGGGGAATACATGTAAATCCATGGCTTATTCATGTTAATGTATGACAAAAACCACTACAATATTGTAAAGTAATTAGCCTCCAACTAATGAAAAAGAAAAGAAAAGCACAAAAAAAAGAAAAGACAAGACTTGAATGGCAGAGATCAGGGAATTAAAACATGGTTTAAAGACTGCATTTTTGTATTACAAATATATTCATTAATTTAAAAAACATAAAAGATTATGAGAAAAAGAATACAAAGTACAAAAAGAAAACAAGTAGAACTCTTAAGAATAAAAAATACAGTATTTGAAATTTTAATTTATTAATATTGCTATATATTAGATGCTGCAGAAGAAAAAATATCAAAAATTGAGATGATAATTATAACCAAGCTAAAGTGCAGAGGAAAAAGGAAAAATAGAATCAATTGAATTTAAACACATGTATTTTAGATCCTAGAAGCATTGTAATGAGCAGGGAGAGTGAAGAAGAAATAATTGTCTAAATTTCTCCCAATTTTATAAAACTAGAAAGTCACAGCTGGCCCCAAGATGAGTGAATAAAAAGTATTCCCCACAAAGGCATATTTTTTTAAAATCTGGAAAACAGTAAGAGAAAAAGACATTTTAGCAAAACAAAACATATAAGAATGAATTTCTTGCAAATCAAAACTACAATGAGGTACCATTACACACCAGTCAGGATGGCTGCTATCCAAAAGTTTACAAGCAATAAATGCTGGAGAGGGTGTGGAGAAAAGGGAACCCTCTTACACTGTTGGTGGGAATGCAAACTAGTATAGCCACTATGGAAAACAGTGTGGAGATTTCTTAAAAAGCTGGAAATAGAACTGCCATATGACCCAGCAATACCACTCCTGGGCATACACACTGAGGAAACCAGATCTGAAAGAGACATGTGCACCCCAATGTTCATCGCAGCACTGTTTATAATAACCAGGACATGGAAGCAACCTAGATGCCCATCACCAGACGAATGGATAAGGAAGCTGTGGTACATACACACCATGGAATATTACTCAGCCGTTAAAAAGAATTCATTTGAATCAGTTCTAATGAGATGGATGAAACTGGAGCCCATTATACAGAGTGAAGTAAGCCAGAAAGATAAAGATCATTACAGCATACTAACACATATATATGGAATTTAGAAAGATGGTAATGATAACCCTATATGCAAAACAGAAAAAGAGACACAGATGTACAGAACAGACTTTTGGACCCTGTGGGAGAAGGCGAGGGTGGGATGTTTCGAGAGAACAGCATGTATATTATCTATAGTGAAACAGATTACCAGCCCAGGTGGGATGCATGAGACAAGCGCTCAGGCCTGATGCACTGGGAAGACCCAGAGGAATCGGGTGGAGAGGGAGGTGGGAGAGGAAATCAGGATGGGGAATACATGTAACTCCATGGCTGATTCAAGTCAATGTATGACAAAACCCACAAAAAAAAATAAAATAAAATAAAAAACTTGGGGGATGAAAAAAAATAAGAATGAATTTCTTACAGTTCTTTGTCATTAAATATACAAACCAGGAGACTGTCAAATCCCAACTTGAAAGTCTGAAAAGCATAAAAGGTAAAAAAGAAAAACTAGAACTTAAAGCTAGTGATATGTCCTTCAAAATTAAGGAGGTATAAATTATTTCTTAAAACAAACAAATGTAGAAGCTTATGTCACCAGAATAATACCACTACAATACAGAGGAAGCCAGTGTTTATAACGAATGAATGACATAAAATGAAAATGGAAGAATAGGAATGTATGGAAGGTAGGGAAACAGAAATGAGCAAAATTTAAATAGGGAGAAGTCCAACATCAAAATATTTAGATGAGAAAATCAGATATCCAGGAGCAGAGGGGGCTAATAAATGGCTTACAGATTTTTTTAAAGGAAGAGAATCATAAAGACATCCAGAAACCAGTTCTATGAAAGGGCTTCAGGAGTAAAGGATATCTGAGAACTTACCAACTTTTTTCTGAAGAGACTCTGAAAAACATAAATGCAAAGACCAATGTCGATTTCATGAGATAGACACAAGATATGAATTCAAACTTGCTAAGATATTTATATTTAAAATTTATGCTGTCAGGATGCAGACTACTCACATTCACCCACACAGAGAAACAAACAGGGAATCAGAACTCACTTATTATTTGGTGCTTTCTTTTATCTGGTCTTTGACTGCTGATAAATATACAGTCATTTCTCATAATGTGGTGCTACATTGTGTAAAGTCACCTCAAACACTATATTAGAGAAATAGAATCACTTCTCTATATATGTCTAATACAGAGTAAGGTTTCTGGGTGCTTCTATGCTCAAATATTTTGTCCACCAGTTACTACAGAATTTTATTGAATTTGAGCTTCTGTTTTAACACAGCCTAAAGAAAGCTGATCTTCACTATATCACATGGAGAAAAAGGAGGGAAAGTACTAAATGGCTGTAAAGGAGGTTTAAATACAGTAACCTGAGCTTTTCTTGGAGAAATCTGACATGTCATAAATCTTAAATATGTTTAAATTTCAAAGATGTCTTGATAGAATTTATGAGAAAAAAACTACCTGTTCTTTTGATTGCAACAAGAAGACCAATCAAAGAAATAATTATTGAGAAAGCTGAATGGCAAACGAAGTGGCTAAGTTCATTTGGAAAGATAAGCTAACTGGACAAAAAATAAAAACGTGTGGGAAAAAAAATGTGTTTGTGTGTTAGTTCAGGAAGATGATCCTTGCTTGTTGAAGGCATAGGTACAGGAAACAGAAGAAATAATAACAAGGTCCCCAGTGAAATACATTATTGATACTTGCCTTTGCCTTGTTTACTCTTCTTTAAAAAGAATAAAGGAAGAAACAATCCATTCCAAATGAATGCATTTTGCCAGGAGGAGAGAAGGACAAATTTATTTTCTGATTCATAATGAGTTGGGGCTTCCCTGGTAGCTCAGTGGTAAAGTATCCACCTGTTATACTGTAAGAGTGAGTGAGTGAAAGTCACTCAGTTGTGTCTGACTCTTTGTGACTTCATGAACTATACAGTCCATGGAATTGACCAGTTCAGAATACTGGAGTGGGTAGCCATTCCCTTCTCTAGGGACCTTCCTAGCCCAGGGATCAGACCCAGGTCTCCTGCATTGCAGGTGGATTTTTTACCAGCTGAGCCACCAGGGAAGCCCATACTGTAGGAGACCCAGGTTTAATCCCTGGTTTGGAAAGATGCTCTGGAGAATGAAATGGCAACCCACTGCAATATTCGTGCCTGGGAAATCCCATGGACAGAAAAGTCTGGTGGGCTACAGTCCAAATGGTTGCAAAGAGTATAACACAACTTAGCAATGAAACAGCAACAAAGGAATAGAAAGGCGATGTTACATGTCAGTGAAGAGGGATCTACATCAACTGAGACTATCTTGGAGAAAACTGGCAAGTCAGAAGTTTAAATATCCAAACTCGGCATGTATCTTAGTAATGAAATTCTGTTAGTGGAAAGTCTTTCTCTCCTTGAAGGCAATGACTAGAAATACGAGAGGCAACAATGCTGTAAATTGAATAGCAGATGAAGATGGATAGCTTAAGTTGGAAAAATGAGGTACTATATAAAATCATGTAAAAGTATGTCTCTGTTTGCATCTAAGGGAGATGATCTTTAAGAGTTGAAGGCAAGAGCATAAGAAATAGATGAGAGAATGACAATGTACACAGTGCAATACATTATTGGTACTTGTCTTTTTCTTGGTTACCTTCCTCTGAGAAGTAAAAGGAAGAAATAAGCAACTGATTCCATATAAAAGCATAATGTTAAAAAAGGAGAACCAAAATTGCGACTCCTTTCATAGTGTACTGTGTGGTGCAACTTGATGTACATTTGTGAAAACTGGAGCCATAAATTTCCAAAGGACATCTCACCAATCAAAGGCTGGGTTGTCTCTTACATCCCTCCACCCCTTTCTGCTAAAGGAACTAAAAATGCAAGAAAGTGAAAGTCGTTCAGTTGCATCCGACTATTTGTGACCCCATGGAATAGTCCATGGAATTCTCCAGGCCAGAATACTGGAGTGGGTAGCCATTCCCTTCTTCAGGGAATCTTCCCAACCCAGTCAGGCAACCCAGGTCTCCAGCATTGTGGGCGGATTCTTTGCCAACTTAGCCACCAGGAAAGCCCAATTAGAAAATAAAACCCTAAGAGGAGATAGGGTAGAAATTCTTTGGGGATGCAAAATAGCAATCATCTTACTTTGTTTGGGCCATTCTTTTTTACAATGAAATTCAGATATATACACATGTTGGGGACAGATCTGCTTTCCAGACAGGTCACTGGTGAAGAATCTGCCTGCCCATGCAGGAGACATTGGTTCGATCACTGGGTTGGGAAGATATCCTGGAGAAGGACATGGCAACCCACTCCAGTATCATGCAAGGATAATTCCATGGACAGAGGAGCCTGGATGGCTATAGTCCATGGGGTTGCAAAGAGTCAGACATAACTGAGTGACTGAACTGAACTGAAAACAAACCTTTAAAGATTCAAGCCAATTCTTGAGTAGAGAAATTCAATACTCAACAAAACAAAACACAGTCTCCAGAAGTCAATGAATTAGGTTTAAAATATCTAACATCCTACAGAAAATTACCAGCTAGATGGAGGAGAAAAATACAAACCATAGTTAGGAGAGAAGAACACAAAAGGAAAAGACCTGGAATAACAGATGAGGGAATTAAATAATGGTTTAAATACCATAACTTTGTCTTTATTATTAATATATTCACTAATTTAAAAAACACAAAACATTATGAGAGAAGCACAAAGTATAAAAAGGAAACAAGTAGAATGCTTTAGAATAAAAAATACAATGTTAGAAACTTAATTCAATATTGCACATATTAGACATCACAGAAGTAAACACCTAAAAATTAAGACAGAAGTAAAATATAACCAAACTAAAGCATAGCGGTAAATAGCATCAACTGAACTGACACACAAGGGTTTTAGATCCTAGAAGGATGGTAAAGAGCAGGGAGTGTGAGGTAAAAATAATTGTCTAAATGTCTCCAAATTTTATAAAACTAGAAAGTCACAGCTGGTTCCAATTGGGTAAACAAAAAGAGCTCCTCATCAAGGCACATTTTTTAAAATCTGGAAAACAGTCTGAGAAAAAGACATTTTACCAAAAATAAATAAGAATGGATTTCTTATAGTTCTTTGTCATTAGATATGCAAACCAGAAGACTATCAAACCACAACTTGAAAGTCTGAAAAGGAAAAAGGGAGAGAAAAGAAAAGCTAGAATTCTAAATTTAGTGATATATCCTTCAAAATTAAGGAGATGTAAATTATTTTTTAAAACAAATAAATGTAGAGGCTTGTTTCACCAAAATAGTGCCACCACAAGATAGAAGGAGCCAGGTCTATATAGAACAAACAACATAAAATGAAAATAGAAGAATGGGAATATATGGAAGGTAGGGAGATGGAAATGAGTAGAACTTAAATAGGGATAAGTCCAATATAAAAAGTTTTGATGTGAAATACAGATATCCAGTAGCAGAGGGGGGCCAATCAATGGCTTATAGATATTTTCAAAGGAAGGGAATCATAGAGACATCCAGAAACCAGTTGTATTAAAGGGCTTCAGGAGTAAAGTATATCAGAGAACTTACCAACTTTTTTCTGAGGATCTTCTGAAAGATACAAATGCAGAGATCAATGTCAATTTCATGACAGGCCCAAGATATGAAATTGAAACTTAATGAAATATTTATATTTAAAATTTACACTATCAGGATGCAGAAGACTATTCACATTCACTCACACAAAGAAACACACAGGAACTCAGAACTCACTTATTATTTGGTTTGTTTTATTTTATTTGGTCGTAGACAGCTGTTAAATACAGTCATTTCTCATATTGTCATAGCTACATTGTGTAAGGTCACCTCAAACATTGTATTAGAGAAAACAGAATCACTGCTCTATAAATGCCTAATATATAATTAGTTTTGGGGTACTTCTATGCTCAAAGATTTTGTCCACCGGTTACTATGGAATTTTATTGAATCTGAGCTTCTGTTTTAACCCATCCTGAACAAAGCTGATATTCATTACATCTTGTGGGGCAAAGGGAGGGAAAGCACTAAGTTACAGTTAAGGAAGCTTAAATCAATTGAACAAAATTTTTCTTGGAGTAATCTTACATGTTATAAACCTTGAATATGTTGACATTTCAAAGACACCTTGATAAAATTTATGAAAAAAAAAATGGCTGTTCTCTTGATTGTGACAAGAAGACCAATCAAAAAAATAATGATTGGGAAAACTAAATGGCAAATGAAATGAGCAAACTCAGTTAGAAAGATAAGCTAACAAGACAAAAATCAGATGAAAATATGTGTTTATGTGAGTTGAGGAAGATGACCCTTGCTTGTTGAAGGCAAGGGTATAAGAAACAGATGAAATAATAACAAGGTCCCCAGTGGAATACATTTTTGGTACTTGCCTTTTTGGTATTCACTGTTCTTTAAAAGATAAAAGAAAGGAAGAATCAGTTCTTTCCAAATGAATTCATTTTGTCAGGAACAGAGAAGGACAAAATTCAAAACCCTTTTATAATTTACTTCTTGGTGTATATTGACTCAGGGCTTCCCTCGTGGGGGAAAAAAAGAATCTGCCTGCCAAGCAGGAAACCCAGGTTTGATCCCTGAGTCAAGAAGATTCCTTGGAGAAGAAAATGGCAACCAACTCCAGTTCTTGCCTGGGACATCTCAAGGACAGAGAAGCCTGTTGGTCTACAGTCCGTGTGGTCCCAAAAGAGCCAAACACAACTTATTGACTAAAGAACAACAACATATTGACTCATATTTGTGAGAATTGGTTCATTAAAGTTCTAAAGGACATTTCAACACTCCAAAGTGTTTTAGGTTTTGTTTCTGTTCTTTGCTAATATTATCCCACATGTTGGCGAAAGAAGAGTTAAGATAGGTGAAGAAAAATAAGAAAAGAAACAACAAGACTTCCACTGCATTAAATGATGTCCATCATTCATCTTTCATTGAGTCCTTTCAGGCTAAAATGCACACACACATGACGCAGGTATGACACAAAAAGTGATAAGGAGGTGCACAGTAAAGGTACCCATCTGTCTAAAACTGTACATGTAGCAGTAATTATATAAAACCTCTAATGTACATTGCAAAAATATATTATTAAATTATATTCCCTATGAAAACAAGAATATAATTTTTTTAAGAATATAATTTTAAAATGTCTTTAGAAAAGGAGAATGCTAAAATTTATGATAATATTCGGTTTCCTTTTGGAAATATCTCAAGACAATAGTTATAGGTGTTCATCATATAAAATTTTCAGAAAATCTAGAGCCATATTATATTTAAACTTCCATTAAGACATAGCCCATCTACAAATATTTAAAAGGAATAAAATTTGCCAATTTGATAATTGTGTCAATAAAATACAAAAGAATAAATTATAAGTATTATGATTGTTTATCTTCTCTAAGGTTGGGAAAATTATTAATATATTTAACAATGAAAAGATACTAAAAGTATTTCATAGCCATATGTATGTATGTATGTATATATATATATATATATATATATATATATATATACAGCCCAGTAAAAATTAGCATAAGGGAAAATATGCCATCTAGTATTATTTGTAATTTTTGTCTGTAACTCCATTTTATAATAGTTACACAAGATTATAATAGTTACACAAGGCAAATGTTCAAAATAATTATAAATCCATGTTAATGAGTACACAATATAGAAAGATATCATTTTTGACATCAATTACAAAAGAGAGGAGATAAAGTTGCATAAAAGTAGAGTATTTTTGACCCAACTGAAGTTAAGTTGCTGTCAATTCAAAATATATTGTTCAAACTTTTGGATATTAGATGCTACTCCATGGTCTGCACAAATAAAATATCCATAAAATATATACAAAAGGAAGTGATTAAGTAATCTCAATGTGTCACAATAAAAGGACAACTAATTCAGAGGAAAGTAGTGATGAAAGACAAAAATCCTAGAAACAGAAATCAAGGAGCAAAAAGGTAAAAAAAGTCTTTCTTAATCACCATTTCAAATGTAAATAGACTAAACTCCTCAATCAAAGGACATAGATTGGATGTATAGACTTGAAAAATATACAGTTATACTCTGTCTAAAAGTGACTAATTTTAGATACAAATACACACAGGTTGAAACTGAAATGATGGAAGAAAATATTCCATTCAAATATTAACCAAGACAGAATTATACTACTATCGGTGAGAACATACTTTAAAGCAAAAATTGTCAAAATAGTCAAAGAAGGACGTTGTATATTGATAAAGAGCAAATCACCAAGAAGATATAACAAATATAAGCATGTGTGCACCAAATAACAGATGCCTAGAATATAAAAAGCAAACATTGACAGAATGGAGGAATTTTCAGTATTAGTTGGAGACTTCAGTACTCTATTTTCAATAATGGATTGAATAACTAAGTAGAAGATTGATGAAGAAACAGAGGGTTGAAGAGCATTAAACCAATCAGATTTAACAGATCTGTGGACTCCGGGAGATGGTGATGGACAGGGAGGCCTGACGTGCTGCGGTTCATATGGTCACAAAGATTCTGGACACAACTGAGCGACTGAACTGATATATTAAATTCGGGCCTCGTGCACTGGGAAGACTCAGAGGGATTGGGTAGAGAGGGAGGTGGGGGGGGGGGATGGGGATGGGGAATACATGTAAATCCATGGCTGATTCATGTCAATGTATGACAAAACCCACTACAATATTGTAAAGTAATTAGCCTCCAACTAATAAAAATAAATGAAAAAAAATTTAAAAATTTAAAAAAATTAAAAAATTTAAAAAATAAATTCTACTGTAAAACAGCATAATATGCATTTTTTTCTAATGAACACAGCACATTCTCTAGATAAATCATGTGCTGAGCTTAAAAAAAAAAAGCCTTAATGAATTTTAAAATAATGACGTCAATACAAAGTATCTTTGCTGATTACAATAGAATGAAGGTAGAAACCAATAACAAAAAAACTAGGAAATTCACTATTATGTGGAAATTAAGCAACACACTCTTAAATACCAATGGGTCAAAGAAGGAATAACAAAAAATTTTTGCAATTGTCTTGAGACCAATGAAAGCAAAGATACAACATATCCAATTTATGAGATACAGTGAAAGCAGGGAAATTTATAGCTGTGTGTGTGCTCAGTTGTTTAAGGTGCTATTAAAAAAAAACAAAAGATTAAACCCAAAGCTAGCAGAAGAAAATAATAAAGACTAGAGTGAAGATAAACAAATTTCGGCCAAAGAATAGTGAAAAACAATGAAACAAAAAAATTGTTCTTTAAGAAGTTATTCACCATTTGATCTAAGATGGCCATTTTAATATTTTCAAGACTTATTCTGACTTGCTGAATATTAGGGTTTTCAATATTTGAAAACAGTTTTTACCTTCACCAAAATTTTCTCCATTCAAAGCTAAATGTCATTAGTCCCTTTAAATTTTCATCTTATTCCAAATGTTCAGACCCTTCACAATTCTGTATATTATACCCTTACCAGACTCCTTTTTATTTAATTTTCTTCAAATTCAGTTTCCCAGCACTAAGCAAAAAACTGTAGCTAAAAATGTGACCATAGAAAAGTACATTGACATCTCTTGCTTGGAGATAACATCTGCATTGAGAAGCTCAAAATATGCTCATCTCTGTTCTCAACTCAAAGGCAAATTATTTTAAGAAGGGGAAGGCTGTTCCCTTTAAATCACAAGATGACTCTGACTTACCATTTTCATGTTGTTTCTTACACATGAAAAGATTAGATGTCACAGCTATCTGGATTGAAATACAAATGGCCAGACTAAGATTGGGTAAATTATTCCAAGATGAAAATCTGAAAAATCCACTACAGATATGTTTATGGTGGACTCACTGATCAAACAATGCTGCTTCCATTTAAGGACACTTTACATACATGCCAAGCTTGAGCCTCCTCCAGAGTTCAGGTAACCTCCATCTCTCTCCAGAAAGGAGACACTGAATTGATACTGGGGAGAGCTTGGGTAAATTGATGCAGGACTTTGTGGGGCTATGATGGATCTTCTTTCCTTGGTAGATGCTAAGTGTGTTATCATGGACCAGAGTAACTGAGGGCAATGTGTTTATTCTCGGAGGAGGCTTTAAGTAGTTCACAGTGATAATCATATCTCTGGAGGTAGAAAAATTATACAAATCTTTTATATTTTAGGGTAACTTGAATGGTACCCCACTAACGGCAAGACATAATTTTTCTTTTAGGGGCAGACTTTTCCTTAATCAGCAATTGTGCATGGATAGACATTGATGACCTGTAAGCTTAGTCAAATCATTGTTTATCCTTCAAGACAGAAAAAGTTCATCATTTGTTCAAAGTCTCATTGCATATGCTTTTTCATTACTTAATATGAATTAGAGCCATAATCACTAGAGATTGGATTTCTGCTCCATTCTTAGAACCTCCAAATAGTGCACATTAAAATGTTTTAATCATGCATATTAATATCCACTTACAATTACCCATCAATATATTATCTTAAAGGTTTGATTTCATTATTATGCAAGGTGCTCAGTATGAGAGTATTAGTCTTCAATTTTGCAAGGTGATTTTTCACTACTTTGGGAATATACAAATGAATATATTAAAGTGAAATTACTCAAGGAGTTTGCACTGTGAGAGAAGTTTCAGAATATTCAGAAAGCTTATTACCAGAAGCATCACAGACATGAAGAGGAGAAGTATGGGAAGAGTGATAGTATCCATAAGTTAAAGTGTGCTGAAAGAAGTGAGGTAGAAGAATGAGGTGGAAGAATAATCAATATATAATGAGAATAGATGAGTGAGGTAAGAACTACTTAGAGATGGCTAATTAGGGAATGAGAAAACAGGTTAACCAGACCTAAGAGTAACAGCTCCAACCACCAGGACTTGTATCCTGTGTTCTACTCTGTCTTTGTCTCAAATACCTTTACAGAGACACTAGGCATTTAAATTCATGAACACAAGCACATATAAACACCAACAGTAACAGTGACAAAAATCAAACTCACCTTCTCCACTTGTAAAGAGTTTTACAAACCAACTCATTGTCTGAGTCACCAGCTCAAAAGGGAGTTTGATTCACATCTGTTGGTCCACAGGAAATTCCCAGCTTTTTTCTGATCTGGATTGCCAGAGCTTGAAATGTCTTTGTGCTCCCTATACCAGTAGAGAAGAAAGGGACTGTACTACTCAGGGCTATATCCTTGGGATGGAGAGCTTCAGTCACATGAACCAGGTCTTTTGCTCCCAAGTGCTGTAGCTGGGTAGAAAACGGAACTGTCTCAGAAGCAGGAAAGGAGACTATGGACTTTTGTCCTTGGAGGCTGATAAAGCAGTATTCTGTTGACAGGTGTCCATTTCCTCACTTGAATGCACACACAAATGATCACATATACACACAAAGTTCAATTGATAAGTGGCTTTTTTATTTCCTTTGTGCAAATAAAGCCCAGTGAGACTGCCTAGTACTGGAAAAAGAAGATATTTTATGTTCCCTTAACAATCTATGAAAACCAATTAAACTTAAGCCAGGGTTGTTACAGAGCAGGCAATGATTCTGTGTTCCTTTCCATTTTCCCTTCTGCAGTCCAAATTTAGTACTAGCCTTTATTCTTCTCAAATTCAGTGAACTTCTGAACTCTGCCTACTAGTGTAAACCTAGATTCTGCTATGGAGCCTTTGTATCTTTCTAATCCTTACATGGGTCCATATTCCTTTTGTGGTGGAAAAATATGCCATTGTGTGGCTTTATCACATTTTGTTTATCCATTCAACCAGTGATAGACATTTGGGTTGTGTTCACTTTTTTGGCCATTATGAAAAATCCTGCTGCAAACATTTGTGTATACATTTTTTGTGTGTGAATATATACTTTAATTTCTCTTAGGGTGGAATTATACAGTCATAAGCATCTGGAATGTTAGGTCCATAAATCAAGGAAAATTGGACATGGTCAAGTAGGAGATGGTAAGAATAAACATCAACATCCTAGGAATCAGCAAACTAAAGTGGACGAGAATGGGCAAATTTAATTCAGATGACCATTATATCTACTAACGTGGTAAGAATCCCATAGAAGAAATGGAGTAGCTCTCAAAAGAGTCCGAAATGCAGTACCTGGGTGCACCTCAAAAATGACAGAATGCTCTCGGTTTTTTTCCAAGGCAAGCCATTCAACATCACAGACATCCAAGTCGGTGGCCCTTCCACTGATGCTAAAGAAGTTGATCAGTTCCCTGTAGACCTAGAAGACCTCCTAGAACTAACACCTAGAAAGGATGTTCTATTCATCATCAGGGATTAGAATGCAAAAGTAGGAAGTCAAGATATACTGAGAGTACCAGACAAATTTGGCCTTGGAGAACAAAATGAAGCAGGGCAAAGACTAATTGAATTCTGCCAAGAGAATGCACTAGTCATAGCAAATACCCTTTTTCAACAACACGAGAGATAACTTTACACATGGACATTACCAAATGGTCAATACCAAAATCAAATTGATTACATTCTTTGTAGCCAAAGAGGGAGAAGCTGTATACAGTCAGTAAAAACAAGACCTGGAGCTGACTGTGGCTCAGATCATCAGCTTCACATAGCAAAATTCAGGCTTAAACTAAAGAAAACTGGGAAAAACACTATGCCAGCCAGGTATGACTTAAATCCCATATGAATTCGCAGTAGAGGTAATGAAGAGATTCAAGGAACTAGAGCTAGTTAACAATGTGCCAGGAGAACTATGGACAGAGGTCTGTAATACTGTACAGAAGGCAGTGAATAAAATCATCCCCCCCAAAAAAGAGAAACAAGAAGCCAAAGTGATTATCTGAGGAAGCTTTACAAAAAGCAGAAGAAGGAAAAGAAGTGAAAAGCAAGGGAGAGAAGGAAAGGTACAACCAATTAAACACAGTTTCAAAGAATAGCTAGGAGAGACCATAAGTCCTTCTTCAATGAACAGTGCTTAATAAGAGAAGAAAACAAAAAAAAAAAAAAAAAGAAGAAGAAGAAGAAAACAACAAAAAGGGAAAGACTAGAGATCTCTTCAGGAAAACTGGAAACATCAAGGGAGCATTCCACCCAAAGATGGGCACAATAAAAGATAAAAATGGTAAAGTCCTACTAGATGCTGAAGAGATCAAGAAGAGATGGAAAGATTATAAGGAAGAACTGTATAAAAAAAGATCTTAATGATCTGCATTACTACGATGGTGTAGTTAGTCACCCGGAGCCAGACGTGTGAAGTCCAGTAGGTTTTAAGCAGCACTGCTGCTAATAAAGCTAGTGGATGCAATGAAATTCCAGCAGAATTATTCACATCCCTAAAGGAGGGTGTCATCAAGGTTCTGCATTTATTATGCCAGCAAATCTGGAAGATCCAGCAGTGGCCACAGTACTGAAAAAGATCAATCCTCATCCCAATTCCCAAGAAGGGTACTACCAAAGAATGTGCTAACCACCAGACTATTGCACTCATCTCACATGCTAGTAAGGTCATGTTTAAAATCTTGCATGCTAGGCTTCAGCATTAAGGGAACCGAGAACTTCCAGATGTCCAAGGTGGGTTCAGAAAAGGAAGAGGAACTAGAGATCAAACTGCCAACATTCACCGTATTATAGAGAAAGCAAGGGAATTTCAGAAAAACATCTATCTCTGTTTCATCGACTATGCTAAACCTTTGACTGTGTGGATCATTACAAACTGTGGAAAGCTCTTAAAGAGATGGGAATACCAGACCATCTTACTTGTCTCCTGAGAACCCTGTATGCAGGTCAAGAAGCAATTTTTATAACCCTGTATGGAACAACTGATTGGTTCAAGATCAAGAAATGAGTATGACAGGGCCTTCAGCTGTCACCTTGCTTGTTAAACCAATATTCTGAGCACATTATGAGAAATGGCGGGTTGGATGAGTTACAAGCCAGAATCAAGATAGATGGGAGAAACATCAACAACCTCAGATATGCAGATGACATCACTCTAACGGCAGAAACTGAAGAGGAACTAAAGAGCCTCTTGATGAGGGTGAAGGAGGAAAGTGAAAGAGCTGGCTTAAGATTAAATATTAAAAAAAAACTAAGATCATGGCATCTAGCCCCATTGTGAAGTAGTAGTGAAAGTCACTCAGTCATGTCCAACTCTTGTGACCCCATGGACTGTAGCCTGCAAGGTTTCTCTGTCCATGGGATTCTCCAGGGAAGAATACTGGAGTGGGTTGCCATTTCCTTCTCCAGGTAATCTTCCTGATCCAGGAATCGAACCCATGTTTCCTGCATTGCAGGCAGATTCTTTTCCGACTGAGCTAGGAGGGAAGCTAGGAGGACTTCCCTGGCGGCTCAGATGGTAAAGCGTCTGTCTACAATGCAGAAGACCTGGGTTCGATCCCTAGGTCAGGAAGATTCCCTGGAGAAGGAAATGGCAACCCACTCTAGTACTCTTGCCTAGAAAATCCCACAGACAGAGGAGCCTGGTGTCCATGGGGTCACAAAGAGTCAGACATGACTGGCATCTAGCCCCATTACGGCATGGCAAATGGAAGGGGGAAAAGTGGAAGTAGTGACAAATTTCCTCTTCTTGGGCTCGAAAATCACTATGAATGGTGACTGCAGTCATGAAATCAGAAGACTATTGCTTCTTGGCAGGAAAGCGACGATGAACCTAGAAAGTGTATTGAAAAGCAGAGACACTACTCTGCTGACAAAGGTCTGTATAGTCAAGGCTATGGTCTTCCCAGTGGTCATGTATGGTTGTGAGAGCTGGGCCATAAAGAAGGCAGAATGCCAAAGAATTGAACGGTGGTGCTGGAGAAGACTCCTGAAAGTCCCTTCGACAGCAAGGAGATCAAACCAGTCAATCTTAAAGGAGAACAACCCTGAATATTCACTGGAAGGACTGATGCTGAAGCTGAAGCTTCAGTATTTTGATAATCTGATGGGAAAAGATGACTCATTGGAAAAGTCCCTGGTGCTGGGAGAAATCGAGAGAGAAGGAGAAGAGGGCATCAAAAGATGAGATGGCTGGATAGCATCACTGATGCAATGAATATGAACTTGGGCAAACTCCAGGAGATGGTGAAGGACCGGGAGGCCTGGTCTGCTATAGTCCATGGAGTCACAAAGAGTCCAACAGGACTGGGCAACTGAACAACAACAATGGTAATTCTACATTTAACTTACTGAGAAACTTCTAAACTATTTTCCACAGTGGCTGCATCCTTTTACATTTCTCCACATTCTTTCCAACACTTGCTATTTTCCACTTGGCGAGGAGGGCATGTAGGGAGGACATAGAATATCTGTCTTAGAGGGGATAATGTGATATTAAATTGTGGTTTTGAAGAAAGTGAGAAGCAAAAGTCTCTCACTTGTGCCTGACTCTTTGTAACCCCGTGGATTCTATAGTCCATGGAGTTCTCCAGGCCAGAATGCTGGAGTGGGTAGCTCTTCCCTTCTCCAGGGGACCTTTCCAACCCAGGGATTCAGCCCAGGTCTCCTGCATTGCAGGCGAATTCTTTACCAGCTGAGCCACCAGAGAAGCCCACATTGTGGTTTATGTTTCCCAAATAACTAATTGTGTTGCACATTTTTTTCAGGTGTTTATTGACCATTTGCACATCTTCTTCAGAGAAATGTCTGTTCAAATCATTTGTTCATTTAAAAACTTGAATTGCTTTTCTTTTTATTATTTAGTATTAAGAATTCTTTATATATTCTTCACACTAAACTCTGATGAATAATTTGTAAATATTTTCTTTCTATGAGTTGCCTCTTCACTTTTTTGATAGTGTCTTTGGGTGCACAAAACTTTTAACAAAGTCAAATTTATGTTTTTCTTTGTTTGGTTGTGCTTTTGGTGTCATAACTAAGAAATCTAAACCAAGTGCCTAAACCAAGATTTACACCTATGCTTACATTTAGATCTTTAACCCACTTTGAGTTAATGTTCCACATATGATGTGAGATAGAGGGCAGCTTCATTCTTTTGCCTGTTGATGTTTACTTTCCCTTCACTGTTTATACCTCATTGTGCTCTCATTTGATTCTGATTTCCCCAGACCTCCATCATCTTGACATCATCACATTTGTTAGAACTGGATTGTGATTGATATTTATTTTTTCTTTATCAAATTATCCTTGCATTTAAGATATAGTTTAGCTTCTCATCAAATTATTGTTTAACTTTTCTCCTTCAATATTTGAAAATAAAACTCTTCTGTCATTTTTATTCAGTACTGTTGTGCATCTAGTTTTTGTTTGAGCAGTGCTACTAAAGTGTGATCCATGTGTTCATGTATGCTAAGTCACTTCATTCATGTCCGGCTCTTTGTGACCCCATAGATGGTAGCCTGCCAGACTCCTCTGTCCATGGGATTCTCCGGGTAAGAATACTGGAGAGGGCTGCCATGCCCTCCTCCAGGGATCTTCCTGACTTAGGGGTCAAACCTGTCTCCTGAGTCTCCTCCATTGCAGGTGGGTTCTTTACCATTAGTGCCACCTGGGAAGCCCCAAAAGTGTGATCCATAGATCAGTGCATATTTGTAAACTGTTTCTTACTAATTCTTCATGAAACAAATATAGAAATAAAGTATTACAAATAATTATCATATACCTAACATTTTCTATCAATTCATTCTAAAAATGCAAAATTTAGAATGAATTGATAGAAAATGTTAGGTATATGATATTTAATAATAAAATTACCACTCATATGTCTTTGTACTCACGTCATCATTTCCAGTAGTTTATTCAGAAAAGTATGTCTGTGATATATAATACATAATGCAAGAAACATTTACAACAAACTACAAGATGGGAAAAAGATTTCGAGAAACACTGCTTGATGTGGCTGGAAACTTTGGTCATGCAGATTCATGGAGACTTAAGTCAAGAGGCCTCATAATCGGTGGTCCTGAGGACACCCGTCAGGACTGGAATCCTTGGGTTTACAAAAAATGGGCTACTATCTTCACAATTTACAGGTTTTTATTCCAAGTCACTCAGTATCATGCAGATGGGGAGAACTCCATGGATTTCAGTTTGAAGTAAGGATAGACTGACCCAGAGATGTGGGCCTGGTTGAAGGAGAAGATGTGGGTTCCATCAATCATGTTATAGAAAGAAATGTTACTATCCTCATAATCCAAGAAAATTACAATCTTTTGTGGGCACTTTTCAATCAGGAGAGACTCTTCTTTGGAAATGCCTTGGCAAGAACAAGTGAGAGCCCTGTATTCACATCCCTTCTTCTCTAAGACGTTGAACTTCATCTCCCGTAGATCGTTGGGTAACTCACTCTTCTCTGTGGGCTCGTCATAAATGCCTAGAGTCCATTCATCAGTGTCCTCAAGGTCCACCTCCCAGTAATATCTCCCCTTAGTGAATCCTTTCTGATCAAGTTTGAGAAGATTGCCACCTCCTTGCTTATTACATAATACTGCCTGAGTTTCCTTTGTGAAGTCAGAATTGTTCTGATGAACATTTTCATGATTGACACTCACAGGAACTGGAAGAAATAAAAAGGAAAGGATAAAGCCAAGATTGCATATTTCAGAAAGCTGTTGTACAGGGGAAGCTTTAACAAAACAGAGCAAATGTGTAAGGAGTGGTGAAAAGAACACCTCTGCAGGTGTGTGTGTTGGGGGAGGTGGAGCTGGGTGGGAGGGGGGTTTGATGTGTTCTCTTGCTACTTGTTCTTGCTACCCATTCTATGCTACTTGTCTTATCTTTGCCACCATCAGTGTTTTGACAGAGTGCCAGAGTGTGCAGGGATCTTTGAATGTTTACTGAAGAACAGTGTTCCTGCCATGTTCTCTGCAAATTAGAGCTATTTTCCTCAGTTAGTCACAGGCTCCATCTGATCTGACCTCTCTACAAAGAACACCTGAATTGCTATTTTGAGCCCTTTTTACTTAGTGTGGGGTCTCCTCAGCTGGGGGGCTATGTTAATTTCTGTTTCAGAACCAAGTGGACCCCACAGACAGGGAAGCTCCAGTATTTGAAAGGGGAAGCACAATCAGAGTAGCTAATCCTAGCAGCAGTTGTCAGTTCAGGCTAACACTGAATGCTTATCACGTCCTCCTGCTCTTTACCAGAAGAGTAGTGCCTGTCTTTTCAACTAGGAGAGGATGTTAGAAGGATAAGCAGGGGGATCTCAGAGGGCAGGTTAGAAGGGGGTCAAAAAGATAAATAAAGAACCACTTACCATGTTCAAACTGTTCCTTCCTCCAGTCTGAAAAAGAGCAACATGAATTGAAACCAGGCAGAAGTATTCCCAGGGGATGAAAAGGAGATATGATGATTTTCCTGACCCATCACCTTCTCGTGGTGACATTCCCTTACTCCTCTAAACTCCTCAAACTCTGGTAGTGTCCAGAAAGTACAGGACAGGTAGCATGCTTTCTGTGCTCTCAGATTGGAAACTATCACATAATTCAGCCTGAAGTTGGGGCTGTTCTCCAGCCTAAGCCAGGTTTGGAGACCCCAGGAGTAGGGTCTGATACCCTACATGCCACTCTACTGTGCTCTCCAGACTTCTGTGGGCCTCCTCATTGGTGATGAGAACTATAAAATATATTTTTAATTTAATTCTATTCTATTCCTCCTCTAAACCCCTCTATCTATTTACAGCTTTTCTGGCCTATGATCTCCTTAGAGTTTAAGTTTATGACCTTCTGTAGTTTTATAACTCATGGGTTTCTGTTTGTGTGTGTCTGTGAAATATGGTGTTGAATCTCAAAAACACACTAGGTTAATCCTTGAATATATATCTATGCAAGTTTTGTATGCCAGGCATGCTAGATGTTGGTGGCACAAGTTATTATCTCTGACCTTGTGGAACTTAAAGTCCACTGGGGGAAGGAAATTAGGAACCAGGCAACTACACACAGGCTGATGACTGCTCTGATAAGAGAAGGTCAGAGGAACTCCTTCCAAGGATTAAAGCTGATTAAGCAGTTCTGTTAAGAGTTTTCTTTTATGAGATACTGAAAAATGTTCCTGTGTTTCTAAAGGAGTGAGTAAAGTACTAAGGACAACTTGATACTTTTAATTCCAAATCTGTCGATTACAACTGGAAAGTCGGGCTATTTTATATTTCTTGACCTCAGTGTCTTTATCTCTTTAGATGAAGAGACTGGAATACATGATCTCTGATGTCCTCCTTGAATCATATATTTATAGATTCCATGCATCCAAGTGCTACATTTCTGATGGGAGGGCAGCTTAGTGAGAGACCACAGAGCTGCTCCAGCCAAGAATTATGGATGGGTCCTTATCTGCCTATTGTCTCAAGACTCAATGAGAACACCGTCTTCAAATAAAATCACAAGCCCTGTTATAAGAGAAGTGGCCACAGACAGAAGCAGATGCAATTCTTTTTCCCACTAGGAATCTGTCTCTGGAGAAAAATATAAGCTATCTGATTACAATCTGGGGTCAAAGTAATAAGGGCTCATTTAAATGCTTTAGAATACTTAGACACAGATTTCAGAAGGTATAAAAATAGCCAATTCCCCCTACCTCCAGATAAACATATTTATGCAGAAGATATTAAGATATTTTGAAAAACTGTTTTTCAACTTTTTCATACATAAACCTTCTCCCTCTATATTGAATTTTACTTAATTTCAAATAGGTAAAATAAGTAAAATCATAGTTAATATACTTTTCTGAATATAAAATATATTTTCTGATCTTTTAAAATTTATTTGCAGAGTAAAAATGCTGACATAATATATTCCTTATTCTTCCCAAATCTCCTCAAAGTCACTCTGAGTTCCATCTTTCCCTTCTCCATAGTGGAAAGGCTAACAAGTCACATTCATGTTGTGTCCTACCCTAGTCATGTAGTGGAACTGTTTAGTCAGCAGTTATTTCTCCTTCATTATCAGCTCTGGAAGACAATTGGTTATTTGAGTCTCCAAATACAAAATACTACAGAGTGATACCAAATAAAAATTTCACAACTTTCAAGTGTGTGTACGTGTGTTTATATTTATGAGTCTGCTTATTATGCTCAGAATACCAGAGGCATTTGGCAAGACAAGGGCCAGAGGTTTACGTACCAGGATATATCAAGGCCTTCTTCCAGTCTAAAACAGAACAAATACAGGAAAGACAAGATGAGACATTAATCTGCAACCTCAAATTTCTCTTCCTTTCCATAATTTCTCTTCCACTAATCATCATGAATCCTTTAGTCTTTTCTCTGAGAATAGGGAATTGAGAACTTGTTGAACATCAGGACATCAGTTGACATGACTGAGTTGCTTACCTTTATTGTATAATGCCTTTCGCTGTTCTGAAAGAAACAACATTCAATGAGAGACCCAGAACAGGTGTGGAAAGAGGTACAAATTCTACACAGGGCATGAGAAGAAGTAAGACTCACCGAGATCTTCCTCAAGCTCCCCTGAAAGAGAAAGAGATAAAAAATCCATCAAATTGAGTTTTACTTGCTCCTGAGCCCAGTGAGTAGCTAAATGAACTCAATTTGACCTTCTCTTCAGGATCCCATAGTGAAGCAGGTGAGAAAGATTAATGAATATCTTTGTCAAATGTAAAAGGGCAAGCTCTAAGAAAAGTTATTTGGGAAGAATCCTGGGGTCACACAGGAAGGGAAGTCCATGCTTACTGGGAGTTTGATTTCTTAGGTGTTTCTGGAGTTTATTCTTGAAGGATAAAAAAAGGAAGAGAAGATAAAGGAAGATATTTCTGCAAAGAGAAACAGGTTGGGGTACAGAAGCTTGAAAAGGCATGGTGTGGATTGGAGGCTTAATACCACTGCCCACAGATCTCCTAACTTCCATGTGGTTTTCTCCTTTGCATAGGACTCCCAGTTCTGTGGAATTCTTGGCACCCTGTGTTTTCCTCAGGATTCTTCAACAATTTTTTATTTCCCCATCTACCCTGCACACACAGTATCTGCAGCTTTTCCAGGAACCTCTGATTTGACTTGCTGCCCGATTTACTTTTGGCTGAATGTGCCTCTTCCTTTTCTTTCGCCACCTTGGCTCTTTCCTGAGATGCTTTCTCCTTTTCCTTTACTTCTCTGTTTTTGGCTTTATGTTGTCTCCAGCCAGTGTAGCTGATCCCGATGAGGAGAAGCACCAGCACCGGGAGTGTCCCAGCCAGGGCTGTCTTCCATGGAGACGTTCTGGGGAAGAAGGGCTCTGACACAGGCATGTGGAGACACAGTGAGAGACCGACCTGGAGGAAGCCCCGCCCTCTCTCCCAGGCTCCCTTCGGCCCTCCTTCACTCCTCCCTGCCTGGAACACACCCGGCTCTGCCTCGGGGTTTGTGCCTGACTGACCTGGAAGGAAGATGGCCGACGCTTTCTCCTGGCCAGAAACGGGGTTCTGGATGGAGCAGGTCACATTGCCCAGAGAGCTGTCCTTGACCACAAGAGATGCCTCCACATGGAACAGCCCATCTCCATCTTGACTCTGAGATTCAGAGAGGGATAGTAGCTTCCCTCCTGCCATGTCGTTCCACTGCACCCTGGGTTTGGGGAACCAGCCTTCTGAGGAGCACAGAACTTGGATCCCGTTATCCTCGGGCCCCATCATGCGAACGTGAGGGGCAGAGCCCAAGCCTGAGGAAAGAAGACATGTCCCTGAGGCCTGTAGTCCTTGGTGCTCAGGAGTCCCTGAGGCTGAAGGTCTAATTGTCCTTCACTAGGCTGTTAAGTAGGAGAAGGCAATGGCACCCCACTCCAGTACTCTTGCCTGGAAAATTCCATGGACGGAGGGGCCTGGTAGGCTGCAGTCCGTGGTGTCGCTAAGAGTCGGACACCACTGAGCGACTTCACTTTCACTTTCATGCATTGGAGAAGGAAATGGCAACCCACTCCAGTATTCTTGCCTAGAGAATCCCAGGGACAGAGAAGCCTAGTGGGCTGCCATCTGTGGGGTTGCACAGAGTCGAACACAACTGAAGTGACTTAGCAGCAGCAGCAGGCTGATAAGTAAACTGAAACTCAGAGTTCAAAACTGCTCACAGTCAGCATAAGGCTTACCTCTGATTCTGAAATCAATATTAAGTTGATTCTGAAATCAACTTAATGCTTTTGCACTGTACTAGGACTGAGAGAGCTTTGGGGTCATTCCAAGAAGAAAAAAGCACGGTGACAATCAAAGAAAAAGTTGTCTTTCTCTTCTGACTGGGTAAAAAAAAATATTTGAAGGTGCCAGTATCTATCTGAATTAATACAAGTTAATAAAATTTTGGGATCTTTTTGGATATCAAAATATCTACAGAAAGATTGCCTCCTTTGCTGTTTAAAAGCCAAGCATGTGGTTTTATCCTCATTGTACAATTTAGAAAGCTGACATTCTGTAAGGCGACATGTGGAAGATCCTGAGAAACACCAGGCTAGGAATCCAAACGTTCTCAACTTTCCCTTTGCTTTATACCATGATACATGCACTTTGTGCTAAGTTAACATACCTATCACGTGCAGTTCCACAATGGCTTCCTGGGAGATGTGACCATCATTAAAATGACACCAATACTGGCCATCATCAGACGCACGGACGTGTTGGATCAGCAGGGCCACAGCCCCTCTGCCGATGGAGTCCTCCGCCAACTCTGTCCTACCACGGTACTCCAGCATTTGCTCCCCGTCTTGTTCCTGCCCATTCTGGTACACGAGCACCGCCGGGGAGAGCTGGGTTCGGTACCACCGGATCTGCATGTGGGCTGCACTCTGCTCAGGGGACAACTGGCAGGGCAGAGTGGCATCTGCTCCTAGTGGGACCTTAATGGGCTGAGCTGGTCCCATCACAGAAAACCCGGACACTGCGTGAAAATCAGAGACAGATTGGGGGACGTGGTAGGGGAGGAGATGAGATGGTAGACCCACCTGCATTTTTTAATGTGAAACCCAAATGTATTTTTCTTATTTGTGTTATTTTTTGATCTCCAATTAAAGAGACAGTATCAGAAAATGTCGTTATTGAGACCTCATGGCTGGTTATCATCAAACCTGCAGTCTGAAAATTTCATCTTGAGGGGCCCCTTTTACTTTATGAAAGATGGATGCATGTCCCAGAATGAATAAACGTCTTGTCCCAGATCATAACCAGCTCAGGGATCCTGAGTCCAAATTCTTTGTTTTCAAATTTGGGTTTTCTTGGCAGTATAAACATTACAAAGTATATTGTAAGAAAGAGTTACATCAAATTTAAACAGATCACTAAGATCACTCACACTCAATAAACATTTAGATAAATATTATAGCTGTGGTTTTTATGAGGTCTGCTCAAAGGATGTTGATGTGAAGGAGATCACTCCCACCCTTCACCTGACTCGTCAAGCCTTCTGTTGGCAGCAGACAGAGCTATAATTTTCCCAAGTATAACTGCCTTTGAGAGGGTGCAGAGTTGGGACTGGTGGACCTACTGTTTAAGAAGAGCCACTGAAAACAAACCAACAAATGAAAGGCATGAGAGAAAACACTGACCTGGGGAGCCCCACATGGATACCCAGAGAAGGAGAGCAGGTAGAACACTAGCAGGAAAGAGGCCAGGAAAACCTGCCATCTTCTTCAGAGCAGAACATGGAGCACGCTGGAAGCACAAAACATTCACTCTGAGGATGTTGAGAAGGTGGTGAGAAGCCAGCCAAGTGAAAGTTCTCAGAAAAGAAAAAAAAATCCTGTGTGCAAAGAGTTACTTTTATACACAGGACTTTGGCTGTTTTCCCTTACAGACCTTGAGACAAACACCACCAACTCCCAACCGTTCCCATATGTTTTTTTTTTTTTTCCTTCCCTCTTTTGTTTTTCTGAAAACCGTTTCCCCAGCAGGTGTAGGAAACGGTAAACCGTTTTGTGTCCTGTGGGCTTGCTTGCCTATCTATGGATTCACCACCTCGCCAGGGCTCTCTTGAAATTGAAAACCTTGAGTTCAACGTTGAGAAATGACATCAGACACAAAATTTATCCACTTTCCTCAGTCAAACTATTTCTCCCCTCCATTCACTCGTTCATTCATTCATTCATATATTAATTTATTTTGCCCACAAGTACTCTTGTGGCTTAATTCCTGAAAGGGAAGGGAGTTTTCTCCCCACATGAGCCCAGAACTCAAGCCCTTCTTTTTCAGGACCCACATGTCCCACAGACACACCTGCACATCCCCACACGTGTTTTTCTCACCATCCAGGTTGAGCCAAGGGGGGGTTTCTGGACCAAGTTCCTGGTCTCCTTAGCACACCTACACAATCTGGCTCCAGACACAGTTTGCACCTGGTTGTTCTCGTGGTCAGCATCCAAGGGTGTGGCTGCAGGCAATGAAAATGGCAGGTTTCTAATCCATTCCTCAATTAGGAAAATATTCTTAGTAAGGAGGACAAATAAGGCTGCCAAGAAGAATGGGCATTTGAATGCCTCTTCAGAAATGGGTTTAATGAGAAAGTCCCAGCCTGCCTCCAGCACTGCTACTAACTTTGAAAGTGGAAGTAATAGTTCATCCCAGAGGACTTTGAACCGGACTGAGCTATAGAATGATAGAAACTCTAAAGTTGATTTGGTCAACAGTGTTCAGTATGTCTCCCTGCTCGCACCTGCAAAAGACAGAAATCACATTAGCTGGGGAGACAGAATCATCTTCCTGTATAATATCCAAGTCAGTTGGTCATCCAAATGCTTGATTCACAAAGTTAGATGATTTAGAGGATAAACCCTACAGCAGCACACTTCCTCCTACCGCACCATAGCTGACACTGAAGCCATGTGCAGAGCTGCATGGGGGACAATAAGACATCAGGAGTGGAGGACTCTGTGCTCTGAGAATATTAGGGCTGTGTTTCCAAAAAACCTTAGGGTTCCCCAACATAGAATAGATGTAAAAACACAGTGATAGAGTGTCAGATACAAAATGCTCACACAGAGTTTTCTTCCCATTTCACACTCTTTCCAAGTTGAATTCATGTTTTTTTCATGTCACACAAGGTTTACAGATAATCTGGGACAAAAGAAGCAATTGCATAAATATTAATATGTAAGTCTGGACAAATGAATACCGAAATCCTAAATAAATATTCTCTGCAGATAGTGAGGTAGATTTAACATTTTTAAGAAATCAAATATACTGAGATATAATTTGCATACAATGGAATGCGTGGATTTAGAGCATGCATTTCAGTGAGGTTGCACAAATGCTTACACTCATGTAACTACCACTTCATTGAACTATGGAACATTTTTGTCTCTTGAAATTTTCCTCATGTCCATTGTCCATCAGTCCTTTCCAAGGAGGGGGCGAAAAACAGTATTCCAATATAAATCATGATAGTTTAATCTTGCCTACTCTTAAACTTCACCAAAGTGGAGTCATATAGTATACACACTTTTGTGCTTGGTTTCTTTGGCTAAACAAAATGCTTTTTTGAGGTTCAACCGCATTGTGTGTATCAGTGCATTTAAAAGTTTTTCTTGTCACATAATATTACACAGTTTGAATATAGGACCATATATTCTGTGATTTTCTTTGGGGTTATCTCCCTTCCTCATACAGGCCCATCTCCTTCAATCAAATTCTTTCACACCACTCTGGGCTGGGCTCCTCCATAAAACTATCCTGTCTTATTTGGGGTCTGACACCTACCTTATGGTTTAGGTCTGAAACACTAAAGAATGGGAAGGGAAAACTGAAGGAGAAAAGAAACTATATAAAAACATTATTTGCCTCTTTTGTTTACTTTGAGATGTATGATACGTCTTTGTGTATATGCTGCTGCTGTTAAGTCGCTTCAGTCATGTCCAACTCTCTGCAACCCCATAGACGGCAGCCCACCCAGCTCTGCCGTCCCTGGGATTCTCCAGGCAAGAACACTGGAGTGGGTTGCCATTTCCTCCTCCAATGCATGAAAGTGAAAATTGAAAGTGAAGTCACTCAAACGTGTCAGACTCGTATTGACCTCATGGACTGCAGCCCACCAGGCTCCTCCATCCATGGGATATTCCAGGCAAGAGTACTGGAGTGGGGTGTCATTGCCTTCTCCACCTTGTGTATATATTCTATCTCAAAATGTAGATAGACTAATATACATTTCCAACCGTTAGAAAAAATAAATTTTAAAAAGTCACATACATACTTAGGCGTTTTTCCCAATAATAGAGAATTGTTCAAGTAAAGCCAATTAGTCTGTGAAGAATATTTAGAGGGAATTACACTGAATTGTATACCAGCATTTGTGTGTTTGAGAGAGAAAGGTGAAAAGGGACAGAGAGGGAAAGAGCTACAAGGTGTTAATAATTTTAAAGAGCAGTTTTTAAAACAATGTGAACAGTATGATCTTGCTTGTTTGCAAATAATAGAAAAATCACAGCAAAATAATAATAGGATATGTATTTCTGAGTGGAGCAAATAAAGGTGTTTCTGTCTATAACTTTGGTTGTCTCTAATTTTCATATTTCTTTGACTTAAATAACTAAAGAATAATGTGTGTATATAAAAATCTTAATGCAAATATGAAAGCATACTAGGGAGGATTCATTCATAGGAGATGAAGGATTAGAGAAACAATCAGCATTCTTGGGAATGAAAAATTGTCTTAAAGTAGAAAACAAATGGAGGTGTCAGCTCTCAGAGTAGACACTGCTGAAGATCGAAATATTGGGTTTGAAAAAAGCAGTTACTACGTGGTACTTTAAATCAAAAAGATTTTAAAAATTAGGAAATATAGGTTGAGCAAATCCACCCAGAACTTCAACATTCACCTAGAATGTTTCCCAAGATGAAAAGATTAGGGGCAAGAATCAGAAGGAAGGGTACTTCACAAAAAGCTGACTACTACAGAAGAAGATTATACATGAATTCTTGTAACGTTTTAGAGTCACAAACAACTAAACAAAACACAAAACCTCTAAGTTCCATGGTGCAGAAAAATTTGTTATGTACAAAAGAAAAAAAAATCAGATTCCATCAGACATACATGTCATTCAATAGTAATTACTAGAAAACAATTGAATGGAGTCTTCATTTTTGTCAACAGAATTTCAATTAGCAATCAAGTGAAGAAAACAAAGGGAGAATTTCATTCAAGTGAACTGAGGATTATAGTTCAGGAGACAGATTCAGAAGCTTGGAGAACTCTCCCACCTGTTAGAAGTTGAAGGTACAACTGTACACATTTTTAAGACAAAAGATTGTCATCAAAATGACATACTGACATCTTACATGAAAAATTCACCAGAGATAGTCCAGGTAACCATATGCAAAGCAAGTAGCAAGTCTCTATGATTCCTTACAGAGTCAGGAAAGAATGCTGTTCTTTTAAGAAGTTACATTGCTAGTATTAGAAGAAAGAAAAAAAAATTATCTTTATAGTCAAGCTAGCATTCCCGCCTTTGAGGAGGTCTGGTTAATGTACAATGCAGAAGTACATTACATATTACAGGGGGATGAAAGAGACCCAAACAGACAGACAGAGAGACAGAGAGAATTTTGTGCTTAAATTTCCTTGTCCAGCTTTAAAATATAAATTTTGTTTCATCACTTTCCTGAGTAGAAACTAGAATTTTCTAAGCAACAAAACTAGCTTTAAGGGCAAAAGAAAATTCTGGACAAGCAAGGAATCAGAAGCTTTTTTTTTTTCCTCATAAAACTTCTCTTATATGAAAAGTGAAGATTGCAGGTTGAAGACGAGGGCTTGGAGCAGGGAAAAGGTACAAATACTTCTGGGCTACATCCCATAGTTGTTTACTCCCACCCTTTGTTATGTGACTGGGAGTAAAGTGAAAGATAGGTGATTTAGCAATTGTTTTCTGGCAGTATGGGCTTGCTAGGTGGCTCAGTGGTAAAGTATCCTCCTGCCGGTGCAGGAGACTCAGGACACTTGGATTTGACCCCTGGGTGGGGAAAGTCCCCTGGAGGAGGAATGGCAACCCAATGGCAACCCTGATATTCTTGCCTGGGAAATCCCACAGACAGAAGAGCTTGGGGGCTACTGTCCATGGGGGTCACAAAAGTTAAACACGACTTCAAGGCTGAGCACGCATGCATGTCCTGGCATTAGTCACCTAGAAACGGAGGAATCATGGGCTGACTTAATCTCCTTTTTCTGATACCTTCTTCCAATAGAGTATTTGCCTCCATGGTGACTGCATGGTTTTCCTGTGGTGGTGACTTCATAAATTTTAATCGTGTTCCAAAAGTATGATAACATTATTCATACTCATGTCAAACCCCTGCCTATTTAGAAAATGCAAATCCAAATCTCTAGTGAGATTAGATACTTAACCAAGTTTCAAAGAGAATACTTGAAAGAAGCAGATATTTTGGTATTAACTTTATAGGCAGATCTGGGGGAGGCTTGGCACTCTAAGCACACTGGAGGAAGGAGTTAGGTAAGTGTCATACTGGGTCATTCTACTAATCCATATTGTCTGGAGTGGATTTCTATTAATCAAAAACTGAGAGAAATTGTTAAATCTCACCAAGTCATAAATTAAAGATTTGATGTGGCATAGTTGTTATATTATTTAAAGCCTCTCTAGCTTCATTTATATGTTCTGGAAATGTTCTGTTCATTTCTGATTAATTATGGTTATAAACTTTTTTGAGTTCCAAACTGATTTTGCATTTTTTAATTCTACTGTAGGCTGTTAGCACCATGCGGTCCTTGGAAGTTATGTGTTCATGATGAATGCCAATATTTGAAGGGATCGTCTCGTTTCTTTGAATGATTTCTCTCTGAACTTTATTTTTATTTAAAAATTAACACTACCATATTTAAAACTTTGTTAGACTATGTCTGGTTTGTGAAAGGGAAAGTGAAATTCGCTCAGTTGTGTCCAACTCTTGGCAAAACTATGGACTACAGAGTCCATGGAATTCTCCAGGCCAGAATACTAGAGTGGGTAACCTTTCCCTTCCTCAGGGGATCTTCCCAACCTAGGAATCAAACCCCGGTCCTCCGAATTGCAGGCGGGTTTTTTATCAGCTGAACTATCAGGGAAGTCCCATGTCTGGTTTATACTTGTTTATATCTTGTTACTATGTCTCTGACAATCCATACAGAGATGTTCAATCTTAGATCCAGAATAGCAAAAATGTAATTTAGAGTTTTTAAAATTTTTTCAGACTCTAACTCAGAATGTCTGTCATTCTAGGCTAGAAAGGCAATTATTCTAGAACTTGTAGGATTTGAAGGATCTTCAAAACACAAATCAGTTATGCAGCCACACAGCAGAATGTAAAATTTACTGACACTTTTCTAAGTGCTTTATGTATACTAATTCATGTAATCCTCATGACAGCTCAGGGTAGGTACTATTATTAAACCCATTTTCAGATGAGAAAACTGAGGCACACAGAGAGCTTATGTAACTTGATCAAAACCATGAGCTTGTAAGTGACCTTGCCAAGATTTTAACTCAGCCAGTCAAGTTCTAATATTTATATTTTATTAGCCTGGATAAACTACTGAAGCGACTTAGCAGCAGCAGCAGCAGCCTGGATAAATACACTCTCAGAGAAAAAGAAGTCTCTGGATTTTGATCCTTTCCTTGGAAGTGCGTAATTATTAGATGGATTTACTATTCCTGCCGGGTCAAAGTTCTCTTTTCTTATCTTATTTGGCTTTCAGTTTTGAATGCGTTGGCAAGATAGAGGAGAATTGCACTCTGAGAGTTTCCCGAGCAGCGTCCATCTTTCTTCTAGTTTTCTGAAACCCTTTAAAAAAAAACCTAAATCTTCCTTCAGGACTCCAAGATTTCTAACGTCTGGTCTTCCCTTGGCATCTTAGAGCAAGTATCACGGGAGACATCTGTAGGCAGCCCGCAGAGGGGAACCTGGAGGAACGACAAAGAGTATGTATTCCTAGTGCGTGTGGCAGCGTCAGTGAGAACTTCCAGGATGCCTTCATCCCCCTAAGAAGAACTTAGAAGATGCGAACAGTCTGTGTGAGTGGTACATTTTCTTGATGATGGACAAGAGGGAGGGAAGTGAAAGAATCTGGTCAAAGACCCTGGGGGTAGACAGAGGACAAGCCAAGTTGTATCTGCTCCTTCCTCATATACGAATGTATGGTGAGAAAATCTGTTGAGGCCAGAGCAATGTTTATGCCCAAGCCATCTCTCTCAGTGGCTGCTCACTGCCTTTTCTCTGTCTTTCCATCCCTTGGATAAAATGTTCTTCTTCAGAGGGGTTTAGAGAGACTGTGGTCAGATTTATCACATCAGAGCATGGCTGTTGAAATAAAGACTGTTTTCTGGGAAAAGGGGAAACAAAAGGCCCTCTTTTGTGAACGTGAAAGGCTTCCCTGATGGTCCCTGAGAAAGACACCAGGGTTTCAGGAGACCATTTCTTAGAAGTCCTGTGAACCGTGTAGCTATAATCTTTTTTACCTTGTGGGTCCCATTTTTATCTTTACTCCAGCTATTTTCAGGACCCCCTCAGTGTCATACTGTTCTGTACTCTGGAGAAGATGGTGTGTTCCCCAGACTTCTCTCTGCTCAGAGACCTCTTTCTGATCCTGCTTTTCCAGATGTCCATGTGGGGCTCAGGTGAGAATATTTTATATTTTCTATACCTGGATTCTCTTACCCTCTGAGTAGAATCATTAAACCACTCCACTGTGTCTCCTATAGACCTAGGTTAATTCCAAATCTTTTACTTTGATACAGTAATGCATTTGCCCATACACAAGGGCAGATAAATCACTATTATTTTAGAGGTAAGGACCAGGTAGAATTTCTTTTCTGTTGTCTTATAATTCATTTGGATCTCAATTTCTGGAGGAATGCATTGCTGATGCCCGAGATCTGCCAAAACTCTAGCTTCATGATTTTCCAGCACTACTTCATCTTCCTCCATTGAATTTACTACCATTGCAATTTAAAAATCATCTGTTTAATATGAAGTCACTGTGCTGACTGTGAGCTCCACAAGGGTGGAAATCTCCCTTGTCTTGCTCACTGCCATCTTCAGCCTGAATATGTGTGACAAATTATTGCTGTGTTAATGAGAGAGAGAATGCCCATGGGTCTCTAAGACCTGTGATACCACTGTGCTCTAAAAGGCACAGGCAGGGTATTGCATATTCTTTTCACTTGTGACTCCATTCCTTCCACAGATTCCTTTTCAGTGACTGGCCCCTCGGAACCCATCGTGGCCATGCTGGGTGCAGACACGGTGCTGCCCTGCCGTGTGTACCCAGCCATGAATGTGGAGAGTATGGAGATCCGGTGGTTTCGCAACCAGTTCTCAGAGGCTGTGTTTGTGTATCAGAATGGAATGGAGCAGGTGGGAGAACAACTAGTAGATTTCAAAGGGAGAGCCGAGTTGGTGAAAGACTACATCACTGAGGGAAGAGTAGCTGTGAGAATCCACAGCCTCCGGGTCTCAGACAATGGAATGTACAAGTGCTTTTTTAAAAAAGGAACTGATTTTGAAGAAGCCGTTTTGGAGCTAAAGGTGATAGGTGAGTAATTATCAGAAAATACAGATCACTGTAAGGGAAATGTAAGTGTTCTACATTTGATTTGGGGAGGAGGATGGTGAACAAGAGGCAACAAGTAAGTATCCTTGGAGGTGTCAATATCCTAGGCACTGAATTTAACCTCAAATTCTCTTAATCTATTTATGCATTTATTGTGATGTACTTTAAAAACAAATTATTGCCATAAATATCTATCATAAAAATAGGACATTTATTTCCCTCTATGTCTCTCCTCACATATTTTGAGGTAAAGCACCATAATTAGCAAAATGTACCATTACTCCCAGAGATGAGAATCCCACTTGGCTACCGTGAGGGACAGAGGCTTAACTGGAAGTGTTAGTGGTCCAGTCCCGAATGCACTGTTTGGAGGAAATGAGGGTTTGACATAGTAGATTGAGATGCTGCTTAGTGTGCTTGTGTTTTAATTTCATATACATGGACTCTTTTATGTCTGTTTGGTTGTGGTTGTTTTGGTTTTTGTTCACCATTATGTTTGAGATTTTCCTATGTAGTTCATTGAATGTAGTTGTAGTAGTTCATTTCTATCTCTTTTTTGTTTGTTTATTTTGCTTTTTACCTTTAGATCTCACATCTGTAGAAACATATTTTTGGTATAAAATTTCATGATAGGTTCAAAATACTTTTTTGTAATGTATCTATTCACTTATCTCCATACCAATTGCTCTGTACAGTACATTGCTTCTCATAAACTTCCTACAGATAACTAGCGTAAGTCTAAATTTTCTATCTGGTTATAATGATTTTATCTGTCTATTTCTTTGGTATTTCCATTTCTAAAGCTTTATACTCTCTGCCAAGACAAACATATTGTTTTTCTAATTGTAAAGTTTTTCTCATTCTTTGAATATGTTAGGTTTACCTTAAATTAATACACTCATTTAATACTATTTGTCAAAATATCTATACATTCATTTTATCTTCTTCTTTGTGTATAACTTTAGTGAAAAAGTCTAATCCATTAGGTCTTGAAGGAAAGAGTGACAAACTCTCCTGAGCCATGTTACTGTGATCTCACTTTAATATCCTCCCAGTAAGAGGTCAAAGCTTTCAGAGTTACAGAAATAACCTCATGTAAGTGACAGCATTTTTCAGTACCTTTCCTATGTTAGTTTCTTGACTTCTGGATATGAAGACAAGTCCAATCTTTTAGAAGCAGTTTGTTGAATAGGACTGAGCCAGACATGGTGGAGCCATATTTTATGATATCAAGTTTTATAAAGACAAATAATACATAGTCTTAGAAGTCAGAACAGTCATCATTCTCAAAGACATGGTGGATTCATCTAGTATTCTGGTAGTATTATATTTTAACATGGGTCTTGGTTATGTGAATCTACTAATAGACCCAGCCTGTGCAAAATTGAAGAAGAGGAGGAGGAGTGGAAGGAAAAGAAAAGAGTGAGAATGGAAAAGTTAAAATGTCTTAACTCTTTCATGGACTCACTTTACCATGTTACATTCATCTTTTATGTAAGCTTTACTCAGAGGAAGAAAGAAAACTTGGAAAAGGAAATTATTTAAGGAAGTAACTATGAAAAGTCTCAACTTAAGCAGCAGATGAAATAGACATGTGATATAGATACAGTAATTTTTTTCTGAAAGAATTTAACATCGACAGATTTTACTCTGTTCCTTCCCTGTTATCCTTCTATGGCCAATTGCAGATATGCTTGTGTAGAGGAGATATGACAGACATTGGTATAAGTCCCAAAATCAGCTTCAATGCTCTTTTACCTTTTGAACTTCAGATAACCATTGATCTCATGAGAAAAGAAAAGAACCCCCTTCCATCCCCTGAGAACTATGGCACTTTGTCCATCTTTCTCCACTGGTGTAGCTGTGAAATATGAGGAACTTCTGGACAAAAACTCTCCAAGTCTCAGATGAATGACTTTCCTCTCCAGGTCTAGGTTCTGATCCTCGTGTTTTCTTGGTGGGTCCAGAAGATGGAGGAATAAGGTTGAAGTGCACAGGCAAGGGATGGTTTCCCCAGCCTGAAGTACAATGGGAAGATGCGAAGGGAGAGAAGATCCCATCTGTCTCTGAGGATGAGATACAAGATGATGATGGCTTGTTTCAGATTGAGGCATCCCTCATTGTGAGAGACAGCTCAAAAACACAAGTGTCCTGTTCCATGAAGAACCCCTTCTTTGGACAAGAGCAAGTGGAAACCATTTTTATCCCAGGTCCGTGCTGCTCACTTGGGAGATAAGAGAGGAGTAAGAAAGGGATACGACCTTCCCTGATGGCTCAGTGGGTAAAAAATCACCTGCAAAGCAGGAGACACAGGAGATGTGGGTTTGATCCCTGGATCGGGAAGATTCCCTGGAGGGAGGAAATGGCCACCCACTCTAGTATTCTTACCTGAGAAATCCCATGGACAGAGGAGCCTGCGGGCTCCATACCATAGGGTTGCAAAGAGTCAGAAATGACTGAGTGCCTAAACACACTCACACATGCAAGGAAGGAATATTTAGCACATGGGATGGGATAGGCTTGCTTGGCATATGTTTTTAATCAGGTTTTGGGGATCCTGTGTCAGAATCCTTCTTCCCTAGGCCCTCTCCTTGGAAGGCAGCATTTGTTGTGATTTTGGTGATACTTGGGATTTCGGTTGGTGCTATTGTGTATTTGACCTTGAAGGAACGACGGGGAAAGAAGAAACTATCAAAAATCAAGGGAGAAAAGGAGGAAGAAAGTAAAGTTAAAGGTAAAACTGGGCATCAGACTTGGTGGAGATATGTGACTTTATGGATTTGTTAACATATGCATGTGGATGGCATTTTTGGGGAATGCAGAGATTTGTGTAAGAATGAGTTAGAGCCCCAAGACCTCCAACAAAACATGGAGCTCAACAACTTCCTGAGGAAAAATATATTATAATTGAGTCCACTGGAGAGGGAAAAATCACTGGTATAGGCATAGAGCTTATTTTTTTAATGGTCATAATAATAATTCTCAAAGGTTTTTTTTGTTCTAGATATATGGAAGTAGCATTTAGAATCTGGGCTAAGTAACATAGTCTAGAAAATATTTTCTGTTAAACCCATTTTTTTTTTTCCTTTTTAGAATCACTTGAGAGAGAGCTTGGTAAGTTTTCCATTTTCATTGCTCTAAAATAGGAGATAGAGTTCTTACTGTATGCTGTATGTCTGGTATCTCACAGACTATTATTCCTTTTCAGCCAAAAGGAAAGCATTATATCAACAAGGTGAGTTATACTGCTGTTATAGTTGGGGAAACCCTCTCATCGGTCCTTTTCTTCTGGTTGTATTCTATTTACCTTGTTAGTGAGAGAGGGACTGACTACCCTAAACAGTATAAAATGGTCAAACACGTGATATCCAACACTGGACAAATAACAGCCATTTTTTAAACACATATATCCTCACATATATATTCACATCCTGGGATAGAAAGACACCACATGCCATGCCGGAGCACGTGGATGTTGCACTTGAGAGAAGAATGAATAGAACAAGCTCTGTGGGAGGTAGGTTTTGTAGTAACAACAGGATGAGGTGACCCTGTTTCTGGGGAAGTATGTAATTGGCTTGTTTGATTAATTGTGCAGGCTGACAAAGAGGTAAAATTCATTAGGTTGAAGATCAGGTGGGGTTCAGCTGTTTTGGCCCACAGAGAAATTAGCTGAGAGGGGAGACTTTCCTGATGGCTAGAGGACCTATCTAGTGAGAGCAGGTTGTCCTTTGTTGTTTAGTCGCTGAGTTGTGTCTGACTCTTTGTGATCCCATGGACTGTAGCCAACCAGGCTCCTCTGTCTATGGGATTTCCCAGGCAAGAATGCTGGAGTTAGTTGCCATTTCCTTCTCCAGAGGATCTTTCTGATTCAGGGATCGAATCTGGGTCTCCTGTATTGCAGGCAGATTCTTCACCATCTGAGCTGGAGCAGGAGAACCCCCAGTTAGGCATTTGGAACCCTGCGAAGCTCAAGGGTATCAAGGCAGCACACAAAATTTTAGGTTTTCCAATATATTCTCAAAACTTAAGCCTACCTTTTCTTTCTCCCCAACCAAAAAAAAAAAAAAGAACCTGCTTATTTTATCATAGATGTAGAATGTGAAAAATGTGAGAAATAAAACTGGAGATGTAAAAGAAGATAAGTACATCAGAATTGTCATTGAGATCATAAACACAAATATACTGTACTATGGTAAACCCTCAGGTTTTCACGTTCTGAAGTGATGTCCCTGTAAATGGGAGAAGCTAATGTCTTTGTTTTATTTCAGACTGGAGAAAAGCTCAGTTATATGCTGGTGAGTAACTGATATTGTCTTGGGGCTTCAGGTACTTCGGGATTTCGTGAGGCATTTTCAGAGCATTTTTCAGATAGGAGCTATCCTCGGGAGATTTTACTTTGAATCTAGGAGTCCAAAAAACCACAAGGGGATAAAGGGAGAGGCTTCTCGCTAGTTCAGAGGACATGTACTTGGCATATTCTTCCATGTGATATTTTTTTTTCCTTTTTAGACTGGAGGAAGGAACAGTTCAAAGCAGGTGAGTTACCTTACTATTATTTGTCTCTTTGAATCTCTTCTATACAATTGAGAAACTTTGTATAAACTCCTAACAATACTTAACTGGTTATTCATTTCATGGCTTTCACTTCAATCTAACACAGAAATGTTACCAGATTTCTTACCATTCTGACATCATTCATTCATTCAGCATTAAATTATACAACTATTTATTTAGTGCCAAGCAAATAAAGTGGATTTGGTCTCTGACTTTATGGGAAAGTGCATGTACAAACTGTGATGCCTGATGAATGAATAAGAGATTGCCATGAAGAAAAAAATGGTGGATTAAAGGAATTCCCTTGAGGAATTTATATCTAGTCTGAGACTTAACTGCTACTGTAGATCTATTCATGCGAAAGAGAGTAGTTCAGTCAGAAGGATGTCGGCTGTGTACTCAGTCTGAGATAGAGAAGGGCTTGTTGCATCTCAGTGCAAGTAGAAAATGGGCCCTGACCATCTTACAGTCTTTCCCAAGCCACAACTCTCTATTTCTACTTCTTGCTATTCACCCTGAATATCCCTGTATCCACAAACATTGCCTAGTTAATTTAATCTTCCAAAAATTAAAATATATTGTAATCATTCACATACACATTCTCATGAGAAAAATTTTAGTTATTGAAGATGCTTTGTTTGACCAGAAGTAGATTCATTACTACTAGTGTTAACACTATTGCTACTATTACTACAGGTATTAGTGTTACTATAACCATCAGAAGCTAAAATTTACCAAGTGTTCATCATGGACAAAATATAGTACTAAGTTCTCTGCATATTATCTCATTGTCTTCTCACAGTAGTTCTATGCTGAGGCATCATAATTATGTATACCTTCATGAGATTAAAGTGGGGCCAAGAGAAGCAAAGTAACTTCAAGACTGCCACTACTAAAAGCAGAGCAATTATCAAATTCATATCTTTCTGACCACAGAGCCTGGGATTTAAACCATTAAAAGTATAAGAGTGTAAGATAAGAACTATAGGTGGCTTAGTTATTACCTAATCACACAGAAAACTAACCCCAAAGAAATGTGAATGAAAGTGAGCACATTGTGATTGGAAATAAGAAATGGCTTAATTATTAAGAGCAAGCAGTAAAGCGATCGGCATTTGCAGGAGGTTAGAGAAGCCTCAACTTGAAATACGTGACCCTGGGGATTTTCAGAGACAGACTTCTTAGTTAAGTGTTCTCAGCCTGTCTGGAACACATGGTTACCTAGGGTCCTATCCATCCCTGGCCTTCTATGACCTACACATCACATGTCTCCTGTGAATGAACATAGGATATAACATACATTGTTTTACCTAATCTTCCATTTTTCTCTTTTTTTCCTCCATTCTCCTTTCCCCGTAATTTGCATCTTTCCTAAAGCCAACCAGTCTCCACTGTGGAATGACCTTTATTTTCCCCTCCATACCTGCAGTGGCTTTCACTCTGAATCCGGAAACAGCTCATCCCAACCTCGTCTTATCTGAGAACAAACAACGCATTTCTTTAAAAACTAATGTTCCCCAGGATGGTGATACCCCAACACACGAAGAGCAAGGGGAGTCTGAAGCCATCTTCAGTGTTCTGGGCGAGAAATCCCTCACCATGGAGAGGCAATATTGGGAGGTAGAAGTAAATATGAGAAAAGAAGATGGACCTGCAACCCGATGGGCTCTGGGCATTTGCTCAGAGACAGCGAAGAGAGAGGGCTGGTTTGTAGAAAGGCCAGAGAAGCATTTCTGGGTTTTGATATACAAGGAAGGAGAAGTCATAGTTCCCACCTCCCAGAAAATCTCTCTGTCACTGAGGCAGCAGCTCCACAGGATAGGAGTTTTCCTGGACTGGGAAGCGAAGAACCTGTCCTTTTATAACATGGCCGATGGGTCCCACATCTATTCTTTTACTGGCATCGCCTTCTGTGGAAACTTTTTTCCTTATTTTAGCCTTCGGGGCACTGGTACATCTTTGACCATCTGCTCAACTTCAGATCACCCTGAAAATTGTCCTGATTCTTCTCCAAAGACCTCTCTAACTCATTTAAGTAGCTGTGATACAAGCGTCCCCCAAGAATCTAACTCTCTATTATAAGTGAGTGTCAGCACCTCGCTGCCTCTGCTCAGGCTTCTTACAGGTATGTTGTCCAGGAACACTGTCCTTCTCGAAGAGCAGGTCATTCTCATTAGATTTAAATTCAGCCTCTTTCAAAGAGAGATAGAGGGAGAAAGAGAAATGGGCAGCTAAAAATGTCTGGGGGAATTTCCTCTAGTGTTATCTTTGGAGAAGTACTCGATGTGGACAGCAATGATTTGTCACAAGGAAACTCCAAGTAAACACATGAGCCTTTCTTCAGTTCTGGTATTTATTGTGTTTTGAAGTAAAGATGTTTAAAGCTACATTTAAAGTGGAAGTCTCTGTTGTCACTGTTTTTGCTATCAAATATGAGGAGGGTTGTTGTTGCTCTTTAGTTGTTAAGTCGCGTCCAGCTCTTTTGCAACCACAGGGACTGAGGCCACCAGACTCCTCTGCCATGGAACTTCCCAGGCAAGAATACTAGAGTTGCCATTCCCTTCTCCAGGGGACCTTTCTGACCCAGGGATCAAACTGAATGTCTCCTGCATCTTCTGCATTGGCTGGCAGATTCTTCACCAGTGAGCCACCTGGGAAGCCTGGAGTTGGGAGTGATGTTTAAAGGGAAGGGTACCAGGTGAATACTACTCTTGGAGATGTACAAATAAATCTTAAGTTTTTTATAGGTTAATGCCTCAGCTTGTCCTTTTTTCAGGCTTTAGTGTCCATCAGCTTCTAAAGCTGGACTTTGCCAAGGTGTGGAGAAGACTGATAAATAGCTATAAAACTATTTCAACAGGAGACCAAGCCTTCCGGGAAGGAGGAGCCCCTCTCCCCTCTTTTAAACAAATTCTTACTGATCAGCAAGTTCAGAATTGTATGTGAATAAAAAAGAAACCAATGTTGCAATTTGTATTTTCAGAGAAAAAAAATTGTCAAAAGAATGAAGAAACAGCCTCAGCCTTCATGAAGAAAAAGTTATTGTTAATACTGGCTTTTTTTTTTTTCTTTCTGACCCAGTTCTTCCTACTTGTGAGGATTTTCCCTTTGCCTTTAATAAGTCTAAGCCTTCTCCAGCCATTTATTACAAAGTTTACTTCTCTAAGAATATAAAGTACGAGCTTTTCCCATCAAATGAACCTTCTCTTTTTGACAGTAGAAGAGATCAACTTAGACCCCTTAAATTTTTCTAACCTTAGAGCAGATCTTTAAGTGGCAAGTCCCTTGAACAGTCTCTCTTGGAAGGTACACCTCCATAGCAAAAGTTCCCTAACACACAGCCACTAAGTGGCAGTCAGTATTTGAATCTAAGAAGAATAAATCCAGAGCCCAGAATATTAACTTTACTTACAAAAAAAGAAGGGCTTAAATAACAAGCAAGACAGAGGCAAAGGAAAGGTGGGGAATATATTAATAGGCATAATCAAATGGACGTGGTGGATGAAGATATGTGGGGGTAGCAACAGAATGAGTACAATAATACTGAAAGTGTGGCATGGAACAGGAAGGATAATGGGTTCAGTTGGGATATTTTACTGTTGTCATATATATACACATACACATACGTGTGTGTGTGTGTGTGTGTGCGCGTGCACGCTAAGTCACTTCAGTCGTGTCTGACTCTGCGACCCTATGGACTATAGCCCGCCAGGCTCCTGTGTCCATGGGATGCTCCAGCAAGAATACTGGAGTGGGTTGCCATGCCCTCCTCCAGGGCATCTTCCCCTCCCAGAGATTGAACCCTCATCCTCTGCGGCTCCTACTTTGCAGGTAGATTCTTTTACCTCTGAGCTACCGGGAAAGCCTGTGTGTGTGTGTGTGTGTTCATGTGTGTATGTATGTATATATCACACATAAACAAATCCTAGACTTTAATTGAAAGTATTGTATCAATTTCAGTTCATACGTTGTAATATGTGCACCACACCAATGCAAATTGTTAATAATAGAGGATACTAAAGGATGAGAGGGGAGGGATATGGGAATACTCTGGATTTTCCACTCAATTTTGCTGTAAACCTGGGGAAAATAACTCTTAAAAAATAAAATCTTTTAGTGAAAAAAAAAGGAGAAATGAAGTACTGGAATATTTGACAACATGGATTAACTTTGAAAACATTACACTAAGTAAAAAAAAAAATACAGACACACAAAAAGTCTATGCACAGTATTTTATGATTCTGTTTATAGGCAAATTTATAGAAACAAGGTAGACAGAGGCTGGAGGGAGGTGGAAATGGGTATGACTGCTTAATGGTGATGGAGTTTCCTTTTGGATCAAAATATTCTGGAACTGAATACTAATGATGGTTGCACATATTGTGAATGGAAAAAATACCGATGTCTTGGACACTTTATTCTTTTCCTTAAACAAAACTTTAATGGATAGGAAAATTAAATACAATTTGATTACATTCTTTCTAATTTTAATTGAATTCAGATTTGAGACATTTCAAATTTCATTTCAGCAATTACATATCTTTCTTATGTTAGTAATAGCATCTTTCCCATGTTAGTAATAGCATCTTTCCCGTTTTGCATTCTGCCATTGCTATTTCTCTCTTCAAGAGACTGTAAAATCAGAGTCTGAATAAAGCCCTGAAACTGTTTATGGTTTTTGGTTCTCTTTTAGTTAAAACAACAACAAGAATTAGACACTCTAAAATGATTAAAATGATGAATTTTATGTGTATTTTATGACAGTTGGAAAAATTTAAAAACTAAATAAATGTGAAAATATTTGTGAAAGAATAATATTACATACTATAATATTTCAGTACATAACTTCAAACATAAATGAGTTTAAATGTAGAAAAAATAATACCATGATCCAAAAGAGAAAATTCCAGAATGCCACAGATGAATAGTCTTCAAAGGACAGTGAAAACCGTGCCATCTGCCTTCTTAGAAAGCGGCAGTCTGTCGTTTACAGGTGTCCTTCATTCTCACTTCAGAAGATTTTAAGACTTTTTCCAAATCTTTACTTTTTCACATTCTTCTTCTCCTATGTGTGGCTTTTCTTCTTTGATTCACTGTGATTTAAAATATTTTTTATTTCCATTGAATTTTATTGCTTGTTTATTGCTTCTGTTTCTTTTATAAGTACTCATTTTAAATTGTGTGCTTTTGCACTCTAAAACTAAAATTGACATTTTCATATACATATGACATGTAACACATTTTCCTCTTGGTCTAGTGTTTCTGAAAAATTCCCTCATTCCACACTCTCAATTAGCTTCCTGAAAAAGCGTGATGCAGAAATTACACACTTTATGGGATTTTCAAGGTTACATCTTAGTGATCAGATTTTTCTCCTTACATTTG
Organism: Muntiacus reevesi; assembly: GCF_963930625.1. Lineage (NCBI taxonomy): Eukaryota > Metazoa > Chordata > Mammalia > Artiodactyla > Cervidae > Muntiacus > Muntiacus reevesi. The sequence goes on along the minus strand of NC_089268.1, from coordinate 26,884,505 downwards.
GCTGTACTTTCTCTTCCTTATCTTAACTATCTCTTTGTTTTCTCAGTCCTGTTGGGATAACTGTTACCTTTCTAGGGAAGCAAATCAAATACTTGATTGTTCCCTGTACTTCCTCCTCTAGGCCAAGTTGCATTTTCCATTGGATTTTCTAAAGGTCTTTTGTTATCAGATATTAGATTGTGATCAGCAGGCAGGATATTAGAGAGCTTGGGCTATGACAGCTCACAGAAAGGATAAGTCTCCAGGTCAGACATGACACCAGAGTAAGGTTGAATCCTCTTGATTAGGTAAATGAGTGAGTGTGTGAGTCCCCTTCTAGTAGTTGGTGAAAAGAGAAAAGAACTGGGACTTAGAATATAACCCTGGTTTCCAGAATCCAGGGCAATTGGAGGTGTTGCTGAGACCCCTTTGGGTGCAGGAAAGATGTCAGAAGGATCCACACTAGGAGACCAAAGAAAGCAAGGGGTGCAGAATTTCAGATAAGAAAATTGGGGGAAAGTATAGATAAGGCTTCCCAGGTGGCACAGTACTAAAATTTACAACTGAGCACTCATGCACCATAAATAGGGCACTTGTTCAAGTTATAAAAGGAGAGGCCTCCAGAGGTGTAGTCAAGGGAGTTTCTAACTTGCCCTAGAGACATCTTCAGGCAGTGGAGGCTTACAGGAGAGGAAATGGCCCAGTCCTCATATCCATAGCAACCCATTGCCCCAACTCATTCTCAGATAATATGGAGATGACTTCTTCTGGACGCTGTCCTTGGCAACAGTCAAGGCCTATTCTGTCCTATCCCTAACCTCCACCTCTCAGTACCACCCTCCTAAGACGAGCCCCTCCTGTCCCAGCTTGCGAAGGAGGTCGTCAAATTTTTGCGGGACATCTGGCTGCGTGACTGTCTGTGGGCCACAAGTTTGTTTCCCTCAAAAAGGATTCGTTCTGCATGAGCTGATTTTGAACCCAATGTGTCCTTCACTGCAAACAAAGAAAATCCAGTCTGATAATAACCAACGTAAGAATATTTTAAAATATTAATTTAATAATATTAACATCCAAACAGGGGGAAAAGGCACGATGACTTAAGAAATTTAAAGTGGAAGAACTTTCTAGGGCTCACAAAATCACCAGTATATGAGAAACCCTTCCTTCAGAGCAAGGAAAACCAATAAGTCAATCACCATATTTCAATGACCTCAGTTCATGCTGACAGAATCCAGTTATGTCTCAGTTTCAGAGCAAGGATATCAATGACACTTTTTTATCTTCCTCTCCCTCCACTAGATCACCTGGGAATGTGCACTGGGAGATTAAATTATTATCTTTCACTCCTTTTGCTTCTATTTTTACTGTAAATTGATCTCATTCAACACTGATCCTCAATTACATGCATGTAAGCCATGGACGCTCATGTTTCCTTAATTACTGAATATCCACTGGATGCCTCTGTGCTTCAGTGTCTGCTGAAAATGCTCCCACCACAAAGCCTGCTCCACGCTGTTTCTGTTCTCCTAACTCACCTTTTCTGCCGCTCTTCCTCCAGATCAAGCCTACAACTCCAACAAGAAGAAGAGGCAATCCCCAAATCAGCAGTCTCTTCTGTGAATAAATCATCCCGGACTCTGAAATGTAAGCCCCAGAATCACATTAAATCATAAAACTGGGAGAATTTCAGGATCGTTCTTTTCATCTGAGCAGCTCTTAGGCTGCAGAGGTGGATGAGAATTGGTCCTATCAAAAAAAAAGTTGGTTTTCTGCTTCCTGCTCTGCAGAAGCCGAGGAGAGACTAGAGGTTCATGCTAGCTCTCCCGTTAGCTCCTCTCAGAAACACACACATTTCTCCCCCTCCTCTTTTCCAACTCTATCATCACCACAATCACTGGAATAACAAGAATGGCAAAAAGGTAAATTTACTGAATCTGCAGCCATGAAAATGGTGCTATGGAAAATTAATTTCTAATCTGGAAGAAAACCTATCATGAGGGGCAGGGGGAAGTGATGTCAGTGTTTTTGCATCGGAAGAAAAGAGTGTAGATACAGTGATGATAGAGTCAATTCTTGGAATTTAGTAGCTGATGATATAACCATATAACCTTAAGGCTTTAGTGGGGGATTTCAGGGAGAAGCTCAAAAGAGTAGAATCCTAGGTGTCTTGAAGACCAGCTTTGCAAGAGATAGCAACAGACTTCATCAGAAAAGAAAAAAGAATAGAAAAGCAGTAAAATGAGTAAGTCTGGGTTGGTCTTCATATTTAATTCACAAAGCTGAGAGAAGCACATGGACTCACTAACCTGAAGTAGAAAAAGTTGTGTTTTTCTCCTCGCCTAGAAGGGGGCTACTGATGGAGCAGGTCACATTCACAACAGAGCTGTTTGTGACCAGTAGAATTGCCTCCACTTGGAATAGCCCCTGGCTGCCTTGAGTCAGGTCCTGGGAAAAGGATGGTATCGTGTTTCCTTCCATGTCCCTCCATTGCACATGGGGCTGTGGGAACCAGCCTTCTGAAGTGCACTTAAGCTTTACTTCTCCATCCTTCAGTCCCTCCATGGAGATCTGAGGTGAAGAACCCAGACCTGGGAATAAAGATCAAGGAAGGCAACTGAGAGTCTCTGCAAATGGTTATATAGTCAGTGATTTCACTGTGAGGGGAGAGATGGGTTTGGAGACTTGGAGCAGAAGGTGAAGCTTACGGGGGTAAGCGAAGTTTATATGCCACTTAGGAATAAGACTAGCTGGAGCCTTTGTTTTCTTTTGTTTGCATATTTTTATGTTTTGTACTCCTAAAATCATTCTGGGACAGATTAAGGGATGCAGTAAGTTTCAAATCCAATTTTTATTCTTCTATACCCCAAAAATTAACTCTGATGAGGTCATGAATCAACATGGCCAGAAAAATGGATGAGAATATTCTCAAAGAACAAAATATTATAAATACATATTTCCAGTGGCAGAAAATGATGAAGTTCATTAAACTTGTTAAAATGTGCTCCCATGGATGTTTTCTAAACATATTTATTAATTTGGATACACCACTCATGGAAGAAACAGATTATTTATGAGTTAGGCAATGTCCTCAATGGCAATTGCCAACCTTAGAAAAATCAATTTTCACCCACAAATATAGACAGAGGGAAATCATGATGCAGGGAGTCATCTTGTCCCTCCTCCATCCCTGCCAATACTGTCAACATTTTTTTTTCTTATGTGGTGGATCTGTTGGGTTGGCCAAAAAGTTCATCTGGGTTTTTCTGTTAAGACATGATGGAAAAACTCAAATGAACTTTTTGGCCAACCCAACAGTTTAACCTTCAAATTACCATGTTTCCTAATAACTACATCTTTCCCAATATTTTAGTAACACACTGGAATAATGAGTCCTGTGTCATTATGGAGTAAGAATCTCACATTTCACTAGAGGTAAGGCCACTTTACAGAGATCCTGGGAAGGATACAAATTCTACACACAAAGAATTAGGTCTGGTCCATTTGAGTTTGTGGACATTATGTATCTATGATAGCTCCTGCACATGGGAGAATTTACTGTACATTTGATGAGTGAAGGGACATTAAGAAAATTTCAGGTGCCAGAGAAATTTTCCAGGATCCAGCAAGTTAAAAGCAGTAGGAGCAGACATTGAATTCAGAACATCTGTCTAGAATACTTACCTACAATCTTCAGATCCAAATCTGCCTCCTGGTAGACCCCGTCTTTTTCAAAAAGGCACCAGTACTTCCCATCATCTGAAATCCTGGCATCATTTATCTGCAGGGTTAGCCTCCCCTCACTCATAGCATCACTCAGCAGTGCAGTCCTCCCCTGATACTCTGCCATCTGCTCTGCAGCCACATGGGCCCCATCCAAATAGACGTAAACAGCAGGATGACGGTGGGATCGGACCCACCGCACCTCCATCCTCTGTGCATCAGTCTTTGGAGCCAAGGAGCAGGTTAATTGTATGTCTTCTCCCACTCTGACAAGGATGGGCTGGGAAGGTCCAATCACTTTTAAGGAAGCTGTTAAATACAGCAGAAAAAACACAATGGAAGATTCAAACTGGAGCAAAGAGTGTCATCTGCAAGAATATCTAGAGTAGTGTTCAGGACCCAGGGGCATCCCAGGGGCACCTGAGGTTCAGAGTTATCCTTTAGAGGTAGAGATTTGGTGGAATCAGGATAAATGTTGCCCCTGTGCAAGGCAGAACCATCCATTGGTTCCATCTGAAGATTATCACTAATTAGACCCACACCTGCATCCCTTTCCTATAATCTTATTCAGTTTATAGACCCATAAGAAAATAATTTTGCAATTAAAATCAAATTAACATTTTATCATTTCAAATTTGCATGACCTTAAACTACTTCTTAATCTGTGTATGTCTCAGCTTCTTATACTACAAGACAAATATGTCACTATCAAAATAAAAAGGTTTCCTGGAGTTAAACCTTCCCTGATAGCTCAGTTGGTAAAGAATCCTCCTGCAGTGCAGGAGACCCTGGTTCAATTCCTGGGTTAGGAAGATCCCCTGGAGAAGGAATAGGCTACCCACTCCAGTATTCTTGGACATCCCTTGTGGCTCAGCTGGTAAAGAATTCACCTGCAATTTGTGAGACCTGGGTTTGATCCCTGGGTTGGGAAGATCCACTGGAGAAGGCAATGACTACCCACTCCAGTATTCTGACCTAGAGAATTCCATGGACTGTATAGTTCATGAGGTTGCAAAGAGTCAGACATGACTGAGCAACTTTCACTTTCAAACAAAATAATCCATATAAAAAGGATTACAATGATAGCAATGCAGTGTGAGTGAGGCAAGAGATTCAAGACCTGAGGTTATTGGAGCCAATCCCATAATAGACCTTGATAATGGCAACGAAATGAAAATGGGGTGAGTTTTTAGTAATGAAATATGAAGAAACCCCCCCTAGCTTGGTGGCTCAGATGGTAAAGCATGTGTCTTCAATGCTGGAGACCCAGGTTCGTTCCCTGGGTCGGGAAGATCCCCTGGAGAAGGAAATGGCAAGCCACTCCAGTACTCTTGCATGGAAAATCCCATGGAAAGATGACCCTGGTAGGCTACAGTCCATGGGGCCGCAAAGAGTTGGACACGACTGAGCGACCTTACTTACTTATAAGTCAGATCCAGTCATCATATTTCAGTGCCCCAAGGTCCCACATATGTGAGGCTCTAAACACACTATAGTCAGTGCTCTCGGGTGATCTTGAAAAATGTTATAATGATCTTATAATGTTATTCTTGCCTAGAATTTTGCCCAGTATTCTTGCCTGGAAGATCCCATGGACAGAGGAGCCTGGTGGGCCATGGTCCATGGGGCTGCAAAGAGTTGGACACTGCTTAGCAACTAAACAACAAAATGATAATTTATAAAAGAAATCCAGACATAAATTTGTAACTTGTTTGGGTGAAGAATCAAAGATCAAAGGCAAAATGTCCTCATTATGTATTTCATAGGTAATCTTCTAGGTACTTCTCTAGAAACATAATTCTAATTTTCAGATTATTCTGTTCTATTCTTGATACAATTTGTCTCCCAGTTATTTCCAGCATGTTGTTTGCTTTGTTTTGCAATTTTACCTAAAACATATTATTTCTACTTTATATGTACATGTTAAAATCTAAACACAAAAGTAGGAGTCAGGAAAAAAATACCTAGGAGTTAGTTTGCTGCTATTTCTCCATCCATGCTTCTTAGACTATTAAAGCAGACTATTTCCTCATCTCTGTTATCTATATGAGGTTTTCTTCTTTTTCTCCTATCCATGCGCTGTGGTACATATCAAGTCTCAAACTAGATTGCCCTACCAGAGACTGGTAATTAAGAGCTAAAATTGATTATTTGCCAACTGTAAAATGATGATAAATCTATTCACCTTTTAAATTATTGGAAGAAAAGAAAAATAATTCCCGAAAATCATTTAGCATCATACTGGGCATGTGATTATCATTTCAAAAAATTAGTTATTATTTTTATAACCAATAACATTTGCCAGAGTAGGAACTAGGATTTCATTTTCAGCACTTCTATAGACATCTTGGTTTGCCAGCAGCCTCTGAGCTCTAAGTTACAAGCTCTAACAACACAGTGGCAGCTTTGAACTCCCTGATCTCCTCTCTATTACCAGCCTGTCCTCAAGGCTCCTGAGGGCAGAGCCAAGGGCAGTTCTGGTCTTTTCATCTTATTTACCTTTGGTCCCAGAAGGCATGCACCACTTAGAAACAATAGGACGTCAGACTCTACTTTGTGTGCTGGGTCTCCAAGAAGCATGTCACTTTGATTCAAATAACCCAGAGAAATGAGAGGACCTTCCTACGGGACAGAGATGTGGGTCAGCCTGCCCAACACTGGCTTGATTTTCTGAGCTGTTACTGACAAGTTCTGCCAGCCAAGTTTTCTGTCCACCCGAGGAGGGAAGGGATTTGACTTGGAAGGTAAGGCTTATCGGGGCACAGTCTACAGAGTTATCTTATCTGCTCAGTTTATGGAGTTACCTTTGACTGTCCCAAGGCCTTTCTCTTTATCTTTATGGCCCAAAGATGTCCAAAGTATCACACTAGACTCTGGCAGAAATTGGGGTGTGCTCTCCACCTTAATTTTCCTTGAAAGCTCCTGTATGCGCTGAAAAATGTGCTTAAACTCACCTAAAGTGCACACAGGCACCCACACACACCTTCACACATATTCCTGTAGCAGGTGACTTAAAGGAGAGCGGGGTATGGACGGAAGGAGAAAATGAGCAGGTAGGTAACAGACTGGTTTTTATGGGCTCAGAGAAGAGGTCACAGGAAGGAGGAAAGCAGGGAAGATAAAAGGTAACAGATGAGAAACTGAAAGAAGCTCAAAAATCAGTTGGTTATTGTGTAAACCACTTATCTTAGGTACCATAAAATAATACCTGCAATCCGACTAATAAGTAAAGAAAAAGAGGAAAATGACCACCCTGAGCACAGGGTCCCAGGCTGCATCTAGGGAAGTCACAGCTTCCTCCCAACAGTGATGAGGTCAGGTCCACTGGGGTGAAGAGCAGGTGCAGAAACCATAGCAAGGCAAGAGGGTACAGGCTGCGGGTGGGTGAGGACCTCCAGTTATCACGACGGCGCTGCTTACTCACACCAGAAACTCACAGCAGCTGTCCCGTGCCGTCCCCTACACTCTCTCTTTCCGCCCACCTGGTGGGACAAAGCTTCCATCTACACCCATTTTAGGCATCCGTCTGGGGCTCACGGGGGTCCCCACGGACACGGAAAGTGGCAGGTCATGCAGTGTAAAGGTGCCTGCCTGAGGCTGAGCTTGGCTGGTCCCTCCGGTACTAAGGTGAGACTGGGAAGATCATGCCCCAGTTTCTCATCTGGGTCACGATGTGTCGCCTTCGCTGTGTGAGCTTTGTCCAGGGAGCATCGCCTTCCTCAGGGGTGGAGGGAGGGCAGAGGCTCGTGTACACTCGTGCACACCAGCCATCTCTGCTTACCCATCTCTGTTTGGAGTTTTTCTGGAAAAAGAATGAGAATAACATATCAAGGAATTTGTTCTAAGAGAAAGGAGAGAAAATATTTCCTTCCCCTCCCCCAAAACGTAAGGTCTACATTTTCTCAAACAGGTGATTCTTAAGAAAGAAATAAAATGTAGAAAAATAATGATTTTTCTCCATCCATCACCTGGTGGTCCAACTATTTTTCCCTTTCTCTGCACAAGAATGTTCTCAATTCTACCACCCCATAATTCTGCTTGTTTCTGCTTATCTTTAATGTATTTAACTACTTTATTGAAACAGTAATATTCTTTTTATAAATGCAGGCCCCTTGGGATGAAGAGCAGGTGCAGAAACCATAGCAGGGTAACAGGGTGCAGCTGGTGGGTAAGGCCAGTTACCACGATGGCGCTGCTTACTCACACTAGAAACTCACAATGGCTGTCCTGTGCCTTCCCCTAGACACTCCCTCTCCACATATATGAAAAGTATATTTTTATACCTTTATGATATGTGGACAAAGACAATTATCACCCATAATTACAAACTGCTGCTGCTGCGAAGTCACTTCAGTCGTATCTGACTCCGTGCGATCCCATAGACAGCAGCCCACCGGGCTCCTCTGTCCCTGGGATTCTCTAGGCAAGAACACTGGAGTGGGTTGCCATCTCCTTCTCCAATGCATGAAAGTGAAAAGTGAAATTGAAGTCGCTCAGTCGTGTTCGACTCAGCGACCCCTTGGATTGCAGCCTACCAGGCTCCTCCGTCCATGGGATGTTCCAGACAAGAGTGCTGGAGTGGGTTGCCATTGCCTTCTCCAAATTACAAACTGAGAGGTATATTAATACATGCTTTGCAATTATATATACATATGTATTTATAAATTTGACTCCTTTTAACAGCAACATATAGCATTTAACTTTTTCCCTATAACCATTTATATAAATAGCTAAGTACTTACATCTTTAAATGTCTAAATGTAGAGGGTGTCCCAAAAGTCTTAGTGCAATTTTAAGTTATTTAGAGCCAATAATCTTTAAATGATTGGAAATGTCTATTTATAGATAGATAGATATAATCTTTATCATTTAAATGTCCATTGGGGTTATTTCCAACCATTAAAATTATTTGAAATACTGTTTTTCATCAATGCTATAATGTATAGTAACATAAGACCCTTAACACTCCACTGTTATATTGGGTTTCTGGCTGCTATTTTTGCTGCTATTTATAAATGAGGCTATAATAAAGATGCATTACTAAATAGTTGTCTCCATCTCTGATTATCTTCAGGTGATAAGTTCCTAGATGTAACTGGCAAAAATACAGCACGAGAAAACATTTCAGTTGAATGAATAGTTGTGTTTCCTTCACAGTTTAACACATATTTGTGAGAAAAGAAAATTAATAAAAAAGAAAAGGCAGAATCCAAAAATAAATGGAATGCCATTAACAATATAGCTATATAGGCTATGTATATCTCCAGCCATAAATATTTTATAGTTTTTAATGCATATTGGTGCTTCCCTGGTGGCTCAGATGGTAAAGAATTCACCTGCAATGAAGGAGACTCTGGTTTAGGAAGATCTGCTGGAGAAGGAAAATGGCAACCCACTCCAGTATTCTGGTCTGGAGAATTCCATGGACAGAGGAGCTTGGCGGGCTGCAGTCCATGGGGTAACAAAGAGTCAGACATGACTGAGCAACTAACACACACACACAATGCATATTACTAAATATTAGATATTCTTCTTGATTAAAAAATATTATGTGCTACAAAACAGTCCCTTCAACCTTCCCCACTAATGGAAGCATCTTGGTCCTAGAGGTAGAGCACTGACCTGGGATGGAGACATCTGAGCCCTTCTCCTCGGCGAGTGAGGGGTTGTGGATGAAGCAGGACACAGTCTCTGTAGAGGCATCCCTGACCACAAGAGTGCTTTCTACATAGAACAAGCCATCTTCATCTTGGAAGTTATGATTAGAGAAAGTCAGCAATTTTTCTCCCTTGATGTCTTGCCAGGAAACCTGAGGCTCCGGGAACCAGCCCTTTGCAGTGCATACAAGCTGGAATCCACTTTCCACAGATCCGCCCATGTGGATGTAAGGGTCAGACCCCAGACCTGTGGTAGAAAGACACAGCCCTGGGTCCCGGAGCCCATGGAGGCACAAATCACAGAACTGGGGGTCCAGTGACCTTGCTCATCGGGAGAGAGCAGGAGTTTAAGGCTCTGGGGAGCAAAAGGTGGCCCAAAGTCCTCCTCCCATTCAAACTGGAGCTCACATACCCTTTATACCCTAGTGTGGATCTTTAAATTCTAGCATATGAGCAGCATTTTCATTCAGACTCAGACAGGAAAATAAGAGTTACATAATGACATTTTGCTTCTGTCTCTAGCACTGCAAACTAAGATTTGTTACAATTTACTCATGAACCCCCTTGTGCCACAGACTTTCCCTTTTTCATCTTAATATTATTGTGTCAGGCACTTGGACATGTTGCATGATATCTTGACTCCAATTTAAACAGAATATTTACTGTAAAGTGAGATCTCTTCTCCAGAGAGAATATTCTTCCCATTCCTTTTGTTGGTGGTTGTGACCCGGGGGAGAAAACAGATAACCTGGGGTATGCAAAATGCGAAGTCGCATGAGGACTTTCTGTATCTAAGTATTCCATTCCATGGAAAATGTTTTTGAGAATCCTAGTTTTATATAATCACGAAATTCTTTCTCTATTCAACACAACTCTCAAACCCAAACAAAGGGGATTCTGTTTTCCATAGATGATAATTTTGTCCCCACCACTTGTTGAGAACAGAGACCGATTTTCTTCACCCAGAGCCTTAGAAAATGCATGGCTTCTTTTCAGATGTCCCTGAAAGTGAAATGCCTTAGTACGGGCCCTCCCCACTCCATATCTCAGAAGTTTGTGGATTGTTTTCATCCATCTTGAATCAACTTGAACTTAATAACAGTAATAATCACTCATAGGTGTTGAGAAAAAGAAGGTGTTGGAGATCAACCTCCTAGGGGAGCAAAGAAGAGAGCTGCATCAGCTAGGGAGGTTAAATTCTCCTCAGAACAATTTTCCTGATAAGGTAAATGGATTTGCCTAATTTTTTCTTCTGGGCTTCCCTGGCAGCTCAGTGGTAAAGGTAAATCTGCCTGCCAATACAGGAGATGTGGGTTCAGTCCGTAGGTTGGGAAGATCCCCTGGAGAAGGAAATGGCAACGCACTCCAATATTCTTGTCTGGGAAATCCCATGGACAGAGGAACCTGGCAGGCTACAGTCCATGGGGGTCACAAAGAGTCAGACATGACTTAGTGACTAAATGACAAGAGCAATTTTCTCTTTAGCACGTGAAGTAGTTACTCCTGCCAGGGACCATACGATAGATTACTTTCAGATATTTGTTTTTCCACAGAGCTATCCTTTCTTCCAACCTTTCTTCCAACCCCTTCCTGCTTTACTAACACAAAAGCATCATGCAGGTCCTTGCCACTCACAATGGGTATGTCCCCAAATCATCTGTGAGCCCCAAATTCACTGAACACTAGTATCCATAATCTCCATAAAAGCACAATTCTCTTAACCTCTGCAGTCTCATCATTAGCTTTTTAACTGAAGGCGGCATTACTCAAATAGTGAGTTCACATCTCAGTGACTGTGTATTTGAGGCTGAGTAGAGAACAGAGAGGAGAAGGCAATGGCACCCCACTCCAGTACTCTTGCCTGGAAAATCCCATGGACGGAGGAACCTGGTAGGCTGCAGTCCATGGGTGAGAAGAGTCGGATATGGCTGAGTGACTTCACTTTCACTTTTCACTTTTATGCATTGGAGAAGGAAATGGCAACCCACTCCAGTGTTCTTGCCTGGAGAATCCCAGGGATGGGGTCGCACAGAGTCGGACACGACTGAAGTGACTTAGCAGTAGCAGAAAGCAGAGATGCAGGGCTTGTCAACTAGACTCACTCACACAGCAGCTGACTTGCCTTTGCACACTAACCCGTATGGCATAAATTCTTGCCTCAGCAAAATTGCTAATGACTACGTGTCATCAATTTTAAATAACCCTCAAGAATAGCCAAAACTGTGTAAGTTAAACTTGGGGAAATTGTTTATAAGTGAGCTCACTTTAAAGCCTGCAGAACCACTTGCCTCCAAATAAATCAGACTGGACATCAGCACTTGCCTCCATGATTAAAAGAGAATTGTTCACCTGGAAATGAACTTAATGCAGGTTAATATACTTCCCCTTCTGAGAGCCTATGTCTTTCCCCAGATACTCACTGGCTACTTGGAGCAGCAGGCTTGTTTCTGCAAGGTAGTTGTTGTCTTTGAAACTGCACCAGTATTGCCCGTGATCGGATGGCCGGAGGCTGTGAATCTTCAGAGCCACGCTTCCCTCAGTGATGCCGTCTTCTATCCACTCTACCCGGCCTCTGTACTCTTCCATCTGTATCTCCGTTATCTCATCTCCACCCCGATACAAAAACACAGGAGTGCTGGGCTCCGAGCGGTACCACCTCACCTCCATGTCCATTGCGGTCCTCTTAGGAAGGAGCTGACAGGTGAGCTGGGCATCTTCTCCCACCATGGCCAGGATAGGATGGGCAGAACCCATCACTCTAAAGTCATCTACAAAAGAATGACACAGAGGAATCGGGAAATGCCACCTGGAGGAGCAATACGATTTCTTTGGGATGTCTACTCGATCAAAATGGAGGCCCCTGGAAGAGGGAAGGTTCTATCTGCAATGTTTTAAAGAAACTCAGCACTATATGTATGTTTGGTGGCTACAGAGATAATCTTGTGTACTGAAAATAGCATGTAGTTCAAAAACCTGAGTACAAGTGCTGAATCTATCACTTACCAGCTGTGTGATTTGGAGAGAAATCCATTATTCTCAAGAAATTGATTTGCAATCTTAATTTCTTCATCTTTAAGATTAACAACTACCATCTCTGCACTGCTTTTATTCTCAAATAAGTTAAAGTTTAAACTGATTTTCTAATTGAAAACTGTATTAATTAGTGGCTTATTTTATATTTTACTGTGATTTATTTTATAGTTAGTAATTTCACAGAGGATGAGACAGTTGGTTGGTATCACTGACTCAATGGACATGAGTTTGAGCAAACTCAGGGAGATAGTGGAGGACAGGGAAGCCTGGCATGTTGCAGTTAATGGGGATGAAAAGAGTCAGACACGACTTAGCGACTGAATGATAACAATTTCACTTTAGTGACTGACATTGTAATCACTTTTCCTAAATTTTAGGTAATAGATTTATTCAATAGACTTTTCAGCTTTTCAGAATTGTTCTTGTCTTGTCCTAAGTAATGAACTGGATTTTTGTTTGTTTGTTTGTTTTTCTCTGAAACAGGCAAGATTCCAATTACTAGGGCTATGTAAAATGCAGCTTTTGCAAGGATATTTTTGGCAGATTAAGGGTGGTGATTAGTATTAAGAGTTCAGGCCTTCCAATAAAATTTTAAGTCATGTTTGACCTCTCAGTTATCTACAAATTGAACAGATGTTTCATAAGTCTATATGTTCCTATGCTTCCTAATTTCATGTCATGTATATTATGTTTATTTTCTCATCCTAAAATATTCCAGGGCCAGTTGCACTTTCTCTGTGCAGATCCAAACCTCCTAAGAAGGAACTTCATCTTGTTGAGTTGTTGTTCAGCATCAAGTTAATGGTGCTCACTATGGAACATAGGCAGATATCTGCTGGTATCTTGTGTTGATGAAATCTGAACATAACACTAGAACTGAAGTTGTGCCATCTGAGTGAATTTTACAGCTTGGGAAAGTACATCTCTAGAGAGGAGGGCAGCCTCAACACATCATGTAGCTCCTGGCAGCCTCTGTCTGGACCCTGTGATTTCCGATGTCCTGTGCCCATGCTTTTTTCCCCTCTTGTCATCCTGCATTTTACTGGGGGTTCTGACATTACCCACTGGCCTTGAATTTTCACAATCCCTTTTCAAGATATAATATTTTAACCAAGAAAATTTAGCTAATGAGCTTTCCAAGCTCATTTCTTGAAATCTCCTTCCAGTTTATTTCCATGTATTTTTACACTGTTTAATTGATGGTAAGAAGCAACCCCTTTTCTTGCCGTGAAAGAGCTATCCTGAATAGAAGCAGGAGAATGAGTGACTGACCATGTTCCAGGTGCTGATTCAAGTGTTTTTCATGTATAGCCTCATTTACTCTTAAAGCCCATGTGAGCCTATGAGATACAGTTAGGTTGTCATTCTTATCTTAAGGATGAGAAAACTAAGGCAGAAGGTATCCAAGTAACTTTCCAAACATAACACAGCTGGAGGAGAAGGAGGTCTTTGTGGAACACAAGTGCTTTGACCCCTGGATCCTCACTCTTAATATTATGCTAGCTCCTTTGAATTTGGGAGTCAGCACCCAGACTGGACCTCTGAGCAATGGAATATGTGATAAAGGGAAGAAGAGCATCCTACCTGATTGCTTCATGCTGAGAAGTATGAAGAAGAAGGAGGCAAACACACCAGACAGACTGTATCCAGGAAGCTCCACCATCCTCCCTGGGGTAAACACAAGAGAAAATACAACTGTACCTAAATGTGGCTGCAATACACAAGCACTTCTGTGGTTTCCAGTGGTTATGGAGACGTAACAGGGAGCAACATCAACATCTTCCACAATCAAATGATGAAGTGGGCTTGGCTCCCCTTCTCTGCTTTTATCGATCATTTCCAACCTCTTACTTACACTGTTGTACTTTATGCTATTTGGGGCACTAAAGGTAGATTTCTGACTGAAATGAAAAGATCTTTGGGGCCAAAGGGACGATGATACTTTGATTACAAAAGGTCTCCTTCGGTCCATCTATTCTGAGCACGCAGAATTAGAGAGCAGTATTCAATTACTTTTTCTTACCCCTCCCCTTTCAGTTGGTCCTACAAAGTCCTTCATCTCTACAGTCTCCTGCATGCAAAGGAGAGCAAAAAGACATCAGAACCAGGAAGCCACCACCAGGAGAACACCGGGGCAAGGGGATGCCTTGGAAAGTAAAGAAAATAATAGTGGAAATGGTGATACAGAAGAAGATGACCAAGGAAATGATCTTGAATAACCTTTCAGTATCATCTTTCTGTATCATCTTGAAGACACATAGAAATGAATAAAAGAAAAAGCCTAATTGGTAGAGATGGACAAACTCAACATGTTCGTTGTAACCAACAATATAAAAATACTTCCACACAGTTAAAACATTTTAAAACTACCAAGATTAAAATGCTGGATTTAGTTTTGGAAAATGAAACACTCAGGGTGAAAGGTATCTAAGCCTTAGTCTATCAGCTGTGTTAAGAATCTTATGGAAAGAAAAACTTCACACCACATATAAGAACATGCACAAGAGCAATAAGGTATTGCTCCTCTCCCCCCATAAACTAATGCCAATACAATTTTACAGAGCAGGAGGAAAAACCAACACTCATCTGAAATGGAGATGAAGAACCAAATGGTTCAGGAGGTTATTTTTGCAGTATTACGACTGTTTACTCTCTAAAGTGATGCTCTGTTGTCGTTTGTTGTTTAGTTGTGAAGTTTTGTCCAACTCTTTTGGGACCCCCATGGATTGTAGCCCACCAGGCTCCTCTGTCCATGGAACTTCCCAGGCAAGAATACTGGAGCAAGTTGCATGTCCTTCTCCAGGGGATCTTCCCAACCCAGGGATTGGAACCTGTGTCTTCTGCATCTCCTCCATTGCAGGCGGATTCTTTATCCCTGAACCACCGGGGAAGTCCCTTTCATCTAAAATATCTCTAAGAAATGTGATACAAACCCAGTCACAAAACCACAATACCTGAAAGAGTGGTCAAATATTTAAGGAAAATGAGGCTGAGGGTTAGAAGACAGTGCGAAACAGTAGTAGTTTGCCGCTTGAAAAGGATCAGTCCCGTCCCCTCAGATGGAAGGAAATTACCATCCTGACTTCTTAACTCCTCCTGGGGAAAGCAGAAACATGTGGTTCCAGCAAGTAGAAGCTAAGAAAACCTGCAAAGTCCATGCCAAAGTACCATCACTCACTGAAGCAAACTAAGAAGGACCCACACTTGCTACAAATCAGTTTGTAAGCTTATGTTCCTTTAGACTCTTTATGTGAAAGCAGAGAGATAACTGACAAAAGTACTCTAGGAAAAAAGCTGTCCAAACCAGGGAAGCTTTTGAAGAAAGCTGTGAAAATGCATGTGAACCTTCAATGAGGCTCAGAAAGAGATTGGTGAGAGAGTATAAACAGGGAGAATAAATGCCTTAAACCAGGGTTCTCAGTGGGGAGGGAGGAGGGTTTGCCTTTGGAAGGCATTCGACAATGTCTGCAGACATTTTCGGTTGTCACACCTAAGGGGAGGGTGTACTAGCCACCACTGCTGCTAAACATCATACAACGCACAGGAAAGCCCCTACAGCAAAGAATCACCTGGTCCCAAATGTCAATGAAAAAAAACGTGAAAAAGAAAGTTGCTCAGTCGTGTCCAACTCTTTACAGTCCATGGGATTCTCCAGGCAAGGCTACTGGAGTGGGTAGCCTTTCTCTTCTCCAGGGCATCTTCCCAACCCAGAGATCAAACCAAGGTCTCCCGCATTGCAGGCGGATTTTTTTACCAGCTAAGCTACCAGGGAAGCCTAAGAATACTGGAGTGGGTAGCTATCCCTTCTCCAGGGGATCTTCCCGACCCAGGAATTGAACTGGAGTCTCCTGCATTGCAGGCGGATGCTGCAAATCCAGCTGAATCATCACCATGTGATAGACAAGGGAGCAAGGCTCAGGGGCACAAACACAGCTTCAGACAAGACAAACGCGTAATATGATCCAGGTTTTCTGAGGCTTAATCTAGAGCCCCTTCTTCACCCAGCCTGCTTCACTGCAATATTGTGAGGCTCAAATACGCCATGGCAGCACTTTGAAAAACATAGGGTGGGGTGAGTATAAAATACAAGTAGGGGGTCTTACAACAAGTGGTAGGGCATCCCTGCCAGGCGTCTCTAGGCCCTGCTTCCTCATCTTAGTCAACTCCCCCATCCTCATCCTGCCCGACCAGGGACTCTCGAGTCCACTCACGTGTCCCCCTCTCTCCTTCCGGGTGAAGCCAGGGGGCTGCTGGGGTCCCTCCTCACCTGGTCTCCGGTGCGCCCTTCATCCACAGAGCAGGTTCCACAGATAGGTCGGAGCCTGAAGTGCTGCCTGGAGGAAGAATGGAGGCACAGTCAAAGGGGGGAGGCAACCCCGGTCTCCTGGGCTTTGGGTGAAGGTGTTAAGCTGCCTCCCCCAAACTGAAGGAAAAGCCAAATCCCTGAAGATGAAACTCCAGTCAGAATCACATCTTCACCTCCTAGCTGTAATCCTTTGAAAAGTGAAACGCAGGTGCAAGTG
Organism: Muntiacus reevesi; assembly: GCF_963930625.1. Classification (NCBI taxonomy): domain Eukaryota; kingdom Metazoa; phylum Chordata; class Mammalia; order Artiodactyla; family Cervidae; genus Muntiacus; species Muntiacus reevesi. The sequence goes on along the minus strand of NC_089268.1, from coordinate 26,867,593 downwards.
AACTTTGACCGGGTTTAGTTATGAGTTCTTCGACCTGCAGACCAAACTGTAACGTTTACACTCCTCACCCTTTCCCAGAAAGCCAGGCCCCATCTAACATCTGGTCTGGGCCATCTTGGCAGGTCCTCACAGCCCCTCAGGCTGGCCGTCTGTCTAGACAGCCCCTCCACCTCCCCTCACGTTAAGGACTCCCCCCCAGTGTCAGGCTTCCACAAAACAGTGCACACGGGGCTTAAATTTGAACACAAGACTGAATATCAAGTACCCTTCCCATCTTCTAATGGTGAGAAGCCCGAGGCCCAGAGACAGGAACTACCTTCTCCAGGAACACAGCACCAGGCCAATGTCTCTCCTGCTAGGTTATTGCTCTTTTAATGTTGGTTCTTTATCTCCCTTTGATGGGTAATAAAGAGCTTAATTAGTACAGACGTTGAACCAAAGAAATTTAAAGAGATACTGTGTTTAGGCACAAACATTATAAAGAGGGAAGTTATAGGCACATTCATTGTGTGTGTGTGTGCGCACGCACTTTGGTTTAACTTAGATTTTCCTTTAAGTTCCCCTTAAGTCCATTCCTTGAATCAGAGTGCAAGTATCACTGGGATCTGCAGATACAAGCATGCTTCCTTTAATCGTGCTTCCCAGGTATTGCATTTTCTAAATAGATTGAAGGTTTGTGGCAACCCTAAGCCAAGCACGTCTATTGGCGCCATTTTCCCAACAGCATTTGCTCACGTCATGTCTCCATGTCCCTGCTTGGTAATTCTCCCAGTACTTCTTTTTCATATTATCATATTTGGGTGGCGATCTGTGGTCAGTGATCCTTGATGTTACTCCTACCACTCACAGAAGGCACAGGTGATAGTTAGCATTTTTTAGTAATAAGGTGTTTTTAATTAAGATACATAGCTTTTTAGACATAATGGTATTGCACACTAAATACACTACAGCAGAATATAAATGCTAACTTTTATAAGCTCTGGGAAGCCAAAAACTTTGTGTGACTCACTTTATTGTGATATTCGCTTTATTGTGGTGGTCTGGAATCACACCCGCAGTATCCCTGAGGCATGGCTTCTCAAGAATTAAAAAGTTCTCCAAGACAATTCAACTGTAAATATTCACTTCAATATAAAATATAAGCATATGCAACATTACTATGTGAAAGCATTTAAGCGAATTTTTTTCCTGAAGTTTCTTCCTCTCCCTTGGTAAGATCCATCCATATTTGGGTCACCTAACTTGAGAATGAAGAATTTTTTTCCTGTGATCTTTAGTGCAGATAAAGACCTTTCTCGTGTTGAAGGATGAGGAGTTTGAAGAGGAGAAATAAAGTAATTAAACCTTGGTGGAAACTCCTTTACCCCATTTCTCTCTCTCAGGGAGGGTGGAGGGGACGCTGCCCCACTTCGCCTCTGGTTCCTGGAATGGCAGTGATGCCACAGGCGTGTCTCTCCAACAACAGCCCCAAAGAGCAGCAGCTGAGGGAAAGCTACTCGAAGCAAGAAGAGGGGGACCCTGGAAGATTCAACTCTTAGAACGAAAGGTTGCTGCCTCAAATGCTGGCATGGATGATACAGCAAGAGGAGAGTGATGGCGTGGATATAACAGTCTTCATCACCAATATGGGAAGGACAACCAGGGACGGTGTGACCATGACATACAGTGGGAGTCAACACTGTATGGAGTCAGCAATATGAGGACTGCCTTCTTCAGCAGTCCTGCCCCACCTCCTGCCTGGGGACTTAGAAATAAGCCTGAGCAGAGGGCTGCTTTTAAATTATTAATGGTCAAGAAAGTCATGGGGTATTCTGGAAATTACTAGATTGATCCCTTTGCTCTAAGACATGATAGGGCTTGACGTAAAAATTCAGATCAGTAATAGGAAAACAGAACTTTATTTTTTCACACTCAATTTTGCGGTATCAAAAGCTATTTGTTACACACATTCTGTATCATCTTGATGGTATGTAAAGTGCTGGGATTTTCCCAGGACTTTAGGACTTGTCTTTGCACTGTGTTAGTGATCAGACACATTAGTACCCACTGATCACTTAATATAATCTCTGCTTAGAATTTTATGCATCTCTTCACAAAAAGCCCTTACGTATGCTTTCTCAAGGGGACACCAGTTTTGAAATAAGAACTGTGCCTTCAGTTATGTTGTGTATTATGGTTTTCATTTCGTGTAGGGACATGCTGGTATTTGAAAGAGAAGGGCATGAAAACAAGACAAATGCTCATAACACTGAGGAAGGCAGGAAAAATGAGGATTCCGGAGAAGGCAGGAAGAATAGAAGGGTGTAATTAATCAATATGACCACGAGAGGGCAGCAGAGACCTGTTCACTGTCTTCCCTCAAGGGCTTTTGTTCAAAATCTAATTCACTCCAGACCCTTTCTCCTCCAGATGCTGCTGTCCTGTATGATACACATTCATGATTCTCTCAGCTATTAGATGACAAAAGGAGCCCTGAGCTTAGGATGCCTGAGATTTAAATTCTAAGTTTGCTTAAATTAGGGCAAGCTTCTTTGGCTATACACTGCTCACATTAAAATAACCCTAAAAGTATAGGATGAGAATATAACTGAGAAACGAAATCCCTATTTAGGTCTTGGGCTTCATTATTGGGAGTAGGGAGTCTTGGAAAGAAGGGAGACTAAAACAATAAAGGAGATAAAGGAAAATCAGAAAAGAGGAAAAGGATTATTGTGAGAGGACATCAGGAGTCTTGCTATGAATTCAGAGAAATTCGGGTGATCACTGTCAGTTTCACTTACCAGTGTCACTGGTAAGAAATCTATTTGGAGAGTTGTCAAGTGAACTCACCAGAAAGATAATGATTATTTCATGGAGTCCCTTAGCAATGGGTCTTAAAATGTATGTAGAGTTCTCTCCAACAAAAGGAAAAAAAAAGTCAACTCTCATATCCTGGTGGCTGAGCTGTCTGTCATTCTACTGTCCGCTTGGCTTGTTTTCTGACTTAAAGCACTGGCAGAGTTCTGAGATGCCCACCCAAATGCTGAGTCGTGGGTCTAATGGTCCCCAGAGCACAGGGTGGGCAGTTAACACCCAGAGTTGGATGATGACCTTTCTTCATAAGTTTGACCACAATGCAGCTGGCACCTAAGGAAGGCTAACTTAGTCCCTCTATTCCTCCTTCCTCCATCAGACCTGATGCTCTGGAACAAACTACAGACAAGAATGTCTGACTTTCACTGCTGTTTGGAAGGAATTTGAAGTTCTGAAATATCTGTGGTACATATACACCATGGAATACTACTCAGCCGTTAAAAAGAATTCATTTGAATCAGTTCTAATGAGATGGATGAAACTGGAGCCCATTATACAGAGTGAAGTAAGCCAGAAAGATAAAGAACATTACAGCATACTAACACATATATACGGAATTTAGAAAGATGGTAACGATGGCCCTATATGCAGGGCAGAAGAAGAGACGCAGAAGTACAGAACAGACTTTTGAACTCTGTGGGAGAAGGTGAGGGTGGGATGTTTCTACAGAACAGCATGTATATTATCTGTGGTGAAACAGACCACCAGCCCAGGTGGGATGCATGAGTCAAATGCTCGGGCCTGGTGGGCTGGGAAGACCCAGAGGAATCGGGTGGAGAGGGAGGTGGGATGGGGGACCGGGATGGGGAATACGTGTAACTCTATGGCTGATTCATATCAATGTATGACAAAACCCACTGAAAAATAAAAAATAAAATAAAATAGTATTTCTTGGATTTATTCCACTTGCAAATATGCCATTTTTTTAACACAATTTAAAAGATCATTATATTTGAGAGAGGGGAATGATTCCTTCCCTTTAAGGTAATATTTGAGCCTAAAATAAGGGGTTCAATCTGCCTGTTACCAGGACAGTAGGGAGTGGAAGTGAACCCACTAGGCGACTTCATGTGCAGGAGGAAGCTGACCAAACAGAAGCTAGTCAGCAACCCTGACCTCTGGGAAGGTTGTGCCCCCAAAAAAGGGTGTTGTATTCCCAGGGATTAATAGTCTGAAGATTAGTCCAAATCCTGAAGGGAGAGGGGCAAGTTATCTGTATCTGTGGCTATATTGGAGGCCCCTCTGTGATATCTCAGGTCGATAGAGATGGAAGTGATTCGGTTATAAATGCTTGGGAAACAGCTCTAAAAGCTCCTTGATGTGTATGAATCCTCATCCTACTTCACCCTATCCATATCACCTTGGCCTCAGCAGGTGACAAAATGGACATGGCATTGGACTTCCCTTCCCAAGACCTCCAGGGCTTAGAGCCATGACTGTGCTCCTTCAAATCAAAGGGAAGCATAGCATAACCACAAGGCCAGAACCCAGGAAGAAAAAGAATCAGTGACAAAGTGAGATCCTACAGAGGAATCATTTAAAGGAGAGGAAGAATATGGTGATTTCTAAAGTCCATGCCACAAAAATAGGGTAACTGTAACACTGCAATTGGTCCCAAAGACTCTCATTCAGATTCAGTTTTCTTAACAAAATCCCCCCTTCTTACAGATTTTCCTCCAGAAGTTAGTATAAAAATTAAGAAGCAGTGGAACTTCTGCATCATGGTGCTTAAAATATCCAAACATTTAAAAATGGAATGGGGACTGAGGTAAATCCTAGTTCTGAGGGTCTTACAGTCCAAGCTGAAGAGCTTCTTGTGTTGTTAGAGCCATCCCTGTCTTAGAATCCAAAGAGTGTCTGACAAACCAACTCCTCTGAAGTGTTTACGTTTTAAAATGTACTTGTATATTTAAATTTTCATTTTTGTGAAAAAGTTACAGAAGTGTAAAAGCAATCACAAGTTGCCATCCTTGGTTTTTTGAAAGTGATAAAATCATATGCAGTTGATTCTGCTGCAGGTTTTAGCTTGTAGTAATAAAACACATGGGAAGAATTGATGAAGCTTATACAAACTGACTAGCAAACTAGCTTGGATGCCTCAGTCCAGGAATTAAAAGGAACAGAGGATGCATGTTAATACTTGCAGATTCTTCCCAGGACCCCAGAGACTCACAGAGACAGTCAGGCATCTCAAACTGGAAATAGGAGAGACTCTTCTGAATGTTGTCGGGGGGCGGGGGGGCGGGTAAAGAAATGCACACTGACTGAGCAAGCCTCCTGCCTTTGCACCCTTGTACCCTGCCTTTCTTTCACATGTTTCCGTTTTTCAGTCATTAAGTTGTGTCCGACCTTTTGTGACCCCATGGACTGCAGCACACCAGGTTTCCCCTTATCCTTCACTATCTCCCGGAGTTTGCTGAAATTCACGTCCATTGAGTCGATGATGATACCTAACCATCTCATCCTCTGCCACCCACTTCTCCTTTTGCCTTCAATCCTTCGCAGCATCAGGGTTTTTTCCCAATGAGTCGGCTCTTCACATCAGGTGGCCAAGGTATTAGAGCTTCAGTCCTTCAACACTGGGTCCTCCTAACCTCCACCCAGGCTACTGCAGTTCCGCGTGTGACCAGCAGATGGCATGTTTTTCCATGAACGTGCAGCGGATTTCAGGGGCTTTCCAGGGTGGCTCAGTAGGTACCAAGTGACGCTGACAAACGTGGGTTCCATCCCTGGGTCAGGACGATCCCGTGGGCGGAGAAAATGGCAACCTACCCCAGTAGTGTTGCCTGAAGAATCCCATGGACAGAGGAGCCTGGTGGGCTACAGTCCATAGCGTCGCAAAGAGTCGGACAGGGCTGAAACGACTGAGCAAGCATGAAGACTTCGGAGTGAGTTGGGAAGGGCTGAGAACTGCTCCCAAAATGTCCCAGATCTTAACTTCCAATCTCTTCCTTTCATAAATTGTATGAAAGGGGAGCAGAGCTAGGAAAATTACTGCTGCTGAACCTGCTCCAGTCTTCTGGGGCTCTAGAATTCCTTAACCGGGCCACCCTGGAGACATGGGTGGGAATGGGACTGGAAGAGGAGAGAGAGGTTGAAGGAGAAGCGAAAGAAAAAACAAAAAGGAAAGGTTCCTTGAGAGAGAGGCTGCTTCCTTTATCTTACGTTCATTGTTACCATGTTTTATTTGCTAGTACTATTAAAGAAGCAACAGTGAAAAAATTATAAATCCAGTTCTCAAGGCCACTTACTGCTTTAAAAGAGAAGAACTAAATTATGATAGTCCAGTGACTAATGAGGGAGTTAGGAAAATCTTTTATGGAGAAGATGCTTCATGAAATAAAAACTGATGGAATGATTCATACTTCACTGAGGGCTGTGAGTTGGTGGAGGCGGAGCATCTAATAGGCACATGGAGCTTTCAATATCAGGGAAATATCTACTTGTGGACACATGTGAGAATGAAGAGTATTCTAGATATTGCCAGAGAGAAAGGAAACCTACACCTTGAAAGCCATGAAATGATTTAAACCAGAACAGGGACACAATTGGTGACTAGTTCCACGATCATGTCTAAGATATTTAATTGACTATATCTGACTGTAATTTAACATAAAGTTAGGTATGTGAAGCTATTTTTCAAATACTTTTCAATTTTAAAAATCAATCAGGCTTTATTTTTTAAGATAATATTACTTTACAAATTTAATATGAGCCAAGCAGCTTTCACATCATTTCAGACTTTTTTATTTTGATTTTATGTTCAGCATGGATTTTTTTGTATCGGTTTTTATTTTTATTTATTTCGGGCCATGCCACATTGCATGCAGGATCTTAGTTCCCCAACCAGGGATCAAACCTGGTTTGATCCTAAAGTGTAAGTATGGAGTCTTAACCACTGGACCACCAGGGAAGTCCTCATTTCAGACTCTTTTTGACAAATAATGAACATTGCAACCTGGGAAGCATTTAATACACCTTCGTAGAAAACCCTAAGAAGTTATTAAAATGTCTAGAATGTGTGAGTTTAATGATGATAATACAAAAAGAAAAAACAATTGTCATCTGCTATGCTAGCAGAAGAACACTGCATATAAAATTTAAAAGTAATTCCAATAGCAATAAAAGCATAAAATAGTTATGAGTTTAGCCAAAACATGTATGATATCTCAACAGGGAAAACTACAAAGTCCTGATGCCAGAGACGAGTAAAATCTCAAATACATGGAGAGATAGAAGATGCTTGGTTTTGGATAAATGGGATGTTGTTGAAACACCAGTTCTCCTCAATACGATCTTCATCAATGTTCCCAGCGGGTTTGCTTTGTAGAAATAGACAATTGCAAAATTTATAATGTGTAAGAAAAACAAAGTGGCAAAGGCAAGAAGAAACATTATACAGACACATTCTAAATTATATGTAAATATGAGAAGTCATTCAACCTCCTCAGTACTAATCAGAGGAATGCAAACAACAAAACACCTTGAGAAAATAATAAAAATGTCAAAAACATAGCAGTTGTAAGCAAGGATGTGGAACAATGTTTCTGCCAATATACAGCTGATAGGAGTATAAGTTGATAGAATCATTTCAGAGTCAAAATTACATAGTAATATTGAAAATATGTACATGCATCATTACAATTCTGCATTCTACTCTGAATACACACCTAAAAAAACTGTTGCAAGTTCATAACAACATTATTCATAAGAGCAAAACATTTGCTAACCATTGAATGGATAAATACCTTTATATATCTTCATATAAATTATAGCTAAATGTACAAATGTAAATGACTTTTTTGGCCCTCACCTAGATTTTCAGAGTGCGGCGTATTCAGCACGGTCTTTCTCTTGCTGGCCGCTGTGTAGGACATTCGCGTCACAAAGGGTTGTAACCAGTCACTTTCTGACAGCGTTCTGTGCTGACCATGCTCTGTGAGCAGCACGATAACCATAATCCCCTGATGGAGGTGACCAGCTCTCGGAAGAACTCAGCAGTCCCACAATCCTCACTTCTTGCCTAAATAAAATCAGTTTGAAACTAATTTCTGGTCCCTGATGACTGGTGCGTAACTGACATAATCAGAAGATATAAAAGCAGGAAGCATCAGCAAGGAGGATCATGTTCATGTGGGAAGAACACTGTCTACAGTTGCTCAGATGGTTAGATTTTTTTTTTTTCTCTGATCCAGATAAATAAGGTGTGAGAAACCATTCTGATCTTTTTATCATGAAGAAACATCTACCTCAGCAGAGGGGAAGAGGGAGGGGAAATCCAGGAATGGTTGGTGCAATTAGGCAGCTCTCCGTGGAAAGCTGTGTGTTTGGCTCCAGGGTGCAGTGACATTATTTCTTCTGGCAACTAATTTCAGTTTCTGCCTTCAGTTGTAGCTTCTGTTGCTCCAGTTACTGGTACCTGCAAATCCCAGGCCAAAAGTCCCTTATTCTAGGGCATCTCTGCTTGTCCCCCTGCCACCCACACCCCACCTGCTGCTGCCTCATGATTACTTTTAACAGCTTCACTGCCCTGTGTGATGTGGCTGTACTTTATCTGTTCCACATGTCACTTGTAATGGACACCTGGACTATTTCCAGTCCTTTCCTATTGCATATAATTTTGAAATAAATAGACTCACATGCCCCTTGGGCAGTTTTCCCTAGGGAAGAGTAAGACTGGTAGGACGGAGGAGCAATAAATCTAAATAGAGAAGAGGAATAGCAAAAAAAAAAAAAAAAAAAATGTCAGGAAAGTACCGAAGCCCCCTGAAGCCCTGGCCTGTACCCTAGCGCATCAGACCCAATCTGAGAGACAAGTTTTATAGGTTTATGGAGCCTGACTTCTGCACCAAACTTGCTCCAACTTTCCAGAACCATCACCTTGAGGCCTGCTGAGCACGTAGGCAGATTATTAAAGGTGAGAGATGCCTCCAGAGCTTGAACGTGATCCAGAGGACCAGGCCTCTCTCTCAGGGCAACTCACAACGATATATGTTTCACAAAACAGACCTATCATAAAAGAAAAAAAAGAAAAGCATATCTCTAGGGCCCCCACCTTTTCTTCAGGATCTTCTGTGCTGTGTACTGGACCTCTGGTGAGACCATTCCTGTGATTTCAGATGTGCGGTCTGAACAGGCTGAGTGGTTATGGGGGTCATTGGCAGCCACACAGCTCCCCTCCACCCTTATCGCACTGCCCAGCACTGCACAGCCTTTCCTGCTTGAAACGGTATCCTTCCACCTTCTCTGAGTGGGAACCAGTATAAAGCAGAAGCTCCAGTTCCTTGTGCAGTGTGATTAAGGGTCTGATCATCACTCTTGGTATTTTCTCTTGGCCTCCAGACAAGCCTACAAGGCTAAGCATATGCAAATAAGGGTCTCCGGCTGCTGACCATTATCAGCAGTTCCTTTGCTGCTTCGTCCAGGGCTAAGCAGCCCACGCTGCAGCTAAATATATTGTGTTATTTCCCCACATGTGACATCAGTTTCACAGAAGCTTGACAGAAGGTCTACCCAACTGCAGCGAGAGTGCCACTGAAACCAGCCTCATGAGGAGACACATGGGGACAACGTCATCTAGTACCTGGTGGTTTGATGATGCAGAGTGAGTATACTGATGTGTGACCATGCGTGGCCCAGTGCAAGTAGATATGGATGGAACATGCTTCCACTGTTCATGCAGAGCCACTGTCAGGGACCCACCGAAGGCTGATCAAAGCTCCTACCCAAGACTAGGTTTTCCAGAGCATGGACTCTACACACCTAAAGCTTTGATGATGGTAACTTTTATCTCACTTTTTCATAGGAGACTTCCAGTTCACTGTATTCCCCAACACTTTCCCCAGAATGCCAGGGATATCTGCAGAGTCCAGGTGAGCACCAATCCATGTGAGGGATGGAAGGCCCTTTGTCCATCCTTCCTATGGAGGTTCTAGAAAGCAAGCGAAGGAAAGTCTCAGCTCTGTACTAGGGAGGAGGCTGTGGTGATGTTACATCTCCCGGGCACTGAGCATCAAGACAATCCCAGACAGGGTAACCCCAGAAGAAGAGATGCTTTCCTCTGCTGTGAGTGTTTTCAGAGTAGATAGAAATGTGCTGGCTGCAATCTGCATATGTTAAAAGCCTAAGGTATCCATTCAGGTAGAAGCAAAGCAATTCACAAAGAGAAGTGGTAGAATTTCTTGACTTCAAAAGCAGCATTGATAGACAGCAAGAGTAACTTTATGCAAAAAAGAAAAGATAAATATGTCTAAAGAATAGAAATAACATCTTAAGGATATTCAAATAGTGATTCCAAAAATGTTGTTTTTTAAAAAAATTTCATAGTGTTATCATGTGATGAAGGTTGAGAGAAATCAGAAAGAAATACAAATGTTAAATGTCACATGAAAGTTAAGCCCACTGCTTATTAGACTTAATCATGAACACATAGGGGAACTATCTGCCCCAAACTTTCTGCCACTTTGATAAATTCCAGAGTGGTGTCGATAAGGCGACTCATTTAGGACTGTGGTCTTACTGTATAAAAGTGGGGGAGAGTGATCAAAGCCAGAGGGGACATTATTAACCCCTTTATCTGTGTAAATGTAGCAGCAGACACTTATTAGAGAGGGATCTTTAATAACCCTGATGATGTCTCATATACACATATATGTGTAAAAAATGAATAAAATGAGGGACCAGGGGATCTTCTTAGCTTTGATCAAATATTCAGGCTCATTTAGCTCTCAGAGTCACTCCGAAGGATAACAGGATCAAAGCATTTCAAGCAGGCAGCATCTGATAATTCTGTTCAATGGGAGAAGTTCTTGGAACAACCCGTGATACAGACCGGGTCCTAGTCTCTGCCCACCTGCCCCCTGCAGGGGCAGCTTAGGTGTGAGATGGATTTACACCCATGAAAGTGGCATCTCCACTAGAGTAGAGTCCTCATCCATTTGGAATCAGTGCCTCTTCTATCAAGTTCATGAGCCTAGCTTCCAGACCCCTGGTAAGTACATGGCCAATTACAAGATCACTGCACTCAGAGATGCCCAAGCTATGGGTTCCAACATTGTCATAGTTTATCAGAAATTCCTCCTAGCCAAGATACAACTTATCAAGCAGAGGTCATTTTTACCACAGTCAATTTTGTCTAGAAATTTAGCTGACATTCTTCCTTTCTTTGGTTTCCTGAAAAGAGCTAGGAAATAAGCCTAAGATTAAACTTGTCCTGGATAGGTAGAAAGGGTATTAAACTTTTACCCACAAGAATGAAAATGATTTACCGTTCTTTTTTCCTTTACTATACTAAGCACCACTTTCTTTGTCAAATTATTTAAAACAAGCACATTCTGTGTTTTGTTATCCAAAAAAACTCAATTGTGATAATATAAAAAGACTTTCAAGGTTTTTAAACTGCAGATCATTTAAGCAACCTGATTAGATCAAACACACCTGGAATTTCTGAGTATGTACATGAGGTAAAAAATTAGTTAAAACATCCTGATTTTAAAAATCTCAGATCGTTCACAAACCTTCTGAATGCTCAATGTCAAAAAAAAAAAAAAAAACCTGATGTGAAGAATTAAATACTATTGACCACAAGAGGGAAGCCTAGGCCCGTTTTTACTATGCTTTGGAGGGGAAAAGGAAAGTGATGCTTCCTGAGTACCTTTAAAATGTTCACCAATAAACACAGTGTATAAGACAAAGCAACTGTCATCCCCACCTGAGGCTTGCATTTGTGGTTGGCGTGGTTTTGGTGTTTCGAATGGACTTGCTCTTTGATTCCACGTATTACTGGCTACAGAGTCAGACACATGATTTACAAAACTACTTTCCCACTTTCTAAGTGAGAACATGGACCGAAAGACCAGACTTCTGTAAATCTTGGTTTCCTAGAATAAATGGGAAGTATGATGGTGGAAAATATAATGGTAATATTTAATATGATATTTATTATCTTATTGGGCTTCCCTAGTGGCTCAGTAGTAAAGACTCCACCTGCAATGCAGGAGACCCGGGTTCTATCCCTGTGTTGGGAAGATCCCCTGGGAAAGGAAATGGCAGCCCACTCTAGTACTCTTGCCTGGAGAATCCCACGGAGAGAGGAGCCTGGTGGTCTACAGTCCATGGGGTCATGAGAGTCAGAGAGGCCTTAGAGACTACACCACCATCACCATTAAAATTAAAGCATTTTAACTGGTAAGGGAGAAAGAGTGCAACAAAAAAGACTCTCATGGCTTGATAAAAACATTGGTGTTGATATTATAAAACATTCTACAGCTCTGGCCATTTCTGTTGTATCATCCTATCTAAGCCTTGAAATGACCTGTGTGTTAGATGCTGCTCATCCACTCAAGGTCTCCCTTCTTCTACTGTGATCACCTAACTCCGTTTTACCCTGTGCTTTAGCCATGCTATGGTAATGCGAACAAGAGCCACCTTCTTGTCATGACCTCTATTTTTTTTTGAAAATGTCTTTCATTTATCATAACATTCAAACTTGAAAACTAACTACTAACTAACTACTTTTTTTTTTAATCATTTTCTTTACCACCTTCCTTGTTCTAAGCCAGTCAGTCAGCAGGCCTAAGGAGTCATTCCTCATACTTCACTTTGTCACAGATTGGCAAATATGACATATGGAATTAGAAATGGCGCTGAAAATAATTTGCCAAAATATGGAGGGAACAGGAAGTGGTGATGAAGGAGTGAATCAGTCATTGATTGGGCAGAAGGAGGCAGCTGTTGAAGGCAGCAGCTCTCAGGCTTCACTGGGTTTTTTCCCAGACGAATCTTTTCTCCACAGTTTCTCAATTACCAAGTTCAGTCCATGCCTGTTAGAACAGACAAAGAAATTGAGAAGAACAAACTGGCCCTTGATGCTCAAATCATAGCAGTGGAGCCTGTGGAAATATTCTGAGATGTGGATTTGAAGTTTCCAACTCCTCCCCTGACATGGTTGTGTGTGTGTGTAATTTCTTATTTACAAAAACTACACAAAGAAAAGTGACTTCGAACCCCTGAGAGCCTGTACAAGCTCAGGTCTTTGCATCATCAGATGTCAAATGGGGTAAAGAGAAAATGAATGAAACTCTCAGACTCACCTTCCCAGGGTGGGACGAGCCATGTGGCTCAGCACTTCAGTCGTGTCCGCCTCGTTGCGGTCCCAATGACTGTAGTCCACCAGGCTCCTCTGTCCATGAAATTATCCTGGCAAGAATACTGGCGTGGGTTGCCATTTTCTTTTCTAGGGGATCTTCCCAACCCAGGGACTGAACTAGCATCTCTTGCATTGGCAGGCAGATTCTTTTCCCACTGAGCCACCTGGGAAGCCCCTTGTCTATATGATAAGGAATAAAACTAAGAATATTGCATCTCTCAGACTCTCCCTGGCCCCCAGTTTCTGAATGTGGCCTACATTCTGCCAGTGAAACTTCGTATCGTGAGATTTGGGAAGCACAGACAGGCTGAGGGTTTCTCAGGTAGCAGACACAAAGGTTCACAGACGTGGATCTTGGCATCATCCCTGGGTTCCCAAGACATTCCTTCCTCTTGGGTTCTAGAGGAGCCATGATGTCAGCAGTGGCTCCTACAGGTTCCTCCCTCTCAGAGTTAGGGGTCTGCACTGACCTGTGCTCCCCCTGGCTTCCTAACAGTTTGAAGATATAATTCCCTATAATAGAGTAGAGTTGTAATAAATAACTCTGCCTAGGGTGTCCTCAGGGATTTCTATTTCCTGAATCAATTCTGACTATTACAGAAGCTCCTCACCTATTAATGTCAGAGACAACCTCATTCAGGTACCCTCAGAAATTCCCTCAAACGCACAGGAAGTTAGAGGTCAGGAAAAAACAGGGAACCGTGATTAATGTCCAAATAGAAACTTCTTTCTCATCACATAGAAAGGGAACTGAAAGTCTGTTCTAAAGAGTCCCCAATTTAGTCATCTCAGGAGGAGAACCAATCAGTGCCTTAGGACTAAAGGACATCATACGTTGCTAGGCAACACTTGGGTTGAAGGGGCTATTACAAGATGAAAAATGCAAAGATGTAATCTCTGAGTTTACTATGCATTTACTGAGCATCTTGTAAGAACAAGCCATTATGGTAGCCAGCAAAGGGCAGGCATGGAGAAGTCATTCTTGGTTAAGTGTGATTACAGGAGGTTGGGATAGAGCTGATGATGAGCCTACAGTATAAGACCACATGATAAGCAGCGACTTACTCTGTAGAACTCTCATCTGGCTCATTCCACTATCTTCAGGAGGCACAGTCCTCAACAACTTTAAGGCAGAACTGTTCGTGCATCCTCCCAATAATGTAGAAGTCCCTATCAGAGGATGTTCAAAACTCTTAGTTACAATCAACCATGTATAGAGTGTTGACTCTTATGAATGGTGAGGAGAGTTTTAGCGCACGGCAAGGCCTCAACAGTGTAGAAAAGAGTATGAACCATCCACACTAAGTTATGTATTGAGATCTTAAGCGGTGAACTCACCATCTCGTGAGCTGTGTCTCTGCCAGTTTTCTCCTCCTTGGAAGTATCTGGATCCCAGCCCTTTCTGGGTGGCTTAACATTTCTTCTACTTTGCTATATTCTCAAAAACATGAAGGTCCATCAACATGACCTAACTTTCTGTATTCTCAATAGTGAGCATCAAAATAAATTCTTTGAATCCGAACTTTCATCATGAGGAAAGAATGGTAAAGCATTCCTGCAGGTTATATCTTTAATCTTCCAGGTAAAATAAGCTCTGCCCTGTGTATATATTCATCTATCTGAGTCTTCAAAAATAGATGTGTGCCCAGCAGTCTTCTCCAATCTCCAGTGATATGAAAGTAATAAGAATTAGGAATAGGATCTCTCTTTCCAATCTACTGTCTCCAGTAACCACAACCTGTGTTCCAAGATGCAGCTTTCCATCTCTCTCCAACTTTGCGTGTGTTGGAATTCAGTTTCTCCTCCAATGTTCTCTATATACTAAAGAGCCAGGGATCCCAAGCTCTTGGACAGAATTGGCCACCTTGGAGTTTAAGATACTTGAGGAGAACCCTCAAGTAAAAAGTGGCTTCTTAAGTGAAGCTTTGTCACCTGGCACTCCCAAGATTCAGGCATTCCTCATAGCCTGACACTTTATATGACCTGGTGTCCCTTAGATAAATTCCCCTGCTGTCACAGCACGGAACCATGATTTGCCATTAACTCTCACCTTAGGATATTCCCATTGATTCTATTCTCACTAATGTGCTTCAGGTAGATCCTTTTCTAGAACTTGGCTTGAGTTGGAAGAGTCTGTGGATGATTGCCCATTATTCTTGAAAACTCAATTTTTCATTCTTTTTGTTTGGTGGTGAGTTTGTTTGGTTAATTAGGAAGTTCCTTTTCATCTAATACACAAAGCTTCTCCTTTCCTGGACCCTTTGCAAGAGTCTTTCCCTTAGCAACAGTAGTGTCATCTCAAAAGATTTTTCTGATTGGCTGCAGCTCAACTGATTTTAAATTTTTAATCAGTCAGACTCTATGACACCTTACATTCTCTTTTCTCATACTCCTGTCTGTTCTGATCCACCTTGAGCTCTCATCGAGACACTGACCCTCCTCGAGACACCAAAGACGAAAATGGCCATAACCAGGATCCCAATATTAGGACTTTTCATCCCTCTCCTGATCAGCCTACAGGAATCAGGGGCTATTAAAGGTAAGTACTGAGAGAGTTCAAAACTAGGAATAAATACGTTCTGAGAGCTTTGGAGAAATGAACTGTAGACATTTGCAAGACAGTCTTTAGAATGAAAGAGAAGTGTGACAGGTGTTATGTGGGTCTAACCCTAGAATTATAATAAATTGTAATTGGAAGAGTTCTCTCCTCACCACGAATTGGAGTAACTAAAGCCAAAAAGTACAACTGAGATTAGAAGAGCAAAATTGAGCTGTATACTGATTCATGCTATTGACTTTGATATAAACCAAACTTTCAGGGAGATATTTTCTGACAGGCATTAACAAGTTAACTTTCTGTACTTTCATTTTTCATTCCTGGAAAATTAGCAAAAGTTAAAACCTCCCTGTAATTTTGTGAGGATTAAATCAGAAAAAAAAATCAGAATTTCTTGGCGCCTGCTCTAAGCTATTTTTACCTTGGTAGCTATTTTTTGGCCTATGAATCCCATCAGCCTATTTGGAGCACAGACATTACATTGACAATCACTAGAAAGGAAAGCCATTGAAAAGCAACCATCCACCCAAGGGAGGGGGAAGGGCAGGTATGCTGATATGAGTTGCATTTAATGGACAGCCTCTTGGGACAGTAACAGCCCCAGTTAGAGTGGAACTTACAGGGCTCTTTGGTCACTATTGCTTAGTAATATTTCCCAGAGAATGGGAAAACGAGTAAGAAGTGAAGAGTCTGATGTTATTCTCTCCCATCTTCACAGCAAATATTGTGTGGGTTTATTATGAAAAAATATTCCTCACCTGGAGTGACCCCCAAAGAGGGTGGCAAGGTGGCAGATAGACTAGAAATAAGTAAAGACTCGTGATGACAGTTGTAGGTTTCCATTGCCCAGAAAGAGCCATATATGAGGATGCCTACCATGAAAGATAACTTCCCCTGGAGTGAAAAGAGGAAGTTAGAATGTGTGTGTGTGTGTATGTGTGTGTATTTATAGCTGCAAATGTGAAATAAATCCCTACATTTATCAATGGACAATTGGAGTTTAAAACCCACCTCTCATTTGCATACACCACAAAGGCAACGTACTATTCAATTGTAGCTTTCTTATTTGAAATCAATTATCCCCTTAGTACAGATTATTCTCCCTGTCAACTATAATAGAATGTGTCCCTTAATGACAGTCTAATTTAAAGATCTTTAAGATATAAGAGAATGGTGATAAGGTCAATCTAAATATAATCATCCCCCCAGAGGGATGCAGAACGTGGGTATGGATACAGGAAAGTCAGTGCTCTACAATGGTACAAGGGCTCACACTTAATTATTTGGGTACCATCATCTCCAGTCATACATTTCATGGGTCTGGTCCTTAAACACAAAGCAATTTCTGATGCTAAAGTACTTGCTGTAGTCCTGATGATATACTAAGAAATTACTTAAAACTAGTCTCATTTCATTTCAAAAACAAACCCAGCATAGAAACAAAACCACAGTACAATATAATGAAAAACCTACATACAAGTCGATAAAGTGATCTACTCAAGATCACTAGGGAGCTGAATGAGAATTTGAGATTTCATTTGATTCCAAGTTCAGACACAACTTTTTAAACAGTGTTTCTCTCTTCTGAGAGTTGCGGTGCTCTGAGACATGCCCTGGGATTCTGGCTTACGGAGATTTAATTTCTAGGTCAAGAGTGTGAGGGAACATTTCTCTTATAAGAGCTGCTGCTGGATTTCTAAAGAGGGAATCATTTCCCAGTCAGTAACATGGAATTAAACAATAGCTTCATGGAACTCCGGATTTTCAGCCCACACACTGTCCCTTTGCTTCTCCACCCCTAGCTGTGTTCAACACGAATATCCTTCCACGCAGGTCTTGTCTTCCAATTCATCCCTACTCTCCATCACTCCTCCTTCCCCCCGGCCCTCTCTTTCCACCATCCCTGCCCACACATGTGCATCTCACATCCTGGGTTCCTCTCCATCTTCCTCTCCTGAGTCCCACCCTGACCCCCTTCCTTGTCTTTTCAGAGGATCATGTGATCATCCAGGCTGAGTTCTATTTGAAACCTGAGGAATCAGGCGAGTTTATGTTTGACTTTGATGGTGATGAGATTTTCCACGTGGATATGGAGAAGAAGGAGACGGTGTGGCGGCTTCCAGAATTTGGACGTTTTGCCAGCTTTGAGGCTCAGGGTGCCCTGGCCAACATGGCTGTGAACAAAGCCAACCTGGACATCATGATGAAGCGCTCCAACTACACCCCGAACACCAACGGTACCTCTCTCTGCTCCAGTCCTCCTAGACTTGGGGATTGTAGCTTTAAACAGATGCTTGACCTCTTTGTTTTTGTTACTGAGACTTTCCCCTCAGGGGCCTATTCTTGTCATAAGCAAACCCCACATTTTCATGCCACCAGTCCAAAAACTTCATGAGTTTTCTCCTTTCTTGATGTGCTCACATCTTGTCTTTGGCATCCACAGTCTCTCATAAAGCCTTGGCCCTGAGTCCTTGCTGGGGGAGCCAGGAATGAAGTCCTTGAATATGTTATGCCGAGTACTGGTTCCCCTTTCATGGGGGAGGGAATCAAGCTGGGTATCAGAGACTATGGCATAGATTCTCAAAACAGTTTCAACTGCTATGTCAGCCTCGGTGGGAGGGAGAGGGACAGGGCTAAGCAGGGAAGGCTAATTTCTGGCACTTGTCTCCCAGTTCCTCCGGAAGTGACTCTGCTCCCAGACAAGCCTGTGGAACTGGGAGAGCCCAACACACTCATCTGCTTCATTGACAAGTTCTCCCCACCTGTGATCACTGTCACGTGGCTTCGAAATGGCAGACCTGTCACTGACGGAGTGTCAGAGACAGTCTTTCTGCCCAGGGATGACCACCTTTTCCGCAAGTTCCACTACCTCCCCTTCCTGCCCACAACTGAGGATGTCTATGACTGCAAGGTGGAGCACTGGGGCTTGGATGAGCCTCTTCTCAAGCACTGGGGTGAGAACCGTCCTTCAGTCTCCTTTACTTCACTGTTCCTCCTGGGATGCACGTGTCTGGTTCTTAGGGACCCCGACGATCTGCTTCACAACTGCTCCAGTTCTGGTTTCTGGTCTTCTCCCATTGCTCTGCTTTCCCCTCTTCTCGTCTGTAATTCCCTGACATCATCCTGTCTTCCTCTCATTTAATTGATGAAAATATATATATATTCTTTTGACTAAGTATCATATATTTTGTGCCAAGTGCTGCTCCCTACCACATGCATTTCTTATGTACTCTGACTTATTGTTCCCCAGAGTATGAAGCTCCAGCCCCCCTCCCAGAGACCACAGAGAATGCGGTGTGTGCCCTGGGCCTGATTGTGGCTCTGGTGGGCATCATTGCAGGGACCATCTTCATCATCAAGGGCGTGCGCAAAGCCAACACTGTTGAACGCCAAGGGCCACTGTGAGGCACCTGCAGGTGAGTCTGATGTGGTCAGAGGATGACATCTCTGGAATGATTCAAGGGGAGGAAACAGAGTGAGGAAAAGAACTTGTGATGCCTTTAAGAGAAAACCATTCCAAAAGTCATGGCTCCTGATTTATCATACTGGACAGAATCAGACGTTGGCATCATCTGGTATTCCAAAGCCCCGCATTCCTACACCCCATTCCATATATGTCACCAAAGATCATGCCTTCAGTCTTGGAAACTATCTCCAGTACCCAAAATAATTGTTTCACATTAAAATAGTGGGTCCAGTGATCTGGGAAAGCCAACCTCAAGATTACAACACTTCCTGGCTTATATTTCCTGAGATAAGACATCAGCTTTGAAGCATTTCCAGAGCATGACTTTTTTGGGGTTTAGGGTAACTGTATGAAGTGGAAATCTCTTGGAGACCAATGCCTGCTTTTGCCCCTCCACTCTGAAAAAAAACAAAATGTGTCAGAAGATCTAAGAGAAAGTGAAACAGGGCCTGCTCCTTCATTCTTTCACAGAAGGTAGGAAATAGCAGTTCATGTTGGAAAGGTTGCATTTATGAGAGGTCACACAAATATTGAGAGACTTTTCCAAAGTCAGGAGTTAAGGTGTAAGAGTAAGGAATCTGAAGATAAGAGCTCAAAATATTCATCTTAAACTCTATAGTAACTATGTATGTTCTGCTACAGGTAATGGACTTTGTTAAAGAGAAGATCAATGAAGATATTTCTGCCTTAATAGCTTTACAAACCTGGCAATTCTCCAATTGTTCACCTCACTGAGGACAAGCATGCCTCAGCACAACACAGTCCTTTACTGACCCTAAGAGTAAGATGCCTTCCATAGTCTCCAAATTCTAATGTCTAGTTATTCCCTGTCTACTGCTCCTTCTTGTAGTGTTTTTCCCTCCATTTTCCACTGTCTTATTATCACCATGTAATGCCTTTGGAATAGACCCCATAGGATCCTTTTTTTCCTGCTATGGAATCTTTGGAAAGTTCTATGGGGGCATCTCTTGTATACTTACTACTTGGAGTTTCTTCTAACTGTGATTGTGATTTTTCTGAATACAGTAAACTTCAAGTGGGTCTCAGGTGAAGTTTTTGGTGTCTGAGTCAGTTCTTCATGGAGGCTGGGGAATATAGGTTATCCTTTCATCCTGAAATGTCTAAATGGTGAATGTATCTTATAGACTTTGAAGTTAATCAGAAATATCCTAGTTTATTAGAACCCTAGTCTCATTTGGAGGATCTGCCAGCAATCCACTTGTCATGATCTGGTCCTCATCTGGAAAACACTAGAGTATTTATTTGTTTTAGGTTTATTTGTTGAGAGATGGCTTAGCAACAAGTTCATAGTCTGGTTTGGATTCTTATGCCTCTGAATCAATGAGATATTTGGATCATGAATAGAGTGAATCTCAAACCTTAAGGCAGATTTCTGATAATCGGTGATACAGATGGTGGGGAGCAGATGGTGGTGGAGTGGTGAGCACCACAGAAGCACATCCATATACGTAAGAGGATTGGCATATCAGCACCATGTATTTTAGACTTAAGGAAGGATGAGATTGGACACTGAGGATTGGCATTCTCTATTTTCTCAACATGCATGTGTGTATGCTAAGTCACTTCAACCATGTCCAACTCTGTGCAACCCCATGGACTGTAGCCCCCCAGGTTCTTCTGTCCATGGGGATTCTCCAGACAAGAACAATGAAGTGGGTTGCCATGCCCTCCTTCAGAAGATCTTCCTGACCCAGGGATCAAACCTACGCCTTTTGTCTTTCATATCTCCTGCACTGGCAGGTGGATTCTTTATCACTAGCACCACCTGGGAAGCCCTTTTCTTGACATGTGGTGGTGGTGGTTTTGTTGCTAAGCTGTGTCCAACTCTTGCAACCCCATGGACAGTAGCCCACCAGGCTCCTGTGTCCATGGACTTCTCCAGGCAAGATTACTAGAGTGGGTGGCCATTTCCTTCTCCAGGGGATCTTCCCAAACCAGGGATCAAACCCAGGTCTCCTGCATTGCAGGCAGACTCTTTACCTTTTTTTAACATCAACTTTATCTTTTCTTAACATAGACTGAAGCTAATTTGCATCACATTGAATTATTATGAAAATAAATAAATAAAAATGCAAGCAAATTTAGATATCATGCTTAGTGATAGTAATATTCCATATAATATAAATTCCACTATTTTTCTTCAAAGTTTTAAGAGAAGCAAAACAAAAGCAAGCCAAATCAAGGCAGCATGACCTTGAAAGGATAGCAGAATATGCCATCACAAAATATGCCTCTTTGACATAAAGATTATTTTGAGTCAATAGGTGATTTTAGACAATAGAACTTAAATTATTTGTTGCCCCTAGGAGTCTGCTACAGTAAATATTTCTGGTTTAGTAGAAACTCAAATACAAAAAATTAAGCTGCTTGGCTAAAAGAGATTAATCCCTCTTCCCATAAAGTATTTTATTTGGTACCAAATGGTTTGGTTCTTGAGGGCCCTAACTAGATGCATATTTCAGTCCCTTGGTATTTTCCTTCTGACAGTCAGCAGTTGTCCCCGAGTTAAACTGTGTTCTCTCAAGGATCTTACAGGTATTCACGGGAACTCTAATGTGGTAATACATCAGATGATCTCATGGTGCTTTGAGAAACAGAAACATGAACAATAGGATGAACAGAAAAAACTTCTTCAAACGTGATTTTGTAACCTCTTAATTTCACAGTGAAATGAGTTACCCAAATGATGACTGAGAGTGTGCTAGTAACAAATATCAATATGTAAGAGGGTGCCCAAAAGGGGGGAGATTGTTAAAGTGACTACACAAGGAGGCTATTAGACTGAGGTGGCTCAAATGCCTTGGTAACCGACATAAGCAAGCCTAAGCCCAAGTCAGGTCTAATACCCATTAACACACTCATATGCCAGAAAACGAATTTAACAACAACCAATCACGAACACCCACTTAACACTTTTTCAACTCAGGCAGCCACTTAAGTTATAGCCAGTCAAATACTTTTCTTTCTTTCCTTCTGCCTCAATTCTATAAAAGTCTTTTCCCCAACTTGTGTTCGTAGGGTGCTCCTAACCACTTTTAATTTGGCACTGCTGGATTTGAGTTCATGTTCCCTCAAACAAACTCTTGAAAACATTTTGGTGGGCCTCAGCTTATCTGATTATAAATGATGGTGTATATTTAATTTTTGTTTAATGCCTTCATTGCCAAGTAGATTTTTTGGTTGGTTTTGAATTCTTCAACATTGATGAACTTTCTTGTTATTTGTAGCAGGGTTTCGGTGGGGTGGGGGGCATACCTTGGAATCAAGAAAATGATACCATTCATGATAGCATCCAAAAGAAGCTATCATGGAATAAATTATCAAGGAATAAACCTGATAAAAATGAGTAAGATTTCTATAGTTAAAACTACAAATCATCATTAGGAGAAATCAATGGATCTACATAAATGATTAGATTATAAAGTTTGGAGACAGTAAGAGTAAATATTTTAAAGATAATCAGTTGTCTCTAAAGCTATACTCAGTAAAAAAAAAAAAAATGGGGAAACAATGGAAACAGTGAGAAACTTTATTTTGGGGGGCTTCAAAATCACTGCAGATGGTGACTGCAGCCATGAAATTACAAGACGCTTGCTCCTTGGAAGAAAAATTATGACCAACATAGACAGCATATTAAAAAGCAGAGGCAGTACTTTACCAACAAAGGTCTGTCTAGTCAAAGCTATGGTTTTCCCAGTAGTCATGTATGGATGTGAGAGTTGAACTATAAAGAAAGCTGAGCACCAAAGAATTGATGCTTCTGAACTGTGGTGTTGGAGAAGACTCTTGAGAGTCTCTTGGACAGCAAGGAGATCCAACCAGTCCATCCTAAAGGAAATCACTCCTGAATATTCATTGGAAGGACTGATGCTGAAGCTGAAACTCCAATCCTTTGGCCACCTGATGTGAAGAGCTGACTCATTTGAAAAGACCCTGATGCTGGGAAAGATTGAAGGCAGGAGGAGAAGGGAACAGAGAATGAGATGGTTGGATGGCATCACCAGCTCGACGGACATGAGTTTGAGCAAGCTCTGGGAGTTGGTGATGGACAGGGAAGCCTGGTGTGCTGCAGTCCATGGGGTTGCAAAGAGTCGGACATGACTGAGCAACTGAACTGAAATGAAAAATCTCATTAACATCATGGCAAGGGATTTTGTTTGCTTGATTCCTTGCTAGTTTTATTTCTTCAGTGTTTTGGGGTTTTGGTGGTGGTAGTGATGGTGTGGGAGAACTGCCAAGCTGATATTAAAAGTTCACATGTAAATACTATAGTCTTAGATTGTCCAGCAAAATTTTGAAAAATTAGGAAAAAATCTGGAAGAAATAAATGAACATAATGAAAAGCTATATGAGTTAATGCTGTGTTATATATTAATTTAGAGTTGTGTTGGCTCAAGTATAGACAAACTGCACAACAGAACAAAAAAGAAATTCTAGAAACAGAGCCCCTCACAAATACAATGTTCTGGTCTGTAGTGAGACTGCAGAGCAATGGGGGAAAGAGGGTCTTTTCAATGACCCACAATGACTTAGGTCCACTAGGTCATTTGAATGTCTATTTAAGAAAAGTTACTGTGACACATACTCAAATGTCAGTAAAAACCAGTTTCAGATGGATTGAACAAATCTAGTAAAATTTAACATTGAAGCAAACCAGGCCTTGGATTTCAATTGCTGGATAATCTAAATTTCTTTATCAGATGTATGGCTACACAGATTGTCTATTTTGAGTCAATTTTGGTAAATCATATAGGATAAATCATATGGGCTTTCCTGGTGGCTCAGAAGATAAAGAATCTGCCTGCAATGTGGGAGACCAGGGTTTGATCCCAGGATTGGGAAGATGCCCTGGAGAAGGAAGTGGCAACCCACTCCAGTATTCTTGCCTGGAGAATCCCATGGACCAAGGAAGCTGGTAGGTTATAGTCCATGGGGTCACAAAGAGTCTGACACAACTAAGTGACTAACACACTTTCATGTGGTAGATTAAAGAAGACTACAAATTCTTTGGCATTTATCTCATGAAGACATAGATTATATATCCCTTCCCCATAAGTCTGGACTGACCTGTACTCCCTTAGATCATTAGAATGTGATGGAAATGACTCCACACAAATTTTGAGGCTAAGTTTGACTTTCCTCTCTTGGGAGTCCTGAGCCATCAGGTAAGATGTTTGTCTTCATTGCTGATGGGGCCACATGGGACTTCATGCAGAGGGAGAGTGTGTCCAGTGTCCCAGAAAAGCCTCCGGAGGAACCCAGCCCCCGTAACTGCCTCATTGTAGCCACGCAAGAGACCTTCCGTGAAAACCACCGCTAAGCCCAGTCGACTCCCTGAACAGAGAACAATCCTCAAACAGCTCTAGTTTTAAGTCATTAAGTTTGGGATGATTTGTTACACAGAAATAGATAATACAACGTAATGTTTTTCAGTGAATTTCATCTAAAATATCAAAACCACTGGCACAAAATTCTTTATGTTGTCCCGGTCATGGAACAACAGACTAGTTCCAAATAGCAAAAGAAGTACGTCAAGGCTGTATATTGTCAGCCTGCTTATTTAACTTATATGCAGAGTACATCCTGAGAAACGCTGGGCTGAAGAAAGCACAAGCTGGAATCAAGATTGCTGGGAGAAACATCAATAACCTCAGATATGCAGATTACACCACCCTTGTGGCAGAAAGTGAAGAAGAACTAAAGAACCCCTTGATAAAAGTGAAAGAGAGTGGAAAAGTTGGCTTAAAGCTCAACATTCAGAAAACTAAGATCATGGCATCCGGTCCCATCACTTCATGGCAAATAGATGGGGAAACAGTGGAAACAGTGACAGACTTTATTTTGGGGGGCTTCAAAATCACTGCAGATGGTGAGTGCTGCCATGAAATTAAAAGACGCTTACTCCTTGGAAGGAAAGTTATGACAGCATATTAACAAACAGAGACAGTACTTTACCAACAAAGGCTCGTCTAGTCAAGGCTATGGTTTTTCCAGTAGTCATGTGTGGATGTGAGACTTGGACTATAAAGAAAGCTGAGCAGCAAAGAATTGATGCTTCTGAACTGTGGTGTTGGAGAAGACTCTTGAGAGTCCCTTGGACTGCAAGGGGATCCAACCAGTCCACCCTAAAAGAGGTCAGTCCTGGGTGTTCACTGGAAGGACTGATGTTGAAGCTGAAACTCCAATCCTTTGGCCACCTGATGCGAAGAGCTGGCTCACTTGAAAAGACCTTGGTGCTGGGAAAGATTGAGGGCAGGAGAATAAGGGGACGACAGAGGATGAGATGCTTGTGTTAGGGGAAGCACACTGATTGAAACCGCCTACCCTGGTCAGGCACCATAGTAACCATGTGCATGAGTTGTTTTATGACAGGAGATCCTGATAAGGAACACGGAACTAATAAGCCACCACCAACTGGAAGAGTTCAGGAAAGGTCAAAAGGAGACACTGTGTGTCCATCCACTTCCCAGAATCCCTCTCGCTAGTATCCATCTTGGCTGAGTGATGCGTGCGCCACGAGGAAGGACTCTGAGTCAGAATGATTGGCCAAAGACCACCCGGAAACTAATCCCATCACCATAAAACCCAAGACTGCGAGCCACGCGGCAGAGCAGTTCTCCTGGGTTCCCTTACCCTCCTGCTCTCCACCCCGGTGCACTTTGTCCTTTCCCAATAAAATCTCTTGCTTTGTCAGCACATGTGTCTCCTCGGACAATTCATTTCTGAGTGTTAGACAGGAGCCCAGTTTCGGGCCCTAGAAGGCATCCACCTTCCTGCAACAGTTGGATGGCATCACTGACTCAATGGACATGGTTTTGGGTAGACTCCAGGCATTGGTGATGGACAGGGATGTCTGGCGTGCTGCGGTTCATGGGGTCGCAGAGAGTCGGACATGACTGAGTGAACTGAACTGAACTGAACTGAGTATCTTTTTAATGTCTGAAGGCTCTTTAGGAATATTTTTGCATTCTGGATATTAATATTTTAATTTAGATTTTTTCCCCTATTTTTAGCAGCCTTATAGGTGATTTATTTTTTTTTTTTAAATGAAAGAAAAGAGACCTCTGGTTCTGTTCATTTTCTTTATCATGCATTTAGTTTCAATTGCATTAATTTTCTCTTTATTATGTCATCTCTTCTATTTTTTCAGTTAAATTTTCTTTTCCTAGATTCTTCACTTAAAAACTTAGATCTCTGAATTTTATGTTTTTATTTTCATATAAATATATATTTATATTTTAAATCTATAAATTTCCCTCTGGAGATTGCTTTGGTTGTATATCACAAATTTTGAAAGTCTATTTTAACATTCCAATAGTTTTCTAATTTCTCATCTAATTTATTCTTTGATAAGCTATGGGTTATTTAGAAGTGTATTACTTCACTTCCAAAAACTTGACTATTATCTCAACTAAATATTCCTAATTACAGAATACAGAAAACTCAAGATAAAACCGAGCAATGAAGCAAAGAAATTTACCGGACACACATGACTGA
Source organism: Muntiacus reevesi (assembly GCF_963930625.1). Taxonomy (NCBI): domain Eukaryota; kingdom Metazoa; phylum Chordata; class Mammalia; order Artiodactyla; family Cervidae; genus Muntiacus; species Muntiacus reevesi. The sequence goes on along the minus strand of NC_089268.1, from coordinate 26,841,052 downwards.
AATTCAGGAATAAAAATTAAAACTGTGATTGAATCTTGATGAAATTCTCTTGTTGGGGCTCAGGGAAGTCTGTCCCCAAATATGGCATAATGGTATATTGATTATTTTGAATTAATGTTACTTATGAAGTGGCTAACACAAGAGAGACACTCTGACCCTCCTTTCTGTCTCTCTAAAAGCAGGAAATAATCTCTCATGCAAAAGATGTGATGAGGACAAAATAGATGATTAAATAGTTAATCCCACTAGGGAACTGTAAGTAAAAAATATGGGAGACCCCTGTAAGTTAATGATGACTTGAGAAAGTAGGTTTGCTTAACCACAAAACCAAGCAGGCTTACTTAGCAGCAAAACCATGCAACAGTAGCCTAAGACATGCCCCCAGACAATAAAACAGTGGTGGTATAAGACCCACATCCTGCCCAGTGAGCTCAGGAAGTTAATGATCCCTAAGACATGCTCTCTGCACACGTAAAAACATTGGTTTGTAGACCAGCTTGACTACGACGTAGGGACAAGAAAACTCCCCCCGCTCAACCTGGAGGAGGAGCTAATGATGAAAACAACATGTCTACCCAAGAAAGACAAAGAAGGTCTTCTCCCCCTCCCCACTTTACCTTTGATTATAAAATTGTAGCTCAGGAAGTTCTTGGGTCGGTCAGAGCATGTCTGGCTTACAGGCTTGTAAACCTCACAGGTGTCCTATTTTAGTAAATCGCTTCTTCTTATCTATCACTTCGCTCTCTCGCTGAATTCTTCTCTGCACTGACACATAAACGACTATGGTACCAGAGCTCTTCGGAGCCCTCTGAAATGACAACCATCAGTTCAGATGGACACCCTGCTTCTGGAAGTAAGGCACACTTAGCACCAGAGACAGGAATTCAGACCAAGAAGCCCGTATAAACAAACTTTGTTGCTTCTTTAATTTACTACCTTAAGTTCAAACTGCCTTTAGATTCTTCACTATTGCAGCACCCCAAACCTAAGTTTCTTTGTCCTGTCAATTACTCACTAATTTGCTTCTTTGCCTAAAAAGCATAAAAGCCACCTGCTTTGGCCACTTCTTAGATCCTATTTCTATCAGACCTCCATGCACTTGAGTTAAAATTAGTTTCTTTTTCTCCTATTAATCTGTCTTGAGTCAATTTTATTATTAGCTCTGCCAAAAAGAACTCAAGAAGGATAGAAAGGGAAATTCCCATCTCCACCTTTTTTTACCTTTTTTTCCTTGAAAGCAGATGCTTCTCATTCCACGTCTATTTGAGAAAAACTCTGTAAAGACTTGTCAGTAAAAGGTATTCAGATGGAAGGGAGGCTCTCAGGGTTGAATACAAAAGGGACTAGGAAAGAATGAAGATAACTACTGCCTTCAGTACTGAGGTTTCCAGGCCAAGGGGCAGGGGTTGAGGAAGCTATCAAGAAAGATACTTTCTGCAGGAGCAAACTTGCAGAATCTCTTTGTGGATTAAAAGTGCAGGTAACACTTCCATGCTGCAGAACAGCTGAGACAGATGGTTTTTCTTCTTATGAGTGTCATTATATTCACTTCAGTTTAGGGGTCCTGCAGGAGACAAAGGAGAGCGTTGTTTTACTAATTCTACAGCTTCTTTCCCCCTCTTCCAAAGGGTCACATGTTAAAGCAGTACTGTAAGAAGGGGAAAAAATTCCTAAATCTCCCTGAGACAAAGCTACTTGAGAGAACTGGCCTTTTATTAAGTGGCAGGAAAAAGTTTAGAATTCAAAATCTTTCTTATTATGTCTGCCTCCTGTCTTGTCATCTCTATGATTAATTCTAGGAGACCAAGCTGTGTGTGTGTGTGTGTGTGTGTGTGTGTGTGTGTGCACGCGCGTATGCACGCACACACGCAAACTTATGCCCTCACACATGCTCAGTCATGCCTGACTCTTTCCAACCCCAGGAACTGTAGCCCCCATCTGTCCATGAAATTTTCCAGGCAAGAATACTGGAGTGGGTTGCCATTTCCTATTCCAAGTGATCTTCCCAATTCAGGGATCAAACCCGTGTCTCTTGCATCTCCTGCATTGGCAGGTAGATACTTTATCACTGAGCCGGAGGCCAAATCTATCTCTAAAAGAGGATTAAAGGGCATTACATGTTGCCTGAAGTCCAGAGTGTCCAGGGAAACAGAAAGGAGGATATACATATTTACAAGATATGGAGGCAATTCTGTTACCAGATTCAATGTGCTCACACCCAGAGCCCCATCTGAAATTTCTCTACACCACAACCCACACCACATGATGTCAGGGCAGAAAGGAGAGCGACCCTGAGAACTTGTGATCCATGAAGCTTCTGCCACGCAAATCCAGTATAATTTCATCACCCTGGGTCTCTTCCTGCATTTGTCCCAGGATCTCCACTCCACATCACCAAGCATTTCCCTTATCACTACAGATCATCACCTCTTACGTTTCACTTATAAGTAATCAAGGACTGTTGATTTCTGGATTTCCAGGAAATCCAGAAATCAATAGGGGAAATAAAGACTTTATACGGTGTCATTGAGACAGAGAACTGAGCAAAGCCATCTTCTTTTTTAAAAAAAAAGTCTGTGGGTGGGGTCTCAGCTGCAAACAGGTTCCTTACCTTTCTGATTCCTGAAGTGAGTGAACAGCCCCACTGCAAGGAAGAGCAGACCCAGAACAAAGCCCCCTGTTCCACTCATCATCTTACTCTGAGCAGAGTCAGACTATGCCCCTGAGAAAAGAAGCTAGTTTTAGTGATTTTTATCTGAAACCCAACTTTGCTAATTGAGACTCTGAGACTGAGAGCTTCAAGAATGAGGGAGGGCAGCTGGAAGAACTAAAATAACTGGCCACTGCTAGAGAAAAAATTTAAAAATCACATTGAGTAGCTACAAGTTTCAGGCACTGACTGACTTAAATATCACAGCACTGACATAGGGCACATGACTTCAATGTCATGACGGATGAGAAGTCAGGGATTGAATGAAATTAAGTATCTTCTTTTAGGTGACAGAGTAAGGGTGGACTCTTCTCAAGTCAGGAAAAGTCCCTACATTAGAGAGGATGTGCCCGTCAAACAACAACAAACTCAGAGCAGCAGTATTAGAAGTACAAGCCCAATCTAAGGCAGGGGAGGGGAGCCCAGGGTCATGCAGTGACCATGACTTGAGATTTCATGGGGCTTCAGACTGGGGACATCTCTTTTCTCCTTGTCAGGCAGAATTGCCTCCCCTAGGGGTACAGGTATTTGGAGAAACTAAACAGGATTAAACTATTAGAGGATTTCTATAACAGAATATCACACGGCTCCCCCAATAACCTCAGCTGAAGGACAGGAGAACAAGGAGCAAATGAACACATGGTGTAGGGAAGCAAGCCCCCTTCATTGTGGGTGAGGAACTTATGAGATCAGAAAGCTTCTCACTCCATTCCACCGTGATAGGACTCTTCTGGTTGGGGTGCTCCACTTGGCAGATGTAGACCTCTCCACTCTGAGGAACTGATTCAAGCATCTCCAAGGTCTGGAAGACCCAGTTTCCATTCTGGATCAGGCCTGTGGAGATCACCCCAGCCTCCTCTTCATGACCGTTCCAGAACCACCTGACTTCAATGTGTCCTGGGTAGAAACCGTTCACAGAGCAGACCAGGAGGTTCTGGTGCTGCAGAGGCTGGATCTTTGCAGGATACACAGTCACTGTTGGTGCCCCTAGGATGGAAAAGGCAGAGGGAACAAGTGAGGGAGACAGAGTGACTCTCCCTGGCTGCCTTTCTGCCCCCAGCTCTAGTCCCATGCTCAAGTCTTGGCAGACCTCTCTGAAAACTGGCCACGTGACCCAACAGGAATTAGAACCATGAGGCTAGACTTTAATTCTTACAACACGAGACTGTTAGACTTCAGAGAGGTGGAGGAAATTTATTTTGTTTTGTCATAGCCCAAAAGAATTATTCATTATTAAACTAATGTATTTGCCAATCTTTGCAAGGTATACAATGTTGACTAAAAAATTATTTTATTAGGTGAGAATGTTAAGGACTCTGAGTCTGAAGACAGCATCTGAGTGGCCCTGAGGAAATTGTTCTGAGGAGGTGGGAGAGGGAGTCAGGCTATATACAAGTTTGCAACGAAGAGGACAGGCAGTCTAAACATCAAAAATTATTGTTAAGTAAGGAAAACCAGGTATCAAGTTAAGGAATTCAGTGTTCTTCTATGTATGGGAAGATGCAAGAATCTGGGATTACTGAAGTCATTCCTTTCATATGCATCTCTGCTATCTGGGGCCAGCATCCTGCATATTTACAGAGATATTTTTCTGTTTCTTAAATTCCCTTTGAGCCTTCCCACTCACACTGGAGGGCTGAAATCGCTGATGACTGTGACATCCTTAAGTTCCTTGTGTAGAGAGTGGCATTGCTTGTCAGCATGGCTCAGAAATTCACATTTGAAGGGCCAGAATTGCAGATAGCTGTTACATTTCTTGCCCACTCATATGGCAGGAAATATTTCATTTCACAATAGCATATTACTAAATGCATGATTTCTGGAGCCAGAGTGCCTGAGTTCAATATTTGCACTGCTTTGCCCAACTATAAATGGGATAATAGTACTAATTAGTGTATTAGGGTTGTGTGAGGATTAATGCACCTAAAACAATGGCTGGAACTTAGTCTTCAAAATGCTTTAGATATTTACTATCTTCTTTTACTTGGGTGATTCAAAGCTGCCGGGAGCCAACACACGAGACCCTACCCCTAAAAAGGCCATAGGGGAAAAAACCTGACGGGCAAGGCGAATCAGGTTTTCAGGGGTTTCGAAAAAGTCAACTCATGAAACCCTACCCCTAACAAGGCCGTAAGGGAGAAAACCTGACGGGCAAGGCGAATCAGGTTTTCAGGGGTTTTCGAAAAGGCCAGCTCATGAGATCCCACCCATGACAAGGTCACGAGGAGAAAGCCTGACAGGCAAGGCAGATCAGGTTTTCAGGGATTTCAAAAAGCTGCCCCCGGCTCTCACCTTAAAGATGATATCTGTCTTTCTGACGCCTGCCTCAATGGACTACTCCCTAATTTCCCTGACACAGGCAGGAAGGCCTTCCCCGATCTCTTCCCAAATAAGAATCGATTTAGAACTTTAATCAATAAGTTTCCCAGGTGGTGGTATTTTATGAAATTATTTAGGGTGAAAGGAGTGTTTTAATTTAAACTCCTTTGCTGGTAGTTTGTTAGCCAAATGCCTTTATGCCCTTGGTACTAATATGCATGATTGCTTATAATATCCTAATCATAAAATAGCATAAAGAACCTGATTATATAAAAGCCCTAATAGATATAGAGCCCTTTTAAGGGGTAAAGGAGTCCTATTAGAAAACATAAGAAAATTATTCTATAGGTGGTTATTGGGTTGTGATTTGCTTGCTGTATTTTTGCCTTTAATGTGCTAAGGTTGTGTTATAAAAACCATTGTTAATATAGTTAAAGATCTAGGGAAATAAGGACTTAGCCCTAGTGTGGTAACAATGAGATGGCTGTTAATTGTCAGCCAGGAGTGCTAGGCTGAAGCCGCAGAGTCTGTATGGGGTAAACTTCTTAGATAAACGCAACTGACAAATTTGCAGAAAGATTAATTTTTGTATTAACAAGAATATAATTCTAATCTGTACTACTTCCCTATGACCCTGTTACCTTTCAGTTAAGGTCACCATAAAAACGGAAAATAGGTTTACAATCACCTGACCTGCATAAAATGTTAATAGCCTCGAGGCCAGAAGATCATGTGCTAAAAATTACTATAGAACTAGAAAGCAAAAAAATCCTGCTTTTCCTAAAAATCAAAATGATGTAATGCTAATCCTGTATAATCATGAGTAAGCATCTTGTACCTTGAAAACATTCTGTGAAAGGGTATAAAACCGGTTGTCAAAAAGTAAAGCACAGACTTGGCCCTATCAAGGCTAGTCTCACGTCTCTCTCTCTCTCGCCGACGCCGTTCATCCTGAGGGTACCCCCTGGATCGTGCCGAGGCCCCTGGATCCTGCCGAGGCTGGACCCCGGCACAAAGCAGTGTGGATAATTGGGGAACAGCTTGAGATAGATGGGAGATGGGAAAAAATTCCTGAGAATGCTACGCTTATACCTTAGAACACCCAAGAAAGTGAACTAACTCTGGGAAATGGGAATACACAGAAGTGATTCTGAAGCTTTATGAGTTGAGTCCCAAGAAAAACCTGAGCTCCGAAGGAGAAGGAAAGGAGCAAATAAAGTCGTTTATTAAAAAAAAAAAAAAAAAAAAAAAAAACCTGCAATTACACTCAGTTGATCAATTTCTCTCCTTTGCAAAATGAAGTGAAAGGGTAAGTGTTAGTCGTTCAGTTGTGTCCAACTCTTTGCAACCTAATGGGCTGCAGCTCTGTCCATGGAATTCTCCAGACAAGAATACTGGAGAGGGTAGCCATTCCCTTCTCCAAGGGATCTTCCCAACCCAGAGTTTGAACCTGGGTCCCACACATTGCAGGCACATTTTTTGCTGTATCAGCCACCAAAGGGCCTGCTGTATCAGACCCCCTTTGCAAAATACGCAGTCTTTTTACTGAACTTATCATTTTGTAACAGTCTCTCTTTCTTTAAGCTGACGTTTGAGCTCAGGGTAGAGTCTGAGATTCATTAATATGTGTGCTTAGTGCTCGAGACAATCCCCACACCACCAGCCACAGTAAATACAATTATTATTTTTTTAAAGGTAAATACTGTTGGAAAAGCATTTTTACAATAACACAAAATGACAGATTTAAGATTGACAGCAAATTTTCAATAACAATTTTGCAGTAATTTTATTAAATATAAATGTTTAAATTTCTAACATGGAAAATAACAAACAGAATCAAAATATAAACTACAAACAAGATAAAATACTGAATCGAATACCAGCAAAGTGTTTATTATAATGCTAGAAAATCCATAAAACCACTGAGAAAAACACAAAGATCTAAGAGATAATAAACTTTAGATAATTCTTAAAGTTGTAATAGATGTTCGCCAATAAATAGGTGAAAATGTTCAGGAACCTTAGAAATTAAAGACATGTAAAATAAAAACAAAATGATATAAAATGTCAACTATTTGGCAATACTGAAAAAAATCTAACAAAGGGAAATGTGAGGCAAAATGTTCCCACTATAAAAAGAAGCAACATTAAACTACTTAAATACAACTAGTATTATAAAAATAGTAATATCAATATGTTAAGTCAATTAGTTCAGTCATTCAGTGGTGTCTGACTCTTTGTGACTCCATGGACTGCAGCACATCTGGCTTCCCTATCCATAACCAACTCCCAGAGCTTGCTCAAACTCATGTCCATCGAGCTGGTGATGCCATCCAACAATCTCATTCTCTGTTGTTCCCTTCTCCTCCTGCCTTCAATCTTTCCCAGCATCACGGTCTTTTCAAATGAGTCAGCTCTTCACATCAGGTGGCCAAAGGATTGGAGTTTCAGCTTCGGCATCAGTCCTTCCAATGAATATTCAGGAGTGATTTCCTTTAGGATGGACTGGTTGAATCTCCTTGCTGTCCAAGGGATTCTCAAGAGTCTTCTCCAATATCACAGTTCAAAAGCATCAATTCTTTGGTGCTCAGTTTTCTTTATAGTCCAACTCTCACATCCATACATGACTACTGGAAAAACCATAGCTTTGAATAGACGGCCCTTTTTCTGCAAAGTAATGTCTCTGATTTTTAATATGCTATCTAGGTTGGTCAGGTCTCTTCTTCCAAGAAGTAAGCGACTTTTAATTTCATGGCTGCAGTCCCCAACTGCAGTGATTTTGGAGCCCCAAAACAGTAAAGTCTCTCACTGTTTCCATTGTTTCCCTAACTATTCGCCATGAAGTGATGGGACTGGATGCCATGATCTTAGTTTTCGAATGTTGAGCTTTAAGCCAACTTTTTGACTCTCCTCTTTCACTTTTATCAAAAGGCTCTTTTATTCTTCACTTTCTGCCATAAGTAAAAAAAAAAAAATTATAATTTGGGAAGGTGATTTCAAAATCATTCCAACCATGTAAAAATAATACATCCTAAGAAAACCAAAAAAGGAAGAAAGTTAGACCTAAAAGACTTCTCAGAAAGATTGGCAGGCGATTCTTTACCCCTGAGCAACCAAGGAAGCTCCTACCTTCTAAGAGCATAAAATTCAATGAAAGAGATGGACAAAACCCAACCACAAGAGGATTAATTTTACACAGGAGTCAGAAATATCAAAAGAAAAGTGTGGCGGTCTAGAACAAAGAATAATTACACTAGAGTGTCATAAGTTCCTGAAGAAAGACATTTAAAGATGTGGGCTAAAAGATTATGTTGATATGAGCTAGAGGAAGAGGAGGTGCGTGTATGTCTGGGGGCAAAGGGAAGTATATTTTAGGTAAAGGTAATAGCATGTGTAGAAGTTTAAAAGAGATGTACTTTTCCATGAAACCAGAAAAAATAAAAATAAAAGTAGTTCATTGAAGCATAGAGATTGAGGATGGAGACTGAAAGATTCCATTAGAAAAATCACAGGAACCGAGTGCTTAAAAGCTTGTAGGTGATGTTAGAAATTTGAACTTATGCTAAATGTAAAGGGAAACTTTTGGAGAGTTTCAAGGAGTTTAAAAGTGTGATCCCAATGCACTTCTACCTTTTCTGCATTTCCAAATCCAGAAAACCATATTTCTCTTAAAACAACAAAAGTAGTTTGTACAGAACTTGTTTAGCAAATCTGACCTGCTGGGGTGCATACTAAGTCACTTCAGTCGTGTCCCATTCTTTGTGACTCTATGGACTGCAACCCTCTAGGCTCCTCTGTCCATGGGATTCTCCAGGCAAGAATACTGGAGTGGGTTGCCATGCCCTCCTGCAGGGGATCTTCCCACCTCAGGGATGGACCCTGCGTCTCCTGTGTCTCCTGCATTGGCAAGTGGGTTCTTTACCACTTGCACCACCTGGGAGAAGTCAAATATGTCTCAGATCTCTTAGAGGTTACGTGTGCTTCTGCAGTTTTAATATACATTTGTTAAGTAAACATATATGCATAAATATATACACATATTTTATGTTTTGTCTTTATGTTTAATTGAATTGTAAAAATGTCAGGAAGAGTTAAACAACTCTTGTTAAAACTGCGATAACTAAATGAAGCCATCTGATAGTATCAAAGGAAAGAAAAGTAGAATTACTGCAGAAATTTAAGGCATTTTCCTGAAAACTATTTGTGGCTGTCACCACTATTTATGACTTGTAAGTTGTATGTCAAGTTGTTGAAAGTTAAGAAGTTGTGATGATCAAACACTTGTGAAATTTTGAAAAACATTGCATAAGGTAAGAGATGAAAATGAAGATCTTGAACTTGAGTTCATTGAGGGGATTCAACAAGAAAGTGATGAATTTATGTAACTGCCTTGTTTTGTTTTGTTTGGGTAATGAAAAAAAACCAAACCATAAATAGCCATATTAAAAGATAAGTATGCATATAAAGTATGAGTCTAGAAATTTTAGAAGCAGCACAGCATAAGTAAAGTGTGTTTTCAATCTCTACACTACTGACATTTGTACCAGATAATTATTTGTGATTGTGGGAGTGAGGGCTGTCTGCACATTGTAGGATGTCTACCATCATCCCTGGCTCTGCCAACTAGATGCCAGAAGAAACCCCTTGTGTGACAGCCAAAAATGGACCCAGGTATTGCCAATAGTTCCAAAAGGAAGGGGAAGGAAACAGGTGGGTGGGGGAAGGGAGGGAGGAGAGCCCACTGACCACAACTAGTATAAATGAACCAACCTGAAAAATAACCTGTGGTCAAAAAAAAAAAAAAAGAAGCCACTGTTGATTATGGTTCAGTGGAGAATTACATTTAAAAATCTGACAATATTTTATCTGTTGAAAATCTTCACCCTATGTGAAATTTCTATTTTTCCTTTTTTAGGAATCCTATCCTGGTGGAAAACTACTTTTTCCACAAAGTAAATTTGTTCAGGACAAAGGTTTACCAATTTCTTTGCCTTGCCAAGCAATCACCAAATCATAGAATTTATCCTTCACATCATATCCTCTCTTAATTTCTCTGCCACTGTCCACTACTTATCCATAGTGGAAAATTATTATAGCCACAGGCATTTCATTCCTCTTCAATGTTTCAACTAATTCATATTCTAATTTGGTCTCCTACTCCCCAAAATGCAAGTGCATCAGATTACCAGTCTTGGACAGATGTAGAACTCTCTGTAGTCAAGTCCTCTCAGAAAGGGGGAAAATAATAAGAAGATGACATTCTCATTTAGACAATTTACCAAAAAAAAAAAAAAAATCCAAGTCCCCAGATTTTAAGACCCTCACTTAGAAATGATGGCAGAGAGAAGGACACACTTGATCAGAACAGGCACATTTTACCATGCAGAAATTCCCTAAGTACCTTCTTTACAGATAAGAAAGTTAGATTTTTCTTTTTAATGGGTGAAGTTGCTGTTCACTGTAGCACTGTTAGTCCTGCTCAGGTGTCCAACTTAAGGTTGCCAGATTTAGCAAATAAAAATACAGAATATCCAGTGAAATTTGTATTTCAGATAAACTATCATTGTTTAGTTGGAATTCAGATTTAATTTGGCAACCTGTATTTTATTTGTCAACCCTAGCCCAACTTACTAATAAAATCTCAGAAGGAGCATATTGAATGGTTTTTTTTGTGTGTTCTTCAACACAAACCCAGGACAGTCTGCACATAGTGTGAACCCTGATGGAGTTTTTCAAATAAATGCAAAACGATCGTATATATTGGAACTAGCATTCCTTGCATACTGCTCACACACTAGTACAGGTGAACCTCAGAAATTTTATCAGTAATTCAGACTTAATTAAGCCACTATTTACTAATCATAGTTCAGTTCAGTTCAGCTCAGTTCAGTTGCTCAGTCGTGTCCGACTTTTTGCAACCCCGTGAACCGCAGCACGCCAAGCCTCCCTGTCCATCACCAGCTCCCTGAGTTTACTCAAACTCATGTCCATTGAGTCAAGAAACCCAAGCTACAGAATTAGGAAGTATAATTTGGAACACGAGCTCATCCACTTGGGTTTTTAACCTACGTTAAAATACCTAACAGCCTAATGGATTTAACAATAGTATGCTCCTCATAGGATATTGTTAAGTGTGAAATTATTAATAAATAGTGACTCTTCCTAGTGCTGATCATGTAAATATTCAATAAATATACTGACATTTTAATTTTATAACCCTTAAGAATGCAGGCTCAGAAGACATTCTTATTTTTTAACTTCCTGAAGTGAATAATATCTTCATCATCATTTGACTTCCTCTCTGACCTCAACTTATTTCACCCCTCAACCTGCTTGCTCTGCTTCATCCACTCTAACTTTCTTTCCGTCCTTAAACACAACAAGCATCTTCCCACATCTGGCCTTTCTCCTGTTCCCTTTTTGGGAACACTTCTCCCTTAGCTGTTTCATGTGACTGCTTCTTCTCCTCTTTCACACCTCAACTGAATGTCTCTTTGTCAGGCAGAGCCCCCTAGGCACCTGAACTAAAGTTGGGTGAATCCCATTTTCTCTGTCCCATAACACAGATTTTGTTTGTCAGAGCCCCATTGCTCACTGAAATGTTCTTATATTCACTTCGTGTTGAATACTTACTGGATTGTCATCTTTCTCTCCTGTCATTAGATAAGTTCTATTGATGACAGAGGATGTTCATATCTTATTCAAATAGAGTTGTCTGAGCCTAGAACATAGTCCAGAATAGAACAGTTGCTTAGAAAAATACTTTTGGTCAAAATGAATAAACCCAGGATTCTAGGAACTGATCTTGTGAGAATCCTGGAAAACAAGAAAAGGTTCAGGGCCAGCACTCTTTTATTCTAAAGGCATATTACATCCCTTCTACTTCCTGTGAGAAATTCAGACAAATTTCTTCTTTCTCCACCTACTAGTTGGAATAAACATTCACAGGGAGGAAATGGTCATTTTAAGAAAGAGGGAGAGTTCACTATGATTTAAAGAGTTCAATGAATCTATTATAGTGCTGAGGATCTGTGCCAGCTTTGGAGATTTTCAAATCTGGTGATGGCATGGTTGGGAAAAGAATAGGAAGGAGTTAAAAGTTGATATAAGCAAACATAACTGATTAAGGGAAACAGAGGACATGATGTCCAATCTTATGAAATGTGGGCCTGAGACTCCAAGAGGCTAATGAGTTCCCTCAACTTGCCTATTTGCTGTCAGCCCAATGGGATGGAAACAACCTTCACACTCTCTGTACCCTGTTCAGGGCACATGGCTTGCCATGTGAAATGGCTGATATTTGATTATCTATGACCTACACAATCAGAATTTCACATACTTTATTCTATACTCATTGAATTATTGGATACTTGTATGCTCAGGTCAGAGAAAGGGGAGATATAGGAGAAACTGATAGTATAGAAAGACTCAAAATAGATTTATGATAGTTCCTAACCTGTGTTGGGTTTTCAGAAGATGCCTTAAGTTCTTTCAGGCATCAAAAAACTCCCCATAGATACTCCTTATCTACATGGTCATTCCCAGTACTAAGAAACACTGCTTCAGCTCCAGGGTACTTTACCCAAGAGAAATAAAGAGAAAATTAACTCTGTCAAAGAACATCTAGTACAAGGATTCAAGTTTTTTATAAACATTGGGGTTTGGGGAAAAAGGAAAGAGAATAATGGGGGAAGTCCCTTGATACATCCTCCCACTGGGAGAGAGAACATCATCACAGATCCTGTTGAGGACATAACACGATCTTTTAGGACAAGTCTCCCTGGTAGCTCAGCTGGTAAAGAATCTGCCTGCAATACAGGAGACCCTGGTTTGATTCCTGGATCAGGAAGATGCCCTTGAGAAGGGATAGGCTACCCACTCCAGTATTCTTGGGCTTCCTGGTGACTCAGATGGTAAGTAATCCACTTGAAATGTGGGAGACCTAGGTTCGATCCCTGGGTTGGGAAGATCCCCTGGAGGAGGGCACAGCAACCCACTCCAGTATTCTTGCCTGGAGGATCCCAATGGATGGAGGAGCCTGCTGGGCTACAGTCCATGCGGTCACAGAGAGTCAGACATGACTGAGCGACTAAGAACAGCACAGCACTCCCTAATTCTTTAGGTCTGCCATAAAGTCTTCCGGGAAACTTTCCCTTTTTCTTGCACAATTCAACATAATAAAGAGAACTACTGAATGAAAAATTATTTAACACTATTGTTTTTAAACTTTCTCAAATACCTGAAGAGATGGGATGCCAGGCTGGATATGCAAGACTCCTTCATTGGAGGAGAGTTGAGAAGAAATAGAATATAGATATGGTGGCTGCGTATGTCACTGTCACAGACAGAGCAAATATTCAGGAACTGTTTGCTGTAGGTTGGAGTCACAATCTCTAAGAGACATGGTCTGGATATAGAGACTAAGGTACTCTTTCTTCTCCCACACTACAATAGCTCACCACCCAAGGTGTGCACTTACATTGGGTCTCCCTGGCCCACGCCAAGAGAAGGCTCAGCCCCAACATCACTAACAGAGTGCCATCCAGGAGTCTCTGGAGAAATACCAACATACCATGCTGGAAGACAGGAAAGGAAAGGGTGAGGAGAGCAGGTGAGTGTCACTCAGTGAGGACAAGAACCCTCCCCCCATCCGTATCCAAGTAACACCAATCAAGAAACTCACTTCCTTGTTCCTGGATTGGGTGATCTCAGTGTTGGACCTAATCATCATCAGTGATCTATGACATCATCAGTTGCTGGTCATAAATTCAGTATGAATATCCTTCTCTGAAACTTTAGACTTTTCTAAACCTGCCCTGTTTTGGTGTCTGCAGGGCAGGAATAGAGATGCAGGTGTAAAGAACAGACAACATCAGTCCTCTGTGATGACCTAGATGGATGGGATGGGGGGCATGGTGGTGGGAGGGTGGGCCATGAGAGAGGGGATATATGTATACATATAGCTGACTCACTTCATTGTACAGCAGAAACTAACGCAACATTGTAAAGCAATTATACTCCAATAAAAAAGGGGGGGGGGGGACTTCCCTTGTGGTCCAGTGGCTAAGACTCCACGCTCTCAATACAAGAAGCCTGGGTTTGATCCCTGATCAGGGAACTAGATCCCATGTGCTACAACTAAGAGTTCTCATGCTACAAATGAAAGAACTCACCATCTACAACAAAGATCAAAGATCCTGCATGCCACAACTAAGACTCAGGGTGGCTCAATAAATACATATCTTTTTTAAAAGATTGTTCTTAATTTAGTGCTTTAAATGTTTGATCTGGTTGTATCTGACACGTTTTATCTGGGCCCGTATTGAGAGCCAGCTGTGCCCCATGTTTGAGCCTAAACAGCATTCATCTCTCTTGCTTGAGGATATAGATATTTCAACAAAAGTACGTGTGAGTGTTTTTAGGAGCTGAAGTGCTAAATAGCAGATGATTGCAATTCAGGAGAACTTTAATCTGATCCTTTTTGCACTTGTAGATTTGGGGAAATTACAGTTGACATGAAGGTACTGTGACCTTTCTCAATACTGAAAAATGCTATGATTCTGTGGACGCTTTAAGGAACACCATCCCCTGGTAACTGGTGATGTGACAGAATTACAGCTGCTGATTAGAGTATAGTTTGTACTTCCTGACAGGAAGCGATGTCTTTCATAAACTAAAGGAAATGGAAATTTAGTAACTTAACTCGAGTGAAAAAACTTCCCAGGTTTGTCTCCTGATGCTGTCCAAGTTTAGTGGCACCTCCAAAATATTCTTAGAAAAAGAGGTTTAGAGTAGGTGATCTGTGTGGAATGGAGGATCTTGAAGGTATCTCTGTAGCATTTAATCTAAGAATATGCTAAGGTCAACTGTCCTGATCAAAGTTTGCAAGAGGCTGAAAGATCAATAAAAGTCAAAGTGAGCTGCTGGTGCACTTTTGCTTTAGAAGAATTAATAGAGAATAGAATCACCATGTTAGGCGCTCAACCATGTCCTACTCTTTGCCACCGCATGGACTATAGCCCACCAGGCTCCTCTGTTCATGGAATTCCCCAGGCAAGATTACTGAAGTGGGTAGCCATTCCCTTCTCCAGGGGATCTTCCTGACCCAGGGATCAAACCCATAACTCCTGCATTGCAGGCAAATCCTTTACCATCTGAGCCACCAAGAAAGCCTGTTAATGTTTTATGTAAAAACAAAAAACAAACACAAAAAAATGTGTTCAATTCCTTATTCCTGGCTCCCATTAGAATTTTTCTTATTTTATTGGGAACATGTCCTCTTATTATTCACCTTCTCTTGTTTTATACCAAGAAAATATATAAGAATATGTTGCTAATTAATAAATAGAATCCTATGAAAAAACTATCCTTTGATGTAGTCATAAAATAATCCATGGGGTTGCAAAGAGTCAGACACGACCAAGGAACTTAACACTTTCACTTTACACAGCGGAAGTTGAACAGGACTGCTTCTCCCTTTGTCTTTAGAGCGGAAAAGCCCTAGACTCTGGCCTCCCACCCCCCACCCTCTTCCTCCCCTCTCCATAGCAACAGACCCTGTGACTCAGGAGATCCCCACGCTCCATTCAGAAGTGCCCCAGGTGACATTGCTAGCGACACTGGCAGCAGCGAGGCACCAGTGACCCAAGAGGTACAGATGGCCAACACTTCTGACAGAGGCAGTGAAGTTGCCAAATCTCAGATACAACTAGAGGTAGCGCAGGTAAAAGAAACCAAAAAGCTGCGATATAGCGCCACCTACTGGAATACATAGAAAGAACTCTAATTTCTAAATGGAGAATCATTAGAATTAAGGTTTTAAATTTTTTTGAAGTTTTACCTAAAGAAGAAAGGTGCTACTTCAGATTCACCAGTAAAGGAACAACCCATCAACCACCATGAGGAACCACTGTTACATGTTATCACAAAGAGAAAATGACAGTTCTCCAGGAACCAAACTTAAAGTCATGGACTATTGTGATCTGTAAGAGAATTCAAAATAGCAAGCTACAAGAAAATCCAGAAAGCAAATTCAGTGAGCTCAGGAGTAAAATTAATGAAGAGAAGGAATATTTACAAAAGAGGTAGAAACTCTCAAAAAAAAAAAAAGAGAGAGAGAGAGATAAACTGAAATTCTAGAGCTGAAGAAATCAATAAATTAGGTGAAGAAAGCATTAGAAGCATTGGAAATAGAGCAGAGCACAGGGAAGAGGGAATTAGTTTAAAGAGTGAAATCTAGAAATAATACAAGTGGAAGAGGAAATAGAATCAAGATCTAAAAACAAATGAGGAAATTCTATAAGAACTATCTGACTCTTTTGCAAGGGAAAAATTAGGATAATGGGTATCACAGAAAAAGAAAAGTGGTGGGAGAGAAAGTAGAGAATTTGCTCAGAGAAATAATAGCTGAGAAATTCCTAAACTTGGGAAAGGAACTGGATATGCAGGTCCACAAAGCTAAGAACAAATCTAATTATTTCAATGCAAAATCACACATTATATTAAGCCTCCCAAAAATTAATGACAAAGAGAGAATTTTAAAGGAGGCCAAGGAAAAAGGACAGCATATGCCAAAGGAACCCTCATTAGACTCTCAGCAGATTTCTCAGCAGATACTCCACAGAAAGGTGAGATGACAAACTCAAAATTCTGAAAGGTAAAAACTGTCAGTCAAGAATAGTCTAACCAGCAACGTTATCATTCAAGTAAGAAGGAGAAATAAAGGCCTTCACAGACAAACAAAAGCTTAAGGGGGCCCAACATAATCCTTATACGAGATGTTAAAAGTGCCCTTCTACCTGAGACAAAAAAGGCAAAAATACACAAAACTTTAAGGAAGTGATATATTTACAGACAGAATCAGAAAGTTGCAACTCTTTATCACAACAGATTTTTAAACACTTAGTTATAGTATGAAGGGGAAATGGAGAAAAAAGGCAGTAAAAATAGCTATAGCTGCCTCAATTTGGTAAAAAGTTCACCACTTGGAAAGGGACATTTTGAGATAAGAGAAACATAAGAGAGGATGAGGAGAAGGATGGAACCTGTATGGACAAATGGAGATACAATGATATCAGCAGAAAAAGGACTATTTTATCTGTAAGACATTTTATATAAACCTCATGGTAACCATATGATGTAAATCTAGAGCCGAGATATGAAACAAAAAAGAGGAAACTGAGAAAAACAGTATGCAAAACCAAGAAGCTAAAATGGCAGACAGAAGCACCAGGAAAAGGAAGTATAGCAGCCAGAAAACTTAAAATGTTGGTACTGTGCTCAATCACTCAGTCATGTCCGACTCTGTGCGACCCCGTGGACTGGAGCCCACCAGGCTCCTCTGTCCATGGGATTCTCCAGGAACAATTCACTAAGACGACATAACAGTTAATGATATATATGCACATAACATTGTTGTTGTTCAGTCACTAAGTGGCATCTGACTCTTTTGTGACCCCATGGATTGTAGCCCACCAGGCTCCTCTGTCCACGGTATTTCCTAGGCAAGAATACTGAAGTTGGCTCCATTTCCTTCTCCAGGGGATCTTCCCGATGCAGGGATTGAACCCATGTCTTCTGCATTGGCATCTGGATTCTTTACCACTGAGCCACCAGGAAAGCCCACATAATAACACAGAAGTACCAAAATGCATAAACCAAATATTAACCTATCTAAAGGAAGGGATTGACCGCAATACAGTAATGGTAGTGGACTTTAACACCCCACTTATATCAATGGATAGATCATCTAGAAAGTCAACAAAGAAACAGTGGCTTTAGATAAAATATTAGGCTAGATATAAAGACATTTCAACCAAATGCAGTAGAATACACATTCTTCTCAAGTGCATATGGAAAATTTTCAAGAATAGACCATATGTTGAGACTAAAAAAAGTCTCAATAAATTTAAGAAGATTCAAATTATAGCACATATGGGGCTTTCCAGGTGACACTAGTGGTAAAGAACCCACCTGCCAATTCAGAAGAGGTAAGAGACACTGGTTCTATCCCTGGGTCAGGAAGATTCCCTGGAGGAAAGCATGGCAACCCACTCCAGTATTCTTGCCTGGAGAATCCCATGGGCAGAGAAGCCTGGAGAGCTATACAGTCCATAGTGGGGCACAGAGTCGGAACTGACTGAAGTGACTTAACGATGGTATGAAAATAGAAATCAATTACAAGAAGAAATCTGGAGAAGTCATTAATATGCAGAGACTGAACAACATGCTGATAATAGCAGATAGGTCAATGAAATCAAAGAAGAAATTTTAAAAATGCCTAAAAATAAGTGAAAATTTTAAAATGAAATACCAAAATCTTTGGATGCAGTTAGAGAAATACTGAGGGATACTTATAACAGTACAGGCCTAGCTCAAGAAACAAGAAAAATCTCAGCTAAACAATCTAACATTACACTTAAAGGAACTAGAAAAAGGTCTTCCCTGGTGGTCCAGTGGCTAAGACTCTGTGCTCCCAATGCAGGAGGCCAAGGTTCAATTCTTGGTCATGGAACTAGATCCCACATGCCACAACTAAGATCCTGTGCAGTCAAATAAATAAATAAATATTCTTTTTTTAAAAAAAAAAAAAGGAACTAGAAAAAAGAACAAATGAATCCCAAAGACAATAGGAAGCAAATACTAAAGATCTGAGTGGAAATAAATGAAGTAGAGACTAAAAAGACAATAGAAAGGATTAATGAAACTGAGAGCTGGTTCACTGAAAAGATAAATAAAATTGACAAATCTTTTTTGGTAATTGACAAATCTTTAGCTAGACTTACTAAGAAATAAGAGGAAAGGATTTTATAAATAAGATCCAAAATGAAGGAGGAGAAATAACATCAGATACCACAGAAATACAAAGGATTATAATAGAATACTATGAACACTGTACGCCAACAAATTGGACAACCTTGAAAATAAATTCCTAGACTCATATGGCCTTCCAAGATTGAATCATGGAGAAATAGAAAATCTGATAGACCAACTACTAGTATAGAGATTGAAAGAGTAATTAAAAACTTCTCAGAAAACAAATATCTAAGACCAGATGGCTACACAAGTGAATGTTACCAAACATTCAATGATTTAATATCTATTCTTCTCAAATTATTCCAAAACATTGAAGAGTAAGGAATGCCTCCAACTCATTATATGACCCAACATTACCCTGAGAGAAAAACCAGATACGATACACACAAAACACACACACACACACAAACAAAATTATAGGCCAATTTCTGTGATGAGCATACAAGTAAAAATCCTCCACAAAACATTAACAAACCAAATACAACAATACGTTAAAAGGATCATACAGCATGATGTGGGATTTATTGCAGGGATGCAAGGATGTTTCAACATCTGCAGATCAATCAACGCAATACACCACGTTAAAAACTGAAGGATAAAACTTACATGGTCATTTAAAGAACTGCATGAAAAGCAATTGACAAGATTCAACACTGGTTTATGATGGGTCTAGAAGGAACAAAGCTGAGCATAATAAGGCTATATATATGGCACATTCACAGTTTACCTCATACTCAACTGGATAATTTCTAGTAATTTTATAAATATGTGCAAATACCACCACAATCCAGTTTTAGAACATTTCTAACACCTCCAAAATGTTTCCTGTTTATAGGTAGTTTTCACTCCATTCCAAGCTCTAGAGACCCACTGACTTGCTTTCAGTCTGTCAGTTCAGTTCAGTTCAGTCGCTCAGTCATGTCTGAGTCTTTGCAACCCCATGAACTGCACCACACGACGCCTCCCGGTCCAACACCAACTCCCGGAACCCACCCAAACTATGTCCATTGAGTCAGTGATGTCATCCAACCATCTCATCCTCTGTCGCCCCCTTCTCCTCCTGCCTTCAATCTTTCCCAGCATCAGGGTCTTTTCAAATGAGTCAGCTCTTCGCATCATGTGGCCAAAGTATTGGAGTTTCAGCTTCAACATCAAACCCTCCAATGAACACTCAGGACTGATCTCCTTTAGGATGGAGTGACTGAATCTCCTTGCAGTCCAAGGGACGCTCAAGAGTCTTCTCCAACACCACAGTTCAGAAGCATCAATTCTTCGGCACTCTGCTTTCCAAGTCTCACATCCAAACTTGACCACTGGAAAAACCATAGCCTTGACTAGACAGATTTGACTTTTATAGACGGTTCATGTACAATCCTATGACAATTAGTCTTTTGTGTTTGACTTATTTCCCTGATAATAGCTCAGTTGGTAAAGAATCCTCCTGCAATGCAGGAGACCCTGGTTCTATTCCTGGGTCAGAAGATCCCCTGGAGAATGGAAAGGCTACCCACTCCAGTATCCTGGCCTGGAGAATTCCATGGACTATACACTCCATGGGGTCACAAAGAGTTGGACACAACTGAACAACGTTCACTTATTTCCCTTAGGATATTTTTGAAGGTCATCCATTTTACAGCATGTATCATAAGTTCTTTTAGATGTTTTTCACTTGTTCCTTTTTTATTGCTAAATAGTTTTCCATTGCATAGATACAATGCATTTTCTAAGATTGTTTCCAGTTTTGTGTTATAACTACTAATATTGTTATGAACAATTTCGTGTGTGTGTGTGTGTGTGTGTATAAAGTATCCATTTTGTTTGAAGGAATGAGTTTGGGTTATTCTTGACAAACAACTTGAAACTCTCTGTATTAATCTAAACCTCAAATGTCCAGGGATCTAATTCTGGACTCATATAACAAATAATAGGGCTTCCAAGGTGGCACAGTGGTAAAGAATCTGCCTACCAATGCAGGAGATGCAAGAGATTGGTGTTCAATCTCTGAATCCTCCTCAAGAAGATCCCCTGGAGTAGGAAATGGCAACCCACTCCAGTACTCTTGCTTGGAAAATTCCATGGACAGAGTAGTCTGGTGGGCTAGAGTCCCTGGGGTCACAAGGAGTCAGACATGACTGAGCAACGGAGCACACATGCATAACAAATAATAAATCAATGCAAAAAAGTGCTTAATAAAATAAATGTATAATAGATTTTAGCATTTTAAAAAGTAATTCCTCATTACGTGTCCTTTAAAAAAAAATTCTCCCCAAAATATAGTTTTCCTCATAAAATTAAGAGCCAGCATATACTCTAAAATCAAACAAGCAATCCTGCTTATTTGCTTTTGGGGTGGAAGGAAGTGGCTTATGGCTGGTACTTAAGTCTCAGTGCTAAAAAAAAAAAAAAAAAAAAAATCCTTGAAATGACACTGCTATTTAAATACCTATCATCCTTCATGAGGCAGTTACAAAAAATATAGTTGAATAGTACCAGACACTGCGTTTCCATATGGTAAAACCATCCTCCTCACCTCATGGAACATTTCTTTCTCTTAAAAAAGAAAGATAATTTTAAACCTCTCCTTCCCTTGTGCATCAGAGGAGGCAGGCCCACGTCACAAAGGGTGAAACGTGATTTATGTGAGCTGCCATCATCATCCATGATCCTCCTAATGTGTGAGGAAGTGGGTCTGCTGGGAACACCAAGGGAAAAGTTTGGTTGCTTCTCATAAAACCACATGAGAAGCAACAGTTCTCTTTTCCTGGCTTTCAGATCATTGTTGATGCCATTGGCCTGATAAATTGACCAATTCTGGAAATTCCCTACCTTGGTCTATCCGTTATGTGAGATAATAAGCTAAAGTAAAGTAAAGTTAATTAGATTGGATTCTTCTGCTTCTAGTAGCAGAAAGTGTCTTCATAGATATATTCATACTATAAACTTTAGTTCTACCTTGTAATTTCACACCACAGGTCTCAAACAAAATGAAACACTTATTTATTCAAATCAGAGAACAAAATGACAATGAAGTTACAACCTTGGGATCAAATAAAATTTATCCCAACTGTATGCATATGGCAGACATGATTTATCAAATCTCTACAGGATGATGACCTGTTTCACACAGATAACACATAGTGTAATTAACATACGCAAAACAAACTTTGAATTTGCTTGAAAATAATAGATGTGCAAGACTGTGAAGAATTCAACAATTACTTTGAAATAAACTTCTGAATCTATTACCTACTGTTTTGATTTAATTTGCGTTTGAAATGGAATGGGCTTCCCTGATGGCTCAATGGGTAAAGAACCCGCATGCAAGGCACGAGACGCAGGAGACGTGGGTTTAATCCCTGGATCTGGAAAATCCACTGGAGGAGGAAATGGCAACCCGCTCCAGTATTCTTGCCTGGAAAACATGGACAGAGGAGCCTGGCAAGCTACAGTCAATGGGGTCACAAAGACTTGGATACGAGTGAGCATACACATTGACTTCAGATGGAATACAATAGCAGAACCCACCATCCTCTTTTTTTTTTTTTTTTTTTAATTTTTCAGTGGGTTTTGTCATACATTGATATGAATCAGCCATAGAGTTACACGTATTCCCCATCCCGGTCCCCCATCCCACCTCCCTCTCCACCCGATTGCTCTGGGTCTTCCCAGCCCACCAGGAGACACATGCACCCCAATGTTCACCATCTTCTTAAGCAATTTAATTGCCTAAACCTGAGCTAGGAGAAAGGTCTTAATTCCTTCTATCATGGTGGTTCCTTGAGCTAGGAGAAACCCCCATGGTTTCTGGGCTTATCCAACTCTTTTATATTATTAAAGTCTTTGGAACTTAAAACTATATACTTACTTACAATTATAGTTCAACAATCTTTTATGCAAGGGTCAAAAAAATTTTTATTTACTTTTCTAGCTTGCTTTCTATCATATAATTTTCATCAAATCTGTTTGAATCATTCCAGTTTGCTTTTAGTTTTAAGCATCACTTTGTTAAACTTTTAATTTAAACTTATTTTTATTACATAGAATATTTGAATGTTCCTCTAGTTAAAACTATTAAATGAAATAAATTCAAAAAAGTCTGACTTTCATATTTGTCCCCTTTAATCTATTCTCTCATTTGCCCAAAAGATAGTAATTTTTTTAAAGTTCTGCCATTGTTTCTATTTACAAATGTAAGTAGATGATAGATAGATATTCTCCTCCTCCATCTTAATTTTTAAAATGTTATATACTGTACAAATCTCCTAAACCTATTGAAAGTACATTTTGGGAATTATTCTAGAGTAGAGAGTCTCATTTTTCTTCCAGTTGTAGGATGTTTTTTTGTTTGGATGAACATCCCTGTATTCATAAATTTTCTTTTGTTTTTTAGAATTGTCTCTGATTTCTGCTAAGATAAGATCCATACTGGATTTTCCTGAAACAGGCAACAATTTATCACACACTCTGGGGGGACTCAGAAATCCATCTTTTCCACTAGAGTTGTGGCGTTGTCTTAGTGGCCTTCTGAAACCTACTTACAGGGAAGAATGCACCCCAGCCAAAGCATCAGCATGTCACTGATGTTTATCTGAGAGACAGAAAAAGATTTAAATATTGAAGCCCACTATTAGTCTAATTAAAGAGGAGTTCAAGGAGTGAACTAACCCAGGATTAGATACTTTGTTTAAAAATCATGGCAAAGGAGAAAAAAAACCAAAAATATACTTTTTATAACTTTTAAATAATAGCAGATTACTAGAAAGTGTGTTTATCTTTGAGGTTGTAAAGATGTAGGAAATCACCACGATGGAGGGAATTAAGGCCTTTCTTCTAGCTCAGGAAAACATGCCTAATGACAGAATGCAGAAAACTCAAGGAAAAAACAGGGAAGGGAGCAAGGAAACCTCCAGATCCACAAATGACCAAATTTAGGAATATATAGGAAATAATAACCATTATTGTTTTGTGATGCCACCCTCCACTTCTGTTTTCTTTCTACTTCTTTCCTTGAAACTGTATAAAGCAGATGATTGCCAGTCCATATTTATTTGAGATAAAAAGTTATATAATCATACGGACAGGAGATGAGATCAGAGGCAAAGGAGGTACTAAAGGTTGAAAACAAAGGGGACCAGGAAAGAATGAAGATAAGGTATGGTGATCAATACTGAGAACGTCCAGGTCAAACGTGGGGGCCATGGAAACCAGCAAGAAGGACATTTTCTGCAGAGTCACTCAACCAGGAGCACACAAGATCCTGAGAAGCACTCTTGTTGTGGAGGAATAGGAGCCAAGCAGGAGACTTTTTCAGACTGTGAAGAAGCTGGGACAGAAGGTTCTTTGAGTGTCACCATCTTCACTTCAGCTCAGGGGTCCTGCAGGAAACAGAGGACAGTGTCATTTCCAGTCTTACTTTACAAGCAGCTTTCCCCCTTGTCTCTGCCTCTCAGAGCCTCCTGTTAAAGTTTGCAGTAAGAAAGGGAAAAATTCTTAAGTCTCCTCGAGCCAAAGCCACTTTAGAGTTCAAGCCTTCTGTTTAGTGGACAGAAGAAGCTTCAGTGTAAACTGCGTGGTCAGAAGTCAGATTCACAGTCTTTCTCATTATTTCTGTCTCCTCTCTCATCACCTCTACCTTCTGCTCTAGGAGACTAAATACGATTCTAAAAGAGAGTTAAAGAGCATTACCTGCAGGCTGAAGTGCAGAGTGTCCTGGGAAAGAGGAAGAAAGACATGTACTTAAAAGATGTGGAGGTAAATCCATCCCCATACACAATGTTCCTGGACCCAGAGCACTTTCTAAGATTTCTCTCACACTATGGCCCACATCACACAGGATGCCAAGATGGAAAGGAGAGGAGACACAAAGAGCATGAAGCGTCTCTCACCCAAACCCAGTGTAATTTCATCAGCCTTAGTGTCTCTTCCTGCATTTGCCCCAGGATCTCCACCCCAAATTTCATGTGTGTTAACCTTTTTCTTATCTTTACAGGCCGTCACCTTTCATGTTTCAACCACAGCTAACCATGGACTGTCAATTTCTGGATTTTCAGGAAATTTGAGGTCAACTAGGTAATGAGAGACTTCATACAGGGTCACTGAACTACCCCAAGCAAAGTCATATTTCTTCTCCCAAAAGCCTGTGAGGAGAATCATCTGCCAACTGGCTCCTCACCTTTCTTACTCCTGAAGTGGATGGACAGCCCCACGCCAAGGAAGAGCAGACCCAGAGCAAAGCCTCCGATTCCACTCATCAGCTTCCTCTGAGCAGAGTCAGACTGTGCTCCTGAGAAAAGAAGCTAATTTTAGTCATTTTTATCCCAAATACAACTTCTCTATTTCAATCTCTAAGACTGATAATTTTTTTTAATTTTTTTTTATTAGTTGGAGGCTAATTACTTCACAACATTGCAGTGGGTTTTGTCATACATTGACATGAATCAGCCATAGAGTTACACGTATTCCCCATCCTGATTCCCCCTCCCACCTCCTTCTCCACCCGACTCCTCTGTGTCCTCCCAGTGCACCAGGCCCGAGCACTTGTCTCATGCATCCCACCTGGGCTGGTGATCTGTTTCACCATAGATAATATACATGCTGTTCTTTCGAAACATCCCACCCTCACCTTCTCCCACAGAGTTCAAAAGTTTGTTCTGTACTTCTGTGTCTCTTTTTCTGTTTTGCATATAGGGTTATCTTACCATCTTTCTAAATTCCATATATATGTGTTAGTATGCTGTAATGTTCTTTATCTTTCTGGCTTACTTCACTCTGTATAATGGGCTCCAGTTTCATCCATCTCATTAGAACTGATTCAAATGAATTCTTTTTAACAGCTGAGTAATATTCCATGGTGTATATGTACCACAGCTTTCTTATCCATTCATCTGCTGATGGGCATCTAGGCTGCTTCCATGTCCTGGCTATTATAAACAGTGCTGTGATGAACATTGGGGTGCACGTGTCTCTTTCAGATCTGGTTTCCTCAGTGTGTATGCCCAGAAGTGGTATTGCTGGGTCATATGGCAGTTCTATTTCCAGTTTTTTAAGAAATCTCCACACTGTTTTCCTTAGTGGCTGTACTAGTTTGCATTCCCACCAATAGTGTAAGAGGGTTCCCTTTTCTCCACACCCTCTCCAGCATTTATTGCTTGTAGACTTTTGGATAGCAGCCATCCTGACTGGCGTGTAATGGTACCTCATTGTGGTTTTGATTTGCATTTCTCTGATAATGAGTGATGTTGAGCATCTTTTCATGTGTTTGTTAGCCATCTGTATGTCTTCTTTGGAGAAATGTCTGTTTAGTTCTTTGGCCCATTTTTTGATTGGGTCATTTATTTTTCTGGAATTGAGTTGCAGGAGTTGCTTGTATATTTTTGAGATTAATCCTTTGTCTGTTGCTTCATTTGCTATTATTTTCTCCCAATCTGAGGGCTGTCAATGGAACAGAATAGAAAGCCCAGAGATAAATCCACGAACCTATGGACACCTTATCTTTGACAAAGGAGGCAAGGATATACAATGGAAAAAAGACAACCTCTTTAACAAGTGGTGCTGGGAAAACTGGTCAACCACTTGTAAAAGAATGAAACTAGAACACTTTCTAACACCATACACAAAAATAAACTCAAAATGGATTAAAGATCTAAATGTAAGACCAGAAACTATAAAACTCCTAGAGGAGAACATAGGCAAAACACTCTCCGACATAAAACTCAGCAAGATCCTCTATGACCTACCTCCCAGAATATTGGAAATAAAAGCAAAACTAAACAAATGGGACCTAGTGAAACTTAAAAGCTTTTGCACTACAAAGGAAACTATAAGTAAGGTGAAAAGACTGAGAATTTTTTAATGTATTTTTTTTTTAGCTGAAGGATGATTGCTTTACAGAATTGTGATGGTTTCTAACAAATGTCAACATAAATCAGTCATAGGTATACATATGTCCCCTCCCCATTGAACCTCCAGCCCGTCTCCCTCCCCATCCCACCCCTCTAGGTTACAGAGCCCCTGTTGAGTTCCCTGAGTGGTACAGCTATCTGTTTTACATATGGTAATGTAAGTTTCCATGTTACTCTCTCCATACATCTCACTCTGTCCTTCCTTCCCCATTCCGTGTCCATATAAGTCTGTTCTCTATGTATGTGTCTCTACTGCTGCCCTGCAGAAAGTTTCATCAGTACCATCTTTCTAGATTCCATATATATGTTAGTGTACAATATTTATCTTTCTCTTTCTGACCTACTTCACTCTGTATACTAGGTTCTAGGTTTATCACCTCATTAGAACTGACTCAAAGGTGTTACTTTATATGATTGAGTAATATTACATTGTATATATATACCACAGCTTTTTTACCCATTTATCTTGCTTCCATGTTCTAGCTATTGTAAATAGTGCTGCAATGAACATTGGGGTACATGTGTCTTTTTAATTTTGGTTTCTTCAGGGTATATGCCTAGCAGTGGGATAGCTCGGTCATATGGTGGTTTTATTTCTAGTTTTTTAAGGAATCTCCATACCACCTTCCAAAGTGGCTGCATAAGATTGAAAATTTTTTATTAAACTTTTTATTTTGTATTGGAGTATGGCCAATTAACAATATTGTGACGGTTTCAGGCAGACAGCAAAGGAACTAAGCCAGACATATAAGAGTTGGACATGAGTTAACGACTAAACAATAACAATTCTCCCCTAAACTCCCCTCCCATCCAGGCTGCTACATAACATTGAGCAGACCTACTAAAATACCGAGAGTTTTGAGAAGGGGGAAAGAAGGCTGCCCTGGAAGAACTAGAATAACTGGCAATTCCTACAAAAATTTGTTTTAAAAATCACAGAATAGCTTCAAGATTCAGGCACTGAACTCATTTAAACATTGTAGTCCTGATATAAGGCCACAGGACTTCAATATTTGATAGGTGAGAAATCTGGAACTGAATGAGGTTAAACACCTTGTATATGGTGACAGAGCTAATAAAGGGCATAGCTGAGGTTGAACTCCACTCATGTCAGGAAGGTTTCTACACTGTAAAGGATGCACCTCTTCTCAGATCACAGTGAACAACTCAGAGCAACAGTGTCCGAAGCATAAGCCCAGCCTGAGGGAAGAGACTAGTACCCAGGTCACAGGGTAACCATGACTTGAGGTTCATGGAGGTTTAGAATAGGGACATCTCTTTTCTCCTTGTCAGGCAGAAGTGCCTCCTGGGCAGGGTGGGGCATGTAGGTATTTGGAGAAAATATCCCAGGATATCTGTAAACTATCAGAGGATTTCTATCACAGGATAAAGGACTCCCCCAATAACCTCAGCCAAAGGACAGGAGAACAAGGAGCAAATGAACCCATGGTGTAGGAAGAGAGGGCACCTGGCACTCAGGAGTAAGCAAGCTCCCTCCTTGGTGGGTGAGGAACTTATGAAATCAGAAAGCTTCTCACTCCATTCCACTGTGATAGGGCTCTTCTGGCTGGGGTGCTCCACTTGGCAGGTGTAGACCTCTACACTCTGAGGAACTGTTTCAAGCATCACCATGGTCTGGAAGGTCCAGTCTCCATTAGGGATCAGGCCTGTGGAGATCACCCCAGCCTCCTCTTCATGGCCGTTCTGGAACCACCTGACTTCAATGTGTCCTGGGTAGAAACCGTTCACAGAGCAGACCAGGAGGTTGTGGTGCTGCAGGGGCTGGGTCTTTGCAGGATACACAGTCACTGTAGGCTCCACTAGGAGAGAAAAGGTGGAGGGAATTAGTGAGCAAGACAAAGAGTCTCCCTGATTGGCTGCCTTTCTAAACCAATCACCTGAGCAGACTGCAGTCTCAGGTAGGCCAGACTGGCCATTTGGCCCAACTTTAGGAGCTAGTACTGTGAGCCTTAACTTTAATCCTTACAGCACTGGCCTGTTAGATTTGAAAGATATTGAAAAAATATGTGTGTGTGTTTCACAGTGTGAATAGTAATTCATTGTTGGACTGAAGCATTTACAAATCTTTCAATGCATACAGTGTATTGATTCAAAGCATGATTTCTGAAGCCACACAGCCTGGGTTCACATCCAGGCTCTTCCTTTCAGTGATTGGGAGAATTTTTACATTTCTATGTGCCTTGGCTTTCTATCTATAAAAGGGGATAATTATCCTAATTTACCTCTCAGTGCTATGTGAGGATTAATGCATGTAAGTTATATAAAATAATAACTGGAATTTAGTCTTCAATATATGTCAGCTATTATTATCCTTGTTAACTGAAGAGAAAATATGAGTCAAAGTGTTGATAAATTAGGGAACAGCAGTGGGGTAGGTGTGGATATAGAGCATGAAGTCTTGGGAAAGCTGTTTCCAGGCACTCACACCTTAGAACACCTCAAAATGGTTCCACCCTGGGAAGAAGGAAAGACACAGGTGATTCTCTAAGTCTATGAGTTGAATCCCAAGAAAAACTTGAGTCCTGAAGGAAAGGTAAAGCAGGAAGGAAAGTCACTAATTAAAAAAAAAAAAAAATTCTTCGACTTTCCTGGGGGTCCAGTGGTTAAGAATCCACCTGCCAATGCAGGGACACAAATTCAATTCCTGATCTGGGAAGATCTCACATGCTTCAAGGAAGCTAAACCTCTGCCACAACTACTGAGCCCACATGCTGCAACTACTGAAGATCTCACACCCTAGAACCCATGCCCTGCAACAAGAGAAGCCACTGCAATGAGAAGCCCATGCACTGCAACTAGAAAGTAGTCTTTGTTCGCTGCAACTAGAGAAAGCTTGCATGCAGTAAGGAAAACCCAGCACAGCCAAAAGTTAATTAATCTTAAAAGAGTAAAAAACTTAAAAAATTTCTTATAATTGTGTAACCCCAGAACCAGCTCCAAACTGGCCTTATTCTGTTTCAAGCAAGATACTGAGTTGCTTTTCAGAGGCGAAAGAACAAAACCATGAGTCGTGCAGCTGAAGTATGAACAAAGGTGAGAATTTGAACCCAGAACCAAAGTTTCTCCCTGACCACAGAAGCAAAAGACTCAGACATGAAGCAAAGGGTCCATCATCCAGGAAGATGAGGTTCTGAAGCTCCCGTACCACAGCTTACCATGAATGTCCAAGTTCCAGAGCCCTTTGTTGGGTAGCACAATCATAGATACTTCAATGCCCTCCCCTCCTCTCTAACCACCTACAGTGTTAGTCACTCAGTCGTGTCCAGCTTTTTGTGACCCCATGGACTGTAGCCTGCCAGGCTTCTCTGTTCATGGAATTCTACAGGCAAGGATACCGGAGTGAGTAGACAGGGGATCTTCCCCAGCCAGGGATCAAACCCAGGTCTCCTGCATTGCAGGCAGATTCTTTATGTCTGAGCCACGAGGAAAGCCTACCTACCTATCCCAGTCAGCATTCCTCCATATCCCTTTCCCCTTTCTGCCACCTCACTTCTGCCACAGTCTGCTACCATCTTTCCTTCCTGCATCCCCTTTCCGGTCCTCTCAGATCCTCGGGGCCTTCCCCCACCACATGCTCCTTCCCCTCTCACAATCACACACTGACAAAATCACACACTGTCTCCCGACAGCGGGTGAGACTCCCAGTCTCATCCTCTCACAGCAACTTTCCTAACTTGAACTTTCTCACAATCCAACACTCACCTGGACTCAGCCTCTGTCTCTGTCTGTCTCTTTCTCTCACACACACAACCCTGCACACACGCATGCACGCACACACACACGTACACACAACCTCCCCGAGGCCACCCACCTGCCTCTCTCACCTCGGCGCTGCCTCATGAAGCTACCAACGCCCAAGTAGTTGGATCTGCACACCGTGTCCACCTTGGCCCGCATCTGCTCCATGAAGTCCTTTTGCCGGTTCCAGTACTCCGCGTCCGGCCTCCCCAGCTCCGTCACGGCCGTGAACTCCCCCACATCGCTGTCGAAGTGCACATCCTCCTCCGTGTTGTAGATGTATCTGGCAAAGAATCGCATGCTCTCCAACCCATTGGAGAAACGACACTCACACTTAAACTGATGCATGAAAAACGCTGTGAAGACGAGAAAGATCTGATCACTGGGCGAGCTCCTGGAAATGACTGACAGCAACGCCCACCAATGGGCGGGGGAGAAGGGGGTCGCTAGGAGAGGAGGGAGCACTAGTAACTCCTTCGTTGGCTCCACTGGCAGCCCCAACTACCAGCACTCATGGTTCACCTTTCTTTTTCTTTTTTTTATTCTAAAAGATAATTTGTTTATTAATGTCTTTTTTATTTGTTTTCATTTATTTTTATTAGTTGTAGGCTAATTACTTTACAATATTGTAGTGGTTTTTGCCATACATTGACATGAATCAGCCATGGATTTACATGTGTTGCCCATCCAGATCACCCCTCCCACCTCCCTCCCCATCCCTTCCCTCTGGGTTTTCCCAGTGCACCAGCCCTGAGCACTTGTCTCATGCATCCAACCTGGGCTGGTGGTCTGTTTCACACTTGATAGTATACATGTTTCAATGCTATTCCCTCAGATCATCCCACCCTTGCCTTCTCCCACAGAGTCCAAAAGTCTGTTTTATACATCTGTGTATCTTTTTCTGTCTTGCATATAGGGTTATCATTACCATATTTTTAAATTCCATATATATGCATTAGTATACTGTATTGGTGTTTATCTTTCTGGCTTACGTCACTCTGTATAATGAGCTCCAGTTTAATCTATCTCATTAGAACTGATTCAAATGTATACTTTTTAATGGCTGAATAATATTCCATTGTGTATATGTACCATAGCTAGCTTATCCATTCGTCTGCTGATGGGCATCTAGGTTGCTTCCATGCCCTGGCTATTATAAACAGTGCTGTGATGAACATTAGGGTACACGTGTCTCTTTCAGATCTGGTTTCCTCGGTGTGTATGCCCAGAAGTGGGATTGCTGGGTCATATGGCAGTTCTATTTCGTTTTTTAAGGAATCTCCACACTGTTCTCCATGGTGGCTGTACTAGTTTGCATTCCCACCAACAGTGTAAGAGGGTTCCCTTTGCTCCACAACTCCTCCAGCATTTGCTGCTTGTAGACTTTTGGATAGCAGCCATTCTGACTGGCATGTAATGGTACCTCATTGTGGCTTTGATTTGCATTTCTCTGATAATGAGCGATGTTGAGCATCTTTTCATGTGTTTGTTAGCCATCTGTATGCCTTCTTTGGAGAAATGTCTGTTTAGCTCTTTGGCCCATTTCTTGATTGGATCATTTATTTTTCTGGAATTGAGCTTCAGGAGTTGCTTGTATATTTTTGAGATTAATCCTTTGTCTGTTGCTTCATTTGCTATTATTTTCTCCCAATCTGAGGGCTGTCTTTTCACCTTGCTTATAGTGTCCTTTGTTGTGCAAAACTTTTAAGTTTCATTAGGTCCCATTTGTTTATTTTTGCTTTTATTTCCAATATCCTGGGAGGTGGGTCATAGAGGGTCTTGCTGTGATTTGTGTCAGAGAGTGTTTTGCCTATGTTCTCCTCTAGGAGTTTTATAGTTTCTGGTCTTACATTTAGATCTCTAATCCATTTGAGTTTATTTTTGTGGATGGTGTTAGAAAGTGTTCTAGTTTCATTCTTTTACAAGTGGTTGACCAGTTTCCCCAGCACCATTTGTTAAAGAGGTTTTCTTTTTTCCATTGTATATTCTTGCTTCCTTTGTCAAAGATAAGTTGTCCATAGGTACGTGGATTTATCTCTGTGCTTTCTATTTTGTTCCATTGATCTATATTTCTGTCTTTGTGCCAGTACCATATTATCTTGATGACTGTGGTTTTGTAGTAGAGCCTGAAGTCAGGCAGGTTGATTCCTCCAGTTCCATTCTTCTTTCTCAAGATTGCTTTGGCTATTTAAGGTTTTTTGTATTTCCATAAAAATTGTGAAATTATTTGTTCTAGTTCTGTGAAAAATACTGTTGGTAGCTTGATACGGATTGCAATGAATCTATAGATTGCTTTGGTTAGTATACTCATTTTCACAATATTGATTCTTCCAATCCATGAACACGGTATATATCTCCATCTATTTGTGTCCTCTTTGATTTCTTTCATCATAGTTTTATAGTTTTCTGTATAAAGTCTTTTGTTTCTTTAGGTAGATATATTCCTAAGTATTTTATTCTTTTTGTTGCAATGGTGAATGGTATTGTTTCCTTAATTTCTCTTTCTGTTTTCTCATTGTTAGTGTATAGGAATGCAAGGGATTTCTGTATCTTTCATCTGCAGGGTCAGGCCAGACCATGGTGGGCAGGGAAGACCCCTCCAATTCTAAGCCATGTGGGATGCAATCAGCTCTGCACTTGGCTGAAGACTTCCAAGCCTTACCTGGGCCAGGATTTACCCATTACTTCCACCTCCTGAATGCTTTCACCAGAAAAACACTCACTGCTCCTTCCTTTCATCCCACAGCCCTTCAGCAGTTCCTGAGACACTTCCTTACCTGGTGCTGACCTTGTGCCAGGCCTGTGCTACTGCCCCTGGGAATCCAAAGAAGGAAAAACAAACCTCTCCCTTACTTTGTCTAGGCACATAACATTTAGTGAAAGTGATGTACAAAACCCAACCACACAAGAGTTAATTACACAGGAGTCAGAAATGTCAGAAGAAAAGTGTGGAGTTCTAGAAGAGAGAATAATTACATTAGGGTGGCAGAGAAGTTGTCTCGAATGATAGTTAAGATGTGACATGACACAAATTTGTAAATCAACTATAAAAGTGAAAGTCACTCAGTCAGGTCCGACTCTTTGCAACCCCATAGACTATAGCCTAACCTCATTTTGAATATAAAAACAAACATTTGATACAATGTGTGTGAGCTCAGTCTCTTCAGTCCTATCTGATTCTTTGTGACTCTATGGACTGTAGCCCACCAGGCTCCTCTGCCCATGGAATTCTCTAGGCAAGAATATTGGAATAGGTAGTCATTCCCTTCTCCAGAGGATCATCCCAACCTAGGGATTGAACCCAGGTCTCCCACATTACAGGCAGATTCTTCACCAGCTGAACCACCAGGGAAGCCCATAATCAACTATACTTCAGTTTTGTTTTGTTTTGTTTTTTTAAAGATGCGACATGAAAGGTTAGGTTTACATGGGCTGAGGGCAAGAAGTGTATGTATGTCTGGGAGGAAAAGGAGGCATATTTAAGGTAAAGGTAGTAATGTGTGTAAAAGCTTGAAAGAGATGATGAGTTTCTGCAGGAATCCAGAGGAAATCTTCTCACTAAAAGCACAGAGAGTGAGGAAGCAAGGTGAAAGTTTCCACTGGAAAAATCACAGAAGGCAAGTTCTTAAAACTCTTATAGCTGATGTTAGGGTTTTGAATTTATGCTACATGGGAAACTTTTGAAGAGTTTTAAGGAAATTAAAACCACGACCCCAATATACTTATACCTTTCCTTTTTGGCATTTACAAATCCAGATAACTCTGAAAACCAATTTATTTTTCAAATTTGGTGACAGAACTCACTTGTCAAATCTGACCTGATGAGATAAGAGATCAAATATGTCTCTTAGGTGAAGGGGGCTATTCTGCACATTGTAGGCTGTCTACCAGCAACTCTGGCCTCTACTCACTTGATGTCAGAAGAAACCCTCAGTGTAACAACCAAAAATGGCTCTTAGCTCAGTTCAGTTGCTCAGTCATGTCTGACTATTTGTGACCCCATGGACTTCAGCACACCAGGCTCCCCTGTCCATCACCAACTCCTGGAACTTGCTCAAACTCATGTCCATCACATTGGTGATGGCATCCCACCATCTCATCCTCTGTCATCCCCTTCTCTTCTCACCTTCAATCTTTCCCAGCATCAGGGTCTTTTCCAATGAGTCAGTTCTTCGCATCAGGTGACCAAAGTATTGGGGTTTCAGCTTCAGTCTCAGTCCTTCCAATGAGTATTCAGAACTGATTTTCTTTAGCAGGGACTGGTTGGATCTCCTTGTAGTCCAAGGGACTCTCAAGAGTCTTCTCCAATACCACAGTTCAAAAGCATCAATTCTTCAGCGCTCAGCTTTCTTTATAGTCCAACTCTCACATCCATACATTACTACTGGAAAAACCATATATTTGACTAGATGGACCTTTGTTGACAATGTGATGTCTCTGCTTTTTAATATGCAGTCTAGGTTGGTTATAGCTTTTCTTCTAAGAAGCAAGCATCTTTTAATTTCATGACGGCACTTACCATCTGCAGTGATTTTGGAGCCCCCCAAAATAAAGTCTGTCACTGTTTCCATTGTTTCCCTATCTATTTGCCATGAAGTGATGGCACTGGATTCCATGATCTTAGTTTTCTGAATATTGAGCTTTAAGCCAACTTTTTCACTCTCCTCTTTCACTTTTATCAAGAGTCTCTTTAGTTCTTCACTTTCTGCCATGAGGTGGTGTCATCTGCATATCTAATGTTATTGATATTTCTCCCAGCAATCTTGATTCCAACTTGTGCTTCATCCAGCCTGGCATTTTGCATGATGTACTCTGCATATAAGTTAAATAAGCAGGGTGACAATATACAGCCTTGACGTACTCCTTTCCTTATTTGGAACCAGTCTGTTGTTCCATGTCCAGTTCTAACTGTTGCTTCTTGACCTCCATACAGATTTCTCAGGAGGCAGATCAAGTGGTCTGTTATCCCCATCTCTTGAAGACTTTTCCACAGTTTGTTGTGATCCACACAGTTATAGGCTTTGGCATAGTCAATAAAGAAAAAGTAGATGTTTTTCTGGAACTTATCCAATGGATGTTGGCAATTTGATCTCTGGTTCCTCTGTTTTTTCTAAATCCAGCTTGTACATCTGAAAGTTCGCGGTTCACATACCATTGAAACCTCACTTGGAGAATTTTGAGCATTACTTTGCTAGTGTGTGAAATGAGTGCAATTGTGTGGTAGTTTGAACATTCTTTGCCATTGCCTTTCTTTGGGATTGGAATGAAAACTGACCTTTTCCAGTTCTGTGGCCACTGCTGAGTTTTCCAAATTTGCTGATATTTTGAGTTCAGTACTTTCACAGCATCATCTTTTAGGATTTGAAATGGCTCAACTGGAATTCCATCACCTCCACTAACTTTGTTCGCAGTGATGTTTCCTAAGGTCCACTTGACTTTGCATTCCAGGATTCTGGCTCTTGGTGAGTGATCACACCATCGTAGTTATCTGGATCTTGAAGATCTTTTTTGTATAACTCTTCTGTGTATTCTTGCCACCTCGTCTTAATATTGTCTGCTTCTGCTTCTGGCTCTAGATATTGCCAAATACTCGGGGTCAAGGAG
Organism: Muntiacus reevesi; assembly: GCF_963930625.1. Taxonomy (NCBI): domain Eukaryota; kingdom Metazoa; phylum Chordata; class Mammalia; order Artiodactyla; family Cervidae; genus Muntiacus; species Muntiacus reevesi. Next base: position 26,804,944 of record NC_089268.1, on the reverse strand, counting down.
TTGGGGGAAGGGTTGGTGATCTGTCACTGGATTATTTCAACTAGTATAAACCATCTGAAAATCTGTGGTCAAAAGCCACTGTTAATTATGGAGTACTGAGAATTACATTAAAAGTTTTGCCAATATTGTATCTGTTGAAAATCTTGTTCCTATATGAAATTTCTATTTTTCAAGAATCCACTCCCAGTGAAGAGCTATTTTTCCAGCAAGATAAATTTGAATATGACTTACTTATTTCTTTGCCTCACCAGCTAGTTAAAAACACATAAAATTTATTCTTCACATCATCTTCCTTCTTAATTTCCCTGCCACTTGTCCATACTTATCTATATTAGTAAGCTACAACTACAGATATTTCAGTCCTATTCAAAACCCCAACTAATTCATTTCTAAGTTTGCCTTCCTACATATTAATATGAGTGTTATTGGTATTAATAATACTGAATTACTAGCCTTGGCCAGATGTAGGACTCTCATTTCTGCAGTCAAGTACCCTTAGAAAAGGAGAATATTAGAAAAAATAACATTCCCATATAGACAGCTTACAGAAAAAGAAAAGGACCCCAGACTTTGAATACAGACCTTCACTTAGAAATGACGGCAGAAAAAAGAAAGAAAGAAATGACGGCAGAGAGGAGTATGCTCTGGGTCGGACTGGGTCCACTTACTATTCAGGAATTCTCTAATACATTCTCGTCACATGACAAAGTTTGAAAAGAGCAAGTCACACAACAATCTACCCAAATCTGTTCACTTTATCTTTACTATTGTCTTTGTCACCATCACACTAAGTGAAGCCACAGTTCACCTGCCCTGTAGAATTCTACCATGTTCTTAAATGGCATCCTCGACTCCACTTGTGAACCTCTGGAGTCCAGTCTCCACGTGCTAGCTGGATTATTTTAAAAAATAAACAAACTGACTCTCCTTATGATCTCTCAGTAGTTTCACATATATTTATAAATAAAAGTCAAAGTTTGGCCCATGGGGGCTTTCCTGGTGGCTCAGTGGTGAAGAATCTGCTTGCCAGTGCAGGAGACATGGGCTCAATCCCTGATCCAGGAGGATCCCACATGTTGTGGAGCAATGAAGCCCGTGCGCCACAACTATTGATTATGTGCTCCAGAGCCCAGGAGCCGCAACTATCGAAACCCGTGTGCCCTAGAGCCTGCGCTCGCAACAGGAAAATCCACCACAATGAGCAGCCTGTGCACAACTGGAGAAAAGCACGCTCAGCAACAAAGACCCAGCATAGCCAAAGATAAATACATGAATAAATTTTTTTTTTTTAAGTTCTCATCACAGCCACCAGAGCCTAATATGATCTGGCTCCTAGTTTCCTCTCCAGGCTCATCTTATTTCACTCTCCAACCAGCTTGCTCTGCTTCAGCCGCTCTAATCTTCATTCTGTCCCTTAAACACAGCAAACATCTTTTCACACTTCGGCCTCCCCTCTGCTCCGTCTCCCTGGAGCACTTGTCCCTAAGATTCCTCACGTGTCTGATTTCTTCTCATCATTTATGTCTCAGTTGACTGTCACCTTCTCAGGGAGAGCTTCCTAGATGCTTGAACTGAAGTCAAGTAAATACAGTTCTCTCTGTTCTATAACCCTGAAGTGTTCTTTCAGCACATTTATTGCTCTCTGAAATGATTTTCCCTGTTAAATGTTTACTGAGTTGTTGTCTTCCTCTCCCGCCATCAGATAAGCTCATGACTGCAGGGGACTTTCCTAAGTTACTGAAATAGAATTCTCTGAGCCAAGAACAGAACCCAGTATATAATCATTGCTCAGAAAAAGACATTTGAGTTCAAAATGAATAAACCCAGTGTTCTGGAAATGAATCTTTGTGTGACTCCTGGAAGGCAAGAAAGAGCTCAGCTCTAAAACTCTTTTATTCTGTAGGCATATGATATCCTTTCTGTTTCCTGTGAGGTGTTCAGGCAAACTTCCTTTTGCTCCTCCTACTAGTTGGAAGAAACATTCACAAGAAAGGAAAAGGTGATTTTAAGATTCAGGGAAACGTTCATTAAGTTTCATCTCGTCCAATTGATCTGTTACAGTGCTGAGGGCTTGTGCAAATTTTTCCTCTAATGGGGATTTTTTTATAATGGTCATGGCATAGCTTGAGGAAAGAATAGGGAAGAACCAGAAAGGAGAGGACACCAAACATGACTAATTAAGGAAATTAAATGGCATTATTAGCGAACTTACAAAATTTGGGGCCAATATCTGATAGGCCAATGAGTTCGCTTGACTTGCTTCTTGACTTTCAACCCAGTAGGAAACAGCCTCACATTCTCAGGACTCTTCTCAGGGTTTATGGTTTGCCATAGGAAAATGCTGATATTTAAATACTTGTGACTTACAAAAACAGAATTTCCTGTAATTTATCCTCTACTAGCTGAATCCCTTTGCATGTGCTCACACCTGAGAATGGGGAGACAGAGGAGAAACTAATCATGTAGAAAGATTCAAAATAGGTTTATAAAGAACACTAACCTGTATCAGGTTTTCAGAAGATGCCATTAAATTCTTTAAGGAACTAAAGAACACCCTATGGATGCTCCTTATCTACAGAGTACATTCCAAGTAGTTTAGCTCCAGGGTGCTTTACCCAGGAAAAAGAGAGAAAATTAATGCTAACTTCTGTCAGAGAAGCTCCAGGACAGGGATATAGGCATTTTAAACATTGTGGTTCAGGGAGATAGGAAAAGATATAGTGAGGGATGCCCTTTGATACATTCTCACATATTAGGGAGAGACAGCAACATCATAGGCTCTGTTAAGGACATACATAGTATCTTCCTAGTAGAAACCATTCTAATTCCACAAGAGCCCCTGTAAATTTTCAGAGAAACTTTTCTTTTTTCTGATATGTGTGTTGAATGTGTGCTCTTTCGTGTCTGACTCTTTGTGATCCCATGGACTGTAGCTCACCAGGGTCCTCTGTCCATGGAATTCTCCAGGCAAGAATACTGGAGTGGGTTGCCATTTCCTCCTCCAAGGGATCTTTGTGACTCAACATAATAAAGGCAATTATTCTGACTTCCTTACTTCTAAATCCTCTTGAGATCCTTAGAGGGATGGGTTGTAAGACTAGAGAGGTTTTATTGGAGGAGAGTTGAGAAGACTTATCCCATATATATGGAGTTACCTTAAGCAGCACTCAGAAGGCAGGCATCCAAGGCCCTTTTGTTGTGGAAGGAATAAAGGCTCCATGTGATAAGGACTGGTGATGACCGAAGAGAATGTCACAGTTTTTTAAAAGATGTAGTCTGGACACAGAGACCATGGTAACTCCCTTTCTTCGCCCCCCCATAAGAGCTCACCCTCCCCCCAGAGGTGTGCACTTACATTGGGTTTCCCTGGCCCAAGAGAAGGGAGGGCTCAGCACCATCAGTATCACTGTCAAAGCTGCCATCCAGTGACCCTCAAACACATCATGCAGGAGAACACAGAGTGTGAGGGAGCAGCTGTGAGTAACCCAGTGAGGACTAGGACCCTCTTCAATCCACGTGGCCAAACAATACTAACCAATGACCTCTTTCTCCCTGGATTGGGTGATCTCAGTGTTAGAAAAACCAATCAGCATCAGAGATGGATAGCATCATCATTTGCTGGCCAGAGATTCAGCAGGAAGGTCCTCTTCTGAAACTTAGAATTTTCTCTATTAAAAAGATTATTTTAACTTAGTACTTTAAGGGTTTGATCCAGTTGTATCTGAGAGATTTTAATTGGGTCCCTCTTGTGCTCCAGTTCTGTGCTGGTCACTGATGCGTCACTCCTTTGAGCCTTTTAGGAAATCTTTCCTCTTACTTGAGATACTTTGACAAATGTAGGTGTGAGTGTGTGAGGAATTGAGGAAGTGGAGAGAAAATTGTTGCATTTTAAGAGTCCTATGATCTCATCCTTTTTGCATCATAATTTAGTGTTGGAGATTTGGGAAAATTACTGAACTTGTTGAAAACAAAGCACTTGAATTTTTCAAGTATTTCAATTCTGAAAAATGCTGCGATTCTGTGGACAACTGAAACAACAGTGTCCCTGGTATCAGAATTATAACTGTTGTATGGAGAGTATAGACTATACCTTCTTACAGATAAAACTGTCTCCAATAAACTACAGGAAATTAAATATTTGTCAATAATTTAATGCAAATGAAAATATCTTCAGGTTTATCCCTGATATTATGATTGACTTTAGTGGCACTTCCAAAAAACACAGAGATAAACAGGGACTTATATATAATGTGACCTATGTGGAATGGAGGGTCTTAAAGGTATTTTTTGTAGCATGTTATCTAACAAGGTAATAAAACCAGCTGCCCACATCACAGTATGCAGGAGACTGACAGAAGGATAAAGGACTTTAAATCAGCCATTGGCATGATAACTCAGCTTTAAAATGTAATATCTTACCTAAAAAAAGTGTTGAATTCCTTATTCCTGTTTCCCATTAGGATTTCCTCATTTTACTGATGATACATCCCTTATTAATCAACTTCTCTTGCTTTATCCTAAGAAAAGAAGACTTTGCTAATGAATACATTACAGAGTGTTCAGAAAAGAGAACACTGTGGGAAAACTGTGAATTATACCTTCTGACATAATCACATAATTTTAAACATATAAATCTATATTAGATAATTATTGCACATTATTTTAGAATAAATGTAATATCTCAGATTTAGAATGGACTTTAGAGGCCAACTATCTGTCTAAAGTTCAGCATTAATTTACACTCCACCCCAGTTCTGATAAGCATTTATCCTTTAGATGCATTAATAGTTCTAGTGATAGTACTCACCATTTGGCAATAAAAATGACTATAACTAATTGAGCAATTTTTGCACTCTTTACCTTGTACCCAGAATTATACAAGGACCTTTTTATACACCTTTTTGAAATATAATTCCCACATCATTTCAGTGATTTTAGCACTCTTTCTAATCCTACAAAAGAGTAAAATTATGGTTGGAAGTTAAATAACCTTTGCAAGGATACAGGGGGTAGAAAATGGTACATTTCAGACTGAACCAAGATATATGTGACTCCAAATAACACAAGCTCAAATATTGGATCATGAGTGAAGTGACGTGAAAGTCGCTCAGTTGTGTCTGCTTCTTTGTGACCCCATGGACTATAACCTGCTAAGCTCCTCTGTCCACAGAATTCTCGAGGTCAGAATGTTGGAGTGGGTAGCTGTTCCCTTTTTCAGGGGATCTTCCCAACCCAGGAATCAAACCCAGGTCTCCCACATTGCAGGTGGATTCTTTACTGTCTGAGCCACCAGGGAAGCCCCAGAACTAGAACGTTTTCTGTTCAGTAGTCACAGAGAGATCAACTAGAATTCTCATAGACTTATCCGTTAATATCATATGTAGAAAGAGTTTTATTTTTTTCTCTTTGATTTAGATCTTGGGTTCGTTGTGCTTTAGCAAAATATCCACCTCTTTATCCATTACAAGTACTGGCCACATTATTTTTAAAACTCCACCTTGCTTTTCCACTAGCCACTGTCCAGATGCTAGGTATGCATCTGAAACGTTGTCTATTTCAAAATAAATAATGAATTATTTTAGCAGTTCTTTTGCCATTAGTTCATCATCATAGATAAACAAGTTTCTACCTTCAAACATAAATTTACTGGTCATTCTCACCAGGTAGGAAAACGAGCTACTCCCCTTGTCTTGGCATCTCTTTCTAATGTTGTCCAACAAACCTATAGGAGTTGCATTAAACCTAAAGATCACTGGGGAAGGGGAAGAATTAGTGTGTTTACTGTGTTGAATCTGCCAATACAAGAGCATAGTATGTCTCTCCAAATATTTACAAATTTTGATTATTTAAGCAAGCATTTAAAACATTTTCAGCATACAAGTTCTATATGTATTTGTTAGGTTTGTATGTATTTATCTCATTTTATAATAATTGGCCATAATATTTTACTGTTAATAATATGTTACTGTTGACTCCATGTATTCACTGCAAGTATATAGAAATAGAATTGATGTGTGTAGGTTTATCTTGCATCCTGTGACCCTGCTAAACTCAGTTGTTATTTTAGAAATATTTTTAAGTCTTTAAACATTTTATAGATCTATCACATGAAACCACCTGGCTCTGGAGATTTCTTTTTCTTGAGTTTAAATATAAGGAACTAAATTTTTAAATAGTTGTAGAGGTGTTCAGATTATCCAGTTCAGCTTGTGAGAATTTTTATATTTATACTTCTTAAGAAGTTGGCCCATTTTACAGAAGTTATCAAATTTCTGTGTATAAAGCTGTCTGTAGTAACATTTCATTACTTTTTGGTGTCTGTATCTGTGGGTATCTCTTGTTTTATTCCTGATGCTTGTAAATACTATTTTCTTTATCAGTCTTGCTAAAAGCTTGTCATTGTAATTGATCTTTTCAAAAAGTCAGTTTTCATTTTATTGATATTTTATATTGTTGTATTTTCATGTCATTAATATCTGCTCATATCTGAATTAACTCCTTCCTTCCACCTGCCTTGAATTTTTTGCTTTTCCTTTTTTAGTTCCTTTAGGTGGGAACTTAGTTTATTGAGATTTGTCAACTTCTCTACAGTCATCATTTAGTGCTGCAAATTTCTTTCTAAGCACTGTTTTAGCTGTATCTCACAAATTTTGATATGTTGTTTTTACATTTTTATTGAGAGTATAAAACCTCCACTTAGATCTATGGATTATTTATAAACATTGATCTGTAAATATTGTTCTCTACATACTAATTAGATCCTATTGTTTATAGTGTTGGTGAGTTCTTTTCCATCCTTCTTGAGTTTCTGTTCAGTTGTTTTGAGAGGAATAGTGAAATCTACATCTATAATTGTGAATATGTCTTTTTCTCATTTTAGTTCAACCAGTTTTTTCTTCACCTATTTTTTGGCTCCATTTTTGGAGCCAATATATTACAAGAGATATTAATGTTAATAATATGTTACTGTTGACATTTAGGATTGCACTGTTTTCTTGGTGGAGAATATTTTTATCATTATGCAATGCTCCTCCTCTGCTCCTGATAATTTTATTTGTTCTGAAATCTACTTTGTCTTATGTTAATACAGACTCTTTTGCTCTGTTTTGATAATATTTGCACACTGTACCCTTTTCATTTTTTTTTTTTTTTTTTTTGCATTCAACATAACTATATGGCTGTAATTGAAGTGAATTTTTTCATAGACATTAATTAGTGGGTCATTATCTTATCCATCTAGCAGTTTGATTACAGATCTTCCTCTACTTATGCTGGGGATATGTACTGATTAGTTGAAAATATCAAAACAACAAAAACAACAAAAAATATCAAAGCATCAAAAACAAGAAAAAAAAGTTGAAAATGTCAAAATCACATTTAATACATCTAACCTACTGAACATCATAGCTTACTCTAAACTAACTTAAATGTTAAATATTAAGCTGAAGCTGAAACTCCAATACTTTGGCCACCTGAAGCAAAGAATTGACTCATTAGAAAAGCCCCTTATGCTGGGAAAGATTGAAGGCAGGAGAAGGGGATGACAGAGGATGAGATGGTTGGATGGCATCACCAGCTCGATGGACATAAGTTTGAGCAAGCTCTGGGAGTTGGTGATGGACAGGGAGGCCTGGCATGTGCAGTTCATGGGGTTGCAAACAGTCGGACACAACTGAGCAACTTAAATGAACTTAAATGTGACACCTATATTAGCCCACAGTTGTGTAAAATCATCTAACATACAACCTGTTTTATAACAATTATTTAATATCTCTTGTAATATATTAAGCACTGTACTGAATGTGGAAACAGAATGGTTTTATGGGTAGGGTACAGAATGGTTGTAAATGTACTGATTGTTTACCCTCAAGAAAGTGTGGCTGACTGGTAGCTGGAGGTCATTGACACTGCCGAGCATTTTGAGAGGGTATCATACTGCATATTAATAACCCAGAAAAAGATCAAAATTCAATGCACAATTTTTATGAATGTATATCACTTTTGCACCATTGTAAAAGTCAAAAAAATCATAAGTTGAACCATCATTAAGTGGTTGGGGACTATCTCCACTGTTGTAAACATTTACATTTATTGTAGTTGTTAGCTGAGGTTTAAATCTGCCATTTTATCATTGTTTTCTATCTGTTCTTCTATATTTAATATGTATTTTTTCTTTTATCTGCCTCCTATGAGTTACTAGAATGTTTTTTAGAATATATTGATTTATTTATAATGCTCTTGAGCATCTCTCTTTGTATAATTTTTTAAATGGCCTGCTCTTCAGTAAATTTTTTGAAATATTTAAGAAAGAAACCATGCTAATTTAATGAAAACTTCCAAAGAAAAGACACTTCAAACACTTTTATGAAACCTGAATAGCCTTTATAACAAAAACTGGCAAGGACCCTAAACAAAAAAAAATTTACAGACTCATCATTCTTACAAACATAGATGTCAAACTTTAAGAAAATATTAACAAATTAAATCAGGTGCTATATTAAAAGCAAAATGCATCAATGTCATATGGAGCCTATTCCAGGAATGAAGGTTGCTTTAACAATTGAAAATTAATGTAAATCACTATATTAACTGAAAGAAGGAGAAAAGGTATGATCATCTTGATTAAATTGCAAAATATCAATTGAGAGAATTCAACACTTGCATTTAATTTTTACTCTAGTATGAAAAACTAGAACTAAAGAGTGATTTTTTTCAGTCTAAGAAAGGATAGCTACCCCACTGCACATATCAGACTCAATGGTGAAATATTTTTAAATTTCCCCATGATATCTAGAGTACTAGAGTTGTTAGACAATAAAAAATGCCAAAAAATAAAAATAAAAGATACAAAGATGTGGCAAAGGAATTAAAATTACCATTATCTTGATCATAAAAATAATAGACAATTTTATAAATTAATTACTAACAATATATCTGGATACATTAAACCAATTATATTCTGCTTTACCAGAAATAAATCAAAATCAAAGTCAAGATGATGATACCATTCACAATAATAACCAAGGGTAGCAGGTATCTAGTAATAAATATATCAAAAAGATAAATAAGGCCTCTATACTGAAAACTGGAACACACTATTGGGAAAAATCAAGGGACTTATATAAATGATGAATATATACAGTTGGAGATTGTAAGAGTAAATATTTAAAGCCCTATACCTCCCTCATCAGACTTCTGTGTCTATAAATTTATCTTTTTCTAGATGCTTCACATAAATGGAATTATGTGACATATAGATTTTTGTGTCTGGCTTATTTCATTTAGTACAGTATTCTTTAAGCTCATCTGTTTTGTAATATGTATCATCATTTCTTCTAAATACTGCCATTTCACATAATTTAGTCTCTTTCATGGCTGAATTATTCCATTGAATGCATGTGGCACATTTTGTTTATCCACTCACTAGCTGATGGATATTTGGATTGTTTCCAGTTTTGATGATTATGAGTAATATGGCTATGAATTTTTGCACACATTTATCTGTGAGGACATATATTTTCATATCTCTTGAGGATATTCCAAGGAAAACTGCTCAATCATATGGCAAATATAGCTTTTAACTTTTTAAGAAGCTGCCCAAGTGTCTTTCAAAGTAGTTGTAATATTATACATTCGCAGCAGCTACCCATCAGGAACTATAAAGATTTTGCATCTTCAAATAGAATTATGACAATGAGATTAAGTTCAGTTCAGTTCAGTCACTCAGTCTTTGCGACCCCATGGACTGCAGCACGCCAGGCCTCCCTGTCCATCACTAACTCCCGGAGTCCACCCAAACCCATGTCCATTGAGTCAGTGATGCCATCCAACCATCTCATCCTCTGTCATCCCCTTTTCCTCCTGCTGTCAATCTTTCCCAGCATCAGGGTCTTTTCAAATAAGTCAGCTCTTCATATCACGTGGCCAAAGTATTGGAGTTTCAGCTTCAACATCAGTCCTTCCAAAGAATATTCAGGACTGATTTCCTTTGAGATGGACTGGTTGGATCTCCTTGCTGTCCAAGGGACTCTCAAAAGTCTCCCCAACACCACAGTTCAAAAGCATCAATTCTTCAGTGCTCAGCTTGCTTTATAGTCCAACTGTCACATCCATACATGACTACTGGAAAAACCATAGCCTTGACTAGATGGACCTTTGTTGGCAAAGTAATGTCTCTGATTTTTTAATATGCTGTTTGCGTTGGTCATAACTTTCCTTCCAGGGAGGAAGCATCTTCTAATTTCATGGCTGCAGTCACCATCTGCAGTGATTTTGGAGCCCAAGAAAATAAAGTCTGCCACTGTTTTCACTGTTTCCCTATCTATTTGCCATGAAGTGATGGGACCAGATGCCATGATCTTAGTTTTTTGAATGTTGAGCTTTAAGCCAACTTTTTCACTCTCCTCTTTCACTTTCATCAAGAGGCTTTTAGTTCTTCTTCACTTTCTGCCATAAGGGTGGTGTCATCTGCATATCTGAGGTTATTGATATTTCCCCCGGCAACCTTGATTCCAGCTTGTGCTTCATCCAGCCCAGCATTTCTCATGATGAACTCTGCATATAAGTTAAGAAGCAGGGTGACAATATACAGCCTTGACGTACTCCTTAAGGAAATAATAATAACCATTATTTTATTAATTTTTACTTTCTCTCTCTCTTTTTTTTTTTTTTTTTTTTTTTTTTTTTTTTTTGCTTTCTCAATTTTTATTTATCAGGGAACCATTTTGTTGAAAGGAATGAGCTCAGGATACATATTACCAACAACTTGAAACTCTCTGTACTAAACTAAACCTCAGTTGGTCAGTGGTATCATCTGGACTCTATTACTGGTGCTTATAATGAATAATGAAACAATGCAAAAGAAAGTACATCTTACTATAGATATATAGTAGGTTTTAGCATCTCATAAAGCTAATCATGTTTCCCAGGTGGCTCTGCAGTAAATAATCTACCTGCCAATGCAGGAGACATGGACTTGATCCCTGGGTAGAGAAGAATCCTGGAGGAGGAAATAGCAACCCACTCCAGTATTCTTGCCTTGGAGATCTCATGGACAGAGGAGGCTGGCAGGCTACCTACTGTCCATGAGGTCGCTAAAGAGTCAGACACAACTTAAGCAAGCAAACAACAACAACAAAGCTAGTCACTTCTCATTATGTCTTTTTTCAAAAATTTCTCTGGGAAATATATCTTTCCTCATAAAGATAAGAATCAGTATATTAAGTTCTAAAACAAAAAAATAATAACCCTTTTGCTTTTGGAGTTGGGGGTTTGAATATGGCTGGAATTTAATATTCAGTATTAAAAAAAAATCTTTGAATTGATGTTGTCTCTCAAGAATTTATCATCTTAAAGAAACTAAAAATGAGAAAAAAGAATCTATTATCTTTCATGAGGAAATAATTTAAAAATGTACTCTAATACAGCCAGATATTATCGTTTTCTTACCCTAAAATCATTCTCCCCTACCCCATTTACCATTCTTTTCTTTCTAATTAAAATGGCTTTGCTCCTGCTCTTCCATATGTATCAGGGGAGACAGGGTCACATGATAAATAGTAAATCACAGTTTTGTCTGAGCTGCCATTGTGATCCAGGGTCCTCCCAGTACATGGGGAAGTGGGTCTACTGGAAACACTCTAGGAAAAACTCAGTTGCTCCTTATAAAACCGCAGGAGAAGAAGCAATTCTCTTTTCCCACTTTATTTTAGATTATTGGGGATAAATTAACCACCTCTGGAGATTCCTTACCTCAAATATGTTATGTGAGATAATAAAGAAAAATAAAGTTAATTGGATTTTCTTTTACTAGTAGCAAAAATCATCTTCAGTGAAATGTTCATGCCATACACTTTAATTCTACATTATAATTTCATAGCAAAGGTATTAAATAAAATAATTACTCACTTCTTCTCAGAGAACAATGTGAGAATAAAGTTGCAACCTTGAGATTAAATAGAATTTATCCTAACTGAATGTATATTGGAGATATTATTATCAGCTTATCAAACTCCTGCAGAACAATATCCTATTTCACATAAAAACTGTATAATTAATATATGCATAAAATAACCTTTTCTTGAAAATAAAATAATAGATGTTCCTGACTGTGGAGAAATTTCTTCTAATGACTATTACTTTGAAATGAACTGCTCAATCTATTATCTAGTATATAGATTCAATTTACATTTGGAAATGACTCCTTAGATAGAATACAATAGCAGGACTTAACCATCTTCTCAAACAATACCTGGTAGCTCAAACAAGAAAGAATCTGCCTACAATGCAGGAGACCTGGGTGTGATCCCTGGGTCAGGAAGATCCCCTGAATAAGGGAAAGGCAACCCACTTCAGTATTCTTGCCTAAAGATTTCCAGGGACAGACCATGGGGTCACAAAGAGTTGGACACAACTGAGTGACTAACACTTTCACTTTAACCAATTGAGTTACCTTTCTCTGAAAGCTATCCAACTCCTTAATATTATTCAAATATATGGAATTTAGAAATATATACTGACTTACAATTATAGTTTCACAATGATTTATTCAAGGGTCAAAAAAATATTGATTTACTTTTCTAAGATGTTTCTAATCATATACTTGTAAAATTTTATTTATTTATTTATTGGCTCAGATGACTAAAGCTTTATTATTTGCGGAAAAGACTTAAGATTTGTGTTTCTCCTGGATAAATCTTTAAGGAGACTATGAATTAGACTTTAGGTGAGGGAGCCTTCCCAGGGTTTCAGTTTAAAAAGACTTCCTCTCCCTTTTTTTTCCTTTGATTTCAGGTTCTCCCTGATTGGCTCAGTCTCAAGTTATTGTGAGCTATATTTACATTTCTGATTTGTAGAGATTTGCAAGACAAAGGCAGTTCAACTTAAAATATGAAATAAGATACGTACAGAAAAGTCCAGTTTTCTTCTCTGTCACCTTCCTGCTATTCCCTCATTTATCCCTGTAGGTATAAATTTTTTAAAAAATTCCATTGTTTTTATGTACCAATGTAAGTAGACAGTAGATGGGTGGATGGAAGGATAGATGAACGAGAGAAAGAAAGAAAATGAATGCATATAGCTATATATTTCTATTCTCCCCCTCTTTATTATTAAACAGGAAGATGTATATTCCATAATTCTCTTCAATCCGACTACAAACGAATTTGGGAAACTACTCTGCAGTAAGGTATTCTCATTAGGCTACCCAGCATTTCATTGTTGGAATGTACACTACTGTATTCATATATTCTTTATTTCCCAGCATTGGCTCCGATTTCTGCAAAGATGGGTCCATATAGGATTTTCCTGTGACAGAGAATAAGCTTATCACACAATCTGAAGGGCTTCCAGACAGACAATAAGCTTATCACACAATCTGAAGGGCTTCCAGATTCATCTTTTCCACTAGAGTTGTGACTTTTGCCTTACAGCTTGAGATCTTTTTATGGGGAAGGAGGTAATCCCAGCCAAAGAGTCAGCCTGTTGCTAATTTATACTTGACAGAAAATGATTGATATGTTGAAGCCCATGATTAGTCTAATAAAAAAGGAGCTCAAAAAGTCTTCAGATTTCGAAACTTTCTTTTAAAAAGAGACAAAAGAGAAAGATTTTTATAATTCTGAGGGTAGCATATCCATACAAGTTATCTGCATTTCTTGTATTTGTTGTTCCCTTTCTGTTCCCTGGTGGTTCAGGCAGTAAAGAATTAGCCTGCAAGCCAGAAGGTGTGGGTTCTATCCCTGGGTCGGGAAGATCCCCTGGAGAAGGAAATGGCAACCCACTCCAATATTCTTGCCTGGAGAATTCCATGGACAGAGAAGCCTGGCGGGCTACAGTCCATGGAGTTGCACAGAGTCGGACACGACTGAGCGACTAACAGTTTCACTTTCTGTATTCCATGGTGTAAAGGAATGTCTGTGTTTGTCTCTGAGAACACAAAGATGCAGGAGACCACAATGAAATGGATTCATTAAGGACTTTCTCTTGGTTCAGGAAAAACATACCTAATGACAGAATGTAGAAAACATAAGTAAAAACTAACGAAAACGAAACGAAAGTCGCTCAGTCATGTCCGACTCTTTGCGACCCCACGGACTGTACAGTCTGTGCAAAATTCTCCAGGCCAGAATACTGGAGTGGGTAGCCTTTCCCTTCTCCAGGGAATCTTCCCAACCCAGGAATCAAACCCAGGTCCTCCTGCATTGCAGGCGGACAGTATATAAAGCAAAGAACCTTTCAAATGTGACCAAACTACAGAAAGATAAATAAAAACATCATTAGGTTGCAATGAACTCTTTCTTTACATTTTTCCTTCTACATTTTACTCCCTGATGCTTTGTGAAGCAGAAGATTTTCACTCCATATTTATTGATAAAGACATTATAAAGTAATGTTGGCAGAAGAAGAGTTCAGATACACAGAAAGCAGTAAAAACTGAAAACAAAAAGGAGCTAGGAAAAATGAAGATAAGGTGTTGCCTTCAATTTAAGAATTTCCAGGTTAAGACTGGGGACTGAAGAAGCCATCAAGGAGAACATTTTCAACAGAGTCACTGGACTAGGAGCAAACCAGATCCTAAGAAAGCACTCTGTGAAGAAGAGTAAAATCTAATCAGGAAATCTTTTCATGCTGCAAAGAAGCTGGTAGAGGGTTTTTGCTTGAGCGTTGCCATCTTCACTTCAGCTTAGCAGTCCTGCAAAAGACACTGGAGAGGGTTGTTTTCAGATCTAACTCTGCAAGCAGGCTTTGTGTGTGTGTGTGTGTGTGTGTGTGTGTGTGTGTGTGTGTGCGCGCGCATGTGCGCGCACACGCGCGCGGCCTCATTCTCTTTCAAGACATCAAGTTAAAGCATTATATTAAAAAGGAAAGCTAATTCTTATATCTTCCTGAGCCAAAGCTACCTTAGAGCACAGTCCTTCCTGTTTAGTGGAGAGAAGAAGCTTTAGTATCAACTACCTGATCAGAAGTCTGATTCAAAATCTTTTCCATTATTTCTCTTTCCAGTCTTGTTACCCCTACCATCTGTTACGGAGAGAGTAAATATTAGTTTAAAAGAGAATTAAAGAGCATTACCTGTTGGCTGAAGTCCACAGTGTTTTGGGGAAGAGAAGAGAAGAGATATATTTATAATAAATGGAGGAAAGTCAGTCTCCAAAACACAATGTCCCCAGACCTAGATCAGTCTTCTAAGATTTCTCTAATACCACAGCCCACATCACATGAGGCCAATCTGGAAGGCCAGACAGGAGAGCAGACATCAAGAGCATGAAGCTTTCCTCTCACAAATGGAATGTGATTTCATCAGCCTTAATGTCCCTCTGTCCCAGGGTCTCCACCCTAAATCACCATGCATGCTAACCTTTTCTTATCTTTAAATGCCATAATTTCTTGTGTTTCAAACATAAGTTTCTAAGTTTCCAAGACCTATTGAATCCTAGACTTTCAAGAAATTGAGGTCAATAGGGGCTTCCCAGGTAGATCTAGTGGTAAAGAACCTGCCTGCCAATGCAGGAGACAAAATAAGAGAAGTGGGTTCGATCCTTGGGTGGGGAAAATCCCCTAGAGGAGGGCATGGCAACCCACTCCAGTATTCCTGCCTGGAGGATCCTATGAACAGAAGAAACTGGCAGGCTACAGTCCATGGGATCACAGGGTCAGATATGACTGAAGTGATTTAGCAGGCATGCACGCAGGGGAAGGAAAGGTTTTAGATGAGACCATTGATATACAGAGAACTAACTGAGCAAAGCCAAATTTCTTCACTCAAAAGTATCTGCTGCCAACAGGTTCCTTACCTTTCTGATTCCTAAAGTATGTCAACAGCCTAATCTCAAGGAAGAGAAGACCCAGAACAAAGCCCCTGACTCCACTCAACATCTTGCTCTGAGCAGAGTCAGATCATGCCCATAGAAAAGAAGCCAGTTTGGGTGATATCTATCCAATCCAACTTCCCAAGCTTTAAGGATGGGAGAAGAAGGTTGCCTAGAAGAATTAGAATACTTGGTCATTATGAAAAAGAGATTAAAAATCACACACAGTAGTATGAGGTTAAGGCACTGAACTCATTAAACATCACAACCCTGACATAAAGCCATGACTTCAACGTTTCATGGATGTGGAGCCTAGGACTAGAAGATGTTAAGTAGCTTCTCTAGCATGACAGAGCTAATAAAAGGTAGCCTGAGACTGGACTCCTCTCATATCAAGAAGGTCCCTACATTGTAGAGGATGTGCTCCTTCTCAAATAACAGTGAACCCAGAACAACAGCATTAGATGTACAAGTCCAGCCCAACAAAGGGGACTGATGCCTTGGGCCATGGGGTGACCATGAACTGTGATATCATGGAGACTCAGGGCAGGGACACCTCTTCTCTGCCTGCCAGGAAGAACTGTCTCACCAGCAGGTATAGGTATTGATAGAAACTATCAAAGCATATCTGTAAATTATCAGAGAATTTCTATCACAGGATACCACAGAGCTACTCCCCAACAATTTGTGCCAAGAAAGAGACGAGCATGAAGCAAGTAGAAAATATGGTGTGGAGCAAGGAGAATCTGACATTCAGAGGTAAGCAAGCCCCCTCCATGGTGGGTGAGGAATTTATGAGATCAGAAAGCTTATCACTCCATTCCACTGTGATAGAGCTCGTCTGACTGGTGTGCTCCACTAGGCAGGTGTAGACCTCTCCACTCTAAGGAACTGTTTCAAGCATCACCACAGTCTGGAAGGTCCAGTCTCCATTCTGGATCAGGCCTGTGGAGATCACTCAGCCTCCCCTCCGTGGCCATTCCGGAACCACCTGACGTCAACATGGCCCAGATAGAAACCATTCACAGAGCAGACAGGAGGTTGTGGTGCTGCAGGGGCTGAGTCTTTGCAGAATACACAGTCACTGTAGGCTCCACTAGGAGAGAAAAAACAGAGGGACTAAGTGAAGGAGACAGAGTAAGTCTCCCTGACTGGCTTCCTGTCTTCACTTAGTCTGCTGATCCAGACTGTAGGCTTGGACAGGCCTCGCTAGAGCTGGCCATGTGACTAAACCACAGTTAGTGCCATGAGCCTTGTCTTTAATCCTTACAGCATGAACCCATTAGATTTGAGAGATGCGGAGGAAATTTGTGGGTTTCTTTATTCAAGGAACCATTTATTCGTTATTCAATCGAAGTGTTTACAATTTTTTGCAAAGCAACTGTGTATTCATTAATAGCACAACTTCTGTAGCCATGCTGCCTGGGTTCATTTCCAAGCTCTCTCTCTTACTGATTGATCCTAGTGTAATATTCACATTCTCTGTGCCTCAGCTTTATGACCTACCAAGGAGGTTAATAATACAAAGTGACCTCTGAAGGTTATCTGAAGATAACTGCACCTAAAGTATGTTAAGCCACAACTGGAATTTAGCCTTCAATTATGTATTGGCTATATATTATTTTTGTTTCATTAGAGGGAAAATATGGTTCAAAGTAGTGTGGATAACTTAGGAAAGAGTAGTAGGGTAAGTGTAGAGACAGAATATGAAATCCTGGGAAAGCCTTGTCCAGGCACTCACACTTTAGAACACCTCAGTTTGCGGCAGGGTTTGGAATTCACTGATACATGGTCTTAATGCCTCATTCTTAACTCCACCAGCCACAATAAACACAGTTTACAAAAAAAAAGAACAACAGAAGAAGGAGAAACCTGGGGAAAAACATTTTTACAATTTCACAAAATAGTAGATTTAAGATCAATGGTAAACCGTTACTAACATTTTCTCAGGCTATTACATTAAATTAAAATATTTAAAGTTCTAAAATTGAAAACAATGAACTGAATCAAAATATAAAGCACAAACTGGATAAAATCATCAATGTGTTAATCTTAACACATAGAGAACCCAAAAAATCACAGAGGAAAATACTAGGACCATAGAGATAAGAGACAATAGGTAATTCTTAAGGCAGTAATAACAATTAGCCAATAAATATGTGAGAAATGTTCAAGAACCTTGGAAACAAAAAAATTTTAATTAAAAATTTTAAAAAGTAAATTTTAAACTAAGTATTTTGGCAATAATGAAAGAAATATCTAACAAAAGGGAATGTAATGTATATTTTACCACTATAAAAATAAATAATATGTAACCACACAAATACTACTAGCATTCATTATAGAAAAAAGTAACAGTATGTTAAGTGGCAAAGTTATCAACATAATTCAGAAAGCTGATTTCATAAGCATTTCAACTATGTAGAAGTACATATAAAGAAAACCAAAAAAAGCAGGAAACTTAGACATAAACAAAGCCTTAGAATAATCAGAAGTGCTTCGGACGTTCCCCATCTCTCAAGAATTAGTCTGCTAGCTCTTTGTCAATGAAATGCTTCTGCACGCAGACGCCTGCACACTTATTTCTGGGGGGTCGGTATTAAGAAGGGGTGTACCTAGAGCAAGTTGTGACTCTCCTCACATGCTCCCAATCCTTGAACATTCCTCACCTCTCCTCCCCCAAACTCTCTCCCCAACCACAGACACCTTGAAGTCCCCTCCCACATCTCTAACCACCCACCCTCCAGTGTTGACTTCCCTCCCGCACCTATTTTCTCCCACAAGGACCATCAAGGATGCCTGGAGTCTCCCTTCTGCATCCCTCCACCCCCCCCCACACACACACACCCTCTTGATCCTCCCAGATTCCAGGGTACTCCCCCCACCACACACACTGTCTCTATCCTTTCACAATAACTGACTAAGTCGCACAGGCAGATGAAAGAAGAACCCGTGGGAGTTGAGGGGTGCCTGTGGAGCCAATGAGGGGGTCCTAGTGGCCCTCCTGCGCTTGGGCAGCCCTCATCGGTTGCCATCACATCAATTCCTTCCTGGGAGCCCACCAGGGTGACCAGATCCTTCTGTTCCCACAGAGCATTTCATGGTGCAGGGCAAGCCCGAGTTTCATTTCTCCAGGCAACATGCTCTCACAGGAACCCTCCTTAAGCATACTTGCTCATAGTACAACACATTCACTGGGACTCAGTCTCTCTGTCTCTTTGTCTCTCTCTCTCTGTCACACACACACATACACACACACACACACACACACACACACACACTGTCCCCAGTCTCCTGGTTGCCCACCCCAGCACTCACCTTGCCACTGCACCATGAAGCTCTCACCAAGCCAGAAGTTGTGTCTGCAGAACGTGTCCACCACAGCCCACGTCCACTCCACGAAGTCCTTCTGGTGATTCCAACTCTCAGGGAAGAGCCTGCCCAGCTCGGTCACTGCCCTGAACTCACCCACATTGTTGCTGTGAAAATGTGCCAATTTCTTCTGGTTATAGAAGTATCTGGCCAAGAACCACACCTGCTCAGTCTGGATGGAGAAACAACACTCGGACTTGCCCTGCACCATGAAATGTACTGTGGGAACAGAAGGATCTGGTCACCCTGGTGGGCTTCCAGGAAGGAACTGATGTGATGGCCACCAGTGAGGGCTGCCCAAGCGCAGGAAGGCCACTAGGACTCCCTCATTGGCTCCACAGGCACCCCTCAACTACCACCCCTCAACTACCACAGGATCTTCTTTCATCTGCCTACAGTGGAGGGAGGCGAAGTGGGCAGAGGAGACCCCTCAGGTCTCCAAGTGGCTTCAGTGGTTGACTAGAACCCTTCGAGCCTGAGCTGGACCAGGATTTTCCCCATCGCCACTCTTCCCTGAAGCCCCGACCAGAAAGACACTCATGACTCCTTCCTCTCACTCCCACAAGTTCTTTAGCTTTTCCTCCAGAGTACTTCCTTCTTTACTGGTGAGCTTCAGGCCTGTGCTGCCCCTTAGGAATCCAAAGAAGCTTAATATTTAGTAAAAGTGATGGAAAAAATTCAACCATACAAGGGTTTAAGTGAGAATGAGAAATGTCAAAAGAGAAACGTGAAAATCTATAACAGAGAATTACAGGATGATCTAAATTACATTAGGGTGCCAAAGAAGTAATCTTTAAAGGAAGATGGCAATGACGTGATATGAAAGGTTAAGTAGATGTGAGCTAGAGGAAAAGTGGATATGAATCTCAGTTTTGGGGAAAAGGAGTCACATTTTAGATAAAATAATACAATGAACCAAAATATGAAATAATTGATGAATTTCTTCATCAGTTCAAGAAATGACAAGAAAACAGTTCACTGGAGCACTGAGAATGAGGGGAAGGAGAGTAAAGATGAGAAATCACAGGGAGCTGGGTGTGTTAGCATTTTGGCTTTACAGAATCAATAAATATAAAGAGAAACTACTGAAGAGTTTTGAGGATATTAAAAGCAACATCACAATACAGGTCCACAATCCCACAACAGCATTTCTAAATCCAAAAAATTCAGAAAACCAGATTTTTTTTTAATTGGTGCAAAAATCTCTTTGGAAGATCTGACCTGAGAAGGTTAGATGTGTCTCAGTTCTTATCATCATATGTGCTTCTATATTTTCAATATTTTAAACAGCATACATACATGTATGCATATATTCAGGATTTCCCTGATGGCTCAGATGGTAAAGAATCTGCCTGCAATACAGGAGACATAGGTTCAACCCCTGCGTTGCAAAGATCCTCTGGAGAAGCAAAAAGCTACCTAGTATATATATACTCTAGTATGTAGAGTATATATACTCTATATACTAGAGTACATACATATACTCTATATACTAGAGTACATATATATACTCTAGTATTCCTGCCTGGATAATTCCATGGACAGACAGAGGAGCCTGGCAGGCTGCAGTCCATGGGGTCACAAAGAGTTGGACCCAACTGAGTTACTAACACACACATGCATAAATACACCTTTATATCATATATATGTATATATTTTTGTTTTATCTTTCTGTTTAATTGAACTGTGAAAATGTCAAAACAGAGTTAAAGAATATCCCTGTGATTAAGATGAATAAATGAAAAAATTTAGCAATTTCAATATGTGGATTAGCCACTAAGTCGTGCCTGAGTCTTTTGTGACCCCATGGACTGTAGCCCACAAACGGTCCTCTGTCCATATTTCCCAGGTGAAAATACTGGAGTGGGTTGCTATTTTATTCTCCAGGGGATCTTCCTGACACAGGGATCGAACTTGTGTCTCCTGCATGGCAGACAGATTCTTTACCATTGAGCCACCTGGGAAGCCCTTTCAATTACAGAATATGCAAATACCACAGAATATTGAAACATTTTACTGAAAAATTTGTGCAGTCACTAATACTTATGACTTACAAAAGCAAGTTGTTGAAAGTTAACAGACTGTGAAGAACTCTTGCAATATTGAAAAACATTGCATAAAGTAAAAAATAAAAATGCAGAGAGTTCCAGAAAAACATCTACTTCTGTTTTATAGACTATGCCAAAGTCTTTGACTGTGTGGATCACAACAAGCTGTGGAAAATTCTTCAAGAGATGGGAATACCAGACCACCTGACCTGCCTCCTGAGAAATCTGTATGCAGGTCAAGAAACGACAATTAGTAATGGACATGGAACAACAGACTAGTTCCAAATAGGGAAAAGAGTATGTCAAGGCTGTATATTATCACCCTGCTTAATTAATTTACATGCAGAGTACATCATGAGAAACACTGGGCTGGATGAAGCACAAGCTGGAATCAAGATTTCCAGGAGAAATATCAATAAACTCAGATATGCAGATGACACCACCCTTATGGCAGAAAGCAAAGAGGAACTAAAGGGCCTCTTGATGAAAGTGAAAGAGGAGAGTGAAAAGGCTGGCTTAAAGCTCAACATTCAAAAAACTAAGGTCATGGCATCTGTTCCCATTACTTCAAGGTAAATCGATGGGGAAACAGTGACAGACTGTATTTTCTTGGGCTCCAAAATCATTGCAGGTGGTGAATACAGCCATTAAATTAAAAGTCACTCCTTGGAAGAAAGCCATGACCAACCTAGACAGCTTATTAAAAAGCAGAGGCATTACTTTGCCAACAAAGTCTGTCTAGTCAAAGCTATGGTTTATCCAGTAGTCATATATGGATGTGAGAGTTGGACCATAAAGAAAGTTGAGCACAGAAGAATTGATGCTTTTGAACTGTGGTGCTGGAGAAGACTCTTGAGAGTCCCTCGGACTGTGAGGAGATCCAATCAGCCCATCCTAAAGGAAATCAGTCCTGAATATTCATTGGAAGGACTGATGCTGAAGGTGAAGCTCCAATACTTTGACCACCTGATACAAAGAACTGACTCATTGGAAAAGACCCTGATGCTGGGTAAGATTGAAGGCAGGAGGAGAAGGGGATGACAGAGGATAAGATGGTTGGATGGCATCACCGACTTTTGGACAAGAGTTTGAGCAAGTTCTGGAAGTTGGTGATGGACAGGGAAGCCTGGCGTGTTGCAGTCCATGCGGTCGCAAAAAGTCAGACATGACTGAGCGACTGAACCGAACTGAACTGAACCTGAATTGATTGAACAAGTTCAAGAAAATGGTGAATGTATACAACTGCCTAGGTTTTTTGGTAAAAACATGGTAAAGTAAACCACAAGGAACTGAAGTGAAAAGTGAGTAAAAGTGTGGGTCCAGACTTTTTATATACAACACAGTGTAATCCAATGTTTTTAACTTCAACACTGTTGACATTTTTGGATCAGGTAATTCTTTGTTGTGAATGTGCTATTTATACATTTTAGTCTGTTTTCCTGCATCTCTGGCTTCTACACACTAAATATCAGAACAATCCCCCAGTTGTGACAATAAAAAATAGCTCCAGATATTGCCTAAATTTGCTTTGGCAAAGGAAGGAGATGAAACGGATGTACTACCTCTGGATAAGATTCATGAGGTAAACCATCTGAGAAATCAATGATTAAAAAAGAAAAACACTGTTAATGATGGTGTGCTGAGAATTGCATTTCAAATGGAATATTATATCTGTTAAAAACATTGATGTTACATGAAATATGTTTTTTAAAAATCTGGACCCAGGGCAAAGCTATTTTTCCAGCACATTTGTTACTGCATTTGTTTGAAAGGAAGGTTTACTGATTTCTTTGCCTTGTCAACAAGTCAGTGCATGTGTGCTAAGTTGCTTCAGCTGTGTCCGTCTCTTTGCCACACCATGGACTGTAGCCTGCCAGGTTCCTCTGTCCATAGGATTCTCCAGGCAAGAATACTGAGGTGGGTTGCCATGCCTTCCTCCAGGGGATCTTCCCCATCCAGGGGTCAATCTCACACCTCTTAAGTCTCCTTACCACTAGTGCCACCTGGAAACCCCAATCAGTCACTAAGCCATGTTAATTTATTCCTCACATCATCATCCTTCTTGATTTTCATTCCACTGAGCCATTACTTATATTTAGCAGCAAATTTCAACCATAGCCATTTCATCCAGTACAATGGCCCAAACTAACTCATTTTCTATCTTTTGATTCCCTACTCTCAATAATACTTGTAGATATCAAATTGACAGCCTTGGCCAGATACAGAACTCTCACTTCTGTAATCAAGTTCCCTCAGAAGGGGGGAAACTAAGAAAAGATGACATTCTCAATTAGACAGTTTACCAAAACTGAACAGACCTTCCTAATCTCTGGCCCTTTAGGTATGATTGTAGGGAGGAAAGGAACCTGTATCAGACCATCCATGTCTTACTATTCACAAATCCTCTGAGGTCCTACTTGACAGACAAGAAGTCAAAAAATAAAGTGTGAAGTTGCTGCTCTCTGTAGCTTGTATGTATTAACCTACATGGTTGTGGTCAACAATGTTAGTCCACAGTCATGTTCTGTCTATATAGTAATCATCCTTCAGCCATATGTCATTTAGCAAATAAAAATACAGTGTGCCCAATTAAAGATTCTGGATAAATTATTTGTTGTTTATTTGAAATTCAAATTTAAATATAACTGACGGTCCTATATTTTATTTGGCAACCAAAGCTCAACTTGATAATAAACTCCAGAGAAGAATTCATGTTCCTCAACACATAGCCATCATGTCTAGTACATAGTATAAATCTTTATGAAAATTTTCAAACAATAAAGGTGAAATGAATTAAAATTTCCCCTATATATTGAAATATACCATAAGGTACACTAATGTTACATATGAACATCAGAGATGTTACGAATTATTCAGATCCAACTTAACCACTATATATATGTATGAAGAATATGTCACAATTTTAAGGGATATGGCCTGAACACAGTGACAAAGCTAGCTCCATTCCCTCCCCCATCCCAGGATAGCTCACCCCCCTGCAAGATAGGCACATATGTGGGGTGTCCCTGGCTTGGACCTGCTGATGGGTTCATCACCATCAGTATCACTGTCAGAGCTGCCATCTAGGAGCCTCTGGGGAAACACAGTCACATCATGCTGGAGAACAGGAAAAGACAAGGTGTAGAGGAGCAGGGAAGTCTCACTCAGTAAAGACATGAGCCCTCCTCCACCCACTTTCCAAGTGATACCAACAAAGGGCTCATATCTGTGTTCCTGGATTGGGTGAGCTCCGTACTGGAGAACCAATCAGCACCAGAGATGAGAAGCATCATCAGTTGCTGATCAGAGAATTAGTTTGAGAGTCCTCTTCTGAAACTTTACAATTTCCTCCCTTAAAAGGATTGTTTTCATCTACTGCTTCAAAGGTTTGTCCAGTCACATATGAAACATTTTAATTGGGCCCCTGTTGTGAGCCATCTGTATGCTGACCAGTGAATTATTAACATACATAGGTTTGACTTTTAGGATTGTTTCTTTCCTCTGCATTTGGAGAAAGAGCTATTTTGACACATCTACGTGTAGATGTGTTTAGAAGTTGAGGTGGTGGATAGAAAATGATTGCAAGTTAGGAGACCTTTAATCAGTCCTTTGTTACACTGCAACTTAGTGTTACAGATTTGGGAAAATTACTTACCCTCTACAGTTCAAATGAAGGCACTGTGACCTTTCAGTTGCTTCAGTACTGAAAAGTGCTGTGATTCTGTGGAGTCCTCAAGGAACACCATCTCCTGGTAACTGATGATACGACAGAATTATAACTGTTGATTAGACAGCAACCTGTCCCTCCTAACAGCTTAAAATGTCTCAATAAACTAAAGAAAGTTTAGTCAATAATTTAACCTGAGTGAAAATGTTTTTCAAATATGTCTCTTGATGCTGTCACTGACATTAGTGACACCTCCAGAAAACACATAGAGAAAGCAGCTTAAAAGAGACAATCTCTGTGGACTAGAAGGTATTAAACATACCTTTGTAGAGTGCACAATCTAACAGTGTGAAAAGGCCAACTGTCCAAATCAAAATATGCAGGGAACTAAAGAATTGATAAAGGACTTAAACTCGATCTTTGGCACAATAACTCAGTTTTAGCATAATTATTATTTGCATGAAAATGTGTTCAATCTTATACTCCCAGTGCTCATTATGATTTCCTCATTATACTGGAAATAGGTCCCCTAAATACGTCTCCTCTTGTGCTTTATCCTAAGGAAAGATATGAGAAGACCTTGCTATTAAATTTATCATGGCATGTTAAAGAAATAGAACACTATGAAAGGAGACAAAAATATACAATGAAGAAAAGACAGTCTCTTCAATAATTAGTGCTGGGAAAACTGGGCTGCTACATGTAAAAAAATGAAATCAGAACATTCTCTAACACCATATACAAAAATAAACTCAAAATGGATTAAGGCTTAAATGTAAGACCAAAAACCATACAAGTTCTAGACGAATACATAGTCAGAACATTCTTTGACATAGATCATAGCAGAACTTTATGGATCTGTCTCCTAAAGCAAAGGGAATAAAAGCAAAAATAAACAAATGGGACCTAATTAAACATATAAGTTTTTGCATAGTAAAGGAAACAATTCACAAAATGAAAAGACTGAATGGTAGATAATATTTGCTAATAGCATGAATGACAAGGAATTAATATCCAAAATATATAAGCAGCTCAAAAAACTCAAAATTAAATTAAAAAAACCAAACAACCCGATTTGAAAATGAGCAAAAGACCTGAATACATATTTTTCTAAAGAAGACATACAGATGGCCAGCAGGCGCATATGAAATATTCAACATCATTGATCATCAAAGAAATGCAAATTAAGACCACAATGAAATATAATCTCACACCTGTAAGAATGGCTATCATCAAAAAGAACTCGTGTTGGAGAGGACGGAAAGAAAAGGGAACACTCATACACTGTTGGTGGGAATGTGAATTGGTACAGCCACTGTGGAAGATTTCATGGAGGTTTTTCAAAAAACTAAGAATAGAACCCAGCAATTTCATTCCTGGGTATATATCTAAAAAGAAAAAGAAAAGAAAACACTAATTCAAAGAGATTCACACAGCATTAACTATAATTGCCAAGGTATGGAGGCAAGTTTAGTGTCAATCAACAGATGAATGGATAAAGAAAATGTGATCTATATAGCCAAGGAAATAATGAAATTTTTCCATTTGCAGCAACATGGATGGAATTGGTGTGGTGTTATACTAAGTGAAGTCAGGGAGAGAAAGACAGATATTGTGTGATAGCTCTTCTATAAGGAATCTAAAAACTAAAACAAACTAGTGTGTGCTTGTATGCTAAGTCGCTTCAGTCGAGTCCAACTCTGTGCAATCCTATGGACTACAACCTGCCGGGCTCCTCTATCCCCGGAATTCTCCAGGCAAGAATACTGGAGTGGGTTGCCATGCCCTCCTCCATGGAATCTTCCCAACCCAGGGATCGAACCTGTGTCTCTTATGTCTACCTGCATTGGCAGGTGGGTTCTTTACCACTAGTGCCACCTGGGAAGCCCAAAACAAACTAGGAAATACAGCAAAAAAGCAGACTCGCAGATACAGAGAACAAACTAGTGGCTACCAGTGGGAAGAGGGAAATGAGAAGGGGCAACAAAGGGAAGGGGGTTAAGAGGTACAAACTGTTATGTACAGAATAAATGAGCTACAAGGATATATTGTACAACAGAGGAATGGAGCTAATATTTTATAATGTCTATAAATGGAGTATAACCTTTAAAAACTGGGAATTACTATGTTACATACCTGTATCATATAATATTGTATATCAACTATACTTCAATTTAAAATAAAACAGAATGCTATTGAAAAACTATGTTACAGGCTTTATGATAGTTATATAATTTTAAACATTATAATTTTACTTTTAGGTTTATTACACTTTATGTGAATATAAATGCAATCTCTCAGATGCAGAATGAACTTTAAAGTACAACTCCCTGTTTAAAGTTCTGTGTTACTCTCCGACATAAATCACAGCAGGATCCTCTATGACCCACCTCCCAGAATACTGGAAATAAAAGCAAAAATAAACAAATGGGACCTAATGAAACTTAAAAGCTTTTGCACAACAAAGGAAACTATAAGCAAGGTGAAAAGACAGCCCTCAGATTGGGAGAAAATAATAGCAAGCGAAGCAACAGACAAAGGATTAATCTCAAAAATATACAAGCAGCTCTTGCAACTCAATTCCAAAAAAATAAATGACCCAATTAAAAAATGGGCCAAAGAACTAAACAGACATTTCTCCAAAGAAGACATACAGATGGCTAACAAACACATGAAAAGATGCTCAACATCACTCATTACCAGAGAAATGCAAATCAAAACCACAACGACATACCATTACACGCCAGGATGGCTGCTATCCAAAAGTTTGCAAGCAATAAATGCTGGAGAGGGTGTGGAGAAAAGGGAACCCTCTTACACTGTTGGTGGGAATGCAAACTAGTACAGCCACTATGGAGGACAGTGTGGAGATTCCTTAAAAACCTGGAAATAGAACTGCCATATAACACAGCAATCCCACTCCTAGGCATACACACTGAGGAAAATAGATCTGAAAGAGACACGTGCACCCCAATGTTCATCACAGCACTGTTTATAATTGCCAGTACATGGAAGCAACCTAGATGTCCATCAGCAGATGAATGGATAAGGAAGATATGGCACATATACACCATGGAATATTACTCAGTCATTAAAAGGAACTCATTTGAATCAGTTCTAATGAGATGGATGAAACTGGAGCCCATTATACAGAGTGAAGTAAGCCAAAAAGATAAAGATCAATACAGTATACTAACGCATATATATGGAATTTAGAAAGATGGTAACGATAACCCTATATGCAAAACAGAAAAGGAGACACAGATGTACAGAACCGACTTTTGGACTCTGTGGGAGAAGGCGAGGGTGGGATGTTCTGAGAGAATAGCATTGAAACAAGTATACTATCAAGGGTGAAACAGATCAGCAGCCCAGGTTGGATGCATGAGACAAGCGCTCAGGGCTGGTGCACTGGGAGGACCCAGAGGGATGGGATGGAGAGGGAAGCGGGAGGGGGGATCGGGATGGGGAACACATGTAAATCCATGGCTGATTCATGTCAATGTATGGCAAAAACCGAGACAATATTGTAAAGTAATTAGCCTCCAACTAATAAAAAAAAATAATAAAAATAAAGTTCTGTGTTAATTTACACTCCACCCCAGTTCTGATAAGAAAGCCTCCTTTATGTGCCTTAATATGTCTAGTGACAGAGTACCCTCCATGCTACAATTAAAATTCCTAAAATGTTTTGAGCAATATTTGAGACTTTTGTGTACAGAATTCACAATGGCATTTTACACATTTTTAAAATTTAATTCTCACGTCATCTCAGTGATTTAAGTACTCTTCTCAAAATACATAGGTAAGAATAAAATGGTTGTTGGAGGTTAAACAGCCTTTGCAAGGATACAAAGCTAAATGAATGGTACACTCCTCATTGAGCCAAGTTATAGTAAGTTGTGGGCTTCCCTTGTGGCTCAGCAGGTAAAGAATCCACCTGCAATGCAGGAGACCTGGGTTCGATCTCTGATTTGGAAAGATCCCCTGGAGAAGGGAAAGGCTACCCACTTCAGTATTCTGGCCTGGAGAATTCCTAGGACTATAGCCTATCACTTCATGGGAAATAGATGGGGAGACAGTGGAAACAGTGTCAGACTTTATTTTTTGGGCTCCAAAATCACTGCAGATGGTGATTGCAGCCATGAAATTAAAAGACGCTTACTCCTTGGAAGGAAAGTTATGACCAACCTAGATGGCATATTAAAAAGCAGAGACATTACTTTGCCAACAAAGGTCCATCTGGTCAAGGCTATGGTTTTTCCAGTGGTCATGTATGGATGTGAGAGTTGGACCGTGAAGAAAGCTGAGTGCCGAAAAATTGATGCTTTTGAACTGTGGTGTTGGAGAAGACTCTTGAGAGTCCCTTGGACTGCAAGGAGATCCAACCAATCCATCCTGAAGGAGCTCAGTCCTGGGTGTTCATTGGAAGGACTGACGCTGAAGCTGAAACTCCAATACTTGGCCACCTCATGTGAAGAGTTGACTCATTGGAAAAGACTCTGATGCTGGGAAGGATTGGGGGCAGGAGGAAAAGGGGATGACCGAGGATGAGATGGCTGGATGGCATCACCAACTCGATGGGCATGGGTGTGGATAGACTCCAGGAGTTGGTGATGGACAGGGAGGCCTGGCGTGCTGTGATTCATGGGGTCGCAAAGAGTCGGACACGACTGAGCGACTGAACTGAATTGAACTGAACTGATAGTCCATGGGGTCGCAAAGAGATAGGTGACTCCAAACCCTGTAAGCTCAGCCATTACCTCATATCACCTCACACTGAATTTCTGAAGAAAATAGTGCCTGTAGATCAAAACCATTCTCCTCACTTTAATTCATGAATACATGTATCCATCAGACTATGTTTTTAAACAAATGGCAACATTTTATACGAATTGAGAGAACTGATATGGTACAGTTACAGTTCGTTCAAAATATTCCCATTATCAGTATTGCTAGTCTCCTCTGGAAATGACAAAAAGTTGCATTTCTCTTATGTGATGATACTCACAGCTCCCTACTAATCTCCTTCTAATTGAAGATAAGAGAGCACTCCAAATCCTATATCGAATTTTGTTTTCAACTCTTAGTTAAGACTTATCAGTATAATGTAGTATGAGTATAAATTTTTGGAATAGAACAGAAACAGTATCTCACTTACTTTGGAAAAATATATTTCTAGTAATGTGGAAAGTTCAAAACTTTTTGAAGAGGTGAATGTCATTATTGACCCTGAATTTGAGGAAAACCTATGTCCCCAGACCACAGTGAGAGTTAAGTACTATTGGAAGTTGTGTCTTTGCAACCAGGAGAATATTACATTCAATATTGTAGAGCAATTTTGAGAATGTTGGAGGAGTATATAGCCCTCACTAATAACTGCTACCATCCATAATTTGGACATTTGTTTATTCCATAAGTTACACCAGGAAGATAAGTGTATAATAATTGATGTTATTAAACATCCACCTAGAGATCTAAAGATGAACTGTGTGAGAAAGATACCCTGCCAGAATTTATAGTTCAGAATTTGGGACCTGACCCTAAAGAAAAGTCTTTCAGAGGAGTCTAGTCAATTGTTAAAACAAGAACCAATGGCTCAGTTAATTTAAAAAATGACCTTGCCATATTGTTAACCAGAGAGGGGGAAAAAATGTTTTCTAATAACTAGAGCAAAAGATAAGCTAATAACTATTAGAAGCATTAAACTTCTCCAAAAGTGAGGAAAACTTACTACTTCTAAAAATTGTGAACTATGAAAAACACAGAAGGATAAAAAGAATCAGTCCTATAGGAATTGATTCTGCCATCTGGGCAAAATACATAGCAATTGACTTATGTCCTTCTGGAACAGGAGTGAAATACTAGCTGCTTTTAACTGTCATCATCTCCTTCGGTGCTACTGCTGTTATTAACTGCAATAATTGCAATATCTCCAGTCTGACCATGATCCTTTTCCCACCCTAGAGTTCTATAGTCATGTCTTTTCAGGCTCTGCAAAATAAACTCCTTGTTATGCTCCTATATGGACAAATCACTAGAATGTTTATCTAGATGGGCATCTAAGAGTACCTCTCATTGTCTCTCTTTGTTAAAGATACAGTCACTATAAGAAGAAGATTCACACTAAGTGTGTTGTGAAATTCTTGATAGTCTCGATAACACTGAAGCCATGAAATACTGGGGAAAACTTGTGGCCCATTTCTGGTAAATCACTGTTAAGGTATCATCGGTGAAGTCTAACTATAAAACATTTTGGGAAACTGAAGAGATGTAATCAAATTCTCCACAGCTTTCCTAAGCAAGAAGTGTTGGAAATTGTGACTGTGCAAATCTGCCCTGAAACAAAACCAGAAACCTGGATAATTCAGACTTCTCTCATAGGGCAGGGGTCTGCAACCCCCAGGCTGTGGACCACTGGCCTGTTAGGAACTGGGCCCCACAGCAGGAGGTGAGCAGCCAGCTAGAGAGCAAAGCTGCTTGGTCTGGCACTCCCCATCACGCGATTTACCACCTTAACCATAGCCCCCTCCCACGGCCCTCATGCGTGGAAAAACTGTTTTCCACAAAACTGGTCCCTGGGACCAGAAAGGCTGGGGACTGCTGTCATGGGGCACAAATTAATATGATCGTCCTCTCTTTATTGAATAGACCTCAAGGCATGATTTGTTATACAGAAATAGATCGGGAAATTTGCTGTCTTTCAATGAATTTCACCTAAAATAGCAAATCTGCTGGCACAAAATTCTTTATAATATCCTCTTAGTATCTTTTTAATACCTATAGAATCTGTAAGAATGGCATCTTTTAAATTCCAAATGTTCATTATTTGGATTTTTCTTTTTTTTTCCTTATCAGTCTTTCAGGTTTATTAAAAAAACAACAACAAAAAAAATTCTTCTGACTCTGGTTATTTCTTTTTTTTTAATAAATGTCAATTTTCAACTGTATTTCTCTCGCATTATTTTTTCTTCTACTTTTACTTCTACATTATTTCTAATTTTCTTTTAAAATTAAATTCACTTTTTCCTGATTATCTTAAGCTTTTGTATCTCTGATTTTTAAATATTTCTCCTTTTATATCTTAAGCATTTACACCTCTAAATTTCTCTTTAGGAACAGTTTTGGTTTCACATCACAAATCTTGAAAACCTGTTTTACTATTTCTTTAAAATCTTTTCTTATTTCTCATTTGATTTGTTCTTTCATAAGCCATATATTATTTAGAAGTGTATCACCTCACTGCCTTAAAGGTTTGGCTATTTTCTCAATGTTTTTAATTATAATTTAATAAGATTGTTGTCAGGGAATATATTCTATATGATTTTATTCCTGTGACCCTTTGTGCAACTTGTTTTATGGCCATAGCATACGGTTTATTTTGTAGATATTCTTTGTAACAATTAAGGAAATACATACCCTGTAGTTATTGGAGGTAGTCAAATTCATGTCAATTATATATAAAAAATTTTAGCTTCTTACACCTTTGATTTCTTTACTTATATTTGTTTGCATGAATCTACAGAGATGTTTTTCTGCCTTCTATCTACTTCTTCTGAAGAAGGGAATGACAATCCACTCCAGTATTCTTACCTGGAGAATTCCATGGACAGAGGAGCCTGGTGAGCTACAGACCATGGGGTCACAAAGAGTCGTCCTCAATTGAGCAACTAACACTTCATTTCATCTACTTTCCAATTTCTCACACCACCACAATGAATGTTATTGAACTCAGGTTTGGCTGTTTACTGCTCCAGAGCTAACCAATACTTTGAATGCCGGCAGCCCACCACCTTCTTGGGTTGTTGGTTTTCTAAATAAAGTCCTTATTCCTTGTCCTAGGTGCTTCCCTGGTAGCTCAGACGGTAAAGCGTCTGCCTACAATGCGGGAGACCCAGATTCGATCCCTGGGTCGGGAAGATCCCCTGGAGAAGGAAATGGCAACCCACTCCAGTATTCTTACCTAGAAAATCCCATGGACTGAGGATCCTGGTAGGCTACAGTCCATGGGGTGGCAAAGAGTCATACACGACTGAGCGACTTCACTTTCACTATTCCTTTTCTTAACACATTGTCTCTCAATTGACTGACCTGTTGCATTGTGTGAGAATTAATGCATCCAGAGTATGTAGAGCAGTAACTGGAATTAGCCTTCAGTGGATCACAGCTATTTATTATTCTTGTTTAATTTGAGAGAAACTATGATTCAAAGCAGGGTGGCTAAATTAGGGAAGAGCAGTGGGGTAGGTACGGAGACAGAGGATGAAGTCCTGGGGGAAAGCTGTCTCCAGGCACTCATACCTTAGAACAGCTGAGATATGGTTCTACCCTGGCAAGATGAAAAGACACAGGTGAATCTCTAACTCTGAGTTGAATTCCAAAAAAAGCATGAGTCCAGAAGGAGAAGGAAGGAAGGAAGAAAAGTCATTAATTTAAAAAATAGAATTCTTGTAATTAAATTCTGCTGATCAATCTTTCTCCTTTGCAAAACAAGTAAATTTACTCTTGGAATTATTATCACTTTATAATTTTCTCTCTTTTCAAGAGCTTCCTAAGTGGAGCTGGTGGTAAAGAACCTGCCTACTAATGCAGGAGACATAAAAGATGAGGGTTCCATCCCTGGGTTGGGAAGATTCGCTGGAGGAGTGCATGGCAACCCACTCCAGTATTCTTGCCTGGAGAATCCCATGGACAGAGGAGCCTGGAGGGCTGCTGTCCGTAGGGCTCCAAAGAGTCGGACATAACTGAAGCAGCTTAGCGTGCACTTTCTTTTTAAGCTGACACTTGAGTTAGGGGCAGGGTCTGAGCCTCATTTGTATGTGCGCCTAGTATCTGAGACAATCTCTGACAATATTAGCCTTAATAAATACAATATTAAAATAAAATAATGGAGAAACTTGGAAGAAAACAATTTTAAATATTCAACAATGGTAAGTTTAAAATTGAAGGTAAATCATTCCTAAAAAGTTTGCAACACATTTCAATAAACAAAATGTTTAAATTTCTGTCATTGAAAATAATAAACTGTTAGAAATATAAGCCACACTTGAGAAAAAGATGAATCAAATATCAATAGTGTTAATTTTTCTGGATAGAGAACCCATATCACTGAGAAAAACACCAGGACGCTAGAAATAATAGAGAATAGATAACTTCTAGAGCAGTAACAACAAGAGGCCAATAAATATGTGAGAGCTGTTCAAGAATCTTAGAAATCAAAGAAATACAGATGTTTTAATAAATGCAAAATTTAAGCTGAGTACTTGGCACTATATATCTTTGAAAAAGGATCTGGTATATGATGAAGGGGATTGTGAGGTAAACTCTTACAATTCTAAAAACAAATTATATGAAACTACCCTAATAGTATTAGCATTATAAAAATAGTAATGTCTGTATGTTAAAAAAATAATCATTCAAAAGTCGATTACACAGTCATTTCAACCATGTAAAACTACACAGACTAAAGAGGGAAAAAGGAAAAGATTTAGACAGAAAAGAAGTCTCAGAAAGATCAGAGGAGCTACAGAGGTTCCCTTCCCCCACCTTTCAGAAAGTAGACTGATATGTTTTTCTCAATGAAACACTCTTGCACACAGAGGCTTGCACACTCATTTCTGTGTTGTCAGTATTAAGAGGGTGGGTGCCAAGAGCAGGTTGTGACTCTTCTCCTCACGTGGTCCCAATCCTTTATTTTCCCCACCGCTCCTCCCCTAAACCCTCCCGCCGACACAGACACCTAGAAGTTGGCCCCTCTGAACACCCACCCGGGGCAGCCTTTCCTCTCCTCCCTTCACCTCTCCCACAGACACCAAGATGCCTGCAGCCTCGCTCCTGCACGGCTCCCCTCACACCTCTCCTCCCTCCCAGTCCTCTCGGAGCCCAGGATACTGCCCGGAAGGCACACACTCTACCACACCTCACCTCACAGCGCACACCTCACACAGTCGCCCCTCACCCTCACTGACAGATTCACACACTGTCTCCTCTGCAACAGGCTCTCCTGGTTTCTAGTGGTTCCCACTGTATTCACTCATCCTGGATTCAGTCAAGTATCTCTGTATCTGTCCATTATCTCTCTCTCTCCCACTCTCTCCCTCTGTCACAGACACAGACACACACACACACACACACTCTCACCCCGCCCACCCGGCTCTCACCTCCCCGCTGCACCGTGAAGCTCTGTCCATTTCTCTCTCTCTCTCTGTCTCACACACACTCACACACACACACACACACACACACACACACACGCACACGCACACACACACACGCACACACACACACACCGCCCACCTGGCCCTCACCTCCCCGCTGCACCGTGAAGCTCTCACCAATCCTGTAGCTGTGTCTGCACACCGCGTCCACCTCGGCTCGCGCCGCTGCAGGACGTCCTGCTGGCCGTTCCAGCGCTCGGCTTGAGGCCGCCCCAGCTCGCTCACCGCGGGGCACTCGCCCGCGTCGCTGTCGAAGCGCGCGGACTCCTGCTGGTTGGAGACATCTGACCACACTCCGCACCAGCTCCGTCCAGTTGGTGAACTAACACAGGCCCTTAAACTGGTGCACGAAATGCCCTGAGAGGAGACAGCCTCTCGGTCAGGTTGTCTGCCCCACAGCCCCACGCGGCACACGACATCATATTTGTTGAAAATTTCGGTCCCGCTGAAGCTTATGTATTTAAGAATGTGGACCCAGTGAAGAGCTGTTTTTCTAACAAAGTTAGTTTGTTCAGGACCAAGGTTTATTCATTTCTTTGCTTGCCAACCAATTGCAGTGTCATAATTTATCTTTCACATCTTCTTTCTTATTTTCTCTGTCTGTGGTCCACTCCTTCTCTACAGAAGTAAGCTACAGGTACAGACATTTTATTCCTATTCATGCTTCCGCGATTTCATTTTCTTTGTCCTAGTTCCCACAATACAAATAGGCATCAAACACTACCATTGGTCAGATGCAGAATTCTGTTTCTCCCAGAATGGGAGAAACTAAAAAAATTATATTCTCATATAGATAATTTACCAAAAATGAGCAGGTCCTCAGACTTTAAGTAGAGACCATCACCTAGAAATGATGGCAGAAGAAGGGTAGACCAGATCTACTTTACTATTCTGAAATTCTTAAATATCTGCCCGAGGCATGACAACCTTACAAAATTAAATTGTGTGAAGTTATTGTTCACTGCAGCTTGTATGGTTAACACTGTTTATCCGGTTCATGTCTCCGACTTAAGGTTTTCAGATTCAGCAAAAAAATACAGGATTCTCAGTACTTTTGATAAATTGCTGTTGTTTATTTGAAATTCAGATTTAATTGAGCGTTCTGTTTTTAATTTGGCAACCTTAGCCCAATTTGTTAATCTCAGAAGAAGGAAAATAATATTTCTTTGTATTTTTCAACCCTTGCCCATGACCGCCTGCTCATGTGAATCTACTATATGAACTCTTCAAATAATAAATACAGAATGAATGTAAATTTCTCATTTATATTGGATTTAGCAGCTCTTATAGCACCACGAAAAAGTCTCTTGATGAAAGTGAAAGAGGAGAGTGAAAAAGTTGGCTTAAGCTTAACATTCAGAAAACTAAGATCATGGCATCTGGTCCCATCACTTCATGGGAAATAGATGGGGAGACAGTGGAAACAGTGTCAGACTTTATTTTTTGGGGCTCCAAAATCACTGCAGATAGTGACTGCAGCCATGAAATTAAGACGCTTACTCCTTGGAAGGAAAGATATGACCAACCTAGATAGCATATTAAAAAGCAGAGACATTACGTTGCCAACAAAGGTCCATCTGGTCTAGGCTATGGTTTTTCCAGTGGATATGTATGGATGTGAGAGTTGGACTGTGAAAAAAGCTGAGCACTGAAAAATTGATGCTTTTGAACTATGGTATTCAAGAAGACTCTTGAGGGTCCCTTGGACTGCAAGGAGATCCAACCAGTCCATCCTAAAGGAGGTCAGTCCTGGGTGTTCATTGGAAGGACTGATGCTGAAGCTGAAACTCCAGTACTTTGGCCACCTCATGCGAAGAGTTGACTCATTGGAAAAGACTCTGATGCTGGGAGGGATTGGGGGTCAGGAGGAGAAGGGGACGACAGAGGATGAGATGGCTGGATGGCATCACCGACTCGATGGGCATGAGTTTGAGTAAACTCCAGGAACTGGTGATGGACAGGAGGCCTGGCGTGCTGCGATTCATGGGGTCACAAAGCGTCGGACATGACTGAGCGACTGAACTGAACTGATAGCACCACTGCCCCACAAATATACACATGATCAAGACACTGTATGTATGAACATCAGAAATTGTATTTATAATTCAGACACAATCAAGCCACTGTTCACTAATGGTAGTTAGAACCACAAGCTGTAGAATCAGAGTTTCTGAATTTGAACATGAACTCTTCTACTTGGCTCCATTTTACCATCCATGAGCCTTTATTCTTTACCTCTAAAACAGATTTGATGATAGTATATTCCTCACAGAATGTTATTAAGTGTGAGATTAAAGAGCAACACTTCCTAGTGCTGATCACAAAATAGGTACTCAGTAGATATATCAACATATTTTTTACTTTTATAACCCCTATGAATGTAAACTCACAAGGCCTTTCTTTCACTTACCTTGCTAAAGCAAGAAATATCTTCATCATTATTTGGAAATTGTCTTCAGCGAATTTTATCACTAATTACCATTTTGTGCAAATAAGAATATAAAATTTTATATATCATAATGCAGTATGTGTGACTATAACATAAAAAGGGTATGCTGACAGAGAAGAAAGGGAATTTCTATGTACTCATTTTAGATACGGAGAAGGCAATGGCACCCCACTCCAGTGTTCTTGCCTGGAGAATCCCAGGGATGGGGGAGCCTGGTGGGCTGCCATCTATGGGATCGCACAGAGTCGGACACGACTAAAGCGATTTAGCAGCAACAGCAGCAATGAAAAAGAAAGTTCTAAAAACTTAACACAGTAAAAAAGATAAGAAGTGTTGTTCAGGACAAAAAATGCAGATGATAGAACTACAAATTTAAAAGGATAAGGAACTACAGTGGATTAAGTAATTTAGCCATATATGTTATAAAAATGAAATAAGTTAATGTTCTGTTATTTATTTTATTTTTATAGCTAAAGTATAGTTGATTTACAATATTATATTAGTTTCAGGTGTACATAGTTGTTTAACATTTTTATATATTATGCTCTGTTCAAAGTTATAAAATAATGGCTATATTTCCCTGTGCTCTACATTGTATCCTTCTAGCTTATTTATTTTATACATAGTAGATTGTACCCCTTAGTCTTAGTCTATCTTGTCTCTCTCTGTTTCTTTCTCCTTATTGATACCCACTAGTTATTTTTCTACACAGAAAATCTGTTTCTGTTTTGTTATATTAATTCATTTTCTGTTTTTTTTTATTCTCTGCAAGTAACAGTATACAGTATATGTCTTCTTCTGTCCGGCTTATTTCACTAAACATAATACCCTTTAGGACCATTCATATTGTTGCAAACGGCAGGACTTCATTCCTTTTTAATATTCCACTGTGTATATATGTATACATACATGTAAAACACCATCTTTATTTATCTTTTGTTGTACATTTAAGTTGCTTTCTTATCTTGAATACTGTAAATAATGCTGGTGTCAACATTAGAATGCATGTATCTTTTTAAATTTGAGTTTTTGTTATTGTTGAGTTCTATGAGTTATTTATCTGTTTTGGATATTTTATGCAGATAAATGATTTGCAAATATTTCCCTCCATTTGTGTTTTTTTGCTGATGTTGACTTTTGATGTGCAGAAACTTTTTAATTTGATGTAGTTCTATTCATTTATTTTTGCTTTTGATTTTCTTTCCCAAGAAGACATGTATTATCTTAGAAATATCTTAGAAATAGAAATAGAAAAAATCTTGAAAATAGAAAGATATTAATAAGATTCATGTCAAAGAGCATACTTTCTAGGTTTTCTTCTAGGTGTTCTATGGGTTCACTTTCTATGAATATAGAAGTCTCTAATTGATTTTGAGTTGTTTTTGTGTAAGGTGTGAGAAGGTGGTTTAGTTTCATTATTTTGCATGTGGCTGTCCTGTTTCCCAACATCTTTTATTGGAGAAACTATTCTTTCTCCATTTTATATTTTTTGCTCCTTTGTTGTAAATTAATTGTCCATCTAAGTATGGGTTTATATCTGGGTTCTCTCCTCTCTTTCATAGCTATTTGTGTGTATTTCTCTGCCAATATATAGCTTTGTATTATATTTGAAATCAGGGAGTTTGTAGGGCATAGCAGTTCATTTGGAAAGACTGTATTTATTATAGGTGAAAATATTGAGAGACTTTTCCAAAATCAAAGGATGAAGGGAGAAGAGGAAGGAATCTAAAGGTGAGAGCACAATATATTCAATTTAAACTCCATAGTAACTCTGCAACTGTAAGGGTTAATTTTGAATCCATACTGGATCTGCATCTCTGACTTTAATTCTTATTTTGCTTTTCTTCTTATAGGCATACATAACAGCCTGCCTCAGGGAAGAGCCCTGCCCAGCCCCTTCGGCTTGACCCTTGGCCTAGGGTGTTTTGTTTGGCTAACAGGGAGATAGCTTGACCCTGCCCACTGTGAAGGGCTATAAGAAAATGAAGCTAACATATTTCCTGCTGGAGGCTTGCCATTCTAGGAGTATTTGCAAGAATTAAATGGTCTTTTTACTTTGTTTCCTCACCTCCACCCATCTCTGAAAAGAGTCCAACATTCGATCCCTGACAAGATAGTTATTTTCAGGCATTAGCCTGCCATCTTTTCAGTCAGCTAACTTTCCAAATAAAGTCCCAGTTTATCAGGGCTC
The DNA here is from genome assembly GCF_963930625.1 of Muntiacus reevesi. Taxonomy (NCBI): domain Eukaryota; kingdom Metazoa; phylum Chordata; class Mammalia; order Artiodactyla; family Cervidae; genus Muntiacus; species Muntiacus reevesi. Next base: position 26,765,191 of record NC_089268.1, on the reverse strand, counting down.
AGTCTCATTCAGAGGATCTGCAAGCAATCCAGTTGCTGTGGTCCAGTTCTCATTTGGAAAAACCTTGAGCAGTGTTTGTTGGGAGATCTCTACTTAGCTCCAGGTTCAGAATTTGGTTTTGGTTCTTGATTCTCCAGGTCAGTGAAATATTTGCACCTTCAGTAGAATGAATCTGAAAGGCTAGGGTTTGGCCTCTGATAAGGGATAAGACAGATGGTGGAGAGGAAATGAGATGGAGAGCAGAATAGAGGAGTATCTATTCACATGCAATAGAATTTATACATCAACATCACCCACTCCAGACTTAATGAGGATTGAGACTGGACACTGAGGATTGACATTACCCATTTCATTCATATATACTGGGATACCTGTTTCATTACCAAGAGACTAGCCTGCCTTATTCTTGGAGCCATCTTGTTTTGAAGATGTGTTCCTGAGTGAAAAACCTGAGTAAAACATGGGGGAGATGCAGCTTAAAGTGGAGGCAAAGAATGCTTGAGTCACAATGAGCTATTTCTCATTTATCTTTGAAATTCTGACTTGATTAATCTATTTCCAAAATGATCAACAGAACCTACCCCAAATCAAGGGGATCAATTCACCCTGCTTATTAATTTACATGAGAGTACATCAAGTGAAATGCCAGGCTGAATGAATCAAAACCTGGAATCAAGGTAGCCAGTAGAAATATCAGCAACCTCAGATATACAGGTGATACCACCCTAATGGCAGAGGGCAAAGAGGAACTAAAGAGCCTCCTGATGAGGGTGAAAGAAGAAAGTGGAAAAAGCTGACTTAAAACTCAGCACTCAAAAAACTAAGATCATGGCATCTGGTCCCATCACTGTATGGCAAACAGATGTTCTTCATCTTAAAGAACAAAGCGAGAGTAAAGCTGCAACCTTAGCATCAAACAAAATTTACACAAATGTACACATAATGCAGATATGACTATCAGCTTATCAGATTTCTATAAGACAATAACCTGTTTCACACATAATCAACATATGTATAATATAAATTTTGACTATGGTTGAAAACAAAATAATAGTTGCTTCTGACTATGGAGAAATTGTGTTCAAATTACCATTACTCTGAAATGAGCTTCTGAATCTACTATCCGCTCTTTAGATTTGACTTACATTTAAAGCTGACTCTTCAGAAGGAATATAAAAGCAAAACCCACTATCTGCTTATCCAATATAGTCACCTTTCTCAGAACCTATCCAACTCCTTTATACAACTGAAGTCTATGGAATTTATAAATAAATGCTGACTTACAATTAGAGTTCCCCAATGTTCTATGCAAGAGTTAAAAAATGCTAAAAAAGAAAAGTAAAAAATTACTTTTCTAGCTTGTTTCTCATCATATATTTTTGACAAGTCTGTTTCAATCATTACAGCTTGAGTTTAGTTTTCAATATCACCTTTCACATATTATTTAAATTTTATTACAAAAATATTCAAAACTGCCTCAAGTTAAAATATTAAATAAGATTTATTTGGAAAAGTTCAGCTTTCATCTTTGTCCCCTTCAACATATCCCCTCATTCTGCTGTAAAAGCAACATTAAAAAAAATCCTTCCTTTGTCTCTACTTATGAATGTAAGTAGATGATATATAGACAGATTGAATGAATGGCTTTAGTTACATGTTCTTATTATCCTCTTCTACCTTATTAAACAAAATGCTGTGTATGGTATACACACTTCTGTACATATGAAAGTGAATTTTGGAGATTACTCCATAGAAAGACAGTCTCATTTCTTTCTAAAGATGCAGAGTATTCCATTGTTGGATGTACATCACTGTATTCATATAATCCCTTTTGCTTCCCAGCATGGCCTCTGATTTATGAGAAGACCCATATGGGATTTCCCTGTGACAGACAGTAAGTTTGTAACAGAAACTGGAGGGCCTCAGAAATGCATGTTATCGACTTGTGGCTTTGTCCTGATAGACTTCTGAGAACTATTTACAGGGAAGAATGCATGCCAGTCAAAGAATCAGCACATCAATGATGTTTATTGGAGAGACAGAAAAAGATTGAAGCATTATAGCCCACTATCAGTCTAACAAAAAAATAGTTCAAGAAGTACCCTAGTTTATATAACTCTTTTAAAAAATCAGTGAAAAAGAGACAAAAAGAGCATGATTACAAAAATATTGAGGGCATCACATCCGTACAAGTTACCTGCATTTCTTACATTTGTTGTCCCAATTCTGTATCCAACAGTGTAAAGAAACTTGTCTTTGAAAATGCAGAGATGTAGGGGACCATCATGAAATGGGTTCTTTAAGGGCTTTCTCAGGAAAATGGGTTCATTAAGGGCTAGCTCAGGAAAACATGTCTAATAACAGAATGCAGAAAATCCAACAGAAAAACAAAGGAAGAAAGGAAATTTTCTAGATCCACAGGTGACCAAAATTCAGGAATATAAATAAAAACGTTATTGTGGTGTGATGTACTCTTCCCTTTATCTTTTCTTTGACTTCTTTCTTTGAAGATGTATGAAGCAGATGATTTTCACTGCGTATTTATTTGAGGGAACACATTATAAAGTAAAATGAACAGAAGATGAGCTCAGATGCACAGGAAATAGCAGAAGTTGAAAACAAAGGGACCGAGGAAGAAAGAACATAAGGTACTGGAATCAATATTGAGAACTCCCAGGTCAAAGGCTGAGGGCAGGGGGGCAGGGGTGACTGAGAAAGCCATCAAGGAGGACAGTTTCTACCGGGTCACTGAGCCAGAAGCAAATGAGATCCTGAGAAAGTACGTCATTGTGGAAGAGTTAGCGCTAAGCAGGAAACCTTTTCATGCTGTGAAGAAGGGGGGACAGAAGGTTCTTCCTTGAGTGTGACCCTCTTCACTTCAGCTCAGGAGCCCTGCAAGAGACAGAGGAGAGGGTTGTTTCCAGACATAACTCTACAGGCAGCTCCTTTTCTCCTCTCTCAGGGCAAAGTTAAGGTTAATATTAAAGTGTTAAAGTTAGAAGGGGAAAAAATTCTTAAGTTTCCTGAGCCAAAGCTACTTTAGAGCACAAGCCTTTTATTTAGTTGAAAGAAGAAGCTTTAATGTAAACTGCCTGACAAGAAGTCAGGTCCAAAGTCTTTCATTATTTCTTCCTCTGTCTTGTCACCTCTACCATCTGTTCTAGGGAGACTAATACAATTTTAAAAGACAAAAAGCATTACCTGTTGGCTGAAGTGTAGGGCGTCCTAGGAGAGACAAAAGAAGATATATACTTAAAAGATATAGAGGTTGATCCATCCCCAAAACACAATGTCCCAAGCCCCAGGGCCCCCCCCCCCAGAGATCTTCCCAACACCATAACCCACAATAGCTGATGCCAGGGTTTATATGAGGGCAAACACTGCAAGCATCTGACCCATGAAGTTTCTCTCATACCAATCCAATGCAATTAAGTCAGCCTTATTGTCTCTTCCTGCATTTGTCCTAGGATCTCCACCCCAAATCCCCATGCCTGTTAACCTTTCCTTATCTCTACAAGCCACAAACTCTTATGTTTCACCCATAAGTAACCATGGACTACAGATTTCTGGATCTCTGGGATATCAAGGTCAGTTGGGGAAATAACCTTTAGAAGAAGCCACTGATATACAGAGAACTCACTTGAGCAAAACCATATGTCTTCCTCCAAAAGTCAGTGAGGAAGCTCAGTTGCCTAAAGGCTCCTTACCTTTCTGATTCCTGAAGTAGATGAAGAGCCCCACTGCAAGGAAGAGCAGACCCAGAACAAAGCCCCCAACTCCACTCATCATCTTGCTCTGAGCAGAGTCAGATCGTGCCCCTGAGAAAAGAAGCCAGTTTTAGTCATTTTTATCCCAAATTCTCTTCTCTAATTGTGACGCTGAAATTGTGAACTAAGAGAATGAGGAAAGAAGTCTGCCCTGGAAGAATCAGAAGAATTGGCCATTTCTGGAAAAGAGATTAAAAATCACATTTAGTAGCTACTAAGTTCAGACAGTGAACTTATTTAAATATCACAGCCATGCTATTAGGTCATGCTATTAGCATGCTATTAGGTCACATGACTTCAACATCTAATGGAAGAGGAGCCAAGGACTCAATGAGGTTAAGTAGCTTGTCTAGGGTGACAGATGTAATAAAAGGCATAGCTGAGGTTGGACTCCACTCATGTCAAGCACATCCTTACACTGTAGAGGATGCATGTCTTTTCAGATCACAGTGAAGAACTCAGAGCAACAGTGTCAGAAGCCCAATCTGAGGCAGGGGACTGGTGCCCAGGGCCATGAAGTGTCCATGACTTGTGATATCACAGGAAGCTCAGAACAGGGACACCTCTTTTACCTTGTCAGGCAGAAGTGCCTCCTCAGGGGGGGTAGGTATTTGGAGAAACTATCCCAGGATATCTGTAAACTATCAGAGGATTTCTATAATAGGCTATCTCAGGGCTCTCCCAATAACCTCAGCTGAAGGACAGGAGAACAAGGAGCAAATGAACACGTAGTGAAGACACTCAAGGGACACTCATGGGAAAGCAAGCCCCCTCCATGGTGGGTGAGGAATTTATGAGATCAGAAAGCTCACTCCATTCTACTGTGATAGGGCTCGTCTGGCTGGGGTGATCCACTTGGCAGGTGTAGACCTCTCCACCCTGAGGAACTGTTTCAAGCATCACCATGGTCTGGAAGGTCCAGTCTCCATTCTGGATAAGGCCTGTGGAGATGACCCCAGCCTCCTCTTCATGGCCATTCCGGAACCACTTGACTTCAATGTGTCCTGGGTAGAAACCGTTCACGGAGCAGACCAGGAGGTTGTGGTGCTGCAAGGGCTGCGTCTTTGCAGGATACACGGTCACTGTAGGCTCCACTGGGAAAGAAAAGGTGGAGGGAATTAGTGAGGACAACAGAGTAAGTCTCCTTGGTTAGCTGCCTTTCAGCCCCCACTCTCAAGTTCAGACTGCAGCCGTGGGTAGGCCCAGTGGCACAAGAGGAATTAGTGCCATGAGCTTTATCTTTAACATTTACACACTGGACCATTAGTTTGAAAGATGTTGAGAAAATATGTGTTTTCTCATGCAGTGAAATAGTTAGTCATTGTTGAAATGTTTACACATCTTTGCAAGGCATATAGCATACTAATTAAAAGCATAATTTGTGAAGCCAGACTGCCTTGGTTCACATCTAGTTTCTACTTCTTACTAATTGTCGCTGGGAGAATTTTTACATTCCCCTGTGCCTTGACTTTCTCATCTATAAAGGAGGATAATAGTACTAACTTATCTCTTAGCATTCATTATGTGAGGATTAATATACCTAAAGTATGTGACACAATAACTGGAATTTACCCTACAATATATGTTAGCTATTATTATCCTCGTTTATTCAAAGCCATGTGGATAAATTGGGGAAAAGCAGTGGGACAGGTGTGGAGAGAAAGGATGAAATCCTGGGAAAGCTCTCTCAAGGCACTCATATCTTAGAATATCTCAGAAATGGTTCTACCCTACAAAAGATGAATGTGATTGTACTCTGTGATTAAATCTCGAGAAAAAGGTGAGTCCTGAAGGAGAGAGAAAGCCATTAATTTTTTTTTAATTTATATAAATTCTTACATATCACTGATCAACCCATCTCCTTTGCAAAATGAACATATTTACTATTGGAACTATTATTATTTTACATTTTTCTTTCTTTTTAAGCTCATATTTGAGTTCAAAACAGGATGGGAGACTCATTAATATGTATACCTAGTACCTGATACAATCCCTAACGCTAACAGGGTCAATAAAGACATTTTCTTGAAAAAATAAAATGAAATCTGAGGAAAAGACATTTTTACAATATCATAAGATGAAAGATTTCAGATTAATCTAAAGCATTTTTTCCAACCACAACACTGTGAGATAAGAAATCAATTACAGGGGGGAAAAAAACTGTAAAAACACAAACACATGGAGGCTAAACAGTATGTTACTGAATAATCAATGGATTAATGAAGAAATTAAAGAAGAAATAAAAAAATACCTAGAAACAAATGACAAGGCAAATGCAACAATCCACAACCTGTGGGACACAGCAGGAGCGGTTCTAATAGGGAAGTTTATAGCAGTACCATCTTAACTCAGAAACAAGAGAGATCCCAAATAAACAACCTAACCTTACAACTTTAGAGAAAGAAGAACAAACAAAATGCAAAGTTAGTGGAAGGAAAGAAATCATAAAGACCAAAACATAAATAGATGAAATAGAGAGGAAGAAAACCACAGCAAAGATCAATGAAACTGAAAACTGATTCTTGAGAAGACAAATAAAATTAATAAACTTTTAGCCAGACTCAAATTAATAAAAAAGGGAGGGGTGGAGAGGAGTCAAATCAATAAAATTAGAAAACAAGAAGGAAGTTACAACAGACACCACAGAATGCAAAGGATCAATCATAAGAGACTACTACAAGCAAATATTCACCAATAAAATGAGCAAACTAGAAAAAATGGGCAAATTCTTAACCTCCCTCCTGCACCCCTCCCCAACACCTTCCCTCCCTCCAGATCCACTCAGACCCCAGAGCACTGTTCCCGTCACACACACTCTTCTCTTCGTCCCACTTCACACACACACACTCCCCTCAACAGTCCCTGACAAACTCACACACTGTCTCCCCAACAACACACTGTCACAGGAACCCCAACTGCTACTTGCTCACATCCTACATATTAATACTTACCCTGGACCAGTCTGCCTCTGTCTCTGGCCCTGTCTCTCTCTGCCTCTCCCGTCTCACGAGCACACACTGACAAAATCACAGCGTCTGCTGGCAACACGCTCTCACAGGAACCCTCCTAACTTGTGCTCGCTCACAGTCCTTCACAGTCGCCCCGGACTGAGTGAAGTATCTCTGTCGCTGTCGGTCTGTTTCTCTCTCTCTGTGTCTCTTTATCTCTCTCTCCCACTCTCTCTCTCTCTCTCACACACACACACTGCCCCCCACCCCCTGGCTGCCCACCCCCGCACTCACCTCGCCGCTGCACAGCGAAACTGTCAAGAATCCCGTAGTTGTGTCTGCACACCGTGTCCACCTCGGCCCGCCTCCGCTCCAAGACGTCCTTCTGGCTGTTATAGTACTTGGCGGACGGCCGCCCCAGCTCGGTCACCGCCCGGTACTCGCCCACGTCACTGTCGAAGCGCACGTACTCTTCTCCGTTATAGATGCTTCTGACCAGGAGCCGCACCCGCTCCGTCCCGTTGGAGAAATGACACTCGCCCTTGAAATATTGCAGGTAATGTGCTGCAGAGACAGGATAGATCTGGTCACAAAAGCGGACTCCTGGGGAGAGGCTAATGAGAGATGGGGCAGGGGCGACACCCACCATTGCGGGACGCCCAGGCTCAGCTGGGGCCGCTAGGACTAGCCCTAACCCCCTCACTGGCTCCACGGGCACCCCAACTACCAGCACGCCTTGAGTTCTTTCATCTTCACTCTAATGACGGAGGCTACGGGAGGCCAGGGGAAATCTCTCTCATCCAAGCCTTTCCCGACCTAGTCCAGCTTCCATGCTTGGCTGGAGCCCTCTATGTCTGAGTCCTCTAAGCCCGAGGACTTAAAGGATTTACCCCTTCACCACCTCTTCCTAGAAGCCTCCACCAGAAAACCAGCACTCTCCCGTCATCCTACAGCTCTTTCAACAGTTCCTTAAACATGTTCAGTACTCTTGCCTGGAAAATCCCATGGACGGAGGGGCCTGGTGGGCTGCAGTCCATGGGGTCGCTAAGAGTCAGACATGACTGAGCGACTTCACTTTCACTTTTCACTTTCCTGCATTAGAGAAGGAAATGGCAACCCACTCCAGTGTTCTTGCCTGCAGAATCCCAGGGATGGGGGAGCCTGGTGGGCTACCGTCTATGGGGTCGCACAGAGTCGGACATGACTGAAGCGACTTAGCAGCAGCAGCAGCAAACATGTTCACCTCATTTTGCAAATGTTTGGCCAGGGCTGACCTTGCCACAGGCCTGTGCTACTCTCTGAGAATCCAAAGAAACAAAAACAGACATGTCCCCTCCAATCATGGAACCTAAATTTTAGTGAAAATGACAGGCAAAATTAAACCATAAAAGAATTTATACAAGAGTGAGAAATATCAGAAGTGTTAGAGTTCTGTAACAATTATAGGATGGCCTAAATTATATTAGGTGCCAAAAAGTGGTCTCTAAGAGTGACATTTAATGTAACATGAAAGGCTAAGTTGGCGTGCACTGAGGGAGGAAACTGGGGGTTTGTGCACATGTTCAGGGTAAAAGGGAGATGCATTTCATATGTCTGTATTTTGTACATGTACAAAAGCTTGGAAGAAGTGATGGACTTCTTTAAATAACTGGAAAAAATATTTCATTGAAGTGCAGAGAGTGAGAGGGAGGAGGTAAAAGACTATACAGGAGAAATCAAGTACTTGAGCCAGTTACTTAAAAGTCCTGTAGGTGATGTTAGGATTTTGACTTTATACTACATGTAAGGAGAACTACTGAGGAGCTTTAAGGAAATTAAAACCATAACCCTAATACAGTGCTACAATCTCTTTTTTGTATTTTCAAATTAAGAAAGCTCAGAAAAGCAGATTTTTTTAAAATTGGTGACAAATCTCAATTGGCAAATCTGACTTGATGAGTTAAGGGGTCAAATATGGCTCTGAGGGTTGGGGTGGGGTCTGTTCGGTACATGGTAGGCTGTCTAGCAGCATTCTGTGGCCCCTACACAGTGGATGTCAGAAGAAACCCTCAGTGTAACAACCAACAATGGCTCCAGATATTTCCAAACATTTAGGAGTCAAGGAGTAGGGGTAAGGAGTGGAGGTCTGTGACCAGATAAGCTCCACCGGTATAAACCATCTGAAAAAATCTACACTGCAAAAACCACTGGCAATTTTGGAGCAGCTGAGAATTACATTGAAAGTTTTGCCAATAGTCTGTCTTGGCCCTACATCAAATCTATACTTTTTAAGAATCCAGTCCCAGTGGAGAGTTACTTTTCCAGTAAAACACATTTATTCAGTACAAAGCCTTATTTGTTTCCCTCACCAACAAATTACAAAGTCATGTAATTTATCCTTCACATCATCTTTCTTCTTAATTTCTCTGCCACTGGCCCACTACTTGTCTATTGTATAGGAGTAAACTACAGTCACAGACATTTTATTCCCATTCAAAGCCCCAAATAATTCATTTTCTAACTTTGTCTCCTATTCCCAATAATACCAGTAGGCATTAAATTATCAGCCTTGGTCAAACAGAGAATTCTTATTTCTTAGTCAAGTCCCTTTGGAAAGGAAGAAAGTAAGGGAGAAAATGACCTCATTTAGATAGTTAACAAGAAATGAGCAATTCTTCAGACTCTGAGAAGAGACCTTCACTTATAAATGATGGCGGAAAGTGCACTGTAAATCAGATCAAGTCTATCTTAATATTCAGAAATTCTCTAATACCTTCTTGTCAATGACAAAGTTAAAAAATAAAACTATGTGAAGTCAATTTTTTTTTTATGGTAGCTTATATGGTTAGCACTGTTACTGCAACTCATGTGCCCAATTTAAGGTTGCCAATTTAGTAAATTAAAATATAGGTTTCCCAGTTAAATTTGTATTTCAGAAATTATTGTTGTTTAGCTGAAATTTAAATTTAACTGGATCCTATGTTATATTTGGCAGCCTTAGCCCAACTTGCTAACAAACTTTCAGAAGGAGTACATTTAATACTTCTTTTTCTTCTTCTTCACATGCCCATGACAGAATGCACATAGTGCAAACCCCTATGAAACTTGTAAAATAAATGCAAAATTAATGAATATTCCTCCTATTTATTGCTTCTAGTACCCTTTCTAGTGCTGTTCCTATTATAAGTACTCAATAAATACATTGCCATTTTGTTTTTGTTTTGGTTTTTTTTATGGTTAATAAGAGGATTCCTTCATTTCAGAGGAGGCTGGATTGGATGGTCCCTGTGTTACATCCAGAAATACATTGCCATTTTAATTTTATAAACCCTATGAATGTAAGCTCACAAGATCTATTTGTTTACTTTCTAAAGCAAATGATATCTTCATAATCATTTGGCTATTGTCTTCAATTAATTTTATCACTAATTACCATTTTTAGCACAAAAGAGCAGAAACATTGCTTTCTATAAAATAAATATATATATATATGAATCTAACACAAATAGAGTATGCAGACATAAAAGAAAAGGAATTTCCATAAACTCAGCTTCACACAATATAATCTGGGCTCTAGCAGCAGCTATGTGACACTGGGTACATTATTGAAACTATCTGAATATTAGATTCCATGAAAGTGAAAGTGAAGTCGCTCACTCGTGACCAACTCTTTGCAACCCCATGGACTGTAGTCTACCAGGCTCTTCCGTCCATGGAATTTTCCAGGCAAAAGTACTGGAGTGGGTTGCCATTTCCTTCTCCAGGGGATCTTCCTGACCCAGGGATTGAACCTGGGTCTCCTGCATTGCAGGCAGATACTTTACCATCTGAGCGACCAGGGAAACCCTAGATATATTTTAATTGCTACAGATTTGATAGGATAGTTATAAGAATTATATACTGAAATTTATGGGCCTGGTATGTAACAACTATGAAGTGTTTTGATGTTCCATGCTGATAGAGATTGGGTTGTTTCGTTTGTTACTCCATCCTCATCAGCTAGGAGAATAACTGTTGTACTCTAGGTCACTAATAAATATAAGGTTGTATGAATCAATGATTTTTTCCATAACCAGTCACCCCTGCATACATACAAGGGCATGCTAGTGTTTTTTGCTGGTGACTGAACCTCTCTGGTTCTCAAGTCCTCCCAGCATTTCTTCAGGTTCTTTTATTCTTATACTTTAGGTCCAGCTTACTCTGTTTCTAGGGCACAGTCTCCCCCTGATTTAAGCTACTCAAATGTGGCATCTGTAATCCATCCCTCACTCTTCAGCTCTCCTTCTTTCTTCAAAGTGTCCAATCTAGCTCCTGTCTTGTATGTTCTGTTGACTGTAAGCATCAAGTCCGCCAAACCCAGTGCTGACTGCTCTGTCCTGTTCTCACTTAACCCTCCTTAGTCAAACTCACCACAACTGCCACTCCTTCCCTTCCTGAAAAATCTATTTTCTTCACGTGCGTGCATCACATTCCCTTGGTTTTCCCCAACATCAACAGTACCCCTTCCCAGGCTCTTTTACAGGCTCATGAGCCCTTGGCCCTCTGGACACGGCCCTTGCTCTCTTTTTCTGATCTACACACACTCTCTCTTTCCCCTACTTTCTTATATTTTAACATAGTGCCTATGTCAATGACCCTGACACGCATACCTTCGGCTCTGGCCCCCTTTGAATTCCAATTTGATGTTTTCGACTGACATCTTGAAGGCTCCACATACATGTTAGTAAATTATTTCAAACTTAACATAAACAAAACTTATGCTTCTATCCACCCACTTCAAATTAGTTCCTTTCAAAACTTTTCCTAATTCAATAAACAGCACCACCACGTGACTTTCCTCCTAATCCCTCAGTGCTGTGCTGTGCTCAAGTCGGGTCTGACTCTTTGTGACCCCATGGACTGTAGCCTGCCAGGCTCCTCTGTTCACGGAATTCCCCAGGCAAGAATACTGAGTCGGTTACCATTTCCTCCTCCAGGCGACCTTCCTGACTAGGGATCAAACCCAAGTCTCTTACATCTCTTACATCTCCTGAATTTGCAGGTAGATTCTTTATCACTAGCGCCACCTGGGAAGCAATCCCTCAGTAGCATTCACGTATCTTTTTAAAGAAAATGTAAATGTTTTACCACAGCCATCAGGACCTAATATGATTTGTCCCCTGACTTCATCTTCACCTTATCTTATTCCACATGCCAACTTGCTTTCTATGCTTCAGCCACTTTCTTGCCTTCTTTTTGTCCCTTTAGAAAATCAGCTATCTTCCTCACTTCATTCTTTCCCTGTTTCCTTACATCCTTCACAGGACTGGCTTTCCATCATTCATATTTTAACTAAATGTCATTTTCACTAGCCACCTGAACTGAAATCAGGTGAATGCAATTCTCATTGTTCCATGACCCTGACATATTTTTTTCAGAGCATTTATTTGTCTCTGAAATGTTTTTCCTTTGTTAAAGTTTATTGGGTTGTTTTCTTTCTCTCCTGTCTCCATGATAGCAGGGGTCTTTTCTTCCCTATTCAAATAGAATTTTCTAGGCCTAGAACAGAGCCCAATATATAATAGCTGTTCAGGAAAAAAAAAAAAAAAACAGATTTTTGGTCTAAACAAAAAACCCTGAGTTTTGGAAGTTGATTTTTGTGGGGATCCTGGAAAGCATCCAGAAGGGGCTCCAGCTCCAACACTTTTATTCTGATGACACATTAAATTCCTTCTACCTTCTATGACAAATTCAGACAAACTTCCTCTTTCTCCTCCCACTAGTTGTAAGAAACATTCAAAGTTAAGTAAAAGGTGATATTTAAGAAAGAAAGAAATTTTCACTAAATTTCATCTCATCTAATGGACTGTTATAGCGTTGATAGTCTGTGTAAACTTGGGGATTTTCAATAATGGTGATGACATAACTGGAAAAGGAGTAGGGAATAACTGGAAAGATTTATTAACATGAATAATCAAGGAACAGAGACTACATGATAAATGAAGCTATGAAATTTGAGGCCAAGACCTCAATAGGCCAATGAACCCTCTTGACTTGCTTTTTGACTTTCAACCCTATGGGATAGAAACAACCTTCATACTCTGTACCCTGCTCAGGGTTTATAGTTTGAACAATATTATATGGCTGATATTTGATTGCTGTTGACTTAAAAAAACAGAATTTTATATAATCTATGCTCCACTAGTTAAATCTTTTCTCATGGGTTCAGGGCAGAGAATGGGGAGACGCAGGAGAAACTGATTGTGCAGAAAGATTCAAAATAGATTCACGGTGAATACTAACCTGTGTCAGGTTTTCAGAATATATGTGAATTCTTTAAGTGTCACAGGACATCCCATAAAGTGCTCCTTATCTATAGAGTCATTCCAAGTACTAAGAATCTCTGCTTAAGCTTTAGGGTGCTTTCCACAGAATAGAGAGAAAAACCAACCCCAACTTTTGTCAGAGGACTTCCATACAGGGACACAATCCTTATAAACACTGGAGCTCCAGAGAAAGGAAATGGCTTAATGGGGAGAGATCTTTTGATATATTCTTACATATTAAGGAAAGACAGCATAGGTCCTATTGAGGACACAACACAGGATCTTCTAGGAGAGATCTTTCTAATTCCTTTTGAATCCACAAAACATTTTTGGTGAAATTTTTTGGCATGCATGCTAAATCGCTTCAGTCTGTCCCTTTGCAACCCCATGGACTGTAGCCCACCAGGCTCTTCCATCCACGGGATTCTCCAGGCAAGAATACTGGAATGGGTTGCCCTTCCTTCTCCAGGGGATCTTACCAACCCAGGAATCAAACCCCATATCTTATGTCTCTTGCATTGACAGGCAGGTTCTCTATCACTAGCGCCACCCAGGAAACCCTTTTTTGGCACAACTGGTGGCTAAGACCATAAAGAGTTCGCCTGCAATGTGGGAGATCCGGGTTCGATCCCTGGGTCAGAAAGATCCCCTGGAGACAGAAATGGGTACCCACTGCAGTATTCTTGCCTGAAGAATCCCATGGACAGAAGAGCCTGGTGGGCTACAGTCCATGGGGTCACAAAGAATCAGACACGACTGAGTGACTCACACACACAATAAATAAAGGAAACTGCTGTATGAGGAATTATTTTGACATTCTTATTTATAAATCTTAAGACCCTAAGAGAATTGAATGCAAGGCTGGATAGGTTTTATTGGAGGAGAGTTGAAAAGAAATGGTTCATATATATGGCGGCAACTTATACAACTCTCATTAAGTGGGCAAGCACCCAGGCTCCTTTACTGTGGAAAGAACTGAGGATCCATATGATAAAGACAGGTGATCAATAAGAATATATCACAATTTTTAAGGGACCTGGCCTGGATATAGTGACAAAGCTAACTACGTTCCTCAACCCACACCCCACGATAGGTCACCATCCAAGGTATATACTTACGTCGGGTCTCCCTGGCCCAGGCCAAGGGAGGGCTCAGCACCATTAGCATCACTGTCAGAACTGCCATCCGGGAGGCTCCAGAGAAATACAGGCACACCATGCTGGAGAACAGCAGAGGACAGAGAGTGAGAGGAGCAGGCAAGTCCCTCTCAAATGGGTACTGTGACCCTCCTCCACCCACATCCAACCAACGGACTCATTTGCTCCTGGATTGGGTGAGCCCAGTTTAGGCAACCAATCAACATCGGAGGCAAACAGCATCATCAGTTGCTGGTCAGAGATTCAATATGAAGCTCCTCTTCTGAAACTTAGAATTTTCTCCGCTGAAAGGATTGTTTTAATTTAGTACTTTAAAGTTTGACCCAGTTGCATATGAAATATTTTAACTGGGCCCCTATTGTGATCTAGCTTTGTGCTGGTCAGTGATGGTCACACATTTGTGTCTTCAGGAGCCTTCATTCCTCTCACTTGAAAACAGCTGTTCTGACAAATGCATGTGAGTGTGTTAGGAGATGAGGAGGTGGAGAGAAAATGATTGCAATTGAAGATCTTTAATTTGGTCCTACTTGCACTGTAACTTAGTGGTGCAAATTTGGGGAAATTACTTAAACTTTCATAAATGAGGGCTCCCTTTGTGGCTCAGCTGGTAAAGAATCCACCTGCAATGTGGGAGACCTGGGTTCGATCCCTGGGTTTGGAAGATCCCCTGGAGAAGGAAAAGGTTACCCACTCCAGTATTCTGGCGTGGAGAATTCGTCTATACAGTCCATGGGGTCGCAAAGATTGGAACACGACTGAGAGACATTCACTTTCACTTTTCACTTTCTCATAATTGGAAAGAAGTCACTTCAGTCTTTCAGGAATTTCAATACTTAAAAGTGCTATGATTCTGTGAACACCTCAAGAAATAGTATTCCTGGTAACAGATGACATTACAGAATTATAATTGTTGATTGGAGACTATATAGTCTGTACCTCCTGACAAGTAGGGGTGTCTCTGATACACAAAAGGAAATTTTAAAGTTAGTCAATAACTTAACTGGAATGAAAAGATCTTTCAAGTGATGCTGTCACTGAGTTTAGTGGCATCGCCAGAATATTCATCTAATTATGCTATGGCAAACTATCCACCTCTTTATTAGGTACAAATACAGGTCTAATTGTTTTTCAAAACTCCACTTAGATTTTCCACTAGCAACTGCCCAAGTGATTTCAGGTGTATATCTGGAATGTTGTCTGTTTTATTCAATATACACAATAAAATATTTCAGCAGTTATTTCACTTGTAGTCCATCCTCATAAACAAGTTTCTACCCTCAAAAGGTAAGTTTATTAGTAATGATTCTCCCTCAATGGGAAAGGACATCTCTTCCTCCATGGTGTATCTGTCAAAAAAAAATCAATCTTTCAATACTGTAGAGCAATTTTGAGAGCACTGAAGTAAATGATCCTCAATAATTATTGCTAGCATCCATTTTTAAGTCATGTTCATTTCATGTGTTACACAACCAAGGTAAAGAAAGAAAACTTGGTGCTATTTAAAAGCCATCCAGAGATGCTAAAGGCGAGCCAGGAGCGAAAGATGCTTGTCAGTCTCTGTAGCTCAGAATTTGGAACCTGATCTTGAAAAAAACTTTCAGGAGAGAGAGGAGTTCAGTAAATTATTAAAATAAGAATGAAGTGGCTGGTTAATTTTAAAAAAATTATCTAAACCATGCCTACATTAATAACAAGAGAAAAATGCTTTTTAATAATCACAGCAGAAGATAACATAATGGCTACTCAAAATACTAAGCTTCTCCAGGAATGACAATTACTTGTTGCTTTTTACTGAATAAAAGTTCTAAGCTATGGAAAATGCAAAAACATGAGAAGAATCAGTCCTACCAGATTGTTTCTGCCATCTAAGCAAAATACATAGCAGTTGGTTTATTTTCCTTTCAGAACAGGAATTAAACACTAAAAGTTTTTAGCTGTCTACATTTCCTTCAATGCTTTTGCTTTTATTAATTACAATATCTCTAGTCTTGACTGTATTTTTTTTCATCTATTATATGATTTTATAGCCATGTGAATTCCCACCATCCAAAACAATTCCTTGTTATGTTCCTGTATGGACAATTCACTGCAATGTTTACCTAGATAGGCTTCTAAGGGTGTCTCTGGTTGCCGCTTTCTATTAGTTAAGGTAGAGTCATCACATGATAACGATTCAAACTGTTAAGTGAATTGTAATATTCTGAATAGTTTAGAGAAGACTCTTGAGAGTCCCTTGGACTGTAAGGAGATCAAACCAGTCAATCCTAAAGGAAAACATTGGAATATTGATTTGGAAGGACTGAATATTCTTTGGAATATTGAATGCTGAAGCTGAAGCTCCAATCTTTGGCCACCTGATACGAAGAACTGACTCATTGGGAAAGACCCTGATGCTGGGAAAGATTGAAGGCAGGAAGAAAAGGGGATGACAGAGGATAAGATGGTTGGATGGCATCACCAGCTCAGTGAACATGAGTTTGAGCAAGCCCCGGGAGTTGGTGATGGTCAGGGAAGCCTGGCGTGCTTCCCCAGTCCATGGGGTCGCAAAGAGTCAGACATGACTGAGCAACTAAACTGAACTGAAATGAGATAGTTTCAAGAATGTTTGAGGAGGCCTTGAAATATTGGGAGTAACTCATGGCATGTATGAATCTTCAGCACACCTCTGGCGAATCACTGGCATAGTATCACCTGTCAAGCCTAAATATAAAATGTCTTGGGAATGTATACAGAGATTGAAGCCCCCTTGGCCACTAGAGTTAAGAGATCAAAAGGTATCCCTGAATGGCAGCCACAAAAAATAAATAAAGAAGCAGATGAAAAACCAGACACTTGTAAGAGTGTCCCTCTGAGAGACACCGGTGCTCTGGGGTGGCACAGGAAGAGCACAAAGACAGCCCCTGCCTTCTGGGGTCCCTGGAAAAGTTTACAGTTAGCCCTTGGCTGTGTGTTTAATCAGAACCCTGCCCTTCAGGCTGCAAGTATAATAAATTAGAAGTTTCCTTCACAGAAAGACTGAGCTCCTGGGTCTGTTGTCTCTTTTTGTGCCCTAAGGGTGGGGGCTATTTAAGAAATCTTTCTCTGTTGGTTATAGTCCTGCAGGACCTGTGAGCGTAAACCCTGACAGCCACCAGAACCAGTTAATCTGGAGGGGTCCCCTGGTCACAGTTGCACAAACCAGGGCACCAGTCATACAAGCAGGAGCACCAGACATGTGTAAGAGCCCCACTCTGGGAGACGCTGGATCTGTGGAGTGTGACAGACGGAGAGCATGAAGTTGGCACCTGCAAAGCGGAAAATAAAAAGATGGTGCCCACCAGCTTTAGCAAGGCAGATCAAGAGCACAGAGATGATGCTTGTCAGTTGAAATGTGAAGTAGCATTCACCAAGGGGAAAAAATTTGGAGTAAAATCTATAATAAAATAAAATAGTGCCTGCCACCTTTAGCAAGGCAGAGGGAGAGGTCAAAATGTTGCCTGCTCTTGCCTATGTCTCTAGAGAGGATCCCAGGTCAATACTCTAAGATTGAATATCTTTTGCACAGGGGCACTTTTCAATGTCTGCTAAGGTGTTGGTGCCTGGAGCAAATGAATCTGCCCTTTAAGAGTCTCTTTTCACCTCTCCACTAGTATGGGAGAATAGAGACAAGAGATCAATCTCAAGACATTCTGAAACAGATAATTCTATATCAGAATTATGTTTTGATGAGACTTTTTCAGATACATTGAGGAGTCGGGGAAAGTAGAATAAAGGACATCCAAAAAACCAAACACCCTAAATCCAGAAAATGTTTTGTGATTAATAAGAAATTATGAAATGAGGAGCACTGGGGATAATCTGGGAGATGATCCTGGGACTGGTTAACCTTTGGTCACTAGTCAGTTTATCCTTTCATTTTCTAGGAAGAAATATCTGTCTCTACATAGGAGAAATTGTTGGAGTCACACAGATTGGCAGTAATAAGCAGTAATTTGGTGAAAAGACAATTTTGTGGGATTGTCCCTCTTTCACTTATTTCCAAATGTCATATCCTCACAGTCAGAAAAATATTCTGATGCCTATCCCTCATATCTTTTCCCTGCAATGACGTTAATCATTCATCACCATTTGGTACATTTTAGTTGAGAACCTACCACATGTACAAGTACATTATACATGCAATCTAGTTAGGTAGGTAGGGTTAGTCAGTAAGTCATGTCCGACTGTTGCAACCCCATGAACTGTGTAGCCCTCCAGGCTCCTCTGTCCACGGGATTTCCCTGGCAAGAATACTGGAGTGGGTTGCCATTTCCTTCTCCAGGGGATCTGCCTGACCCGGGTCTCCTGCATTGCAGGCAGGCTCTTCACTAACTGAGCCACCAGGGAAGCCCTTGTTGGGGGTATTCAATTCACAATATTTTTTGAGTGCTTCCTATATGCATAGAATTCTTCTAATGCTAAGGCTTAAAATGTACACATGACTTAGATTCTACTTTTAAAAAGATTAAAACCCATAGTAAAGATAGATATATAAAACATTTTTTTTAATGTGACAAAACCTACCATAGACACATCTGTTAAAAAATAAGCAAAACACATCTTGGTGATGTTAATTTTCAAGATAAAACAAAATAATTAAAAATAAGTAAAGACATAATTTACAACAAAAAGGAAGTATTTGTAGAGATGTGAGTTCTGGAGGAAGTGAGACTTAGAACATAGAGGAAGGGGTTATGTTTCAGGTTGTCTAGAGACATCTGGGGATTAGGAACCACAGTGAAATCATGTGTGTAGGGGGAGGGATGGTCAGGAGGTGGTAAATAGTGAGGAGTCCTTTTGACAGAATTAAAATTTCTTCCTTAGTAACATTGGGCGATCAGAGCCGATATGCAAAGTTTAAACTATCCTAGGTAAGGCATTGAAAAAATATAAAGAAGTTACATTGTTTAGAAAGGAAGGAATGAGATTAGAAAAAATATTAACTAGGAAAACATTTAGCAGTCCAAGGTTAGTTATGATGAGTTGGGCAAAGAGATTAGTGTGATGACAGTGGGAATACACAGTAGGAATATGATGCATTTTTGGACTTCCAGGCATGTATTACAACTAATATTTGATAAAAAAGGGAGGAACCTGAGGTCTTTCATAAGTGTCTCTTATTTGCTTTTGGAGACAGCACCCAAAAGATCATTCCTCATATTAGTCTGGGTGTTGGTTCTTTCCTTCTGAGTAAGTCACTTTGGAGAAATATAAAGAGAAAGAGAAAGATTTTTCTGGAAAAACCACATCCTTTCTCAGTTAACTGGCTTTTTATATATATAACCAATGGAGATGAAGAATGAGGCAGCATCACTTATCTCCAGCAGATACTAAGATACATACAACCACTTATTTAAAGTCTTGGGTAGAAATTAGGAAAGGATGGGATGACTAAGTTAGATGTTGATAATAAAAACCAAAAATATCCTGGACATGGTTAGGTGGTTGTCAAGGAAAGAGGGTTTGCAGAGTAAAGCAAAGTGTGGAGTGAAGACTGGAGGAGATAGGCATTTAGAATGATAGAGACATGATGCCTGACTTTTCAAGCTATGTGAGAAGTCCCTGCCTATGATTTAAAAGCACGAATAAAAAGCTATGAGTTGGTATCTCCGCACTATTCCTAGCCTAGAAGAGATGGGGACTGTGAATGAGGTCTACTGTCCCAACTCTGGTTTCACAGACAAATGAAGGGAAAATCAAATAACAAATCATCATTTATTTTCTACAAGGCACTGAGTTATGTACTTCCAGAAGCTTTAGTTCATTTAGTTCTCATCATAACCTTGAAATAGCTGTTTCATATCACATTATATTTTCAGTTAACTGCAAATCTATCACAGGTCTTGTTACAGTGCATTATATCAAAAGTAGGTAGGCTCTGAGCTCCTAGGAACAAGATCTGTAGGTCCCATTCATGCTGGCAATGCCAGCACCTTGAAGAATGTGTGTGTGTGCTAAGTGTATGCTAAGTGTGTGCTAAGTCACTTCAGTCATGAGTGACTCTTTGTGCCCCTTTGGACTGCAGCCCACCAAGCTCCTCTGTCCAGGGGATTCTCCAGGCAAGAGTACTGGAGGGGGTTACCATGACCTCCTCCAGGGGATATTCCTGACCCGGGTGTCAAACCCGAGTCTCCTATGTCTCCTGCACTGGCAGACAGTTTCTTTACCTTGAAGCCTTGAAGAATACTTTGCTCAATTTTCAACACTAATACACTTTTACTAATTTATAGCTTCCAGAGAAAGAATCTTCCTTTCTTTTTGAAATCATGATAGAAATCATTTACTCCTACTATCACGTTTGAAAAATAGTATAAAATGTTATTTGCAGATTTGTTATAAAGATTAAATGAGATAATTGAAAAATGCTTAATCGGGACCTGGAACTACTGATTTCTCTTCCCATCATTGTCCCTGCACTTTCTCATGATAACCAGCAGGTGGAGAGATAGCCCTTAACACCTCTCTCCCCTTTCCGTCTTCTCCCCACCACAGAGATTAAATTTTTACCCAGTGAGATACTAGTATCAGAGTAATTTCCTTTCCACTTAATCCCATCCAGGGGCTTTCCAGAGATGCTCGAAAAGAAACAGATATCTTGATTACAGCACTCTGCATGTGTGTGTGTGGGGGGGGGGGGGGTGTACACGCGCATGCTAAGTCACTTCAGTTGTGCCCAACTCTTTGTGACCCCATGGACTGTAGCCCGCCAGGCTCCTCTGTCCATGGAATTTTCCTGGCAAGAATACTGGAGTGGGTTGCCATGCCCTCCTCCAAGGGATCTTCCTGACCTAGGAATAGAGTCCGTGTCTTTTACATCTCCCCAATTGGCAGGCAAGCAGTTAGCGCCACCTGGGAAGCCCTTATAGCGCTCTACACCTATCTAAATCATGCTTAAAACCGAAAGGGGAGAGTTCTTGGCAATCCACATAGGTCATATCCTGTTTCTTTTCACAAACTCCTTTCAGCACATAACTCATAACTTGTCCCTTTCTCGCAGAATCTTGAAACCAGACTAATACTAGGACTATTGCAATAGCATTATTTTGTCTGTCTTCTCTTATCCCACACTGTTCTTCAATGTGGACATTCATTCCAGTCAATCAGGGCTTCTCCTTAAATTACATTACCCCTCATTCCTCCAGTACTTCCAACCCCTGAGCCAGTACTATTTTTGCTTGTGTGATTCATGGTTATTTATTTTTCCTTGCTGTTCTGAACCATATCTTTTCAAAGACAGCATCTACAGGCTCAGCACTCAAACCCAGAATCTGCCTCATCCTTTCATTCAGGTCCAGGTTAATTCCTTTTTAGGAAGGTATTAGAGCTTTTCACATTGAGGTATTTTAAGAAAGAAAAGCATTTCCAGAAATCCCCATCCCTTCGAACTTTGTCTTTAACCAATAGGAAAAGAAAATGAAGCAGCATCACTCGTCTCTATGCAGATGAATCTTTTAAGAAGGTCTAATCTGATCCCAGGTCTTGGGGAGAAGGTGGAGAAGGGATGGAATGACTAATATATGATGAGAGGAGTGGCTGACAACCTAGTGTCATAGGGAAATAATAATATTCCATGTTTAAGAACCAAGAAGCCACATTTTGTAGTTTGAAGCAGAGTATGTGGTATTTAAGTTCTGGGCTTCCCAGGTGGCTCAGTGGTAAAGAATCTGCCTCCCAATGCTGGAGATGCAAGAGATGCGGGTTTGATCCCTGGGTCAGGAAGATCCCCTGGAAAAGGGCATGGCAAGAACACTTTAGTATTTCTGCCTGGAAAATCCTATGGACAGAGGAGGCTGGCAGGCTATACTCCATGAGGTCGCAGACTGAGCATATATACACATTTTTTGTACATCTGTGGGAAGTCCCTGCTCAGGTTTTAAAGAGGAGGAAACAGTTATGACGCTGAACTTTCCCTGCTTCTGATGTATACGTACCTGTGGTGGACAAGATGGAAATTGTGAAAAAGTCCACAACCCCACCTGCTGCTTGTCACAGGACGATTTGAGTGAAAGTTGCATTACCACATGCTGATGATTTAGCTCTAGAGAAGCAGCGCTTCCAGATGTATTCTCTCTCTCTATTAATCATCATGACAGTCTTGCATTTTTCTTAACTGCTGAATCTGTAGCACCCAGAATAGTTCTTAGCATGCAATAACTAGCTAGGCAAATAATCAATAAATGAATAAGAGACTAAGAATGACTGAATTTAAGAAACATACTATTATATATTTATTATATAATAATAAATCATATATAAAAAGACTTCATATATGACTTCTTTATATAAAAAGAACTCATGATTATTAGGATCCAAATTTAGTTCTGTGTAAGTTCAAAAATCCAGAAAATATTAGTTTTTCTGAGATCAGAATATTATCTGCAATAAAAATTGAGTGGACCTTCATTCTATGCATTTCACACACCTCAATTTAATATTTCCTCTTCTAAAAGTCCTCCTTACAGAGCAACATTTCACTTGATCAGAGAACTCTGGAGCTCAGTTAGTGAATATGCATCAAAGGGTGGGAAAAGCAGTTTTGATTGTCATAAAGTTGGAATGCTGGGGCTTGATCTGTAGCCTTGTCCAATGACATACTCTTTTGAGCTTCTAATTCTTCATCACTTACATCGAGAGACTGAATTACATCATTTCCCATGTTAACACCCAACTGATTCCTGGAACATGAGAAATGTTAAAAAACACTGAACTTTTATTCCACTGTCACTGATCGTTTCAGTAACTGAAAATAATTACAGAAAGGTACTCTCAGAGCAGTAGAGGTTGCAGTGAAAGAAAACTGGGAGTTACTTTTCATGAATCTAATGAAGATATAGCCTAAACTAAAGGTTGACTAGTTTGCAACTAAAAATCAGAGAATAAGACAGTTGAGAGGTGCCCTCTTGGAGTCAGAACAAATATCAAACACCGACCTCAGAAGCTATCCCACAGAAGTCACAACTTTATTGGATTTCTTTGTAGAGAAATTTATGCCCCAGGGCACTGTTGAAATCAATGACTGTTAGAGCATCTCAATATATTTGATTAAAATACAATTATTAATGGATCAGAAAAGAGAAACAGACAACAATGTAACAAGAGTAGGAGACTTCAATAACCCACTTTCAACAATAAATAAATAATCATATAAAAATTAATAAGAAAAAAAACAGACTTTAATGACAATTTAAGTTAAATGGTCCTAATGGACATAAACAGAACATTCAAAAGCAGCAGAATACATGTTCTTCTCAAGCACACACAGAACATTCTCCAGGGTAGACCATATGTTTAGGTCACAAAGCAAGTCTTAAATTTTCACTCTGACCAAAATGGTATGAAACAAGTATAAATAAGAGAGTGAGATTGGTCCAGGGACAGGCAAATAGACACAAACAAGGCCCAGAACCAAGCCATTTATACTGGAGTCAGCACTGGAATTCACTTAGGAAATAGAGCAGTTTTTCATATACCATCCTGTGAGATTTGGTCACAGAGGGAACACTCAACATTAGACCCAGACCACATAACAAAAGTCAATGCCATGCAGAATAAATACTTAAATGTGAAGAAGAAAAATGTTTAACTTCCAGTGGAAAAAATTAGAAGTTTACTTTTATGAGCTTAGGTAAAGAAGCATTTCTTAACAGGAACACAATGGCAAAAACATTATAAAATATTGATAAATTGAGTTTATTACATGCTTCTTTAAATTATATCAACTATAAGGCAGTTTTTGAAATATGTAACAAATAGGGAGAAATCATTTTAATACATAGAACTTATATAGAAAATCGAGATTGAAAAACCTGAACTCTAAATCCTGTAAACTTATTTCTATCTAGATACATGTCTACTTTCATATTTATAAAAATAATAAGAAACAATATCACTGGAAGGGCTAGAGTTAGATTATAAAAAGGAAATATAGCAGTCCAATACACATGTGAGGATTCACAACCTTATTAGTAATCAGTAAAATACATCCTGAAAGCAGCAAGAGGCACCATTTAATACTCAAGAGAGGGACAAAATGAAAAAGTCTGAAAATACCAACTACTGGCAAGAAAGTCCATTATGAGATTAGTTATACATCGGTAGTGGAGGTGTAAATTCATACAGCTAGCAGTTAAATGTAGTAAAGGTATAAATGCAGATACAAAGCACAGAAATTCTGCCCTTAAATATGCTGCAAAGAACTTTACACACAGACCAGGAGACCTGCCAGGATGTTCAGAGAGGCAAAGATGATAATAGCACATGAAAAAAATAGAAATAACCAGAATTCTGTGATGGAAAAGGTACTCAGAAACATTCTCAGAATCTTTTTACCATTTATAGGGATCCTCAGAGGCTTGATATGAAGTCATTCAGATCGAAACACTCAGTAGGGGAACACATCAGAGCCTTTCACTGAACTACATGACTCAGTGCAGCTGATCTCCTATGACCAACCCCACAAAGCCAGTCATTCCTCCATTTTCCCCAAGGGGCATAGTGAGGACTCCCATATTAAGGAGATCTCAGTAGTGAAGATAACTAGCAGAGAAACTTATCGTTGCCGGGTTGTATCGGTGACCTCCAGATTCACCAGCTCATAGGAAGACTGAGTAAACGGAAGAGAGAGATGCTGCCTTTTGATGTCCAAGTGTCAGAAAGGATTTCTGGTCTTAAAATTTAGATACAGGAAATTACTGGAAGAAAGAGGCTACAAAATTTACAAGCTTAGTTGAGAATGCCTCAGCAGAAGTAAGAAAGATAAAACAAACTACAAGAGAGAAAACCCAAGAAATCCAAAAATGAGCCTTTTGTGGTACCAATCTTGTTATAGTGAAAGTCACTCAGCCATGTCCAACTTTTTGCAACCCCATGGACTATATCCATGGAATTCTCTAGGTCAGCATAGTGGAGTGGGTGGATGTTCCCTTCTCCAGGGGATCTTCCCAGCCCAGGACTTGAACCCAGGTCTGCCTGCATTGCAGGAGGATTTCTTACCAGCTGAGCTACAAGGGAAGCCCAAGAATAATGGAGTGGGTAGCCTATTCCTTCTCCAGGGGATTTTCTTCACCCAGGAATCGAACCAGGGTCTCCCGCACTGCAGGTGAATTCTTTACCAACTGAGCTACCAGAGAAGCCCAAGCAGCGTCCCTCTGTTTAATATTGTGTATATCTTTATTCAACACTCAAAAAGAACAGGTGTGAGTGTAAACAGTGAGACAGATTATCCGTCACTGATAAATTTATATGTGAAAGTTGCTCAGTCATGTCCAACTCTTTGTGACCCCATGGACTACTGGGGCCCAGTGCCTGTAGCAATAGGGAGAAGGATGGTTAGGAGTGACTGCTACCTAACCCTGGGGGAACTTGCAAATGTCAGCCAATCCATCCTGGCAACACCGCATTCATAAAGCAAGAAACTACAATGGTCCTCTCTCCAAAGGTTATGGTGCATATTGAAAGTTGCTCAGTTGTGTCTGACCCTTTGCCACCCAAAGGACTATATAGTCCATGGAATTTTCCAGGCCAGAATACTGGAGTGGGTAGCCTTTCCCTTCTCCAGGGGATCTCCCCAACCCAGGGATCGAACCCAGGTCCCCCGCATTGCAGGCAGATTCTTTACCAGCTGAGCCACAAGGGAAGCCCAAGAATACTGGAGTGGGTAGCCTAATCCTCCTCCAGCACATCTGGAGGAATTGAACTGGGGCCTTCTGCATTGCAGGCGGATTCTTACCTGAGCTATGAGGTAAATTTTTATGTCAATGGATAATTCTATTCTTATACTCAAGTTACCACTATGCACTGTTCTTGAATCAGTAGCAATAGCTATTTGACTCAAAATATCAGCCATCACATTTAACAAATCCTGTAATACAAAGCAAATTAGGGTTGCTTTACCAGATTTACCATTGGGTGGGGTGAAGGGAGAGAGGGCGTTGGCTAATTTAATGCAGACCTTGAAGGGTTCACTGTTCCAGAAAATATACTTGTACCCTTACTATGGTCCAACATTTGCACAGAATTTAAGGTTTGGCCTCCAGCAGAGAGCTTTTTCCATGGCCTGGGCCCCAGAGCTGGCAGTCAGCCTTGTTCCAATTCCCGTTCAACTGTAAACTGCATAGATCCTGCCCCCTGGATAATGCAGTCCTTACCATTCAAAACCTGCCTCTGTCAGATACTGAAACAGGGGCCCTAATTCTGTTCGACTGAAAGCTGGACACAGTCCTCACTATTATGACAATTGCAGATCCTTCTTACTGCAATGGGTTTCCTAACTGCTTTTTTTTTTCTTTTGGAGATGCTTCTACAATGTTATTACTGATATGTTGGATTCATATGCACAGAAAGTACTGTGTAAAATATCGCCTTAGAGAAAACTGCCTTCACAATTGGGAGCCTTAACCTACATTCCTTTGATTCACTTCCTTATTAATAGTTTCTTATGTTCTTTACATCTTATGTGAAGATTGTCGGAGGATTGATCAAAGACTATATCACTATTGAAAACTTACATTAAAAAACCTCGGAGAAATTGACAATCTATTTTACTCTTGTAGGAAGAGAGGAGATATTTGGGAAGTGGATATTAGGGCTGTGTTTGAAGAGGAAGGATGTTGACGTAAATCTTTGCATAAACCACGTTTACATGAATTGTGATGTATTATAAAATACTTTCCTTTCTAGCTAATAGGATGAAGAAAGGAAGGCAGCATCATTTGTTTCTGGCAGAATAAAGTGTTCAAAAGCCACACTCAAGTCGTGATGTTGGGGCAGGGATGAGGGGAAAGAAATTCCATTTACATCTCACTTTAGTGAAATTATTATATGGAATATTTGAATAAGGAGGATTACATAGAATTTCTGAGAAGCTATCTACCCACACCATCCCCACTGTATCTATTCTGTTTCTTCTTCTCCCACGGGCATTCATGGTTGCCCTGGGATTGTGGCCATAAATATGTAAATTTCCAATCTCAATGAGCTCTCAAGCACACTTTTATATCCTTTTGTATATTTTTGGCCTTTTTTTTTAAAAAAATTGAAGTAGAATTCTAGCTGAGCTATTTAAAATCCTAAAAGATATGCTACTAAAGTGCTGCACTCAATATGTCAGCAAATTTGGAAAACTTAGAAGTGGCTACAGGACTGGAAAAGGTCAGTTTTCATTCCAATCCCAAAGAAAGGCAATGCTAAAGAATGCCACTGTCACATCAGTGGGTCAAATTCACAGTTGATTTTATGAGCATGTTTGTTTGTTCAGTCACTCAGTAGCGTCTGATTCTTTGCAAGCCCATGGACTGCAGCATGACAGGCTTTGCTGTCCTTCACCATCTCCCAGAACTTGCTCAAACTCATATCCATTGAGTCAGTGATGCCATCCAATCATCTCGTCTTCTGTCGTCCCCTTCCAATGAATATTCAGGGTTGATTTCCTTTGGGGTTGACTGGTTTTCTCCCTGCTACCCAAGGGACTCTCAAGAGTCTTCTCCAACACTACAGTCCTAAACTTTGAACTACAAACACATTTTTCATATACTTAGCTGTATATATATGAGCAAATACAGTTTAGTAGACAGGAGCCTACACCATGAGACCTGATTGGCATATCATGAAACTCACTTAGGACTGAGTGAACATAAAGAAATTAAGTATCCTCAAGCATTTCCAGAAGTAGAAACACTTTAAGATGTTCGTACTTATGGTTGTCATTTCTCTACAGGTGTGTGGGTGAGAGCCCATTCTTGGTTTAAATTCCAGCACTTGATTGTGACCTACATTATAAGGATAATGCAGTACGTGTTCACTCAGCTGACTGCTAAGCCTGTCTCTTCTCTTTTCATATGGGACACTTTTCTAGACAGAGAAGCAGAGCACCCTAGAAGGAACACCCGTAAGTGCTATCTACATTTCCTCACCCCCAGTCTCCACAGTGCCTCTCCTCTAGCCACACTTTGGTGACAAACAAACTTTGCAGAAGTTGGGTTTAACTGAAACCAAAATGAGACATTGAAAATTTGCCTCTCAGGCAAGTTAAGACCACATGGGAGGCAGCATCATTTGTCTCTGGCAGACTTAGCCATGAAAGACTATAAGAAAAAGTAGTAATAGAAAAAAGACTTCCCTGGTGGTGCAATGGTTAAGAATCTGCCTGTCAATGCAAGGGACATGGGTTTGGATATCCCACATGCAACTAAGCCCAGGGGTCACTAAGCCTGTACTCCACAGCCCGAGTGCCACAACTGCGGAGCCCCATGTAACACAACTGTCTGAGCCCACACACCTAGATCCTGTGCTCAGCAACAAGAGAAACCACCACCAGGAGAAGCCCGCAAGCAGCAACGAAGACCCAGTTCAGCCAGTAAATAAGTAATTAATTTAAAAAAAACTTTTTTAAAAAGAAAAAATATCCAATAATGAGGGCAAATACTGCAGTCCATGGGGTCGGAAAGAGTCAGACACTACTGAGTGATTGAACAACAACAACGAGAACAAAAGTCATACATTTAACAAGCAATCATTAGTAAAAATATTACAAAACTTTTCTGAGACCACCAAAGAAGATGAATAAGCAGGGGAGATTATGTTGTTCTGAGGAAAGAATATAACACATAGATATCATGATGCTTCCATCAAAAGCTACATGGGATATTGTGCTTTCAAAAATCAATATTAAAAATTACCTATTTATATAAGGTTGCTACCCTATTGAGCAATTTTTAATAAAATACTTAGCTTTCTTTTCCTCTGTATTGCTTAATTTTCAAAGCTGCTGTTTCTTTTTTGTATTATTTTGTTTTTCTTGTATGGAGATGATTTATTCCATTATCTCTGATCACCATTTTAGTAATTACAGTTTGGGCCTAAAGAAATAAATCCCAGAGACAGAATCAAATTACCAGAGGGGAAGAACAAACACATCCAGAGTGGCCTTACAGCCTAGTCTTGCTCAGCTCAAGTCCCACCCCACCACCTCTTGCCCACAGAGAAAGCATAAGCTAAAACTGACAAATAACGTTTGCAGAAGTTACATTTAAGTGGAACAGCAATGTGGCGTTGAACATGTTATCTCCAGCCAATGAGGATCAGGTATAGGGGAACATCACTTGTCTCTGGGAAACAAAGTTATCCAGAGAACTCACAGTAATGGAACTACAGTGTACAGAAGTGTCTGCCTTCACAATAACAACACAATGTAATGTGTAAGAAGCAAAGAATATAACAGAACTTTACTAAAGTATTTAATGTAAGATGAAGAGCTGAAGAGATAAAATATAAATCAAATGCCACTTGAAACTGTAAAATTAGCAATGTGATTCTAAAAGTCAGTAGGCATGATAACTAGATAAAACCAATGAACACTTTATTAACTTCACCACTTGGTTTATAATTACTGTCTTCTCAACTACACTGTCTAATTTTCAAAAATGTTTCCTTTTTAAGCATGCATTTCCTTTTCTTAAGGAGACAATAATTTCTCAAATATTTCTATATTTTGAGGGGATGAAACTTTTCCTAAACACACAAGTTTGAACTAACTCTCCAGCCCTAACTCCCATCTGGGACTTCATGGTGTCTGCATTTATCTTGGAAGTGAGCTATACACTTGAATGGTGAATTTCACCTTTGTTCTGACTGTAAATTGACAATCCCTTGTCACCTCACACTCAACCAGTAATGTCAGTGGTATATGCAAGATATTTGAGAAATACAAGGCTGGAACAAAGCCTTCTCAAAAGTCGTTGCTTGCAACTTCCCTGATGGTCCAGTGGTAAAGACTCTACCTTGCAATTCAGGGGACATGAGTTCTGGTAGGGGAATTAAGATCCCACATGCCACGAAGCAGCTAAGCCCATGAACCACAACTATTGAGTCCATGCACTCCACAACCCTTGTGCCACAACTAGAGAGTCCGTGCATCACAACAAAAGATCGCACATGAAGCAGTGAAGATTCCACACAGTCTAATACATAAATACACTTTTTAAGTCTATGATCGCCTTATATGCTTGCAGCCTGAAGGAGGGACCTTCACAAACATATCTACTCTTTCCATACCAGATGCTTAGGCTGTCACCTACAAAACTCGTCTCATCAGTCTTTCAAACTCTGTTGCTAGGGGACTTTTTTAAGATTTTTTTTTAATGTGGACATTTTTTTTTGTCTTTACTGAATTTGTTGCAATATTGCTTTATGTTTTGCTTTTTTTGGCCATGAAGCATGTAGGATCTTAGCTCCCCAACCAGGGATAGAACCCATACACCCTGCATTGGAAAGTGAAGTCTTAACCACAGGACCACCAGGGAAGTTCCACCAAGTTATTATAAAGAAGTAAGCTCTCCTAGGTTTATAACAGCTTGTATTCAGTTATCTGAAGGACCAAGAATCTCTCCTTTTCAACCCCAAAGTTCTGGATGGCTCTAAGGAAAACAGATTTTAATCCATGGGGTGGGGAGTGAGAAAACCAATTGGCATATTATAGAAGAGTAATTGCAACATCATCTTTTTAATGTGATTATTGTGCTGAGGACACTGACTGCTAATTGGGCTGTTCACTACCATGTCCTAAAAGCTCATGACTTACAGGTCACATAACCTTTTAGACTCAAAAAGAAGAAAACCAAGTTGGCAATGGTAAGAGAAGGAAAACTGTGTACTTGATCGACATGGTTAGTTGAATCTAGGCTCTAGACTTGTGCATGTCTCTTGTCCAGACTTTGCCCACTTAGCAAAACTTAGATCTATATGTCCTAAAGCACAGCCTCTATGTTTTAAGTATTTAGATAACTCTACAAAAGTGATTACAGTTCACTTGACAAACCTCTCAATAATATCAGAGACATCATTTTCATAAGCTACTAATATTTTATTATGAATTTCAACATCTTGACTAACACCCTCCCCACCCACTCACCCCACTCACCCGCCCCCAACCCACTCTGGTTGCCATCACTCTCCCGATAAAGAACCAGAGTTCACCTGAATTCCAGTCACACCCTAGGTGTTGTGACATGCAAAGCATCTCATAATATAGTCCAAACGGACACATCCACACCTACTGGAGACAGATTCCTCAACTCTTAGACTGATCCAGATTTGTGGACATTATTTGCCAGAGACTATATCTTGTGCTTATTTCTTCCACAAATCAACACCAGAGAATCAATATTACTCATTATGAGAGAGAACTTGAAGTAGTAGACAGCTGTGAAGCAGTGAAGCTTTGAATAAAAGAAGCTTACTATGCCATAAAGATCAAGCTGTTGTTGTTCAGTCACTAAGTCATGTCTGACTCTTTGCGACCCCATGGACTTCAGCGCACCAGGTTCCTCTGTCCTCCACTATCTCCCAGAGTTTGCTCAAATTCATGTCCATTGAGTCGGTAATGCTATCTAACCATCTCATTCTCTGCCGCCCCTTCCTCCTTTTGCCTTCAATCTTTCCCAGCATGAGGCTCTTTTCCAGTGAGTTGACTCTTCACATCAGGTGGCCAAAGTATTGGAGCTTCAGCTTCAGTCCTTTCAATGAATATTCAGGGTTGATTTTCTTAAGGATTGACTGATTACCACTATGCAAACAAGAAATATCATCTCCTGCAAGCCACCACCAGTATGTCTCTCCATGAACTTCCTCTTAAGGAAACTGAAATATAAAATCACCCTGGAGTTGTTCCCACTATCCAAAGAAGATTCAGTATGTGATGCCCTGTTGTACCCTAGATCAATTAATTCAGGATCTATAAAGAGAATCTATGAATCACGCATCAGTATCTTTAAAGGTCTCCAGATAGTGCCAGGATACAGTCAACTTTGGGACTAGTACTATAGAGCAGTAATTCTCAAAGGCAGTCCTCACCACTCTCTGCTGAGAGGATATTTGACAATGCTGGAGGCACTTTTGGTTTTTCAGTGGCATCTAATGGATGGAGGCAAGGGATGCTGATAAACTTTCTACAGCACACAAGACAGCGTCCCAACAACAAATTGCCCCCAACATGGATAGTTTTAATAAAATAAATGTTTAAATTTTAATTAAATAAAATAGTGTTCACAAGTTGAAAATAACACCTCAACAAATCCTCTCCCTAATCCATATGTTCTGGAAGCTCAGAGCAACTAACTGTCTATATATAAGAAATGAACAAATTGTAAGTCACTCTGGGAAAGGAGGAGGGACAATACCAATTGCTTATCTCTGATGTCAAAGATGTTGAACATTTGTCATGTGTGGGTTGGCAATTCACATAAAGTCTTTTATTAAATACTTTGCCTTTTAATTTTATTGACCCTTGTCTATATATTACTGAATTATTGGACTCCTTGATACAGTTCAAACACAGTGTTTCGTCAGATATATGATGCAAGTATTTAACCCTATTGTGTAGCTTGCATTTAAATGATGCTTCTTGAGGAGAAGTTTTCAATTTTCATGAAATGCAATTAACCAATCTTTTTAAAAATGAAGCTTTTATCATTAGTAGTTTTGCAGTCTAGGCCAATGACTACCTCAAGGTCCAATGATATTCTCCTGTTTTCTTCTACACACTTCACAGTTTAGCTAATAAGTTGAAGTCAATTTGGAATTTTTTTTATACATTAGGAGTCAAGTTTATTTATCCTGTACAGATATTAATTTATAAAGTGTGAATGGGGATGCTAAGTTGCTTCAGTCATGTCTGACTCTATGTGACCCTATGGACTATAGCCTGCCAAGCTTCTCTGTCCATGGAATTTTCCAGGCAAGAATATTGGAGTGGGTTGCCATTTCCTCTTCCAGGGGATCTTCCCAACCCAGGGATTGAACCCATGTCTCTTGTGTCTCCTGCATTGGCAAATGGTTTCTTTACCACTAGTGCCACCTGGGAAGCCCAATTTGTACAGGACCATATGTTAAAAGGATTATTCTTTCCCTGCTGAATTATCATGGTACCTATATTGAACACCAAATGATAGTGTATGTGTAGCTCTATTTCTGGTCTATTCTGTTCCATTTATTGATGTGTCTATCTTATACTAACACCAAGCTCTCTTTTTTATTGTAATAATATACACTAATCCAATATATCCAAAATATTATTTCAACATACAAGCAATACAAAAATAATTAATAAGATATTTAAATTTTTTGTTCATACTAATACTTTGAACTTTGATATGTATTTGACACAGCACATTTCCATTTGGATTAACACTCGTAAATATTCAGTAGTCACTCTGGTGAACATATTGGACAGTGCAGACATTGATTATAAGTGAAGAGAGTTGCAGAATAAGTTATGTGAGAATTTGGGATTTCGAAGCTGAGCACTTCTGCTTTTAGGACAAAGAATTTTAAGCCAGAACTCAAACATTCTTGCTGGCCTTCTACTCTCATTTTTCCATAAATTGAGGGTAACGCCATACCTGCCTGATAATGCAAGTGTGAGACTCTAACAAGATAACATCCCTAAACACCAGCCATAGCTTATTGAAAAACAATGATTCTCTTACTAGCTGCTCCCCCTCAACTATCAAACATCCATGAGCCATTAGCAACCTTAGCTAGAACACAGCCTCACAGTGTTTGAAAGCAAAGGCATCTTTATTTAGATTTGTGTTTGTGTGTCCTTTACAAAATCTTCACCAATTTTCCCAATCCAGATCAGGAAAGGAATTGTTGGGAGAAAGATATAGTGCTATGTATTCTTTTAAAATGCAAAACATTTCATTAGACACCAAGGACTGAAAACCTTGATTCAGAGTCCAAAAAGGTTCTAAGGGTTTTCCCCCCAGCTCTATTGAGATATAATCGACTTACTTACATTTGTAAGTTAAGATCCACATTATCTTGATTACTAGAGTTTTTTCCCTAGTAAGTCTTACAGAATCCAGAGAAAACACTAAAAAATTGCTTAAAGTCACTACGTTTTGGAGTAATTTGTTACATTAAAAATCTGACTGATGCCACACTGGTCAAAGAAATTGGCCTAGTGACAATTAGTGTTTCTGTGTCTCGCAGACTCCCACAAAACCAGACTGCCACAGAAAGAAGGTTGGATGAATGAGGTAAAAGCTATAGGATGTCCCTGGCTTGTGCATGTTCAGTCATGTCTGACTCTTCATGACCCCATGGACTATAGCCCTTGAGGCTTCTCTGTCCATGGGATCTTCCCGGCAAGATACTAGAGTGGGTCTTCACTTCCTCTTCCAGGGGATCTTCCTGACCCAGGAATTAAACTTGCATCTTCTACATTGGCAGGTGAATTCTTTACCACTGAGCCACCTGGAAATCACCTCTGGCTTATACACCATTGCTGTTGTTGTTGTTAAGTTGCTAAGTCATGTCCAATTTTTTGTGACCCCATGGAATGCGCCACTCCAGGCTTCTCTGTCCTTCACTATCTCCCAGAGTTTGCTCAAATCCATGTTCATTGAGTTGGTGATGCTACCTAACCATCTCATCCTCTCTTGTCCACTTGCCCCTTCAATCTTTCACAGCATCAGGGTTTTTTCCAATGAGTCAGCTCTTTGCATCAGGTGGCCAAATATTGGAGTTTCAGCTTCAGCATCAGCCTCTCCATCAAATAATCAGGGTTGATTTCCTTTAGGATTCACTGGTTTGTTCTCCCTACAGTCCAAGGGACTCTTAAGCATCTCCTTCAGCACCACAATTTGAAAACATCAATTTTTCAGTGTTCAGCACTCTTTATGGTCCAACACTCACATCTGCACATGACTACTGGAAAAACCATAGCTTTGACTCTATGGACATTTGTCGGCAAAGTGATGTATCTGTTTTCTAATACACTGTCTAGGTTTGTCATAGTTTTCCTTCCAAGGGGCAAGCATCATTTAATTTCATGGCAGCTATCACCAACCACAGTTATTTTGGAGCCCAAGAAGATAGAATCTGTCACTACTCTTTTCCCCTTTTATTTGCCATGAAGTGATGGGACCATGATCTTAGTTTTTTGAGTGTTGAGTTTCAAGCCAGCTTTTTCACTCGCCCCTTTCACCCTCATCAAGAGGCACTTTAATTCTTCTTCAATTTCTGCCATTAGGTGGTATCATATGTATGTCTGAGGTTGTTGATAGTTCTCTTGACAATCTTGATTCCAGCTTGTGCTTCATCCAGCCAGGCATTTTGCATGATGTACTCTGCATAGAAGTTAAATTAGCAAGGTGACAATATACAGCCTTGATGTACTCCTTTCCAAATTTGGAACCAGTCTGTTGTTCCATGTCCACTTCTAACTGTTGCTTCTTGACCTACATACAAGTTTTCCAGGAGACAGGTAAGGTGATCTGGTATTCCTGGTTCTTTAAGAATGTTCTGAATTTCGTTGTGATCCACACAGTCAAAGGCCTTAGCAATGAAGCAGAAGTCAAAGACTTCATTTAATCAATGAAGCAGAAATAGATGTTTTTCTGAAATTCCCTTGCTTTCTCTATGATCCAACAGAAGTTGACAATTTGATCTCTGGTTTTCTGCCTTTTCTAAATCCAACTTGTACATCTGGAAGCTCTCAGTGAAATGAGTACAACTGTCTGCTGGCTTGAACATTCTGTGGCACTGCCCTTCTTTGATACTGGAATGAAAACTGATCTTTTTCAGTCCTGTGGACACTGCTGAGCTTTCCAAATTTCCTGGTAATTGAGTGCAGCACTTTCACAGCATCATCTTTTTGGATTTTAAGTAGCTCAGCTGTAATTCCACCAACTCGACTAGCTTTGTTTGTAGTAATGCTTCCTAAGGCCCACTTGACTTTACACTCCCGGATGTCTGGCTCTAGGTGAGTGACCACACCGTTGTAGTTATCCCGGTCATTAACACCTTTTTTGTATAGTTCGTCTGTGTATTCTTGCCACCTCTTCTTAATCTCTTCTGCTTCTGTTAGGTCCATACTGTTCCTGTCCTTTTTCCTGCCCATCTTTGCAGGAATATTTCCTTGGTATTTCCAGTTTCCTTGAACAGATATCTTTCCCATTCTATTGTTTTCCTCTACTTCTTTGCATTGTACAATTAATATTTGTCATTATATAGTTCTCTCATTTGTGAATACTAGTTATGTTCCAAACACTAGATTGTATTTAAACTTTATACTTTTTACTTATTTATTTCATTTTATCCATATTAACTATCATATAATAGTTTCATTACATTTTTATGATAAAGTACCCTAAAGATGTAAGCATCTTTAATTACTGCAAGATAGTACAGGCTTGAGGTTTAGTGACATCTCACCACTGCATAATAACTATGATTGAATCCCAACAAAACAGTTGAAAGTCAGAACTGAAGAATTTGAAAAGGCACAGATTCTTAAAGAATACTGTAAATGTTAATTAGAAGTAAGACAAGTTCTACTGAAATAATTTCTCAGGGGGTGCTCAAAGATGTAAGTTATAATGACTCTTTCCATTTATTAATACACTGACAATTTTAGGTATTAAAACCATGGCAGGAAAATTTTCAGAAAATTATTGGACAAAATTAATATTTTAAAATGCAATTTTTTTCCTACCATTAACTTATTTTATTTTATTTTTACCATTTTTATTTATACAATTTTACAAATTTACCATTTTTACAATTTTATTTCTACCATTAACTTATTTTATTAAAAGGTATTTTACTTTCCTTTTAGACAAAAGTAATAAATTTGGTTTTTGTCAAAGTTCAGTCACTCAGTCTTGTCTGACTCTTTGCGACCCCATGAACCACAGCACGCCAGGCCTCCCTGTCCATCACCAACTTCCAGAGTTTACCCAAATTCATATCCATTGAGTCAGTGATGCCATCTAACCATCTCATCCTCTGTTGTCCCCTTCTCCTCCTGCCTTCAATCTTTCCCAGCATCAGGGTCTTTTCAAATGAGCCAGCTCTTCCCATCAGGTGGCCAAAGTATTGGAGTTTCAGCTTCAACATCAGTCCTTCCAATGAACACCCAGGACTGATCTCCTTTAGGATGGACTGGTTGGATCCCCTTGCAGTCCAAGGAACTTTCAAGAGTCTTCTCCAACACCACAGTTCAAAAACATCAATTCTTCTGTGTTCAACTCTGTTTATAGTCCAACTTTCACATCCATACATGACCACTGGAAAAACCGTAGCCTTGAGTAGATGGACTTTTGTTGATAAAGTAATGTCTCTGCCTTTTAATATGCTGTCTAAGTTGACCATAACTTTTTAATTTCCTGGCTGCAATCACCATCAGCAGTGATTTTGGAGCCCAAAAAATAAAGTCAGCCACTGTTTCCACTGTTTCCCCATCTATTTGCCATGAAGTGATGGACCAGATGTCATGATCTTAGTTTTCTGAATGCTGAGCTTTAAGCCAACTTTTTCATTGTCCTCTTTCACTTTCATCAAGAGACTTTTTAGTTCTTCTTCACTTTCTGCCATAAGGGTGGTGTCATCTGCATATCTGTGGTTATTGATATTTCTCCCAGCAACCTTGATTCCAGCTTGTGCTTCTTCCAGCCCAGCGTTTCTCATGATGTACTCTGCATATAAGTTAAATAAGCAGGGTGACAATATACAGCCTTGACATACTCCTTCTCCTATTTGGAACCAGTGTGTTGTTCCATGTCCAGTTCTAACTGTTGTTTCCTGACCTGCATACAGGTTTCTCAAGAGGCAGGTCAGGTGGTCTGGTACTCCCATCTCTTGAAGAATTTTCCACAGTTTATTGTGATTCACACAGTCAAAGGCTTTGGCATAGTCAATAAAGCAGAAATAGATGTTTTTCTGCAACTCTCTTGCTTTTTTTATGATCCAGAGAGTGTTGGCAATTTGATCTCTGGTTCCTCTACCTTTTCTAAAACCAGCTTGAACATCTGGAAGTTCACAGTTCACATATTGCTGAAGCCTGGCTTGGAGAATTTTGAGCATTACTTTACTAGCGTGAGAGATGAGTGCAATTGTGTGGTAGTTTGAGCATTCTTTGGCATTGCCTTTCTTTGGGATTGAAATGAAAACTGAGCTTTCCCAGTCCTGTGGCCACTGCTGAGTTTTCCAAATTTGCTGGCATATTGAGTGCAGCACTTTCACAGCATAATCTTTTAGGATTTGAAATAGCTCAGCTGGGATTCCATCACCTCCACTAGCTTTGTTCATAGGGATACTTTCTAAGGCCCACCTGACTTAACATTCCAGAATATCTGTCTCTAGGTGAGTGATCATACCACCATGATTATCTGGGTCATGAAGATCTTTTCTGTATAGTTCTTCCGTGTATTCTTGCCACCTCTTCTTAATATCTTCTGCTTCTGTTAGGTCCATACCATTTCTGTTCTTTTTCGAGCCCATCTTTGCATGAAATGTTCCCTTGGTATCTCTAATTTTCTTGAAGAGATCGCTAGTCTTTCCTATTCTATTGTTTTCCTCTATTTTTTTTTCATTGATCACTGAGGAAGGCTTTCTTATCTCTCCTTGCTATTCTTTGGAACTCTGCCTTCAAATGAGAATATCTTTCCTTCTCTCCTTTGTTTTTCACTTCTCTTCTTTTCACAGCAATTTGTAAGGCCTCTTCAGACAGTCATTTTGCTTTTTTGCATTTCTTTTTCTTGGTAATGGTCTTGATCCCTGTCTCCTCTACAGTATCACGAATCTCCATCCATGGTTCATCAGACACTCTGTCTATCAAATCTAGTCCCTTAAATCTATTTCTCACTTTCATTGTATAATCATAAGGGAATTGATTTAGGTCATTTCTGAATGGCCTAGTGGTTTTCCCCACTTTCTTCAATTTAAGTCTGAATTTGGCAATAAGGAGTTCATGATCTGAGCCACAGTCAGCTCCCGCTTTTATTTTTGCTGACTATATAGAGCTTCTCCATTGTTGGCTACAAAGAATATAATTAATCTGATTTTGGTGTTGACCATCTGGTGATGTCCATGTGTAGAGTCTTCTCTTGTGTTGTTGGAAGAGGGTGTTTGCTATGACCAGTGCATTCTCTTGGCAAAAGTCTCTTAGCCTTTGCCCTACTTCATTCCATACTCTAAGGCCAAATTTGCCTGTTATTCCAAGTGTTTCTCGACTTCCTACTTTTGCATTCCAGTCCCCTATAATGAAAAGGGCATCTTTTTGGGTGTGAGTTCTAAAAGGTCTTGTAGGTCTTCATAGAACCGTTCAACTTCAGCTTCTTCAGCATTACTGTTCGGGGCATAGACTTGGATTACCGTGATATTGAATGGTTTGCCTTGGAAACAAACAGAGACCATTCTGTCCTCTTAGCTTAATTCACTAATAATTTTAGTTTATGCTAAAATGACCTTATGCTTATGACCTAGGATAGAAGCAACTAGAACAACGTTCATTGTGTGATAACAGGAAAAGGAGAGGCAAAATCAGGTTAAAGACAGAAAGTTCATCTTCTATCTCTTACTGAGTGCATTGCCTTGCTTGGACTTCACCTGCAACCCACAGCTTGTAAGATCTGAGACTTCTCTTCAACTTCCCACCCAAGATATAATTCTGATCCTGCCTGTTTAACAATCAACCTTCCTAATTTGAGTTTAATTTTTTAACTGTAATATTAGTAGATGAAATTCTAAAGCATCATCAAGAAAACTTTTGACCATTTTCCAAATCATAAGTCATTTCTTTAAGATATTAAATAGATAAGTCTGGATTCAGAAAAAAAAAGCATAGTTTTTACTGCATAGTTGTTTACTGAAAAGAGGATGTTGCATGGTACAAGAAGCATATCTCAAATAGAACCTCAAAATTTCTCCTGGTCCATAATGGTACAGACTAGAAAGAATGATAAGGCCACCAGTAGGGGTCAAATATCTATTCTAATTATGTTTGGACACTGCATTCTGGAGCCACACAGGAGACCCCCTCACTCCCTCCCTCCCTCCACAAGGACTCATGGCTTGCTCTTGTCACAATTCAGCTCA
Organism: Muntiacus reevesi; assembly: GCF_963930625.1. NCBI lineage: Eukaryota > Metazoa > Chordata > Mammalia > Artiodactyla > Cervidae > Muntiacus > Muntiacus reevesi. The sequence goes on along the minus strand of NC_089268.1, from coordinate 26,725,139 downwards.
TCACACAGCTGATGAGTGCAGAGCAAATTCTTTCACCTCTCTGAAATTCAATGTCCTCCTTGTAAAATGGAGATGATATTAATGTATTGCAAGTACAGTTAAAGAGCCCTGGGAATTTTTAATTCCAGGTGCAACATATGTATGTTCCTCACAACAGTCTAAAGAAGTGCTGTTAATGTCTTCAGCCAAGGACCATCAGAAGCACACCCATGGATGAACAAGTTGGTTTTATTGTTCATCACAGTGAGGGAGACAACTCACCATGGAGGCTCACGGACATGTCAGTATGATATTGAAACCAAAGAAATACAACCTGTTAGGGATGTCTTTTAAGAAATTCACTGAAAAGAATTCGTTTACACAATCATGAGGTTGAACTAGGCAAGTCCAAGACCCATAGGGCAAGCTATTATCAGGAAAGGCAGACTGGAACTCTCAGGACAGGCTGAAGCTGCAGCCCACAGTGGAATCCCTTTCTTCCAGGAAAACTGGCTCTGCTCTTGAGACTTTTCATGAAATTGGTCCAGACTCACCCAGATTATCTAGAATAATTTCTCTTACTTAATGTCAACTGATTTTCAAACCTTAATCACATCTGTAAGATATTTTCAGAGCAACACCTAGATTAACTGAGGACCATAGCCTAGGCAGCACATAAAACTGACCCTTAAATGACTATAGGGTTTGGGATCCTGTTAGGTGAGCCAATGAATGTTGGCAATTTGATCTCTGGTTCCTCTGCCTTTTCTAAAACCCAGCGTGTACATCTAGAAGTTCTCAGTTCACATACTGCTCAATGGACATGAGTTTGAGCAAACTCTGGGAGATAGTGAAGGGCAGGAAAGCCTGGCATACTGCAGTCCATGGGGTCACAAACAGCTGGACACAACTTTTAACAACTGAACAATTGGTGATTTTGAGGACAATTTAAGAATCAGTGACTCTGTCCTCAGCTGGATTCTGTCAGGTGTTGGTATGGGGTTATCCTATAATTGGGTATCTAAATAAATCTTTCTAAGGAGAAAGGAAAACTATACCAAGGTTAAAGCTGTAATTAGTAAAGAAGCAGAGGTCATTCACATTATCTAGGAGATAAGCTTGCTTGATCTTTTTTGTGGTTTGAAAACTGTTCATATTTTGTCTGTGTTGAGACATCATTACTAAGTGGCCTTGTTTTCTGTTTTGATCCACCCTGCTCACAGGATGGTTGTCTGGTGGTGTTGTACCACATTGCTTATGTTCACCAAGAAAACACCAAAACCTAGTTGTGAGTAGCAGGCCAGCTCCTGGCAACACCAAGGCCTAATTACTAGTCACAGGCAGCACTAGACGCCAGGTCTCTTTCTGTTTCAATCTTCTTTATAGTCTTTGTCACTGTGAGGTAAGACAGTGCTGAGAAACTGAGGAACATCTAACAAGGACAGGGTGATTGACTCCAAATGAAACCCCCATTAAACTATGGCTTCCATAACACAGAGAAAATCCATTTTTTTGAAAAATAAGTTCTCCTTTAAAAATTGTCTTTGACCTTAGCTCAGTCATTAATCCCTCACAAATACCTGGTGTTTTAAAGTGGCAGAATAATTGAAATATTGAGGCAGGTAGGTGGAGAGAACGTGCAGAAGTTTTTTCGAATTCACATCTCACCTTGGTTTTAAATTTTTTGCCATTTTCTGAAATTGCTTAGGGGGTACAAAGTTACATTCAGCATACCCATTATCAAGATAATGAGTTTCTATTACAGAGGGTTTTTTCCTCTTTTTCTTTCTTTTTTTTTTTTTTTTTTTTTTTTATTCCTTAACTCAGAAGGAAAACCTTCAGGGCTTCTAAACACTAAAGAGAATATTTTGGGTTAGACCACTGTTTACTCTAGTGCCAAACTTACAATGAAATTCAAATTCACACAGTAAGGAATGTATTCATAGAGACTACACTAAGAGAGTAATCTTTCACTTTGCTCTATTCAACTGTTTTAAAATTTCCTCTTTTAAGGCGCTGTTACTTGATTAGAACAGTATTAAAGGTATTTTTGTCTCTGCTTTAATATTAAATTAGCCTAAATTTTTGTTTATTGTGTCAGAACATCAAAAAATATTGAGACAGAATATGAAAATATTGAGTATACTAAAAAAAGAAAATCAATTTTCTAAATCCGGTCAGTCCCCTGAATTCTACCGTCAGTATTTGACTTGATATTCTTTAATTTTAAAAAATCCATATAGCAAGTCAGCCAGAGCATCCAATAACGTAGTCAATGCTCCCCAAATTCCTTTAAATATAGATAGGTTTAGCAAAAACACAGAGCACAAAGAATACTCAAAACAGGGGAAAAATCAGATGAAAGATCATGTAGTTATTTTAGGCAACATTACATGACACCCTAAGTACTTACATTGCCCTGGATGCAAATACTGAAGCTTTTGAGAGAATGAGAAGAATAGTTTACTCAACTGAATTTCTACAGGTAGAAAAGGCAAAGATATTCATTGACTACCACCAGCAGAAATTACTTGAATCAGCTCAATATTCAGACAATTCCATATGTAGTATGTGACTTCTGAAGTGGCTCAGTGGTAAAAAATCTGCCTGCCAGTGCAGGAGATTTGGGTTCAATCCCTGGGTCAGGAAGATCCCCTGGAGTAGGAAATGGCAACCCACTCCAGTATTCTTGCCTGGGAAATCCCATGGACAAAGGAGCCTGGCGAGCTATAGTCCGTTGGGTCACAAAGAGTTGGACGCAACTGAGCATCACATGCATACACACATATGTACTCCAGAAGCAAAGAGAAAGAGTTAATCCACTTATGGAGGCCAGGAAAGGGTAGGAGGTAGAGCTGCCAGGGAAGGAGCCCAACTCAGGAAAGAATTCTTGGAAGTTATAATCCAGAATATCCTGTAAGACATCATAATAGCAGTGTCTTTATCTGTCCGTGAGGCTGCAGAGAAACTCCCACTCCTCTTGTCACCAGCAGGCATACACACATGTGAGAAGGCTGATTTAATATTCTCCCTCCTTTCATAGAAAGATCCCTCTGGTCCACTCTGAGTGGAGTCTGCATCAGGACCAGGGGATTTCCCAGCCCCTTCCAGGCATCTTAGTACACAGTCTTCATCTAGCAACTGAGGTGTCATCATAGGGGATTTTTCTGATTGGACAAAACCTGACCAGGCAGAGTACAGTGTCTTTAGAGTTCCTTCTCAGCTCAGCCCTCACCATTGCCCTGCAACTCAGAACAGTCACTACTGAGACTACCCTGAGAAGAGAATGGTCCTGAACAGAGCTCTGATTCTGGGGGCCCTCGCCCTGACCACCATGATGAGCCCCTGTGGAGGTGAAGACATTGTGGGTAAGTGCACAGTTGAGGAATGTGGAGAACAGAAAATTGGAGGGAAAAAAGATAAGCGATTAGCCTAGAAATAGTAGAGGCCCCTCAAAATGTTCCCAATATTAAGCAAATCTAAAAATGACAGTCGTTGCTTTTTCAGGAAACCAGAACCCAGGCCCACTCTCTTTGCTACCTGTGCTATTGCAGAGTTGACCAAGGACCTTATTCTGTTTTTGATATTGATCCAGTGAATATGTCCTGGAGGGTTCTAGGGCATTCATTCACAATTGCCTCAAAAATTAGAGATGTTTCCACCAGTTGATATTTTGCTATGAAAATTTCATGAACTGTTGTTCCCAAATTTCTTTGAACAACTTTTGAAGCTTTTGAAAGATTTCTCCTACAGCTTTTCTTTTTTTTCCCCACAGCTTTTCTTAATGTAAATAGTTCCAGGAATTATGTATTCTATGTAGATATAAAGAAGGATGTCTTTTCTTAGTCTCAGATTACATACATTTCCATGCTGGCATCTGGCACAGGTAGGGAGGGGTGTGAGCCCGACTGAGTGCCTTCACACAAGGCATTTTACCACTTGGTCCTCACTTTATCTCAGTTACTTCATTTGTGTCACCTCACAAATAATCAAGCAAAATAGGTATGTAGGAATGCTTTATAAGTAATTAAGACACAAAACTGTCAAGATTATTCTTATTATTTTTTAGTATTACCATTATAAGTGTGCATGAATGTGTGCAAAGTCACTTCAGTCGTGTCCAACTCTTTGTGACCCTAGGGACTGTAGCCCTCCAGGCTTCTCCGTCCATAGAATTCTCCAGACAAGAATACTGGAGTGGGTTGCCATGCCCTCCTCCAATGGATCTTCCCAACCCAGGGATCAAACCCTTGTCTCTGGCATCTAACTGCGTTGATAGGAGGGTTCTTTTGTAGCTTTGTTTCATTTTCTTTAACAAAGTGAGAAGTTTACTCATTTTGACTTTAAAAATGAGAACTTTATGATAAGAAACTTGGTGAATTAAATTACATCGTTTTCAAATTGTTGGTCCAAATTACCTATTCTTTGACCCATCTGTGAAAGTCTTTCAGGCACAGATTATTTATTTGGCCCCTTAGGCCTTTGCTGTTACCCCTACACTTTCCCCTGTCTCTTCATACATTCCTTTGGCCTCCTTTTCTTCCAGGATCCAACTCTGGCTCACATTGCTGTTGTTTTATAGACATTAAGAGTGAGTTTGTAAAAACCAAAGTAGAAAAAGCCAGATAGTTCAAAGGGAAAATAAAATAGAGTTTAATCTTCAGCAACTTTATTAACCACAGCAGCTCTCATTCTAATTTTGTGTGTTAGTGGAAGTTTCACTTGCTTCTCCAGAGCACTTCCACATTTTCTTTCTTCAACGTCACACCAGACTCTCATGGTCAGGCTTGACTTACCCATTAGGTCCAGTGGGCACAGTGCTGAGGGCCTGCAGCGCTTCTATGTCCCCATGAAAATATTTCACTATTTTAATTAGAAGAAAAATGAACTTTTTCTTTCTAGAAGCTAAAGAAAGAAAAGAAAAAATAAAGAAGAAAATGTTTTAATTTAACCAAGGTTATGCTTGTCTTTATACCAATATGATCATAAAATATGACTTTTGGTATTTTTATGGAAGAAAGTCTACCTCAGCTTAGGGACTCATGAGTTTTACTGCTGCCCTGGTCACTGCTGATCAGACTGTCTTATAATTCTGCTACCTATGTGTTTGTAAGTCTCCCTCAAAGCCTCTGAGATCCTCAAGAATAGTAACTGATACTTTGTACACATTTTTGAGCACATAGCAAGTAAAGTTTGAGGGATTCAGAAATGAAAAGATAAACTGTCTGCCCCATCGAGTGTGTGAAAATTAGTAATGCTAAGAAAAGAGTGCAGAAAAGCAGGAGTGTTGCTGAGCAGGGCAATGGACCCAACTGAGGCTGAAGCTATAAAAGTGAATTGGTTCCAGTTGGCACAGCAGTGTGATATACTTCAGTGTTGGCAGCCCAGGGCAAGTACCAGATAAAAAAAGAAGAACTGCATATATTTATATTTGGAAAGGAGTCAAGGAAGGAAGCCTCCTTCCAATAAAGGGGGCATTATTGGAAGTCCTTTTTAGTGATCAGCCAAGAACATCATGCTGAGTATAGAATGACTTGAAAGCAGGACATTGGGATGGAGAGGTTGGAGGCTACAATGGGATCAAAACGTGGGTAATGAGAGAACTTAGCTAAAATCGTTGGTAACTAAGCAGAAATTTCAGGAATGAACTGGAGGTGGCCAGGAAATCCTAAAATATCATTTCATTTCAAGGGAAAACACAGATGCCTACAAAGACCAAGGAACAGGAAAGGAAAACCTCACTTAGTTTAACAGATGAGATCAGATGACGGTTTTGGATATACCCATCACGGAAATCATAACAGTACACTGTACTTGCTGTTTTACTCACCTGACTCTCCCATTAATCAATATTCTTCTTGTGAGCAGAGATCATGCCTGACTGATGTTTTACTCTTTGTCTCTAACAATGTTTGAAATTCTGTTGATGCTCAGTAAATGAGGAAGGAAGGAGAGAAAATGATAAAAGGCTTATATGTGTCTGGACAAAATTGTCCAGTTAGGCTCATCTGGGCAGAGTCAATCTGCTTTGGCATCCTCAGAAAAGTGCATTGTCCATTTGAAGAAAAGGGCCATAGTTTACCTTGTGATTGTTGTTCAGTCGTTCAGCCGCATCTGACCATTTGCGACCGCTTGGACTGTAGCCCACCAGGCTCCGCTGTCCATGGAACTCTTCAGGCAAGAATACTGCAGTGGGTTGCCATTCCCTTCTCCAAGGGATCTTCCCAAACCAGATTTCCTGCATTGCAGGCGGGTTCTTTATCATCTGAGCCATCAGGGAAGCCCCAGTTTACCTTGAGTCCTCAACACATATTTATTGAGTCAAAAAAAGGAGACGTTTAGTAACCTCCTTAAAGAACAACAACAACAACAAAAAAATAGGGATGGGAAATAGAAATCCAAAATAAAACTTCCATTTTTTATTTCAGAAGGAATCGGTCCCTCTCTTTTAAGGATCACTACTTTCCCTGATGATGATAAAGAATCCACCTGCAAGGTGGGAGGCCCAGGTTCAATCTCTGGGTTGGGAAGATCCCCTGGAGAAGGGAATGGCAACCTACTCCAATATTCTTGACTGGAGAATCCCAAGGATAGAGAAGTCTCATGCATTGGGTCGAAAAGAGTTGGACACGACTGAGCAACTACACTTTTACTTCTCACTGTTAACAAAACAGCCAACTTAGAAACATTATTTATTCTTCGTATATAATATTTTGTAATACTTTCACTATCCTTGTCATACTCTTCCTTATACCCTATAACAGTTAGAAGAAACTCTTAAAATAATGAGATTCTCTGTGCTTTTCCTTCCTAAAAAAAATAAGAAATGAATCCTGTGTAGAAAACATCCTGCTCTGAGTCAGTCCTGAGGGGAAAAGAATCATAATGGATGTGTTACTAAGTAATGAAAGAATTAAGTGATAGAGAAAACTTACAAAGCAGAGGGAGTATACCAATACCAGGATAATTCATTCATTCTTTTCTTTCTTTTTTCTTTACATCACAATGTTTATTACAAGCCTACAATGTGCCAGGCTCTGAGCTGGGGACAAAGGAAATACCAATAAACAGGGCCTGTGAAATTCTGCCATTGTAAGCATATGTTATAGTGCAAAAACAGCCTAGATTCTAACAGAACAGCTACCAACACTGAGGGGAAAGGAAGCCGATACTGGGAATTTTGCTTTGAGACTTTGTGCTAAAGATGAACCCCACAGTTTTTGAAAGTTAATCTCTTCTGTTACTTTGTTTAATATGGTCTTTTCTTTCCCTCTGTTTTCCACCTTCCTGCTCCTCACCCTCACTTATCAGCTGACCATGTTGGCATCTACGGCGCAGACTTCTACCAATCTCATGGTCCCTCTGGCCAGTACATCCATGAATTTGATGGAGACGAGCTGTTTTATGTGGACCTGGGGAAGAAGGAGACCGTCTGGCGGCTGCCTATGTTTGGTGACTTGACAAGTTTTGACCCACAGGGTGCACTGAGTGAAATAGCTAAAGCGAAAGACACCTTGGATGTCATGACTAAACGCTCCAACTTTACCCCTGTTATCAACGGTAAGTGTCCACCATTCTACTTCTCTTTACTGAATCTATTCTCTCATATCAGGCTTCACTCCCTTCTTCTCTAAGGAGAGATATCCTTCACCACTCTATAAAACTCTTCCAAGAGTCCCCAGATTTCATAGTAGTTATTGAACACTCATCCTCTCCCATCTCAAAGATCACATATTTCCGTGTAATATAAGGACTCTTATTCCCATAACATACTCCTTGAATCCCTCAAGGTGGAGTCCCCAAGACCCCCCTCCTTAACAAGCATGTCCACAGATAGCACGGGGATAAAGTGCGGGCAGCACATTTCATCTCCCACAGAAGGCAAACAAGAGCTCCTCTGTCAGACTGGGAACCGTTGGTGGGAGGGCTCCCCCAGGAGGCAGTGCAGAATCAGGCCAAGCTATTCCCGTGTCACATCTGTACTGTTTCCTCACCATAGAGGTTCCTGAGGTGACCGTGTTTTCCAAGTCTCCCGTGATGCTGGGTCAGCCCAACACGCTCATCTGTCACGTGGACAACATCTTTCCCCCTGTGATCAACATCACATGGTTGAGGAATGGGCACTCTGTCACAGAAGGTGTTTCTGAGACCAGCTTCCTCCCCAAAAGTGATTTTTCCTTCCTCAAGATTGGTTACCTCACCTTCCTCCCTTCTGATGATGATGTTTACGACTGCAAAGTGGAGCACTGGGGCCTGGATGAGCCACTGCTCAAACACTGGGGTATGTACAAATTTCACCCCTTTCAGTACCTTTTCTTCTCTGTCAAGTACACAAACATCCTGCCTTTAATCCCTAATCTCATGGTCCAAAGCTTGTTTTCCACACTTCAAGGATTTCCACACTAAAGATATACTTCATCCTCTTCTCTAAGCCTGGTGCACTGTCTTACAGAATGAACACCACCCCGCTACCCGACCCTATATATTGCACATGAACCAACACTGTATTCAGAGTTCCACAACTTCACTTTCACAGAGCCTGAGATTCCAGCCCCTATGTCAGAGCTGACAGAGACTGTGGTCTGTGCCCTGGGGTTGACCGTGGGCCTCGTGGGCATCGTGGTGGGCACCATCCTCATCATCCGAGGTCTGCGCTCAAGTGGGGTCTCCAGACACCAGGGGCCCTTGTGAGTCACACTCCAGTAGGAAGGTAAGGATTCAGATTTGTTTGGTCTGGGGACACAGTACAGACAAGGGAAAGTGGGAAGAGGTTATGATAATAAATGTGGTTGAAAGTTGTAGAATTGGGAAACAGCATGATGATGGCAAAGGAGTTTCCTGGAACCCACTGACCTCATGTCTTTCCTGTTGCAGGTGCACTGTCCGTTTACAGGAACAGAAAAATGGACATACTAGATGATCTAGAACTATTTTCTGGCCAAGTTCATCATGTACCTTTTCTCCTTCTGCCCTCCTCTGCTCACCTCTTCTCTGGGAAATAAGATGCTGTATCACCTCAGAGTTCACATATACCTCAGAGTTCTTGCCTGACTATGTGATATTCCTTTCTCTTCTCATTATTTGCATACCATGGAATTGCTGCAGTATTCCACCCAATTATCTAGTCTCCAGTGACCCTGATCCCATGTCACCATGGAAGCAATAAATCCTTCTTTTATTGAAATTTTTTCTGTCTTCCATCTCAGGGCTGACTAGGACCATGTTGTATTATGTTTTAGGCCTCTTTAATTTCATTTCTCAGATCATGTTTCACGCCCAATAACATGGGAGCAACCTGTGTCAACTAATAATGTGTTGGCATCTTAACTGAGGTTAATATTTCTCTCTTCCTTCTGATCCCACCCTTGGTTCTGCCACCCATCTCCCTAATTCAGACATTAGTGAAGGTAATATATACCCTTCTCCTTTGTTTGTGTAGATTTGGTATAGCAGAAATACAGAAACCAAGAAATATTTGTACTTTTTAAAATAAATCTTTTAAATTTATGACCGAGAAATGGAAGAAAAGAATTTTGAATCTCAAAAGTATCAAAATCAAAACGTGTTCTCAAAACTTCAAATTTGTGAAAAGTGAATGATGATAGTAAAAGCATTCCTTTCCTCTCCTCACCCTTAAATAGATAAGGATTCCCTAGCCAGAGAAAGAAAAGTCAGTTAGGAAAAGATTAGAATAAGACGATAATGCAAGTATTTGAGAAGGACCAAATACTTTGTCCTTATGTAGGGTTAGTAGCAATGGGAATAAGGATGGGTTAGAAGCCACAGACATATTTAGGGTCCCTAGAACAAGGTAGAGTTTGCCTCATCTCCTAAGTGAATTCCTGCTAGATAACCATGTAGATTTTCCTGACATGCCATTCACAATAGAGTGAATATGGCCGCAGTACGTCTCTAGGCAGATAAGTGAAAGTCAGTCTCATCGGATTCCTGTGCATTTCTCTTTGCCCTGGGGTACAGCCAAAAAAAAAAAAAAAAAAAGTCCAGTATACCCAGCCTTCCTGCTAAGAAATGCATGAGCCTATGAGAGAGAAATCCTAAGAAGGACAACATCACTAAGATAATGTAGCAGCAGCTCTGAGTGCTATGGTCTCCTCTTGATTCACTGTCACCAGTGGAAGTCCTCATGGAGGAAATGGATAAACAGGTGAGATTATTTGGCTCTCCTGAGTGCATCCAAGAACTCACTCTTGAAAGTAGAATGTGTGGGACCTGACTTCAAATCACTTTTGCCCTTGAAAATCTTTTAGGTATGTTGCCTCAAACTTTCCACTCTGAAATTACTGAGTCTATACACTGCATATCGGGTGGTATTATGGAACAGGTATGAGATGTATGAGACAGTCCCTATTCATGTACTGTCTGCATCAGTGAGCTTAATGTAATTGGGGAATAAAGATACAGTATTAACATAATATGATACAACATCAATCAGTCAGTCAGTCAGTTGAGTCATTCAGTCATGTCCAGCTCCTTGCAACCCCATGGACTGCAGTATGCCAGACCTCCCTGTCCATCACCAACTCCCACAGCCTGCTCAAACTCATATCCATTGAGTCAGTAATTCCATCCTACCTTCTCATCCTCTGTTGTCCCCCTCACCTCTTGCCTTTAATCTTTCCCAGTATCAGTGTCTTTTCCAGTGAGTCAGTTCTTTGCATCATGTGGTCAAATGAAGTTGGAGCTTCAACTTCATTCAGCATCAGTCCTTCCAATGAATATTCAGGACTGATTTCCTTTAGGATTGACTGGTTTCATCTCCTTGGACTGCTTTACAGTCCAAGGGACTCTCAAGAGTCTTCTCCAACACCACAATTCAAAAGCATCAATTCTTTGGCACTCAGTTTTCTTGATGGTCCAACTCTCACATCTATACATGACTTCTGGAAAAACTATAGCTTTGACTAGATGGATCTCTGTTGGAAAAGTAATGTGTATACTTTTTAATATGCTGTCTAGGTTTGTCATGGCTTTTCATCCAAGAAGCAAGCATCTTTTACTTCAAGGCTGCAGTCAACATCTGCAGTAATTTTGGAGCCCCAAAAAATAAAGTCTGTCACTGTTTCCATTGTTTCCCCATCTATTTGCCATGAAGTGAGGGGACAGGATGCCATGATCTTACTTTTTTGAATGTTGAGTTTTAAGCCAACTTTTTCACTCTCCTCTTTCACTTTCATCAAGAGGCTCTTTAGTTTCTCTTCACTTTCTGCCATAAGAGTGGTATCATCTGCATATCTGAGGTTATTGATATTTCTACCTGTAACCTTGATTCCAGTTTGTGCTTCATCCAGTTCTCTGTGTATTCTTGCCACCTCTTCTTAATATCTTCTGTTAGGTCCATACCGTTTCTGTCCTTTTTCGTGCCCATCTTTGTGTGAAATGTTCCCTTGGTATCTCTAATTTTCTTGAAGAGATATCTAGTCTTTCCCATTCTATGGTTTTCCTCTATTTCTTGGCATTGATAACTTAGGAAGGTTTCTTATCGCTCATTGCTCTTCTTTGGAACTCTGCATTTAGATGGGTATATCTTTCCTTCACTCCTTTGCCTTTTGCTTCTCTTCTTTCCTCAGCTATTTGTAAAGCCTCCTCAGACAATCATTTTGCCTTTTTGCATTTCTTTTTCTTGGGGATGGCCTTGATCCCGGTCTTAACCCCTGTACAAGGTCATGAACCTCCATCCATAGCTCTTCAGGCACTCTATCAGATCTAATCCCTTGAATCTGTTTATCACTTCCACTGTATAATCATATGGGATTTGATTTAGGTCATACCTGAATGGTCTAGTGGTTTCCGTTACTTTCTTCAATCTAAGTCTGAATTTGGCAATAAGGAGTTCATGATTTGAGCCACAGTCAGCTCCAGGTATTGCTTTTGCTGACTGTATAGAGCTTCTCCATCTTGGGGGGGTTGCCTGATTTCGATATTGACCATCTGGTGATGTCCATGTGTAGTATTGTCTCTCGTGTTCTTGGAAGAGCATGTTTGCTATGACCAGTGCACTCTCTTAGCAAAATTCTGTTAGCCTTTGCCCTGCTTCATTTTGTACTCCAAGGCCATACTTGCCTGTTACTCCAGGTATCTCTTGACTTCCTACTTCTGCATTCCAGTCCCCTATGATGAAAAGGACATCTTTCTTTGGTGTTAGTTCCAGAAGGTCTTATAGGTCTTCACAGAACTGTTCAGCTTCTTTAGCATTAGTGGTTGGAGCATAGACTTGGATTACTGTGACACTGAATGCTTTTCCTTGGAAATGAACAGAGATCACCCTATTGTTTTTGAGATTGCACCAAAGTACTGCATTTTTTACTCTTTTATTGACTATAAGGGCTACTCCATTTCTTCTAATGGATTCTTGCCCACAGTAGTAGATATAATGGTCATCTAAATTAAATTTGTCCGTTCCCATCCATTTTAGTTCACTGATTCCTAACATGCACCTAACATGGACATGAACTTGGGCAAAATACCAGGAGATATTGAGGAACAGGGAGGCCTGGCATGCTGCAGTACATGGGGGCCGCAAAGAGTCAGACACATCTTAGCAACTGAACAACAACAGACCGACAATTCCAGGTTCCAATGTCATATTGTTCTTTATAGCATTGGACTTTACTTTCACCACCAGACACATCCACAACTGATATCATTTCCACTATGGCCCAGCCTGTTTATTCTTTCTGAAGAATTTCTCTGCTCTTCCCCAGTAACATATTGGACACCTACTGACCTGGGGGGTTTCATCTTGTGGTGTTATATCTTTTGCCTTGTCATACTGTTCATGGGGTTCTCAGGCAAGAATACTGAAGTGATTTGCCATTCCCTTCCCCAGTGGACCACATTTTGTCAGAACTCTCCACCATGATGTATCTGTTTTGGGTGGCCCTGAATGGCCTAACTCACAACTTCATTGAATTACACAAAGCTGTGATCCATGTGATCATTTTGGTTAGCTTTCTGTGATCATGGTTTTCATTCTGGAAGCTGTGGAGCTGTTGGTCTTGCTTCTTCTGTCTGCCTTCTAATAGATGAGTATGAGAGGTTTGTGCAGGTTTCTTGACAGGAGGGACTGGCTGAAGGGAAAGCTGGGTCTTGCTCTGGTGGGCAGAGCCATGTTCAGTAAATTTTTAATCTGATAATCTGTTAATGAGTGAGGCTGTGCTCCCTTCCTGTTAGTTGTTTGGCTGAGGTGACCCAGTCCTTGAGTCTACAGGCACTATGGTAGGACTAACGGTGATAACTTAGGTCATCATTGGTCTCCAAGGACTGCTGCTGCCAGTGGCCCTGTCCCATGGCAGGCCACTGTCAACTCATACCTTCACAAGAGACCCTCAAACACACAAGCAGGTCTGGGTCAGTCTACTGTGGGCTCAGTGCTCTTTTCCCCAGGTCCTGGTACACACAAGGTTTTGTTTGTGCCTTACAAATAGCTGAGAAAATAAGAGAAGCAAAAGGCAAGGGAGAAAGAGAAAGATATACTCAACTGAATGCAGAGTTCCAGAAAATAGCAAGGAGAGATAAGAAAGCTTTCTTAAGTGGACAATGCAAAGAAATAGTGTTAAACAATTGAATGGGAAGGACTAGAGATCTCTTTAAGAAAATCAGAGTTACCAAGGGAATATTTCATGAAAAAATGGGCAATATAAGAAACAGAAACAGTATGGATGCAACTGAAGCAGATGATATTAAGAAGAGGTGGCAAGAATACACAGAACTATACAAAAAAAGTCTTAATGACCAGATAACCATGATGGTCTGGTCACTCACCTGGAGTCAGACATCCTGGAATGTGAAGTCAAGTGGGCCTTCAGAAGCATTACTACAAAGTTAGTAGAGGTTATGGACTTCCAGCTGAACTATTTAAAATCCTAAAGGATGATGCTGTTAAAGTGCTGCACTCAATATGTCAGCTAATTTGGAAAACTCAGTAGTGGCCACAGGACTGGAAAAGGTCAGTTTTCACTCCAAAGAAAGGCAATGCCAAAGAATGTTCAAACTACTGTACAATTGAACTCACGTCATATGTGAGTAAGGTTAAGCTCAAAATCATTCAAGCTAGGCTTCAGCAGTGAACTGAGAACTTCCAGATGTTCAAGCTGAATTTAGAAAAGGCAGAGGAACCAGAGATCAAATTGCCAACATCTGCTGAATCATAGAGAAAGAAAGGGAGTTCCAGAAAAACATCTACTTCTGCTTCATTGACTATGCTAAAGACTTTGTGTGGATCACAACAAACTGTGGAAAATTCTTCAAGAGATGGAAATACTAGACGATCTTACCTAGCTCCTGAGAAATCTGTATACAAATCAAGAAGCAACAGTTGGAACCAGACATGGAACAACAAACTGGTTCAAAATTGTGAAAGGAGTACCTCAAGGCTGTATATTATCACCCAGCTTATTTAACTTCTAATGCAGAATACATCATGCGAAATGCTGGGCTGGATGAAGCACAAGCTGAAACCAAGGTTGCTGGCAGAAATATCAATCATCTCAGATATGCAGATGATACCACTCTAATGGCATAAAGTGAAGAGGAACAAAGAACAAAAGAGCCTCTTGATGAGGGTGAAAGAGGAGAGTGAAAATGTTGTCTTAAAACTCAACATTTAAAAAACTAAGATCATGGCATCTGGTCCCATCACTTCATGGCAAATAGATCAGGAAACAATAAAACAGTGACAGACTTTATATTCTGGGCTCCAAAATCACTGGTAACAGTGACTGCAGTCATGAAATTAAGACTCTTGTCCCTTGGAAGAAAAGCTATGACAAACCTAGAAAGCATATTAAAAAGCAGAGACATCACTTTGCCAACAAAACCCATATAAGTAAAAGCTATGGTTTTTCCAGTAGTCATGTATGGATGTGAGAGTTGGACCATAAAGAAGGCTGAGTGCTGAAGAATTGATGCTTTTGAATTGTGTTAGAGAAGACTCTTGAGAGTCCCTTGGACTGCAAGGAGGTCAAACCAGTCAATCCTAAAGAAAATCAACCTGAATTTCATTGGAAGGATTGATGCTGAAGCTGAAACTCCAATACTTTTTTTTTTTTTTCATTCTGTGCTTGTTTTATTTTTTTCCATTTATTTTTATTAGTTGGAGGCTAATTACTTTATAATATTGTAGTGGTTTTTGTCATACATTGACATGAATCAGCCATGGATTTACATGTATTCCAATACTTTAGTCACCTGATGCGAAGAGCCGACTCAATGGAAAAGACCCTGATGCTGGGAAAGCTTGAAGGCAGGATAAGAAGAGGACAGCAGAGGATGAATGGTTGGATGGCATCACCAACTCAATGGACAGGAATTTGAGCAAATAATGAAGAACAGGAAAGCCTGGCGTGCTGCAGCCCATGGGTTTGCAAAAAGTCAAACATGACTTTGTGACTGAACTCCAATAATATAATACCATTTAAAAGTTATACAATTGAAAATAATATTTCTTCAGCAAATAATTTTTAAGGAAAAATAAAGAACAGAAACTACACATTTAAAAAATTGAAGAAACATGACAACCAAATTCTAGACTTTGCTAGCATTCATATTCAAATAAAACAACTGCTAAAAAATTCTTGTGAGACAATCAGAGAAAATGAATAGTGACTGTATTTAAGCAGTTATTTATCTAATTTTAGGTGTGGTAATGGCATTGTTTTGTTTCTAAAAAGTTGATATATTTTAGATTTTCATAGTAAAATATTTATGAATGAAATTATATAATTTCAAATATTATCCATATTGAATATGTCAAAAATAATCCAGTGCGTATGTAATATTAAGTGAGTGGATTTACAAAATTGTCCATGAATTGATCGTTTTTAAAACTGAACTGTTAATATATGGTACTATTCCCCCTACTACTGCATACAGCTGAAATACTCCATAATACAAAGTTGTTTTTACAGTGTTCCAGGAAACCTGAAAGAAAAATAAGCAGAAGAGCATTCTCTTTGAAGTTATATTGGTTTTTAAGGTTTTCCTCATTTTTATTTCAGTTAGGAAACCCTGAGTATCCAAATCCAAACTAGACCATAGAACCTCTCAGAAATGTAACCCTAAAGAGTGTATATGCAACAAGGAATAATAGCAAAGGAAACCAAAGTTAATGTTCACTTTATTATTGGCTGAACTAGGCCCCAAACTGTCAGTCTAAAAATGACCATTAAATAGAAATGCTGTGATACATACTACATTCTTAGTACTTTAAAGTAATGTGAAAACAGATACATTTACTGTCTTGAATAATTTGCATTCCAATAAAAAGAAATATACACATATAAAACAATTTCACAAACACATAGTTGCAAAGTCTGTTTTCATAAAGGAAAAGAACAAGGTAATAAGAAAGAGTACTATACAGGAACCAAGTATAATTCAGTGGAGTGTAGAGAAGGCTTGAATAAATGAGATGAAACAAAATGGTTTATAGTAAGTGAAGGACAAGGCTTAGGAGGGCAGAGCAAATGTTTGAGAAAATCTTGCAGTGTGAAAGAAATAAAATAAAATGAGAAAAACAAAATAAAATGAAAATTATCATAGATTTAGTAGAATACAATAAAATAAGAATAAAATGAATAAAATGCAGAATACAATAAAATGAAAATTATAACAGATTTAGTACAGCAAGTTTATATAAAAACAAGCAAGTTATTTAACGTCTTTCTAATTAGAATACTTACTGAAAAGATATTATCTCTATAAAAGTAATAATGAGGGGCTAGAAAATTGAAATATGTGAAAGAAAAATTGAAAAATTAAAACAATTTCCCCAAAATTAAAAAATAAAACAAAGAAATGTATGTTAGAAAAGATAAGAACAGAGAACAGACCTGGGAACATCAAGTAACAGAGCTAGAGAGAGAAAGAGAAAAATGAGAGAGGAAAATCATGAAAACAAATTAGAAAATGTTTTCAGATATACAATATCTAATTCTTCACATAGAATGGGGACTTCCAGATTTTTAGCACAATTAATGAAAAAACACAACCCTAAATACACCATTTTCAAAATTTCAGACTCTCAAGTGTAAAAGATCATAGAATACCCCAGGGTGAGAAACAGAACAAATAATTTACAACATCAATGTTAAATTGTCAGATATTTCTATCATTAACATTATGAGAAAGGCCCAGAAGTTCTAAAGGAACATTATTTTCTATTAATAAATGCCTACCTTTTAAAATCACAATTAAAGTCAAAAATGAATAAAAATACTGTTAGAAAAAATAAATCCTGGAGATGATGTGGAGAAATGGGCTTCTCTGGTAGCTCAGTTGTTAAAGAATCCGCATGCATTGCAGGAGACCCTGGTTTGATTCCTGGGTCAGGAAATTCCCCTGAAG
This sequence comes from Muntiacus reevesi, assembly GCF_963930625.1. Classification (NCBI taxonomy): domain Eukaryota; kingdom Metazoa; phylum Chordata; class Mammalia; order Artiodactyla; family Cervidae; genus Muntiacus; species Muntiacus reevesi. The sequence continues at coordinate 26,707,796 of NC_089268.1, read as the reverse complement.
AAGGGATAGGCTACCGACTCCAGTATTCTTGGGCTTCCCTGGCTGCTCAGCTGTTAAAGAATCCACCTGCAATGCGGGAGACCTGGGTTCAATCCCTGGGTTGGGAAGATCTCCTGGAGAAGGGAAAGGCTACCCACTCCAATATTCTGTCCTGGAGAATTCCATGGACTGTGTAAGTCCATGGGGTTGCAAAGAATTGGACACAACAGCAATTTTCACTTTCACCCACACTGCTGGTGGAAATGTAAATTGGTGCAGTTGCTATGGAGAACAATATGGAGGTTCCTTTAAAAACTAAAATAGAGCTACCATATGATCTAGCAATCCCACTCCTGGGTATACATCTGGAAAAAAACACAATTCAAAAAGATACATGTACCCCAATATTCATCACAGCACAATATTCACAATAGCCAAGTTGTGGAAGCAACCTAAGTGTACATTGACAGATAAATGGATAAAAAAGATGTGGTATATTTATACAATGGAATATTACTCGGCCACACAAAAGAATGAAATAATTTCATTTCCAGTAACACGGATGGATCTAGAGATTATCACACTAAGTGAAGTAAACCAGATAGAGAGAATTAAATATCATGTGACATCGATTGTATGTGGAATCTAAAAAAAGGTGATATAAATGAACTTATCTACAAAACAGACCCACAGGGACCTACCTGGTGGTCCAGTGATTAAGACTTCACCTTCCAGTTCAGACAGTGTGAGTCTGATGCCTGGTCAGGGAGCTAAGATCAGACATGCCTCCTGGCCTGAAAACCAAAACTAAACAAAAAACACAGAAGCAATATTGTAACAAATTCAATAAAGACTTAAAAAAAAAAAAAAAAACAGACCCACAGATGTAGAAAACAAATCTATGGTTACAGAAGGGGGGAGCGGGGGGAGGGAAAAATCAAATTAGGAGTTTGGGATTAACATATACACACTACTATAAAATCTGCCTGCCAATGCAAGAGACTCAAGAAATCCGGATTCGTTCCCCGGGTCAGGAAGATCCCCTGGAGAAGGAAATGACAACCCACTCCAGTAGTCTTGCCTGGGAAATCCCATGGACAGAGGAGCCTGGCGGGCTATAATCCATGGGGTTGTAAAAGAGTCAGACATCACTTGGCAACTAAACAATAGCAAGAATAAGGGAAGAAAACTTGAAAAGGAATAGATACAGGTAGTTAGATAGATGGGCTCTTTAAGGTGGCTCAGACATTAAGATAGATAGATAGATACATACATACATACATAGATGTATAACTGAATCACTTTGCTGTACATCTGAAGCTAACACAACACTGTAAATGAACTTAACTTCAATTTAAACACAAATAATGTTAGATAAGAAATAATATAAATATAAAATGTACTTACTTACTTGGAAGTTGATTAAAAATATGACTTAGTAAAGTAAGATTGTTAGTCAGAAAGCAGGAACATACTTGTGGAATGACATTAGCAACATGGTCGAATAAGATGTCTCCTACTAGCATCCCCCTCTTAACAGTTTGGCATCTCTTAACTATGCATAAGTTTCAGGACCTTCAGGGATACTCCCCAGAGACAGAGGTCAGCAAGCATTATCTTCACATTCTCCTCCTGCTATACTAAAGTAGGTAGGCACCTATTTTTTTTTTACTCTAGGCATTTTTTTTTTTTTTTTTCTTTTCAGGGGTTTCATTTTCACACTCCCTACTTGGTAGCCAGCAGGTGTTACCTTCATACTATCCCTGTGTCACACTCAAGAGCACCAGTACTTCCTTCAGGGGAGCTTTTATGTGGGTTTGGTGTCCCAGTTTTTGTGTCTGGTGTCCCAGGTTTTGTGTCTGCCACCCAAGGAATGCCTTTGGATCACCTGGCTCTGGAGACCAGAGAGGTCTCCATTTTGGGGGTCCAATAGTATTGTAATAATCACATGTGGTTCCTGGCAGACTAGCACCCCTCCCCCCAGTGCATTGTAGAGAGCAGACTGAACCACACTCCCAGTCTTTTGAGAAAGAGGCCAATTTTTTCTCCAGGAATTTTGGCCTGATGGGGCACATTTCTAGTTTGGCACAATTCTAAGGGGCCACAGAGGTGCTTTCATGGAACAGAAGTGAGCAAAGTCTTTGCACTCTCCCCCTGCCTTGTTCCAGCTCACTGGCATCCCCCAGAAAGAAGCTTATAACTTAGTTTGCTGCCCTGATTTTCCCAGCTGCTTCCAGTATATGCTCCTACATTTTCTGGGTCTGGTGACTGGTGGAGCTTAGGCTCAAGAGTCACAAAGCCCTGTAACAAACAGAAAAGTTCTTAAACAGCTACCAACCCAGGGCACAAGTGGAAATAGAACCAGGAGCCCAGTATTCCTGTGAAAGTGGTCTATTAGCTTACCATTTTAGCTGCAGCCTGAGGGGCAGGCTTGTAATTAAACACACATGTAAGGGCTTACTGTAACCCTTTCCAGAAACTTTGGAGGGTCGCACTATCATTTCGCCCTCCTCTGCTATGGTCCACAGTGCCAGTAGCTCTCAGAAGGGAGCTCTTACACTCATCTGGGGCCCTGGATTTTGTGACTGCAACACCCAACATCTGCAAATCAATCAATGTGATATGCCACATTAATAAGTTGAGGACGAAAAAAACATATGGCCATCTCAATAGACGCAGGAAAAGCTTTTGATAAAATTCAACACTCAGTTCAGTTGCTCAGTCGTGTCTGACTCTTTGAGACCCCATGAACCTCAGCACACCAGGCCTCCCTGTCCATCACCAACTCCCAGAATTTACCCAAACTCATGTCCATTGAGTCAGTGATGCCATGCAATCATCTCATCCTCTGTCGTCCCCTTCTCCTCCTGCCCTCAATCTTTCCCAACATCAGGGTCTTTTCAAATGAGTCAGCTCTTCCCATCAGGTGGCCAAAGTATTGGCATTTCAGCTTCAACATCAGTCCTTCCAGGGAGCACCCAGGACTGATCTCCTTTAGGATGGACTGGTTGGATCCCCTTCAGTCCAAGGGACTCTCAAGAGTCTTCTCCAACAACACAGCTCAAAAGCATCAATTCTTCAGTGCTCAGCTTTCTTTATAGTCCAACTCTCACATCCATATGTGACTCCTGGGAAAACCATAACCTTGACTAGATGGACCGTTGTAGACAAAGTAATGTCTTTGCTTTTTAATATGCCGTCTATGTTGGTCATAACTTTCCTACCGAGGAGTAAGCATCTTTTAATTTCATGGCTGCAGTCACCATTTGCAGTGATTTTGGAGCCCAAAAAAATAAAGTATGCCACTGCTTCCACTGTTTCCCCATCTATTTCCCATGAAGTGATGGGACCAGATGCCATGATCTTCATTTTCTGAATGTTGAGCTTTAAGCCAACATTTTCACTCTCCCCTTTCACTTTCATCAAGAGGCTCTTTCGGTCTTCTTCACTTTCTGCCATAAGGGTTGTGCCATCTACATATCTGAGGTTATTGATATTTCTCCCAGCAATCTTGATTCCAGCTTGTGCCTCTTCCAGCCCAGCGCTTCTCATGATGTACTCTGCATATAAGTTAAATAAGCAAGGTGACAATATACAGCCTTGACATACTCCTTTTCCTGTTTGGAACCAGTCTGATGGTCCATGCCCAGTTCTAACTGTTGCTTCCTGATCTGCATACAAGTTTCTCAAGAGGTGGGTCAGGTGGTCTGGTATTCCCACCTCTTGAAGAATTTTCCAGAGTTTATTGTGATTCACACAGTCAAAGGCTCTGGCATAGTCAATAAAGCAGAAATAGATGTTTTTCTGGAACTCTCTTGCTTTTTCGATGATCCAGTGGATGTTGGCAATTTGATCTCTGGTTCCTCTACCTTTTCTAAAACCAGCTTGAACATCTGGAAGTTCACAGTTCACATATTGCTGAAGCCTGGCTTGGAGAATTTTGAGCATTACTTTACCAGTGTGTGAGATGAGTACAATTGTGCGGTATTTTGAGCATTCTTTGGCATTGCCTTTCTTTGGGATTGGAATGAAAACTGAGCTTTTCCAGTCCTGTGGCCACTGCTGAGTTTTCCAAATTTGCTGGCATATTGAGTGCAGCACCTTCACAGCACCATCTTTCAGGATTTGAAATAGCTCAACTGGAATTCCATCACCTCCACTAGCTTTGTTCGTAGTGATGCTTTCTAAGGCCCACCTGACTTCACATTCCCGGATGTCTGGCTCTAGGTGAGTGATCACACCATCGTGATTATCTGGGTCATAAAGATCTTTTTTGTACAGTTCTTCTGTGTGTTCTTGCCACCTCTTCTTAATATCTTCTACTTCTGTTAGGTCCACACCATTTCTGTCCTTTATCAAACCCATCTCTGCATGAAATGTTCCCTTGGTATCTCTAATTTTCTTGAAGAGGTCTCTAGTCTTTCCCATTCTGTTGTTTTCCTCTATTTCTTTGCATTGATCACTGAGGAAGGCTTTCTTATCTCTCCTTGCCTTTCTTTGGAACTCTGCATTCAAATAGGAACATCTCTCCTTTTCTCCCTGCTTTTTGCTTCTCTTCTTTTCACAGCTATTTGTAAGGCCTCCTCAGACAACCATTTTGCCTTTTGCATTTCTTTTCCATGGGGATGGTCTTGATCCCTGTCTCCTGTACAATGTCACGAACCTCTGTCCATAGTTCATCAGGCACCCCGTCTATCAGATCTACTCCCTTAAATCTATTTCTCACTTCCACTGTACAGTCAGAAGGGATTTGATTTAGGTCATACCCGAATGGTCTAGTGGTTTTCCCTACTTCCTTCAAATTAAGTCTGAATTTGGCAATAAGGGGTTCGTGATCTGAGCCACAGTCAGCTCCCGGTCTTGTTTTTGCTGACTGTGTAGAGCTTCTCCATCTTTGCCTGCAAAGAATATAAACAATCTGATTTCTGTGTTGACCATCTGGTGATGTCCATGTGTAGTGTCTTCTCTTGTGTTGTTGGAATAGGGTGTTGGCTATGACCAGTGTGTTCTCTTGGCAAAACTCGATTAGCCTTTTCCCTGCTTCATTCTGTACTCGAAGGCCAAATTTGTCTGTTACTCCAGGTGTTTCTTGACTTCCTACTTTTGCATTCCAGTCCCCTATAATGAAAAGGACGTATTTTTTGGGTGTTATTCTAAAAGGTCTTGTAGGTGTTGATAGAACTGTTCAACTTCAGCTTCTTCAGCATTACTGGTTGAGGCATAGGCTTGGATTACCGTGATATTGAATGGTTTGCCTTGGAAATGAACAGAGATCATTCTGTCATTTTTGAGATTGCATCCAAGTACTACATTTCAGGTTCTTGTTGACCATGATGGCTACTCCATTTCTTCTAAGGGATTCTTGCCCACAGTATCAGGGAAATGCAAATCAAATAAATGATACCACAATAAGGTATCATCTCAAAAATAAACAAGTAAAATCTTAAGGTTAAAAAACTAATTATTTTTTAAAACAGATATCACCTCAGACCAGTTAGAATGGCTACCATCAAAAAGACAAGAAATAACAAAATGTTGACTAAGCTGTGAAGAAAAGTGAACCTTTGTGCACAGTTGGTAAGCATATAAATTGATGCAGTTGCTATTGAAAACAGCATGATGGTTCTTCAAAAACTGCAATGTGATCTAGCAATTTCTCATCTAGGTATTTACCCAAAGGAAACAAAAACACTAACTTCAAAAAAATATATGCACCTCCATGTTCATTATAGAGTATACACACACACACACACACACACACACACACACATATATATATACACAGTGGAACATTATTCAGCCATAAAAATAATATCTTGACATTTGTGATAGCATGGATGGACCTTGAGGGCATTGTGCTAAGCAAAATAATACAGACAGAGAAAGACAAATATCACATAATCTCATTTAGTTTATATGGACTTTTAAAAGAATGGAACTCATAGGTAAAGAGAACCAATTGGCAGTTGCCCAGGATGGTTGGGGGTGGACAAAATTGTGAAGGTGATCAAAAGGTACAAACTTCCAGTTATAACATAGATAAGTCCTGGGAGTGCGATGCACAGCATGCTGACTGTAGTTAATAATACTGTATTGTATATTTGAAAGTTGCTAAAAGAGTAGTTCTTAAAAGTTCTCATCACAAGAAATAAGTTGTGACAATTGATTGCCATTGTTCAGTCGCTAGGTGGTGTCCAACTCTTTCGACCCCATGGATTACAGCTTGCCAGGTCCCATTCTTCACTGTCTTCCGGAGTGTGCTCAAACTCATGTCCATTGAGTCGGTGATGCCATCCAAACTATTTCATCCTCTGTATGATGATGCTAACTTACAGTTGTGATCATTTTACAATTTATACAAATTTTAATTATCATGTTATATACCTGAAACTAATATAACGTTATGTATCAGTTATACCCCAATTAAAAATGTATGATTTTTCTTGGCTATTTACAAATTTTTACTATTTGTAAACAGTGCTGCAATGAACCCTGGGGTACATGTGTCTTTTGGAGTTATGGGTTTCTCAGGGTATATGCCCAGTAGTGGAATTACTGGGTCATATGGTCATTCTATGTTTAGTTTTTTAAGGAACCTCCATATTGTTCTCCACTGTGGCTATGTCAATTTACATTTTCACCAACAGTGTAAGAGGGTTCCCTTTTAGACATTTAGGCTCAAGAGGGTAGGAATATATACATACATAGGGCTGACTCACATGGTTGTACAGCAGAAACTAATGCAACATTGTAAAGCAATTTATTCCAATTTTTTTAAAACATGATTTGCATAAATGCAATAAAAAAGAAGCCTCAGGGTATAGAAAACTCATATTTATGTTTAATTATGGTATACTCTATAGCCAGGTAATGGTTTCAATGATCTTCTCTTGAACAGTCTTTGGAGGGAGAATGGAAAGAGAAAAACCCCTTGGGGTCTGATTAGACACTGTTGGCAGCGCACAGGCAGAGGCTCCAGGATCAGTGCAAAAAGCAGCTTCACAGCCAGATACCTGGCAGGGCAGGGAGGGAGGGAAAGGGGGGTCACAGGAAGTGATCTGATGACTGCGTCAGAATCACTGTAGGATCTGATCTCAGAGGAACAGGCTGACGGGCAGCTGAGAGTTCTGGGCAAGAACAGGCAGCTATTACAGAAAAGCAGAACCAATCCCCATCAAAGCATCCTCAGGAGTCAGCGAGCGAGCCCTGTAGAAGAGAGAGTGATCACACACAGCACTCTCAGGGAGGTGCCCCTCACCTTCTCTCGAGGACCCTGTAGTATCAGAGAAACCTGAGGAGCGGGACATGTCGTCACCTCCCCTAACAACTGTGTAAAGGTGACTCTGCTAAAGAGGACACAGCACTTCAGCCTGAGGCAGACGTGTGGGAGCCTAGGTAACAGCTGTTATCCTTGTGGGCAAGAATGATATTTCAATCTTTTTTAGTAAATTAGATGATAACTCTTCTTCTTTCCACCACAAAAGCACACTATCGGCAGCTACCAAGCCTGGGGCCCAAAGTGGGCATCATTCTGGTGTCTACAATGAAGATGTGGCTCTGCCTCCAAGTTCCACAGAAAGATGCCACCAGAGTTATGGACTGATTCTGGGGAACAACCTCAGGAGCTTCCTACAGAAACTGGGTGAACTTCTCCCCTAACTCTTGAACCCATAGCAGGGAACAGGCCATGAATGAGACCACTGTGCTCAGGCACACTAACCTGAACACTTTCTTCCTTGACCTGTTCCCAAAACCCCCACCAAATCAGAACCTGCTCCATTCACCCCAGAGGAAAATGAAACATTCAACTTAACTGGAAATTTATTTCCTTCCTATTCCTTGGCCACAAAGCTTTAACTGCCTTAGCAAAAATTTCCCAAAATAAATGAAACTGTCTTTAGAAGAAAGGGAAGCCAGTGCTCTGATCCTCTTAAAAGAAGCAGCTTTGGAAAGGAGACTCTGAGGAAATGAAGGAATCTAAGGACGTACTGTTATACATTCCACCTGTCACCTCTGTGGCAGGGCTACCTTTCAACCAGTAAAATCAAACTCCAATGTGTACCTAAGTTGTTCCATTTCCTCTCACCCCCAGCCTTGCCTCCTTCCTTTCTGGATCAGGAGAAAAGAACTACATATAGAGACAGAACCCTCCCCGAAGAGAGGGTCTCAGTCACAGCCTTCCCCATTTCCCCAGAGTTCCTTACCCTTCTGACTCCTGTGATGGATGATGAGGCCCAAGCCGAGGAAGATCAGCCCCAGCACGAATCCCCCAACACCACTCAGCATCTTGCTCTGGGCAGATTCAGACTGTGCCCCTGGGGAGCAGAGCCTGAGTGTCAGCGTTTGAACCCACACTCCACAGTGACCCCTTAAGAAGCCTGAAGTATAGGAGGTGGAGGTGTCAGGTGAACCCAGTTCTTCATTCTGACCACCCTTAGGGGAAGGATGCACCAGTAGATTCTTGGACACAGTGGGCAGGTGGGAGAAGAGGAAAGTGTATCTTAGCTCCTCAGGGACATTTCCATAACCTTAGACCCTAAGTTCTAAATTAGAACCTAGTTCACCAGTCAATCCTGCAGAGGTTCCAGGACTGGGCTTTAAGGCCATGGTGTGTAGGGTGAGCACCGTGTATCTGGAAAGACAATACAACTAGGCTCTTCTGAGGCTCTTGCTATGAGGCATGAGCACTCTTGTGTCCTATGACTTCAGTAGTGATGCCGAGGACAAGGGGTGAGATGGGACGAACCCAGGAAACTGCCCACCCCTCTCCTGTGGGGCCCACAGTGAAAGGAAACCAAGTGCCCTTACGCCACTCCACCATGATGGGGCTCTGGAGGCTGGGGTGCTCCACGCGGCAGGTGTAGACATCTCCTCGCTGGGGGGTCATCTCCAGCATCACGAGGATCTGGAAGGTCCAGTCCCCATTTCTAATAAGAGGGGTGGATACAATGCCAGCTGTCTCCTCCTGGTCATTCCGGAACCACCGAACCTTGATCTGGCCTGGATAGAAATCTGTCACTGAGCAGACCAGCAGGTTGTGGTAGTTTAGAGCCTCAGTCCTGGATGGGGAGATGGTCACTGTAGGTTCCACTGAGGGAGGAACAGACAGGAAAAGACACAGTGAGATGTGAGACCGCACAGCATGTCTCCCCACAGGGAAGAGTCCTTCCTTCGTACCAGAATGGGAAGATCCCCAGATTCCGAGTCTTGGGTTTGATCCAAGCTGGGCCACTTTATTAGCTTGAATAAACACATTATTCAGTTTACTTTTCAGAGTCTCAAGAGATTACCGTAATCATTCTATGAAAGCTACTCTGTTTATACCAATTGATAAAAGTGAAGCACTTTAAAATTTTAAATCACTGTATTATACAGGCCACTATTCATAAAAATTTTTAAATAAAAATAATAAACCTAAACTTGTCCTCTCCTCTACTTCATTTATGCCACATATGCTTTATTTGATTAATTCATTTATTCAGCTATTCAACAAATATAAATTTGACAAGCACTGGGAATCTAAAGATAGACCATAGACCTTGAATTTATAGAACTTGCAATCTAGTAACAGATACACACACACACAAAAATGTTATTTCAAAAATTGATAATTTTTGAAGGAAAAGAATGGGAAACTTGAAAACAAACAGCAGTAATAAAAAATAAGGTTTGTCCATGCCCTGATTCCTTTATCTTTTCAGATTTTTACTCATGGTCAAATACAACATATCTCCTTACCTATTTTACACAACTTATTCTTTACCTCTTCAGTCATTTTACCATATCTCCCTCATTCTCTTAGTGTGAACTATCTGTAAATATGAGTAAATATCTGTAGATATGAGTTAATATCTCATGGAATATTTTATTTATTTGATAATATATTATGTATTCTCATTTTCTTTTTTCCACTGTCTTTCAACATTCAAGTGAGCCACCAACCCAACTCCATTCCCTTGCTATTAAGAATAACTGCCTTTTTCAGAAATCAGACATTATTATAATGTATGTTCTCTATAGAAAATATTGTAAGATTCTTGCAGAAGTTGGTCTGGGTTAACAAGAAGGTAATGTGAACATTTAACTAAGACTTCCTTAGGTCAGCAGGCAGTCTCAGCACCACAATTACATGACACTCATGAGCCATCATCTGGAAAGAATCATGTATTTTATTTTGACTTTAACTCTTGATCAGGTTCCTCTTCCTGGGCTCTGACTGAAGTTATGATCAGCTATGTAGGCTTATAAAATCTGCTCATCTCAAACAGGCTGTGAGTAAAAACGTTAGGATCATTTTTATGAAAAAGAACTGAAATAGAGAAAATATACCAATGTACTTGGCAGCATTAGGATGAAGAAGAAAGCAAGAGAGTGAAAAGCAAGATAAGGGTTATGTGAACATGTTTGGATAAAAGTGGGGTCAGACTAAGGGTTAATCAGTGAGTTATTAATCCCTCAAATGCCCTACCCTACCAACATTGAAAATAGGCAGGAACAGACACATATTTCTGCTTCTGATCATAACTGGCTTTCAAAAGGCTTTGCTTCCTTTAGACTCTATATACACATGGTAAACAACATGATAACAGTTTTGTTTCGGGGAAGGTTTCAAGACAGTGAATAACTGTTTGTAATTACTTAAAAAGTTATTATATAACAATATTAGCATATACAAAGTGGTGATGCTAATTATTAATACACAAGGTTGCTGTGAAATTAAGGGGCATAATATAGATAGTGTTTGGTAAAACAGTTGTCTAGGAGTAGGTGCTCATCCATCAGGTACAATACACTTTCAGAATGTCTACCCTTGACATGGATGTTGAGGGTAGCTGGGGAGGGTTTAGGCCAATGGAATCTGAAACAATTTTTATTCAATAATTAAATGGGATTAACTTATTTACTCCCAAACTTCAGCTCTATTTTGCCATTTGTTAAACTTCTCCAAGAAGTTAAAATTTTGCCTTACAAAACCATTCAAGTGTTGTTTTTATTTTTACTAAACACTTTTTTCCTCAGGCTTTGCATTCACAAATTCCAAATTGTAAAGATCCAAGTCAGTAATAGTTTACTTTAAAGCATTAAGCAAAATAGTAAAAAAAAAAAAAAAAAAAAAAAAGAATAAAGTCAGTTCTTAAGGCCCTATTTACTTTTCTGTTTTCTCTTAAGCCTAAGTGGTTGGGCAACCCAGTACAGTTATTCATTAATTTAACCAAGGTTTATGGAGCTCATAGTATCTGCCAGTGTGTCAAGTACCAGGCACTCAGGGATAAATAAGGCAATCCCTTGCCTGAAAGAGGTCAAGGCCTGGTGATACAGTGACATCCATTTAAGAAACCAAGATTAAGATGAATAACTATCTGAAACCAAAAAGTGAAAATGTATTATTTCATGACTGTAACACATGTGCAAAATACACAGAGCCCGGCTGTGGAGCAGCCCTAACGCCACCAGGCTGAGCTGTCAGGCACCTGGTGGGAATGTGCTGAATTAGTGGAAACAACCACCCAAGACTGGGCCCTGAAGAGTGACCCTCACCAGGCAGGCAGGGCCGCCTCTGAGGAGAGAGTTCCGGGGCAGCCAATTTCGATTCCCCCCGCGGTGTCCCCCTTCTCCGCGCGGGTCTCCAGGCCTCGCTGTCCCCTCCGTGGGCCTGGGGACCCCGCCCCGCAGGTCTGGTCCCCTCCCCGCGCTGAGTCTCGGAGGGTGGAGGGCGGGCCCCCCACAGCCCCCACCCCCGAGGGCAGCCAGCGCTCACCTCGCCGCTGCAAGGATGTAGTGAGCTCCAGTTCGTAGTTGTGTCTGCACACCGTGTCCACCTCGGCCCGCGTCTGCTCCAGGAAGTCCTTCTGGCTGTTAAAGTACTCGGCGGACGGCCGCCCCAGCGGGGTCACCGCCCGGTACTCGCCCCAGTCGCTGTCAAACCGCACGTACTCCTCCCGGTTGTAGATGTATCTGGTCACACTCCGCACCCGCTCCGTCCCGTTGGTGAAGTAACACAGGCCCAGAAACTGGACTATGAAATCCTCTGCGGAGAGACAGCCGCTGGGTCAGGTCTCAGCCCCACAGCCCCGCGTCGGCCGCTGCCAGGTGGGTCCGTAAACCTCAAACTCAAATTCTGAGACTAGAGACCACTGCTGCTCTACACTTCCCCAACCCAGCAACCCATAGTAATAAGTCCAGACAAGGTCTTGGGGGACCTTGAAATGACAGATCCTGCAGTGTCTTCTCTGGATAAATCATATCTTAAAAAAAAAAAGCCACGCTCACTTTGTCTTGGCACGTGTAGTAGATACACACCCGTCTCCTCCTCCCCACTATAACATCCTCAGGCTCACGCCTGTGGGAGAGCGGACTGTCCTCACCTATGTAACATAGGTCTCATTCCCATAGGGAGGAAATGTGTGATGAAAGACAGTATCCGGCGATGACACCCCACCCCAAGGGTCCCCTCAGAGCCTGCTCCCCAAAGTAGTGGCTCCAGGGAGCACTTACCTGGAGAGTCTCTGCCCTCGGCCCCCGGGGTGCTCAGCACCGCCAGTGTCACCATCACAGCTGCTGTCCAAAGGCCTCTGGGGATCCGCAGAGCCACCATCCCAGACATAATAGAGCAAAGGAACAAGTAATGGTAGTCAACACAGCAAGAACCTAGTGGATCTGGTGAACCCACTTCACAGAATAAAAGCCCATGAAAGCTCCCGAGTATGGCAGGATTGGAGAGTCCCTAGGAAAGGAACCAATCAGCACTGAGGCTGAAGTACCTCATCTGTCCCTAGGCAGACATTTTTTTTTGAAGGTTCTTAATCTAATGCTTGGCACAGTGTCCTCATCAAATTACACTGGATTGGGCTGAAAATTTTTTCTCTCAGTTACAAAAGATCTGAAAATTGAATCGCTTAGGAGTTTAAAAAAAGGAAAGGAAAAATTGATTCAAGACATCTCTGATATTTATTTACAACCTATTGTTCTTGGGATTTTGGATAAGGGGGGGAAAGATGTGGATCATACTTCAGAGAGAGAAAATTATTGTCACCAAGATGTTCACTTTTATTATTTTAAATACCCTGAGGAGCCTTAAGTTGTGGTGGGAAACGCAGAATTCTTGAAATAAATGGTTTTGAGCTGCAGTTCTACCACTGATGTGCTTTATGAGAGTCAACAAAATACTGAAACTTTTTGCCTCAAACTTCTCTACAAAATGTGAATCATATTTCATACATTTTATATCTAGACCTTTATATATACAAACCTAAGGGTAATATGACTTGTTTAATATTGTAGAATGTTCCTCAGTTGTCATGTGTAACTGTGGGCAATATCAGGTTAATATGTGAAATAAGAAAACAAGCAAAAAAAATTGACAACCAAGACTTTCCTGGCAGTCCAGTTGTTAAGACTCTGCCCTTCTACTGCAGAAAGCATAGGTTCTATCCCTGGTTGGGGAACTAGGATTCCACATGCCACATAGCAAAGACAATTTTTTTTTAATTGACAGTCAGTCCTGCTGGCAAATGATTTTTTTCATTACTCAAGAATCTGTTGTATTTATTGAGTTTAAGTATTTGAAAAGTTAAGTTGACTTTTCTCTTAAAATGTCTTCAGCTGCTCAAATTCTCCCTGAACAATCTGTCAGCAAAAGCACAACCCACTAACATTAACAGTATTAAGGTATAGTCAACTTTGGTTTTGAGGACAGAGAGCAAAATTATGGAGAAGCATTTCCTGGGTCTTGAATAGTGTTGATGAGGGAACAGATGCTTAGAGGGTTGTGCCAGCCCTAAGCATCAAATCTCAGTGGCAAAAGTATCAGGGAGTTTTATTAAATAAATATTTTATTTATCAGACCTCTCTTACCCATGACTAGGGGCAGTATCAAGTGGATATAAAGTGATTAGAACAATGCCTGACATATGAACAAAACAATAAGTATCTCTCCCTCTAATCTCTCTCTCCTTTTCTCTCCTGAATTTTAGATTCTTCTTTCAAAATAGAGGACAGGATCTTAAAGCAAAATGTAAAGAGTTTAACCAGGTAAAAAGCAATAGGGAAAAGGCAATAACAAGAAGTTTCCCTTAGTTGCACATGAAAGCAATGAGTTATTTCAACATTCTGAATTAGGTGCATAGCTCCAGAGTACCTGAGACTGAAAAATTCGTCAGTGGGCTTCCACCTACAGTGGTGAACTCAGGACAAAGGTAGCTCCAGAATAAGGAGGGTTTCCAGGGTGGTATGGAAGCACAAAGAAGGAACACCAAACTCAGACCAGTAATTGGGTTGTGGGGCAACAAAGCACAGTCAGAGAGGGATTCTGAAGCTGTCTCAGTTCCCTCAGGCCCACCTCAGGGTCTCTAGGAATAAACAGAGGCTTCTGATCCTTCCCCTCCCTCCTCTCATAAGAGGGAAGCTCCCTCCCCCCTGTTCTGGGGCTGTGCAGTGGAGGCTGCCTCAGACCTGGGGATTACCCAGTTTCACAGACCTCCTCACACAGAATTTTCAACTGGAAACAAGAGTGTCACCTTAAAATCCTTCTTCTGATTGGCTAAAACCTCATGCAAAGCTGTGGTTTGGCCTTCACCTACTGCTTTCCAAAAGCCAAGCAGCATTCTTTACATGTTCTAGAGTTCTCTGCCCTGTCCTTATCTCTGCTGAGTTACTCCGGGCAGTCACTGCTGGCTTGGCCTGAGAGGAGGCAACACGAACAACATTCTGATTCCAGGTATTTTGCTGAATCACCCTGTGGAGGCAGGGAGCTTAGAATGAGACAGTGTGTATCCCACATGAATAGATGGAGGGATCAAGAAACTGTCATTAATATGGGTGAGGGTCGCTGTAGGGAAACTCTCATGGTACGTTCTCTGTTTCCCTGAAGTGAAAGATAAAAGCTGTGAACTACATCCTTGTGAAAATTCAGGGAGAAATCATCTTCTTTGGTCAGCATCCATTGGAATCTGTACTTGGTCAGTGGGGTTAACTGTGAAAGTAATAATCATCTTGTTCGGAAGGGCCATCCAGGACCCTATTCTGCATTCAATTAAGGAAGTAACTTTCGTTGTATATTATGAAAGGTTCCATGACCTCATTAATGCCAGTTGTAATATAATTAGAATTATTTCTCCTCAGAATATTATTTCCCTTTTATATAAAATTGTCAAACCATTATCCTTAAATTTTTCCAAATGTTTGTGAAGCTACCCATATATGTCCCCTATATGAACACTTAGATGTAACCCATTACATGAATTTTCCATGACATATATAAAGTCCTTTCCATTTGCACAAAGTTGTCTCTTTAAAATCACATTTTACAGAATCTCAAGGAAGAGTCAAATTAGTAACAGAGTGATCGTATAAGCCATTTCAGTTCTGAAAAACAGTTTTGCCTCATTGGCAGAAAGAACACACACATCACAGGACCACTTCATGAAAACAGATGTAATTTGTAAATGTGCACTGCAATCTATGGTGAGGTGCATACACATTGGTTTTTAATGTAATAGTTGTTAGTTCATTTTTCCTGAGGTCATTAACAGTCTTGTTATTTCTCATTTCTGTTCAGGAGACGGAATCATTGTGATTTCAGATCCCTAACTCTTACCTCTTTATGGAGATAAAGAGAGGAGAAAACTCATTAGCCATATTTGATCATGAATCCTCTGCATTTTCTCTCTGAACCCCATGAGTACCCTTGCAGAAAACTGTCATTTTAACTATAATTTCAGATCTCAGAGCCTTCTTCTCAGCAGGCTCATAAATGTGGAAAGATAAGTGCAAAAGAGAGTGTAATAAAAATTGATGAAAGAAGAAAATGAAGGCAACTTTGTGAGCTTCATAGATTGTTAATGACAGAGTCAAGGGTTGTATGTCACACATCCTGATTTGATTTAGAGGAAGAGGGACTGGCCACTCCTCATTGTACCTTCTTCCAAACGTCCTGTTCCACATGCCTGAGTGCCCTACTTTCCTAGCTCACATTATCAGGGTTTCCCCTGTGTCTGAGCTCTGACACTTCTTTGTGGTTTAGTCTCTAGTGGCTTTTGTCTTCCTTCCCCAAAAGCTAGCAGACCCAGATGGTGGTTACTGTCAGTTACCAATATTTTTATACACCTCCAGAGTTAAGGTCCTGGGTTCCAAACATGAAAATACATAGATTCTGGGTTCTAGGAGTCCACACACTGGAGAGGAGAAAACTATGGGAAAAATAAAAGAGACAAAAGTTTGCAACAGCCACTAAGGAAGGAGAATGTCAGATAGTGACTAAAGACAAGACTGCAGTGTTCAAGGTTCAGGGGACATTTAAAACTACAAGCTGATAGTGATACCTATTGGTTCAGCTACTTTCTCTTCTCTTAGAAAGGATTGGTAATGCAGACCTAGGAGGTGATGATTATTTGTGAATTAATTAATAAATAATAATTTTTCAAGATGTTGAGATGGGGAATTAATGGTGTAGAGGTCATGACACGGTTGAAAGAAAGGCTTTTAAGATGCAGTTCTCAGAGGAAATGTTGGCTTAGAAGCTAGGCTGTGATCATTCCAGGCAAAGACACACACTTGAGTGCAGACACAGAAGTTTGGCAAGACTGTAGCTGAGAAGTCAGGGATCATTCACAACCTGTGGTTTGGTATGATTAGAGGGTGGGATTCAAGTACCCTATGCTCTGTGAAATTTGATCATAGTCCCATTGGAAGTTGCCTGGATTTTCATCAGCTTAACAAGAAAAACAGAAGGAATTCAAGAAGCAGAGTGCCATGACATGCTTTTTCATTCATGAGGTTACCTTGGAAGCAGTGTGAAGGAGACCTTTTCAGAGGGACTGTAGATTACTTTCTGTAATCCAGAAAGGATCCAGGTTAATGCGATGAACCCAATCCACCAACAGTTATCTTACAGAGGAACCAATGTACCAATGACCAGTTTGGTAAATTTACCAAAATTAATGTACCCTAAACTCTTTTCATTTTTATTCTGTTCCTGATGTTTGCATAAATTCATATTTGGAAGTGTATCAGAGG
This sequence comes from Muntiacus reevesi, assembly GCF_963930625.1. Lineage (NCBI taxonomy): Eukaryota > Metazoa > Chordata > Mammalia > Artiodactyla > Cervidae > Muntiacus > Muntiacus reevesi. Next base: position 26,690,804 of record NC_089268.1, on the reverse strand, counting down.
CCTGAGAATCATAGACCTCCAAATGTCTGGAGCCCTCCCGCTCTCCCACGGGAGCCCTATTCTCATGCTCCCTGGAACTCTTTTCTTTCTGCCAACAAAGAGCTCCAGTTTCCATGAAGCTTTATATCAAATGCACTTGTAAAGACAAAAAGAAAACAGGTCACAGATAACTTCAGAAGTTGTTTTAAATGTTTTTAATATAAATTGACTTCCCCGGTGGCTCAGATGGTAAAGAATCTGCCTGCAATGAAGGAGACTTGGGTTAGATCCATGGGTCAGGAAGATCCCCTGGAGAAAGGAGTGGTAGTCTTGCCTAGAAAATCCCATGAACAGAGGAGTCTCGACAGTCCATGGGGTCGAAAAAAGTCAGACATGACTGAGCAACTAACACGTTCAATATAGATTGGAATAAACATTATAAATAGTTTTAAAACATTTTGTTTGAATTTTGTAAATTTTATGAATTGATCCTCCAAAGAAATTAGCAAAAGAACCCTTAAAATACTAAAATTTTTTTAAAAATACTAAAATTGTGACTAAACAAAATGTAATTTTAAAAGGATTTGAGAGCCAATATAAATATAAACTGAGATTTTTCTATATGAAGTGATGACATAGCTATAATGTTCATGTCCTACACAAGGCCAACACTTCAAAACTGGAAGAGGTGGCTATTTCAGCTGATGCATGTAAATCAATATATAAATCCAATCAAAATGAAGAAATAGAGGAATGTGTTCCAAGTGAAAGAACAAGAAAAAAATCTCATTAAAAAAAGATGATGCTCACTTTAAAAGAAAAAAAAAATCTTATGCAGGTCAAGAGGCAACAGTTAGAACTGGGTATGGAACAACACTGGTTCCAAATAGGAAAAGGAGTACATCAAGGCTATATATTGTCACCCTGCTTATTTAACTTTTATGCAGAGTACATCATGAGAAATGCTGGGCTGGATGAAGCACAAGCTGGAATCAAGATTGCTAGCAGAAATATCAATAACCTCATATATGCAGATGACACCACTCTTATGGCAGAAAATGAAGAACTAAAGAGCCTCTTGATGAAAATGAAAGAGGAGAGTGAAAAGTTGGCTTAAAGCTCAACATCCAGAAAATGAAGATCATGGCATCTAGTCCCATCACTTCGTGGCAAATAGATGGGAAACAATGGAAACAGTGGCAGACTTTATTTTGGGGGGCTCCAAAATCACTGCGGATGGTGACTGCAGCCCTGAAATTAAAAGACACTTACTCCTTGAAAGAAAAGTTATGACCAACCTAGACAGCATACTAAAAAGCAGAGACATTAGTTTGCCAACAAAGTTCTGTTTAGTCAAGGCTATGGTTTCTCCAGTAGTTATGTATGGATGTGAGAGTTGGACTATAAAGAACGCTGAGCACCGAAGTATTGATGCTTTTGAACTGTGGTGTTGGAGAAGACTCTTGAGAGTCCCTTGGGCTGCAAGGAGATCCAGCCTGTCCATCCTAAAGGATATCAGTCCTGGATGTTCATTGGAGGGACTGATGTTGAAGCTGAAACTCCAGTACTTTGGCCACCTGATGCGAAGAGCTGACTCATTTGAAAAGACCTTGATATTGGGAAAGATTGAGGGCAGGAGGAGAAGGGGACAACAGAGTATGAGATGGTTGCATGGCATCACACTCAATGGGCATGAGTTTGAGTAAATTCCAGGAGCTGGTGATGGATAGGGAGGCATGGCGTGTAGCAGTCCATGGGGTTGCAAAGAGTCAGACACGGCTAAGAGACTGAACTGAATTGAACAAAAATAATCTGTGGGAAAAGGCGAGGGTGGGATGTTCTGAGAGAATAGCATTGAAACAAGTATACTGTCAAGTGTGAAACAGATCGCCAGCCCAGGTTGGATGCATGAGATAAGTGCTCAGGGCTGATGCACTGGGAAGACCCAGAGGGATGGGATGGGGAGGGAGGTGGGAGGGGGGATCGGGATGGGGAACACATGTAAATCCATGGCTGATTCATGTCAATGTATGGCAAAAACTACTACAATATTGTAAAGTAATTAGCCTCCAACTAATAAAAATAAATGAAAAAAATGTAATCCAAGCTCAAGTAATAAATAAAAGTAGATAATATGAGTCACACACACAAAAAAAATCCAGGACCGGATGTTTCCACTGATGAATTTCACTAAACATTCAAGGAAGAATCTGTATCAACTCTATTCAAACTCTTCCAAAAAATAGAAGAAAGAACACTTCCAAAACATTTTATGAGGCCACAATTACATTAATACCAAAACCAGACAAGGACAACACAAGAAAATTACAGGACAACATCCCTGGTAAGCATAGATCCAAAACCTCTTAAAAGAATATTAGCAAACCAAATTCAACAATACATTAAAAGGATCATACACCATGATAAACAGTATATATTTCAGGAATGCAAATTTCAACATCTGCAAATCAGTCCATGTGATACACCATGTTAACAAAACAGAAGATAAAAGTATGATCATTTTACTAGAAGGCAGGAAAAACATTTGACAAAATTCAACACCCATTTTTGATAAAAATGCTAAACAAAATCGGTGGAAAGGGAATGTGTCTCAACATAATAAAGACATTTTATGAAAAGCCCACATTTAATTTCATACTCAATGGCAAAAAGTTTAGAACTTTTCCTCTAAGATCAGGAATAAGGCAAAGATTTGTACTCTCACAACATTTATTTAGCATAGTATTAGAAGTCTTAGCCAGAACAATTAGTCAATAAAAATAAATTAAAGTGTTCAAATTAGAAAGGGAGAAATAAAACCATTGCTAATTTGCATGTAACATGACATTATATATAGAAAATCCTAAGGACTCTGCCAGAAAGCTATTAGAATTAACAAATGAATTCAGTAAAGTTACAGGTTGCAAAACCTATATACAGAAATCTATGAATTTCTATATACTAATAACAAATTAGAAAGAGAAATTAAGAAAACAATCTCATTTATACTTCCATCCAAAAGAATCAAATAACCCAGGAATTAATTTAACAGAGGAGATGGTCGATCCATACACTGAAAATAATAAAACATTAATAAAAGAAATTTAAGAAGACACAAATAAGTGGAAAGATATCCTATGTCCATGGATTGAAAGAATTAATATTGTTAAAATGTCCATACTACCCAAAGCAACCTACCTGATTCAGTGCAATCCCTATCAAAATTCTAATGGCATTTTTCATGCAACCTACCTGATTCAGTGCAATCCCTATCAAAATTCTAATGGCATTTTTCATACACATAGGAAAAATAATTCTAAAATGTGTGTAGAACCACAAAAGACCCCCAAGTAGTCAAAGCAATCTTGAGAAAGAAGAACAAAGCTACAGGCATCATATATTCCTAACTTCAAACTATATTTTAAAACTATTAATATATTTGTGGAAACTTCCCTGGTGGTTCAGTGGTTAAGAATCTGACTTTCAATTCAGAGGACTACTTGGGTTCAATCCCTGGTCAGGGAACTAAGATCCCACATGCTTCAGAGCACCTAAACCTTCATGTCACACTGCTGATCCCATGGGTCAGAACTAGAGTGTCCATAAGCTGCAACAAAAGATCCTGCATGACACAACAGAGACCCGATGTAGCCAAATAAATAAATAGACATTTTTTTAAAAAACTGTGTTTGTAGTATAGTTTTCTTGACTAATTTTATAGTAATCAAAATAGTATGATAGTGGCATAAAAATAGACACACAGATTAATAAACAGAACAGAGAACCCAAAATTAAATCCATGCTTCTATGGGTCAATTAATTTACAACAAAGGAAGCCAAACAAACACACTGGAAAAATCACAGTCTCTACAATAAAGTGTTGCAAAAACTGAACAACTGCATGCAAAAAAAGACATTACACTGAACCACTATCTTACATCATACTCAAAAATTAATTCAAAACAGATTAAAGTCCTAAAACCATTAAATTCCTATAAGACAGCATAGGTGGTAAGATCCTTGATATAGGACTTGGTAATAGTTCATAGGGTGAAACTACAAGGTCTAGAAAAGAGTAATCCAGTAGCTGTAATCTGAAGAGCTCCTAGAGGACACACACTGAGTGGAATAGAAATTTTAATGAGAAAGAGTGTAGAGTCCCTTTGTGATTAATGAATTTCCATTTGACATTAAGCTATAGACTCAAAGGGACAAAATGTAGATTTCTGGAGCTCTTTCTTCAGCTTTTTCCATTTTTCTTTGATATCTGCCTTTCAAAGTTTATCCTTCTTAGTCTTCCCAAACTCAAATCACTTTCTCCTCAACTCACCAAATTCATCCTGTTCCGCTTGAGACTTCCTCCTGTATGTCATGTTTTGAAAAGGTATTTCAGGCAGAAATCCAAATGAATCATACTGTTCCTCTTGCAGGAACCACAATCTGACAGGATTTGTTGTCCAATATTTGAAAACAATCACCTTATATATTTTTCCTGTTAACAGTAGGTGATGTCTGTTACTAATTAGTCTATCATGGCCTAAAGTGAAAGTCCTAGCTCAAAACTTTGACCATTTCCATCACAACACATGTTCCAAAATTTGACCACTGGAAAACTTCTGTTACAATAGGTTTGCATGAACTCACATCCCCTAAAGATAAGACCAAGTGTGCATCTTCTTCCCTATAAGCGCTTAGAATATTAAATCACTATTTGACTTGATGCCGGATGTTATAGGATTCATAGAGCCATAGGTTTGGGCATACACAACCACAATCCATTGTGCAATTATATATGGAACCAGATTTGAATAGATCCAAGATACATTAATGAATAAACAGTCTAAACTCCCACATGTTACCTACTTCTACTGAGCTATCATTTCTCCCTGAACCTACATCATGATAATTTTGTTTAAACAACTAGTGAAGGAAGAAAGAATTCTGACTCAGATCCCAAAAGGGTCGGATTGCACAGTGACATTATTTGTAAGTAGACTGCTGCTACATGACAGCCTCACTTGATGATGGTTCGCCAGGACTTGATTACCACCTTAGAATATCAGGAGATGTGGCCTGAGGTATAGATACTCACTCTTGGGCAGTGGTGAATAGTTCATCTGAGTGATCAAACTTCTAAAAGGAACAAGCCTAGTAGATCTGGTACAGAGGAATGTGAAAGAGGTATATAAGTGGATCTCTATGAAAGATAATCACTCGTGTTATTTTTTCTGGTAAGACTTAATGTGTTTCATATAAAGTCTCACCAGAAAGCATCTACATCAAATATCATTCTTGAAAGTGACTAGGACAACTCACCCTATGGGGATCCTCTTTCTTCACTCCTTGGCCACAGCAGTGATTGTGCAATAAGCCCATGAATAGCATGACCATAACAGTAGGGAAGAAAGATATACATGCACTCAGTAACAGACTTTTACTCAACAAGGGTGATCTAGTTAATGGTACAGCTGAGTCCCAATGTACTAAAAATAGAGAATGACACTGAACTTTTAATACGGCATCATTCCTTGGAAAGATAAAATTAATTGGCAGCAGATTGACTATATCAAAACCTTCCACCTTGGTAGAAAAGTGATTTTTCTTTCCTAGATTTGGTATATATTTTGCATATGAGTTCACCATTTTTGCCCACAGTGCCTCCAATATTATTACCAACCAAGGATTCATGATACATCATATTTATTGGCATCATACCCAGCCACAATATTGCCTCAGATCACAGAACCCATTTAATAACAAAGGAGTAAAGGCATTGGACAACATGGCCCATTATAAAGATGTATTGACCCAATAGAATGATTGAACAGTGTTGACTGGAGGACACTGTCCTCTAAGATGTGATATCGGCCTTAAACTAAGGATGTAAACCAAGATGGAGGGACTCCTCTTACTATGAAACTTAGTTATGGAATTTGTGCTAACTGTTCCTATAAACTTGGGTTTTCCCAATTTAGATGTCCTGATTCCTGGAAGAGAAATGCTTCTGCAAAGTTACACAGTAAGATTTTAATAAAATTTGACTGTGATTGCCATCTCATGCCAGTGGACCAAGAGGTAAACAAAGGAGTTAATGTACTGAATGAAGAAACTAATCTTAATTGTGATAGAAAGCAGATTGCTCACACACAATAAGGGCAGAGAGGAATATATTTGCAACCCATGAATTTTACTGGACAGTCTTTTAGTACTTTTATGTATGATAATAACTGACAACCGATGCTAAAACAATCATAACCCAACAAATGGAGAGTAAGTAAGAATACAGACATTTATGGGATGGTAGTCTCTATAATCAAGTCAGAAAAATAATCTAGACTAAATTCATAGGATGGGGGAATCAAGAATGGCTTATGAAGGAGCGACATGATGAAGATTACTTACAGTCACAAGGTTTATTGTAGCAGTGGACACTGTAGCAAATCTCACTAACCTTCTTTCAGTCTTTCAGATCAAAATTACCCACCTTTCCTGAAGTCTCTTCTTGAGGAAAATTTGAGGTGTTAATTTTCAGTTAAAGACGGAAGGAGACATGTTAAAATATGGGAGCCTGGGTCCCTAAATCGCCACCTAGAGGAGAGTTACTAATCATCAACATCAACTGCTTGTTGTTACCTAGTGAGATACGAACATCTGTATTTGAAGCCGTCATACATTCATGAATTTGTTACAGCAGTTGGATCCACTCTAATTAATATAGGAGGAAAAACTGAGGTAATCAATTTTTACTTGTAAAATAAGCACATCTCAAGAAGTGTTAATAATAAACTCTCATACATTGATGATGAGTTGCAAATGGAGGAAAATTTGGCACTAATGACCAAGATTTCAAATATGAAGTCTCTGACCTAGCAATTCTACCTTGAACAATTTATCTTTCATATATCTTGAAGATGTATAAGTTAATTAATTTATGAAGTTATTCATTGCATCATTGTTTAAAAGAACAAAGAAAACAAAATGACTGTCTCTCACTATCAGACAACTAAGCGGCTATTTTCAAAATGAAGCAGATATTTAGGTCCAGATATGAAAACACATTAAAGATAAATGATTAATTAGAAAAGTCAAAATATCTATAACAAATAACGCCAGGGAGGCCTGGCCTGCTGCAGTCCATGGGGTCTGCAGCAAAGAGTCAGACACAACTGAGCGACTGAACTGAACTAAACTGACTATGATTTAATGTTAAGTATAGACAGATATTCAGATAATAGGTGGAATATATGATTTTTTACTTGCATATATTTAGAATATTTCTGGAAGCATAACCAGAAAGGGCTAACAATGACTGCCTTCTCAGAGGTACACTTGATAACTCTGTGTTTGGGCTGGGGAGATAGATGATAAATTTTCTACTATAATGATTCTTTGTACCAAATTTTTGCTATGAACATGTATCAGTTATTCAAAATAAGTTGAATTTTAAGACAAACTGAGAAAAGCATGAAGAAAAATAAAGGAGAATGTAACCATTTAATGGTTTCTGTGGACAGGTTTCAATGAAATGATTCTCAATTTGGATTTTAGGATTGTCAGAGATGTAAGACAGGATGTCACAAAAACATTCAAGCTGATGATGCCAAATTAGCAGCTAGGGTATGTGTCTAGAATTCAGACCATGCCAATCCTCCCTGCCCATTTCATATCCTATCCTTTAGGGCAGGGCATTTTCCTCATTGACCTCTCATCTTCTCATGTGCTAAATCAGACCGCAGTGTTTGCCTTTCCTTGACATATTACCTCCTAAGTCTACATGGATCAAATCAATTATTTATTATTTTGAAAGCACCTTATAGAAAGACAACCTTGTTGAAAATTATATTTGAATCTGGGCAGTCTGTCCTATGCTCTTGTACTGATATTACTTCAAAACTGCATATATCTATATTCTTCTCACTTGTGGGAAATTATTACACTGTAAATCAGCTTGAAATAGTTGTAAATCAAAAGGTACTATATGAAGTTGAGAAGAAAGGCTTTAGTTAGAAATAAATTTATCAAACCAGCAGCCCAGACACTCAGGACAAGAGGAACAATAGCTAAGTGACCACAGAGGTTTCTTTTTAATCACATGCCTAGCTCTTGGAGCAGCAGAAGGTGTCCTTGGTAGCATAAAGTGGTTACTTCACCACAGAGTAACCAAATATGGAATGTTGCTTTTTAAAAAAATTGCAGAAGTTGTAATTCAACAATGTAGATCAAACCATTAAATACTTTCCTCTCCAGCTAATAAGGCAGCGTCACTTGTCTCTGGCAGACTAAGTCACTAAGTCTGGTCTAGAAAACAACTTATTTAGAAGAGCAATAAATGTACAAAATATCAGAGCAATAAACTCTACCAACTGTTTGCACAGTCTAAAGGAAAGAATAAGAGTTGAACAGAAAGTAGTTTAATAAATAAATAAAGATACCATGTTCTGGAACAGGAGAATTATTGTCAATTTCCCAAACAAGATATAGATTTGGAGTTACTTAATCTAAATATCAGTAAGACAGATTACTAAAAAGTTTTTCTATTTTTTCAGTAATAACAAATGTACAAAAATAGTTATTAATAAGAAAAGTGGGATGAGTTTCTCTGTGCTCTGTTGTTCAGTCAAGTCCCACTCTTTGTGACCCTATGGACTGTAGCCCACCAGGCTGTCCTGTCCATGGAATTTTCCAGGCAAGAATATTGGAGTGGATTGCAGTTTCCTACTCCACGGGCCCTTCCTGACCCAGGGATCAAACCCGCGTCTCTTGTGTCTTGTGCATTGACAGGCAGATTTCTGATCATGTGCCATCTGGGAAGCCCACGTTTTTCTGTAGATGTGTACAAGTGATTATAAAGTTAAATAATTAAAGTATGCTTGTACAGCTACAAAAAAAGACAATTGTGCCATAAAATTGACTGCACTGAATTATATTAAGATTAATGAGATTGAAATTTTTTTTTAATTTTATTTTATTAGTGGAGGCTAATTACTTCACAACATTTCAGTGGGTTTTGTCATACATTGACATGAATCAGCCATAGAGTTACACGTATTCCCCATCCCGATCCCCCCTCCCACCTCCCTCTCCACCCGACTCCTCTGGGTCCTCCCAGTGCACCAGGCCCGAGCACTCGTCTCATGCATCCAACCTGGGCTGGTGGTCTGTTTCACCATAGACAATATACATGCTGTTCTTTCAAAACATCCCACCCTCACCTTCTCCCACAGAGTTCAAAAGTTTGTTCTGTACTTCTGTGTCTCTTTTTCTGTTTTGCATATAGGGTTATCGTTACCATCTTTCTAAATTCCATATATATGTGTTAGTATGCTGTAATGTTCTTTATCTTTCTGGCTTACTTCACTCTGTATAATGGGCTCCAATTATTTACCATATTTTTAGGAAGCGGTTAGTCTTATGAGAAAATAAGATGGGAAACAGAAGCTTTCATATTATAGGTTGTGTTCTCCACTTTTTCATGACACAGAAGGACCCACTTTACACCCCTGTAATCAATCCTGGTCTGTCAGATAAAGAGCAGTAGCTCATGGGGACTGGAAGTCACTGGGGTATGAGAGGTCAGAAGACAAGTCTTTTGAGAGACTTTTGAGATATGCTTGATCATCATGACACCTAGAGGTGGAATGGAAATGAAAGCAGCACGGTGGTGAGGAAATGCAGTGAGTGAGGAAATTCTAGTGTGAGATTTTGGGGGAAGATGATATTTGAAAAGAATTTTACATCATACTTCTTGGTGTTAGAAATATAATTCAAATTTGATATTCCTCAAGAGACTAAAATAAAGGTTTGAACTGTGTTTTAATTATATGCAAGGAAATTTACTCTTACGTATTTAAAAGAATTCTACACTGGGGCCTACTTTCAAGGCAGAACAAGTTATCCTACTTTTATGTTGGATAAATTCAGAAAATAGTATATACATAATAAAAAGTAAATTTCTTTAATTCAGTGGAGTGAGGAAAATGTGCTAAAAATGGCATTGACAATTGTTTTGTTACTTGAAAGTAAAAAGAGACTATAGGTGAACAAACACATGGATGGTATTAAGATGAATTAAAAGTTCACATGTAAAATAATAAGGAACTATGCAAATCAAAACCTCAATGAGGTACCATTACACGCCAGTCAGAATGGCTGCTTTCCAAGAGTCTACAAGCAATAAATGCTGGAGAGGGTGTGGAGAAAAGGGAACCCTCTTACACTGTTGGTGGGAATGCAAACTAGTACAGCCACTATGGAAAACAGTGTGGAGATTCCTTAAAAAACTGGAAATACAACTGCCATATGACCCAGCAATCCCACTTCTGGGCATACACAGTGAGGAAACCAGAACTGAAAGAGACACGTGCACCCCAGTGTTCATCGCAGCACTGTTTATAATAGCCAGGACATGGAAGCAACCGAGATGCCCATCAGCAGATGAATGGATAAGGAAGCTGTGGTACATATACACCATGGAATATTACTCAGCCATTAAAAGGAATACATTTGAATCAGTTCTGATGAGATGGATAAAATTGGAGCCCATCATACAGAGTGAAGTAAGCCAGAAAGATAAACACCAATACAGCATACTAATGCATATACATGGAATTTAGAAAGATGGTAACGATAACCCTATATGCAAGACAGAAAAAGAGACACAGATGTATAGAACAGACTTTAGGACTCTATGGGAGAAGGTGAGGGTGGGATGATCTGAGAAAACAGCATCGAAACATGTATATTATCAAGTGTGAAACAGATCACCCGTCCAGGTTGGATGCATGAGACAAGTGCTCAGGCCTGGTACACTGGGAAGACCCAGAGAGATGGGATGGGGAGCGAGGCAGGAGGAGGGTTCAGGATGGGAACACATGTAAATCCATGGCTGATTCATGTCAATGTATGGCAAAAACCACTACAATATTGTAAAGTAATTAGCCTCCAACTAATAAAAATAAATGGGGAAAAAAAAATAATAAGGAACTCAAAATATAGAAAAATATGTATAAGTTAATATTTATTTTATTTAAAATGGTAGGATGCTTTTAAATAACAAAAAAGAAACTATAGAGAAAATAATATTCAACTATATGTTTAAAGCTTCTTATTTCCACATTAAAAAGTTGAAATCTGAAAGACTGGGTATATGTATACATATGACTGGTTCACTTTGCTATACAGCAAGAAACTGACCAACACTGTAAAGTAACTACAGTCCAATAAAAATTAATTAAAAATAATTTCTGAGAAAAAATATCATAAATATGACCACAAGTTACATGAAAAATCAGGAATTACTATGTGAAACACATATCAATCATTAAGTTTTCTAGTTATGTTTTTTAATAAGTATTTAAACCATAATGGAAAAAATATTAAAAATAGCATATGTATATATGTGTGTGTGTGTGTGTATGTATAACTGAATCACTCTGCTGCTGCGGCTGCCGCTGCTGCTGCTACTAAGTCGCTTCAGTCGTGTCTGACTCTGTGCGACCCCATAGATGGCAGCCCACCAGGCTCCCCCATCCGTGGGATTCTCCAGGCAAGAACACTGGAGTGGGTTGCCATTTCTTTCTCCAAAGCATGAAAGTGAAAAGTGAAAGGGAAGTTGCTCAGTCGTGTCTGACTCTTAGCGACCCCATGGACTGCAGTCTACCAGGCTCCTCCATCCATGGGATTTTCCAGGCAAGAGTACTGGAGTGGGTTGTCATTTCCTTCTCCGAATCACTGTGCAGTATAGCAGAAAAAACACAATATTATAAATTAACTATACTTCAATAAAATAATTCTTTTTGAAGTACTTAAGATACAATATCTAAAACTGAAATGAGCAAGCAATGCTGTATTTATTTTCAGCCACTGTCATAAATTAATTCAAACTCAGCAGTTTAAAGAACACCCATTTATTATCCAGTGTTCTCGGTCAGAAGTGTATGCCAGTCTCTCTGCTTAAGGTCTCACCATACTGAAGTCACAAACTGAGATTGCAGTTCTCATCTAAAGGGTAGGGTCCTCTCCCAAACTTGCTGGATGTTGGCATAATTCATTCCTACCCATTCACTTGTTGCTTCCGTTCTGAAATTCCAAACTTTCTTCTGTTATCATTTTCTTTCTGTTTGGAGAACTTCCCTTAGCCATTGTTTAAGGGTAGATTTACTACCAATAACATTTTCCTAGTTTTCTCTTGTCTAGAAATGTCTTTATTTCCCCTTAATTCCTGAAGGATAGTTTTGCCAGATACAGAATAATTCATTATTGACAGTTCTTTACTTTCAACACTTGCAAAACATTTTGTCACATCTGTCTGGACATTGTGGCTTCAGGTGACAAATCCATGGTCATTTGTTATATAATTTGATGTTCCCTTATCATAATGTATCATTTTTCTCTGACAGATTTTAAGACATTTTTTCCCTTTAATTTCAGGAGTCTAATAATCCATGTTTCTTGGTGTGAATTTCTTTAGGTATAACCTATTTGAGTTTTGTTCAGATTCTTGAATCTGTAGGATTCTTATGTCTTTATCCAAATTTGCGGGGTTTTTTTATCCATTATTTCTTTGACTACTTTTCAACAATACTCCCTTTTCCTTCTCTTGGGCTTCGATAATTAAAATGTTAGATATTCTGTTATTACCCCATAAGTCTCAGAGTCTCTGTTTATATTTTTTAGTTTGTTTTCTCTCTATTGCTCAAATTGAGTAAATTCTATTAATCTGTCCTCAAGTTCACTGATTCCGTTCTCTGTTGTCTCCAGTCTACTATTGAATCTTTTTGACAATTATTTTATTTATTTTTTAGTTCTGTGATTTCTACTTGGTTCTTTTTTATAACTTCTACTTCTTTACTTAAATTTTCTATTATTTTCATTTGTTTTGAGATGATTTATAATTGCTAATCGAAGCACTTTGTGATGGATGTTTTAAGTATCTTCTCAGACACTTCCAACATCTGACCTGTCTTGGTATCAGTTGATTGTTATTTCTCATTCAAGGTTCGCTTCCTGATTCTTGGTATGACAAGAGCAATATTTTATCATATCCTGGACATTTTGGCTGTTATGTTAGGAAACTCTGGATCCTGTTCAAATATTTTATTTTAGCTGGTGGTCACCCAATTCTAAAGGAAATCAACCCTGAATACTCATTGGAAGGACTGATGCTGAAGCTGAAGCTCCAATACTTTGACCACCTTATGCAGAGAATCAACTCATTGAAAAAGACCCTCATGCTGGGAAAGATTGCAGGCAAAAGGAGAAGCGGGGGCAGAGGATGAGATGGTGCGATCGTATTACTGACTCAATGGACATGAATTTGAGCAAACTCTGGGAGATAGTGGAAGACAGAGGAGCCTGGCTGCAGTCCATGGGGTCACAAAGAGTCAGACATGACTTAGTGACTGAACAACAACAACAACTTGATCTTCATGGCATAGTAAGTTTTTATTCAAAGCTTCACTGTCTCAAAGCTGTCTACTACTTCAAGTTCTCCCTCATAATGAGTAATGTTGATTCTCTGGCATTGATTTGTAGAAGAAATAGGCACAAGATAGAGTCTCTTGTTAAATAATGTCCACAGGTCTGGATCACTCTAAGAATTGAGGAATCTGTCTCCAATAGGTATGAATGTGTCAGTTTGGACTATATTAAGTCTATATTAAGAGATCCCTTGCATGGCACAACACCTAGAGTTTGACTGTAATTCAGGTGAACTCTGATTTTTTAACTCAGGAGACTGATGGTAGCTGGAGTGCATTGGGGGTGGATGAGTGGGGTGAGTGGGTTCAATAGACCTGAACTTGGGCAAACTTCAAGAGATGATGAGGGACAGGAAGCCTGGTGTGCCACAGTCTACAGTATTGCAAAGAGTTGGACACAACTTGGAGACTGAATAACAACAACACTCTTCTTGATCTTGGCACTTGTTCCTGGTCTAATTTTCAAGTTGTGGTTCTGAAGACAGTTTTGTCCTAGGAGCCCCTTCAGTGCTATCCTGTTTCATTTATGTTATACCACTGGGGCTTCCATTCAGACTAAGCCTGTGTCAGCCACGGTGGCAGAAAGCACTTCCAGGACCAACCAGTGCTGCTAGGTGGAGGATGGGCAAAGGTATTTCTTGGCTGCCACTAACAGAATTCCCTTGGGTCAGCTCAATGTTTAGAGAATTCCATATGCACTATGGAAGCAAAGAGAAAGACAGTTAACTTACATATGGAGGCATTGGGCTTCCCTGGTAGCTCAGCTGGTAAAGAATCTGCCTGCAATGTAGGAGACCTGGGTTCAATCCCTGGGTTGGGAAATTCCCTGGAGGAGAACATGATAATCAACTCCAGTATTCTTGCCTGGAGAATCCAATGGACAGAGGAGCCTGGCGGGCCACAGTCCACAGGGTCACAAAGAGTCAGACATGACTGAGAGATTAAGCACAGCACAGCATGAAGGCAGGAGAAAGGGGAGGTGGCAGGGCCTCCCAGGGAGGGGACCAGCTCAAGGTAGAGTTCTTGGGAGTTGTAATCCAGAAAATCCTGTTAGGATACCATATCAGTGATGGCCTCATCTGTCCATGAAGTTTCTTTGAAATTCCCACCCCTCTTGTCAGGAGTGAGCTTACACACATGTGAAAAGACTCTGATTTAATATCGTCCCTCTTTTCATGGACAGATCCCTCTGGTCCACTCTGAGTGGAGGCTGCATCAAAACCAGGGTATTTCCCAGTCCCTTCCAGGCCTCTTAGTACAAAGTCTTCATCTAGCAACTGAGGTGTCATCAAAGGGGATTTTTCTGATTGGCCACAACCTGACCTGGCAGAGTATGGTTTGAGTGTCTTCAAAGTTCCTTCTCAGCTCAGCCCTCATCATTGCTCTGCAACTCAGAACAGTTACTGCTGAGACCACCTTGAGAAGAGGATGGTCCTGAACAGAGCTCTGATTCTGGGAACCCTCGCCCTGACCACCATGATGAGCCCCAGTGGAGGTGAAGACATTGTGGGTGAGTGCTCATTTGAGGGATGTAGAGATTAGAATTGGGGAACAGGGGATCAGAGGGAAAATCAAGAAAGATTGGCCTAGAAATAGTAGAGGCCCTCACACTTTTCTCCATATGCAGTCAGTGAGTTCAGTCGCTCAGTCGCATCCCACTCTTTGCAACCCCATGGACTGCAGTATGCCAGGTTTCCTGTCCATCACCAGCTCCCAGACCCTTCTCAAACTCATGTCCATTGAGTTGGTGATGCCATCCAACCATCTCATCCTCTGTTGACCCCTTCTCCTCCTGCCTTCAATCTTGCCCAGCATCTTTTCAAATGAGTCAGTTTTTCCCATCAGGTGACCAAAGTATTGGAGTTTCAGCTTCAGCATCAGTCCTTCCAGTGAATTTTCAGGACTGATTTCCTTTAGGATTGACTGGTTTGATCTCCTTGCAGTCCAAGGGACTCTCAAGAGTCTTCTCAATACTAGGCAAATCTAAAAATCACAGTTGTTCCTCCTTCAGGAAACCAGAGTGCAGACACGCTGTCTTTATTACGGGTACTGTTGCAGAGCTCACCAAGGTCATCACTCAGTTTCTGATACTGGAGCCAGCGAATATGTTCTGGAGGACCCTAGGGCAATCAGCTCATTTTTGATTGCCTCAAAGATTAGCGATGTTTCCACAAGTAGATGTCTTGTTACAAAAAATTCCATGAACTATCACTCCTAAATTTATCTGAACAACTTTGGAAGCTTTTTATATATTTCTTCTAAAGTTTATCTTTAGGTGAATAGTTCCACGAATTATGAATACTGTGTGGATATGAAGAAGATTGACCTTTTCTTAGTCTCAGATCTACATACATTTCCATGCTGGCATCTGGCCCAGAGGGTAGATGAGCAAACCCAGTAGAGTACCTTTATATAAAGCACTTTGCCACACAGTCATCACTTGATCTCAGTTACTTCATATATGTCACCTCACAAATAAAGTTGTGTAGGAATGCTTTCTAAGTAATTAAGATACACAAATGTCAAAGATTACTCTTATTTTTTAGTATTACCATTTTAAGTGTAACTTTGATTTTTTTTTATTTAGCAAAGTAAAAATGTTCCTTATTTTTATTTTAAAATTGAGAACTTTATGATAAAAACAAAAACTTGCTGTATTAAATTATATTGTTTTCAAATTGTCAGTCCAAATTACCTGCTCTTCACTCCATCTATAGAAGTCCTTCAAGAAGAATGGGCAAGAACAGGTTATTTATTTGGTCCCTTAGGCCCCTCTGCCTTTGCTGTCCCCCTCTTTCTACCCTCTGTTCATACATTCCTTCATCTTCCTTTCCTTCCAAGATCCATCCCTTGCCCACATCTCTGTTGTTTATAGGCAAGAAGAGAGAGTTTGTAAAACCAAAATAGAATGGCAAGATAGTTCAAAGGGGAAGAGAAAAAGAGGTTACTCTAATCTTCAGCAACTTTATTAGCCATGGCTACTCCCATTCTAATTTTGTGTGATAGCAACTTTCATCTGTTTCTCCAGAGTACTTCCACATTTTCTTTCTTCAACATCACACCAGAGTGTCCTGGTCAAGCTCAACTTTCCCATTAGGCATAGTGGACCCAGTGCCAAGGGCCTCAATGCTTATAAGTCCCCATGAAAATACTTTATTATTTTATTTAGAAGAAAAACAAAATTTATGGTAGAAGAAAATGTTTTAATTTTAATTTAGCCTGTATTATTTTTGTATTTATACCAATATGGTCATAAAATATGGCCTTTAGTGTTTTTATGGAGGTGGCCCCACCTGAGCAACCGTGCTTAAGGCTCACAAGTCATAATGCTTCCCTGGTCACTGCTGATTCGGACCATCATATAGTTCTGCTACCTCTGTGTCTTTAAGTCTTCCCCACAGTTTCTTTGGTCCTCAAGAATAGTAATTGACATTTTGTACACAACTTTTAGCACATAGCAAGCTAAGTTTGGGGGGATTCAAAAATGAAAAGACATGCTATCTGCCTCATTTGGGCACTAAAATTAGTCATGCTACGAAAATGGTGTAGAAAAGCAGAGGGTGTATTGCTGAGCAGGGCAATGGACCCAGCTGAGGCTGAAGCTATAAAAGTGATTGGTTCCAGTTGGCACAGCAGTGTAATGTGGTTCAGTGTGGGCAACCCAGGACAAGTACCAGGTGAAAAGGAGTAATTGCATATATTCATGTTTGAAAAGAAGTCAAGAATAGTCATTACAAGGATAAAGAAGTTTTGTTAGAAGGCCTTTAATTATAACTGATCCAGAAAGGGTATAAGAATGAGCAATCGACTAATTTGAAAGCAGGACATTGGGATGGAGAGATTGGAGACTATAATGCAACTAAAAAAAAGTGTGTAATGAGAGAACTTGGTTAAAATAGTTGAAAACTAAGTAGAAACTTCAGAAATAAGCTAGAGGTGTCCAGGAAATCTTAAAAGATCATTTCATTCCAGGGGCGAAAAACAGACCCCTTAAAAGACCAAGGAACATGAAAGGAAAATCTCATTTGGTTTGATTGACAGATGAGGTCAGATGAGGGCGCAGGATATACCCATCACAGAGCTGATCAGTACATAACACTTGGTCCTTTTCTCACCTGACTCTCCCATTACTCAACAGACTCCTTGTTGACAGAGACCATGCCTGATTGATGTTTTATTCTTTGTCTCTCCCAATGTCTGAAACCCTGTTGATATTCATGAAATGAGGAAACTGGGAAAGAGAAAATATTAAAAGACTCATATGTGTCTGGACCAAATTGTCCAGACTTGGGCAGAGTCAGACTGAGTTGGTTGCCACTCTGCTTTAGCATCCTCAGAAAAGTACAGTGTCCATTTGAAGAAAAGGGCTATAATTCACTCTGAGTCCTCAAAAAGTATGTGTTGAATCAGAAAAAGGAGAAGTTTTGTTACCTCCTTAAAGAAAAAAATTGTCTTCCCTGATGGCTCAGACGGTAAAGAAGTCACCTGCAATGCAGGAGACCTGGGTTTGATCCCTGGGTTGGGAAGATCACCTGGAGAAGGAAATGGCTACCCATTACAGTATTCTTGCCTGGATAATTCCATGGACAGAGGAGCCTGGCAGGCTAAAGTCCATAGCATCACAAAGAGTCAGACACGACTGAGTGACTTTCACTTTAAAGAAAAAAAAAAAAAAGGGTAAGGAAATGTCAGAAATCCAAAATAAAGCTTCTGTTTTTTTATTTCAGAAGGAATCAGGCATTCTTCTTTAAGAATCACTATGGTTAACAAAATGGACACCTGAGAAGCATTGTTTATTCTTTATATGCTTTGTTATATTGTCACTGTCCTTGTCATACTGTTTCTTATATCTTATAAAAGAGGAATCTCTTTTAAAATAGTTCAGATCATGTGTGGCTTTCCTTGGTTTAAAAAAAAAAGAAGGAAGGAATCCCTGTGCAGAAAATATTCTGCTCCGAGTCAGCCCTGAGGGGAAAAGAATCACAATGAATGTGTTATTATCTGACGAAAAATTAAGTGAGAGAAGAAACTTTTGAAGAAGAGGGAAGAAAGCTAATATCCTGAAAATTCATTCATTCTCTTCTTTCTTCTCTCTTTCCATTATAATCTTTATTACAGACTGACAATGTGCCAGGCACTGAGCTGGGCAGGCAGGAAATAGCAGTAAACAAAGCCTGTGAAATCCTGCCCTTGTGAGCACATGAAAGTGAAAGTGAAAGTCACTCAGTCCTGTCTGACTCTTTGCAACCCCATGTCCATGGAATTCTCCAGGCCAGCCTACTGGAGTGGGTAGACTTTCCCTTCTCCAGGGGACCTTCCCAACCCAGGGATCGAACCCAGGTCTCCTGCACTGCAGGCGGATTCTTTACCAGCCAAGCCACAAGGGAAGCCCAAGAATTATACGTGTTACAGTGTCCTGTTCTAACAAGACAGCTACCAACACTGAGGGAGAAGGAAGCAGGTGCTGGCACTCGGCTTACAGAGGTTGTGCCAAAGGTGAAGCCCACAGAGTTTGAAAGTTAGCTTCTTCTGTTACTTTGTTTAATATGGTCTTTCCTTTCCCTCTGTTTTCCACCTTCCTGCTCCTCACCCTCACTTATCAGCTGACCACGTTGGCTCCTATGGCACAACGCTCTACCAATCTCAGGGGCCCTCTGGCCAGTACACCCAGGAATTTGATGGAGACGAGCTGTTTTATGTGGACCTGGGGAAGAAGGAGACCGTCTGGCGTCTGCCTATGTTTAGCCAGTTTGCAGGTTTTGACCCACAGCGTGCACTGAGTAACATAGCTACAGCGAAACACAACTTGGATATCCTGACTAAACGCTCCAACTTTACCCCAGTTATCAACGGTAAGTGTCCACCATTCTACTTCTCTTTTCTGAATCTATTCTTTCATATCAGGCTTCACTCCCTTCTTCTCTAAGGAGAGATATCCTTCACCACTCTATAAAACTTTTCCAAGAGTCCCCAGATTTCATAGTAATTATTGAACACTCATCCTCTCCCATCTCAAAAATCACACATTTCCATGTAATATAAGGACCCTTACTCCCATAACATACTCCTTGAATCCCTCAAGGAGGAGTCCCACAGACCCCCCTCCTTAACAAGCATGCCCACAGACAGCACGGGGACAAAGCGCGGGCAGCGCATAGCATCTCCCAGCAGAAGGCAAGCAAGAGCTCCTCCCCTGTCAGACTGGGAACCGTTGGTGGGAGGGCTCCCCCAGGAGGCAGTGCAGAATCAGGGCCAAGCTATTCCCGTTGCACATCTGTGCTGTTTCCTCACCATAGAGGTTCCTGAGGTGACCGTGTTTTCCAAGTCTCCTGTGATGCTGGGCCAGCCCAACACCCTCATCTGTCACGTGGACAACATTTTCCCCCCTGTGATCAACATCACATGGCTGAAGAATGGGCATGCAGTCACAGAGGGTGTTTCTGAGACCAGCTTCCTCCCCAAGGATGATGGTTCCTTCCTCAAGATTGGTTACCTCACCTTCCTCCCTTCTGATGATGATGTTTATGACTGCAAAGTGGAGCACTGGGGCCTGAATGAGCCACTTCTGAAACACTGGGGTACGTACAAGTTCCACCTCTTTTGGTACTCTCTGTTTTTCTATCAAGTACAAAACACTCTGAGTTTTGGTCCCTCAATCTCACAGTTCAAAGCTTGTTTTCCACACTTCAAGGTTTCTGAAATTATACTTCATTCTCTTCCCTAAGCCTGGTGTCCTGAGTTTTTGTAGCATGAACACCACACCTCCTGCCCAATCTCATGCACAGGCACATGAACCAACACTCTGTATTCTGACTTTCATAACTTCCCTTTTGCAGAGCCTGAGATTCCAGCCCCGATGTCAGAACTGACAGAGACTGTGGTCTGTGCCCTGGGGTTGACCGTGGGCCTCGTGGGCATCGTGGTGGGCACCATCTTCATCATCCAAGGCCTGCGCTCAGGTGGGGCCTCTAGACACCAGGGTCCCTTGTGAGCTGCGCCCTAGAAAGGAAGGTAAGTCTTCATATTTGTCAGTGCCACAGACACACTTCAGGAGAAAGTGAAGTGGGAAGAATTTGTAGACACAAACGTGGTTGAGAAGTCGTGGGAGAATTGGGAACCAGCGTGACCATGGCACAGAAGCTCCCTAGGACTCATCAATCTCATGTCTTTCCTGTTGCAGGCGTGCTGCCCATCTATGAGAGCAGAAGAGTGGATGTGCTAGATGACCTAGAACTATTTTCTGGCCAAGTTCATCATATACTCTCTCTCCCCCTACACTGCCTTTTATCTCTTCTCTGGGACTTCAGATGCTGTATCATCTCAGATCTCACATATACCTCAGAGTTCTCCCCCTGACTTTCTGATATTTTTTTCTGTTCTCAGTAGTTGCCTACCATGAGATCACTGGGGTATTCCACCCAATTACCTACTCCCTAGTGAAACCGACCCCATATCACCATGGCAGCAATAAACTCCCCTTTAATAGAAATTTTTCATCTCAGGGCTGACCAAGATCATGTTCTCTTATGCTTTAGGCCCCTTAATTTCATTTCTCAGATCATGTTTCATGCCAAGGAACATAAGAGCAACTTGTATAAACTCATAATATTTCAGTATGTTCACTATGGTTAATATTTCTTCCTACTGTTTCTGCTCTTGGCTCTTGGCACTGCCATCCACCCCTTAATTCACGCATCAGTGAAAGTAATATACACCTTTTTCCCTTGGTATTGATTTGTTATAGCAGAAATACAAAAACCAAGAGAGAAGTCTATACTCATCTTTTTAGGTGGTTTTTTGTTGTTTTTGTTGTTGTTTTTTGGCTGCTCTGTCCAGCTTGTGCGATCTTAGTTCCCCAGCCTGGGATCAAACTCAGAACCACAGCAAAGAAAGCTGGGTCTTAACCACTGGAATGCCAGGGAATTCCCAATTCTTGTACTCATTTTAATACAGCTTTTAAACCTATGACAGAAAAATAAGAGAAGAGAATTTTGAACTCAAAAGTACCAAAAGTCAAATTTTTGGTACCAAACATCAAAATTTTGTTTCCAATACTTTAATTTGTGAAGAATGCATTATAATAGTAAAAGTATTATCTCCTGTCTTTACCCTTAAGGAGATAAGAATTCTCTAGATATAGAAAGAACTAAAACCCAGTTAGGAGAGGATTAGAGTTAGATAGTAATGCAGATATTTGAGAAGGACCAAAACTTGTCCTTACTTAGGATTAGTAACCCTAATGGGAAAGGGGATGGAGTAGAAATCACAGACATACTTAGAACACAGGTGTATTTTGTCTACACCTAAAACACAGGTGTAGTTTGTCTCACCTGCTAGATGAATTCCTGCTATATAAGCACACAGACTTTCCTGACATGGCCTGTGAGGAACGGAAGAGTGAATAAGGTTGCAGGATGTCTCTAGGCAGATAAGCCTAAGCCAGGCACGCTGGATCCCTGCACATCCCTGTTTGCCCTGAAAATAGCAAAACACCCCAATATCCCCAGCCCTCTGCCCATGACCCTCCTGGCTAAGGAAAGCATGAATCTATGAAAGAGAAATCCCAGGAGGGACAACATCATCGAGGTAATGTAGCAGCATCTGTGAGTGCAATGTTTGCCTCTAGATTCACTGTCTCCAATGGAAATTCATGTGGAGGAAGTGAATCAACAGATGGATCCTCTGGTTTTCCTGAGTGTATCCAAGACGTCATTCTTGAGAGTGTGTGTGACTTGACTTGGAGTCATTGTGCCTTTGAGAATGTTTTAGGGACATTGCCTCAGACTTTCTACTCTGCAATTATTGAGTCCATGCATTGCATCTTGGATGGCATTATGGAACAGCTATGAAATGTATGAGACTGTCCCTGCCCATGCCTGCATCAGGGAGCTCAAAGTATAATTGGAAAAAAAAGACACAATATTAACACAATATTGTACAGCTTAGTTTGGTACAAAGAAACCTAAATTCAGGTTCAGGACTCAGCACTTTATACCTAGTATTTATATTTTATAACCCTGGCTAAAGTATCTAACATTTCCAAGCTGTAGTTTTTTCATCCATTATATGTGGTGTTGATATGTTCCTTGTAGGCCTAGTGACAGAATTCAAATAATCTTGTTTCATAGGAAGTGTCTTACACATAGTATACAAATACATAAGAAAAACACTGCTAGTTATATTCACAATTAGTTCGTTAAAAAGAATAGATCAAATCATATAGAAAGCACTTTTTCTGGGCCTTTTAATGATTTACGAGATTCCTTTCAATGATTTAAGAGACTCCATATATGGAGTATGAATTAATTTTTTCATATATTAGTTGGACAATTATTTTTTCCAAAATGATAGAAGCTGAGGTTGAGTTAGACTGAGAATAAATAGGGTCCAGTTGTCAACACCTATCATTGGTAAAGGGATTGCTAAGAGAACTCTTCAGGAAAGTTGTAATATTTGATTTTGGATTTGTTACTCTTATGGGGAAACAGTGGAAACAGAGTCAGAACTTATTTTTTGGGGCTCCAACATCACTGCAGATGGTGACTGCAGCCATGAAATTAAAAGATGCGTACTCCTTGGAAGGAAAGTTATGACCAACCTAGAGAGCATATTAAAAAGCAGAGACATTACTTTGCCAACTAAGGTCCATCTAGTCAAGGCTATGGTTTTTCCAGTGGTCATGTATGGATGTGAGAGTTGAACTGTGAACAAAGCTGAGCACTGAAGAATTGATGCTTTTGAACTGTGGTGTTGGAGAAGACTCTTGAGAGTCCCTTGGACTGCAAGAAGATCCAACCAGTCCACCCTAAAGGAGATCACTCCTGGGTGTTCATTGGAAGGACTGATGTTGAAGCTGAAACTCCAATACTTTGGCCACCTCATGCAGAGAGTTGACTCATTGGAAGAGACCCTGATGCTGGGAGAGATTGGGGGCAGGAGGAGAAGGGGACGACTGAGGATGAGATGGCTGGATGGCATCATGGACTCGATGGACATGAGTTTGAGTGGACTCTGGGAGTTGGTGATGGACAGGGAGGCCTGGCATCCAGGGAGGCCTGGTGATTCATGGGGTCGCAAAGAGTCAGACACGACTGAGCGACTGAACTGAACTGAACAAAAAGTATGTTCCCCTCTCCCATGACCTATAATTTTTAGTCAAGCTATGTTACATGTAAATGGATATTTATGCATGTTTACCTGGAAAAGATGTAGGGAAGATTCAAGGAGAAAAAGCTAGCTGTGAGGTAGAAATAAGAAAATAATTTAAAATGCAGAGTAGGAATTAGTAAATGCAGGAAATCTGAACCAGAGGTGATCAAGAAAACGTAGGTAACAGAGCACAGAGGATTTTTAGGGAACTGAAACTACTCTGATACTATAGCAGGAGACACATATCATACATTTGTCCAAACCTACAGAATACGTATCAAGAGTGAGCCCTAAAGTAAACTATGAACTTTGGGTGACAATGATGTGTCAATGTAAATTCATCTAGTGTAAAAAAAAATGTAGGGGATGTTGATAGTAGCATAGGATATGCTTGATGGATCAACAGTATGTGAGAAACCTCTTTACCTTCTGCTTAACTTTGCTGTGAACCTAAAACTGCTCTAAAATAGAGTGTATTTTTTTTTTAGATTATTTACTTTTATTTTTAGCTTACAGATATGTAACCCTAAAGAGTGTGCATGCCACAAGGAATAGCAGCAAAGGAAAGTAAAGTTAGTGCTCACTTTATTACTGGCTGAACTAAGCCCCAGACTTTACTGATATGATAATTAATTCAATCTATAATGCACAAATGGTCATTAAGCAGCAATGTTGTGATACATACCATACTACATTCCAAGTGTATTTTTAAATAGATTTATTTATTAATTTATTTTTGGTTGCACTGGGTCTCCGTTGCAGCACACAGACTTTCTCTAGTTTCAGAGAGCGGGAGCTACTCTCTAGTTGCGGTGTGCCAGCTCCTCAACGTGGTGGCTTCTCTTGCTGTGGACCATGGACTCTAGGGCTCGTGGCCTTCAGCAGCTGCAGCACGCCGGCTCAGTAGTTGTGGCATACAGGCTCAGCTGCCCCATAGCAAGTGGGATTCTCCTGCACCAGGGGTCAAATCAGTGTCTCCTGTGCTGGCAGGAGGACTCTCTACCATTGGATCTCCAGGGAAGTCCCCCAAGTGTATTAATGTCATATGAGAAGAGACACATTCACTCCAGTAGGAGGAAATATACACATAGGGAATAATTTCACAAATACATAATTATAAATGCTAAGGAAAACAGCATTTACACTCCAGGAGGAGGAAATATACACATAGGGAATACTTTCACAAATACATAATTATAAATGCTAAGGAAAATAGAAATGCAATATGATAAAGTATTCCACAGAAACCAAGTATAATTTGGTAGAGTTTAGAGAAGATTTGAATAAGTGAGATGAAATAATATGGTTTATAGTAAGTGAAGGACAAGGTTAAGGAGGGCAGAGCACATGTTTGAGAAAATTTTGCAGTACAAAACAGATCATGAGAATAAAATAAAATTATCACAGACAGTAAAAAAGTTTATGTAAGAGCAAGAAACTTATTTAAATTCTTTCTACTTAGAATCCTAATGAAAAGAAATTGTATTTTTAAAAATAATAATGAAAGGCTAAGAAAATTGAAAATGTAATAGAAAGATGGAAAATTAAATCAACAAAATCTCCCTGAAAAAGAAGACAAAGAAATGTAATATATGGTACAAAAGATAAGACATAGAGACTCGACCTCAGAATATCAAGTAACAGAGCTAGAGAAAGAGAAACATGAAGGAGGGAAATTATGAAAGCAAGTAAAGGAAAATTTTCCAGTTATTAATGACCTATTTTTTTTTTACGTAGAATGAGGACTTTCATATATTTAGCAAAATTAATGAAAAAAGACTCATCACTACACACATTTTAAATTTTTTAAGTCCTTTTAAAATTCTGGACTTCTTCATGGATCACTACTTTGTGGCAAATGGGATAGCATAATTCAATGAAGCCATGAGCCATGTCTTGTATGGCCACCCAAGATGAACGGGTCATAGCAGATAGTTCTGATAAAACGTGATCCACTGGAGGAGGTAAGGACATACTACTCCAGTATACTTGCTGTGAGAACCCCATGAACTGTCTAAAGAGGCAAAAAGATATGACACTGAAAGATGAGCCCCACCCCCTCCCCAGGTCAGAAGGTGTCTAATATGCTACTGGGGAAAAACAGAGGACAACTACTAATAGCTCAGAAAGAATGAAGCGACTAGGCCAAAGCAGAAACCACACTCAGTTGTGAATATGTCTGGCAATGAAAGTAAAATATGATGCTGTAAAGAACAGTATTGCATAGGAACCTGGTTAGGTAAACTAGAGGTGGTCAAGCAGGAGATGGCAAGGGTAAACATCAACATCTTAGGAATCAGTGCACTGAAATGGACAGGAATGGGAGAATTTAATTCAGATGACCATTATATCTACTACTGTGGGCAAGAATCCCAGAGAAGAAATAGAGTAGCCCTCATAATCAACAAGAGTCCAAAATGCAGTACTTGGGTACAACCTCAAAAACAACAGAATGATCTTGTTTCATTTCTAAGGTAAACAATTCAACATCACAATTAATACAAGTCTATACTCCAACCACAGATGCTGAAGAAGCTGAAGTTGATCAGTTCTGTGAAGAATAGAAGACCTCCTGGAACTAATACCAAAAAAACTATGTCCTATTCACCACAGGGGATTAGAATGCAAAAGTAGGAAGTCAAGAGACACCTGGAGTAACAGGCAAGTTTGGCCTCAGAGTACAAAATGAAGCAGGGCAAAGGCTAACAGAATTCTGCCAAGAGAATGCACTGTTCATAGCAAACACCCTTTTTCTACAATACAAGAGAAGACTCTACACATGGACATCACCAAATGGTCAATATCAAAATCAGATTGATTACATTCTTTGTAGTTGAAGATGGAGAAGCTGTATATAGTCAGCAGAGACAAGACCTGGAATTGATTGTACCTCAGATCATCAGCTCAGTTCCTCATAGCAAAATTCAGGATTAAATTAAAGAAAGTGGGGAAAACCACTAGGCCAGTCAGGTACAACTTAAATCAAATCCCCTATGAATATACAGTGGAGATGATGAATAGATTCAAGGGGTTAGATCTAGTAAACAGAATGCCTGAAGAACTATGGACAGAGTTCCATAATATTGTACAAGAGACAGTGAACAAAACATTCCAAAGAAAAAGAAATGCAAGAAGGGAAAATGCTTCTCTGGGGAGACTTTATAAATAGCTCCTATAAATAAATAGAGGAAAGAAGAGAACCAAAAAGCAAGGGAGAAAGGGAAAAGTACACCCAACTAAATGCAGAGTTCCAGAGAATAGCAAGGAGAGACAAGGAAGTGTTCTTCAATGAACAATGCAAAGAAATAGAGGAAAACAACAGAGATGTCTTCAAGAAAACTGGAAATACCAAAGAAATATTTCATCTAAAGATAGGCACAATGAAGGACAGAAATGGTAAAGACCTAATAGAAACTGAAGAGATCAAGAATAGATTGCAAGAATACACAGAAGGACTGTACAAAAAAGACCTTAATGATCTGGATAACCACAATGGTGTGGTCACTCAACTACAGCCAGACATTCTGGAGTGTGAAGTCAACTGGGCCTTAGGAAGCACTGCTGCCAATAAAGCTAGTGGAGGTGATGGAATTCCAGCAGAGCTATTTAAAATCCTAAAAGATGATGCTCTATTAAAGAGCTCCACTCAATATGTAAGCAAATTTGGAAAATCCAGCAGTGGCCACAGGGCTGGAAAATGTCGATCCTCATCCCAATTCCCAAGAAGGGCAATACTAAAAAATGTTCAAGCCAGCAGACAATTGCACTCATTTCCAAAACTAGTAAGGTTATACTCAAAATCCAGCAAGCTAGGCTTCAGCAGTATGTGAACTGAGAACTTCCAGATGTTCAAGCTGGGTTTAGAAAAGGCAGAGGAACCAGAAATCAAATTGCCAACATTCACTGGATCTTAGAGAAAACAAGAAAATTTCAGAAAAGCATATACCTCTGTTTCATTGACTATGCTAAAGCCTTTGACTATGTGGAACATACAAACTGTGGAAAACTCTTAAAGAGATGGGAATACCAGATCATCTTACCTGTCTCCTAAGAAACCAGTATGCAGGTCAAGAAGCAACATTGAGAACCTTGTATGGAACAACTGACGGGTTCAGGACTGAGAAAAGTGTATGACAAGGTTGTTTATTGTCACCCTGTTTATTTAATTTATATGCAGAGCACATCACGCGAAAAGTTGGGTAGGGTAAGTTACAGGCTGGAGCCAAGATTGTCCCGAGAAATATCAACAACCTCTGATATGTGGATGACACCACTCTAATGGTAGAAAGTAAAGAGGAACTAAAGAGCCTCCTGATGAGGATAAAGGAGAGTGAAAAAGCTGGCCTAAAACTCAATATTAAAAAAACTAAGATCATGGCATCCGGTCCGATCACTTCATGGCAAGTAAAAGGGGGAAAGGTGGAAGCAGATTTCCTCTTCTTGGGCTCTAAAATCACTGCGGATGGTGACTGCAGCCATGAAATTAGAAGACAATTGCTTCTTGTAAGGAAAGCTATGACAAACCTAAACAGTGTGTTAAAAAGCAAAGAGATCATTTTGCTGACAAAGGTCCATATAGTCAAGGCTATGGGCTTTCCAGCATCATGTATGAATGTGAGAGCTAGGCAATAAAGAAGGCAGAGCACCAAAGAAATGATGCTTTTGAACTGTGGTGTTGGAGGAAACTCTTGAGAGTCCCTTGGACTGCAGGGAGATCAAACCAGTCAATCATATAGGAGGTCAACCCTGAATACTCATTGGAAGGACTGATGCTGAAGCCGAATCTCCAATACTCTGGCCACCTGATGTGAACAGCTAATTCATTGGAAATGACCCTGATGCTGGAAAAGATTGAGGCAAGAAGAAGGGGATGACAGAGGATGAGATGGTTGGATGACATTACCGATTCAATGGACATGAACTAGGGCAACCTCCAGAAGATGGTGAGAGACAGGGAAGCCTGGTATGAAATCGTGAAGAGTCAAACACCACTTAGAGACTGAACAACAAAATTTTGAAAATCTCAAGTGTTAAAAGAAGATCATCTCAGTAGAGGAAACAAAACAAAACTAACAAAACAGACCTATGTTAAATTGTCAGATACTTCTATCATTAAGAAATGAGAAATGCCTGGAAGTTCTGAAGGAAAATTATTTTCTGTTAATAAATATATGTCTTTGAAAAATCACAATCAGGTACAAAGAAAGACTATAAGTACTGTTAGACATGAAAAGATACAAAATGTACCTACCACGTACCATTTTATTGAAAGCTGATTAAGAATGTGAATTAGTAAAGTGAGGTTGTTAATCAGGAAATAAGAATGTACTTGGGGAATGACATCAGCAACATGATCAAAAAGAGTCTTTCACCAGTATCTCCCTCTCAACAACAATCTGACATGCATCCCTGGACAAAGATGTCTTTGTGGGAGCTATGGGATCCAACATCATATGCTAAAGAATCCAGGAGTCTCACCCACCCAAGCATCACATAACAAGCATACAGACCGTGGTCATGGCTAGGGACCCTGCAATGGCCCATAAACTGGCTCAGAGCTTCTTAGCTATGATCTGGAAGCCCCTGGAGAACAACCTTAGACACTCTGTGGAAGTCCAACTTTCCAGTGGAGAACTTCAAGGACACCACTGGAGCAAAGAAATATAATCTGGACACATTGGAAAGAGGAAGAGGAAGAGCCTCACTCCTCCCCAAGGCACGCAGCATGGTGCCAGGAAGGACCTTCTCAACCCATAAAGTATCCTGGAGGGGAAAGTGAGAACTTGTGAGGGAACATCTGTCTTCTGCAACTGTGCAGGAAACTGCCAAAGAGATTCATTTCTCTCTTACTCTATCCAGAGTACCATGTCATGAGCTACATAACTGGGGTGGGAAGAGGCTGGTAAGGTGGCAGATAGAACTCTAGGAAGATATGAAAAAGGCACAGATTCCTCAAGAAGTCTACTAACAATCCACTGGGGATGCCTCATCATTGGATCCGGTCAACCTGCCCACAGGCTCTCCTAGCAGTGCATGCACCTCCCCCATGCACACTCCACACTGTGTCAGCTCCCTGTATTCACTCCTGACAGCAGCAAGAGTGAGCTCTGGCACACAACTAAAAAGTGGCACAGAAAGCCAGTCCAAAGCCAGTCCCTGGAGGCCAGGGAGAGAACAGGAACTTGAACTTCAGCCCCATTCTTGGGGAAGCAAAAGGGAAGCTGTCAGCATCCAGCATGTTGCATTGCAGAATTAAGAGAGGGCATACAAGTTCAAGAATTCTGTCGCAGGAAAGAACAAGAAGTGTGGTGCAGGCACATCCATAAAAGGTCTGAGAGGGTCTCAGAGGCCCCAGAAGAACCAACAAAAAAAAAAGAAGATATTATAGAAAAACTGAACTAATGTTTTGGCCAACCCAATATTTCTTTCCTAAGTCAGATAGTAAAGACTAGTATGGATGTGAGAGTTGGACTATAAAGAAAGCTGAGCACCGAAGAAATAATGTTTTTGAAATGTGGTATTGGAGAAGACTCTTGAGAGTCCCTTGGACTGCAAGGAGGTCAAACCAGTAAATCCTAAAGGAAATCAGTCCTGAATATTCATTGGAAGGACTGATGCTGAAGCTGAGGCTGAAGCTCCAATACTTTGGCCACCTGATGTGAAGAACTGACTCATTTGAGAAGACCCTGATGCTGGAAAAGATTGAAGGCAGGAGGAGAAGGGGATGACAGAGGATGAGATGGTTGGATGGCATCATCGACTTGATGGACATGAGTTTGAGCAAGCTCCAGGAGTTGGTGATGGACAGGGAAATCTGGCATGCTGCAGTCCATGGGGTCACAAAGAGTCAGACATGACTGAGTTAGTGAACTGAACTGAGAGGACATGATTGCTACTTCAAAGGCAGAGACAGAAATGCAAGACTTCAATAAACATGAAAAATCAAAGAAACATAATATCACCAAATAATCAAAATAATCTTCCAGTAACTGACACCAAGACATGGAAATCTATAATTAACCCAATAAAGAGTTTAAAATAGCTCTTTTAAAGAAACTCAATAAGTCACATGAAAACACAGTAAAACAATTCAGTAAAATCTGGAAAACAATACATCAGCAAAATTAGAAGTTTAATAGAGAGATAGATATCATAAAAAACAGAAATTAGGAATATGAAAAATACAATAGATTAAATGAAAAATGCAGTAGTGTCAAGAATAGAGTGTGTCAAGCAAAAGAAAGAATTAGAAGCTAAGAACTTTGAAATTATCCAAGTCAGAGTAAAACAAAGAAAAAAGAATAAAAAGTGAAGAAAGCCTAGGTGATCTATAGAATACCATCAAATGTAACCTTCTATGAATTACTGGCATCCCAAAAGAAGAAGGAGGGGAAAAGGAACAAAAAACTTATTTAAAGAAACAATGGCTGAGAACTTACCAAATCTGAGGTGATAGTTGGATATAAGTTCATGAAGCTCAAAGGTTAAGAAACAAATGCACCTTAAATAGATCTTCTCAAAGACACATTATTTAAAAAAAAACTGCAAAAAATCAAAGATAAGATAAACTTAAAGCAGCAAGAGAAACTAAGCTGGTAATTTACACAGAAAACATAATAAGGATATCCGATTTCTCAACAGAAACTTTACATTTAAGGACAGAGAATGATGACATATTCAAAACTTGCTGAGTCTGGGTCAGGAGGTAGCTGAAGGAAGGTCATGAACTCACCTCCTCCAATGGACACACTCAGTCTACAGCTACAAATGAAATAATTTCCTCTGGAAGAAAAAAAATCTAAAAATCGGTTCAACAATGCCTGCTCATCAGGCAAATGAGAGGGAAACCACATCAAGGTAGGAGAGGGAGAGTCATAATCTTGCCATAAACCCCACCCTGGGCACAGCAACCCACAAATGGGAAGGAACTCAAAGCCAAGAGCCTCTCCTGAGGAGCAAGGGGTGTGATCACAACAACGGGCACCCCAACCATTAAGACCTGCACCTAAGAGATGAGCCCTCCCAACATCTAGCTTTGAGAGCCAATGGGTCTCATGGTTTGAGTGAACTCAAAAATGGCTCTCAAAGGAATCACACACAGACTCACTTGACCCAGGTCCCAGTGCAGAAGCAGTCATTTGAAAAGTGTTCAGACTTTATGGGAATGAGGCTCATTTGATGACCTTAAAGTGTCAGCCTAAGGGACAACGGTCTGCTGGGATACACTCCTGGGACAGAGGCTGGCAGGCACCATTTTGCTCTCTCTTTCTTCTATGCTAAAGTGGGCAGGCATCTACTTTTTTATTCTAGGAATTTTTTTTTCTTTGCAGAGGTTCAGTCTTTAACTCCTCCTTTGCATCACTGTAGCCAGCAGGTTCTGGCTTTACACTTTCCCTGTGCCACCCTCCAGAGCACCACTATGTCATGCAGGTGAGCTTTTGCATAGGCTGGGTGTCCCAGTTTTTATGCTTGCCACTCAGAGCATGCCTTTGGATCACCTGGCTCTGGAGGTCATGGAAGTTTGCAGTCCATCAGAGCACTGCACAGCGAACAGATGGAAACACATTCCCAGTCTTTTTAAGAAAGAGGCCTATTTTTTCATCCAGGAGCTTTGGTATGAGGGCAGGTTTCTGGTTTGACAGTTCTAGGGGGTTATAGAGGTGCTTTCATGAATCAGAAGCCAGCAGACAAAATCTTTGCACACTTTCCCTGCCTTGCTCCAGCTCACTGGTATCTCTCAGAAAACAGCTTATATATTTGTCTGGAGCCCTAATTCTTCCAGCTGGTACCAGGAGATAATTCTACATTGTCTGGCTCTGGTGACTATTGGTGCTTAGGCTATAATGCTTAAACACTTAGGCTATCTGTTAAAGCACTATAACAAATGTAGAGAAGTTCTTAAATAGTTACCAACCCAGGGCACAACAAGAGGCAACGATATTTCTGTGAAAGAGGCCTATTAGCTTACCACCATAGCTGTAGCCTGAGGGGTAGGTTTCTAACTAAACACAGATCTAAGGATGACTTTAACCCTTTTCAGAGACCTTACAGAGTGGCATTATCATTTGACTCTCCCCTATGCTCCCCAGTGCCAATGACTCTCAGAAGGGAGCTCTTACACCCATCTGGGGCCCTGGATTTTGTGGCTGCAAGATTCAACATCTATTAGCAAATCACAGAATAAAAACCATGATTATCTCAATAGATGCAGAAAAAGCTTTTACAAAATTCAACCCTTGTTTATGATAAAAAGTTTCAACAGAAGTGGCTATAGAGGGTTTACATGCTGTGCGAAGTCACTTCAGTCATGTCCGACTCTTTGTGACCCTATGGACTGTAGCTGGCCAGGCTCCTCTGTCCATGGGATTCTCCAGGCAGGAATACTGGAGC
Organism: Muntiacus reevesi; assembly: GCF_963930625.1. NCBI lineage: Eukaryota > Metazoa > Chordata > Mammalia > Artiodactyla > Cervidae > Muntiacus > Muntiacus reevesi. The sequence continues at coordinate 26,657,808 of NC_089268.1, read as the reverse complement.
AGGTTGCCATGCCATCCTCCAGGGGATCTTCCCAACTCAGGGATCAAACCCACATCTCCTGTGTCTCCTGCATTGGCAGGTGAGTTCTTTACAAATAGCGCCACCTGGGAAGCCTCAACATAACAAAAGCCACAAACCCGCTGCCAGCAAGCATCTAGAGGCTCAAACAGTAAAGAATCCACTTCCAGTTATATTAATAATATAGGTAAGTCCTGAGGATGTGCTGTGCAGCATGGTTACTATAGTTAACGATACTCTATTGCATATTCGAAAGTTGCTAAGTCTTTTTAAGTTTGACTATGCTTTAATTATTTTGACCCACAATAACCCACAAACCTCTCTGTGATACCAAAGATTGTCATGGTTATTCCTCATTTCATTCAAAATATTGCAAGGATTCCACTATTTGCAATTCTGTTATTTGAAAACTAAAATAGTCCACAAATTTCTTTAACAGGGCACAATAAACTTCAACACATGGAAATATGCTAATGTGACTGAATGAATGAAGATATAGCTGCAGCTTTCAGGGCTGGAGTACTGCTCTGCCTACTGTATCTTATGTGACATCTCAGTTGTGACACAGGATGTCTGTTAGCTAGACTTCTTATAGTGATCATTTTGCAATATAAATATTATATCACCATGCTGTACACCTGAAATTAATGTTATATATCAATTATGCCTCAATAAAAATTCTTAATAAACAAGAAGGCTCAAGGTACAGATAATTTATATTCATGTTTAATTACGATATACTCTATAACCAGGTAATGGTTTCAATGTGCTTCCCTTGAACCATCTGCAGAGGGAGAATGGAAACAGAAACATCCCTTGGGGTCTGAGTAGATGCTGTTGGCAGTGCACAGGCAGAGGCCCCAGGGTCCAAGCAGGAAGCAGCATCACAGCCAAATCCTTAGGGCAGGGGTCACAAGGGGTGACCTGGTGACTGTGTCAGAGTTAATATAAGACAGACGCTGATCTCAGAGGAGGACAGGCTGAACATGGGAATGAAAATGAGAATAGAAAAAATTCTCAGGATCTGAGCAGATGCAGTTGGCAGCACACAGAAAGTTGCAGGAAGCAGCATCGTTACAGCCAGATCCCTGTTGGGGCGGGTGGTCACAGGAAGTGACCTGATGAGGTCATCAGAGTCACTATAGGATCTGATCTCAGAGGAACAGGCTGACGGGCAGCTGGGAATTCTGGGCAAGAACAGGCAGCTATTACAGAAGAGCGAAATCCAATCTCCATCAAAGTATCTTCAGGAGTCAACGCACGAGCCCTGTAGAAGAGAGAGTGATCACACCCAGCACCCTGAGGGAGGTGCCCCTCACCTCCTCTAAGGTCCCTGCAGCATCAGAAAAAGCTGAGCTCCAGGGCGTGTCATCATCACCTCCCTACATCTGGGTAAAGGTGAACCTCCCAAAGAGGATGCAGCACTCCAGGCTGACAGAGGTGTGGGAGGCTGGGGAGCAGCTATTATTCTTCTAGGGGATAAGAAGATTTCAAGCCTTTCAGTAAATTTAATGATAATTCACCTTCTTTAAATTTATTTCCTTCCTGTCCATCATACAAAGTCTTAACTGCCCAAAGTTAAAATCACCCAAATGAATGAAACTGTCACTAGAAGAAAGGGAAGTCAGTGCTCTGACCCTCTTAAAAGAGGAAGCTTCTCGAAAGGATTCTGTGAAACAATGAACTTTAAGGAAGCCCTAGAATGAATTCCACCTGCCAGTTTTGTGGCAGGGCTACCTTTCAATCAGTAAAATAAGACTTCGGTGTTTCCCTAGCTTGTTTGTTTCTTCCTGCCACCACCTTAACCTCCTTTATGTCGGGGTCAGGAAAAAGAGCTACATCTAGAGACAGAAGCCTCCCTGAGAAGAGGGTCTCAGTCAAAGTCTTCCCCATTTCCCCAGAGTTCCTTACCCTTCTGGCTCCTGTGACGGATGATGAAGCCCAGCCCGAAGAAGATGAGCCCCAGCACGAGGCCCCCAACACCACTCAGCATCTTGCTCTGGGCAGATTCAGACTGCGCCCCTGGGGAGCAGAGCCTGGGCATCAGTGTTTGTCTCCACATCCCACAGTGTCCCTTGAGAATCCTGAAGTCCAGTCTGAGGTACAGGAGGTGGAAGTACCAGGGGAACTCAGTTCTTCATTCTAACTCCCCCTAGGTGAGGGACCCAGCAAAAGATCCTTGGACACAGTGGGCAGGTGAATGAGCAGGGAAAGCAGGTCCCTGCCCCTCAAGGACACATTCATAACCTTGGACCTGTCAATCCTGCAGAGCTCCCTGGGCTGGGCTCTGGGGCCATTGTGTGTGCAGTGAGCTCCTGTATCTGGAAAGACAATGTAATTAGGCTCTTCCAATGCCCCTGCTATGAGGTATGAGCACTCTTGTGTCCTGTGATTTCAGTAGGGATGCTGGGGACAAGAGGTGAGATGGGATGAACCTGGGAAGCTCTGCCCACCCCTGTCCTGTGGGGCCCACAATGAAAGGAAACCAAGTGCCCTTACGCCACTCCACCATGACGGGGCTCTGGAGGCTGGGGTGCTCCACGCGACAGGTGTAGACATCTCCTCGCTGGGGAGTCATTTCCAGCATCACGAGGATCTGGAAGGTCCAGTCCCCGTTCCTAATAAGAGGGGTGGCCACAACTCCGGCTGTCTCCTCCCGGTCATTCCGGAACCACCGAACCTTGATCTGGCCTGGATAGAAATCTGTCACCGAGCAGATCAGCAGGTTGTGGTGGTTTAGAGCCTCAGTCCTGGATGGGGAGATGGTCACTGTAGGTTCCACTGAGGGAGGAACAGACAGGAAAAGACACAGTGAGACATGAGACCGCCCAGCACATCTCTCAAGGCGAAGAGTCCTTCCTCAGTTCCAGAGTGGGAAGATCCCCAGATTCCAACTCTTGGATTTGGATCCAAACTTGTCCATGTTATTAGCTTGAATAGAAACATGCATCAGTTTACTCTTTGGGGTCTCAAGAGATAAATGTCATCATTCTATGGGAGTTACTTTGTTGACACTGATAAAAATGAAGCACTTTTAAATTATAAATTGCTATATTATACAGGCTACTATTTATTAAAATTTTTTTAAATAAAAATAAAAAACCCAGACTTGTTTTCCCCTACACCTATTGAAGGTGCCCATCAGGATTAGCTCTAGTGACTTATGTGAGGTTAGTCTCTGTGCTCCTCACTGTAGAGAAAATCCAACTGTTTTGACTCTCATATGCCGGTCATGAGATGATCAACACAAGTCATGGAATAGCAACATGTACTGAGAATTAAGAAAGCACAGAAATTTCTGCATTCGTGCATGCAAAAAGTGCATGCAACTAAAGTTGCTTTAGCCAAGTCCAACTCTTTCAACCCTATGGACTGTAGCCCACCAGGGTCCTCTGTCCATGGGATTCTCCTGGCAAGAGTATTGGAGAGGGTTGTCATGCCCTCATCCAGTGGATCTCCCTTAACTAGGGATCAATAAACATTTCTGTGTACAGTAAAATAGAACAAGAGTGACCATCACATCCTTCCTACAAAGCAATTCTTCTCAAACGGGCTACATCTATAATCCTCAGCTCTGTAACACAGAATTTGAGAGCAAGAGCACTTCCCACATGTTGCTGGTCAACAAAGCATCTCTCTCAGCTTTAGCCTTATCTTACCTCCAATGCCATTCTGTGGTGAACATCCCACAGAAATCTACATAATCAAATACATACACCCTGTCTCTACTTCATTTATGACACATATGTGAAAGTGAAAGTCGTGTCCAACTCTTTGCAACCCCATGGACTATACAGTCCATGGAATTCTCCAAGCCAAAATATTGGAGTGGGTAGCCTTTCTGTTCTCCAGGGGATATTCCCAACCCAGGGATCGAACCCAGGTCCCCTGCATTGCAGTCAATTCTTTTCCAGCTGAGCCACAAGAGAAGCCCAAGAATACTGGAGTGGGTAGCCTATCCCTGCTCCAGGGGATCTTCCTGATCCAGGAACCAAACCAGGGTCTCCTGCATTGCAGGTGGATTCTTTACCAACTGAGCTATCAAGGAAGTCCAATACATTCACTGCATACACTCTGTCTCTACTTCGTTTATGCCACATATAATTATTTGATTAATCTGTTGATTCACTTATCCATTCATTCAACATTATATATACGACAATTTGGATTCTCTGGTAATCCAAAGATAACAGACCATAGTCCCTACTTTTACAGATTTAGCAATCTAGTAACAGAGACCAAACACACACACAATGTTACAAACTTAGTCAGTCAGTCAGCTCAGTTGCTCAGATGCGTCCGACTTTTTTCGACCCCATGGACTGAAGCACACCAGTCTTCCCTGTCCATCACCAACTCCCACAGTTTGGACATTGCTCAAACTCATGTCCATTGAGTTGGTGATGCCAACCAACCATCTCATCCTCTGCTGACCCCTTCTCCCCCCATCTTCGTCTTTCCCAGCATCAGGATCTTTTCAAACGAGTCAGTTCTTTGCATCAGGTGGCCAAAGTATTGGAGTTTCAGCTTCAGCTTCAGTCATTCTAATGAATATTCAGGACTGATTTCCTTTAGGATAGACTGGCTGGATCTCCTTGCAGTGTAAGGAACTCTCAAGAATCTTCTCCAACACCACAGTTCAAAAGCATCAATTCTTCAGTGCTCAGATTTCTTTATAGTCCAACTCTAATATGACTACTGGAAAAAACCGTAGCTTTGACTAGACGGACCTTTGTCAGCAAAGTAATGTCTCTGCTTTTTAATATGCTGTCTAGGTTGGTCCTAACTTTTCTCCCAAGGAGCAAGCATCTTTTAATTTCATGGGTGTAGTCACCATCTGCAGTGATTTTGGAGCCCCCAAAAATAAAGTCTCTCACTGTTTCCATTGTTTCCCCATCTACTTGTCATGGAGTGATGGGACCAGATGCCATGATCTTAGTTTTCTGAGCGTTGAGTTTTAAGCTTTTTTCACTCTCCTTTTTCACTTGCATCAAGAAGCTCTTTAGTTCTTCTCCACTTTTTGCCATAAGGATGATGTCATTTGCATATCTGAGGTTATTGATATTTCTCCCAGCAATCTTGATTCCAGCTTGTGCTTCATCCAGTCCTGCATTTCACATGATGTACTCTGCATATAAGTTAAATAAGCAGGGTGACCATATACAGCCTTGACATACTCCTTTCCCGATTGGGAACCAGCCAACTCTTCCATGTCCAGTTCTAACTGTTGCTCCTTTCCCTGCATACAGATATCTTAGGAGGCAGGTCAGATGGTCTGGTATTCCCATCTCTTAAAGAATTTTCCACAGTTTGTTGTGATCCACACAGTCAAAGGCTTTAGCATAATCAACAAAGCAGAAGCAGATGTTCTTCTGGAACTCTCTTGCTTTTTCGATGATCTAACAGATGTTTGCAATTTGATCTCTGGTTCCTGTGCCTTTTCTAAATCCAGCTTGAACATCTGGAAGTTCACAGTTCAAGTACTCTTGAAGCCTGTCTTGTAACATTATACAAACTTTGTAACATTTTGTATTTTTTAAAGAAAAGAAAGGGAACCTGAAAACAAGCAACACTGATAAAACATCATGTTTGCCCATACCTCAATGCCTTTATCCTCTCAAATACTGTTCAGATATTACTCATGGTGAAATTCAACACACTTCCTTATCTATTCTACACATCTTATCCTCTACCTCTCCAGTTGTTTCACTGCGTCTCCCTCATTCTCTTAGTGTGAAACTGTAGTAAATATTTCATACATGATTTATTTATGTGATAACACATTACATACTCTCATTTTCTTTTCCCCCCAGTTTCCTTTTAACATTCAAGTGAGTTTAACTACTAGCTGCCTACCCTATTCCATCCCCTCGCTTTTAAGAATAACTTTCTTGTTCAGAAATCAGACATGATTATCATGTATGTTCTCTATAGAAAACATTCTGTGATTCTTGCAGAAGTTGGGCTGGGTTAATGAGAAAGCACTGTGAACAGAAAGTATAACTGGGACTTGCTGAGGTCAGGAGGCAATCTTGTCTCCCCAGTTACATGGTACTCATGAGCCATCATCTGGAAAGAATCATGTTTTCAACTGGGCCTTTAACTCTTGTTTAGGTCCTCCTTGCTGGAGTCTGATTGAAATCTTGGTCAGGTATGTGGACTTACAAAATCTGACATCTCAAATAGATTGGGAGTGAAAAATGAAGGTCACAAGTTCAAGAGAGAAATGTTAGAGTAATGTTTATGGAGAAAGAACTGAAATAGCAAAAAATATAAGTATATATTAATACTTGGTATCATTAGGATAAAGAAGGTAAAAGAGTATAAAGTAAGCTAAAAGTTATGTGACTATGTAGAGATAACACTGAGGTCAGACTAGGGATTAATCAGTGAGTTTTCAATCACCTCAATATATCATTTTGTCCTACCAATTTGAAACTAGGCAGGAACAGACACACACTGCTGTCTCTGGTCATAACTGGCTTTAAGGAGGCTTTGCTTCCATTAGACCCTATAAACATTAGTAAAGAACATAACGACTGTTGTGTATTGGGGGACACTTCAGGACAGTGAATAACTGTGTAATTACTTAAACTGTTTATATGTACCAACATTAGCATATATAAAGTGTTGAAGCTAACTGTTAACACCCAAGGTTGTTGTGAAATTAAGTGGCATAATACTGACAGTATTTGATAATATAATTGTCTAGAAATAGGTGCCCATTAAATGTGTATAATTAACTTTCAGAAGGTGTACCCCTGAGGTGGATGGTGATGTTGGGGGTATGGAGGGAGAGGATAGGGTTTAGGCCAAAATAAAGCTGAAGAAATTTTTATTCAGTTAAATGGTATAGACTTATTGACCCCAAAACTCCAACTCTTTTTATTATGCCATTTGTTGAACTTTTCTAAGAAATTGTAACTCAGCCTTACAACACCATTCAAGCGTTGTTTATATTTTTAATAAACACTTTTTTCCTCAGACCTTGCCTTCACAAATTCTAAGTTGTTAAGATACAAGTCAATAAGAGTTAACTCTAGTGGGTTAAGTAAAATAGTAAAGAATAATTAATAAAATCAGTTTTTAAGGCTCTATTTACTTGTTGTCTCTTGAACCTAAATGGATGGAAAACCACGTACTTTTATGCATTAATTTAACAAAGGTTTATGGAACTCACACTACCTGCCAATGTGTCAAGAGGCACTCGGTAAAAATTAACACCATCCCTTACTCGAAAGAGGTCCAGAACAAGTGATACAGTGACATCATTTAAGAAGCCAAGATTAAGTCGAATAATGATGTGAAACCAAAAAGTGAAAAGGTATTATTTCATGACTGTAATTTATCACCGCGTGTGCAGGGTGCCCTGAACTAAGCAATGGAGCAGCCCTAACCAGGCGGAGCGGTCAGACTTCCGGAAGCAACACACCAAAGGCGCGAGCGAGGTGGGAATAAGCTGCGTTTGTGGAGAGAACTGCCCAGCGCGCGGCCTTCAGAGGTGACTCACACTGGGCCCGCCGCGCCGCCTCTGCGGGGAGAGGTCCCGGGCTCCGAGTGTCCATTCCCCGCGGCGCCCGCGGTCCCCGCCCCGCCGCGCAGGCGCCCCGGCCTCGCTGTCCCCTCCGTGGGCCCGGGGACCCCGCCCCGAGACCCGGCCCCTCCGCGCGCTGAGCCTCGGGTGGAGGGCGGGTCCCGCGGAGGGCAGCCGGCACTCACCTTGGCGCTGCCAAGTGAAGGGGGCATACACCTGGTAGTTGTGTCTGCACACCGTGTCCACCTCGGCCCGCACCCGCTCCAGTTCGCCCTCCTGGCTGTTCCAGAGCTTGGCGTCCGGCCGCCCCAGCGGGGTCACCGCCCGGTACTCGCCCACGTCGCTGTCGAAGCGCGCGAACTCCTCCCGGTTGTACATATATCTGGTCACGAGCCGCACCCGCTCCGTCCCGTTGGTGAAGTAACACAGGCCCTTAAACTGGAACAGGAAATCCTCTGCGGGGAGAGCCGCTCGGTCAGGCTTCAGCCCCACAGCCCCACGCGGCGGCCGCTCGGCCAGGTGGGGAGGTGCCGCCGCCGCCAGCTGCGTCCCTAAACCTGAAACCCGCCGCCTCTCAACCCCGTTCCCTGCGGCCCCGCCCTGCGCCTCCCGCTGTGAACCCGGGTCCTCCAGCGGCTCTTCCCCGGGCCTCCCGCCCGCTCTGAGGGCGCCCGGGATGTGAGGAGGCCGGTGGGACCTCAGTAAACTGAGGAGGCTGAGAACTCAGTAAACGGGGCTGCGTCTGTCGGGTTGATTATCCCTCCCTCTGTACTTAGAGGGATCGGGGATGTTCTCACACGAAATCTCAGTTTCCCTTAAAACCTCAGAGGCAAAGTAGTGTCGACGTAAACCCTAGAGTTCAGGGAATGACAAAAGAGGTGGAGAAAAGAAGTTTGTCCTCAGCCTGAAAGAAAGTGAAATCAAATCGCTCAGTGTCGGACTCTTTGCAACCCCATGGACTGCAGCCCACCACGCTACTCTCTCCATGGAATTTTCCAGGCAAGGATACTGGAGTGGGTTGCTATTTCCTTCTCCACAGAATCTTCCTGACCCAGGGATCGAACGTGGGACTCCCGCGTTACGGGCAGACACTTTACCGTCTGAACCACCGGGGAGTCAGCCTGCCAAGCATACATATTCTCTTTGCCCCCGGCAAAGTGTCTGCCTTGCAACACCTGGGTTTACTCCTAGTTTCTGCCGCCCCCACCGACACCTGTGTGGCTAGAAGGAACCAACAACTTCCCAGTCATAGAAAGGAGCATTTTATTCATGAAAAGAGCACAGACTTTCAAATGAGATAAATTGGATTCCAATTAAACTGAGATAGTTACCAGTTTGGACAGGATCCTTAACAGAGTATCTGTATCATAAGTATAGTTGTGGGAAAAGTCTTTATACCTACATGTAGGGCTTTTAGGAAGACTGAGAGAGAATTTATATTAAGATATTAATCCTGTGTCTGAAGTGAATGATTTCTCAATATTTATATCATTCCGTTCTTACGTTCTCTTTGCTCCTAAATCTGGTCCATCCCAACTTAAGTCTCTGAATCCCACTCAAGTCACTGCTGCTGCTGCTGCTAAGTCGCTTCAGTGTCTGACTCTGGGCGACCCCATAGAAGGTAGCCTAACCAGCCCCCTACTCCACCCCCCGTCCCTGGGATTCTCCAGGCAAGAACACTGGAGTGGGTTGCCATTTCCTTCTCCAACTCAAGTCACTACTTGACCATAAATCAGTGAAACTTGAGGCTAAGGTTCTGTCTGTGGTCACCCAGGGAGCTTCTCCAATACCAGGAGTTGCTTTCATAAACCCTCCACTCAGAGTCAGGACTGTAGAGTCTTTTCCTCAAATTCTGAACCTACAGAGACTACTACTGCCCTACATTTCCCGCCAACCCAGGATCCCACAGTATTTAGTCCACGCAAGATCTTGGGGGACCCTGAAATGACAAATTTTGCTGTGTTTCCTTTGGAGAAATTTGTATCTTCTAAAAAAGGGGGGAGAGAGATACCCATGCTCACTTTGTCCTAGCACTTACAGTAGATACACACTTTGTCTCCTCCTGCCTGTCATACCCAGGCTCAAACCTGTAAGAGGGAGATCGTCCTTATCTTGTCCTTGGAGGGTGGAAATGAGAATGTAACATAGCCCTCATTCCCAATGGGAGGAAATGTGTGATGAAAGACAGTATCCTGAGCTCACACCCCAGCCCAAGGGTCCCTCAGAGCCTGCTCCCCAGAGTGGTGGCTCCAGGGAGCAGCTGCCCTGCACTTACGTGGAGAGTCTCTGCCCTCAGCCCCTGGGGTGCTCAGCACCGCCAGTGTCACCATCACAGCTGCTGTCCAAAGGCCTCTGGGGATCCGCAGAGCCACCATCCCAGACATAATAGAGAGCAAAGGAAGAAGTAATGGTAGTCAACACAGCAAGAACGTGGTGGATCTGGTGAGCCCACTTCACAGAATAAAAGTCTATGGGAACTCCCATGTATGGCAGGATTGGAGAGTCCCTAGGAAAGGAACCAATGAGAACTGGAGCTGAAATACCTCATCTGTCCCTGGGCAGACGTTATTTTCAAAGCTTCTCAATCTAATGCCTGGCACTGTCTTCGCCAAATTACAGTGAATAAACATTTCAGGTGAAGATTTTCTCTGTTATAAAAGATCTAAAGATTGAATACCTCAGGAGTTTAAAGAATGAAAAGAAAAAAAGTTATTCAGAAGTAGACTTGTCTGTGATATTTACTTAAAACCTATTGTTTTGGGGTTTGGGGTAGGGGAAAATAAGTGGGGATCATATTTCAAGGAGATAAAATTATTGTCACAGAGATGCTCACCTTATTAGCTTAGACACTCTAAGAGGTCTTAAGATGCCGTGGGAAGAACATAGCTCTTGAAGGAAATGGTTTTGGGCTGCAGTTCTACCACTGATATGCTTTATGACAATCAGCAAAATATTGAACCTTTTTGCCTCAGACTTCTCTATGTAAAATGTGAGTCCTACTTCATTTTATATCTATGCCTTCATATATACAAACTTAAGAATGATGTTGTTGTTGTTCAGTCGCTAAGATGTGTCCAACTCTTTGCGACCACATGGACTGCAGCTTGTCAGGCTTCCTTTTCCTTCTCTGTCTCCCAAATTTGCTCAAATTTATGTCCATTGAGTCAGTGATGCCATCCAGCCATCTCATCCTGTGTCGCCTCCTTCTCATCCTGCCTATAATCTTATCCAGCATCAGGGCCTTTTCCAAAGAGTCAGCTCTTCACAACAGGTAGTCAAAGTATTGGAGCTTCAGCTTCAGCATCTGTCCTTCCAATGAATATTAAGGACTGATTTCCTTCAGGATGGACTGATTGGATCTCCTTGCAGTCCAAGGGACTCTCACGAGTCTTCTCCAGCAACACAATTTGAAAGCATCAATTCTACCGTGCTCTGCTTTCTTTATGGTCCAATCCTCACATCTGTACATGACTACTAGAAAAACCATCTCTTTAACTGTCTGGACCTTTGTCAGCAAAGTGATGTCTCTGCTTTTTAATATCTGTCTAGGTTTATCGTAGCTTTTCTTCCAAGGAGCAAGCATCTTTTAATTTCATTGCTGTGGTCACTATCCACAGTGATTTTGAAGCCCAGGAAAATAAAATCTATCACTGTTTCTACTTTTTCCTCACCTATTTGCCATGAAGTTATGGGAGCAGATGCCATGATCTTAGTGTTTGAATGTTGAGTTTTAAGCCAGCTTTTTCACTCTCTTCTTTCACCCTTATCAAGAAGTTCTTTAGTTCCTCTTAGTTTCTGCCATTAGAGTGGTATCATCTTGCTGAGGTTGTTGCTATTTCTCCCAGTAACCTTGATTCCAGCTTGTGATTCATCCCTCTGTACTTAGAGCAGTAAAACCCAGCATTTCACATGATGTGCTCTACATATAAATTAAATAAGCAAGGTGACAATATACAGTCTTGAGATATGCCTTTCCCAATTTTGAACCAGTGTGTTGTTCCATGTCTGGTTCTAACTGTTGCTTCTTGACCTGCATAGAAGTTTCTTAGGAAGCAGGTAAGGTAGTCTGTTATTACCATCTCTTTAAGAATTTTCCAGTTTGTTGTATCCACACAAAGGCTTTAACATAATTAGTGAAGAAGTAGATGTTTTTCTGGAATTCCCTTGCTTTTTCCATGATCCAACAGGTGTTGGCAGTTTGAGCTCTGGTTCTTCGCTTCTTCTAAATCCTACTTGTACATCTGGAAGTTCTCAGTTCACATACTGCTGAAGCCTAGCTTGAAGGATTGTGAGCATTACATTGCTAGCATGTGATATGATTTGTTTAATATTGTAAAATGTTCCTCATCTACCATGAGTAACTGTTGACAATATCAGGTCGATATGTGGAACAAGAAAACAAACAAAATTTGTCAACCGGTCCTGATGGCAAGTGATTTTTTATTATACAAGAATGCATTGCATTCTTTTCTTTGAATGAAAATATTTGGAAAATTAAGTTGATTTTTCTCTTAAAATCTCTTCAGCTATTCAGATCCTCCCTGAACCATCTGATGTCAGCAGAGACACAATCCACAAATATTAACACCATTCAGACACAGAAGACAGCAAAAGTTGTGGAGAAGCATTTCCTGGAGCTTGAATAGTGTTAATGAGGGAGTGGATGCTTGTAGATACAAATGAAATTGTGCCAGGCCTAAACATCAAATCTCCAGTGGCAGACATACAATTGTGTTTTTTTAAATAATTTTTTTCATTTATCGGATGCATCTTACCCATGATTAGGGGCAGTATTAAAAAACTGTAGAGCAATTAGAATTGTACCTGGAAAAATTAATAAGACAGTAAGTGTCTCTTTTCTTTCTCTCTCTTCCTGAATTTTAGGGTCTCCTTTCAAAATAGTGTGCTGCTGCTGCTAAGTAGCTTCAGTTGTGTTCAACTCTATGCGACCCCATAGACAACAGCCCACCAGGCTCCCCCGTCCCTGGAATTCTCCAGGCAAGAACACTGGAGTGGGTTGCCAATTCTTTCTCCAATGCATGAAAGTGAAAAGTGAAAGTGAAGTCGCTCAATGATGTCCAACTCTTAGCGACCCCATGGACTGCAGCCTACCAGGCTCCCCTATCCATGGGATTTTCCAGGCAAGAGTACTGGAGTGGGTTGCCATTGCCTTCTCTGAAAACAGTGTGAACAGGATCTTAAAAATTATATATATATGGAGTTTACCAGATAGAAAGAAATAGGGAAAAAGCAACATCAAGAAGTTTCCTTTAGTGGCACATGAAGACAATGAGTTATTTCAATATTCTGAATTATGTGCATAATCCCAGAGCACCTGAGATTTAGAACCTGTTACTGGGCTTCCACAACTACAGTGGTGCACTCAGGACCAGGGTAGCTCCAGGCTAGGAGGGTTTCCAGGGTGGGATAGAAGCATAAAGGGGGAACATCAAACTGAGACCAGTAATAGGGTTGAAGGGGGCAACAAAGAAAGTCAGAGAGGGATTCTGAAGGTGCCTCAGTCCCCTCAGGCTCCACTTCAAGGTTTCTCAGAATAAACAGAGGCTTCTGGCCCATCCCCTCCCCTCTGTCATAAGGGGGAAGTGGCCTCCGCTCTATTCTAGGACTGTACAGTGGAGGCTGCAACACATCTGGGAATTGCTGGATCTCACAGGCCTTTTCATGCAATATTTCTACTAGCAACAAGGGTGTCAGCTTAAAATCCTTTTTCTGATTGGCTAAAACCTCACCTGCAAGGCTGTGGTTTGGACTTCTGCCTGCAGCTTCCCCCTAAGCCAGACTGCATTCTCTACATTTTCTAGAGTTCTCTGCACCATCCTTAACTCTGCTGAGTTACTCGGGGCAGTCACTGCTGTCCTGGCCTGTGAGAAGGCAAAAGGGACAAGCATTCTGATTGCAGGTATTCACCTGAATCAACCTACAGGGAGCTTAGGATGAGGGAGGTGTGTACTTGATGTGAGTAGATGATGGGATCAAAAAACTAAATGAATACAGTGAGAACTTCAACAGAGAGGGAAAATATAAGAAAATTAAAACAGAACACACAGAGTTGAAATACAATAACTAAACTGAAAAATACATGAGAGAGGTTCAAACACTTGAATAAATGAGGCAGAAGAAGGATCAGTGAACTTGGAGAAGGACCAGAGCAAATAACTTGTTTAATCAGAGCAGAAAAAAGAAAAAAAAAGAAAAAAAGGTGGGGAAGTAGGGGACGGGAATAAAAGTAAAGCTTAAGGGACTTACAGGACAACCTCAAGCAAACTAACTTGCTTGGTTTCCCTGGTGGCTCAGAGGGTAAAGTGTCTGTCTGCAATGCAGGAGACCTGGGTTCAATCCCCAGGGTCAGGGAGATCCCCTGGAGAAGAAAATGGCAACCCACTCCAATACTCTTGCCTGGAAAATTCCATGGACAGAGGAACCTGGTAGGCACAGTACTGAGCAACTTCACTAAAAGTCCTAGCGGAGAAGAGAGAATGGGGCAGAAAATTTATTTGAATAAATAATGGCTAAAACCTTCCTTAACCTGGGGAAAGAAATAGACATCCAGATCCAGGAAGCTGAGAGTTTAAATAATAATCCAAAGGATCCATACGAAGAAAAATTATAATTAAAATGTTAAAAATTAAAGACAACCAGAAACCACCATAAACTAGAAGAGACAAGGATGAGTATTTCCCTAGAGCATTCAGAGGGATCATAACCCTGCTGACACCTTGGTTTCAGATTTCTAACCTCTAGAACTACGAGAGAAAAAATTTCTGTCATTTTAAACCAACTTGTTAGTTGTACTGTTACAGCAGTCTTAGGAAAGTGATCAGAAAGAGTTGAAACTTGGTGATTACTGGATGGAGCATATCTCTGTATTTTCAAAGTTTACCTACCTTTTGGAATACCTATTATTTTTCGGGGGGCTTCCCTGGAGTCTCAGTAAAGAATCTGCTTGCGATCGGCTTTGATCCCTGGATCGGGAAGATCCCCTGGGGAAGGGAATGGCACCCCACTCCAGTATTCTTGCCTGGGAAATCCCATGGACAGAGGAGCCTGGCAGGCTACAGTCCACGGGGTTGCAAAGAATTGGACACAAGTTAAAGACTAAACAACATTACTTATCTATTCTCGCCTAGTCTGAGCCCCCTAGTTGATTGGTCAATCAGAAATGATTGACATGTGCTAAGCTTCTCAAATGATCTAGCCAGGCCACCAGCCCCTCTCAGTATTCTAGAATGTTCTGTGATGACTCATTATTAAGATATACTAGGTGAGGGGAAAGACCTTTCCCAATCTTCTTTGATTCTGTTCTTATCCCTAAATAATACTTGGAATTTTTCATCCTCTTTATCTCTTGGGTGACCCTTCTCATCTTTCAAAATTGAGGTCGGTGTCTCTTAAACCCCCAGACCCACACTTCAGCCTGCAAGGGGCACAGGACCTCCCTCACTACCTCGCAGATCTCATCTCCTAGCTCTCCGCGCTCACCGCACTCAATCACACTGGGCTCCTTCCCATCCCTCAAGTTGTGAGGCACACCCTGCCCCAGGGCCTTTGTACTCGCCTGTTCCTCCTGCCTGGCACGCTCTCCTCCCCACTCCTCGGGTGACTACTCCTCAGTCCAGTCCTCTTCTTACAAATGGAGCCCTCTCGGGATGCTTTCGCTGACCCCTGTCTAAACAGAGGTCACACGATCACACTCCACACCTCTCCTCTGTTTTTCCTCATTGCACATATCATGATCTGATTGTATGTTATGATTTACAAGTTATATTTGCTGTCTGCCTCCCCCAGTGAGTCCTGTGGCTGCAGGGGCTTCTGTGTTCAGTAAGCCTCTGGGGACAGCACCCAGCCTGCAGCGTGCCCTGGGAAACAGTGACTGAATAAAGGTTGTTTCCAGTTGATTTCTAACTTAATATTCTGGGGCCTCTGGGCAGCCCTGGAAATACAGAGAGGACTCTAGGTAAGGCTGGTGTGGATTTGACTCAAATGTCCCGTGTATGTGTATGTGTGTGTGTGTGTGTGCACATGTGTGCATGCACACGTGTGTGAGCCTTGTTGTTTCAGAACAACAGTGTGGAAAATTGATTCCACCCTCTCTCTGAAAAGTATGAAATGATTGTAAGAGAATTTCCTTCACCGTTCTATCTGGGGCCCACTACTCTGACAGTGGGTTGCATTCCTCCGCTCTAAATGAGCAGGATGCCAGCATGAGCTGTCCCTCTATCCAAATGCCACACTCACAGTCAAGGCCAGCCTCAAGGGTGCAGGACCAGTGGCCACACAGGGCCCTGTACTCAGAAAGGCCCCACATTTGTTTCAATGCTCTGCTGCCCTTGACTTGAAGGTCTTCACCATTTTGAACACTTTGCTGTATACCTAAAACTAGTATAACATTGCAAATCAACTATACTTCAATGAAAAGTTTAATTTTTAAAAATAAACTTCAATTGTGAAGGAGGCATGGGAATCAAAAGGAAGGGAGAGAGCCAAGAGATGTTATGGAGGAAGAATTGTTAGAATTATATCCAAGATCAGGTAGAAGAAATGATAACTAGAAAAGGAACGAGTGACGGGCCTGGAGAGCTGGGTCCAGGATGAGCCATCGACAGACAAGGAGACATCAAATGAGCTGCTTTATGGCAGCGGGTGGAAGAGAGTGAGAGGTAAGAAGGTGACCTTTGAGAGGCTGCTGCTTCATTTGTTTGACTGTGCACACAGATGGCAAAGTTATATAAAGGACACAAATGTTTACTCAAATATAGCAGAAAGAGGACATTTGTGGCTCAATACGTCACTTGGGTTAACCTAGTGCTTTTGTCTAGAAAAATCATCTCCTTGATCTCCTTGATCCTTCTCTTCTGTTTGAACTAATGATCTGATTCATGAAGGTGTGAGAGAACAGCAAGGTGTAACAGGCTTTGGGCCCACCTGCTGACATCACAAGAGTTTCATTAGGGCAACCTGTGTGTCTCTCGGGTGAGAGAAGATGCTACTGTGGAAGAGGTGAATGCTGGCAACAGACAGAAGAAGTGGGACACAAAAGTTGCAGCAGTTTTCTAGGGAGCGCATCAAAAAAACTGCATTAACTGCATTGACTTTGAGTCTCTGCCTCTAACATACTTCAAATGAATACGGTGTGTTCCCCCATTGTTACCCTATTGCAGCATGTCTCCTAGAGTTGCCAGGTGTAGCAAATAAAAATATGGGCTATCCAGTTAAGCTGCAACTTCACATAACACATAGAATTTTAGCTTAAGTATATCCTGTGCGATATTTGAGATATACTGAAAATTACTCTCAGTTTATCTGGAATTCAGATTTAACAGACCATCCTGTGTTTTATCTGACAACTCTGAGGATCCCATTCCCTCCTTCAGCTTCCACTAAAACAGGGGGAGATAAGTTGAAATCAGTTCAATAAAATTTTAGCCCCTTCTGGGAAAAATCAGCGCAGTAGTGGAGGGACATGCAAAGATGAGGATATAACTGCTGACCTCAAGGAGTTTACACCTTAGAGACTTCACAGAGATATGGAAATAACTGAAGCACAAAATTCTGCCTTGATTCCTTCCTGTGTGAAGGCACGGTAGAAATGCAAACTATATGTTGCATGAGAGATGCGAAGATAGAATTTGAGAGTTCAAGGGAAATAGATTGCATTGTCTGGTGGATTGAGCACCATTGGGCTATGGAGTGAGGAACAGTAGTAAGAAAGGTTGCTTAAGGGGCACCAGACTTCTTGGGAATGATGCCTTTTAAAGACCATGGGCTTTCAAAGGAGAAGTGAGGAAAGAGCTCTGGGTAGAAGAAATCAAGAAAGGCAGGATGGAGAGTGGTTATGTGTTCCTGAGTCAGAAAATTGTTAAGTAGAGTGAAAGCATGTGGTGGAAATGGTGAGAAGTAAATTTTAAAACTTAGGCTGAAGCCACATTAGGGTATGTCTTAAGAAAGACACTGATACCTTCTTATCCTCTGTGTGACCTGGTCAATACTAGACTCTGTGCCCTTGCTCGGCCACCTCTCTCAGGTGAATCGGAAGCTAGGGTGCGTTAGGATGTGGGTGGCATCCAGGAGGCCAGATACTGGTGGCAGCCTGCATTCTTTGTCTTCAGGTCACTCCAGAAACATCACCTAACTGACACCAGAAACTAAGAAAGAGGAAGAGGCGGAGCCAGGGAGGAAATGAAAGGGACACTTAGGGATGCCCTTATATGTGCAAGGGGCTTCCCTTGTGACTCAGCTGGTAAAGAATCCACCTGCAATGTGAGAGAACTGGGTTAAGAAGATCCCCTAGAGAAGGGAAAGGCTACCCACTCCAATATTCTGGCCTGGAGAACTTCATAGACTATATAGTCCATAGGGTCTCAAAGAGTCAGACACAACTGACTTCACTCATATGTGCAAGACACCACTCTTGTTTACACATTCTCTCCTCACAGGTGCATGTGTGGGCTGTGCTAACCTTGGCTTCTGTGAGGATGAAATGCAATGCTTCTTATAAACTAAAAGGACTATAAAATGATGCATATTATTGCCCCAAACCTTTGGCCTGGGAGACTTCACTGCCGTATTCAAAAAGTCATTCCCCCACCCCACGCAATCTCCACCTCCCACCTTCAGCTCCTTCTCACATAATGGAGAAACAACAAAAGCTTGATCTGGTTGTGTATCAGCTTTGGTTACAGTGATTCAGAAGAGTGATAAAGAGCAGCATCTTATATTGCTTATAGGGCCCATTTCCATCCTTAACACAATTGTTTCACATTTCAAATAAGAAAGCTGCCTGTATGTACCTAAGGAGCCCTTCATTTCTTCTATAGTCGTGTTGACCAAGTGAATCACACTAGACTGAGAAGTCAGAGGTCATGGACTTGCCCTGAAAGAGAGGCCTGCACATGGAAAGGATACATGAGTCCTGGAATGAAATGTATGACTGGGGGCAGGGAGTAGGGAGTAGGGAAAGGATTGAAGCAGAAATCAAGCATGCAGGCAGGGAGCAGTTGGCAGGAAAGGAAAATTACAGGGACCAACTTCGGAGTGATTCAGCAAGAGGTAAGGAGAGGAGATTGTAGTAAGACAACCACTCTCATTTAATGTGAGCCTCCCATGTTCTGGGAGGAACATTGCTTATCTTACATAATCATTGAGTGGTAGAAGTCAGGATCCCCATTTTTCATGAATGGGCATAGTGGTTATGGAAATAATTTAACTATAGCTCAGAGAAATAAGTATTGTGACAATAAGGAGTGTGGTGATGAGATAGGGGAACCTGGGATCTGGGACCTTTTGCTGCAGTCCTTGCACCTGGATAAACATCTTCAGCAACAGAATACAAAGAAACTGCTAAGGGACTAATGATAACTGTATGCATAGTTGGGGTAAATTATGAACAAAATACAAAAAGACCAAAACTCAGCTGCCACTTCTAGGGTGCAGAGAGCAAAAGCAAAAGCAGAGAGCAAAGGTCTGATAGACAGAGTGCCTGAAGAACTATGGACGGAGGTTCATGACATTGTACAGGAGGCAGGGATCAAGATCATTCCCAAGAAAAAGAAATACAAAAAGGCAAAATGGTTGTCTGAGAAGGCCTTACAAATAGTTCTGAGAAGAAGAGAAGCTAAAGGCAAAGGAGAAAAGGAAAAATATACCCATTTGAATGCAGAGTTCCAAAGAATAGCAAGGAGAGATAAGAAAGCCTTCCTCAGCGATCAATGCAAAGAAATAGAGGAAAACAATAGAATGAGAAAGACTAGAGATCTCTTCAAGAAAATTAGAGATACCAAGGGAACATTTCATGCAAAGATGGGCACAATAAAGGACAGAAATAATATGGACCTAACAGAAGCAGAAGATATTAAGAAGAGATGGCAAGAATACACAGAAAAACTGTACAAAAAAGATCTTCCCAACCTAGATAATCACACGATGGTATGATCACTCACCTAGTGCCCGATATCCTGGAATGTGAAGTCAAGTGGGCCTTAGGAAGCATCACTATGAACAAAGCTAGTAGAGGTGATGGAATTCCAGTTGAGCTATTTCAAATCCTAAAAGATGATGCTGTGAAAGTGCTGCACTCAATATGCCAGCAAATTTGGAAAACTTAGCAGTGGCCACAGGACTGGAAAAGGTCAGTCTTCATTCCAGTCCCAAAGAATGCTCAAACTACTGCACAATTGCACTCATCTCACACACTAGCAAAGTAATGCTCAAAATTTTCCAACCCAGGCTTCAACAGTATGTGAACCATGAATTTCTAGATGTTCAAGCTGGATTAAGAAAAGGCAGAGGAACCAGAGATCAAATTGCCAACATCCATTGGATCATCAAAAAAGCAAGAGAGTTCCAGAAAAACATCTATTTCTGCTTTATCGACTATGCCAAAGCCTTTGACTGTGTGAACCACCACAAACTGTGGAAAATTCTTAAAGAGATGGGAATACCAGACCACCTGACCTGCCTTCTGGGAAATCTGTATGCAGGTCAGGAAGCAACAGTTAGAACTGGACATGGAACAACAGATTGGCTCCAAATAGGAAAACGAGTACATCAAAGCTGTATATTGTCACCCTGCTTATTTAACTTATATGCAGAGTACATCATGAGAAATACTGGGCTGGATGAAGCACAAGCTGGAATCAAGATTGTCAGGAGAAATATCAATAACCTCAGATATGCAGATGACACCACCCATATGGCAGAAAGTGAAGAAGAATTAAAAAGCCTCTTGATGAAAGTGAAAGAGGACAGTGAAAAAGTTGGCTTAAAGCTTAACATTCAGAAAACTAAGATCATGGCATCTGGTCCCATCACTTCATGGGAAATAGATGGGGAAACAGTGGAAACAGTGTCAGACTTTATTTTAGGGGGCTCCAAAATCACTGCAGATGGTGACTGCAGCCATGAAATTAAAAGATGCTTACTCCTTGGAAGGAAAGTTATGACCAACCTAGATAGCATATTAAAAAAGCAGAGACATTACTTTGCCAACAAAGGTCCGTCTAGTCAAAGCTATGGTTTTTCCAGTAGTCATGTATGGATGTGAGAGTTGGACTGTAAAGAAAGCTGAGCAACGATGAATTGATGTTTTTGAATTGTGGTGTTGGAGAAGACTCTTGAGAGTCCTTTGGGATGCAAAGAGATCCAACCAGTCCATCCTAAAGGAAATCAGTCCTGAATATTCATGGGAAGAACTGATGCTGAAGCTGAAACTCCAATACTTTGGCCACCTGATGCGAAGAACTGACTCGTTAGAAAAGACCCTGATGCTGAGAAAGATTGAAGGCAGGAGGAGAAGGGGACAACAGAGGATGAGATGGTTGGATGGCATCACTGACTCATGGGACATGAGTTTGAGTAAACTCCGGGAGTTGGTAATGGACAGGAAGGCCTGGCATGTAGCAGTGCATGGGGTCACGAAGAGTCAGACACGACTGAAAGACTGAACTTAACTGAACTGAGCAAAAGCAAGGTCCTGCGTGTGACCCCTGCACACAGCACCACCCAGCGGTGAGCGGACCGCCTAAGCCACCCTTCCAGCCCAACTTGCTGATCCGCCCCTGCCCTTCACCCCATTTAAGGAACCAGCTCGCCCCCTTGCGGGGAGCGAGCAAAGGCACATGTTAGTTATTCTAGGTCTGCAGGTCCCAGCAAAGCCTTGCCTGAATTCCTCCTCTGGCCTCTTATCAATGTCTATTGATTAAACTGTCCAAGAACTGGGGTCAGCAACAATGATAGAGGCATCGAGGAAATGTTGACCTTAGATCTCAAGACAGAGCCCATCAAAAGGCCCTAGTGCCTTGCAGGACTTACTAAGAGAAGAGCAAACTCCCAGTTTTATAGAATGGGCTCTGAGGCAGAGAACTATGGTGGGTAGAAGTAATCCAGTGTAGAAGAGAAGGACTGAATGGTGAGGAACCTAGCATGTCACCACAAAGAACTGACATCTTCCAGGCTTTGAAAAAATCATTTATCATCATGGACCAAGTTAAGAGTTTTGTATAAGTGACCACATGTGGGAATCATTTCTCCAGGACTTCCTGGTCATCTCCAGGGTCAGTACTGAACTTACCGGGCAGAGTACACTGAGCAGACATACACCAACACACTACGCTGCATCCAAAGGTCCGTGAGCACCGCCTGTTCCCATTCGGTGCTGAAACAGGCTTTAATCTGGGATAAGAAGGAAACCAAAGAGGTTAAGTAGAAGAAGCATTGGGAGTAAAGTCAGGTGAAGTTTCTCCAATCCCTATCTTTTGAGGGGTTCATGGAAGAAAGTTATTTTCCACATGCATGTTCTGTGCAGCACTATACACAACAGACAAAAAACAGAAGTAACCCAATGTCCATCAGTGAATGAATGGACACACAAATGAGGTCTGTCCATGTGATGGAGTACTATTCAGCCATAAAAGGGGATGAGGAACTGATAGATGTGACCACCTAGGTGAATCTTAAAAACATTATGCCTCAGGAAAGAAGTCAGACACAAAGTGCCACATATTGTTTGATTCCATTTATATGAAATATCCAGGGTGGGTAAGCAGAAAGCAGATTGGTGGTTTCCAGGGCCTGGGAGGAGGAAGCAATAGGAAGTCCCTGGTAATAAAACATAGACAAATAAGGAGGGAGGTAGTTCAACATGGTATTAGTTCTGTCCATCCTCTGTTACATTACCAGATTCCAAATGGCAAATTATGACCCATTAGTAAAGTAATTCTAAATGGCAACCCACTCCAGTATCCTTGCCTGGAGAATCCCAGGGACGGGAGCCTGGTGGGCTACCATCTATGGGGTCACACAGAGTTGGACACAACTGACATGACTTAGCAGCAGCAGCAGTAAAGTAATTCAGTGGATTGCAAATAATTGTAATTTTAATGCAATAGGGCAGAGAAGAAGAGAAAATATCTCAACATGTTATTCCCAAAGAGTACTGCATTTAACACTTATTTCCTCTGTGTGTGTGTGTGTGTGTGTGTGTGTGTGTCTGAGATTCAGAGGGCAAATATACTGACCATGAAATAAAATGTACTTCTCACTGTGACTCATTGTCAAAATGTTTGAACGTCTATGCTCTATTTGCCAGCTTGCCTTAAAGAGCAAACATAGCACTAGGTTTTAATGTCACTCTTATTAGATAAAAATCATTTGCCTAAAGAATCTAGGATGTTTGGTTGAAGCCTACAGAAAGCCAGCACCTCTCCTCACTCATCAACCAATATACTTGAAGAGGAAAAGTTAGAATTTTACATAACCTCCTGCTCCTTCTGCCTCTGAAACTCAGCTTGCTCCTTGCAAAGTCTGGATCACGTAGGTCACGTGATCTCAGAAAGTGGGGACTTACAATACTAGGAACTGGAGCTTATCACACTTGTCCTTGTCCTGATCTTTGCAATTGCCCAGCCCCTGCAGCCCTGCTTAATCATGCCTGTCCATGTAAAGGTCAGGCATCCCCCTCCCCACCTTGACTACTGTTCCCGTGGGCGCGAAGCCCCTTAGTTTAAACCAGCCTATTAACAGCTAGCGTTGCCCACTATAGTCTGTCTATAACACCTCTGTAATCCCTTTGTTCGGGGCTCGGAGCTTGGAGTGTTAACTCCTCTGGGCCCGCTGGCATAATAAACCTGAGTTCTCCAGCTCTCCGACTGTGGTGCTTGGTTTCTCGAGTACTGGTTTCTGCAACAATTTGAGGGGTTTTTCTCACAGTAATAATCTTGCTTTTCATCCCAAATTGCCATCAATCATTAAATCCCTGACTTCTCCTCATTTCCCTAGAAGTCAGTTGACTCTTTACTATTCTTGGTAATAGAAGGCATGGCTACACGTAAAAGCTGAAATCACAGTCACCTGAACACTTCCTTTTAGGTAATTTTCTACTTCCTTCTCAAAAACTAAGAGTGAATGGAACCATTCAACGGTCATATTCTGTCTTAATCCCCTCTCTTCCTGCCACTCTGTCTACTTTGCAGGGATTCCCCTATTTAGGGAGAGCAGTGAAGTTTTCCCAGCTCAGATCTGTGACACCCCAAAAAGCCAAGCAATGGGCACCACTTCTGTTAACTCCACCTATCTCAGACTCTGTGCCTCCTTCTTTGAGTCACTCTTCTATCAGCCAGGGTTGACCTTGGCCCTCAAGCCTTGCAGGTTTGGCCAGTGGTCTGAGGAGTGAAGCATCAGTGGTTGCTGACGCTGGGCTCTCTGTGTTCAGCCTCTATTCGTTTCATGTATGGTAACCTGGACTGTAGGGTCAAGCTTCCAGTGGCATGGAGCCCTTAACCCAAGATCCAATATGTCCCTGCATCATTGAACACTAACTGGTTAGGGAGATCTGCGTAGGCAGAGAGGTCTAATCAAGATGCTCAAGTTTATACTAGACAGCCTTGAGAATGGAAAGCTCATGGCAATGACCTACCCACACCACCTTAGAATCTAAGGCTGTCATCTGCTTTGGATCAGAACTGGCCTTCCTGAGTGAATGACAGACTATGAACAGGAAGGACTCTGTGTGTTTATGTGTGTGTGTATGTAAAGCTTTATAATTAAGAAATCTATGAAAGTGAAAATTCTATGTTTACTGGTATTTTGTCCTATGTCATAATATCTTCCACTGAAATAAAAAAAATCTTCATTTTCTGTATGTGTTACATAGTGGATGATGTAAAACAATTTTTGAACTGTTTCTTGAACATCTATTTATCTCTATGCTCATAACTGTACTTCTTTCTATAACCAAAGTTTAATAAGATCCCATCTTACTCCAAATTATTAGCATTTTTTTAAGACTCATCCTTTTTAGTGCCCATATGTAAGGTACCTGTATTCAAAGCTGTGGTTTTTCCAGTAGTCATGTATGGATGTGAGAGTTGGACCATAAAGAAGGCATAGCACCGAAGAATTGATGCTTTTGAACTGTGATGCTGTAGAAAACTTGAGAGAGACCCTTGGACTGCAAGGAGATCCAACCAGTCAATGCTGAAGGAAATCAACTCTGAATATTCATTAGAAGGACTGATGCTGAAGCTGAAGCTCCAACAGTTTGGCCACCTAATGCAAAGAGCCAACTCATTAGAAAAGATGCTAATGCTGGGAAAGATTGAGGGCAGGAAGAGAAGGGGGCGACAGAGGATTAGATGGTCAGATGGCATCATTGACTCAATGGACATGAGTCTGAGCAAACTTCGTGAGATAATGAAAGAGAGGGAAGACATGCTGCAGTCCATGGGGTCCCAAAGAGGCAGACACGACTGAGCAACTTAACTGAACAACAAAATATACCTTAAAAATTTCAGCAAAGGCACTACTTGGGTCAATGAAGCACATGATTGCAGCTGCCAGCCTTGCCTAGCAAGGTGTCTCTGCTTGGACTTACTCGAAACTGCAAGAAGGTTAATTAACAATTCACATTTTTGTCTGAACCTCCTAGTGTGCTTAAAAAAAGATGGGGGAGGAAAACTGTAATGAATTTCTCTCTTGTAAGCACCCCTAGTGACTGTTACTAGAGCTGATATTCATTTCTCTGCCAACAAGGTTTGAACAGACTCAAAGTTTCACTACTATGAAGACAGATGCTGGATTAAGAAGCTGAGACTTATAATTTATCAAAAGGAGAACTGGTTTTTTAAATCTGAGCACCTGGAAGGACCAAGAGCTGTTTTCATCTTTATATTTGAAAGGTGGGGAACTGGAGGTCAGAGGTGATCTGTTTCATATTTCTGTGGTTCCCAATCACTGTTCCACGCAAAACTGACCACTGGACATTCCCTACTGACATTCCCTCTCTGCTGGAAGGCCCAGAAGCAAAATCTGACTTTTACTAGATGGTCAAATAGTCCACCAAACACAAGTAAACCACCAATCCTTTAAAAATATATTCCCCCCAAAATACCTGAAAGGATAACTACATGTTTTCATCACAAAGAGCACACGGTTGTTGTTTAGTTGCTCTGTCATCTCTGACTATTTTGCGACCCCATGGACTGTACCCCACCAGGCTCCTCTGTCCATGGGATTATCCAGGCAAGAATACTGGAATGGATTGTCATTTCCTACTCCAGGGGATTCTCCCTACCCAGGGATCGAACCCACATCTCCTCTGTCTCCTGCACTGCAGGCAGATTCTTTACTGCTCAGTCACTGGGAAACCCAAAGAGCACAGGGGGAATAAACAAAATCGCTGCACTGTAATTAAATTGCAGTGGCCAAGTTAAGTTTAAGGGCAAGGCTCTAAGACTTTAAAGGAGAATCTGGAACCAAAGTAATGTTTGTTGGGTGAACCTCGGGCTCCAAGAGAGGAATTTCCCAGGGACACCTTCCAAGAGAGATCAAGAAAGAATTTTCTTAATTTGTGAATGTGTTTGTATAAAAAGTTTTTGAAACCTTAAGTTAAATCACATTTGTTTGACACTGTCACAGAAAAATGATGTGTTTGATCGCTGTACCAATAGAATCTCACATTTTATTTCTGTGTATATCTCTCCATGAAAAAGGAAATTGGAGTTAATACAGATATTTCTCACATTTAGAATAGAAACACATATTCTATATTCTTCCCCTGATTAAGGGGCTTGATTTTATTTATAAATCCATAGGCATATAAGTAGAAAAATAATATATAACCCAGGAAACTGTGAGTCACAATGAATTGGTGGCAGAATGGCCACATAACCCTTGAACTTTTGACTCCCCAATCCCACCTCGACCCCTTCCCATAGGACATTCTTTTGTAGGATGCTGCTGGAAGTCAGTAAGGCCAGTTCCAAGGAAAACAAAAGCCTCATCTATTCCTTGTCTTTTAACAAGACAGCATTGTTTACCCTCGGAGACCTTCCGCATCACCGTGCGAGTCCTTGGAGGCCTGAGGAAGCAGCTGCTTCATGCTTATGCGGCAAGGGCCAGCCCAAGGGTCCCGAGTCTGTTCTGCAGGCCAAGCCCAAGCAGCCATGCTGCTTTAAGAAGGGTTGAGCTGCTACGGAAACAATGCCATTCGCAGCAACATGGATGGACCTAGAGATTATTATACTAAGTGAAGTAAGTCAGACAGAGAAAGACAAGTATCATATGATATCATTTATATGTGCAATCTAAAAAATGATACTAATTAACTTATTGACAAAATAGAAATAGACTCATAGACATAGAAAACAAACTTATGGTTACCAAATGAAAAAGGTAGCAGCCAGGGGTGGGGATAAATTAGGAATTTGAGAGCAACATATACACATTACTATATATAAAATAGATAAACAACAAGCACCTACTTATAGCACAAGGAACTATATTCAATATTTTGTAATAACCTCTATAGGAAAAGAATATATACAGTATATATACTTTGCTGTATGTCTAACTAACTATACTATAGTTAACACAATACTATAAATCAACTATACTTCAACTAAAAAAAAAAGAATATTTGTGTTTTTGAGCAAGATAAAGATATTCCCTTTGATAGCAATGAAAAAATGTTCAGATAAAAGCTGTGGGGAAGTCATTTGGGCATATACGTGAGTTAACTCGAATTTGATGCTAATTAGAACTGCCTGGTTGTGACCTATCGATTGTGCATTTTGTTGCTGCTGTTAGTCAGAGTCATGTCCAACTCTTTTATGACCCCATGGACTGTAGCCCAGCAGGCTCCTCTGTCCATGGGATTTTCCAGGCAAGAATACTCGAGTGGGTTGCAATTTCCTCTTCCAGGGGATCTTATTGACCCAGGAATTGAATTCGCATCTCCTGCCTTACAGGTGGATTCCTCACCAATGAGCCACCAAGAAAGCCCTCATACATTGTACATCTGATTTAATTTTTAAAGAAAAGGACACATGGACCAGAAGTAAAGAATGTCCACGCTAACAATAAAGATTAAATGTCTCCCTTTGTGGACAGTGCTGGGCCTATTTTGATCATAAGACTCCCTTCCCAGGTACCAGGGCCATGCTGACTTGCTGTGTATATGCTGATCTGGTTTCCTGAAATCCTGAGGGAAAGTACCCCTGACTTATTTGCTGTTCTTTGTTGTAACAAGACATAAAACTGTGCTGAAAACCCTGCTTCCGCAGAGCAGTGCCTCAGAGTTACCTGAGAGGCTGACTTCTGGGCTATAGTCCTCAGTTTAGTTCAAATAAAACTCATTTCTATTCCTATTACAGATTGTTTGTTGATTATTTTTGTCAACACCCTCAATTATTTTTTGAGGCCTACTTAGTAGTAAGAGTACTACAATACATAAGATGTCCATAATTTCAAGGAAAACTCACAGACAGGTAACAAAAAGCAGGAGGCAGGAACAATCAAAAGACACTGACATAACTCAAAGAGAAGGTAGATCAAAATATAAAAAGCAAAAGGATAAAATTGCTAGAAGATACAAGGTAAGTCTAAATGCATTTATTTTTTCTCAATAAATATTGATGTATTTAATCTGGATAGAACTAAGGGACCTTAGGTTTAGCAATGGTTTTTAGATACCAGAAGCACAATCCATGGGGAAAAAAATTAAGTTGGACTTCATTAAAATTAAAGTAACTGCTCTGCAAAAGACTGTTAAGAGAATGAAAAACCAAACCATGGACTGGGAGACTTCTCTGATATATTGCAAAACACATATTTGATAAAAGACAGGTATCTAAAATACACAAAGAAACATTAAACTCAACGATAAGAAAACAAACTACCCAATTTAAAAATAGACAAAAGTTCTGAACAGACTCATCATCAAAGGAGATATTTGCATGGCAAATAAGCATATGAAATCCACTCTGCATCACACGTCATCAGGGAAATGCAAATTAGAACAATTATATATCACATATTGAAACTGTAAGAATCCAAAAACACTGACAACATCAAATGCCGGCAAGGAAGTGGAGCAACAGGAACTCTCCTTCACAGCTGGTGGGAATGCAAAATGGCACGGCCACTCAGGAAGATTCTTTTGGCAGTTTCTCACAACACTAAATGTACTCTTCCCACAGTTCAGCAATTGCACTCCTTGATATTTACACAAAGGAGCTGAAACTTTACATCCACAGAAAAATCCGCACAGGCATGTCATATAGAAGCTTTATTCAAAATTATCAAAACTTGAAAGCAACCAAGCTGTCTTTCAATAGGTTTATGGATAAAGCGTGGGACATCCATTGGAATATCGTTCAGCAATGAAAAGAAATAAACTTGCAAGCTACAAAAGACTTGGAGGAAACTTAAGTGCATACGGCTAAGTGAAAGAAGTCAATCTGAAAAGGCCACATACTGTGTGGTTCCAACTACCTGGCATTCTGGAAAAGGCAAAAGTATAGAGACAATAAGAAGATCAGTGGTTGCTGAGAATTCAGGGGAATGGGAGCAGGATGGACAAGTGAAGCACCAGCGACTTCTAGGACAATGAAACAATTCTGTTAGGTAGATACAAAACATTATGTATCAAAACCCATAGAATAATAAAAGAGGAAGAATGACCCCTAATGTAAATTATGGACTTTCACTAATAATGGATCAATACTGATTCTTCGATTATAACAAATGCACCATACTAGTGCAAGCTGTTAATAATAGGGGAACTTGTAAAGAGGAGTCAGGAAGAGGGTGTATATAGAAACTCTTTTTACTTTCTACATTTTTTGTGTAAAACTAAAACTGCTCTAAAAAATGAAAGTAGTCAAAAGGTACAAATTTCCAGTTTTAAGAAAAATAAAGACTAGGAATATAATGTACAACATGATAAATATAACTTACCCTGTTGTAGGTTGTGTGTGGGGCTTCCCGGTGGCTCAGCGATAAAGACTCTGCCTGCAATGCAGGAGTCACAGGAGATACAGGTTCGATCCCTGGGTCGGGAAGATCCCCTTGAAAGAGGGCATGGCAACTCACTCCAGTATGCTTGCCTGGAGAATCCCCATGGACAAAGGAGCCTGGCAGACTACAGGCCAAAGGGTCCCAAAGAGTCAGACACAACTGAAGCGACTTAACACACATGCACATGTTGTAAATAACAGCGGTTAAAAGAGTAAATTCTAAAAGTTCTCATCAAAAGAAAAACATCTGTTTTCTATTTCTTTAATTTTGTGTCTATATGAGAGGATGGATGTTCATTAAACCTACGGTAATCATTTCATAAAGTAAGTAAGCTAGACCATTATGCTGTACATCTTAAACATATGCAGTGCTGTGTCAATTATATCTCAATAAAATTGGAAGATGGTCCCAGCGGTTAACACCCCATGCCCCCAAAGCAGAGGGCTCTGGTTTGACCCCTGGTCAGGGAACTAGATCCCACATGCCACAACTAAAGATCCTGCATGCAGCAACTAAGACCCAGTGCAGCCCAACAAATAAATAAAACTAACAATTTTTAAACTGGAAGAAAAAACTATTAAAAATAATAATAAAGTCTATTTTTTTTTTTTTTTTTTTTTTTTTTTTTTAGTAAATGATAGTGAGAAGGTGTGTTTGGGATGTTATGGGAGCACCGAGGAGCCACACTAAATCTGGCACAGTGGAAGTGAGGGAAGGCTTCCTGAAGGAGGCAAACTCTGAGTCAAAGAGAAGGCAGAAACAGGGGAAAGGGTACCACGCGTAGACAGGACAGCACATGTGTTGTAAGCTGAATGATGGCCACCCAAAGATGTCAAGCCCTGATTCCTGGAACCTGCAAATGTTGTAAGGAAAGGCGGCCTCTGCAGATGTGATTAAGAATCTTGCCTTGGGGAGGTTATCCTGAATTATCCGACTGGGCTCTAAACTCAGTCACAAGTGTCCTTAGGAGGGAAGTAGAAAGAGACTACACAGACAGAAGAGAAAAAGGCAATGTGAAAATTCAGGCAGAGATTAGCATGACAGGTCCGCAAGTGGAGGAATCAGGCTGCTACCAAGAGTTAAAAAGAGACAGGGCTGTATTCTCCCCCAAAGCCTCTAGAGGGAGTGCTGACCTACCGACAACCTTAACTTCAGCCCTGTGAGACTATGTTGAATTTCCAGCCTCCAGAACTTTGAAAGATCAACGCGTATTGTGTATAAGTCACCATGTTTGTGGTACTTTGTTATGAAAGCCACGGGAAATTAACACAACAAGCAAATTCAGGTCTTCTTTAGCTTATAATGGAGTTATGTCCCAATAAAATCCACCATTAATTTCAAAATAGCAAAAGTCGAAAATGCATTTAACACACCTAACTTCCCAACATCATAGCTTAGCCCAGGCTGCCTTCAACGTGCTCAGAACACTTCCAGGAGCCTACATTGGGTAAAATCACCTAACACAAAGCCTATTTCATCATAGTGTTGACTATCTCATGTAATTTAACTGAACAATCTCGTGAAAGTGAAAAAACAGAGTGGTTATCTGGGCACCAATGGACATGGGCGTACCAGTTGTTCACCCTCGTGACTGTGTGGCTTATGGGGAGCTGGGGCTCGCTCCCCAGCATCACCAAAGAGCGTCTTACCCCACATCACTAGCCCCAGAGATCAAAATTCAAACCACAAAAACATGGTTTCTGCTGGAAGCATATCACTTTCACATCATCTTAGTGTCAAAACAATAATAAGCTGAGCCATCATAAATCAATCGCATCCTAAGTTGGGGACCATCTGTACAATAATGTATTTGTAGAGTAACACTGTGTTCCAGACATTATTCTAGGTGTCCACATGTAGTGATTCATTTAATCCTCATAACAACACATCAAGTAGATACTGTTACCTATTTTGTAGATTATAGATATAATCTGTATCTTCATCTCCACATTTTATGTGGGAAAACTAAGATTCAGACAATTTAGTCATTTGACGGTGATCACACTACCAGTATGACATTCAAGGCCAGGCAGTCTGGCTCCAGAACGCTTGTTCTCAACCACTAGGGGACACTGTCCTTGGATGGGAAGTAGCTGTAGTATGTTTAGCAGACACAAATGCACTTTGAGGAGTGAACTCGTGAACAGCAAGATAAGGCTAGAGTAGGTAATCCATTCCATACAGCCATCTCGAATGTCGGGCAGAGATCCAACTTGGGCGTGCAGCCTCAGAAACACCCAGAGGGCTTGTCTGTACACATATTTCTGAGGCTTGCCCTCAGTTTCTGACTCAATATGTCTGAGGTGGGGTCTGATAATTTGCATTTCTGGCAATTCCCAGGTGATGCTGCTGGTCTGCTCCCAGGTGATGCTCCCAGAGACCACACTTTGAGAATCATTGCTCTAGGTAATGAGAAGCTACTCAAGGGTTTCAAGCCAAGAAATAATACTGTTAGAGTTGCATTTTAGTTACCTAAAGTCTCCATGGAAAGCATTCAACAGTATCAGGGGGGAAACCCTCAATATTTAAAATCAATAAAAATGTTGCTGCTTTGTTTTAAGAAGAAAGTAGCAGAGTACTTTTTGGTTTTTAAGTCTGTGAGCTCTAGCATCTGTGGGACCTTGAGTAAATTACTGAACCCCTCCCAGGCTCAGCTCTCTCATCCATAAAGTGAGAATAGAACCTTAAGGGTAGAATAAGCTGAGAAAAGTATAACACATGGCATAGAGCAACATTCATTACAGAGAAAACATTTGTATGTTTAGTATATTGTTGAGGAGGGGTAGGGCAAAGCTCCCACCCCCAGGGCGAATTCTAGGTGAGCTGGGAGTTTTTCATTTAAATATAGTGTATTTTAACTTAAATACGTTTACAGGAATACATTTATATTGATTAATACAGTGTAATTTAGTTTAACTTAGCATAATTTGGAGCAAAGTTTTACATGGTTTAAATTTTTTAAAGGAAAAAATAAAACAGCACTTACAATCTGTATTATTTTTCACTTATTACAAATGTACAGAAGATCCTCCCTCAAATGCTACTAAAGAAGGCAGTATGAACTATGAGAAACTGGATTTTAGTTTACTTCAGAAAAATAACTTTACATCATTTAAGAAAACATTTTTTATACAATGCAACAAAGCGTTTTTGTACTGTTTCAATGCCAGTTTACACAAATGCCAAAACCATAGTGTAACCCAGGGTGGGGTAAAGGGTACTTCACATGTGAACAAGGACAATAGCTGTGTGTGTTTGGTTGATATTGTGTGTGGTTTTTAAATCTATACCTTCTGAGAGTCAACCAGTTAATAACCAGTCTGAGTTAGCACTGTCAATCTGAGGGACATTTTGAAAAATATTGAGTTTGATCAGCTTTAAATGCCACGTTGTAAAATTGTAAGGTTCTAAGTGAGCACTTTTTCCCAAATTAAGTAATTAGACTGGTTTTGCCAGATTTATAGATTCAGATGTTGAATAATGTGCCTGGTCTTCCAAGGTGCTAGAAGCAGTTTCTGTGGTAGGCCATTAATCTTGATCACATTTCAGTGATACATGGAAAAAGTAGGTCTCGTCCTCCTTAAATCTTGGAAGAATACGGCACTGTAAGACTACACGTAAGGTCACTGAAGAAATCTGTTTCAGAGCTGCCACTAGCTTCTGGGCCTCCTAAGATCTCTTCCAGAGGACTTTCTGTTCAATTTCACTGATGACCTTAATTAGGAGAATGTACATGGATTTTCGATCAGGAGCCATCTGGCCAACCAAAGTATCAAAAACCTTAGCAAACATTTATGTTAAAACATGTCAAGGTATTATCCATCTTTTTCTTTTATGCCAATATATTGCGCAAAAAAAAAAAAAAAGAAAAATCTCATTGTTGTTTTATTCCATAGTTCCTTAAAAAGAGTCTGAGCATCCTTTCGTATATGTATAGATCATTTTATTATCTTCTATGACTGACTTTTCTAATCTTTTGCCTGTTTATCTATTCTTATATCTTTTTCTTATTAAGGACAAGAATTCACAGCCATATATTTTTTAAAAAGCTTTCTTTCTACACTATTGCTGATATAAAAGGATTGCAACCTTTGGTGCACACACAGAATGTAGTTTATTTTGTCCATTATCCATCATGGGAGATGGTGAAGGACAGGGAAGCCTGGCATGCTGCAGTCCATGCATGCGAGTAAACAACAACAATCCATCACCCCAAAAGAGCCCACTTGCTAAAGAGAAGGCAAAATTAACAAAATGCTAAATCAATGTACCTCTTAGTCTGATTAAACCATTTAAACAATCCTTTCAGTTAATGTTCATTTTGGGAGACTGTTTAGTCAGTCTCATTGTTTGCACCCCACCATCACTGTTTTCGTTCGTACTGCTACTTCTGCCAAATGGGATTTGATATATAGGAGGAGATAGGCTCATGTGAGCTCAGAAGACAGTACAGGGTCCCCAGGAAGGTGAACAGTGCTTCAGAGCCTCCTTAGGACCATCTGAAAAATGGCTGGTTTGGTGCCCATAGGATTACAGTTGATCCCATCCAAGCCACACAGGTTCTGTAAGCATCTCCTGCCACTGGTGACACCAACGTTGATGTATTCCCAGCTAGGTGAGAGACATAGCAGTGATCCCTCCTCACCCACCACCACCGCTGCCTTGCCTCCAGTCCTTGCTGAGTTGCAGAGCCCCTGAGCATCTGTCTCATATTTTATCCTGCCCACTGGCTCAGGGCTTGATGTGGGGCAAACTCACCATCTTTATACTGGATTCCATTGTTCTTAACTCAGTATAGAACCACAGGAATTCAGAAATGTAATACCTTCTACTCTCCTCTTTCCCTCTCCTAAACTTACTAGCCTAGGTTAACATGAGACCTTTGCACAGCTGTCTCCTCTAAGACCCATATGGAAGGTGAAACCAGCCCTTCTGCCCTTGATGTTTCCCTCAGTTGATCTGACATGACCTCCTCTCTTAGGATATGTGCCTAATTATCTGCTCTGCCTGCCACATTGTCAGTTCCTCTTCCCCAAATCCCTCAGGACTGAACAGGGTGAGGTTTCCCTGATTTTCCTTCTGAGACCTCACCAAGGTGAAAATGCTCTATCTGCCTCCAATTCCTTCTCCTGATACCTTTATTTCCTGTGGTAAAACCCTATTCTGAATGTCAGAAGTTGACTATTAACTCTCTCAGCATTTTGGCTATCTCAACTATTTTTTTAATCTTTTAAACATAATTATGCTCTTTCGTAGCCTCAGACGGCATTTCCTTCCCAGCATTTTCTGGAACTGATCAAGCATTAGAAGCAGACTCTGGCAGCTCTGACCATCCTGGAATCATTTAACTCAGTCACTACAAGCTGGGCTTCCCAGGTGGCTCAGTAGTAAAGTATCTGCTTGCCAATGCAGGAGACACAAGAGATGAGGGTTCGATCCCTGGGCTGGGGAGATGCCCTGGAAACAGAAATGGCAACTCACTCCATATTCTTGTTGGGAAAATCCCATGGACAGAAGAGCCTGGTGGGCTACAGTCCAAGGGGTCGCAAAGAGTCGGACAAGACTGAGCGACTGAGCACGCACAAACACGCTAAAGTTCCTGGAAGAGTTTGGAGTATATGGTGTGAATACCCTCACATGCTGGAGATGACACATATTCCCATATCCTCCTATATACACTATTAAATATCAAACCTTTTTTCTCACTGAAAATACTAATACACATTCATTGCTAAGAAATTAAATAATATAAAAAAGAATAAAAAGCAAAAGTATTACATTCAATCTTATTTTCCAAAAAGAATAGATGCTAATACTTTATTTTCTTTTAATTTTTCTATGCATTTTAACCAAATTGGGGTCATTTAATACACATGATAAATGTTGCTCTAGTGAATACATTTTAAGTATAAATACCTTATCAATGTCACTTGTATATAGAAATAATTTTTACATGTGTAAATAGATATATACATAGTGTATATACTACCTAAACCATTTTTGAATGGAACTTTTATCAGATCGATTTCTTTTTTATTAGGCTGTCTACTGACAAACTGCTTTACTCAGCTTCCAGTTTCAGAAATTCCATTTAATAATTGCCTATTCACACAGAACAACAGTCTCTTTATGACACAAAGATTTTGGCTGGTAGCCTGACAGAGTTCACTGCACTGTTTATAACTGTTCATACAGATCTGTCAAAAAAAAAAAAAAAGGATGGCCTTTGGGGTTAATTCAATCAATTCCCTGCATAATTCAATAATAAATTTTTAGCCAAACTTAGATATGCTATTTTATTATTTACACATGAAGTTTTTTTTTCCATTTGAGGTATATTAGCTGATTTAAACAAGCAACTTATACTAAGGGAGTTTTTATGCTTTTATATTGAGGGAAAGTGAGCAAGCTAAATGAAAAAATGCAAAACCAGATAACAACACTAAAAGTAAAGATGCTGCCAAATTCTGGATCCAAATGAATTAGGAAATAGATTAGTCAATGGTTCATGATTTTAAACTCATATTTGGTGAATATATGTATGAAATAGTATGAGAAAGACTAGTTACATGAGTCAGAATCAACTCTGAAATATCATTTTTTTGGTGGGAAAGAGAGGATGATAAAATCATGAAAAGCAAAGATTAAGTTGAAAGACAACATCTTCTAACACACATGTCCTGCACCTGGTGAGATATGTAATTAAAAGGAATGTGGGATAACAATATGCAATACTGAGTAAAGAGAAGATCATTATTTTAAGCCTATCCCCCTGAAATCACTGGTGCCCCCTCACTGTCTGTCCTTCTAACTGGTCACTAAGTCCTATATTCCCTGAGTGAGCAAAAAAAAATGTGTTATTCAGGTCAAGATGTTTTTCACAGTGAGGAGAGTAGTGATATTAATAATTACTCTGAGACAACAGGCATCATATGGACTCTCCTGGGGAGAGCAGAATATATTTTCATCCTAATCTTAGAACACTTTAACTCCTATCACTTCCCCACTCACAATGTGCATGCTATTGAAACAAGAGATGAGTTATGTCCTTTTATCTAATCCCACAAAATAGAATTATTATTATAATTATTATATAAAGACAATATGATAAGACTTAGATGTTTATTATTTTCTTTGCTCACCATTTTTGTACCTGAGGCTTTTTGGAGTTATTTTTCTTCATTCTGAAGTATATACATAAAGTTTCTTTAGTTAAAGTCTGCTTGTGACAAACTGCTCATCTGATAGTTTAAATTTTGTCCTCATTTCTGAAAGAGCATATTCTTCTTATATTGATAATATTATTTCATTGTCCTTTGGCTTCTGTTGCTGAGAAGTCTTATGTTAGTGTAATTATTGTTCTTGTAGGTGATCTGTCTTTTTTCTCTGACCATTTTTTAAACCTTCCTTTTCTTTTTTTTTTAAACCTTCCTTTTCGATTTGGTCTTCTGAAGATTCACTACAATTAACTAGGTGTAGGTTTTTTATGGCCTTGTATTCAAGTCTTCCACCATTTCTGGACAATCTTTCTTAGCCATTATCCCTTCAAACAGTGAAGACCAGTTGAATGTGTATTGAGCATCTCCATTTGTCCTCCAAAAGTTTAACCTCCCCTTCATGTTTCACAGTTCTTTGTTTCTGCTTTCAGTTCACAAATACTTCAGTTATATTTAATCTGTTATTTAACTCATCTATTGTTTTTTTAAAAAGCAGTAAGATTTTTCTAAATACTCCATTTGGTTTCTTTGCAAATTTGCTGGTCACTGTTTATGTCTCTTGCTACTATTTAACTTTTGTATTGCATCTTATTTTTTCTTAAAACTTAAATACTCTCTGGCATGACACTGTGAACAGCCTTGCTGATCTACTCCTTGGTGAAAATTATTGTTAAAAATTGACTACTTAAAGCCTCTAGTAATAGTCCTAAAACAGCAGTATTACTTTGATAAACAAGACAAAACAAGACAAAGAACCATAAGAAAGGAAACTCATAGGTCAGTATCTCTTATGAACAAGGACCTAAAAAATTCTCGGAAAAAAAACTACTGTCCAACCAAATTCACAATATTTAAGAATTACAGTTGACCCTCCATACTCACACCTGGGGAAACCACAGATACAGAACACCAACTATACTACACAATCTTATACAAGGGATATGAGCATTCATGGATATTGGTATCCATATGGAGTCCTGGAACAGATACGGAGTATATCCATGACCAAGTGACATTTACCCAGGGATGAAAGGTTGGTTTAATATCTGAAAATCAATTAGTGTGAAGTGAAAGTCGCTCAGTCATGTCCAACTCTTTGCGATCCCATGGACTATATAGTCCATGGAATTCTCCAGGCCAGAATACTGGAGTGGGTAGCCTTTCCCTTCTCCAGGGGATCTTCCCAACCCAGGGATCAAAGCCAGGTCTCCCACACTGGAGATGGATTGTTTACCAGCTGAGCCACAAGGGAAGTTCATAGTATCCATAGAATATTTTTAATCACATGACCATATAAATAAATGTAGGAAAAGCCCTTGACAAACTCTATCATCCTTCCATGATAAAAACTCAACAATGTAGTAATACAGTAAAAAGGAATTTCCTCAAACTGATAAAGGCATTTACAGAAAGAACACAGTGACTTCACACTTAATGGTGAAATACTAAATACAATATTTTAGCCACCTGATGTAAAGAGTCAACTCATTGGAAAAGACCCTGATGCAGGGAAAGATGGAAGGCAAAAGGAGAAGGAGGTGGCAGAGGATGAGATGGTTAGATATCATCACCAACTCAATGGACATATATTTGAGCAAACTCCAAAAGAGAATGGAGGACAGAATAGCCTGGCATGCTACAGTCCTTGGGGTCACAGAGCAGACACGACTTAGTGACAGAACAACAACACTAAATACAGTATTCTTCCTCTAAGATCATGTACACTAAGATCTAGGCATGTGCACTCTAACCATTCCCACTCATCATTATACTAGACATTCTAGCCAGAAAAATTAGTCAAGAAAAATAAATAAAAAGGTATCTAACTTGAAAAGAAAGAAGTAAAACTATCCCTATTTGCAGATGACATATACATATACATTTCTCGTATATGGAAAATCCTAAAGAACCCTCTAAAAAACTGCTAGAATTGATAAATGAGTTCAGCAAGGTTTCAAGATACAAGACCAGTATATATCAATTACATTTCTATACACTTATAATGAACAATCCAAAAATAAAACTAAGAAAGCAATTCCATTCTCAGCATCATCAAGATGAGCAAAATAAATTTAACAAGAGGAATACAATTCATAAATACTAAAAACTACAAAATATTATTGAAATAAATGCTAAAAGATCTAAACAAATAGAAAAGCTTCCACATTCATTGATATGCAGCCTGAACATTGTTAAGATAAACTTACTCCCCAAACTGGTCTACAGATTTAAGACAATCTCTATCAGAAGCCCAGCTGACTTGTTTGCAGAGATTGACAAACTGACTCTAAAATTCATATAGATTTGCAAGGGACCCAGAATAACCAAAACCATGCTGGAAAAGAGGAATTCAATAGTAGGACTCATATTTTCTGATTTTTTTTGGTGGGGGGGGCTACACCCCTTGGCTTACAAAATCTCAGTCTCCAGGTCAGGGATCAAAGCCAGGGCCTTGCAGTGAAAGCACAGAGTCCTAACCACTGGACTGCCAGTGACTCCCCAACACTTCCTGACTTCAAAATTCATTACAAAACAGCAATAATCAAGTTGTGTGGTACCGGCACAATAACAGACATATTGATCAATGGAATAGCATTGAGTCCAGAAATAAATCTTCACATAAATGGCCACTGATTTTTGACAAAGGTGTCAAGCCCAGTCAACGGAAGAATTAGTTTTTCAACAAGTGGCAACAGCACAACTGAATAACCTCCCGTAAAATAATGAGACTGAATCCTCACCTCATACCATGTATAAAAATCAGCTCCAAATGGATCAAAGACCCAAATTAAAAGCAAAAACTTGGGGCTTCCCTGGTGGCTCAGTGGTAAAGAATCTGCCTGCCAATGCAGGAGACACAGGTTCGATCCCTGTTCTGGGAAGATCCCACATGTTGCAGAGCCACTAAGCCTGTGCGCCGCAACTCTGCTCTAGAGCTGGGGGGCCACGACTTCTGGGCCCACGCACTGCGGCCAGCACTCCAGAGCCCGGGCTCTGAAGTAGGAGAAGCCACCGCGCTGAGAAGCCTGGGCACCACAGCTAGAGGGTATCCCTGCTCTCCACAGCTAGAGAAAAGCCCACACAGCAGCCAAGACCCAACACAGTCAAAAATAAAATAAACAATTTAAAAAGAAAATTCAGAAGCACAAGTGAATTGACTTTAAAAAAAAAAAAAAAGCAAAAACTTTAAAACTCTTAGAAGGAAACATGAGAGTAAACTTTATAACTTTGGATTTGACAAAGGATTCTTACATTTGACACCAAAAGCACAAGCAACCAAAGAAATAAAGTCAGATGTCATCAAAATTTAAATTTTGTGCTTCAAAGGAGACCATCAAAAAAGTGGAAAGAAAAGAACAAAAAAATAACAGAAAAGAAAAGTGGAATATAGCCCATAGAATGGGAGAAAGTATTTGCATTCATATATTTGTGAAGAAAATTGTACCTACAACATATAAACAGCTACAGAGTTACCATTTTGCTGTTGTTGTTATTTAGTCACTAATTCATGCCTGACTCTTTTTGTGACCCCATGGACTATAGCCCGCCAGACTCCTCTATCTATGGGATTTTCCAGAAAGAATACTGGAGTGGGTTGCCATTTCCTTCACCAGGTTATCTTTCCAACCCAGGGATCAAACCCACATCTTCTGCACTGGTACGCAGATTCTTTACCACTGAGCCACCTGGGAAGCCCAGAAAGTTAACATATGACCCAGCAATTCCACATCTAGGTAAATGCCCAGGAAAAAATGAAAACCTATGATACGTTCACACAGAAATTTGTAAATGAATGTTTATAGCAGCATTATTTGTAGTAACGAAATGACTGAAATGACTCAAATGTCTATCAATGGACAATAGATAAACAGAATATGATAAAGTCATACAATGAAATGTATAGGGTATCATCAATCATAAAGAGGAATGAAGTACTAATATATGAGACAACATAGATGAACTTTGATACGTTATGCCGAGTGAAAGAAGCCAGTCACAAAAAGATCACATATTACAAGACATCATTCATACAAAAGTTCAGAATAAGAAATCTACAGAGAGAGAAAATAGATTAGTGGGGCCTAGATCTGGGGGGAAGAAGGAAACAGGAGATGGGGGTGAAAATTAAAGAATATGTAATTTCTTTTTGAGATGGTGAAAATGTTCTAAGATTGACTTTGGTGATTGTTGCATGTACCTGTGAATATACTAAAAATCATTGGATTATATACTTTAAATGCATTAAATGGGTCAACTACACAGTTAGGAATAGTATATCAATAAAGCTTCTTTTAAAACTTTATATGGAGTTGTTTTGTTTTGAATATGATAATCCCAGTATTTGATGACCTCTAAATTTCTTTCTCTACTCAAGAAGGCATGTTTCCTAAACTGCTTGTTGGTCTTCTCTTAGTAGCTCATTTTTTATTGATTTTTATCACTTGAAATCAGATCATGAACTCATTATTGCAAAATTCAGACTTAAAGAAAGTAGGGAAAATGATTAGCCCATTCAAGTATGACCTAAATCAAATCCCTTACAATTATACAGTGGAAGTGACAGACTCAAGTGATTAGATCTGATAGAGTGGACGAACTGTGAGTGGAGGTTTGTGACCTTGTCTAGGTGGCAGTGATCAGAACCATTCCCAAGAAAAATAAATGCAAACAAGCAAAATGATTGTCTGAGAAGGCTCTACAAATAGCTGAGAAAAGAATAGTAATGAAAGGCAAAGGAGAAAAAGAAAGATATATCCATCCAGATGCAGAGTTCAAAAGAATAGCAAGGAAAAGTAAGAAAGCCTTCCTCAGTAATCAATGCAGAGAAATAAAGGAGCACAACAGAATGGGGAAAACTAGACATCTCTTCAAGAAAATTAGAGATACCAAGGGAACGTTTCAGGCAAAGATGGGCACAATAAAGGACAGAAACGGTATGGACCTAACAAAAGCAGAAGATGTTAAGAAGTGGCAAGAATATGCGGAAGAACTATACCAAAAAAACTCTTCATGACCCAGATAACCACGATGGCATGATCACTCACCTAGAGCCAGAGCCAGTCTGAAATCAAGTGGGCTTAAGCTATGAACAAAGGAGGTGAAGGAATTCCAGTTGAGCTATTTCAAACCTTAAAAGATGATGCTGTCAAGTGCTGCACTCAATATGCCAGCAAATATGGAAAACTCAGCAGTGGCCACAGGACTGCAAAAAGTCAGTTTTCATTTCAGTCCCAAAGAAAGACATGCCAAAGAATGTTCAAGCTACCACACAATTGCACTCATTTCACACACTAGAAAAGTAATGCTCAAAATTCTCCAGACTAGGTTTCAACAGTACATGAACAGAGAACTTTCAGATGTTCAAGCTGGATTTAGAAAAGGCAGAGGAACCAGAGATCAAGTTGCCAACAAACACTGAATAATAGGGAAAGCAAGAGAATTCCAGAAAAACATCTACTTCTGCTTTATTGACTATGCCAAAGACTTTGACTGTGTGGATCACAACAAACTGTGGAAAATTCTTAAAGAGATGGGAATACCAGACCACCTTACCTGCCTCCCGAGAAACCTGTATGCAGGTTAAGAAGCCACAGTTAGAACCAGACATGGAACAATGTACTGGTTCCAAATTGGGAAAGGAGTACATCAAGACTGTACATTGTCACCCTGGTTATTTAATTTATATGCAGAGTACATCATGCAAAACGCCAGGCTGGATGAAGCACAAGTTGGAATCAAGATTGTCGGGAGAAATACCAATAACCTCAGATATGCAGATGACACCACCCTTATGGCAGAAAATGAAGAGAAACTGAAGAGTCTCTTGATGAAAGTGAAAGAGGAGAGTGAAAATGTGGCTTAAAGCTCAACATTCAGAAAACTAAGATCACGGCATCTGGTCTCATCACTTCATGGCAAATAGATGGGGAAACAATGAAAACAGTGAGAGGCTTTATTTTCCTGGGCTCCAAAATCACTGCAGATGGTGACTGCTGTCATGAAATTAAAAGATGCTTATTCCTTGGAAGTAAAGCTATGACCAAACTAGACAGAATACTAAAAAGCAGAGACATTACTTTGCCAACAACGGTCCGTCTAGTCAAAGCTATGGTTTTTCCAGTAGTCATGTATGGATGTGAGATTTGTACCCTAAAGAAAGCTGAGTGCCAAAGAATCGATGCTTTTCAATCGTGGTATTGGAGAAGACTTGAGAGTCCCTTGAACTGCAAGGAGATCCAACCAGTCAATCCTAAAAGGAATCAGTGCTGAATATTCATTGGAAGGACTGATGCTGAAGGTGAAGGTCCAATACTTTGGCCACCTGATGCGAAGA
This sequence comes from Muntiacus reevesi, assembly GCF_963930625.1. NCBI lineage: Eukaryota > Metazoa > Chordata > Mammalia > Artiodactyla > Cervidae > Muntiacus > Muntiacus reevesi. Next base: position 26,614,895 of record NC_089268.1, on the reverse strand, counting down.
ACTGACTCATTGGGAAAGACCCTGATGCTGGGAAAGATTGAAGGCAGCAGAAGAGGATGACAGAGGATGAGATGATTGGATGGCATCACCAACTTGAAGGACATGAATTTCAGCAGGGTCTGGGAGTTGGTAGTGGACAGGGAAGCCTGCCAAGCTGCAGTCCATGGGGTCACAAAGAGTTGGACACGACTGAGCAACTGAACCAAACTGATGACTTGAAATCCTGGGCTCTTAAATGAGGCAAGCTGTCTTCCAGAGACAATTTGTATTTGCTTCTGCTAGTAGCCTGAGGACACTGTGAACCTGGGACCAACATGGAACCCTAAGAATCTCCAGTTTAATCCAGAAGTCTCAGGTTTATCTCCCAGCTATATGCAGATCCAAGAGCTGGTCTCCTGTATTCAGCACCGATGCTAGTTAGCGCTTAAGGCAGCTTCACTTCATATGTCCACTCACAACTCCTCTCAGGTTTTCAGCTCACCGATTTGTTGAGCCGGATTAGGTTTATGTGCCTGGAAATTTCCCTTGTTTTCCTGAACCCAAGAGTGCAATAAAATTTACCCACTTATTCAGGATCTAATTATTTTCTAGAGGAGAGCTTTGGAGAATGTAGATGACCGTATTATCCAAAATGGAATCTTTTATATGAGGCTGGTTGGTTATTTATTTATTTGTTCCTGTATTATTGTTTAGCATCAGTATCCACAGAAAATTTGCTTTATGACTAATTTGGTTTATTATTCTTCTTATCTTGCATTTATGGAACTATCAGGAATATTCGACAGATCTTCCTCCCAAAGGAAGGCAATAAGGCATTTAATTAATAGATCCCACATGACGTATATAGCAAATATAAAGTATACATACCCAGACCAAGGCATTCACCAAAGCGATCTAGGGAACTTTAAAAAGATATGAATACTAGGGTTCCAATCCTGGCAAGTCTGTCTCAATTGGTCTGTCCATCAGTTCACCAACCCTATCTGCTTTACTAACCTGATATCCATTATTGTCCAAACCAAAGATGAAATTCTCTTCATTATTAATTCAAGTAGAAAACATTTATTATGAGGTTACATGAGAAGGGCAATGCACTCAGTACTTTATTTGGATTATCTCATACATTTATTACCACATCCTACAAGGAATATATCAGTATTATTTCCACTTTACAAATGAGGAAAGTGAGATTCAAAACAGGCAAGTGACTTGATAAACAAATTAGCAGACAAAAGCTAGGCTGCTGATACAGAGAATCAAAATTTATTCAGGAGCTTATTTCTCATATTACAATCTGGGGTCAGCTCAGCAGGTTGGTGCAACTCTGCTCTATGTGGCCGTTCACAAACCAGCTCCCTCCAATGTTTTTATTTACCATCTCCTATGCATTGCTCTCATTCGCATGCTCAAAACTGACTTGGAGATAAGAGCCTAGGAAAGGCATGCCTACTGTTGGAAAGCCTCAGCCTGGATGGATACGTGTCTTCTCCAATTCTACTGGGGAGAACTGAGCCATGTGGCCACGCTTACCTACAAGGGATCCTGGAAACAGAGAGAGAGGCAAGGCAGCCCAGTGCTGGACCTCAATTTCATCATGATGGAAAAGGTACAGAATGGTTTTGTATGGATAGTCTCTGATGTAATTAACATTTAGAAACTGTCACTTTCATCTAAGATGCCATCATCTCTCATTTGGACTAATTACTTCATCTTCCAATGTCTACTCTAAATCTCTGTATTGCATTTCCCCACAGCAGTCAGAGTAATCAATTTTAAAAATATGTCAGATTGTATCATTCCTCTGCTCAAAAGCCCTTACAGCTTCTCTTCTGATCCAAAATAAAATCCAAAGTTCTTAAAAATGCAGTCAAGTCCCAGTCAACCTTGCCACTGACCTCAACTCAGTCTTTATTTCTCCCTTCTTTCCATTGCTTACCCTGATCCAGCCACAGTGGTCAACTCTGCTCTTTCCTAAGCAGATCAAGCAAGTGACCACCTCAGAGCCTCTGTATTTGCTATTACAAGAAGAAACCAGCCAAGAGAAACTCGAGAGAAAGTATTGTAGGAAGAGGGAAAATCTAGAAAAGTTGGAAGATATAGAAAAGTGAGACTGGCATGTTTGAGGAACAAAAAGAGGTCTAAAGTGGATAGAGCAAGTGGACAAGAGGCAGTAGGTGACACAGATGGAAAGTTCAGTAGGGGCTTGTAAGGCAGGGTAAGGACTCTAGAGTTCACCCAAGTACACTGATGGGGAAACCGTTGGAGGTCTTTAAAGAGTAACATGATCTAAGTTGTAAAAGCATTGTTCAGGATAGGTAGACAGTGGCCACAACCTGGAAGGGGAAGACAATTAGGATGCCCTCCTTTAACCCACTCTGCTCCCAACTAGTTTTCTTACATACACAAATTCTCTGCCTTATATACTTTTCATTTTCCCTGGATGTAACCTCTTCCGTGGGGCTTGCTGGGTGACTCAGTGGTAAAGGAACCACCTGCCAATGCAGGAGATGCAGGTTCAATTCCTGGGTTGGGAAGATCCCCTGGAGAAGGGAATGGCAACCCACTCCAGTATTCTTACCTAAGAAATCCCATGGACAGAGGAGACTGGTGGGCTACAGTCTATGGGGCCTCAAAAGAGTCAGACATGACTTAGTGACTAAACAACAACCTCTTCCATGAGTGAATGAATGAATTTGTATCTTTACATTAATACACCAAAGGACCTTATTTACATTCAATAAGCACTTGCTGCTGCTGCTAAGTCACTTCAGTCGTGTCCGACTCTGTGCAACCCCATAGACATCAGCCCACCAGGCTCTGCTGTCCCTGGGATTCTCCAGGCAAGAACACTGGAGTGGGTTGCCATTTCCTTCTCCAATGCAGGAAAGTGAAAAGTGAAAGTGAAGTCGCTCAGTCATGTCCGACTCTTCACGACCCCATGGACTGCAGCCTACCAGGCTCCTCCGTCCATGGGATTTTCCAGGCAAGAGTACTGGAGTGGGTGCCATTGCCTTCTCCGCAATAAGCACTTAGTGAGCCTTAAAAAAAAATTGAAAGCTACAATACTCTACTGTGGTTAGTATACCCATGACCAAGAGACTCTCCTTGCCTTTAAGAAATTTAGCTCATTGAGGAAGACACCTGTAACTAAAACACCAGCAAGAAGGGTTACAAGTAAAAGAGTGACAGGTTAAGTTCTATGGAATGTTCAGAGGATTAGATGATCACTTTCAGCTAGAAAAATCACTGAAAGGGTCCTGTTTGAATGGGGTAAGACTTCAGTAGGTGAAAATGGTTAGTAAGTGCATTTAGGTCATCAAAAAGAAACTGATGTCGACTCTGGGAACAGAATAAAAAAAAAAAAATCAAAGGTCATTTAATCCAAAACTGAATTTCCATGAATGTATCAAATTATTTTATGGTTGAACAAGTACTGTTTCAACTTCATGATTTCCTATAAGACCTTAAATGTAGTTTGGCAATGAGACTGCAACCTTGAAGAGCCACAAAATTCTGGTGTAAACCTTTAACTGAGACAGGACCAGTAATAAAAATACAAATAACAGATAGTCTGACTTAGAAGAGAAAATGTCAGGACTGTCCGTGAAAGTCTCCTCCATCCACCCAGTAATGTTTCTGGCGTGTTTCTATCTGTTCTTCTCTCAAATTCAAATATGGAATCTACTTTCATGTTTGTATAAATTGAGCTGATAAAATTTAACTTCTGCTTGTCTTGGAAGTTAAGTCAATAGTAAACATGTGCTTTGGAATTTTGTCTATTTGAACATTCACAGTCTGCTGCTAGCCTTTAAAAAAAATCTCAGAAGTTTCAGGTTAGTATAAGGGAAAATCATTATGATATTCACTAGAGAGAAAAAAAATCATTGATTTTTAAACTTCAGCTTCACAAAATCAATACAGTATGTCAAAGAAGAATCAGTGAGTTGCTACAGTCATGGGTCAGTAACATTGGACTTGAACGTGGACTGATAATAAGTATTTATCTTTAACATTCACAGGAAGATCATGTATACAAACCTCAGCAGTTTCAGGATACTGTCAGATAAAGATGTTTTAATTTACATTTCAATTTTCACTGCTTAACCTCATCCCTTATGGATCAAAGATGCATACATATATTTTTTCAGGGCTGGAGGATTAGGCAGAAAAGTCATTACAGTTCTTTCTGTATCCAGTCTGGGTTAACAAGAAGCCCTTGGCTTTTTTTCTGACAGTGTTGCTTTGGAGACAACAAAAAGTTAAATCAGTAAGTATTCCAAGGGCAATAAACTATACCTAGCACCATATGGGTAACTGCAGGCATTAGGAAAAAAGTAAAAGAGATGTGCTCAGTCTTTCAATCGTGTCCAACTTTTCAAGGCCGCATGGACTGTAGCCCATCAGGCTCCTCTGTCCATGAGATTCTCCAGGCAAGAATACTGGAGTGGAGTGTCATATCCTCCTCCAGGGGATCTTCCTGACTCAAGGATAGAACCCTCATCTCTTATGTCTCCTACATTGGCAGACAGATTCTCCACCACTATCACCACTTAGGGAAAAAGTAAAAGAGGTAGTCTCTGCCTTTAGGAAATGTACACAGTTGTTGGAAAGTTTATGTGTGTATATATATGTAGTATGAGAAAGAGCCAGAATGAAAGAGAGAGACATGGGAGCAAAATATAGACAGCATTTGTACTACAGACATTAGGATGGAGGAGGTGATTGTGATCATGAGTTAATCAGAGAAGGCTTCATGGAGGAGAGGACACCTTCAAACAAGAATAGGATTTAGATAGTTACACTAGAGAAGAGAAAGTATTCCACGTAAAAAGACTAGCATAAGCAGACACTAAGATATTCCCTCCTTTTATTAATTCACTCAACAATCATTTAATAAGCACTTCACACCAGGACTGGTAATCAGTAGTTTCAAAGATGAACTGAAAGAGGAAACCACACTGTCTCCAATGACTTAGGAACCATTCAGTCTTCTAACCCAGTATCTACTCTTGCAATCAGCTTTTATTGAACGTTTGTTGAAAGATTGATGCTTCTGCTATGTTCTCAATGCATCGTGTTTTTTTAAAAATATTTTTATTATTTTTTGGCCACATCCCACAGCATGTGGGATCTTCTTTTCCACAACCAGGGATTGAACCCCCGCTCCCTGCAGTGTAGTGCAGCTTCCCAACCACTGGACCGCTAGGGAAGTCCTGCACCTTTTTCTTTTTTTGAAGCTTCTATCCAGCTCACCTGTATTCTCATATCTTTCATGAGATTGTTTCCCAGCTGCTGTTCTCACAGTCCACAGCATTAGCAGTTCCCAGGAGCAGACACTGGAAATCCAGCCAAGATGTGGGGGCTGATGAAGCTCAGCAATTAATAGACCGATAACCAGAGCCACCCAAGTACAAGTTACAGGGTGAGTGTGATTTGAGGCAGTCAAGCACCAGTGTCATCTGGCAGTCAGGGAACTGACTCCTGGGAGGAAATCAGAACAATGACCTGCCAGCCCCTATCAACTGGAGCTGAGTGTGGGCAGACTTCTCTCCTTGCCCCAAACCCAGAATAATGAGGCCCCCATCCATTCTAAGAACAGGGGCAGCTCCAGAGAACATTGCAAAGTGGGTCCTTGGTCACCAGTACCCAGTTACCCTCTTCTTTGCTTCTCTTCTAGAGGTTCCTTCTCTGTCCAATTCTTTTAACCAGTCACAGGTTTCCCAGAACTTCCACCCCAAGGTGGGTGGATATTGGCCACACAGAGGCATGTGAATACTGCTAGAGAGAATCAAGCAGCTGGAAGGGTTGCATTCTGTATATTCATCATAACCTTTCTACTTCAATAAGAAAATAGAGGTCATCTCCCCTTCCCACCATGAAATTTGTCACCCTCTGAGTATACCTGTTCATCATCTCCTCTCCTACCATTTCAACACAGAGTTGTTGTTAAGAGCATGGAGTTAGACTACCAAGGTTCAAGGCCCAGCTCTAACACTTATCTTGAATAAATCATTTAGTCTCTCTGGGCCTTTCCCTGAGAGTGAAATAGGGGAAATTTTAGAACCACCTTATTGGTTTGTTGCTGCTTTTAAGAGAAAGTCAACAACCACTACGATGATCCATAAAGCAAGCTCTAAGTTTATTTATTTGCTAGGCAAGGGAACAGGCACCAGTGAAGATGTTCACTGAGGCAGGTAGGGGAGTGGGTATAAAAATAAATAAAGGTGCAGGTGTGGCTCTTAGTGCTTATACTATTTAAGAGTAAAAGCTTGCACACTGGATAGAAAAGAATGTGTTCATAGGTCTGTGCAAGCCCCAGTTCTCATCAGTCAACAAAGAATCTTTGGAGACTTCCCTGATGGTCCAGTGGTTAAGAATCCACCTTCCAATGCAGGGGACACTGGTTCAACCCGTGGTCAGGGAATTAAGGTCTCACATGCCAAGGGGCAATTAAACCCATGCACCACAACTAGAGAGCCCCATGCCTGGAGGAAGATCCAGTACAACCAAAACTTAGTAAAAAAAGAAAAGAAAGAATCTTCAGTTAGACTCGAAGAGAGTCTGCTGCACATTCACACAGAGTTCTGGGTCATTTATCCAGCTTTAACTGATTAAAACCAGTTGTCGTGAAACGTGTGCTGTGTTTAGTCACTCAGTCGTGTCCGATTCTTTGTGACCCCATGGACTGCAGCCTGCCAGGTTCCTCGGTCCATGGGGATTCTCCAGGCAAGATGACTGAGTCGGTTGGAATGCCCTCCTCCAGGGGATTTTCCTAACCCAGGGATCGAAGCCAGATCTCCCACATTGCAGGTGGATTCTTTACCATCTCAAATGTTGTACTCCATTTTAATATTTTCTAACCAAGTGATGTTATAAGTGTGAATGTACTCTTATTCAGAGAATCAAATTATTTAAATCATGATAAAGCATTTGAGGACTTCCTAGTGGTAGAGTGGATAAGAATCCGCCTGCCAATGCAGGGTATATGGGTTCAATTCCTGGTCCAGGAAGATTCCACATGTTGCAGAGCAACTAAGCCCCTGTGCCATAACTACTAAGCCCGAGTGCTGCAACTACTGAAGCCCACGCACCTACAGCCTATGCTTGCAACAAGAGAAGACAATCACAGTGAGAAGTCAACCACAGTGAGAAGTCAACCGCAGTGAGAAGTCCATGCCCTGAAGCGAAGAGTAGCCCCGACTCACCAACTAGAGAAAGCCTGCGCGCCACCATGAAAACCCAGCATGGCCAAAAACAAATAAATAATAAAAAATAAAAAATAAAAATAAAGAAAGTGGGAAGAGGAAAAGGAGTGATATTGAAATAGAAATAAAATTGGAGGAAGTAAATGAATAAAATACGATAAATCCTAGCTCTACCAGTTATATAACGTTGAACAATTTTTTTACACCATCCTGACTATCAGTGTTCTCCATACAAATATTTATCTTATCCTTAAGAAAAATGACATTTATTTTTCTAGCTTGCTGGGTGAAATGAAAATAATGTTCTGGAAACGTTTTGTACAATGTACAGGTGCTCATTAAATGCCAGAGCTGTTTCTTCTGAGTTATGGGTACTTGGCAATTTATTATATTCCTTCTCAACTTTTCTGTATCTTGAAAATTTTTTATAGCAAGAAAAAATTTTAGTTCCAGCATCTTCCTTTTTTGGTCTTTGCTTCTTTCTGATTTAACCTATAATTTTGTGAATGAGGCTGGAGAAAGAGAACGTTAACTCTAAATGACTAAGTTGTCTCCACAAGGATTTTCTTAAGGGATGCAAGCAGATGAAACATGAATTAGGAAGTTCTCAACTCCACTTTGCACTGAGATGTGTCACATAAATCTGAAATGCAAAAGTCCAGATTAACAAAAGCAATTGTTTGCCTTTGTCCCCTGTCTTCTGGGACAGCTGCCTAGGATCCACACTCCGTGGTCTCCTTGCCTTTGCATATACACCCCAACCCGGAAGTGTGGGCTGGATCTAGGGTGTCACGTCTAATAAAAAGGATGCAAAAAAGGTGATGGGGTGTCACTTCTCAGATTAAGTTATAAACAACTGTGACTCTTCCTTGCTGGTTTTCTTTCTCTCTCTGGCTCTGCTCACCTGCTTGCTCTGGTGAAGCAAGTGTCCATGTTGTGAGCTGGACTATGGAGTGACCGACAAGTAAGGAACTATAGGAAGCCTCCGGCCAACAGCCAAATGTGTGAACTTGGAAATGAATCCATTTATAATTGACCTGGAGATGACTGCAGCTCTGCTGACACCTTGATAATAGAAAGCCTAAATCACAGGATCCAGATAAGCAGCACCAGATTCCTGACCCAGAGACTGAGGGATGATATACATTGTTGTTTTAAGCTGTCAAATGTCGGGATACTTTTTTATACAGCAATACACAACTAATATACCCATGTCTTTACAAAAGTAATCACTGTAGAATGTCTGTGAAGATCTTCTATGGATTCAAAATAAGACTTTCCAGAAATCAACTTACACTCAATTTTTTGGAGAGCTCTTCTATTGCAGAAAGCATATTTATATATGCTTTATAGGAGTATATAGGAGTCACACTTACCACCCAAATCATTCTTATAAAATTTAAAGTTTAAATTAAAGTCACTTTACTGAACACCTGAAACTAACACAACACTGTAGGTTAACTATACTAAAGTAAAAAATTTTAATTTAAAGTTACCTTAAGATTCTCCTTGTCTATTCATTTTTCCCAGGCAGTGTTATAGTCCCAGTTCTTTTACAGTAGGAGAAGGGAGAGGAAGAAGGAGGAAGACAAGGAGGAAGAGGAAAAGGAGGGGAAAAAAGAAGAAACAACCAGAGAAGGGAAACAATGAAGCTTGCATGCCAAAAAGATTCACTGAGAAAAGTAATTTCCTACATTGATGCTTATTCTCTACCTGAATCATGAAGAAACCTCCTGAATCTTCAGGAACAGTCAAAATTTCAAATCTTCTGCTCCGCGTTCCCTTAGGTCTACCTGTACTTGACAAATCACGTGTACTGATTTGATTTGGAAATAACGGGTCTCTAAAATCCTGAATTGCTCTTGAACTAGGCTTGTGTCATTGGCGGGCACAGTATATCAACTTGCCTATTAATTATTCAGCAAGTTCCTCTGATAGTTTCAGCACGCTGCTATGACAGCCAAAAAATGAGTGGAATCTTACAGAAGCATATAGTATATTTGGGGAGACTGAAAAGCATATATGAAGGTACAGAGCAATCAATTAAGTGGCTTCTGGATGCAAGAGATAGCTCAATATTTTGAAAAAGGAAGATATCTTTGAGAACTAAAGAAATCTGAGGAGTCTCTATGGGGCAGGAGGAGGACTTGAGATGGAATGAAAGAAGAGTTGACTTCAATTTTGCTCTTCATGGGGTTCCCTGGTGGCTGAGACAGTAAAGAACCTGCCCGCAATGCAGGAGAGGTAAGAGACGTGGGTTTGATCCCTGGATCGGGAAGATCCCCTGGAGAAGGGCATGACAACTTACTCCAGTATCCTACTACAGTATTCTACTGTGTAGCACAGGGAACTCTGCTCAGTGCTATGTGGAAGCCTGGACGAGAGGAAGTTTGGGGGAGAATTGATACATGCATATATGTATGGCTGAGTCCCTTTGCTGTCTACCTGAAACTACCAAAATATTGTTCATCTCCAGTACAAAATTAATAGTCTAATAAAAAATAAATTTAAAAAATTATATTTCACCAATTACTATTTAATACCGTGCTGCTCACTTTGGGTTTAAGTGCAAAGCTTCAAGACAAAATGGAACCTCTAACTTACTTTGCAAAGGAGATAAATGACAGAAGACATCTGAATTTTTAAGAACCTAGAAGGCTCGTTTCTATTACTCCTAATTCAACTCTCACACTTCACCTGGTGGTGTTTAAGACATTTCTATAAAGAGAAAATATCTCACCATCTCCAGAGACTTCAATATTCTTTTATTCCAGAGAAACCAAAATACTTCTTATTTTTACTAGTTGGACATATCTTCCCATTAGCTTATTGTTTGTTTCTGTCTTGCTTTGTTTTTCACTGATTGATTTTTTGAAATCAGTTTCATAAAATCCTCTGAGCAATAGCCCCCAAATGCAGTGCTGCGTTTAATCTATTTCTATGACAAAGTAAACTGTTTTCCTTCATATTTCAAGTGTAAATGTTTTCTTACTGTCTTCATCCCCTATATTCATTTCTAGGATGTTATTACTCATGAAAGCTCTTTCTCATTACAGAAAATGAGAAGCACAAACATCTTGGATCTCCTAAAGTAGAATCATGAGAATGTTCCAGAGTACATGTGGTTAGATTACAGATAAGTCTTCTACATGTAAACGTACACATTATAAGAAACTGGAATGGGGCTTGAATTTTATTTTCTTCCAGAATTTGTGATCCCATTCTCTGCATTCTTCTATTTCAGAATTTAGAATACTGAAGGAGAACATTTAGTCAGAAACTGAAGGGTTAGAGACTTTACCTTATTTGCAAGCTAACTAGTAAGGCTGCTCAGAGAAGGCAATGGCACCCCACTCCAGTACTCTTGCCTGGAAAATCCCGTGGATGGAGGAGCCTGGTAGGCTGCAGTCCATGGGGTCGCTAAGAGTTGGACACGACTGAGTGACTTCACTTTCACCTTTCACTTTCATGCATTGGAGAAGGAAATGGCAACCCACTCCAGTGTTCTTGCCTGGAGAATCCCAGGGATGGGGGAGCCTGATGGGCTGCCGTCTATGGGGTCGCACAGAGTCGAACACGACTAACAGCAGAAACAGCAGTAAGGCTGCGATGTACGGTTTTATATACGAAGAAAGATAGAGGAATATACACCCTTTGGACACAGACAAAAGTCTCTATTAATAAGAAAGAATATAAGAAAATGAACATCCAAAGCAATATCTTACATCAGTTCCTAAAGCCCCAGTCCCCACAAGGTGACACAAGTGGGGACCAGATGTCATATAGGCAATCACTGGAGTGCATCACAAGAGAGAAATCCCCCAATTAGGAAAAACTGATTTTTTTTTTTTACTATTTTATTTCTTTTTTAATAACTCAATGGTATTCTTTACTATCTTTACAAAAACAAAAATCTCCAGCAGGAAAAAACTGATTTATATAAGGCTTCTGCCGACCTGCCCATTGTCCCCTTCAGAGGAAGAAAGAGGTTTTATTTTTCCTCTGGAAGGTAAGCAAATTGCTCCAAGGGGAGGAAGACTTTTTACTAACCTGGAAAGGATCTGGGGAAGGAGACATTTCTAAGCTTTCATATCTCTAGCTTCCAAGGTCATTTGCTCTTCAGACATCCTTGAACAGATGGTCCAAAAAGTATGAGAAATACCACAAAGAACTGCCTTCCAAAACAGATAGGGCTGGGGATAGAAGTGAATATTGCCTCAAGAAAGCAATTCACCCCCAAGAAAGCCCCCAAGTCTCAGGACTGTCTCCCAGAACAGCCCACACCTGCAGGCTCTGGACTCTAGGCTGCAAGTTCACGTCCCAACACCAAATCAGGGAGAAGCCAAATCCCAAAACCTGATGGACTTATCAGCTGAAAACCAGAAAAGATCTGGCAGAGAGGGGGAAAATCTAAATACAAAATCAACAGGACAGAAATTAGAAAAAAATCAAATAGTAACTGGTACTTGGGAGAGAACCAGATAATTTTCTAAGCTGATCTGAATGCCTCATTACTTTCTTAAAGGAGATGCATGGCCTCAGACAAGGCAGGGATAAAGTGGTTTAAAGTGCTTACACTGTTGGTGGGAATGCAAACTAGTACAGCCACTATGGAAAACAGTGTGGAGATTTCTTAAAAAACTGGAAATAGAACTACCATATGACCCAGCAATACCACTTCTGGGCATACACACTGAGGAATCCAGATCTGAAAGAGACACGTGCACCCCAATGTTCATCACAGCACTGTTTATAATAGCCAGGACATGGAAGCAACCTAGATGCCCATCAGCAGATGAATGGATAAGGAAGCTGTGGTACATATACACCATGGAATATTACGCAGCCGTTAAAAAGAATTCATTTGAATCAGTTCTAATGAGATGGATGAAACTGGAGCCTATTATACAGAGTGAAGTAAGCCAGAAAGATAAAGAACATTACAGTATACTAACACATATATACGGAATTTAGAAAGATGGTAACGATGGCCCTATATGCAGGGCAGAAGAAGAGACACAGAAGTACAGAACAGACTTTTGAACTCTGGGAGAAGGTGAGGGTGGGATGTTTCGAAAGAACAGCATGTATATTATCTGTGGTGAAACAGACCACCAGCCCAGGTGGGAGGCATGAGTCAAGTGCTCGGGCCTGGTGGGCTGGGAAGACCCAGAGGAATCGGGTGGAGAGGGATGTGGGATGGGGGACCGGGATGGGGAATATGTGTAGCTCTATGGCTGATTCATATCAATGTATGACAAAACCCACTGAAAAATAAAAATAAAAATAAAATAAATAAATAAATAAAGTGCCTATCAGTTTAGACAATATCCCTAGAGTAGAGAGATTGCTCAAAGAGCCTTCAGGTAAAGCCAAAGGAGAAATAATATTATCCAAGATGGATTCAGAGGGGAAGAGAATTTATCCTGTAATGTGCCTGTCCACAGACCATACGGTCAGACTAGTTATGTAGACAGTCCTTCCGCCAAAAGGAGCTCGCATCAGTAGGCCCCTCCCCAGCACAATTATGATCAACTAAGACACTTCATTAGCATATCTTCATTTCTCAGGGTGAAAAACTGGCCTGAAATGGGACAAGCTATCATTGACACCCCAACATACCAATCCATGGATTGCTTAGAAACATCAAAGTGGTTCTCTGACAAGAATAGCTTTGAAACTGGGCTATGCTTTCAGCAACAAATCACCGAGTGTTCCTGAAAAATTAAAAGCTTCTTGTCTGGGGAAGAGGTATGACTTCTATTTTCTAACTGAGGTATTTTCTGGCGTTCTGGGGAGGCAAACAGCCAAGATGCAGTCTCTTCAGGCTTTCATTTGCTGAGAAAAATAGCCCTTCAGACTCCTTGTGATATTTTGGGAACATTAAGCTGAGTAAAATTTGGGGTCATCTAACAGGTTAATGATCCAAATCATTAAACTGACTACACTAATCTCCCTTCCCACAAGAACAATGTCAGTCACTTGACTTCTTAAAATGAGGACACTGGGAAAGAGAAGCTGAGATGGGAAAACTCTGGACAGCTAGTATGCTCTTTAAAGTTCACATACTAATTTGAGAGGAAGAAAGTTTACAGGGGTCTTCTCTCTTCATGCAAGCTATATATTTTTATATCACACATTTTAAAAATTATATATATATGTTTCGGCATAAATATGTATAATTAATAATTTCTGCAGAAATTATATATATATGCAGAAATATATATATATATATACATACATACACACAGTTATATCTGAGTCTTTGCAACCCCATGGACTGTAGCCTGTCAGGCTCCTCTGTCCATGGAATTTTTCAGACAAGAATACTGGAATGGTTACCATTTTCTTCTCCAGGGGATCTTCCAGACCCAGAGATCAAACCTGCATTCCTTGCATCTCCTGCACTGGCAGGCAGATTCTTCACTACTGAGCCACCAGGGAAACCCCCAAACTACACTTGATCTTAGCCAAAAGGTCCAGAAGCTATATATAGATATACAAAACTTTTTGCTTTGCTTTTAGAATACTAGGGCTATAAATTAAGCATCAACTGCTTTGTTTATTGTCCACCTCTCTTGTAGCTAAATTATGTTTTATTGACTCTGATTACATTAAGCTCCCTTGGTAAACCAGCCATTATACCTTTGCTTGTATATCTTTACTGCATACAATGCTGTATTCACAATCCTCCCAGTCTTCTAACCTTTAGAAATATTTACTGAGCCTTTATATTATTCAGACTCAGATTTTTCCATGGGTATTGTTCAATCCCGGAGAAGGCAATGGCACCCCACTCCAGTACTCTTGCCTGGAAAATCTCATGGATGGAGGAGCCTGGTGGGCTGCAGTCCATGGGGTTGCACAGAGTCGGACACAACTGAGTGACTTCACTTTCACTTTTCACTTTCATGCATTGGAGAAAGCAATGGCAACCCACTCCAGTACTCTTGCCTGGAAAATCCCATGGATGGAGGAGCCTGGTGGGCTGAAGTCCATGGGGTCGCACAGAGTCGGACACAACTGAAGCGACTTAGCAGCAGAAGCATTGTTCAATCCTTGAGATCTGGGACAAGGTTAAAAGTGTTAGAAACAATGCTTCTAAGTCGTTACCTTTCCCTATTTCCTATGTGTGTTCAAACCATTAACTCTTAAGAAAATATTTCTCCACTAAAAATAAGATTTCCCCAGATAAGTTTTGATGGTTATCCAAGGTGGACAAACCCAGAGTAGCCACGAGCAGGTCAGTCTTAACACAAAGGACATACCACAAATGAGTGGTGATTCTACCCTGGAAAATAAATTTCTACCAAGAGCAGTGGTACTCAGGCATCATCCAATATTATAAAAGAAGGAAATCCTGCCTCTCAAATAAAATCCAGAACCTCTAAAGTTCATAGCTGGGAAGTGAAAATCCAGATAGGAAAGGTCTCGGGGAAGTGACTTGTGTTATTACTACTATTGGTGGGCAGAATCCTAAGATGACCCCTGAACAGCGTGTAATCCCCTCTCCTTGGAGTATGGTAGAATTTGTGAATATGATGAGATATTACTCCTGGGATAAGGTTATATTATATGGCACAGTGGACTTTTTAAAATTATATTACATAAAATTTACCATCTTAACAATTTTCAAGTGAACAGTCCAGTAATGTTAAGTATATAAACATTGCTGTGCAACAGATCTCCAAAACTTTTTCTTTGTCTTTCTTTAATATTTATTTATTTGACTGCATTGAGTCTTAGTTGTGGCACGTGTACTTCTCTCCAGCTGTGGCATGCCAGCCCTAGAGCACAGGGCTTAGCTGCCTTAAGGCATGTGGAGCCTAAGTTCCCTGACCAGGGATTGAACCCATGTCCCCTGCACTGGATGGTGGATTCTTAACCACTGGGCTACCAGAGGAGTCCCCAGTCATCAACTATCTTGATTTCAACTTCATCTTGATTTCAACTGAGTCCTCAACAGAGGACTCAGTCAAAGCTTTTCAGACTGCTGACGTACAGAAATGGCAAGATAATAAATTTCTGTTATTTTGAGCTGCCAAATTCATGATATTTACTACACAGCAAGAGAAAACTAATACACCTTGATCACACCCTCCTCTTTCAATGAGGTCATTTTAATCACTGAGGCCATTAGCCAACTGGACTTCATGGCTCCTTTGTCCTATCCAAAGTTGAGACTGAATGAAACATTTCTCTCTTTTTCTCTTTTTTTAGATTGCATTTATTTCTTTGTTTCTGGCTGTGCTGGGGTCTTTGTTGCTGAACATGGGCCTTCTCTAGTTTCAGCAAGCGGGAGCTACTCTCTAGTTGCAGCGCAGGGGCTTCTCACTGCAGTGCCTTCTCTTTGTGCGGACCACCGTCTCTAAAGCACTCGGGCTTCAGGAGCTGTGGCACGTGGGCTCAGCAGTTCTGGCTCACACGTTCTGGAGGGCAGGCTCAGTAGTTGTGGCCCATGTGCTTGGTCTCCCCACCATGTGGAATCTCCCCAGACCAGGGATCAAACCCATGTCCTCCGCATGGACAGGTAGACTCTTAACCACTGGACCACCAGGGAAGTCCTCTCTCTTTACTTATGTTTAGGGAGAAACTTTTAAATCAATCTATAAAGTTTGTGATAGGTAATATGTATACAAGGTTCGCAAATCAAACTATGTAAGAGCACGTATACGTCTCTCTCGGCCACTGTTACCCCTCATCGCCCTTTGCAGGCGGTCATCTGCAAACCCTCTCCCCAGGGAGCCATTGCTACTAGCTTCTTAACATCCCTCCTGAGTTATTTTAAATGTATATATGTGACCAAAAAAAAACTGTTAATTACTCCCAATATCAATTCTGTTCTTCTCAGATAGCAGTAGAATTTTTATTGGAGCAAATGAGTGCCAGGAATAAAAACTACACAGCCCAGGGTTCAGTGTAGCTAGGTGTGCCCAGGTGTGGCAGGTTCCAGGAATCTTCTTTGCCCATTGTCCCTTCTTCTTCTCATCTTCCATCCCACTGCCTGAAAGGGGATGCTCCCTTGGACCAAGGACAAGGCCATGCCCCAAGAATGGAGGGCAGGTAAGTTAGAAGGAAACTAGCCCTATGAGTGTGTCAAGTAACAGGGCCCTGTCTCCATTCTGGAATACCTTCCTCCAGATATTTACAGGGAAAAATGATTTTTTATCTTTTTTTTTTTGCCACACTGCAAGGCAAGTGGGATCTTAGTTTCCCAGCCAAGGATCGAAACTGCACCCTCTGCATTGAAAGCACAGAGTCTTAACCACTGGACCATCAGTCCCTCAAATTTTATCTTTTTTAAGCCACTGTTCTTTTTGAGTATTATCACTTGAAGCTAAGTCTGCTGCTGTTAAGTCACTTCAGTCACCTCCGACTCTGTGTGATCCCATAGACAGCAGCCCACCAGGCTCCCCCATCCCTGGGATTCTCCAGGCAAGAACACTGGAGTGGGTTGCCATTTCCTTCTCCAATGTGTCAAAGTGAAAAATGAAAGTGCCTTAATTCCTTAATTGCCTTAATTCTTAGCTAATACAATATTTTTAAAACTATGAAGGTTAAGTCTCCCTTACCCTTTCTGTTACCAAAATAATAGAAGATTACATAATTCAATATCACATTGTTCCATATTTTGCTTCTTTGACTTAAGGACTTATCTTGTAGGTCTTTCCATTTTGTATTGCCAGGGAAGACAAGAAGTAGATAGCACACTACAAACAGGTGTTTAGGGAAAAATAACAGCACTGTTTATAAAGATTTGGGGAGGCTCAGAGAAGGCAACGGCACCCCACTCCAGTACTCTTGCCTGGAAAATCCCATGGACAGAGGACCCTGGTAGGCTGCAGTCCATGGAGTCGCTAAGAGTCGGACATGACTGAGCAACTTCACTTTCACTTTTCACTTTCCTGCATTGGAGAAGGAAAAGGCAACGCACTCCAGTGTTCTTGCCTGGAGAATCTCACGGACGGAGGGGCCTGGTGGGCTGCCGTCTATGGGGTCGCACAGAGTCGGACACAACTGAAGCGACTTAGCAGCAGCAGCAGCAGCAGGAGAAATCAATAAGGGAAGAGGAAGCCATGGTGGGAAGCCACTAGTCAGCTTAGGCCTGAAAAGACAAGTCAATGGACTGGTTGTAAGAACTCAGATTTAGTGCTACAGGACAGGGCTACCCAACAGAAGTATGGTTTTTGATTAAAAAAATAGCTGCTTCCAACCTTCACCTCAGCAGGGAAGGAGCCTGAGGAATATCTTAATTGCTTTCTTCCTATTCTCCAATCTCCTGCTGGTGCCTCCTATTTCCTGAATCCAAGCAAAAGCTAGAGGGCCAGGAAGTTTGGTTGATGCGTTTCACAGAGTTCACCGCCCTGGAGCCCAGAGCAATATGGAGAAAGTCAGAGTGCATCAAAAGGGAAAAACAGGAAATATATAGTGCTACTCACCCATGTTACTCCTCAGCAGTTTCATTTGTTTAGAAGAGAAAAACTGTCCCCAACATGGGGAACATAGAAAGTCCCCTCAGCTACCATGCATTCATAAGGTAATATTATTCAGTCATATTCCAATATATTAAACTTCAGCCACTACATTGCTCTCCTAAATGAGCAATTTAAATAATCCACAGGGTGATCAACAAATTCAATGCAATTTCTATCAAAATTTCAACTGTTTTTTTTTTTTTTTTTTTTTTTTTTTTCAGAAATGGGCATGTTGATCCTGAAGTTCATATGAAAATGCCAAGGATCCCAAAGAGGAAAGAAAACCACTGAAAAAGAAGACTAAAGTTGAAGGACTCACATCTCTTGATTTTAAAACTCATTACCAAGCAATAGTTATCAAAATACTATGCTACTTTCATAAAGATAGGTATATAGACCATATATATATCACTGGGATATTAATAGATCAAAAGTCCAGAAATAAACCCATACATTTATATTCAATCAATTTTTAACAAAAGTACCAAGACCACTGAATAGGAAAAGAATAGTCCTTTCAAAATGTGATCCTGAGTGAAGTGACTATCCACATGGAAAGAATGAATTTAGACTTTTCCATCACACCACATACAAAAACTAACTCAAAATAGAAAAAAGATCTAAACAAAACAGTTGAACCTATAAAACTCTTAGAATCCTTTTTGTAAATCTCTGAGACTCTGGAGTAAGCCACAGCTTCTTAGATATGACACTAAAAGCACCAGTTTTAGAAAAAATAGATAAATTGAGCTTTATCAAAATTTAAATTTTGCTGTGTGGCAAACAATACCATCAAGAAATTGGAAAACAAATTCATAGAATGGGAAGCAAGATCTGCAGATCATATTTTGGATAAGGGTCTAGTATCTAAAATACATAAAGAGCTCTAATGATACAACAACAACAACAAAAAAAAAATTCCATTAAAAAAATTGGTAAGAGTGTGAATAGATATACAAGTGGTCAGTAAGCATATGGAAAGATGCTCAACAATAGTCATTAGACAGGAAGTTTCCTGGTAGTCCGGTGGTTAAGACTTTCACTGCAGCAGGATCTGGGTATCATCCCTGGTAGAGGAACTAAGATTCTGCATGCCGCACAGCCCAGACACACAGACACAGACACACACACACACACAGAGTATGCAATTCAATGGTTTTTAGTATACTCATGTATTGTACAAACATCACCACTATCTAATTCCAGAACATTTCTGTTATCTCAAAATGAAATCCCATACCTGCTAGCAGTTTCTCCCAATTTCTCCTTTCTCTAAACTTTGTCAATCACTATCTACTTTTCATGTAGACAACCCACCTTTATTAATTTGTCTATTCTGGACATTTATATTCATATAAAAGCAATCATACAATATGTGGCCTTTTATGACTGCCTTATTTTACTTAGAATAACATTTTTAAGCTTCATCCCTGTTGCAGCATGTATCAATATTTCATTCCATTTTAAGGTTGAATAATATTCCATCGCATGACTATACCACATTTTGCTTATCAGTTAATCAGTTGATTAAAATTCATATGTTGAAATTCTAGACTCCAGGGTGACCGTCTTGGGAGGTGGAGCCTTTAGGAGGTGATTAGGTCACAAGGTGATGAGTACCTTCATAAAAAAGGCACCACAGAGATCTTTCATCCCTTCAACCATGTGAGGGCAAAGCAAAAACACACTGTGTATGAACCAGAAAGTGGGCCCTCACCAACCTCTGAATATGCTGAGGCCATGATTTTGGCCTTCCTGGCTCCCTAAATTGTGAAAAATAAGCATTCATTGTATAAGCCATCTAGTTCATGGTATTTTTGCTATAGGAGATATAATCTCCTAGCCAAACCTCATTCCTATAGTACTTTGGTCTTTGGGGGTTTTATTTTGACCGCTCAAGTGAATACCCTGGGTTTCAAATAGAGTCTCCCTCATCTCCACTGTGTGGCAGCAAATGGCATTCTCATTATTAATTGAGAGTCATCTCCCCAAACAGTAGAATCACCTCTTCTCTGTCTTTTTGAAATCAAGACATAGCCCAGTTTGACTTTCAAGGAGCCCCATTTGATGATAAACAGGCATTGGGAACATATGTGAATACAAGTAAACAGAAATCAAAGAAATCAAGCATAGACTTTGAATGAAAATCTGTATATTCATTGGAAATTATAGCTGTAACCATTAAGTTGACTTATTTATTTGATGTTTTGAAAATTCCAGTAATTATTTCTGCAATGAATACGGATACTACATAGAACTTTAGTACTTTGATGTTACCTGGTTTTCTTTTTACTTTTGCAGAATTTTTATTTTAATGTGAAACTCTATATAACAGAAGAAAGAGTGCTAATCTCAGTGGCTTTCATGATTTGCCATGGAGGTAAAATCTTATAAGAAACCCATTTTATTTTCTTTTCCATTTATTTTTATTAGTTGGAGGTTAATTACTTTACAATATTGTAGTGGTTTTTGCCATACATTGACATGAATCAGCCATGGATTTACATGTATTTCCCATCCCGATCCCCCCTCCCGCCTCCCTCCCCACCCCAGGCCTCTGGGTCTTCCCAGTGCACCAGCCCCAAGCACTTGTCTCATGCATCCAACCTGGGCTGGTGATCTGTTTCACCCTTGATAATATACATGAAGAAACCCAATTTTAAAAACAATGTATAAGAAAAATAAATAAATAAATAAAAGCAATGTATAAGGACACAAATGAACATATCTATGAAACAGAAACCGACTCACAGACATGAAGAACTGACTTGCGGGCATTTCAGTCAATCCGAATGAGGTGCTTGAACCGACAGTCTATTATTCAGAGTGAAGTAAGAAAGAGAAAAACAAATATTGTATATTGATGCTTATATATGGAATCTAGAAAGATGGTACTGATGAACCCATCTGTGGGGCAGCAATGGAGATGCAAACATAGAGACCAGACTTGTGGACATAATGGGGGAGGGAGAGGGTGGGACAATTTGAGAGAGTAGCATGGAAACATATACATTACCATGTGTAAAACAGATAGCCAGTGGGAATTTGCTGCATGACACAGGGAGCTCAAACCTGGTACTCTGTGACACCCTAGAAGGTTGGGATGGGGTGGGAGGTGGAAGGGAGTTTCAAGAGGGAAAGGACATATGTATATCTACAGTTGATTTATGTTGATGTATGACAGAAACCAACACAATATTGTAAAACAATTACCCTCCAATTGAAAATTAATAAATTAAAGAAAAAGAACTGACTTGTGGTCACCAAGTGGGTAAGGGGTAGGAGAGGAAAGTATTGGGAGTTCAGGATTAGTAGATGTAAATTGGTATATATAGGATGGATAAACAACAAAGTCCTACTGTATAGCACGGGGAACTATATTCAATATCCTATGATAAGCCATAATGGAAAAGAATATGAAAAAGAGTATATATATATATATATATATGTATAACTGAGTCACTATATTGTACAGCAGAAATTAACACATGGTAACTCAAATATGCTTCAATAATTTTTTTTAGAAGCTGAAAACAATGTTTAGTTTTCATGAAAAATTGGAAAAAAATATGCACAGTTTTCATGATCAAGTAAGATTTATCTCAGGAACCCAAGGTAGATTTAGCACTCAAACATCAATCAATATAGCTAGCATTTGATGATGTTTTCTGTTTTTAAAAAATAAAGTTTTTTGGTTCATTCAGTGAATGATTTATTGAAATTTAAAAAAAAAAAAAAAAACAGGAACCAAAAATGGGCCAGAGCGAGGAGGTCTCCATTTTCAGTTTAACAAGACTGCCTGACTATGTGACCTAGAAAAGCATTTCTTCCTCGGATAACTAGGCCTCCAAAATCCTGAGTCTAAGGTTACAGAGATAGAGAAAATTTTGAAAGTGATTTCTAAGGAATAATGAGAGAGGCCATTTCTATGTCTACCCTTTGGTTCTTTGAGCCCTGGTTTCTGACTATAACGCTGGGTCAAGGCGAGTATTACATACAGCACCTCAACTTTCAGTAGAACTTCTACCATTCTTTCAAGGTATCTGCTCTGGGTGATAGACCACATAAGACCGGCACATTCTGAGAGTGTTAGCCCAGTGGGTCACATCTTTGTCTTAAGATGTGACTCAGGTCAGGGTCAGGGCTGAATCAGTACTGTGATAACTGATAAAATCTCCTTTCAGCCAAACAAATGCCAGGAGAAGGATTGTGAAAACAGAAAGTAAATCCATAACCTGAATATGTATCTGTTCATCAGGAACAGATTGCTGCCTTCTCTGTGATGAAAGGAGTCTCACGTAATCAGCCTGTACCAGATACCTAGCTGACCCCTCGGGAATGGACCATGTGAGGAGCTCACCTTGGTGTCCGCTATCAATAGGCTGAGCACTCCAGCCATAGTGACCACGTCGCCTGGGTGGGCGACATCCCCGCTGCCACGGTGGTGTTGTACACTGCCCCCTTGAGCAAGAACAGGAGTGACTGGGGAGGGGGGATGACCGACCTGCAGAGCAATGAGCATCTCGTCCCCCAGATTATTGAGAAACTCCTCTGCAATGCATGACCTTTGCAGAGCTTTCGCTCGGGTCAAAAATAATTTCACATTCTGTGTCCACTCACCCCAGATAACTCTTTCCCTGGATTTCTTTGTCCCCAGTCTTGTTCTTTCCCTGAAAAGCAGACCCATACATTAACCACTGCCTGTAAACTAGGATTGATACAAACCTAAGATCATTTCTTCTCCCGCGCCAAGTGGACAACCAAACGTCCACCTGATGCTCCTGTACACTGGGAAAATTTGCCCTGAGCACACTTTCAGGGCTACCTCTAACCGAGGCTGAGAGTGCAGTGTCTGAATCTGCTGATGTCAGCAGGCCCAGATGTGAAGCCGGCCCGTGTCTTTACTCCTCTGTTCACTGTTCCTAGGGAATCCCCAGGTGGCCCAAGGCATAAGCTGAGTGGGAGCTAGCAACACACTAGCCCAGGCATCGTGGAAGTCTGAGCTGCCTTCCAAACCTCCTCCACCTGGTCTTCCCTATTCCACTCCCATTTAACGTTGGAAGGCTGCCGCACACGTCCAATCTTGTGATTTTGTGACTCTGACAACAAGCAATCCATGGTAGGTAATTTGGGACATAGAGTTACCTGCCACAATCAGATAGTCATCCAATCTTTACTAAGTCCCAGGAATAATCCAGGAGCTGCTTCTCAAAGAGGGAACAGTTGTCCAAAGGGACCACACCCCAACCCTGTCACTCTAGGGACCTGGGTTGTGATGCATTCCCTGATCCTACCAGAGGCTCACTGCAGCATCCCCATCTGCCACAGACACTTCCAAAGCCACCAGGTCTGCTGGGTTATAAGGCTCAAGTGGCAGGGCATTGTATACCATAGCCTCAAGCCTCTGTAGGTCTCTTCTCAACAGGGGGATCACAATGACATTTTCGGTTTCCTCATGTTAGAGCCAGTATTTAGTAACTCCAGGAAGGTCTGGGCATAAACTTTTCCTGTTGCATCACCACTCAATAAGTGACTGCAGGTTTCTCCATGGAAGGTTTGTGGCCACATTTCTGAGTCCTTCTGTAATAGGTTTTAGGTCCTTCTCAGTCAAGCGGCTCCAAAGCCTGTGGATTGTCTTAGATCTGGAAACTGAACAAGAGACCAGGGCAGATGTCGGCCTACCTTTTCAAGAATTTTTTTTTTTTCTGCACATCAGGTCAAGCAGTACCTTAGAAGTCTGTCCATCTATTTCACTCCTAAGGGTACCACAATTGGCCACTATCACAGATCCCTAGAGGTCCTTATTTCCTGTAAAGAGCCCTCCTGGCTTGTTGTCGTAATGTACCCTCCTTGTCTGTTGTTGCCCCCTTGCCTTCCATGTTCCCAGATTCCATTATCCTCACTGCAACATCTTCTACCCTCATTTCCAGTCCACGGAGAACAGCCGCCTCAGGACTTTCAGAGATGCTGGTGCTCCTTTCACTAAGAATGTACTTCCTAAAGTCTCAGGAAACAAGCCTTCTGGAGCTCTGGCTGCCAGTGGCTGTGTTCCTCACCCAAAGACCATGCTCCTACTGGATAGTGTTCTGGCAACCTTACCCCCCACCCAGGTGGGGAAGCTGTAAATTTCCTGGGGTATATGATTAACAGGGAGATTCCCCGCTGGCTCAGCAGTAAAGAATCCACCTGTAACGCAGGAGACGCTGGTTCAATCCCTGGGTTGGGAAGATCCCCCGGAGAAGGGCATGGCATCCCACCCCAGTATTCGTGCCTGGAGAATCCCAAGGACTAAACACCCTGGCAAGCTACAGTCCACAGGGTCACAAAGAGTCAGACACAGCTGAAGCAGCTGATGACGCACACATCATTAACAGGTGGCTTTGTAGATTGCACATAAACAATCCATGGAAGCATTTCTCTCTCCGTAAGCCTTGGGGCTCTCTGTACAGAATTCCACAGAAATTACAACATATCACTCTCAGTGACTGCATGTTGTTGATGAGTCTAGACTTCAATAAATGATCACCACACCCAACGAGGGACGGTGCAGAATGCCAACGCTGGCGACAGTGAGAAGCTTCCTCTACAACTGAACCTGGGAGGGGGGCAATGTTGCCAGAACCCTACCCAGTAGGAGCTATGGTTTTGGGGAGAGGAACACTGCCACTGGCAACCAGAGCTCTAGGGAAGAGAGAGCCAAGGAACCAATGCCTGCTGATAATTCCCCTGGGCCTCAACAATGGAGGGAAAGGGCAATGGGGCCCAGTAGATCCATTCAAAAAACCACAGCCTTCCAGGGACCAAAACGAGGCAGAGAGGGTGAATAGTGAATTTGGAGAGGAAAATAGACAATATTGAGTACATATGTCAATGTACAAAGAACTTCCTTTTTAACAGTTGCATAGAATCTCACTGTAAGAATATACCAGTGAGCTGCATGTGGCCAGGTCCTCTGCTGATGGATATTTAGGTTGTTTCCAATCTTGTTATTATAAACAATACTGTTATGGATACTGTACTGTAATGTGATGTAACATAAATAGTGGATAATATCATGAGTAACCTTGCACATAGGATTTTTTATTGTGGTAGAATATACCCAACATAAAATTACATTTTAAGTGTATGGTTCAGTGACATTAAGTACACTGACATTATTGTGCAACCATTACCACCACCCGTCTCCAGACAGTTTCATTATCCCAAACTGAAACTCTATACTCATTAAACAATAACTCCTCATTCCTTCCTCCCCAACAGGCCCTAGTAACCATTATTCTATTTTCCGTCTCGTCTCTATATACTTGACTACTCTAGGTACCTTATATAAGTGGGGGAATATAATGCTTGTCCTTTTGAACTGTGCCGTTTCACTTAGCCATTTATTTATAAGCTGTGTATGTGCATATGCTTAGTCACTCAGCATGTCCGACTCTTTGCAACCCCATGGACTGTAGCCCGCCAGGCTCCTCTGTCCATCGGATTCTCCAGGCAAGAACACTAGAGTGGGTTGCCATGCCCTTCTCCAGGGGATCTTCCCAACCCAGGGATTGAAACCAGGTCTCCCACATTGCAGGCAGAATCTTTACCAGCTGAGCTACCAGGGAAGCCCATTTATAAACTAGTTATGGCTAATGTCACTTACTTCATTGAGCCAGGGTTCATCCATGTTGTAGCATATATCAGAACTTCATTTCTTTTTAAGGCTGAACAGCATTTCATTGTATATATGAATATGTGATATTTTGCATATATGTTAACAGACAAATGATAGAACTGAAATTACTGGATCCAAGAATATATACAATCATAATTTTTATGTTTATTGCTGAATTACACCCTCCCCCACAACCCACTGAAGAATTTGGACCAATTTATACTCTCATCAGCAATGTAAAAGAGTTATCTGATTCCCATATTCTTGCCAACATAGTGTGTTGACTTTTGGATGCTTGTTAACTGGATAGATGAAAGAAAATAAAAGATAAAAAGATGGTATTAGAAGTCTCTTACTATCAGTGAAGTTGAGGATGGCACGTTTTAGGTGGGCAGTGGGGGGAACTTTCAAGTACTAAATATTTACTAAATATTAAATAATGCCTAAAGGAAATTAGAAGAGGGCAATAAATATTTTAAAAATTCACCTTAGAGAGCAAAGATTTTTTATGCTTTATTTGCAGGCTTCTGATTGTTCTATACTCCAACCCAAAAGGACTAGCACAACCCACAAGGCTTTCACACTGGTCCCTGACATTCTACATGGGGGTCTGTCAACAGTGGCAAGTGCCTTCTGGGTGGTCCCCACCAGGAATCCTTTTTTTAGATATCTGATCTTTCTAAGGGAGAACGAGTGCGCTGCTCCTTTCTAAAGCCTTCTGTCATGACTTTGGTTTCTGATCTGAAAAGCACACCATGACCAGGTAATTGATGCCATCAGCCTTCGAGGGAGAGGAGGGGAGTGGTTGGCAGCAGCTTCTGTCACCCCAGGACGACAAGGGTGATACTGCCAATCTAGCTGATAAGATGCTATCATCTTTCTCAAGGCTGCTCACAAATCTGTCCAAAGCTGGACACGAACATAGATGCAAGAGGTTAACAGGGTAAATGTGTCTTAGCTGGAATCACAGATAACCCTGGCAGAGCAGTAATTTCATATCCTGTGTTTCCCAAACTTGCTTGTTAATGAGAATCATTTGGAACATTTGTTAAAAATCCAGCTTTCCAGCCCCTTTCCTTGCAGATTCTGTTTTAGTAGGTCAGAAAGTGTGAGCAGCATGTCCAGGTCACATGACTGGTGAGTGGCAGGGCCAAGGTGCCATGAATCCAAAACCCCACTCTTACACACTCTTACTATCTACATTTACTAGCCTATCATTTGTTGTTGTTCAGTCACTCAGGGTGTCTGACTCTTTGAAGCCCCATGGACTGCAACATACCAGGGTTGCGTGTCCTTCACCATCTCCTGGAGCTTGCTCAAACTCACATCCATTGAGTTGGTGATGCCATCCAACCACCTCATCCTCTGGTCTATCATAGATATCTGCTATCATAGACAGTAATTAGGTAGATAACAAAGTCTATTACTTGCCCAATTACTATCTACATGTGGGCAAGACACTAATAATAACAGCCATTTACAGAGAGCGTTATATTTCATGAAACAATTTCATACCCATTATTATTTAATACTTACAACCCTATGAAATTGATAAAATTATTCCCAATTTATAGAGGCTCAGAGAAGTCAGGTGATTGGCTAAAGCAGGGGTCACATATTCAAATGCCTCTAGAGACCAGGCAATTTCATCCAGTTTTTAATTATTGATTATTTATTCATCTCTTTAGCAAGGAAACATTCACTCATTCATCCATTTAAAAAGTACTTACAGAGTCCTGATGACTGGGCACACAGTGGTGAATGGTTTAAAATCTCTGCCCTCATGAAGCTTACATTTTAGGAGTAAAAACAAACAGTAAGCAATAAAGAACAAATAATAGGCTCATTTTAGATTGTGGTAAGTGCTACAAAAGCAATAAAACAGGGCTTTTGAGTTGGAAGGTGGCAGAGGCTTTGCATAGGGTAGTCCAATATAGTTGCCACTAGCTTGTATGTGTCTATTGAGCATTTGAAATATGGCTCAGACATGCTAAGATAAGTCATAAGTCAAGATACACACTGGATTTTGAAGACTTAGTACCAAAAGAGAATGTAACGTATCCTAGTCACAATTTTTATCTTGATTACAAGTTGAAGGGATATTTTAGACATACTGGGTGAAATAAAATAGGTTATTAAAAATCATTTTCACCTGTTACTTTTGACATTGTGTATATGGCAAGAGAAAAACTTAGAATTACATTTGTGGCCCCCATCGTAGGTCTTTGAATGGTGCTGACTAGAGGAATCAAGGGAAGCAGCAACACTAGAGCCAAGACCTCTGTGAGGAGGAGGCAGCTGTAAGAACTGAGAGAGGAGTCTCTGCAAGGGAAGCTGGTGAAGTCCAGGGGCAAATCTGTAACAACAGGGAGTGAAGGAGTGCAGACAGAGGAGAAAGTGTGTGCACCACAGCTATTCCAACTCAAACTATGAGACACTGTGATGGACACCAAGGGAGTGGCTGAGTTATTTTCTCCCTGGGCCAGCCTGGTGTTTTTGCTGTTCAGTTGCTAAGTCATGTCCAGCTTTTTTCGAACCCATGGACCACAGCATGCCAGGCTTCCCTGTCCTTCACTATCTCCCGGAATTTGCTCAAACTCATATCCATTGAGTTGGTGATGCCATCCAACCATCTCATCCTCTGTCATCCCCTTCTCCTCTTGCCTTCAGTCTTTCCCAGCATCAGGGTCTTTTCCAATGAGTCAGCTCTCTGCATCAGGTGGCCAAAGTATTGGAACTTCAGCTTTAGCATCAGTCCTTCCAATGGATATTCAGGGTTGATTTCCTTCAGGATTGACTGGTTTGATCTCCTCACAAGCTAAGGGATTCTCAAGAGTCTTCTCCAGCACCACAATCTGAAAGCATCAATTCCTTGGCCTGGAGAATTCTGTGGACAGGGAAGCCTGGTGGGCTACAGTTCATAGGCTCACAAGAAGTCAGACATGACTGATCCTGATGTAGGTCATACCTTTCCCATCCTTAAGAGGAGGGAACCAGATCAGCCGGATCAACTCAGCCCACTCTGTTGAGGAGCTGGGCAGCAGTCTCCCTCAACTCCATCACACAGCCAGGAAAGATTTGGGTGATTTTCTTTTGCTTCCAGATCCCACATTCTTTCCACTTAATCTATTTGGGACAATATATCCCTTTGAGAATCTGATGAAACCGTGGTCCATGTCTTGGAACTGTCATGGCACCTGTGGGTGTGTCCTTTAGCTTGCTAATGTGTTACAACAAGCATATATTGAGGTTCAGGGTCTTGTGGAAGTTGACATTCAGCCTGAAGCAGTTTTGTCAGGGTTGGAAATCAGTGGTGGGCACCGACATCATTTGAGTGACAAGTTTGGTGAGAGTGGAGGGGTAAGGATCACAAAGAAGCAAAGGGAGCGCCTGACTAGTCTAGATGGTTAGAGAGTCAGTAACTCAGGGAATCAGGCTTCCTGGGTGGTTCAGTAGGTAAAGCATCCACCTGCAAAGCAGGTGTTGCAGGGATGTGGGTTTGATCCCTGGGCTGGGAAGATCCCCTGGAGAAGGGCAAGGCAACCCACTCCAATATTCTTGCCTGGAGAATCACATGGACAGAGAAGCCTGGTGGGCTACAGTCCATAAGATCACAAAGAGTCAAACACAACTAAAGTGACTACACACGCAGGCAGGCAACCCAGGGAATCACCTTCTCTGGGTTTAGTCACAGATGGTTAAGTTGCCATTCTTAGCTGCAATGGCCTCTTCTCCAACTTGGCCAAGGAAAGGCTCTGTCCAGTGCAACAAGGGGACTGTGTGCAAACCCCAAAAGACTTTTGTGCATCAGGAAGAGGGGAGTTTAAAAACACTGAATTAGCGTAGCTGGGCTCATCCATATGCCACTTTTGTGTGAGACCCTTGGAACGCAAAGGACTTGAGTCACTTTGAGGATGAGGGTGGAGGTAGAAATGCACTTTTTTTTTTTTAACTTTTCAGGGTTTTTTGTTATCTTTGGGGCGGGGGGGGGGCGCATTGTGCGTATGTTTTTTGTTGTTTGCCGGGAGCCGTTATGGGGGGTCCCACCCATGACGAGGTCATGAAGAAAATACCGGGCAGGCAAGGCCGTCTGGGACCCCATCCATGAAGAGGTCATGAGGAAAAAACCTGACAGGCAAGGCTGTCTAGGATAAGGGACCCTCCAGGTTGGCCTTGGCCTCTACCCCACCCTATATCCTCCCCCCTTTTCTGCTGTTGTTCTTGTTTGCCCTGTTGCAGATTCTTGTGTTACCTGCCGAGAGCTCTCCTGCTCCTCTTTCACTGAATAAAGACCAACTTAAAACCCTAATTAATAAATCTTCTGGACGCTGGAACCCTATGAAGGGGCCAAAGATGAAGGAAATGCTTCCATTTAAACATTTTGCTGGCATTCTGGCTTGTTTGATAAATGTGTGATCTCATTGCACAAAATGCTCTTGATCGTTCTAAACATCCTAAACACAGTAGGCTAACAAAAGAAACTATTAAGCATAGGCCCCTTCGTGGGGTGAGAAAAGCTCCACAAATATAGCCACAAATGTGCCTAATAGAAAATACTTTAGATAGAGATTAGCTGGCGACTTCTTGCAGGTAGTTAACTTTTAGACTAAGAGCCTGTTTTGTGCCATATCTGCTGTTTTTGCAGTCCTTCGCATTTCTGTTCTGTAAAAAATGTAATCCTATCTAGTTCCCATAGAGATGACGCTTATTAGAAAGAAAATAGATTAATTATAAGAAAAACAGTGTCGGCTACTGAAGTTGCTTAAGTCACACCAGGTGCAAGCCATAAAATGTTAGCAAGCCTGAAGGCCAAATGATAAGAAAGAATCTTGTGAATGAAAAAGTATGTGGGTGACATCCAGTTTCTGTTGAAGGTCAAGTTGTTGTAATGTTTTGAGATGACCTGTGTATAAGCAATGTGCACTTCCCCCAAAGATGTTGTTAAGGGTATAAAGGGGCCGTGCAAAAATAAACTTCAGACTCAGCCCCGAGCTTTGTCTCACTCTCTCTCTCATTCACCGACGCTGTTCATCCTGAGGGTTCCCCTGGATCCTGCTGGGGCTGGACCCCGGCAGTTGTTCCTCCCCTAGTCTGCCTGGCTAAGACCACAACCTGAAAATTGTGGTCTTGACATTCTCACTGACCCGACAATACAATCTGTAGTTATCTATAAACACTCCTCTGAGCACTTTCCCAAATCCTTGAGTCCTTCCAATCACTTTACTTCTGAAATATCTCTAAACGCCTTAGAAGTGTTACTTCATTTCCAGAGACTTCCTAATTCAGATCTCCAGCAACACACACCATAGTCATCAATCTCAAAAGTTTCTTCATTGTTTCCAGCTCTCCTCTCCATCCAATGTGTCATTCACCTTCTATCAGAATCACCTAAGACACAGACCTGATCTTATCACATCCCCAGTGAAAATCCCTCAGGGTCTCCCCATTTTTTTATCTGATAAAGTACTCCAAACCCTCAGCACAGAGGCACAGTCTGCCCCAAGACCTTCTTCTGCCTCCTTCCCTCTCTGGCTCAAGTCCCTGTCCCGCCTTTGAGATGCCAGAGAGTTGCCATGTTTCAACTGTTCTCAGCACTTTTGTTGCTCCATATGATTATTTGTATGGTTCCCTCTGCATTATGCCTTCAATCCTTACACCTCCATGTCTGACCAGCACTCTTTGCATACTTTCAACTTGAGCTTAACTGCCCCTTCCTCCAGAAACCACGGCAAATTTTCAAGACAAAATAAATCCTTCCCTCTAGTCTGCTCCCCAGGCCCATCCCCCTACTGTAATTCACATTGCTTTGGTCTTTATTGAACACTGTAAAGATATCATTTGCTTAAATAGTCATCTGTCCATAGAATTCTCCAGGTGAGAATACTGGAGTGGGTAGCCTTTCCCTTCTCCAGAGGATCTTCTCGACCCAGGGATCAAACCTAGGTCTCCCGAATTATAGACAGATTCTTTACCATCTAAGCCACCAGGGATGCCCTTTATGAGATTATAAAATCCTAATTATGAAGTTACACATATAATTCGACACATAATAATGTACTGCCTCAAACTATTTCCTTTTTCCTTATATCTTCTCCTTCCATCTTAGATTGTAACCTTAAGGAATCAAGTCCTTCTATTCCTCCTTAACTTTTGCAGCTTTTGTGATGAACCTAAGTTATCCTTTTATTCGTAAAGGATTGATTAGATCACCTAATGGGTCCTGTATCTTGATATAACATTTGATCATTATAAAAACAAACAGGAGGAACCCAAGAAATACATTATACTGATTATACAAGGGCTGCTTAGGTGGTGTTTATATTTAAGAATTGAATAGTAATTACCTTTTTTAGGCAGAAAAGGGGCATAGAATCAATGAAGATCCTCCTTCTGCATGCTCCTGGTTAGCTATGACCTACTAAGTGCCCAACACTGGTCTAGGCACCAGAGATACAATAGAAAACAAAGCCACATGAAGGCCTGCCTTCTGTGGAGCCTGCAGTCCAAGTGAGGAGACAGCAAACAAAGATGTATATGGTACCATCAAGCGGCAGTGATGCTAAGAACCAAAGTACCACAGTCCCACAGTTAACAATAACAGTGATGATATAAAGCTGGTTAAGGAGCTACAGGGTGATGAAAGACAGTGATATTTAGGAACAACAGTCAGAGAGACCTCTCTAAGGGGTTGTTAATGTGTGCAGGAAACACTGCTGGAGGTCCCCAAGACTATCCTCACCAGTCTTAAGAGGAAAACTCTACAGTATATATAGTTAGAGCTCAGAGTATGGCCAAGGACAGGCAGATGACATTGTATGTCTGATAAAGGAAAAACAGCTAAGAAGATCAGTGGAGGGAATTCCCTGACTGTCCAGTGGTTAGGACGATATGCTGGCACTTCAGGGGCACGGGATGAATCTTAACCACTAAGAAGCGAGAGATGTGCATGCAAGTTTACCACTAGTGCCATCTGGGAAGCCCTCAAGGACTGGAAAGAAAACTCCCCCAATTTTGTCTCTCCTGCAGTCGACTCAGAGGCCCAGCTCCTCCCTCCCTCTCCCTTCCCTTCTCTCCTCATCCTCCAGTCTCAATGCCAGCCCAACCACCAGCTGAGTCCCTTTGCACTTTATTACGAAAGATCAGCCAGTGAGAACTGCTGTGTTGCTTCACAATTTTGCTGGCCTTACCTACCCTTTACTCCTCACCCTCAAGTCCTGGGAACTGCAATTCCAAATAAAGAATCAGCACTTTTTTTTTTTTTTTTTTTTTGGCCTCTGACTGCTTTCTAGAGGATCTGGGATAAAATGTATCTTAAAACAAAAAAACAAGCCTTTTTTAAAAAAATAAAACAATTGCCCTGTAAGGTGGTTTTAGGAAGAATTATCAGAAATAGATGAGGTCCTGTGTGTGTGTGTGTGTGTGTGTGTGTGTGTGCATGTGTGTCTACATTTATGTGTACACATGCTCACAACACATGAGTGTAACACCAACTTTAATACCTCTTTTTCATTAAAAAATAATAAATGCTGATTATCATTGGTTAAGCAATAAAAGAATCAAGGCTGAAAAAAAAAACCCTTGTACAAACATACATACACACACACCTTTCCTTTTGCAGACACATATGTAATTATATACATAATTTTGTGCATGAAATATCCAGAGGATATTAATAGTGAAAATACTGGGTCAAGAGATAATGCATGTTAGAAAAGTGTTACAATAAAAACATGCATATATCTCTTGACCCAATATTTATTTATCCTCTGGGTGTTTCCTTGTAGTTCAGCTGATAAAGAATCTGCCTGCAGTGCAGAAGACCTGGGTTCGATCCCTGGATTGGGAAGATCCCCTGGAGAAGGGAATAGCTACCCACTCCAGTGTTCTGGCCTGGAGAATTCCATGGACTGTGTAGTCCATGGGGTCACAAAGAGTCAGACATGACTGAGCGACTTTCACTTCACTCACTGAGTATTTCAAAACATGCACCACCACTCTCACCACTACTATTGAACATAGTTTTGGAAGTTTTGGTCACAGCAATCAGAGCAGAAAAAGAAGTAAAAGGAATCCAGATAGGAAAAGAAGAAGTGAAACTCTCGCTGTTTGCAGATGACATGATCCTCTACATAGAAAACCCTAAAAACTCTACCAGAAAATTACTAGAGCTAATCAACGAATATAGTAAAGTTGCAGGATATAAAATTAACACACATAAATCCCTTGCATTCCTATACACTAACAATGAGAAAACAGAAAGAGAAATTAAGGAAACGGTACCATTCACCATTGCAACAAAAAGAATAAAATACTTAGGAGTATATCTACCTAAAGAAACAAAAGACCTATACACAGAAAACTATAAAACATTGATGAAAGAAATCAAAGAGGACACAAACAGATGGAGAAACATACCGTGTTCATGGATTGGAAGAATCAATATTGTCAAAATGGCTATTCTACCCAAAGCAATCTATAGATTCAACGCAATCCCTATGAAGCTACCAACGGTATTTTTCACAGAACTAGAACAAATAATTTCACAATTTGTATGGAAATACAAAAAACCTCAAATAGCCAAAGTAATCTTGAGAAAGAAGAATGGAACTGGAGGAATCAACCTGCCTGACTTCAGACTATACTACAAAGCCACAGTCATCAAGACAGTATGGTACTGGCACAAAGACAGAAATATAGATCAATGGAACAGAATAGAAAGCCCAGAGATAAATCCACCAACCTATGGACACCTTATCTTTGACAGAAGAGGCAAGAATATACAATGAAAAAAAGACAACCTCTTTAACAAGTGGAGCTGGGAAAACTGGTCAACCACTTGTAAAAGAATGAAACTAGAACACTTTCTAATAAATGTAAGACCAGAAACTATAAAACTCCTAGAGGAGAACATAGGCAAAACACTCTCCAACATAAATCACAGCAGGATCCTCTATGACCCACCTCCCAGAATATTGGAAACAAAAGCAAAAATAAACAAATGGGACCTAATGAAACTTAAGAGCTTTTGCACAACAAAGGAGACTATAAGCAAGGTGAAAAGACAGCCTCAAATTGGGAGAAAATAATAGCAAGCGAAACAAGAGACAAAGGATTGATCTCAAAAATATACAAGCAACCCCTGAAGCTCAATTCCAGAAAAATAAATGACCCAATCAAAAAAATAGGCCAAATAACTAAACAGACATTTCTCCAAAGAAGACATACAGATGGCTAACAAACACATGAAAAGATGCTCAACATAACTCATTATCAGAGAAATGCAAATCAAAACCACAGTGAGGTACCATTACACACCAGTCAGGATGGCTATCCAAAAGTCTACAGGCAATAAATGCTGGAGAGGGTGTGGAGAAAAGGGAACTCTCTTACATTGTTGGTGGGAATGCAAACTAGTACAGCCACTATGGAGAACAGTGTGGAGATTTCTTAAAAAACTGGAAATAGAACTGCCATATGACCCAGCAGTCCCACTGTTGGGCATACACACCGAGGAAACCAGATCTGAAAGAGACACGTGCACCCCAATGTTCATCGAAGCACTGTTTATAATAGCCAGGACATGGAAGCAACCTAGATGCCCATCAGCAGATGAATGGATAAGGAAGCTGTGGTACATATACACCATGGAATATTACTCAGCCATTAAAAAGAATTCATTTGAATCAGTTCTAATGAGATGGATGAAACTGGAGCCCATTATACAGAGTGAAGTAAGCCAGAAAGATAAAGACCATTACAGTATACTAACACATATATACGGAATTTAGAAAGATGGTAATGATAACCCTATATGCAAAACAGAAAAAGAGACACAGATGTACAGAATAGACTTTTAGACTCTGTGGGAGAAGGCGAGGGTGGGATGTTTTCAGAGAACAGCATCGAAACATGTATATTATCTAGTGTGAAACAGACCACCAGCCCAGGTTGGATGCGTGAGACAAGTGCTCGGGCCTGGTGCACTGGGAAGACCCAGAGGGATCGGGTGGAGAGGGAGGTGGGAGGGGGGAACAGTATGGGGAACACATGTAAATCCATGGCTGATTCATGTCAATGTATGACAAAACCACTGAACTATTGTAAAGTAATTAGTCTCCAACTAATAAAAATAAGTGGAAATAAAATAAAATAAAAAACGTGCACCAAATTCTGCAGAAAGAGAAGAATGTGGCAGAGGATGAAATGACTGGATGGCATTATTGATTCAATGGACATGAACTTAGACAAACTTCAAGAGATGGTGAGGGACAGGGAAGCCTGTCGTGCTGTAGTCCTTGCAGTTACAGAGTCAGATACAACAGAGCAACTGAACAAGAAGAATATGAGAACTTCTATGACAAATAGATGCTGAGGACTTCCTTGGTGATTCAGTGGTTAAGAATCCACTTGCCAGTGCAGGGGACACCGGTTCAGTCCCTGGGTTGGGAAGATCCCCTGGAGAAGGAAATAGCAATACTCCAGAATTCTTGCCTGGGAAATCCCAAGGACAGAGGAGCCTGGTGGGCTACCTACCGTCCATGGGGAGGCAAAGAGTTGGACACGACTTAGCAACTAAACAAGAGCTAATCACCAAGAAGTAATGCACACAGCATAAAGCATGACAGCCTGTGTTTGTAATCAAGAAGACCTGGGCTCAAGTCTTGGCTTTGCCATTATAGGCTCCATGACCTTGGAAAAGCCCTTAACCTTTCTTATTCTACAAAATGGGGATTATCATTCTAGCCACCTTACAGGACTGTGATGAAGATGAAACACGGTAAAGAACATTACGGTGGTTAACACAGCACCCTGAATGTTGACATATTTGATTAATTTAGCTATTATAATTGATTAATAGACAGCTATTGCTACTCTTCTTCACAATCATCTAAAGTAAGGTTAAAGAACTCTGAAATCCACAAGCTGTAGTTACCCCTAACCTCAAAGTACTTATGCCCTCATCTTCTGACTTACCTTGGTTAACCATATCTCAAGAAGCAGGTCACAGATTCAGTCCTAAGGCATTCAGATTCAGAAGTTTCCAATTTTAGAGAATATTTCTCTTTGGTATACTCTACAATAACATATTTTTCTGGCAGAAATTGAAGCACTTTTGAGAAAACACTACACAGCAAAACAGTGATTAAAACAAGAAATGTTTAAAACACACACCCAAGCTTTTCTGCTTAAATTAGCTCTAAGAGTATTTAACGCCTACAACAGACAATTGAATTGACATGGGGTTGGGGGGCGGCTATGGATTTGGAGATGTTGGTAGTTGACATCAGAGTTAATTTCAGCTAATCAGGCTGTTCTTTACAGGACAAAAAAAAAAGTCTTTTCTGAAATTTCAGACACATGTCTTTAATTATTGACCCACCTTAGTGAATTCCACAGATGTCAGTGAAGTTTAGAAATGATTTTTCCCTCTTCCCAGCTGACTCTGATAAGAACCTATCAGAGTGGCCATTTATATATAGTTTTCTAGAAACACAATTGAAGTTGTAGGTCTAGGTTACACTGATGTGGCCACAAGCAATGTTTCAAAAAAGAAAGAAAGTGGAAGAGATGGTGGGTGATTCACTCTTTTAATTTCCTACTTCCTGAATGCACGAGTCTTTACTCCTAGCTGCAGCCAATCTTGAACCCTAGAAACAGCTGGGTTTATATGAATATGAATATGACTGCAGCAACTGGAGATTCTGAGCATTTGACCAAATGAGGATAAATTCTGTGAAAGTAATATTTAAGGCCTTCATAGACCACTGCATGGGTATATTTAATGGGAGGGCCCCAGGTGGGTCCAAATCTTTTATGAAACAGCTTCTGGCACAACTTAGAATCGCTCATTTCTATCCAGTCTTGCATTAGAATAATCAAACTATACACTAGACTATTGAAATGAATGTATATGCACTAGGATACTCTAAACAAAATTGGAAAAGTGGCATAATTCTCCCTCCTAGGCATCTGCTGTACTTAATGAAATGGGGTCAAAGGTCCCATGCTGACCAGACGTTAGGGTTCTTGTATCAAGTAAATGTGTAACAGAGGGAAACACAGGCAACTCCAAAGTACAAGGCATTTATTGTTTAAACATTAAAAAAACACAAAATTTGCTAAGCAAAATTACAGTGAAAATTTAGTATGTTTTATATTTATAAACATACATACATACATGAGCTTCCTCAGCAGTAAAGAGTTTGCCTGCAACATAGGAGACCTGAGTTTGATCCCTGGGTTGGGAAGATCCCCTGGATAAGGGCATGGCAATGCACTCCAGTAGTCTTGTCTGGGAAATCCCATGGACAGAGGAATCTGGCGGGCTACAGTCCATGGACTTGTGAAGAGTTAGACATGACTGAAGCAACTGAGTATGCATGCATGTATATATGTGTATATGTATATACACATACTAAAGTAAATGTGTATAAATTATGTTTTTATAAACAAAAGAAAAAAGGAAGGCAATAAAATAAAACATTAATAGTGAATTGTGATAGCATGGGTAGGTTGGGTTATTTTCTTCAAACTTTAACATTCTACAATTCCAGTTTTCTACAATGAATCTGCATTACTTTTATAAACAGATACATACAAAAAGAAAGTAGAACTTTTTTTAAACTTAGATTCTTAAGCCAAACAGTTGGAACCAGCATATATTTCAAAGAAAACTCTTATACACTGTTGATGGGAGTGTAAATTGGTGCAGCCACTACGGAAGACAGTAGGGAGTGTCCTCAGAAAGTTAAAAATAGAACTAGCATATGATCTAGCAATCCCACTTCTGGGTATTTATCCCAAGAATACACAAACACTAATTTGAAAATATATATCACCGCTATGTTCACAGCACCACTATTTGCTATAGCTAAGATATGGAAACAATTGAATGTTCATCGACAGATGAATGGATAAAGAAGCTGTGGTAAAGCGGTGCTCTGTGACATCCTAGAGGGGTGGATGGGGTGGGAGGTAGAAGGGGGTTCAAGAGGGAGGGGACATATGTATACCACAGCTGACTCATGTTGATAAATGGCAGAAACCAACACAATATTGTAAGGCAATGATCCTTTAGTTAAAAATAAATGTCAAAAAACAACAACAATAGAATAGAATAAATAGAACCCACTGGCCAAAGCAGGAGACAGGTTTGATCCCTGATCTGGGAAGATCCCACAAGCCTCAAAGCAACTAAACCTGGGCACCACAATGAAGAGTAGCCTACACAGCAATGAAGGCCCAACACAGCCAAAAATTGATAAATGAATAAATAAATAAAATTATTAAAAATGTCTAAAATATCAGCTAAGCAACATTAGAGCCCTCAATATAAAAGGAAGACAATGATTCGCTCTCAGTATTATAGATTAACAAATCAAACTGTCCTTTAATATTGATCTTGTACCTTTTTTGTCACCCTGTT
This sequence comes from Muntiacus reevesi, assembly GCF_963930625.1. NCBI lineage: Eukaryota > Metazoa > Chordata > Mammalia > Artiodactyla > Cervidae > Muntiacus > Muntiacus reevesi. The sequence goes on along the minus strand of NC_089268.1, from coordinate 26,576,132 downwards.
TATTTAACTTATATGCAGAGTATATCATGTGAAATGCTGGGCTGGATGAAGCATAGGCTGGAATCAAGATTGCTGGAAGAAATATCAATAACCTCAGATATGCAGATGACACCACCCTTATGGCAGAAAGCAAAGAAGAACTATAGAGCTTCTTGATGAAAATGAAAAAGGACAGTGAAAAAGTTGGCTTAAAATTCAACATTTAGAAAACTAAGATCATAGCATCTGGTCCCATCACTTCATGGCAAATAGATGGGGAAACAATGGAAACAGTGACAGACTTTATTTTCTTGGGGTCCAAAATTACTGAAGATGGTGACTGTAGCCATGAAATTAAAAGGCGTTTTCTCCTTGGAAGAAAAGTTATGACCAACTTAGACAGCATATTAAAAAGCAGAGACATTACTTTGCCAACAAAGGTCCGCCTGGTCAAAGCTATGGTTTTTCCAGTAGTCATGTATGGATGTGAGAGTTGGATTATAAAGATAGCTGAGCACAGAAGAATTGATACTTTTGAACCGTGGTGTTGGAGAAGACTCTTGAGAGTTCCTTGGACTGCAAGGAGATCCAACCAGTCCATCCTAAAGGAAATCAGCTCTGAATATTCATTGGAAGGACTGATGCTGAAGCTGAAAGTCCAATACTTTGGCCACCTGATGCGAAGAACTGATTTCGCTAGAAAAAGACCCTGATGCTGGGAAAGATTGAAGGAGGGAGAAGGGGATGACAGAGGATGAGATGGCCGGATGGCATCACTGACTCTATGGATATGAGTTTGAGTAAGCTCCAGGAGTTGGTGATGGACAGGGAAGCCTGACATGCTGCAGTCCACGGGGTTGCACAGAGTCGGACTTGACCGAGCGACTGAACTAACTGAACCTTTCTTGTCAATTTGAACATGCATCCTTTACACAGTTGTGCAATTTTGGTTCCACCTTTTATTTTTGTTTTTTTGGCCTCATCACGTGGCATGTAGGATCCTAGTTCCCTGACTAAGGAGTGAACTCGTGCCCCCTGCAGTAGAAGCTCTGAGGCCTAACTGCTAGACCTCCAGGGATTTCCCTGGCTCTACTTTTTCTTAACCTTCTAGTTAACAGTAATGTTTTTCCATTGCTACATTATCTTTTTATAAAATGTCCATTAAATGACTGCACCACAGCCATTGCCTAAGTCATTGATGCTCAGGGCAAATTGAACCAAACCTATTGAATTCAAAATACAGCTGACCCTTGAACAGGGAGGGAGGTAAGGCAAACTGATGCCCCAAAGTCCAAAATCCAAACATAACTTTACAGTGGGCCCTCTCTAACCCAGCTTCCTCTGCATCCTTGGATTCAACCAACCTCAGATCAATAGTACTGTGGTATTGACTATTGAAAAAAATCTGCCTTTAAGTGGACCCATGCAGTTCAAACCTGTGTTGTTTGAAGGCCACCTACACTGGGAGTTGAGCTCAAGAACCCATTTTTGCTTTACCAAAAGCACTCACCGAGTTTGGGTATCAGGGAAGGAAACAGACACAAAGGCCTGCCCTTCCAGAGTCAAAATGCATCAGCACCTTTTCGCTTTCTAGGAGTTTGACGCTCCTATGGAGGTATGCCCCGGGCCAGATGTTAAGTGTCTCTGCTTGTAGCTTCAGTCCTGTCCTCTTACTGGAAAGAAATGTATGACCTCTAATAGCTAAAGAAGTTTGACACGGCCCTTCTACCCCTTTCTGTTAAACTTGAGTCTGCATAAATCTGAGCTTCAGAAGAAGTTTTGGAATTTCAGGGAACTAATTAGGGCAACAGAGAATGAAAAAAAGTGTGCAAAATTTTGACAGCAGGGTACTGAGTCATGTGGCCAGAATGAGGTTTGTGGAGCTGAAAGCTGCACGTTTAGGCCTGGTTTGAGACCAGAGCAGAGGATTTTGGGAGAGGCCATTTAAGTTTTGGATAACTGAGAGTGTTTTGAGGTTTTTGAGGAGGAAAAATAAGATTCTACCTGGATTAAGAAGTTACTTTGGCAGTAGTGAGAAGGAATCACCAGATGGGAAGAAGATGAATCAGAGGGTGTTTACACAGGTCCATAATGAAATTATGGACCCATAGCTAGTAAAAACAGAATGTCGTGGCTGCAGAAGGAGAGAATTCATGAAAGTGATGAACATCTGGGAAATGTTTGATAACATTCATTATCTTAAATTCAGGGCAGGGGCTTCCCTTGGTGGTCCAGTAGTGATGACTCTGTGCTCTCAATGCAGGGGATACAGGTTTGATCATTGGTTGGGGAACTAAGATCCTGCATGCTGCTTGGCACAGCCAAAAAAAAAAAAAAATTCAGGGCAATAAGCAGGCTTTTGACAGATATGAAGAACATAATGAAAGCAATTTTGGATATTTTGTACCAGTTATCTAGGACAGCACAACTCATATCATTTATGCCAAGTAATTATGTTCAATTCAGGTCAACCTGTATTTCCAGAGGTCCTACCACTTGTTACGTGTTAGAGATCATACAAAGATGAATAAGACAAATCTTGCCTTTAATAGCTTTCATGCTGATGAAGTGAATAAATACAAGCAATGATAAAAGGTGAAATACAGTATTTTATGAGAGGTACAGGAGCCATCCAGACCTGAAGAAGGAAAAGACTCTATAGTCCTTTGGGGGTGAGCCCTAATGGTTAGAATAGGATAGGCTAAGAAAATATTTTTTTTAATTAAAAAATGTTTGTTTCTTAAATACCAAAAATATCTATTGAAATCATCAAATTCAGAGACATCTAGTAAGTGTTAACTCAATGTGCACCCAAGTATGATGAATATACTACCAAAATCTTAGTGAATTTATTCCTAGGGAATGACATGAGATGTGTAGGTGAAAATACTTGCCTAAAAACAGTGAAGAAAAACATTGACAAAGATTATTTGGGATACTTGGACATACTGTAGACTATGTTTGAAATTCCTAGGTGGCTCAATGGTAAAGAACCCGCCTGACAATGCAGGAGATGTGGGAGACTCAGATTTGATCCCTTGGTCAGGAAGATCCCCTGGGAGGAAGACTTGGCAACCCACCCTGGTATTCTTGTCTGGAAAATCCCATGGACAGAGAAGCCTGGCAGGCTGCAGTCCATGGGTTTGCAATAATCAGACATGACTGAGTGAATGAGCCACAGACTTTACTTATAGAATGGAGATGTGCACACTTTGGTGATCTCTCATTTCTGCTTCTGAATGATCTGAAATACCAAGTCAGTAGGCTTTCTCTGGCGCAGTCAGTTTCCAGGCAGCTTGCCAGTTGAAGTCAGTTTCTCTCTCTCTCTTTTTTTTTCCCCTTGACTTCACTGCTGGGCATGTGGGGTCTTAGTTCCCTGATCAGGGATCACACCCAAAACATGGAGTCTTAACTACTGAACCTCCAGGAAGTCCCCAGGACAGCTTCTTTAAATGCTTCAGTGACTAATGGGAGCACTTGCACAAACGTCTTTTGCAACTCCTAGATTTTTTAGTACTACTCTTTTTAGTTTATTGCTAAAAACGAATATGCATTTTCTTCCAAACCGTCAGCGGCAAGTTCTCCGATAAGTGGAACGTGAGAGCCAGGCTGTGCAGCAAACTGATCAGTGCCCATCTCCTCCCACACGCCAATCTTCCTTTTTCTTTCCCCCTGGAAAGAAGTTCATGCCTGGTGGAGTCTGGTACAATTACAAGTAGTGCATATTTGTAATTGTAAATGAAAACTTTTTCATTTTTCCTTAGAATATCCGATCGTTGCCCCAGAGGAAGCAAATACTCCCCCAGCATCAAGTACTACAACAGCTCCCGCTCTTTCTGACCACAAACGTTTATGTTTTCAACCACACGCCTTCTTCTCTCCTCATCCTTTTTTGCAGTTTCCCTTTTCTTTGCATAGTAACTAGCTGCTTCCTGTCTCCCAGCTGGGCAGTATTTTTTTTTTTTTTTCATATCTCTAGTATCATAAGAGTTAGGACTGTGGCCCATGATTCTGTTGGCTCTTTTTCTTTGTTGTCGATGATAACCTTTGTCTTGTTTTCATCGTCTGTGCTTTATTTACTAATTCTGAGGTTGGCTTCTAACAGCACATCATCATTAATTGCAGAGTGAGACAGCTCAGGAAGTGTGACTCTGTGTCCCTTCAAGAGAGGTGATGGATCATCGTTTTCAACTTGAGCATTCTCTGACTCAACAGGAACACCTGTATTCTCCTGCTTTTTCTCAGGATTAGGAGGGTGACTGGAACCGCCAGCCACAGCAGACTTCCCAGCATCTCTCAGCCAAAGCCGCTGCCCTGTCCCAGAGTGGGTGCTCAAGATGACCTAGGATCGGGATAGGATCTACTCAGCACGGAGTGTTGATGTTGTCTGCTTTTATCTTTAAATTTTTTTATTACAGTCACATTGGCTTATAACATTGGTTTATAACTCAAGTTTCATGTGTACAACATTATATTCCACTTCTGTAACATGCCCTATAGCATGTTTTCCACCCCAAATTTATTGATAGTTTCCATCCATCACCCACTGTTGGTAGCCCTCTCACTTGGCCCTCCCTCCCCTCCTCCCCTCTGTGCCCCTTCCTATGTTGTAACCACTACCCTATTCTATGTTTGTTGTATTCTATTTTGTTCCTATTAAAGTTCTAATTAACATTACTATGTAAATATTCACATGACTTTAGGAAGATGGCTTCTTGTCAAGAGACAAAGACCAAGAAACAATACAAAACTATAACTATTAATTTTGCTCATAAAAATCAATGACTACAGTAACTACTACCATAAGTTTAGAACCCAGAAATGTCCACATCAGGACAATTTAGTGTGCACACACTGTAATCACATTACATATAATATCACTAGAGCTTTCCCAGAGCCACTCAAAAAGCTAAGGAAACTTGACATTTATATGATGTAGTTATTACTAGAATAAAGGGTTTAGATTATTCCATAGTCCCTTAGTATCTCTTGTTGAAATGTATTCTCTAGCATTACAAATAAGAAATGAGTCAAGAAACTTGCTAATTTATATAATAGTGATTTTTCATAGTCTCCTGTTTTGCGCCATATCTGTAAGGTTAATCTCAGACAATAGAAGCATTTAATAGGAATGCTTCTTCCCCATGCCTCTTCATTTCTCTGTAATGCTCACATTTTCCATTGAAGTGGGAGGTGATGGATGCTAGAATCATTATCAAGTTAAATTAAACCAGTTGTTACTTAAGAGACTCCAGTCAAAGCGGATGATTCTCTATTTTCAGATAACTACCTCTAATTCCTACATGGTCAAGAGCAAATATAGCCATGAAAGTGAAAGTGTTAGTCACTCAGTTGTGTCTGACTCTTTGTGATCCCATGGACTGCAGCCCACCAGGCTCCTCTGCCCATGGAATCCTCTGTCCAGGCAAGAATACTGGAGTGGGTAGCCATTCCCTTCTCCAGGGGATCTTCCCGACCCAGGGATTGAAACCCCGTCTCCTGCGTTGCAGGAAGATTCTTTACCGTCTGAGTCACAGTCATGGAATGTCTTAAATAATGGACAGAAATAGCTTTCTTTTCAGAACTGACAAACAGGAATAACTCACATTAGTAACTCAAGGACTTGTGATATCTAAAAACATAATGCTAAGTCCTAGCCATGATCTGACACAATAGAAGTTAAGGGTAAAGTCCCATCAAAGACACAATTTTCATTGAGATTAGGATGTGGGAATTTGGATAGTATTGAAAATATACTCCTTACTCACCCCCTCCATACCAGCAACAAAACAACAACGCTATAGATGGTTGGTCCAGGTACTAAATGCTGATAACTATTGAAATAGTCAGACAAGGATATAATCTTGGACCTTACAGAGATCTTTAAAAAGAACCAAGCTACACTAATCTAAAAACAGCAATAAATATAAATAGAGAGGATAAAACTTATTTGGTACAAACAGTTTAGCATTTACTATGCCTCTGATTTCATTTGCACAGAGAATATCCCTGCATTTTTTTGTAGAGTATTGAATTCATATTCTAGGCATAGAGAATGAACTTTTCTTCTGTGAACTTGAGTTTTCCCCCCTATATTCCCAGGGTTAGAGTCAGTTTCAGCCCAACTCAGATGAAATCTCACTTCTGTAGATGCCTACATCATTCTGCACAGGCTGGACCTGGTATGCAGCCCCGGTGATGGCCATCCTTCATCTGGGACAAGCTCAAAGACCTGGGCTCTTTCCTAAACTGTGTGGAGGGCTGTAAGGATGTGCTGGTTGTTGCTGCTGTTCAGTCGCTCAGTCCTGTCCAACTGTCTGCGACCCCATGGACTACAGAACACCAGGCTTCCCTGTTCTTCACCATCTCCCAAAGCTTGCTCAAACTCATGTCCATTGAGTCAGTGACGCCATCCAACCACCACACCTTCTGTCATCCCCTTCTCCTCCTGCCTTCAACTTTTCCCAGCATCAGGGTCTTTTCCAATGAGTTGTCTCTTTGCATCAGGTGGCCAAAGTATTAGAGCTTCAGCTCCAGCATCAGTCTTTTCAGTGAATATCAGGGCTGATTTCCTTTAGGATGGACTGGTTGGATCTCCTTGCAGTCCAAGGGACTCTCAGGAAACTTCTCCAACCCCACAATTCAAAAGCACGTGCTGGGGTCAGGCTCAAATCCCTGAGAACCCACAAGATCAGCCCTGCACCAGTTCTGGGTCTTGGGTCTCACACTGGCTTCTGAGTGTCAGACAATGTCCAATAGTGGAATTTGTCTTAACTGGTGTCTCTCCATCTACTCCCATACGATTTGTTCTCGGGGCTAGTGCTCATTCTGTGTTTGGGTCAGTACTTGCATGGCTTCTGCATGGTTGAAAACCTCACAAATAGGACAATGTTGGACACATGAAGACAGTCATTCTCCAAGAACATTCTTAAACTTAAAACAGTACAATGTTTGGAAAAGTGAGTTTCTTTTCTCTTTTTATTTTGGCCATGCCACTCAGAAAGCTGGATGTTAATTCACCAACCAGGGATCGAATCTGTGACCCCTGCAGTGGAGCCATGTAGGCGGATCCACTGGACCACCAGAGAAGTCTGGAAAAGTGGGTTTCTATAGTTGAAGTATCAAGGAGTCATAACAAGTGAAACTTCTCACAGTTTTACGCAAAAGATCAAACATGTGGCACTGGTAGAAATAGCCCCAAAGCTTAAGCTTCTCTCCAGAAGCCAGAACAGATAGAAAGCATCACTATGGTCACAGTGAAAAAGAATCTCATGCTTGTGATTAACATTACTTGTGCCTCACCTATATCTCTCACCTCACTTGAGCCTCTTGCCTCAGATTAGAGAGCTCTGTCACACTAGGTACTCATTTGATCCCATAACAATTAAGGAACATTACACTGGGCTTACTGTCAACTTATCCTGTTACAGTAAAGGAAATACTATCTGCAGAAGGTTCTCATTTCAGCCACAAAGGAAGCCCCACCTATATTGAATCTTACTGTGCACGCTCTCCTTCCACCCAGGCTTTTCCTCATATGCCTTTTTATACATAGCATATTCCACCAAATTCTAAATTCTTGGGTTCATCAGTATCTGCTACCCTCCTGCTCTCCCTGTAAAACAGACATCCTGGTGTCATGGACATTAGTGAAATCTCCATCGCAGAAATTTACTCATCTTCCCCCAGGGCTCCCAATTGTTTCACCTAGTGCCATCTAATAGAACATAAGGAGAAAGCCACTTATATAATTTTAAATTTTCTAGAAGTCATATTCTGTGCGTGTGTGTGTTTTTAAATTTAATTTTAATTGGCGGATAATTGTTTTAGAAGCCATATTTTTAAAAAGCAAAATCAATTTTTCAAAATGCACTGTGGTAAAGTATACATAAAATTCAAACTTTAACCACTTTTAAATGTACAGTTCAGTGGCATTAAAGTACACAGTATTGTGCAACCATCATCACTGTCCATTTCCAGAACGTTTTCATCATCCCAAACAGAAATTCTGTACTCATTAAATACTAACTGCCCATCTCCCTCTTTCCTAGACCCCTATAATCTTCATTCTACTTTCTGTCTCTATAAATTTGACTACTCATGTGAATGAAATCATATAATATTTTTCCCTTTGGCTTGTTTCACTTAGCATAATGTTTTCAAGGTTCATCTCTGTAGTACCATGTGTCAGAACATTATGCCTCTTTGAGGCTGAATAATATTTCACTACATACATCACATTTTGGTTATTGAGTCATCTGTTGACGGAAATTTGGGTGTGACCATCTTTTGGTTATTACAAATAACACTGCTATGAACATTGGTACACAAGTATCTGTCTGGATCCCATTTTCAATTCTTTAGGCATATTCCAGAATTAGTGAAACCAATTCTAAAAATATATTTTGCTTAACCTAATATATCCAAAATATTACGATTTCAACATGTAATCAATAGGAAAAAAGGAGATACTTTACAGTATATTTGTGTGTGTGAGTTTACAAAATTCAAGGTATTTACAGTACTTCTCAATTCAGATGATAAAATTTTCAGCAAAAACTGATCTCTGTTTACATTTCATAAAATTTACAGCTGAAAAAGTAAGATTCACATACCCACATTGTTCTAAATATACTTTGTATGTGTGTTAAGTCGCTTCAGTTGTATCCGACTCTTTTCGACCTTATGGGCTGTAGCCCACCAGGCTACAGGGATTCTCCAGTGGTTAGCTATGCCCTCCTCCCAGGGATCTTCTGGACCCAGAGATCAAACATGCATCACTTTACATCTCCTGCACTGGCAGGCAGGTTCTTTACCACTAGCGGCACCTGGGAAGCCCAAAATATACTTTAAAACATGTAAATTAATTAAAATGAAATAGAATTTAAAATTCAGTTCCTCGGTCACATTTCAAGTACTCAATACCCACATGTGGCCAATGGCTCCTATACTAAACAGTCGCAGGTCTAATCAACTGAGTAGAAACGCCTCTCTTTGACCCACTCAGTCTGCTCCATCCAACCTTACTCAGCCTCCTTCCCACTATTTCCCAACAACTGACCCTGATCATTAACTCAAGAAATATTTAATGAGCACTGACAATGGGCCAATTATTGTGCTAACCACTGGATATAATGAGAAACAAACCCATATCTGCACAGAGCCCAAAAACAGGTGGGGCCAGCAGACACCAAAAACAAGCTATAGTTATAAACTTTATGGGGGGGGCGGGAAAAGGTGTGATTACAGGACAAGCAGATGTCAAGAGAGTCACATGAAAAACAATATCTTAAAAGTTTTGATAAGTACCTGGAGAAAAAAAAAAATCTGAAAGGAGTTATAATAGTGGGCTTTATGTAGAAGAGAAGCTTCTCCGAGGAAGAAACTGAATCTGAGAAGGAAGGACAGATGAGTTGGGAATAGAGAAGAGAAGAAGGCAAGGTAGTAAGGTGACAGGCAGGGGGTCAGTATGCGTGAAAGGCCTGGGGTGGAGAGAAAGCTCCAGCTCCGTGAAACAGAGATAAGGACGGTGCAAGTACAGACTCTGTAGCCCTGATGGGGAGGTAAGTTCAACCCAGTGAAGACAGAGGGGCAGATGGGCAGGTAAGCAGGACCCAGCTTGTACAGGTATTTATATCAAAGTAAAGATTTGAGATTTTGTACTAAATGCAATAGGAAAGCTGTTAAAAAAAAAAAAAAAAAGAGACGTGTTTAAGAATTAGGCTGCATATAAGTTAAATTGTTGGACTGGCATTTCTTTCTATTTTTTTAAGATTTTTTTGGATGCAGACCATTATTAAAGTCTTTATTGAATTTGTTACAATACTGCTTCTGTTCTATGTTTTGATCTTTGGGGCATGAGACATGTATAATCTTAGTTCTTAGCTCCCTGATCCCCCTGCATTGGAAGGTGAACCACTGGACCACCAGGCAAGTCCCTGGCATTTCTTTAAAGCCCGCCCTGACTGTTTGGTGAAGAAAATTCCTGACACTTCTGCTTGGAGCCTAAAGAACCCTTCTCTCCTTCTTCAACCTTTTGCCCTACAATGCTTGGTCAAAGCTGAACTGTAATTCTTGCCTCATATTTATCTATTGTCATTGTGTGTACTGCCTATGTTTACTGTTATTCATTCATACACTCAGCTCATTAACGCACCTCACTCTAATTGCAATCTTTCCCAGTTGACAAGAAAAACTTCTCACCCATTTTTTGTGTATGCATAGCCTGGAATGTGGAGCAGTCAGCCCCCACCCTGACAATTGCTAAATCAGCTTGAGGTCAAAATCGAATCATAGTTTGCTATTTTCTCCAAAAATCATTCTGTGACCTAATTAACTCTTTGATCCAACTTTTCTGTACTATGTTTGCCACAAAGACTGAAGGTCCTGAGCAAGATCTGGGCAGTCCTCCCGCATTCGGGATGGCAATACTTAATTATAAAAAGCGCTTTTGTTTCAAGTCAGGCTAGGATAGTAAAAGGCATCAGCTCACATGTGACCTAGTATTTCAGAGCTTCAAGGAACTCTCTCCTTCTATGTTTCAAAGTTCTGGAACAGAAACTCTGTACTTCACAGAGTTTGCAAGCAATGAAAATCCAACTCTAAGAAGTGCCAGCACTGGACTAGATGTGCCAACCTTAGCTAAGGGCACCAGAAGTGTTAGATTCCTTTCTACTTTCCATTTATTGTGGATTCCATCATCTGGGGGTGAAGAAGTGTAGAAAGAGCCCAGACTTTGTGACATACAAACTGACTTTAGCCAGATTAATATCTGAGCCTGTTTTGATGTCTAAAGCAGGTGATAATATCTATCACTACAGACTGGTTAGGGGGATTAGGTGAGAAGTGAAAGTATCTAGTAGCATTTGTTGACAAACTGCTTTCTGTGCCTTAAGGTTTTGGGTGAGAGGGAGGAGAGAGGGGGAGGAAGGAGGGAGTGACCTTTGCCATCAACAGAAAAGCCACTAGTTTGCCTCTTAATCCTTCACCTAATGGTGAATAAGACATTACGGTAGATAGTTCAGAAGAAAACCAAAAGCCCATTTATGAAACATACTAGGAGAGATATTGTCAACATCATCAATTTTTGAAGATACAAAAATAAACGTAACTTTACCTGAACAGAAGCAGCCTTTTGTTTTACCCCACTTTCAGCAGCCTGGACAAGCATTAGCAAAGTCTACGATGCAGGCTAATTCCTGGGTTATAAAAGATGACTGTGAAAGATGCCTAAGGACTTCAAGCTTCTCCTCTAGCCCTTCTCTAGCATCACACTTGGGTTGAGCTGCCCAAAGACATGTTTTCTTGTTCATTCATCTTCCCGTTTTCTCCCACCCCACGCAATTCCACCCAATGGCCCATCTCAGGACTGGGAGCATCCTCTGTGCCAGTCTGGATGCTCCTCAGGGCTCTCTGGGTCCAAGGGGCATGGGACCACTGCAGTCAGGACTGAAGTAGGAAACAAATGGGACCCTGGGTCGGACAGCTGGTGTTTTGTCAAGTGGAGTAAAACAAACTTTCTTCTTACCCAGATACTCCAAGAACAAAGAGAGTGGCAGAAACCGAGCTCTGCTGAAGTAAAGAGATAAGATTACCACTCCTGAGGTCAAGGAAAACTTCCTTAGGCGCACATCTGTGGTAAAGTTCCATGGGGATCAAAATGGGAGAGGACACCACCCCATAATAACGGTGGACATACCTCCACAGGCTTCTGTAGTGGGATCCATCTTAGCAAAAAGATGCACACACATGTTGGCAAGTGTCCTAGGACTGGTCACGTGTGAAAAACAAATAAGATAATTGGTCAAAGGTAAACAAAGACCCAGAAGGATTATTCTATACGAGGGATTTAAAATACCTCTTTATTTTGCTACTGCTGCTAAGTCACTTCAGGCGTGTCTGACTGTGCAACCCCATAAACGGCAGCCCACCAGGCTCCCCCGTCCCTGGGATTCTCTAGGCAAGAACACTGGAGTGGGTTGCCATTTCCTTCTCCAATGCATGAAAGTGAAAAGTGAATGTGAAGTCGCTTAGTCGACTGTTAGCAACCCCATGGACCTCAGCCTACCAGTCTCCTCCATCCATGGGATTTTCCAGGCAAGAGTACTGGAGTGCGGTGCCATTGCCTCACCTCTTTATGGGACTACCCTAAAGATCCACTAGTTAAGACTCTGAGCTCCCACTGCCCGGGGCACCGTTCCATCCCTGGACAGGGACTAAGATCTTACAAACCATGTGTCTCAGCCAAAAAAAAAAAAACAACTTTTTTTTTTTTTTCAAATGTCTAACTGGGAAAATGAAATCCTTTAAAATAAACATGAAAATCATCTCTTTACTATGTTCCTCCTCACCAGAGAGGATGCCCACACCCTTTTTCTCGGAGTATGTATTTCTGTCTTGCTTCTGACTTAAATAAATAAACTGCTTGTCTGTGTGCTTTCCCATATGTTGCGCTGTGTCCCTAACAATAAACTTTGTACGTGTGTCTGCAGTGTTTGCCTCTTTGAAACATTTTTTGCTTTAGGGGGGGTGGGGAGGGTGCGGGAGGACGAGGAGGCGAGGAGAGAGCCAGAGACACTTTGTTTCTAGCCTCCAGCCCTGGAGATCCGGAGGCTAGGATTCCTGACTTTCATCCAGGATGTCCATGTTCAACTCCTAAGAAGGGATCTTAGGGTTTCTCTTGAGGGGCTGGCTGCTGCGAGATGAGGACCACTTTCCATTCTTCCTCCGAGGCCCTGACTACCCTCAGAACCCAAGACCCCGCCTTCCAGGCAGCGCCGCTCTCCGCCGCGTCACCCCGAGCCTCCTCACCCCCACCCAAGTCCCCGCAGGGTCACCGAGGGGCGGAGGCTGGCCACTGCCCGGGAATGACCCCGGCCTGCTCGAGCCCCGGCGGGGAGAGGACGAGCGCGCGCCGGGCGCGGCCCCGCCCACCGCCAGATGCGGCGCCATGGGCGCGCGGTGATTGGCGGGCACGGCCGCTGGATGAATGGGGTGACCGCGGCGGCCGAGCTGGGCGGGGGCTGCGGAGGGCGCCGGGCGGGGGCGGCACCGCCCTGCGCGGCTGCGGGCAGTTAACGGTCCCCACGCCCTGCGAGTGGAGGAGGGGTCCGGGACGGGCTCTGGTCCCCGGGCCGGGTGAGGGTGCGGGGGCCCGGAAGTGATGGAGGATCGGGAGGGGTGCGGTCCAGACTCGGGGGCGGGATGTTGGGGTGGCGGAGGAAAAGCCGCGCCCGCCCCTCTGACTGGCGACACAGCGCCTGTCCACCCCCCGAGGATCCCTCCTGGAGGCTCGGAGCACGTTGTGTAAAGATGGCTCGGAGCCCTACGGAGGAAGGGCTATGTTAGGAATCCATGTCCGGACACGCAGCGTTTTTCCATCCCTCCACCAGTACCCTGTTTTGACTTCACATTTTACACTGGGTCATCCAGCAAGTGTCTATGGAGCACATACTTTATGCCTGGCACACCCCAGTGAACAAGGAGGACTTGTTTCTGCCATGCCGAAGTTTAAAGGCTAGTTGGGAAGGGAGGGATAAAATTAGCAAGCAGAACGATCGCAGGTTGTGTAAAGTGCTGTGAACTCAGCGTAAACTAGTGGCCGAGGCAAGAGCGACTCCTGAGACGGGACTGATTTTAGCCGGGGTAATAGGAGAGACCTATCTGAAAAAGGGTTTTTTAAGTTGAGACGGGAAAGGGGGAGATGGGCAGTCTTTTAACTACAGCCTTTGCAAAGGCTCTGCTGCCTCAAGACCCTTTTCTCATTCTCTCCAATATCTGAATTTCTGTGGCACCTTTTAAAGCCCTTCTTAAGGTACATCATCTTTTATTTTTAACCAAGTATTGCAGTTTTATTATCTCAATTTTTGGCACACACCATGTTCTCTAAAAACAGTAAGTATCAACGTGGTATCCACTGACTTTCAGATACCCTGCAAAATGCCCCAGTTAATTTAAAAAGTGAACAGGCTATTCATGAATGTACCTTGAATATTCATTTTTTTCTTTGTTACTTGTGCTATAGCACCCCCTAATCCCTAATCTATGGGAATTTTTCCTGATTTATTTAACTACAACCCAACTTTCCAGGCTTTCATGCTTTCAGAGCTTAGTTACTTCTTAATTGGCTGATCCAGTAAACTGAATGGGTACACTCATTAGTGAATGAAAGTACAATACATTATTCTTACCATATAATGTTTGTGTTTGTTTTTGTGCTTGTGTGTTAATAGTAACCTGTAATGCCTCAATTCAAAGTTTTTGTTGTTCAGTGGCTACCTCGTGTCCAACTCTGCAAACCCATGAACTGCACCATACCAGGCTTCCCTGTCCATCACTGTCTCCCAGAATTTGCTCAAACTCATGGCCACTGACCCAGTGATGCCATCCAACCATCTCCTCCTCTGTCTCCCCCTTCTTCTCCTCTTGCCCTCAGTCTTTCCCAGCATCAAGGTCTTTTCCAATGAATTGACTTTTCGCATCCGGTGGCCAAAGTATTGGAGTTTCAGCTTCAGCATCAGTCCTTCCAGTGGGTATTCAGGATTGATTCCTTTGGGATTGACTGGTTTGATCTCCTTGCTGTCCAGGGGACTCTCAAGAGTCTTCTCCAGCACCACAATTCAAATGCACCAATTCTTCTGCACTCAGCTTTCTTTACAGTCCAGCTCTCACATCTGTACATGACTACTGGAAAAATCATAGCTTTGACTATATGGACCTTTGTCGGCAAGATGATGTCTCTGCTTTTTAATATGCTGCCTAGGTTTCTCATAGCTTTTCTTCCAAGGAGCGAGTGTCTTTTAATTTCCTGGTTGCAATCACCATCTGCAGTTATTTTGGAGCCCAAGAAAATAAAATCTGTCACTATTTCCACATTTTCCCTAACTATTTGCCTTGAAGTGATGGGACTGGATGCCATGATCTTAGTTTTCTGAATGTTGAGTTTTAAGCCAGTTTTTTCACTCTCCTGTTTCACTTTTATCAAGAGATACTTTTGTTCCTCTTTGCTTTCTGTCATTAGAGTGGTATCATCTGCATATCTGAGGTTGTTGATATTTCTCCCAGCAATCTTGATTGCATCTTCTGAGTCATCCATCCCAGCATTTCACATGATGTACTCTGCATATAAGTTCAATAAGAAAGGTGACAATATACAGCCTTGACATATTCCTTTCCCAATTTTGAACCAGTCCCTTGTTCCATGTCTGGTTCGAACTGTTGCTTCTTAACCTGCATACAAGTTTCTCTGAAGTTTCAGAGAAACTTGTATGGTGGTCTGGTATTCCCATCCCACAAGAATTTTCCACAGTTTGTTGTGATCCACACAGTCAAAGGCTTTAGTGTAGCCAATGAGGCAGAAGTAGTTGGGGTTTTTTTGCAATTCCCTTTTCCTATGATCCAACAGATGTTGGCAATTTGATATCTGGTTCCTCTGCCTTTTCTAAATCCAACTAGTACATCTAGAAGTTCTCAGTTCAGGTATTGTTGAACCCTAACTTGATGGATTTTGAACATTATCTTGCTAGCATGGGAAATGAGTGCAATTGCACTGTAGTTTGAACATTCCTTGGCATTGCCTTTCTTTGGTATTGGAATAAAAACTAATTCAAAGTAATAAATAAAAATTGGAGGCACTTAACTAACCCCCTGACTTGAAAAAAATGTTTATTGATGTCAGAACGAAAATGAGGGTCTCTTTCCAGTAACCCCTCATTCAATGCAGTAGCAGCTTAATTCGTTTCCAGGATGGCCTCTCTTGATCGCTATCTCCTCCTTTTCAAATGTGGCAGCCTCTCCCCATATGTGTAAAATTGTTTTGTGTGATAACAGAAAACTATAATGGGAAAGGCAAGCTCTTGCAACTGGAATATTGACCTAGTTACCAAAATACTAGGCATACCTAAATTGTTCTGACAAGTAAGGTAAATAGATTTTATTTCAATTCTTCTGTCTCTGATTTCTGTTTTTAGAAGTAAACTACTGATGTTATCTTCATGTGCACGTGCTCAGTTGCTTCCGTCGTGTCTGACTCCTTTGCAACCCCATGGACTGTAGCCCGCCAGGCTCCTCTGTCCATGGGGATTCTCCAGACATGAGTACTGGAGTGGGTTGCCATGTCTTCCTCCAGGGGATCTTCCCTACCTGTGTCTCATGTGCATTGGCAGGCAGATTCTTTACCACTAGTACCACCATAGGATGCATATCTATTGGTTTGTAACAATTATCTCAAAACAGTGGCTTGAAACAACAGTTTTTTGGGGGTTTTTTTCTTTTTTCTTTTCTGTCAAGCCACTTGGCTTGAGGGATCTTAGTTCCCCAACCAGGGATTGAACCCAGACCAGAGCAGTGAAGCAAAGAGGAAAAGGGGGTGACAGAGGATGAAATTGTTGGATAGCATCATCGACTCAATGGATATGAGTTTGAGCAAACTCTGGACGATAGAGAAGGACAGGGAAGCCTGGTGTACTGCAGTTCATGGGGTCACAAAGAGTTGGACATGACCTAGCAACTGAACAAAAACAACAATATGGCAGTGAAAGCGCCAAGTCCCAACCACTGGACTGCCAGGGAATTCTCACATTTTTAACTCAAAGCTTCTATAGATGAGAAATCAGTGTGTTGCTTACTTAGGTGGGTTCTCTGCTCTAGGGCTTTTCACAGACTATACCCAAGATGCCCACAAGTCAGAATAAAAGATGCCCTCAGAGCCTGTAATCATCTCAAGGTTTCAGTGGGTAAGGATCCACTTCCAAGCTCACCCAAGTGGTTGGTGTCAGGATTCTGTTCCTTGTAGACTGTCACATTGAGGATTTGAGTTCCTAGTTGTCTATTGGCTAGAGGACACCCTTAGTTTCTTGTTATGTGAGCATTTCCAACATGGTACTTGTTTCAAAAAAGCCTGCAAGTCAAGAAGCTATATTTATTTATTTGGTGGTGCTGGATCAAAGTTGCAGCTCACAGGAGCTTTGATCTTCCTTGCAGCATATGGAATCATTTGGTTTTGGCATGCAAGCTCTTAGTTGTGGAATGTGGGATTTAGTTCTCTGACCAGGGATCAAACCTGGGCCCCCTGCACTGGGAGCTTGGAGTCTTAGCCACCAGACAATGTGGAAATCCCAGAAGTCACTTTTTTCCTATCTAATCTTGGAAATATCATTCCTTCATTTTTGCCATGTTCTTTCTCTTAGGAGCAAGTTACTAGGTCTAGTCATAGACATGAATATCAGGTTCCAGAGATTACTGGAGACCTTTCAGAAGCTGCGTACTACATTATGAAAGAACATTTAACTGCTGAAATAAACTTGGGCCTTCCCAAAGTCTCCCATGCGTATCCTGAAACAGCCTACCATGTTTTATTTGATGTCTTTATCAATAAGAAAGTAAACAGTCTTTGGAAACCTTGTTCAGTAAACATTCATTGAATATCTACTATGTTTCTGGCATAGCATAATGCTAGAGGAACAAAAATAAAGGACACATCTTCTGGCTTTAAGGAAGAGAAGTATAAGCAAATGATTACAATACTAACATTATAAGTGATAAAACAAAGGCCTGTACAGAATGCTCTGATTACAGGGAGAATAGGAAAAACACATTTTGTCCTAGGTCACATCAGAAAGTAAAAAGGGTGCAGGAAGTTGCAGAGAAAAATGAAAAGATTAGATACAAATTAAGACTATGTAGAAATTAATCTTACTGATCAGAAAAATACACAAATAACAAGATATTATTGTACTTCTAATTTTCTAGACTTTAAATAACTTTATGTGTACAGGGTGCCAATCTGACAATAGGATGTATTCATTCTATTGAAATACATCTGATGCAAGTCAATGCATCATTTAAACATTCAGATCAGAAGACAATACTGCAAAACCATTAAACCCGAAAGGGAGTTGACTGAGTAAACTGGACATTAGGGAATATATGAAAAAAAATTTTTTTAATGTGCTTCACCATCAGACGCCAAGCAATAGTTTGCAGACATAACTGCACAGCAACATACACTTGTAGATTTAATTTGAGACTTAAGATGCCACATTCATTCTCAAGGAAATTTGAGTTTGTGAAATGAAATGGCATTGCCAGTTTTTGACATGTAAGAACACGTCTAGCTCTGTGGGTACACAAAAGGAATAAATTTTATGATATGTTATGCATAAAACTAATACATTGCATAACCTAGAATAATTAAACCAATTATGGCTAATGTTTGGGAAACTTGTTTTATAAATGTCAGAATTAGAGCAAAGTATATTCTGTACTATATCACCAACATCCAAGCCATCTAGAACACTTCTAGAACCCACTGCTCAAGTAGGACATAGTCCACACAAACATGCTCTTAACAACAGAACCACATCACTGCTCTTTGCCAGTTGCACATAGTTTTTAGCTAGAAGTGTGGTTATCGTCTGCTTTTGTCTCCTTTCTAGAATTCTTTAGCTCTTTCATATGTTGTAGAATGAAATATATCAATTAAGACATTTCTCTTTCAATAACCAGAAAAATAAAAGACACATTGAGAAGCTTTCCTGGTATAAGATCATGTCTTTAGCATAGCTGAGCTTGTAAAGAGGTTGAGGACTGAGACCTGAATTCAATCTTACTTCTGCACTAACTGCCTTTGTAACCTTGGGTGTGTCACTTAAGTCTTTCCTGGCCCACTTTTCTCATCACATTATGGTGCTGAAAGGATAAAAGGAGAGTGTAAATGGAAAAGGTTTTAGAAATGTATGAGTAGTAAAAAGAGAAAGAACTGGTACCCAATTTGACTCATCATCTAAATGATTACCATAACAGTCTCTATTTCAAGAGAAAGTACTTGATATTCAAGATAACTGATACATTTATAGAAGAATCAGTCAACCAGTCAGTTCAGTCGCTCAGTCGTGTCTGACTCTGTGACCCCACGGACTGCAGCACGCCAGACTTCCCTGTCCATCACCAACTCCCCGAGCTTACTCAAACTCATTTCCATTGAGTCAGTGATGCCATCCAACCATCTCATCCTCTGCTGTCCCCTTCTTCTCCTGGCTTCAATCTTTCCTAGCATCAGGCTCTTTTCCAACGAGTCAGTTCTTCGCATCAGGTGGCCAAAGTACTAGAGCTTCAGCTTCAGCATCAGTCCTTCCAATGAATATTCAGGACTGATTCCTTTAGGATAGACTGCTTTGATCTCCTTGCAGTCCAAGGGACTCTCAAGAATCTCCAACACCACAGTTAAGACATCCCAAATTCATACCAATTTAAGACAATGGTATGCCTTTTTCATCACAACCAGAGATACAGTCTTTTATCCTCTTTTAAAACGGTGCTTTTAAAAGGTTAGGTATTCTCTTAGAATGTGTTAACTTCTCAGATTTTTTAAAATTTTATTTATTTACTTATTTCTGGCTGTGCTGGGTTTTCATTGCTGCATGTGGGCTTTTCTCTGGTTGTGGAGAGCCCCGGGGGCTACTCTCTAGTTGTGGGGCTCGGCCTTCTCATCATGGTGGCTTCTCTTATTGTGGAGCAGTGGCTATCAACACGTGGGCTTCAGTAGCTGCGGTTCACGGGCTCTAGAGCACAGGCTCAATAGTTGGGGTGCACGCACAGGCTTAGCTGCTCCGCGTCATGTGGGATCTTCCAGGACCAGGGATTGAACCCATGTCCCCTGCACTGGCAAGCAGATTCTTAACCACTGGACCACCAAGGAAATCCCTAACTTTTCAGATTTTAACATTTCAGAAAGGTGGCAGGAAAAAACAGAACAGAAAAATAATATCCATCGACAGTAATTTTTAAAATTATTGTACTTGGTATTTTTTTTCTTAGACTTCATTTTTGGCCAAGTGGTACCTAGTACAAACATATCTTACGGATCTGCATTTCAATTTTCTATTCATTTGTTCCTCAATTTATCCACTGAATAATTGTAAGTATTACCAGAGGTCCTACCAGGTGCCAAGCAGTGTTCCAAGTGCTGAGGTTTCAAGCAGTGGTGAAGAGAACAGTCTGTGCTCTCAGTAAGTTAATGGCATGAAGATAAAGAAATATTAAAAGTGAACCTATGCTATGTCTGACAATAAGTGCTAGGGAGAGGGAAAAAAAAAGAGGAAAAGCTTCCAGAATGGGGGAGGCAAAGAGGGAGATGTTACAAATTTAGAGTGATCAAGGAGAACTCCCCAAAAAGGGAACGTTTATAGAGATCAGAGTGAAGCCAGGATGCAAGACTCGGAGATTTCTGGGTTATATTATTCTGGGCAGGATTTTGCTGATGCATGGAGATAAGATGTGAAAGAGAGAGAGAGAAGTTAAACATAACTCTAAGGTGTTTGTCTTGAGAACACCCCAGGGGGAGCAAGTCTGGGGAAAAACCAAGAGCTCATTTTTTTATTATTCTCAGTTTGAGATACCTTTTAAACAGACACCCAAGAGAAGGAGTCATTAATAGGCAGTTAAGAATATAAGTCTGGAATTCAGGGGAAAGGTCCAGGCTGGAGAAAATACATTTGAGAGTTAGCAGATTATAGATGGAATCTAAAGCCATTAAAGGGGTAGTGATAACATCACCTGGGAAGTAAAGATAAAGATGAGGACACAGATCCT
Source organism: Muntiacus reevesi (assembly GCF_963930625.1). Taxonomy (NCBI): domain Eukaryota; kingdom Metazoa; phylum Chordata; class Mammalia; order Artiodactyla; family Cervidae; genus Muntiacus; species Muntiacus reevesi. The sequence goes on along the minus strand of NC_089268.1, from coordinate 26,555,564 downwards.
TTCTTTCATTATCCAGTTGCTCCTAGAGAACTAAATATTCTAAAATGAAGTGGAGAAGACAAGACCAGAGAATCCAGAAATAGTTTAAATTGTTTACATTCGGCAGATATTTATGAGCATCTGCTATTTGCCAGAGGTTCTGCTAGCTGTTGGGTAGCAACATGGTAGCCAGGCCTGGGCAGTCCCCTCCAGTAGCTCACATCCATCAAGGCAGGACTAGAGATAAATCTGGGTACATGTTGGCCAGCAATAAAGAGGAGTGGCAGCAAAGTAACAATGGAAGCATAGAGCTAATTCCAAGGTCTGAGAAGGAAAGGAAACTGCCTTTTAATCTCTCTCCAGCAAAGACAAAGCAGGCCAATGGGAACCCCAGCAACAAGATAACAGAAAACACAAATTAGAAAGGAAGAAAAAAGTAGAATCACAGGGAAGAAAAACAAAAGGCAGAGATTGAATAGCATCACCCTTAACTATAAACTAGCTTACCAAAGTGAAAATATTAGTCACTCAGTCATGTCTGACTCTTTGGGACGCCATGGACTGTACCTTCCAGGTTCCTCTGTTTATGAAATTCTCCAGGCAAGAATATTGGAGTGGGTTGCCATGTCCTCCTTCAGGGGATCTTCCCAAACCAGGAATCAAACCTGGGTCTCCTGCATTACAGGCAGATTCTTTACCATCTGAGCTACCAGTTAACTAGCTTATACCTGGCCTATATTTTAATCAGAATTCAAATGTCCAGAGGCAAACAAGGGCTTATATTTTATTACAAAGGACAGGTTTCACTGAGTTGTGCAAATACCTTCTCAGCACATATAGTATTTCATCTTTAAATCAAACAACACTCCTTCAAATGGTATGCTGGTGAAACTTTCAATCATATTTCCTAATTCAACTTCAGATGCTGTAACAATAGAAAAACATCTCCAATATTTCTCAATACTGAAGCAACCTTCTGATACAAATGGAAGTGTATGGTTGGAGGAGGTCTGGGATCACTGAAGGGGAAATGTTGCCAGAATTTAAAAAATAGAGAAAAGCAGGAGGAGCAAGAGGAGAAGGAATAAAATAGTCAACTATTACATGAAGGTAATTCAACAATCATTTTTTGGGGGATTACCATGGATGCTTTATGGAATCAAGCAAGAGTTACAGGGCTTTGTATGGCACCTACTTGGGTTCACTTTTGACAGATTGGTTGTTAGGTTTGGAATGACTTCACCACAGGGTGTAGGACCCAACTTGGCAAGGAAGTTGATTCTGACACTAACATACTTTTCTTGAACTCTGGCATGGAGTTCTAGCCATTCTTTTGATTTTGAAAAAAAAAAAAATAGCCACAGTTAAGTTGGAGAGCCAATTCTTACAACTTTATCCATGAATATGATGGTACAACCAGATGGAGTAACTCATACTGAGGTCATGGCAGCCAGTTTACACTGCAGGGTGTGAGATGAGTTAGGTGGGGGCAGAAGTTCCTCCCTGAATTATATATGTATTGGGAACCCTAAGTCTCTGGATGGGGAGAGAATAAGAGCACGACCTTACTAGCTTGAGTTTGAGAGGAGTCAACAGTCTTGGGACATATATATCTGAGAGAGTTTTCGAGTTCTGGAGCAGGAAATGGAAGTACCAATGTGATGATGGTGAGGCAAGGATAAGAGCTCACATACTTATTAAAACATATTTACTAAGCTCTTATTATTTTTCAGGACTGTAATATCTGAGAATAAATAATGATCAAAATTCAACACACAGTAAACTCCCTTTCAATAGACTTTACAATCTAAAGTAGGGGTCTTCAAAGTGGAGGTACAACCACCCTACAGACTGAACACGATGTGACAGTTAGGAAATTACAATGCAGAGTGAAAAACGCCCTAATGGAAACCAAGATACACAGATAATAACTAAAACATCTGTCAAGAGCATGTGAAAAGACATCCTTTGGGAGATAGGAATAAAATTATAATAAACTTTATATTTACTTTTATCTTAAAATGAGAAAAAAATATTTAATATTTAATGTATGATGACAGTTACATAAGTCCATGTGCATGCATGCTAAGTCTCTTCAGTTGTGTCTGACTCGGTGCAACCCTATGAACTGTAAGCACATCAGGATCCTCCATCCATGGGATTCTCCAGGCAAGAATACTGGAGTGGGTTGCCATGTCCTTCTCCAAGGGATCTTTCCAACCCCACAGATCGAACTCAGGCCTCTTATGTCTCCTGCATTGGCAGATGGATTCTTTACCACTAGCACCACCCGGGAAGCCCATATAAGTCCATAATTAAAAATAAATACAGATTTGGTGGCTCAGATAGTAAAGAATCTGCCTGCAATGCAGGAGACCTGGGCAATGGCCCAGTGCCTGGAATATACCTGGCACATGATAAACATCACATTGTTAAGTATGTAAAATAAATTTACCTGCATTAAATAGGTGGCTGTGTTGGATTCATGGTCATTGGGTAACAGAAATACAATTAGAGTGCACTGGGAGAAAGGTTTAATTTCTGAGACCTGATATGAAGAAAGCATAGGATACTAGGATGATGAAGGCCTTAAATTATCCAAATATCAATGAAAAACAGCAAGGATCTACTCATGCCCCGAACACAAAGCACTTTGTCTTTTGTGCTTGTATTTGTCTAGTTGAAACGATGTCACTTACTCCATCACCTTATTTCCTACAAAAAGTCTTGAGAAATGGAGTTGGCAGTGATCACTAAGGGAAAATCAGAATCCCTAAGAAAAATCACGGTAAATCTACCAACAGGGAGTTAAGCTATAGCATCAGTTTCCAGCGCTTTTTTTGTTGCTGCCCTATTTAGTTAGCTCTGTTACTCTCCGTAGGCATTTAACCCTTTCACCTGAAATCAAGAACTGGCTCCCTTCCAGAACCCGCGAGGAGACAGCACCACAGTGGGCGTCTTCCGTCCAAACTCAGCCACACAACCCTGCCACGCCTGGCAGGCACTGAGAGAGGCAGAGTTCAGGGCATCAGGAACTTCACCGGTGCTATTGCGCAGGCTCTGCGTTCCACGCAGGCTTATTAGGAAGAAAGCGGATAAAATTGCCCAGAGACACGTGAACCAGAGGGGACCAACCCGGACCACGGCTCTCCACTGCATCGGATTCTGGAATTTACAATCACGAAAGTTCTATTGTCTCACAATTGGCTCCCGGGCCGCATGACATCATAGCGCTAGATTCGGCCTCCGGACGGCGATTGGCTGGCCGCGCCATTGTGACGTCACGGTCAGCCCACGTTCTGATTGTAGATACCCAGCGCCTTCCTCTTCCCATCGCCGCTGCGCCTGCTGGCCGATACCTCTCAAGCCTCCTCCCCGCTCGGCTGGTCCCCGGGCTCCGCCGCCACCGCCGCCTAGCCGCTTCTCCGAGCCGCCGCTGCGCTCGGCCTAAGAGGTAAGCGGGCGGCTCCAGAAAACTTCGGCCGGCCGCCGCTCGGCCATGACACCCGCGCCGGCGCGCGGCCGGGACCGAGGGATGCAACCCGGCGGTTGGGTTCTGAACCGGTGCGCACGAGCGACTGCCGGCCCGGCCCGCGCTGCGACCGCGTGGCGAAGGAGCCCGCCGGACCCGGGTCTCAGGGCGCGATGGCAGGCATCTCGGCCGTTTCGGCGCGATGCTGTCTCACCTGTTCAGCGGTGGAAGCCGCCGGCAGGCGATGTGCCCACTGACTGGCGCGGCGGGAACGCACCCGGTTCGTCTACGGGAGGCAGTGCGGGTGGGCTCTGGCTCGGGTTCACCCGCCCGGATTAGAGGAACGCGCGGCCGGAGGTCCAGGGAAGAGCCCCGAGAGGGATCACGCTTCCTCGGAGAACAAAACCCGCGTGAGCCGGGAGAACCACCGCGGGGCCGCGGGGTCGCGGCGCGGGTCGGTCCCCTCGGGCCTTTCGTTTTCTCTCTTGCCCTCCCGCCTCTGCCCGCGCCCCGGAGGCGAGCCCGCTAGTCTGGGAACGCTTCGGTTTTTATTAAAACCAGATAACTGTAGCCAGCGGTCCTCGGAGAGGATGAGGCCGGTGGGGAAGCGCGGGGGGCGGGGACTCGGGAACCACCTGGGCTACTCTTGAGGGAATCGGGGCGCGAGGGCGGTGGGGTCGCGGGCTGGAGCGCCTCGCGGCCGGGTCGTGTCTGCTGCGAGTAACAAGGAAAAGTCCTCTTTTACAGTTTAAACGCAGATAAGACTCGCCCCCCACCCTACCCCAGCGTTCACAAGCCCGCCTCGGGGTGGAGGGAGTCGTGCCTGGAGCAAGACTTGTTCTTCAGAACTGTGTCTTGCAACCAACCGTTCCGTGCCCTTGCACTTTTAGGGTGATGGTTTCCCCTGCTCACGACTGTAGTTGAGCTCAGCTCTTGGCTTCTTGATTGCAAATTTGGATAATGCACTTGGCCCACTTTGGGGTGGGGGTGGGGAGTCCCGAATGGAAGAATCCAGCTGAGCTGCGGAACCTAGGGTTGCGACGGGAGAGTGAGCCTTAATTCTTTAAGAGCGGGACCGGTGGCAGGAAGTGCTTTCTTTATGGGGTGGCACGGAAGAGCTCGTGTTGCTTGTTAGGTTTTGTAACTTAGGTTTTGTTTCCCTAACCACTCAGTAGATAACCTGTTGGTTTGCACTTGTTTTGCTTGTACCTCTCAGCCAACAGCACTTGGGGCAGAATCTAGAGATACGGACACAACCTGTTTGGCGTTCGGTGGCTGTGGATGAACCCTATAACTTTCCATCCGCAGTGAGGGGACAAGCGCATCACTTTTTCAGTCCGCTTGGATGCTGTTCGCGATTCTCCAGGGAAATCTCAGTACTTGAAAGTGAAATGTCACTCGTGTCCCTTTTACATTCTTACCCTAGATTATAACTTTTCATCGGCAGGAAGTTTTTCTGGACAGATTGGTTTTCGCATTTCTTTTTTGCTTCTAACTGAAAACAAAAGGAGGAATGTTACTGATGGTTACTGATAGCTAGTTTTACAGAATATAGAACAGAACTTAGCTGAAAGTGAAAGTAGAGAGTGTATTAAAATTTGATGGTCAGATTTTTTTTTTCAAGAACAGTACCTCATTACTTCAGATTCTGTCCTCAGCTTCTTGACTCAATGTCGAAATCGTTTCTGTCCACGGGTTTCATGTTGCAGAATTGTTAGGGATTCCATGATATGATACAGTTGAAAGTGCCCAGGATGGGGGCTTGCCAAATAGTGGTTTGATAAATGTTTCTTCTTCACTTATTTTTCTTGGGGAAGGGGAAGTGAGGTTTAGCAGATGTGGCCCGGAATAAAGCTGGAGAATCTCAAATAACTGAGAAAATATTTAAAACTAGGTTTTCACAGACATATTCCAGCAAAGCCGCAGTTGAAAATGAGGTGAGTTATCCCTTTCCCTGGGATCAACTGAGCTTTTTCTTTGGGGGGGGGGGGTGGAGGTGTCAGAATTCTTAATTTGGGGGTGTTTGCAAGGATCTCTTTGCCACTACCTCCTTGTTTTCTCTCAGCATAACTGTTGATTGTCCTCCTGTTTGTAGAAGTGAGTATCTGTCCTTGGGTGTCTTATTTCCAACTTGAATTACAGAAATCACGGCAAAGCTGTTTACCATCTTCTAGGGTGACTTTGATGCCTAAGTAGATAGTAGAGAGTATGAATGATGGTTCTACTTTTTACTCAGCCCCTCACTCAGCCACATCCTGTCCCTCTCCCCTAAGAAAATTTCTAATTATTTTTAAGCCCTCCTTTGTGCCTACCAACTCTTATGTTACTGATGGGAACAGTTATTCTTTCCATTAGTTACCCAATGGGTTTGTCTTTGCATACGTTCAGTTTCAGGTGTTACTGATGTGGGCACCTTCCTATTAGTAGTTGCTTTCCATAGATAATTCTTACAGCCTCCCCGTGGGAAGTGATATCCCCTACCTCTTTTATAAAGAATTGAGAACTGAGGCCCAGAGATGCCAGGTGACTTGTCCAAATCTTGGAGATCTTTCTCCTGCAACTTACCTGCCCCGTCCTCTGTCCTTGTGCTGCTTGGATTTGTTCAGTGGGCCCTGCCCTTTATGTAACTCTGTTACTCTGTAACTTAAAAATCTAACCTCATGATTAAAGGTTCATCTTCAAGCCATCCAAGATTAACAATTTGCCATCTTTCATATCTGTAAAGTCTGTTCTTTCCTTTTAGCCCACATTTGATTCACTCTATTAATTTATTGGCTTGTCAGTTACTGAGTGTGTGCTGTGTGTGTGTCTTGGGGTTGTATACAAAGCTGAACAACACAGTGTCTGACTCCAAAGGGCTTTCTGAAGTGGCTTATACTTTAATCCTTTTACACTTGTACTTAATCTGCACCTTAGACTAGAAGGGGATCAGAAGCAGATTTCTGAGGGGGGAGGGACTTGTCTTACTGTATCTGGGAAAGCTTTATGGCAGAACTTTCCAGGTTATCAACACCTCACACTGCCCAGTTGGTTAGGATGCAAGAGACAGAGAACCCAGTGCCAGATGGACTTAAATGACCACCCGACCTGAAAAGTCCCAGAGGCAGAACTTATGTTCTGTTTCTCTGAAGTCTTCTCAGATGTTTGTTATGTCCATAGGCTGATCTTGCAAGATGACTGCCAGTTACAGTCTAGAACCCCCTGTTACCATATTCACATATGGGAACTTCCCACCACTTTCCAGAGAGGTTCCTTGGCCTTGATTTAGGCCTTGGTTACTTGAAGTAATAACTAGAAGAGTGGAAATCTGATATCCTGGATCCCATCTCAAACCGAGGATGTGGATTTAAGTTTCGCCTCACCTACCCGGCTGCTAAACTATACCTTCAGGGAATGTCTCTGTGGATATAGTGGTGTTTGCCAGTATCAGCTATAAGGGCCTCCAAGGATGTCAGGCCCCATCAAAGAGAGGATTGAATTAAATGAAACAGAATGGAATCCACATTTGAATTTCACCTTACCCATCATAGAGGAATCTTACAGGTGCACAGAGGACGGACATTCTAGGAGAGAAAGTTTAGAGAGCAGACAAGTGCACCGTTGGACATTAAAACAAGTAGCCCAGATGCATGAAGCTGACAGGCAGAAGTGGAAAGAAAGGTTAGAAGGACAAGTTTTTGATAATAAGGGCTAACTTTTATTAAACTATTACTACGTGTCAGACTCTGCACTAAGCCCTTACATGGAGTTTTCTCAAGTACTATTAGTTGGTACTCTAAGCATTCTCACTTTACAGGTGAGGAAATGGAGGCTCAGAAGTTTAGATGCTTGCCCAAGGTCACAAAGCATTCTAGCCTGGGTGGTCGTGCCCTCCTAGCCTGTTGTCTTTCCTGAGATGTCACAAGACCACTGAGGCTTTGGGACTGGAAGGAGTGTATCGTGAATGTTGTGCTCCAGGGACATGAGTATTGTCAGAATGCGTGGGATGGATTGGTGAGGATGGACACAGGGGATATGAGGGTGGACTTGGAGGCTGTTGGAGTAGGCCAGGGCAGCGATGAGGCCTCACCTGGAGCCATGGCCACAAGCACAGGCTGGAGCATGCTAATCTTTTGAGAATGTCTCTAGGAGAAGATCTATGCAACTTGAAGACCAGCCGGATTGAGGGCCAGCAAGAGGAACGGTGCTCTCGGGCGTGGGGGTTAGAAGAACTGCAGTGTCATAGAGGGAGGGACAGGAGGCTTTGTTCTGCAGTGGAAGCATCTCAAGGGCCCCTGATCCATCCAGACAGGCCCTTTCTCCCCCTCTGGTCCCCATTCCTCTTTGCAGCCAGTGTTTGTCTGCTACATTCGAAGGACGTGTTTCCACCACATCTCATCAATTTTCAGACAGTTTTTCACATTTTAACATACCTGGCTAGTGATCAAAGCTTGTAATCAGTCCATGGTAAAATCACACGCGCCCTCTTTCCCATTTTAATATTACTGAAATCAGGGTGTTTGTGGATGAGGAAAGGAAAGTCTCCGTATTGGTGAGCTCGTGGAGTCAGTTGCTGGCAGAGTAAGAACCAAGACCTCTGGGTCCTCTCATCCAGTGAATTACCTAAACACATAAAATAAACATTGCCTTGTAATACAGGATTATAGTAAAGCACATGCGTATTCCTTTGTTTATGGAAACGGAAGTAATCTGAGAGGTTTGGAAGGCACAGTGGTTTGGGTAGGGTGCCTCATTCTTGTATAGAACCTGGCTGCCCTGGTTTGTTATCCTAAACCGGCCATCAACCTTAAATCAACTCTGGGTGTTGGTCCTTTACTTTTAAAACTAAACAATTATACCAAGGTGAATTTCAGGATCCTTTCAGAACAGAAATTTTTTATTTTCGCTTTTGCAGAGAGCAAATCCTTTGCTTCTGTTTGATCAGGGATAGAGAATGAAAGTTGAAATCCTTTAGGTCTTTGAAAGGAAGATGTCAGAAATCAGGGGTGGAAATTACAGTTTTCTCTTTAAGAAGTTAAACATAACCGCTGGAGTTATTCTGGCCTAGCAGAGTTAGTTGTTCAGAAAGGTAGATCCTCCTCATGTTGGGGTTTGTGTCATAGACACGCCTTCCCATCCCATCCTGATTTCAACCCATAAATGTTACCCTTACCAAGCCGCTTGATTCCTTCTGGCATGTTTCCTCCATGAGGATACTTTTATTTGACTCGAAAACATTTGCTTTTAAAATTGTGTGGCTCCTGGATTGAAAATAGTCACACTTGCTGAGTTTTTAGGAAGACTGAATCCTGTCCTCCCTGCCCGCACCCCTTCTGGTCCCATTTGAGCGCAGTGGTGTGTGATAACCTCTGTTCCTTGTATCTTGTTAGACTTCAGTACCTTTTGTTTGATGTCTTCTTGCTGACTGGGGTTTAGAGAATAGTTTTTCACTTAAGATTTCTAGTGCTGGGACTCTCATGCTTTCTCTGGTTAGAATAACCATTTTCTTGAAACAACTGCAGCTTCAAATGACAGTCCTAATACTAAGTTCACACCCTCTTGTGAGCATATGCTAGTTACAGGTTCCATCTCTATGTTACAATTCTTCCCCTGTTGTCAACACTTTCACCCTGTCAGAGCTAACCTCTGATACGTGCATACTACGCAGGCCTAATTAGAGCCACACTGGAGACTTGGCCACTCCGGTCCTTATCTGAGTTATCCTGAACCCTGGAGTACCTGTTCCTTTTGTCTTGGCACGGCACATGCTCCTACAAAGTAACTATTGTGAATTTCTCCTTCCCCAAAGAATAGTTCTCATGACACCGAATTCAGTAATTATTCATTTGCTTCACTGGGAAGTTTCGCCATGTGCTAATGTCCCTTGTGGGTAGTGTTTAGGGTACCTCTGCTTCAGGCTTTGGCAGAAAAAGTACATTACCTTAATATTTATAGGAGCTGTTGACACTTGTGTCTACCCTGTTTTTGAGCTGATATGTACCTTTGTGAAAGTTTGAGTTTACCTCTTACAAAACTTCCAAATGTTTACTATGGATCTAAAGTGCATTTATTAAAAGTATCTACTACATGCTTTTAAAAGTTAGAGCAGTAGGAAGGGGACTGGAGAAGAGGCCTTTCAGGTTAGCAGCTGCATGGAACCAGGGGTCCAGCTGTGCCCTGAGAATTGGGCAGGCATTGGTGGGCCAATCGCTCCACCCCTGAGACTTCTGTGCCTACTTTGGGGCGGAGGGGCTGTTCAGACTATCAGTATTATACATAAAAGTTAAGTAGGGGACTGACTGAATTTGGTGAGCATCATTAAAAAAAAAAAATCTCTCTATTGACCAGGACGTCCACTGAAGCATTGTTTATAATAGAAGATTGAGTCAGCTGAATAATGTTCTTCAGAAGAATAAGTGATGCTGCAGCTGAGCAGTGTAATACTTTGGGACTTAGGAGGAGGATGAGGCTGATCTGTGGGTGCTAAATATACTACATGTTAGGCTACTTATCTAACGTACTTCACCACCAAAGCCCCCCCATGAGGTAGGTACCCCCAGTTTTACAGATGAGGAAACTAAGGCACAGAAAGTTAGGTGACTTGTTCAAGGCTTCCCAGCTAGCAGGTGGCAGAGGCAGGGTTCAGATCCAGCCTGAAGGTGTCCAGCATCAGTTTACTTGTCTGGCCCCAGGCCCACCTGGGTTTGATCTACAAGGTGTGTAAGACCTGAGCGATGTGGGCTGGGAGGGAAGGGCACTCTCATCCTCTAGGGAGCCTCCTGCTTTCCCTTGGGTAGAGATGTACATCGTGTGTGTTTTGAGAACATCTAGGTCGTTCTGACACGGGCCTGATTTAAAGGCTGCTTGTTCAGGTTGTTGAGACTAACACCTTCCCACCCCTTTAGTTCTCCTGGGATTCTTTCTCTTTTAGGACTTATTAGTTTTCTTTCTGGGTGTGGGTCCCTAGGTCTGACAATATCATGATGGCTCTAAGTACCATAATCCCTAAAATACGAGGATCACAGAATTCAGAATGGTTTATATATTAGCATAGAATGTAACCAGGTGGTAAAATAACCGTTGGCTGTAGAGGAGATGATAGATCATTACTGGGTTGTGTTTGCTTTTAAATATGCCACATGATAGTAGGCTTTTTTCTTTTTTAAATACATTTTAACTCTGCCTGTTCCTCTTATCACCCCCCTTGCACCCCGCACCTGAGTATTTATAAAATGTGGGGGTTTAGATTGAATTTTTTTTTTATAAAAAAGAAATGTGTTTTCCTGTCATATCCTTACTTATGTTACACTGTTTGAATTTAAAATCTAAGACCTTTTCTCTCGAGGAGGTGCATAACTTATCTCTGTTAATTTTGTCCCTCCATTCTCTTTTCATTTCAGCTGAGGCTGTAACACTGCCTTTGTATATTTTGTAATGGATTATCTTGGAGAACATAATAATTTATTTTGAATATTCAAGGAATCACATCAGTTAAGAGGCTGCAGTCAGATTTAGAATTACAAGCAGCTGCTCACAGCAGATGATGTTGCTTAAAAGCCTCTTAAATGTTTATCTCCCGGCCACTTGCAATTGCAGTCTGATTTGTATGTTAGAAATGGGGTTGAAGTAGAGCTCACTCTCCTGAAGCCGGGTCTTTAAGGGACCAGTTAGAGACTTGCAGAGGATCGCCTGTCCTCATCAGTGCAGCCGTTGATTGTCTGCAAGTCTGCTTCATCCAAGAAGGTGGTTGCCTTGTGAAACAGGTCAGAGCTTCTCCAAATAAGCCCTTAAATACAGTGTTTTGGGACCTCATGTCCTGGAGAATGCTTTATGTACTGTGCTTGTTATGGCAGCTCCTTCCTGTTTGCTTTGCAAGACATGGTAGTTTGGAAGAGGCTCAGTAACCCCAGAGGAAGGTGGCTCTGAATACAGAGTGATGGTGGGTGCCCTACATCCGGCCCTGGTACGGAGCTCCATGCTTGAGTTTACCACCTTTTTACAAATGGGACTGGCATGTTATAAAGGACTTCCAAAATTCAAAATGTAGGTGAATCATTGCAAAGTACTGTTGGAAACCCAATCTCAGTGGGTGATTTCCTTGTCCATGGATTCACGTATCCACCTGCTGTCCATCTCAGACATTTATTTCTAATCCACTTCTGTCTTCTGAGCTCCAGATTCATCAGAAGCTCCAACTTCTCATCAGCTGATTCACTTGGTCGCCCTCCAAACCTGTCTCCCGTCTGCCAGCACGACCCGGAGCATCCCCGTCACCAGTTTGCCCAGGCCATCGATGCCAGGGTCCTTCTCCCATCAACCACATCCTTCCTCCTTTCCTCTATCAGTCAGTCACCAAGTGTTGTCCATTCGGGCTCTGCTGTGTCCACTGCCGCCCTGCCTTCACAGCACACCAGCTCTTGGCAGCTGGTTTCCCCTGACTCCTTTCTGCCTCTGTGTTCAGGTCCCAACCTGGCTGTCACGGAGATCTTCAGACACGGCAGTGGGATCCACACACTCCATACTGAAAGCTTCGTTTACTTTCCCTTAGGGCCATCCTTGATCCCTCTTCACTTCCTGCCTGCACTTCTCACTCTGAACACCCCACAGGCTCACTTCTCCCCACCTGCCCTGTCAGCTCCATCTCTGCTCAGCACTGACTCCTCGATTGCTCCCCACTGACAAAAACACACGAAAGCAGAGCCAACTAAACAGCAGAAAAGCCCTGTTCCTTGTAAGTCAGACTCACACACCCTGGAACCTCTGATGCTGTTTATTCAGTTAGCTGTTCCTACCCCTTCTGGCTCTTGTAACCTTGGTTATAGCCAGCTGACCTCTGTGTGCGCCAGCCTCCTCCTCAACAGGGGAGGACAACGAGGGCTTTCCTCCCCTCTCTGCTCCAGGTCTGGCATGTTCCCTATGTATCCTTGGTACCTGTGTGCTGTCTGGCATGTGGTAGGTATCTGGCAATTATTTGCATAAATGTTTCTCTCTCTGTGTACCTTCTGGGTATAATCAGTTCTGGAATCTGTGCTAATGGCTTTGTGAAGGGTGAGTATGCCTCAATAGCCTGAGGAGTTTGAGAGTTTGTAACACTGCACAGATGAGGAGCCCATCTGGGGAAGCCGGCCCTGGGAGACAGCAGCCTTAGGGGGCTGGAGTCCCTGCTTAGGGTTGCTGTTCCCCCAACCAGGCTGAGGGAATAGAGCAAATTGCTAGACGTCCCCCCGCCATCTGCCAGGAGCAGAGGTTGCTGTTTCAATGTGCTGTGTTAAAGGGCCTTGCTTATTTTATTTGCATGTTACCTGGTAGAGCTTTTAGGTGGAATGAGCCAGGGATTTATTGTGGCAGTGTGTCCAAAGAAGGAAGAGAACGCATGCCGGTGTCTAACCTTTCGGCTATTCCCTGGTCAAATAATGGTCGAAACTGACACTCTCTTTTTAACCTAATTTTGGTTGTCCTCAACACTGAGCCAAGTTAAGGTGGCCCATGTAGGTTGGACGGAGCCTGTCTGCTCCAGTTGCCACGTGGTCACTGATTCACTGGCCATACGCACTTACTCCCCATCGTGTTCTCTGCTGCCCTCTGCTCTAGCGCTTGGATCCTGCAGAGACACACGACAGTGCACCTACTGACAGATCGTAACCCAGTGGGAGAGGTGAGGTGTGAAGCTGGCGCAGCAGATCATTGTTGGTGCTGTGGGTAGGGCTGTGTGCTGCCACTAGGTTTAAGTGCAAGTGACAGAGACCCCAGAATAATGGCATCTCAGAACATGGTGCTACTTGTATTTTGCACAAAGGGCTGGAGAGAGGGTACAAGGATGACCAGCGCAGGCTCCTAGCTCACTGTGTGTCAGCTCAGAGGCAGCAGGATGGAGAAGGAGACACAGTAGAAGGGGCTGAGGATTCAGTTTTCTCTTAAGGGAAGTTCCCAGAAACCCACCCTCGACAGTGTCGCTTATGTCTCCGTTAGCCAGGACTTTAAACATGCAGCCTCACGAATCTGCAGACAGACTGAGAAATCTCATCTTGGTTCTGAGTGGCTGTGGGCAGCTCAGAGTCCTGCTGCTGTGCCCGGAATCCTGGTGACCGCCCCCCGGCCTGTACTAGGGTGGACGAGAGTGACTGTGCCGCCCACGTGGAAGTTGGAGTCTGTGGAAGAGACCAACAGGGAACAGATGCTGGTACCATAGTGACGAGCACTGAGAGCGCAGTGTGGGGTGCTGTGGGCAGACAGGAGGGGAACCCCTAAATCAGACCCAGGGGGGGCCGGGGAAGGGTGCCGGGAGACTGAGCAGACATCTGCCTGCTGGAGAGCGGAAGCGGGCGTTCAGGCAGAGGCTGTGAAGGAGGAGGCAAGGTAGCACATGAGGAACTGATTATAAGGAGAAGCAAAGGAGCATGCAGGGGCCTGAGGCGGCACTGAGGGATCTGAGCATTGTCCTAAGAGCCTTTAACTGGTTTTGAGAGGCGTAACCTGGAAAGATGCTTTTTGGGAAGTGGGAAGCAATGCCCAGACCAGAGGCAGGGACCCTCCATCAGGAGGGAATGCAGTAGTTCAGCTGATGTGATGCTGGCCTTGATTGGATAGTGGCTTTCAACTGGGAGCAGATTTAGAAATAGTTTGGGCTGCTTTTCACCGGACAGCTGATGAAAGCAAGGCGGAGAGATCAGATGGCGGGGCCGGGCCGCACAGTCAGCTGGCGGCAGCGCTGGGGCACCCCCCCTGCCTGAACTCTTTGTGTCCCTGCCGAATGGCCAGCTGGGGCCACAGGGCTTTGTTGGGCGTCGGAGAGGGCAGGTGGTGTGTGAGCTGGAGCGTGGAGAGCGTCTGCCGGGGCGAGCACGGTGCAGGCCCTGGAGTGGCTGTGAGCAGAAGTGGGTGAGCTGGGTGCTCCCAGTTCTGCAGGTTGAGATCAGTACGAGGGAACTTCAGGGAGATAAAGTAAATCCCTCGGGAGTGTTTCGAAATCAAGGAAGGCTTCCCTGTAAGATTAAGTGGTTTAGGCTGAACTCTTTAAGCACTGGGGGCCAATTAACATTTGGTATTAAAGGACTGACTGGAGCTTGACGGCAAAGTCTGCGTTTCATGTTGGCCATGCCCAGATCCTCATGTCAGGTGCTTGTGGGCAGGGAATAAAGTCCCTCAAAGATGTGTCCCAGTTTCCCATCACTTGTGACTGTGTGGAGAATTAAGGCTGCAGATGGAATTAAGGCTGCCAGTCAGCTGAAGTAGAGCGTCCTAGGTTTTCCAGTTGGATGCAGTATAACCAACCCCCAACGGTCCTTAAGGGGCTTCCCTGTGGCTCAGCTGGTAAAGAATCCACCTGCAAGGCAGGAGACCTGGGTTTGGTCCCTGGGTTGGGAAGATCCCCTGGAGAAGGGAAAGATTACCCACTCCAGTATTCTGGCCTAGAGAATTCCTTGGAGTATGTAGTCCATGGGGTCGCAAAGAGTAGGACATGACTGAGCGACTTTCACTTTTCAAGGGTCCTTAAATGTGGAAGAGGGGGGGTTGGAAAGAATGAGAAGGATGGGGTGTGAGGAGACGGGGCCCTATGTTGCTGACCTTGAGGACGGAGGAGGTAACTGTGAGTGGAGTGATAGAAGGCAGCCTGTAGAAGCTGGAAAAGGCCAGGAGAAGGATTCTCCCATAAAGCCTCCAAAAAGCAGTCAGGCCCATGCCTTGATTTTAGTCCAGTGAGACCCGTTTTGGACTTCTGACCTATAAGATACACTTGTGTTCTTAAAAGAACTTCTGGGGCTTCCCTGGTGGCTCAGACGGTAAAGAATCTGCCTGCAGCGCGGGAGACCCAGGTTCAATCCTTGGGTCATGAAGATCTCCTGGAGAAAGGAACGGCAACCTGCTGCAGTATTCTTGCCTGGAGAATTCCGTGGACAGAGGAGCCTGGTGGGCTGCAGTCCATGGGGTCACACAATTGGACACGACTGAGCGACTAATACAACAACAAGCCACTAAGTTTGTGGTCCTTGGTTACCTTGGTTACTAGAGACACGGTCAGTAAGTGTGTGCTGATTGAATGAGTTGAGCTTTAAGAGATCAGTGTGAAAGATGTATGGATTGGATGCGGGGAGGTTCTGGAGGCCAAGGAGTTCATAGAAGACGGTTCTCTGGCAAAGAGGTGATAGGACAGGACAGGATGGGGGTAGTCACAGGGCTGGCCTGGGATCCATGCAGCGGGGAGCGTGCTTTCAGGACTGGGTTCCTGGAAAGTGATTGGGCAAGAGCAGAATCACCTGGTTGGAGTCAGGAGGCAGGGAGGCTTGGCTTGTTGGGACTGAGGTGCAGATGCACCATGTATATGTCAGTGGCACAAGCGCGTGGAAACAGCGCTTGAGTGTGGGGTTGGGGATACAGGACTGGGTGTCATTGGTCATGACTTATCTGTTCCTTTTCTTTAAATTTTTTTATGGTGAAGAAACTCAGCAGCTCTTTTGAAGGATTTAATAGGTCACATTCCTTAACATTAGGAAGTTTTTTCCTAGTGTTTTTTGTCTACCTTTTTTTTTCTGCCACTTGAATTCTATGAACCTTTAAAAAAAATTTAGCAAATAAAAATAAGTCAATACTAAATTATTGTTTTAAAAAACTAGAACTACGTGCACCCCAATGTTCATCGCAGCACTGTTTATAATAGCCAGGACATGGAAGCAACCTAGATGCCCATCAGCAGATGAATGGATAAGGAAGCTGTGGTACATGTACACCATGGAATATTACTCAGCTGTTAAAAAGAATTCATTTGAATCAGTTCTAATGAGATGGATGAAACTGGAGCCCATTATACAGAGTGAAGTAAGCCAGAAAGATAAAGAATATTACAGCATACTAATACATATATATGAAATTTAGAAAGATGGTAACGATGGCCCTATATGCAGGGCAGAAGAAGAGACACAGAAGTACAGAACAGACTTTTGAACTCTGTGGGAGAAGGTGAGGGTGGGATGTTTCGACAGAACAGCATGTATATTATCTGTGGTGAAACAGACCACCAGCCCAGGTGGGATGCATGTGTCAAGTGCTCGGGCCTGGTGGGCTGGGAGGACCCGGAGGAGTCGGGTGGAGAGGGAGGTGGGAGGGGGGACCGGGATGGGGAATGCGTGTAGCTCTATGGCTGATTCATATCAATGTGTGACAAAACCCACTGAAAAATAGAAAAAAAAAAAAACAAACAAACTAGAACTAACATAATCTCACGACCCTTGCATAGTTCACCTTGTGTTGCATGTCATCTTCCCAGAAGCCTCTGTGGCTCCCGCTGGTGTGTCAGCCAGCCAGTCACTAGTGGTCACCACACAAACACACCCCGGGTCCTGACCCTATCAGATCTCACCTACTGAGCTGGGGAGGATGGAGCCTAAACAACACTTGGCTTGTCCTAGCAAAAGGGAAATGGATGGTACTTGCTAGAAAATTGGTTTTTTAAAATATCAGTTTGCCACTGAACTATATATACACTTGTTTTAGACTTGGTTATGTCCTGAAAGTCCTTGGTTTCTGAATTCCTTTGTTCTTTATAATGAACTTGGTTGCAGTGGTTGAAGTGACAGGTGTATCGGCGATGGAGGTGTTTTCCTGTAGCACCGCACTCATTGCCTTCCTACTTGTCCATTGCTGCCGTTTTCCCTCTCTGATCACTGACCTTCTACTTGGTGGCAGTTGCACCATGTAATTTGCATTTACAAGTTTTCAGTGAAGATTGTACTAAATTTAACTTTGACAAAAATTTAAAGCCTATAAGATGAGTTGACTGATAATGGTGGCGCTAGTCATAAAGAATCCACCTGCCAGTGCAGGAGACGTAAGAGACACGGGTTTAATCCCTGGGTCCGATCCCTGGGTCAGGAAGATGCCCTGGAGAAGGGCATGGCAACCTACTCCAGTATTCTTGCTGGGAGAATCCCATGGACAGAGGAGTCTGGCAGGCTGCAGTTCACCGGGTCACAGAGAGTCAGACACGACTGAAGTGAGTTACCATGCACAGTGTTCATAAACCACATGTGAAGAAAATCAGTGTAATTTCAAGGAGTTCCATTTCATTCTCCAGAAAAGGAAATAAGATGATTTCCTACTTCTTCTTAGAATGAAGATCCCATTCATTTTAAGTTAACCAACTCAACTTTCTCTGCTTCCCTTTGCCGGTTGATTTGGTTAAATAAGACTTGTGGGTGCTACCTCGTGCATTGTCTTTGACATCAGTTGGTACCCCGGTAAGACAGAGCCCCCACAGTATCCAGGAAGTGTAACCAAGTACAGCAGAGTTAAGCCGTGTTGATCAGGAGGTGGGAGAGGACGTGTTGGTCCCATCCCCAGAGCCACTTCTTGACATTTCAGCTACTGTCCCCTCGAAACAGTCAGGATGTTTCTTTTCTCTTGAAATCAAATTGTTTCCCTTAATGAGATGGTCAGCTTGGCGTGCAGTCATTTTCTCTGATGTATTCCAATCTCAGAAAGCAAATAGAAAAACATTTTATAGAGAAACCTGCAAATAGCTGTTCTGTGGCCTTGACCTGAGGTGAATGCCCTGAGCTCTAATCTGAAAGCCCTGGGTTTCTTCACAGACAGATGGGAGGGCGTGTTGCACCTTTATAGCAACTGAGTGTTCAGCGGCACATGGATTTCATTCTCTGGTTAGCACTGCTCTCTGTCAAAGGAATAAACAATGGCAGTCATGCTTGGAGCTCTGTAATGTCACTCTCAGATTCTTATTTTGGAGAGAAGGGTGTGGCCTGTAAATTTCTCCCTCTTACTCATATTCATTCTGTCCCTGCTGACCTGCTTTTCTCCATTCAGTGGGGACCCTGCTTTCCTGTTGGTAATTGCATTTCCCAGGTGATGTCAGGGACGTACCTGCCACTGACACACGGTTTAGAGGAAGAAGAAAGTGAACCCCGGACAGGGAAGACAAGCTCCCTTGAGTAGGCTGGGAAACCTCCTGCGTGAAGCTCCCTTGAGCCCGTTAGCATCAAGAATCAGAGAACTGAAGACCCGGTGACAATTGGACAACTGAGATGATAGGCAAATGGAAAGTGTGGTTTTTTAAAAGGTATTTTGTTGTGGCAGAAAAATGCTGATTCTGAGCTTTCTCTTTCTCTCATATATATATGATACATGTGTTAGTACTTAAACTCTTTAGCATTTGTATACGGGCTGATGAGTTAATATATTCTACCTAATGTGACTTCACCACGGGATGCGCAGGTCTTATTTATTACTTAAAACTTTAGGTTTTGGTGAATGAGTTTCCATGAAAAGTATCTTCATTGAAAAGGAAAGTTAGTATCATGCTAAAGAAACATTCAGAGGTTTTAGCCCATATGCTAATGTGAAAATCAGCCCAGCCTGCTATATACAGTCTGATTTACTGGGAAATCGGTAAGAACTTACTTCACAGAGTGCTGTAAATTATCTATATTGTACGTTTTATTCATTGTTGCTCACTGGTGCTTTTTGAGGTATTTGGGAATTTTGCATATAAGTTGAGAAGCCAAATTTATAATGCCAGTTTAAAGATGAAACCTTACAGAGGAGGAGAAATTCTGTATGCAATTTTTAACACAGCAGCTCTCAGACTTTTTGTTCTTAGGATTTGCACTTTTAAAAGGTGAGAACCTCAGAGAGCTTTTGTTTATGTGGGTTTTACCTGTTGGCATTCATCCTATTAGACAGTGATTTTTAAAATAATTAGCAACATCTAAAAATAGCCGTTGCTCATTACATGGTAACATGATCTCTATTTTCATGAAAAAAAATTTTTTTTCAAAACTTTAGTGAAAACAATTTGAGGTTTTTGTCCAGCACTTTGGTGTCTGGCTTAATGAAAGACAGCTGGCTCCTCTTCTCTGCTTCTGCATTCAGTCTGCTGAGATATCACACGTCCTGTAGCTTCTAGGTCACTTAATGATGAGATGAGATTGAAAAAGTCATCTCTTGGTAACATTACAAAAATATTCTTGATCTTACAGAACCCCTGAGCAGGACCCAAGAACCCTTGGGTATCTGGCCTACAATTTGAGAACCCCTGTTCTACCTAGACCCTATTTACTGTATTTTAAAATAAGAGCCAACCTTCTACTTGGCTGTGAAAACATCCTTGGGGTGGAGGGTGTTATTTCATCAACTTTAGCCTCCTGAGTCCGTTCGCCTAAGTAAATTTCTTGATTTATGTCACAGGAGGATCTCTGAAGGTCACCTTCACATCTGAACTTCATCGGGTATACTGGTTTTGGTCATTTTAAGGTCTGTAAGTACCACCCTCAGGATAATATTTAAAAGTAAATTTATGTCCTCTGACAATGCTGGTTGCTTGCATAAATGCTTTATTGTCAGTTTTTAAAATTAAAATCCAGAACGGAAAGGAGTAACTTAAGAAGGTCTCAGTGTGGTGTAAATACCTTTTTAGATGTTCACTTTATTTATTTTTTAAATCTCATTCTCTTTGCCCTCTGTACATTATTGTATTTGGGCCTTCCGATTGGCTGTCTTTTAGAATAGTTTTCAAAATAGCTAATTTCTTTTTTGTTTATGTCTGTTTGATAGATACTTAACTTTTTTTTTTTTTAATTACTGTTGATTTTAACAGTGATTTTGCTTACCGTCTGAGCCATCAGGGAAACCAAGCATCACATCCCCACATCTCCACCTTGTTCTGTGTAACCATTTAAGCTTTATTGTTTTCTTGTGTTACCAGAAGGTCCTTCTGGCCTTCTTGTATGTCTGACCATGTAGCGTTCTGCTCTTGGGAACTGTCAACACGGCATCCGCCTGCCCTATCCTTCACTCTGGGGACTTCCAGGCTGTTTATAACCTCAGTTTCTGTGATGTCTTGAATCAGGTGCCATGCGCAGTGAGCCGCTTGCTTCCATGTGCTCAGGTGTTTCTGTGGGATATGTTTTGCATTGTCCAGAATAGTAGTCACCAGTCATGGGTAGTAGTTACTACAGCACTTGCAATATGCCTAATGCAACAGAGTTTTTCCACTTCCTTTTAATTTACCTTTAAATAGCCCTGTGTGGCTCCCGTCTCCCCAGAGGATACAACTCCCAGGGAATCTGAGAGCTTCCTTTTACTGACTCATGCCTGCCTCCATCTTGACCTCAGAGTTTCTTGCAAGTTCGCCCATGCATTTTTATAGGAGTTTTGTGTATATCTTACCTGTCACTTTTAGAAGTGTTTGTAACATGTAGATTTCAGCATCTGTAGACTGTTTTACCACCAGAAACGGAACTAAGAAAGTGAAGGCTGTTTGAAGTTGACTGCTTTTAATGAAATCTTGAGATGGTTCTAGGTGATGTTCAAGGGTAGAATAGAGTTGAGAGAAGGATTTTAGGTTGGGGAGACTTGAACAGACTTATCAGCTAATAAAAAATTGAAGATAAAGGGGGAAGTAGAGTTGAGCAGTCGGTTCTTGAAGGAGGCAGGCAAGTAGGAGATGCTGAGCCTCCCTTTATGGATTGGGAGGAGAAAAGTAGCTTTGGTCTTTTTTTTTTTTTAAGTATTTGAATTTTTTTTTTTTTTGAAGCAAAAATCATATAATAGGAAATAAACTTTTTTGAAAAGATTTTTTGGCCTCACAGCAGGGCATGCGGGATCTTAGTTCCCGATCAGAGATCAAGCCTGCATTGTGCCGCCTGCAGTGGAAGCTCAGAGTCTTAACTGCTGGACAGCCAGGAAAGTCCCTGAAATGGACCATTTTAAAGTGACAATTCAGTGGCATGTAGTTTACCCACACTGTGGTACTCCAGCCACCTCTGTCTAATCCCAGATCATTTTTACCCCCCAGAGGAGACCCTGTGCCCATCAGCCATTCTCTGCCCTGCCCTTCCCCACCCCCAGCCTTTGGGCAACACTGATCTTTCTATCTTTAGACCCTGATGCTGGAAAGGATTGAAGGCAGGAGGAGAAGGGTACGACAAAGGATAAGTTGGTTGGATGGCATCACTGACTCGATGGACATGAGTTTGAGCTGCTGTAAGGACAGAGAAGCCTGGCGTGCTACAGTGCATGGGGTTGCAAAGAGCTGGACACAATTGCACAGCTGAACAACAAAGTCTGCATATTTTGTATAAAGAGAATCATACAATATGTAGCCTTTGGCGTCTTGTTTTCTTTCACTTGGCATAATGTTTGGAGTTTCATCCACCTGTAGCAGGTAACAAGCACCTTGACATTTGAAGGAGAGTGAGTTTCAGGGAATTCATACTGACAAGCCTGAATCTCAGTAGAACATGTCAGTTCAGCTAGTTAGATTTGTCCAGGATGAAGGCTCCACAGGGGAGGATGTGGCGGCAAGAGTATCTGTGGGATGGTTGACTGAAGACGCACCCCAGGAGCCAGCGCTGGGATGGAGGGGGCAGGCATCGAAGTTCTGGATCTGGTGATGGTAATCGCCACGAGTGAATTGGCTGCCAGGGGGGTAAAGGGGGAAGAGTGGGTAGGGAGGAACCTCCCTTAAGAGGGGGAGGAGTGTCCTGTTTCTAACTAGGATAAAATTTGGGGCCCTGAGTCTGAGCCCATCTGTAGCAAGGGACTGTCTTTCGCATACAGACCAGGGGCACCATCCCGCCTGCTGCATGAACCAGTGGACAGACGGCGCTTCCAAGCCAGCGCAGTGGAAGCTGTGTCGTCCTGCTGAGCTAGGTGATGAAGCAGTGTTGCTGGCCTGGGGGCTTCTCACACGGCCAGAAGCAGGGGGGTGGAAAGCAGACCCAGCCTTTTTTGCTGCTGCCCTTTGATGAAGGTCTTAAAGCTGAGTCAGCTGCCCTGGTTGGTGCTGGGAGCAGTGATGGAGACTGCGGTGTTGCCAGCGAGGCCACGTGGGACCAGGCTGTCTTTTGTCCAATGACATAAAGGTCAGAGGACTTTCAAATCTTCCCCATCTTGTCCCCAGTCTGCTCTCCAGCCCAGCGACCATGCACCACTCATCCATCCCACCTTGTGATGGGCCCAGCGCCAAGCTGTCCGTCCATGTGAACCTTGCCCTCGAGGGCTGATTGTATCTGGGATGTGATTCGAGTGTAAACAGGGGAACCTCACCAAGCCTGGGGCTTTGGGGGAGAGGAGTCAGGGGAGATTTCTCTGAGGACCTTTATGCAGAGGTGAGGGCAGGGGGATGAGGGGCACGAGGCGGAGGGAACTTTCCCTGCTCAGGGCCTGCGTGCAGAAAGGAGAAGGTGGCAGGAGGCGGGTGTGGTCGGGCTGTGGGCAGGGCAGGGAGGGTAGACTTGGGCTGGAAGCCGGGGTGAGCCATTGATGGAGTGGCCCTAAGCAAAGGAGGGGTGTGGGTTCTCTGCAGAGAACAAGGGGCACAGTCGTGGAGAGGCTTCAGGCTGTAGTGGGCCTGTTGGTTTTGGTGGCTCTGGTGCAGGGCGGAGGTGGGGGGCAGCAGACGGCGGGGACAGGGTGATAGCTGAGACTGGCCATCTGGGGAACCCGGAGGAAGAACACGGTCAGGGGTGGTGATGTGGATGTGTGTGAGGTGCGGGGGAAGCATCAGCACACTTAGAGATGGTGCTATTGCCCACGTGCACCGCGCTCACCCCCGTATCCTTCCATGCCTCCTTGCATGCTGTGTTTCAGCCTCAAACAGCCATCCACATTCGGCCTCTTAGGTCTTTGACTTGTTAACCCTTAATAACCTGGCCCCATGCCACCTGTATGAAGTCTGCCCCCATTCCGCTGAGAATCAATTCATTTAACATTTACGGAGTGTTCACATGTTTCAGAATGCTTTAAATCACTGCTGTCAGCTTTCTGGTGAAGGTGGAATCATAGCCCAGGTGACCACTTCATCCTTCTCAGGGCATGGCAGCCCCTTTTCCCCTCTGCTCTTGGATCGTGTCCTTCCTTTGGCATGAAGTGGGGTGAAGCGTTAGTCACTCAGTTGTATCTGACTCTTTGCAAACCCATGGTCTGTCCATGGAATTTTCCAGGCAAGAATACTGGAGTGGGTTGCCATATCCCTTCTCCCGGGGATCTTCCCGACTCAGGGATCGAACCCGGGTCTCCTGCATTGCAGGCAGATTCTTTACCATCTGAGCTACCAGGGAACCCCTTTTCCCAAATCCCTTGGCCTGACCATTCCCACTGCTCTTTTAAGGATGGGCCCCAGCTCCACTCCTCCAGGGAGGTCTCCCTGGGTGCCCCAGCCCCAGATCTCTCCCTCCCCCACTCTGTGCTCACCCCTTTGGTGCTGCTTTTCTTTTACCAGGTTCCTTGTGGTCTTAATTTTCTACATGCATGTGATTCCAGATAGACTGGACAGTTGTAGATTCCTCCCAGTCCACTCCAACAAGAAGAGTGTATGTAAACGGTTGGGATCCTTGTGCATCCACAGCGGGCTCCTATCCTCAGTTCCCGTGATAGATAAGATGTGGGCACTGGAATAGATAAGGTTTGACACTTGGATGTAAGTATCATGTGCCTGGTTTGTGACACAGTAATTAGCTGTCTTAAGCTAGAATTTGTTCTGAAGAGTAATACCCAAATGATTCTCCAGTGCTGTAGTTTTTCTCCATACATGATTTTGTTCTTGGACAGGACCCTAAACCCCTGAGGTTGGTCAGGAGTAAACAGAGTGTGATGCACACGGCATCCTGAAGGACCAGCTGGTCACCAACCTTCCTGACAGAAATCAACCCGCCGCTGGGATCTTTACCTTGGAAACCGGACCTGGGGGCAGAGCAGAGTCAGGAGACCTGGCAACCTTTAGCACAGTGCCTTTCTATCTTTTTCAAGAGAGTGGGGTTATTAGTGTCCAAAAAATAGTCCTTGGCCTCAGGTTAATCTGTACTTCCAGCCTTTGAGGGAGAGTGCTTATTTATGCAATGTCCCCACGGGCCATCTCTGCTGTTTGCACATTTCTGAAAGTTCTTCTGTGTCAAACCTCAAGCTATTTCTACTGTTTCTTGATCCTCTTCGTAGATGGAAACATGCTGATCTGATGATAGAGCATTCCTCAGCTTTTTCTCTTGGTCTAAGACTACATTATTATCCCAAACTCTTTGCTGTAGGTGTCTTTATTTTTTATATCTTTTACCTGTATATCCTTCTAATAGACTGGACAGTTGTGGATTCTAAAAAAATGTATATTTTAAATTATATCAGTTGATGTAATATCTAGAGATAGATCCGTAACTGATTATATGTTCCGTTGTTGTTGTTTGTTGTCCTCCAGTCACTAAGTCAGGCTTCCCTTTTAGCTCAGTCGGTAAAGAATCTGCCTGCAATGCAGGAGACCTAGGTTCGATTCCTGGGTCAGGAAGATCCCCTGGAGAGGGAAATGGAAACCCGCTCCAGTATTCTTGTCTAGAAAATCCCACGGACGCAGGAGCCTGGCAGGTTACAGTCTGTGGGATCACAAGAGTCGGACATGACTGAGCAGCTAAGCATACACAGTCATTAAGTTTTGTCCAGTTCTTTGCATCCCCATGAACTACAGCACACCAGGCTTCCCTGTCCTTCACTATCTCCCGGAGTTTGCTCAGATTCATGTCCATTGAGTCGGTGATGCCATCCAACCATCTCGTCCTCTGTCGCCCCCCTCTCCTGTTGCCCTCAACCTTTCCCAGCATCAGAGTCTTTTCCATTGAGTCAGCTCTTCACATCAGGTGGCCAAAGTATTGGAGCTTCAGCATCAGTCCTTCCAATGAACACCCAGGACTGATCTCCTTTAGGATGGACTGGTTGGATCTCCTTGCAGTCCAAAGGACTCTCAAGAGTCTTCTCCGACACCACAGTTGAAAAGCATCAATTCTTCGTTGCTCAGCCTTCTTTATGGTCCAGCTCACATCTGTACCTGACTCCTGGAAAAATATTTTAAAGAAATTTGAGGATTCATTACTCATCTTGGCTCTAGAAACTGACCAGGGCTGCACATGGTAGACACATTTCACATTCCATATCATTTTATCCCGCAGGGGACTCAAACCAAAAGTTTCCATGTGAGATTTTTTTTCAGTCATAGCCTCACTGAAATTACTTTATCACCTTTATTTGCTCTTCTATCATTTCTAAGCAGGCTTGCTACATGAGATTTAATAGGACCACACTGATGCTGCGTGCAGGACGCCAAACTTCTTTCTGGTTCATTTGAATGGGAAAGAAAAACAAAATCAAGTGTGTCGTAACCATGGGCCCAGGGACATTCTGCTTTGCACACGTCTGTCTTGGTAGTTAGGATGCCTTGGGCATAAATCATTCCTTACAAAACCTTAGTTTGTTAACTTAGAACCCAGCAGTGTGTTGTACATATTTGTAGGTGGCTTTGGGATGCACTTTTGTATTTTCCTTGCAAAGTTAAACTTAGTCTGATTTTAGTTTGAGAAGTAGTTAAGAGCTTAGTTTGTATCCCCTGAAGCAAGTACAGGCTCTGTCATCGTTAGAGTACCTTCCAGGGTGTGAGCCTCCATTCCCTCCTCTGTAAAATGGGCAAAAGACCCTTTGCAAGGTTACGAAAGATTTGAAATAAGTAGTGCATGTCAGGGTGCCTGGAGTGACACTTAAACACACTGAGTGTTCAGTGTTAGTTACTATTCTCATGGTCATCATTGTGTTTTTTATATTTAATGATCTTACCACCCTGATGGCAGGGATTCTCTAAAGGAAGAATATCACGATGTTTGTAACAAAATCCTCTTAACTCATTAATGAGGCATTACAGCCTGTGATGATCCAAGGTTTGTTTGATCCTGGAACAAATCAGGCCAGAGTTAATGCTGTTTCATCCTGTTAGACCTGGGGTAGCTTATCCCACTGCCCGCCTGACATTTTGTGGATCGAGGTTTTCTTTCACTGGGGCTTCCTTTCCCCCAAGGGTGGCCCACTTATCGTCAGGAGGATTTTTATGATGCAGGTAACAGTTAGTTGATTCTCAATTGAAGCTTTGGGTTCAACGTTTTTGTTCTGGGTGTGGGTGAGAGGACTTCTTGGGGCTTCTCATTTGTATCCTGTGAAATGCATGGGCACTTTCTCTCTGAGCAAGTCAAACTTTTTCTGACTGCTTGCTCAGTGCCTCCACATAGGGTTTGAAAAAAAAAGCTGTTTTATGATGCTTTTTACTGACAATAATACTAATGATGTAAACTGAATTTGGCTGGCGTGGCTACTAATGAGCAAACAGTGACCTATCCTCTCCAGAATGTTATGTACACAGTTAAAAACCACCTGGAAGCATCATCTTACTTAAAGTTCTTAAACACAGAAAACACTTAGTTTTTTAAAAGCTAGTTTTATGAGCCTCTGTTATTAGAACTGGGTTTACTGGTGTTTTGTGGGGGTCCTTTGTGACTGGGTTTGTAGATTCTGTTTTTTAAGAAACAGCCCATGTTCCTAGGCAAAATAGATACTAAAACACTTGGTGTGTACTTTTTTAAATGCAAGATCACTATTGTGTGTGTAAGATGCATGCTTCTCTGGTTTAAAAATTGTTAGCTAGAATTAATTCCTGGGCTTACGGGAGGATCTTTGTGGAATGCAGACAGTTCCATTTACTAATAACCTGTGTGAGTTAGTAGTCGTGCCCAACTCTTAGCAACCCCATGGACTGCAGCCCACCAGGCTCCTCTGTTCATGGAATTTTCCAGGCAAGAATACTGGAGTGGGTTGCCATTTCCTTCTCCAGGGAATCTTCCCAACCCAGGGATCGAACCTGGGTCCCTTGCACTGCAGGCAGATTCTTTATCAACTGAGCTACCAGGGAAGCCCAGAAAAACTTTAAGTGACCAATTAAATGCCAGTTTATATTCACAAATCAATCTTTCAGAAAATAGATGATACACAGAATTTATTATTCATTTTTCTTTTATAACCATTAGCCAGAAATGACTGCATACATATATTTGATGTTTATTCAGCTATTGGGCTTTCTGTATGATTTATATTTTTAATAACATAGAACATGTTGTATCAGACTGGAAAAAAACACCTCTTTTTCCTTCATAACATTACCCAGTCCTGGCCAGGATGCAGTTTTATAGACTACTCACAAATTCCCTGCAGGTGGGAACATTAATAGGTGAAAATGTTTTGGAAAGAAATTTTGCAAGATATATTATATGAAGACTCTTTGACATAATTGGCCAACTTCTGGGAATCTCATTCAAGAAAATAATATACAATTAAAGTTTTATGTGCAAAGATGTTCATCACAACCTTATTTAAGAATGCTAAAGATTTGGAAACAGACTAAATGATTAATAACAGAATAATGAAGACATTTATGTAAATATTACTTACTCCAAAGCTCAGATTAGGTTTATGAAGAAAGTAATTGCTGCAGTGTTGAAATGTAAGATTATACAAGTATATGCTTTGTTAAAGCACAGAAAAAAGTGAAATATATTTATATTTCATTTCTATATTTATTATATAGTGTTAGTATCAGTTCAGTCGCTCAGTCGTGTCCAACTCTTTGTGACTGCATGGATCACAGCACACCAGGCTTCCCTGTCCATCACCAACTCCCAGAGCTTAGTCAAACTCATGTCCATCAAGTCGGTGATGCCATCCAACCATCTCATCCTCTGTCACCCCCTTCTCATCCCGCCTTCAATCTTTCCCAGCATCAGGGTCTTTTCAAATAAGTCAGTTCTTCGCATCAGGTGGCCAGAGTATTGGAGTTTCAGCCTCAGCATCAGTCCTTCCAATGAATATTCAGGACTGATTTGCTTTAGGATGGACTGGTTGGATCTCCTCGCAGCCCAAGGGACTCTCAAGAGTCTTCTCCAACACCACAGCTCTGTGCTATATGCTACACACTAACCATTTCATTCAATTAGATATTATTTTTACTTCCATTTGAAGGGAGTACTTCAGGTGAGCCGATTGAGGCTTTCAGAGGTTGACTTGCCCAAGATCACTCTGTTTGTAAATGGCAGAAAGAGGATCATAGATTTTGCCACACTCTCAGAGGCTTTTTGTTTCTACTTTAAAATGAACCCCTTCCCCTCCCCCTCAAAAAAAGCCCTCTTCTATTTTTTCAAGTTTCCGTAATAAACATCCCTGTTTTATTTTTACTGTAACATAGGAACTAGAGTGAGTGGTTAAGAGAGCAGGCTCTGGAGTCAGTCTGCCTGCTATGGACATGACCTTGGATAAAGGACTTAACTGCCCTCTGCCCCAGTGTACTCCCCTGTGAGAAGGGGATGTGGAAAGGGCTGGTGGGGGTCAAGTGAGGCCATCCTTGTACAATTATAGCAGAACGACTGGCACATAGTAAGGACTGCTAGTTGCCATTAGCATCATCATGCTGCTCTTCAGAGAAAAAGACTTGAAAATAAGAAAAATCATTTGAAAAGGTGAGCTGGTCTGTCCTAAGTGGCTTTCAGATTCTTTTGGAGAGATGGGATGGGGGAGTAACTTTGGAAAACTTTTTCATAGCCGTCATTAGCACACCATTTAGTGGAGTGAAATAGCAATTTGCTAAATATTTCAACCTCCCTGAAGTGTGTAATTCATGTTAGAGCGTGGCTGGCTTGGTGTTTTCCTAGCAAGAGCACAAATCCCTAAACACATGTGTGGCTTAGGTCCTAGCTTATTTAACCTTGAGCTTCTTATACTTAACATGACAGACTTAGTGCCCAGTTCATCTTGCAGATTTTTCCCTTCAAGAGAACATGTCGTCACAGAGAACATTCACTTGTTTGCACTCAGTAACTCTCAATGCACGGCCTGCCTCCTGACTCAGCAGGCACGATGGGTCTGTGATGAATAAAATTAGTAGCTGGCAGTACATTTCTAACATCCTCAGAACTTTCCCTATCTCCCTTCTCCCCTCCCCATGACGCTATGCTCCCTGACTCATTGACTATCGTGCCTGTGGTTTGCAGAGTCAGAACCCGTGGGTTTCCTCCTCTCCCTCACCTCGCTTTCCCGACATCTCTCCTATGGCCCCTGCCTGACTCCCTGCCCTGCTGTGGCCTCACAGTGCCCTCCATCTCCTGCGTGGACAGTCTTCTGACAGCCTTGATAATTACCCTCTTTCTAGCCTTCCACTCACCCCCAGTTCAAAAGCAAACACTAGCGCTCTTACCTGCTTCTCCAACATAGGTTTTCACTTTCCTCTCTCCTCCTCCCATCCCATATCCCACTGGCAAGCCTCACACGTGCCCCTGTGACCCACCGGTCCCTGCGTAGACTCTGCACATCCTTCGTCAGGGCCTCTCCTTCGGCTTGTTAGTTACCACTTCCGTCTCCCTGGTGAGACTGACTTCTCTGCAGGCGGCTCTACTGTCCAATGGTCCGTGTCCCAGTGCCTCCCAGAATGCCGGGAATGTCTGGTGAGCATACAGACAGCTGCCACGTGTGTCTTGACAGCTTGGAGTTGAATTGAGGTGCCCATGCATTGCCCCCAAGTGTCTCATAAAATCTCACAAGAATCCTGTGGGGTGAAGGCATTATTACACATGTTATGGATCAAGAAACTGAAGTCTGTACAACTTACCGAAGATCGCACTAGACTGTGAAAGTGTCAGAACCTGGAAGGTAGTAACTCACGTGACAAACGTTACACGAGATTATTTTCCTGTAGGAATAGTTGGCACTTCATTATGAGTTCAGTAATAGTTTAGGGCTCAGCTGGAGATCTGTCAGCCATTTACAGCGAGGGTTCCTAATTTGGGAATTGAGGGTTCCTAGAATGTGGGAGACTGTCAGTTTTACCCAAATTGTCTGTCATCTGGGGATAGAGAGAAGGTCACCTTTTTCTTATTTTTTTTTTTAACTTTTGCTTTAATTGTATTTTTACAATTGGGGTGGAATCCCCAAAAGGTCTAGAGCTACAAATATCACAATTTCTGTGGAAAATAGAATACAGAAAATAGAATTTTCCAAAGGCCAGTTGACTAGTTTATAAATTAACATCAGGAACACCGGGCTTCCCAGCGTGGCACAGTGGTAAAGAATCCGCCTGCCTATTCAGAGAACGTAAAAGACAGACTGATCCCTGGATTAGGAAGATCCCCTGGAGAAGGAAATGGCAACCCACTTCAGTTTTCTTGCCTGGAAAGTTCCATGAACAGTGGAGCCTGGCAGGCTACCGTCCATGGGGTCTTAGAAAACTGGACACGACTGAGGATGCACGCAAGAACAGCAACTATCTGGAACGCAGCCCTTTTGTAAAGTAGAGATTATGTGTTTTGATAACTTGAGGGAGTGAATGAATGAAAATGATTCACTTTAGAGGCTAGGTTTTTTATTTTTTTATTTTTTTTTTGAGGCTAGGTTTTTTAAAAGTAGCAATTTTCTTTAGACTCTTAAACAGCCATTCCCTTTATCTCTTAAAACCATCTCTTTGTTATTATAGACTGAATGTTTGTATGTCTCCCTTCCACCCCCGCCCTCCCTTCCATGGTTCATATGTTGAAACCCTAGCTCTCAGTCTGATGGTCTTTGGAGGTGAGGCCTTTGGGAAGGTTTCAATGAACCTTGACCTTGGTCTTGCCAGCCCCTCAAACTGTGAGAATTAAAAGGTCTGTTGTTTAAATCACCTGTCTATAGTATTTTTGTTATAGCAGTCTGAGCTGATCAAGACACACTCCCTTCCCTTCTTCAACCTGAGGGCATATATTAAATTGTTCATGTATATGAAGATCATCATTGGAGAAAGCCATAATACATTTACATGTCACTGCTTCTGTAGTCCTATTAATTTTCTTCAAGCGCATTTATTTGGTTCTTTCTAGGAACATGTGATAATCTTCCCAGATCAAAGTAGGATATCATGTGTTCTTTTATATCTGTCCTTCCCCCCCCCCCCCCCCCAGTTAAATGTCTTGTCTTGGAACATTTGTGTTTTTAAATGAGCTAAGAATGTTGAATCCCAGCTGGACAATAGCTTGATTTCTGATCAAAGGACCACATTGCCTATCTCTGCCATTTCTATTTACTGTGATTCCTTAAACACATTTGATGCCCACGAAAGGCCTGTTGCTAAATAGTAATGTGTGCCATTTTACCGCCTAAATTCTTTTCTTGAAATTTCCTGATTGAGCTCTCCTGGAAAGATGTCTTGCAAGTTCTATACGTAAGTATGTTTTTCTCCTCCTTAACTGTGTCCTTCATTTTCACTTTCAGACCTGTTAGTGCCTCTCTTTCCATGTTCTGGCTGTAGGTGGGCACCTAATTGACTTCATGCTAATTCAGTCACTGGCTTCTGAATCTTCATTTTGTTACAGCACAATGGCTTTTATGACAGCTTGGAGTTGAATGCTGTTACTTGGGGAGAATTGAAATGAAGGGAAAATCTTGTTCTCAGCCAGTTGGAATATTCAGTTACACTCATGTGACTTGCTGAAATACTTGGAGTTCCACTAAAATGGAATCACCTTAGGGCCTCATTCTCTGTATTTCACCTTTAATGGTCGTCAAGGGGGTTTTAAACACAGTGGCACAGTCGTTGAAAGTAGCACTTGGTGAAAAGGAGAAAAGCTTTGCTCAGAAGAGATCTAATCTTGCTGGAGAATTTCCAGAGAGGGTTACAAAAGTACCCACAGCCCTTGCTGGCCAGTGTCTCTGCTCTAGGCAGCTGTGGGCGTTGAAGCCTCCTTCCCATCCAGGGGCACCAGGGCCCCCTGCAGAACACGATTTGCCACCTACACTGCACACACCCAGGGAACTGGAATCCCAGAATGGTAGAACTCCTCCACTTTATAAAAGTGCTTCTTCACCTCTTTGTGTTTTTCACTGGATTGACAAGAAAATGGCCCCAAAGACAGAAGAAAGCAGTTTTTATTTTTCATGATGGAGTAAGCTTTTCTTTATATTTTTTATCAAAAAACATCTGGAATGTGACAGCTCAAAACTATTGCTACCTAAAGTTTTCTATGTTCTATGTAGGAGAATAGAAAATGGCACAGAAATAACGGAGGACATGAAGTTCTTATTTAAAACCAGAGAAGCATAATAGATTTACAGATGTATCCCAGTTATCTGTGCCTGCTCATCCATGGTTCTGTTAGATGGGATGGGGCGTTCAGAATTCTGACACTGGAACCCTTCAGGATCACAGAATGTCCCCGAATTATCAAAGCTTTGATTTTATTCGGGAAGATTTTATTTGGTATGCTTAATGATTTTCTTACTCTCTGAAAACAAGCCTGTGTGAGAGGTATGGTCCCTTGAAGTTAGTCAAAACATTAGACTGGGGACTTCCCTGGCAGTCCAGTAGTTAAGACTCCATGCTTCCACTGCAGGGGGCATAGGTTCAATCCCTGGTCAGGGAACGAAGATCCCATATGCCTAGAGGCACTGCCAAAAAAAATTAAAACATTAAACTGCTCAGAGTACTCCCATCACCTGAGTAGTCTGGGTAAATCATATTGGAAAGCTAAATTAGACAGATATGAAAATTAAAATAGTGGGAACTCCAACATTTAGGTGAAAGATTAAGTTTTCATGAATGAGGTCACAGTTCACACTGTTCCCTTCTGGCAGGAACTCTTAGGATGCCAGAAAGTCACAACTCTGTGTCAGTAGGAGGTGCGAGGGAGGTGTTTAAATTTTTTAAAACGTTGGTTGCTTACTGTTGTTTATTGGGGTTTTTTTTTTTTCCTCACTTTTGTGGATCTTTTTTTAAAAATGTAATTTGTTATGTTGAGGTAATTTCAGGTTGATAAGCAGTTATAAGAAATAACACACAGATCCTAGATCCCAAGTACCCAATTTCTCCTCCCTGGTAACATGATGCAGAACTGTAGTTTGGTACCACAACCTGTTGCTGACATCCTTAGAGAAAAGTAGAATGTTTCCATCTGCCCATGTTGCACTTTTATAGCCACATCCCCTTCTTTCCTGCCTTCACTCCATCTCTAACCCCTGACAACCACTTATCTCTTTTCCATCTCTGTAATTTTGTCGTTTCAAAATGTTGTATAAGGGGGTTGGCTTTTTTCCACTCACATTAACTTTCTGGGAATTCATCTGGGTTGTTACATGTATCAGAAATGTGTTCTTTTTGTTGCTGAGAAGTATTCAGTGATGTGGATGTACCCAGGGTTTGTTAATTACCTTTTGAGGACCACCTTGGGTGTTTCTGATTTGGTGCTGTTACAGATAAAACTGCTCTGAGCATTCATGTACAGGCTTTTGTGGGAGCGTCAGGCTTTTCTCTGGGATAAATGCTCAGGAGCTTCATTTTAATAACAACATACTGTTTAATTGTGTGCCTGTCCCATAATTTAGCAAATTTCTTTTAGATGGATATTTAAAGCCCCCCCCCCCCCATTTTTCTGCTGCTGATATCACTGATGACAATCATATGAGTAAATCCTAATGCACTTCTGCTGTTATTTTACTAGTATAAGGATTTCTACAAGTGAGCTTGAGAATGCAGAATTTTAAGGCTTTTTTAAAAAGTATCTCTGGTTTTTTTCATGTTTATTTTTAATTTTAAGTGCATCTAATTCCAGAGCATTTTCATTACCTCAAAAACCCCAATATGGGCAATTATTTCCCATCCTCCCCTCCCCAGCCCCTGGCAACCACTAATGTACTTTGTGTCTGTATGGATTTGCCTATTCTGGACATTGCCTACAAAATGGAATCGTATAATATGTGACCTTTTGTGTCCGACTTGTGTAATTTAGCATAATGTTTTCAAGGTTCATCTGTGCTGCAGCATGTATCAATACTTCGTTCCTTTTTATGGCTGAAAAACGTACAGTACTGCCTTTTATTTATTCATCAGTTGGTGGAAATTGGGGTTTCACCTTTTGGGGGAGGCTATGATAAATATCACTGCTGTGAATATTTGTGTGCAGGGTTTTATGTGGACATCTGTCTTCATTTCTTCTGCGCTTATACCCAGGAATAGAATTACTGGGTCATATGGTAGCTCTGTGTTTCACTTTTTTAGGACCTACCAAGCTATTTTCCACAGCAGATGTACGATTTGACAGTCCCAAACGATGTATGAGTGTTCCAGTTTCTCCATGTCCTCACCAACAATTGTGTTCATGATTACAGCATTCTGGTGGATATTATGTGAATCTTCTTAAAGGTGAAAGAAAGGGCCAGAGCTATTGGGATGGTACTACCTTGCTGATAGGTGGGCCCCTGGCCTCTCACATAGGGAGATCCCTTGGGCATTGCTAATACAGGACTTCCCAGTGGTGTCAGCAGGCTCTCTGGGCTGTGTAGAGAAAGAGGAGACTGGCCCTGCCTACACCTCATGCCAGAGCACCTGCCTTGGTTGCATATCTGCAAGGGCCCAGGAGGCTGAATGGGGCGAGCGGTTGCCTACTCATCCTCTGTAGACCCAATTGCAAAACTCAGGCTGAAAATTTTCCTTTCTGGCTTTTATCATAACAACAATTGTTTGACTTTTTTGTGGGGGAAAAAGTCTTTCTTGGATCCTGTGAGATTATAGGCTAGAAAGGCTTGTGGTTTTCATTTTCATTGGTGACATTTCAAAATTCATTGCAGATCACAAGCTGTCAAAATGATAGCTTTTAAAAAGCACTTTAAAAAAATCAGCTGTGTGGTGGTTTGCAGAGAGACAAGATTCATACAGAGAAGAGTAACCAACTCTTATCCTAAGTGCCTTTTTTCCCCCCTCATATCAAGTCCCAGGAAACCAAGTTCCAATAAACCAGGACACTTGGCCACTTTAAGTCATATAAACCTGCAAATAACTAAATGGATCTGTTTGTTGTTTGGCCAGGTTACTCAAAGTCTCTGAACTTTAATTTCCTCATGTAGAAAATGGGGATAAGTCTCCACTGAGTCTTTGAAAATCTGGGTGTGTAATAGATAATAAATGTTAGATCCCTTGTCTGTCAAGCTTCAGACTAGCAATGAAAGTTTTATACTCTTTTCATAACCAGATTCTCTGCTTTAGAGTATACAAGCCTTTTCACTTCCTTCCCTAGTTAAATCAAGGTGTGTGTGTGAGTGTGTTTTAGGGCCGTGTTTCTAATCAATGCCTCGGTCGAGTGTGGTAACCAGAAGGAAAATCAGCAAGGGAAAGGGGAGTTGGCTTTGAAACACCCCCTGTAACCCCCACTGACCTGTTCGTTTACTCTATTGCTAAGTAACAGGTTACTGCAGAATGCAGCAGCTTAAAACAGCAGACATTTATTATCCCACGCAGTCTCTGAGGGTCAGGAGGCCCAGAGAGGCTGAACTGGCTGGTTCTGGCTCAGGCTCTGTGATGAGTTGGCTGTGGGGCCGCAGTCACCGGCAGGCCCAGTCCAGAGGGTCCGCTTCCTTACTCACGGGGCGGTCATTGGCAGAGGCCTCGGTTTCTTTGTGCATGCCCCCCACCCCGAGTAGAATGGCTCACGACAGGGCAGCTGGCATCCCCTGGGGCAGCTAGTCATCTTAGACACACACTGACCACGATGCCAGTCACAGTGGCTCTTATAACCTCATCCCAGAAGTGACACCCCATCCCTTTTGCTGTGTTCTGCTGGTCACGCCCACGGCCCTGGTCCAGTGCAGGGGAGGATCGCTGGGGACCAGCTTAGGGGCTGCCTTCCGCAGATGCCAAATTCACGTGAAGACATCTCAATCCTCTAATCCAGGAAATGAAACCGATCGGAAATGTCTCAGTATAGGACTGACAGTAACAGAGCCTGAGCCTGCCACTTGGCCAGGAGTCTTCCCATTGTCCACCTTGCGTCCTTCCAGGCAGGACGTCTAGTTGGCTGTGGGCAGGTATGTGCCATGAATTCTGGCATTGGCAGCCACTCGGTGACACCTTTGTATTACCCAGATCAGTGTGACCAGGCACGTGGTTACTGAATCCGTCCTGTGCCAAGAACAACTGCTGGGGGTTACAGGGAGCAAGGCAGATGCTCCCTGGCTGAGCTTTGCAGACCTGGCCGCCATTGACACCTGTCAGCCTGGGAAGTGCTGGTTACGAGCTTCCCTGGAGGCTCAGTGGTAAAGAATCTGCCTGCCAGTGTAGGAGAGTTGGGTTCAATCCCTGGGTCAGGACGATCCCCTGGAGAAGGAAATGACAACCCACTCCAGTATTCTTGCCTGGGAAATCCCATGGACAAAGGAGCCTGATGGGCTACAGTCCATGGGGTCGCAGAGAGTCGGATATGACTTAGCAACTGAACAACAGCAACAACCAGCTACTACTGGGAAGTATTCTTTATAACAGCATTCCAGAGTGGACACGGATTTTACACTACTTAATACCTGCTGGCTATATGGTATATATGCTATGTGATACTATGTTTTAAAAATATAACTGATCTCTATCTTAATGGGCTTAGAGATGACCTCCCCACCCCATCCCCTGCTCCTGCTGGTAGAGCTAGAACAAACAGGGAGTTGTAACTTAATTTGTAAGAATCAAAAACATTTTGTCCTTGACTACTGTCCTAGTCTAGACTGTCATTGTGATACGTAATATGGATACTGTCTGCTGCAGATTTCATTAGTGTCCAAAAGCCCAGTTTATATACACAGAAGTGGTTCCCAGAGAAGGCTACTCATCAAAATTACCTAAGGAAATTTAAAAAAAAAAAAAAAATTTCTCAGTCCTTTGACTGCTAAATCATTTTCTAGAAGTGGGTCCCTGAAAATTTTGTTTTTTAAAGCTTCTGGGTGATTCTGAGATGTGGGTTTGTTCATTCATGTTTTCAGCCAGGAATTAGCAGTTTGTCAGGCATAACTCCAGGCTCTGAAGATACAAACGAGAAGGCCAGAGGTTCTGCCCTTGAAGAGCTTGGAGTTTAATGGGGATTGTGAACAAATGAGCACATAATTACAGCGTGACTGACAGTCACAGCACTTTAAACGTAAGCCTGTAATTTTAATTTCACTGATTAAGATAGTGAAAGTAATGATGGGTATTTGAAAATGAGGCCAAGGTGAATTGCCACCATTTTCCTACTGACTTCCCAAATAGGTCCTATATCTTAGTTGCTCAGTTGTGTCCCAACTCTTTGCAACCCCATGGACTAGCCCTCTAGGCTCCTCTCTCCATGGAATTCTCCAGGCAAGAATAGTAGAGTGGGTTGCTATTCCCTTCTCCAGGGGATCTTCCCAGCCTAGGGATCAAACCCAGGTCTCTTGCATTGGCAGGCAGATTCTTTATCGTCTGAGCCACCAGAAATTTCTAGGGTCTCTTATCCAAGCATCATGGGTGAATACACTGCTTACCACTTTGTTTCAGGAGGACAGAGGGATGTCCATCTCTGCCGTTTTCCTAGCAAGCATACACTGCTTGGCACACAGTAGGTGCTTGTTAAATATTTGTTAACTTAGTGAGTCAGCTGCCTTTCCAGTGACTGGTGGTGTGAAGGGCAGTCGTTGTCTGCATCGCTGCGAGCACAGAAATCAAACCAGTCACCGGACGACCTGATCCCGACACTTGACCTTTTGCCTTGTCTCCCCGCAGCCTTGTGCGGATTGACGAGTTTCTGTTTTCTAAGCTCTTCGGGGGAGCAGAGCTATCCATCCATCCACAGCAGCCCAGTCTGCAGCCACAGGCAAGGGGCTTTCTGTGTCTAGATTTGCTTTGTCTTCTTCGAAATGACAGTGTGCTTCAACCCAAGCCAGATGTCACCTGTCTTATTCTCCTGATTTCAAATGAAAATTAAGTCATCCAAGAGTAATTTTCTACAGTGAACCCTTCTCCAGATGCTTGTGGGGTAAGTGGGTTGGTGTGTGGGGTCTTTAGTAGGAGAAGAACTTTGATGATATGTTGTATTCTTTAGCTGTGAACAAGAATACCCCAGAAGCTACCAGAGGCCAAAGGGAAGTCATTTGACATCTAACCTGGGCCTTGGAAAGAGCTTAAACAGAAGGGGGAGGAAGGACCACAGATGATTCATTTAAGAACAGAGCCACTGGGTGCTCCTCCACCGCTTTAAAAGAATGGAATGTCCTAAAAAAAATAATAAAATAAAAAAAAAATGGAATGTCCTTCTCTGGCAGTGGTTAGAATGGTGCTTTTCAGTTAACTGGTGGCCAGTCAAGGAGCTGGAGACAATGGAGGGGGCTTCCCTTTTAACCTAATTTTTTTTAATTTAAAAAAAAGTTTTTATATTTATTTACTTATGTGACTTAGATGGGTCTTAGTTGCCGCAGTCAGGATTTTTCCTTGCAGGCTTCTCTAGCTGCCCCGTGGCATGTGGGATTTTAGTTCCCTGACCAGGAATCAAACCCGTGGCCCTGGCATTGGAAGGCAGATTCTTAACCACTGGACCACCGGGGAAGTCCCTAACCTGTCTGATTTTTGTGTAAGGGAATACTTGAGTGTGGCAGCACTTAGTTTCCCCTCGATCGTCTATTTCACCAGAACGAGGGCCTCAGCCTTCAACCACGGTGCTGACCTGCAGCCGGAATTGGCGGTGCCCCAGCTTTGCAGCGACTAGTCTGAAGCCCAGACAGAGCCGTGTCCTTTCTGACGTGTACAGTCAGAGAAAACGACTCCATCAGAGCATTAACAGGAGTTGGGCATGCCCTTAGAACAAGGGTAAGAAAGTATGAGAAGCCTGTGGAGGAAGGAGAAAAAGCATAGATTCCGGAGTTGTCAGAGTGAGGAGGCCACTGTTGATGTGGCAGACAATTTCTTCCAAGCCAAGATGTAATCTGGAGTTAACATCTATTTAAGTGCTGGCTTTGTGAAGGGATTCTGTCATCAACTTGCTTGCCTATCTGGAAGTACTTCGATGTTTTTCCCCCGAGGGTCTTTAGGATAGTTTTATATTTGAACATTTCTGAGCAGGTGTGGTTAGCTTCCTCCTCTCACTCCTAAGCTGATTTTCTCCAGCTGAGAAAAACCTTTGGAAATTCAAGAAACGGTGTTGTAACTACCAAATTAAAGCACCATTTAATGTTCTGTGGTGTTGGCGGCGACCTGAACAGCATTCCCCTGCCTGCTTGACAGGAGTGGGCTGTCTGTCTGTCCACTCATCCCCCATTAAGGGGGTGATCAGAGAACAGAAAGTGGAGGGAGACTTCTCCTGACCCCTGGGAGCTGGAAGCTTGGCTTAGCTGACTCATTTTTAGCCCGGCCGTGAGATTCTAAATGAGTAAACAAATAGAACAGGGCATGATGAGGAAGTTAACAGTAGTTAAGTGTTTGCTATAAACACACTTTTAAACCGGGAGCAGTGTGACTTGACTGATTTTTACAGGAAAGGGGGCTTTCAAAGCAGACTGGCTGCTCCCTGCTACCTCTGCCTTGGCAGCAAGAGAAACCAAGCCTTGACCCTGAAAATAAATCTTCACTGCTAAGCTTTAGTGTCAGCAAGAAGTCTAGCTGTGGGTTTAAGAAAATTAACCTCCTTTACTATAGTAATTTTTAAAAAATCTTGGTAACTTTTAAAGCAGATTTGCCTTAAGATCCTGGTACTTTTCATGTGCTCAGCAGCTTTCTCGCTTTCTCCTGCTCCAGGTATAAATGGCCAAGATGATTAGCATTTACATTCTAACTGAAACTCATAACTTCCATCTCGAGAACTGTGATGGAAGCAGCTCTCTTTAACCCAGCCACCTTCCCTTGTGACCACCCGCTCCGCCTGTTTGCTTGCAGTTTGTTGTCCCTCTCCAGGGCCAAGTGGGAAGGGAGAGGCAGGACTGGTTTGCTGGGAAACTTGTTGTAATATCTTATTTCAAGCCTTCAGCAAATTGTGTGATTCTAGATCATAGTGAAAAAAGAATGCTTGTTCAGCCTCATGCAGGTGACTCACCTGGCACGTCTCCTGGGCAGAGCTGACTCCTGGACAAATGGATTGTCCACAGGAGCCCAGTTCTCTTTAGGGGGTTCGGGTTTTGGCCTTTTGTACTCTGCTGTCTATTCCAGGTTTTTTAATATTCTGAGCTCTGGCAGTTTCGACACATCTCTTGAAGTTAGGCCCTTATTAAGGCTAACCTCAATCCTGAAATACTTAGCAGGTGTTCCAGAAACTTGCCCGGGGTCAAAGAACTAATCCTTGATTTAGGTGAGGGTGCACTAAACTCTCACATCCTCTTTTTAATACAGAGTAATTCCTAGCCCTAGTTAGTAATTTCTTTTCTTAGTGAGACACATACAGTGAGACACAATTGTAATACAGCCACGTGGTTACCAGAAACACTAGAATTTGATAGTGGGGGGTGATGTTCAACAGAGAGTGTCTTTTGGAAAATGTGCCTAAGAGGGATTCTTCAAAATCTGTTATAATGTACCCACCTCTGTTTCAACCCTTAGCGTGTTTTCCTTGTCCTCGTTTTGTGTGTGTGGCCCTTGACCTGATGAAGAACTCGGGGATACTGGTGAAGATACTCGGTGTTAGATTTTTTTTTTCTTTAATGGATCCGACCCCTCCCCATCATGACCTGTGGTTCTGGAAGCCCCCATAGGTTGGGTGGGTGCCAGAGACTCCTGGTTAAAGAGGGTGGGGAGGTGATGCTTGGCCCGGCGTCAGCATGGCCAACCTCCTGGAAGGGCTGGCATCCCCTTTTCCCGTCTCAGTGTGGGGAACCAGTCACATCAAAGAATGGCTTATTCTTTGCTGAGCTCGGGACCAGAGCTCCTCTCGCGTGGCCCAGTGCCTGGGCTTGGTCCCTGCCAGTACGATTGTCCAGAGCAGCTGGGTGCCTGCGTGGCCGAGCTCGCCCCGGGCCGCCAGTAGGATGACTCTGGTGGTGAAGTGACGTTCCCGGCCCACGGGTGGCTGAGAAGATGGGAATCTGCCGTGGGTAGGCGGGCCACAGACCCGGCCACGCACTTGGACATTGTGCAAAGTGGGTCATGCCGTTCCCGTGATCCCCGATCACCAGGCAGAGTGTCAAGGGTTTGGCAGGGCCCCGCGCCTCTCCTGTTCTTTTAGAAAAGTACAAAAGAGTACAGCTCAGCCCACAGGCCGCTCAGCAAGTGCCCAGTTCACCAGCGGGGCGGGCCACCCGGCGGGAGGAGTTCACTCGCTGGGACCTTTTGTCCTGCTCTGCAGTGGCTGGGCAGCTGGGGAGCTAGCTGCAGGGGGATGTGGGGACAGGCTATGAGCACAGCTAAGGTGCCGCCTCTCCGGCCAGCCTCTGGCCACGTGCTGCCCACGCCTTGGGGTTGATTTCTGTGAACCCCGGTGGGCGGGGAGGGGGGGACAGATGTCTCCCGGCCACTGCCCCCAGCCAGCCCTTGAACTGGAGTGCCCTTTCTCTTTGCTCTGTGGTTACCTTCTGCAAGTGGCAACTTCATTTTCCAAAGGAAATTTTTGCTCCACAATCCCATCCCCTTTACTGTGCTTTATTTTTTCACGCAAGCATTTACTTTACGTATTTTACACGTGTGTGTTCCTGCCCCAGCCTGGAATTTTTGCCCCCAAGGGGCAATTATTATTTCCCACATGTGGCAGGTAGGAACATGGGAGGGACTTTCTGTGGTGTCTCAGCAGTAAAGAATCCTCCTGCCAGTGCAGGAGATGCAAACTCAGTCTTTGGATCAGGAAGATCCCCTGGAGGAGGAAATGGCAACCCACTCCAGTATTCTTGCCTGGAGAATTCCATGGACAGAGGAGCCTGGAGGGCAACAGTCTGTGGGGTTGCAAGAGAGTCAGACACAACTGAGCGGCTCAACAGCAACAGCAGCAGCTAGGAGGTTAAATAACTCCTGTGGTCCCAGGTCATGTTACCGGTAAGTGGAGAAAATGGGTTTCAAACCCAAGTTGTCTGATAAAGAGCCCACATGGAACCGCTTAACGCCCTGCCAGCCTGTCGTGCTTATCTATCTGGTTGTGTAACTGCTGAGGGGCAAAGGTGGCATGTCTAATTGTTGGCATTTCGGTGTGTGGGGAGCTGGTGGCTTCTTGGCTGAAAGGAGTCCGTGACCTCCTGAGTCAACCCCCAGGGAAGGACAGATGCTGGGACAGAACCCAAGTAGCTGTGGCTCTCAAGATGTCATTGATGGCTGTGCCCATGCCTCTCCCAGCCAGGCTGGGTTGACTCAGCTGTTGTAACTACTAGAATCCATTAGGTAATTCCACACTAGTTAATCCATGAAATTAGACAAAGGATAAGACGTAGGCTTCAGCGTGGCCAGCCAAGGGAGAGACATTGCATTAAACTGCTAGTTGATGAAACCTATTTTGCCTTTGCCCTTGGAAGGAAAAATACTTGTGGTTATTTCTGCAATAGTAATGACCAAGACAGTTAAACATGTGCCTCCTGACTTTCATATAGAACATATAGTAAATAAATGGCACAGATGAAAAGATGCTTTGCTAACTTGTAAATGTAAATCTCAAATGGGGGATAAGTAGGGAGTTATAAAATCTTTGAAGATGAAAAAAAAAAAAAAAAAAATCTTTGAAGATGGAGGTAGGTCTCTAACCACTGTTACGAGACAATCTCCAAGATGTCGTAATACTTGCAGTACTCAGTGTACGCATTTTTTCAACTTTTTTCTTTTTGAACTTAACTCCGTAAGAATGTAGTTTACATCATACCCATAAATAAAGGTACAGTAACACTGAAGATTCATGGCAGTATTTATTCATTCTCCCTAAGGAGAGAGCACTTGGATTATTATGATCAGTTTGTTATTTTTAATGCAAAGTTGACTTGATCATGTATCAATTTTAATGGGTTGCAACCAACAATTACAGAAGCTCTGATTCAGCCTGTGTCATCTTTTGTGCGTAGAGGAGAGAAACCTCCAGAAGTATACCTAAGAAATGGTACCAGTAAGCTCCTTCTAACAGTGGGTCTGAGGGATTGTGTTGGACCAGAATGATGAGATTTTCCTACTGCCTCTTTTCATTTTAAATGTTTGCATTTTTTGCTGTGGACAGGAAGTATGTTAGGACAGTAATTAATAAAAACACCCGGCAGAGGAACCGTTTTCTCCCCATGATAGTCCTGTTTGCCCTGATGGACTTTCCCCCTTCTGCCCACTTTCTATCCGGTTCTGTCCTCCCGTCTGAGACTTCAGCTTCACAGAGAGAATTTTTATGGAGCTGAGAAAAGAAGCACAGAAAACTGGCGCTTCACTTATTTATAAAGTGAATTCACAGGATTGTGTCTTTCCTTTTGCTTTTCAAATGAGAACTTAGCACTTTGTGAGTTTTGTGAGTTTAAAAAAGAAGTTGTTTGAGCATGCGGAACTTAACCTTGTCCACAGTGTCTTCTCTGAAAAGAATTTTTTCATGTTTTATGGGGGAGAAAAAAAAAAAAACTACAGAAAGCATTTTGAGTAGAGATTAATCAATGTCTCTTTTTCTTAATAGGTTTTAAAATGGAGCACTTCGATGCTTCGCTTAGCACCTATTTCCGGGCATGGCTCGGCCCTCGAGGTAAGGTGGTTTTGAGTCTTGCTCTCCCATCCTTCCTCCCACTCCTTGTTATAGGTAACTTGTGAATATTGCATGAAGACAGTCTAGAAACCATGCGCATTTTCCAGTGATTAAATACCAGGGGCTTGGAGTCCTGAGGTCGTGAACAGGTGCAATGTCCCCTGACAGCTGGGGCAGAGACACAGGTGCTGGGACCCTCTGCTGACTTCAGTGGAGGTTGGATTATGTTGCAAGCTTACAGCCTGAGCATGCCACAGATTTCACCACTGTTGGTGGCACAGGTTGCTCAGTTCTTGTGAGTCTCCAGCTGAATCCAATTTTCAAAATGCACTGCTGCAATAGGGGTTTAAAACCCTTCCTGTTTTACAGTTCTAAGGCTTTCTAATGTCTTTTTATGATATGTCACATCACTGGATAAGTATATGTGCCTGAGCTCACTTCTTACCCTCCTCATCTTTCATTGTCCTTTAGAACAAGTAAGTCAGCTCCAAATATTACACCTTC
Source organism: Muntiacus reevesi (assembly GCF_963930625.1). Taxonomy (NCBI): domain Eukaryota; kingdom Metazoa; phylum Chordata; class Mammalia; order Artiodactyla; family Cervidae; genus Muntiacus; species Muntiacus reevesi. The sequence continues at coordinate 26,511,380 of NC_089268.1, read as the reverse complement.
TTCTTTTTTTTTTTTTTTTTTTTTTTTTTTTTTTTTTTAAATTTTAAAAATTTTATTTAAAAACTTTGGCTTCCAAAAAAAAAAAAAAATGTTGCTTCCTACACCTGTGACTCAATTTGTTTTGTAAATAAGTTCATTTGTACCATGTTTTAAGATTCTACATATAAATGATATCATGTGAAATTTGTCTTTCTCTGACTTAGCTTTCTACCAGCTTTAAGATTTCATGACAGTACCTATTACTGCCTGTGATTATGCTTAGTGCAAACTTATGGTTAATATGGGGGAAGAGGGAGAGGGATAAACTGAGAGATTGCAAATGCAAAGTGAAGTCACTCAGTCGTGTCCAACTCTTTGCGACCCTACGGACTGTAGCCCAACAGGCTCCTCATCCATGGGATTTTCCAGGCAAGAATACTGGAGTGGGTTGCCATTTCCTTCTCCATACACCTTCTTCTAATGTCATCTCTAACGTCTCACCTGTAAAGAGGGAACTTGGGAGGTTCACAGAAAAATTCATAGAAAAACTCCCAGAGGCTTTTAAACAGATAGAGTCTCCATTTTACTCATGGTTTTTAAAATACAAAGAAAACAGTAAAAGGAACTTCATCTGTTAGTAAGGCAGAGATGCAATAAGGCTTTTGCCATCTGTGATAATAGATAATAGGAAGTGGAGAAAGTCTTAACAGGGTAACCTCTCTGGAGGGCAGTTTTGTTTTCTGTTGAAATTAAAATGCACATGCCGTTTGACTCAGCAGAGATATGTATAAAGAGGCTGCTTAGCGGCATTGCATGTCAAAACTTGTTCCATAGGGAACAAGCTCAGTTACTGTGTGTGGGCCCTGGAAAAGAACAAGCCAGATCCATTTGTCTGTGCTCATGTTGGGATGATGCCTTCTTTCAGTGTTGTGGGATCAAAATTCCAACTTTAAATGGCTGAAACAGTAATAAAAATTATTAGCTTACATTGGAAGGACTGAAGCTGAAGCTCCAACACTTTGACCACCTGATACAAAGAGCCAGCTCATTGGAAAAGACCCTGATGCTGGGAATGATTGAGGGCAGGAGGAGAAGGGGGTGACGAGCTGAGATGGTTGGATGACATCATGGACTCAGTGGACATGAGTTTGAGCTGTTGTGAGGACAGGGAAGCCTGGCACACTGCAGCCCATGGGGTCGCAGAGAGTCAGACACAAGTTAGCGACCAAACAACAGCAAGAGCAGCATTACGCGATCTGAGTTACTTTAGGGGCTCTATGATGTTACCCAAGGACCCTGTTCTTGTCATTTCCTGCCTTACATCCTCAGTGTGTGAGCAGCTCTGTGCTCAGGTCAGGTCCCCCAATCTCTTGTGGTTGCAGATTGGCTGCTGAAGCTCCAGGCTGCTCCTCCAGAGGAGGAGGAAAAAGTCTGATCCTTTGCATGGTTTTAAGAACCAGAAGACTCTTCCCCAGAGCACTTTAAGCTCAGTGGCCACAGTGCTGCACATGCTCTTATCTGAACCAGTCCCCCAGGGGTGAGATAGGGCTTCATGATTGACTAGCTCCCTAAGGATTTACCACCTGGGGTTGGGACCAGCCACCCAGGAAGTACTTTGATACTTGGTGACTTAGGAAAATGAAGATCTGTTAGAAAATTAAATTTAATTAAAATTAAATTTGCAAGATGCAAAATAGCTTTAAATAAAAGGAAATGGGGGGTTTTCATAGGTGCATTCACTGTGTTTGTGTTATGTACACATAAACATACATAAGGGTCTGATGTTAGTTGCTAAGTAGGAACTTGTGTTCTCAGAATTGACAACTTAAGGCCCAGAGCTGAGAACCAAAAGGTGTTAAGAATCCTCTTGTTACTAATGAGTTTGCTGGGGCAGCCACTTCCCTACAGGGCTTCTGAGAAGCACTTATCAGTGAAACCACCATCATCACCCACCCTAGCATCAGTGGGGAGAGGGTGGAGGGAGTCTCCCTCTGAAGCCAAGAAAAAGAGACACTGGGAGAACTTAGGGTGTCTGCAAGAAAGGAGACTGACAGTGGTTCCCCAAGTGGACGTATGTTCTACTTAGGCTGTGCTTGTCCTGCAAGGTCAAGGAAAAGAGCCCTGGAGAGAGAGTAGCAAGATGACGGAGCCAGGAGGTCAAAGAAGGGGCTGGTCCTCTGTCCTTTTCCTCCTCTTTCCTGCCGAGGGGAGGGGAAAGAAAGGGAAGTAGGAGGTCCCTCTGCATCAGTAATGTCCTTGAGTCAATAAAGTAGGTCTCTCTCACACTTCTGCTCTTCTCTTATCTGGTCGTTGCTGCTTCACTCACTTTTTAAAAAGTTATCGCCCCTGCTGCTGTTGACCATGGCACTTCTCAAACGAGGCCTGTTGAATCAGGGACGATCTCTGAGTTGGCCGAGTGACACGTTTTCTGAGTCCGCACATGCCAGGAAGACTGGCTGACAGTGGGCTGACATGGAGAGCTTCGGAGCTCAAAGATTGCCATTTCTAGGGTTTCCTTGACCCATGAGTAATTTAGCAAGCCTGGTTAATCAATCCAGTTAGTGAAAAATTGAGCTTTCTCATTTTCTTTAAGATTCTTAAGAACAGATTTTATAAGAGTCATTTAGCAAAGCCCCTGATAATATGCACATTATTATTTAGAACATGAATGAGAGCCTCACCTTGAGCTTACATACTGAAGACTCAGTTCCTCTTCGAGTTGCTTTTTTGACTTGGGAACATTGCGGTTAGAGAAAATTTTTTCATGTTCAAAGCACATTGTTTATTATTTATATATCTACCTTATTATCACTGAATGTTTTTTCTTTTACAACTTTCCAGATACTCGAGTAAAAGGATGGTTTCTTCTGGACAATTATGTCCCCACCTTGGTCTGCTCCATTCTGTACTTGCTAATCGTGTGGCTGGGACCAAAATATATGAAGACGAGGCAACCGTTCTCCTGCCGGGGGATTTTAGTGGTGTACAACCTTGGACTCACTCTGCTGTCTCTCTATATGTTCTGTGAGGTAAGGCAGAAGCCGGCACGGCTTCCTCTTGCTTCAGGGTAGTTGTGTTACTGCCTGAGTCTCAGTCTTAACTGAAGAAGGCCAGCGGTGGGGTGGGGGAGGGGAGGACAGGTACAGGAATGCGTTTGAGGATGTTCTAAAATCAATTTTTCAAAACACTAGAGTTATTTGTACAGATGTGCCTTCTGAAATATCTAAAATAGAAGCCTTTGCTACTGATTCTTTTGTTATGTATGTTTTGTGTTATACTCAGAATTAAACATTTTCAGAAACGCTCTCATGCAAGCAAAATACAGAGTAGAAATTGAACAGAATGCACAAAAGCAGATCTGTGAGCATTTTATTAGGAAGCGTTTAGTAAATGCCTGATTCTTATTGGGAGGCAATGAGGGGAGGAAGTGGGCAGAGTCTGCGTCTGGTGTAATTGTGGTCAGCCTGCCTCTCTCCATCTTGATCTGATCACTGTCAACAGCTTGGAGATTGGACAAGTTATTTTTATCAAGAGCTGAGAAGAGTAGATGGTGAGGTTGGTGTTTAGGGTTTGAATGGTCTGTGTAAGTTCAGGCCAGAATGTTTCTTCTATAAAACAAAGATGTTGAAAACCAAATTTGATGATCTCAAAGGCTTAAGTAAGAGTGAGAGATAACATCAGAATCAGCACTTAGGCCTGCTGTTTTGACAGTACAGTCCGGCTTTAAAGTAGAAGGAGAGGAAAGCTCTCTCTGGGATAAGCACGATTTATATGCATTTTAGGAGCAGAACTACACTGTTTAGGTTTACAGCACAAAACGACTCCTAAATCTCTGGGGCGGAGAATGATGCCATACATAAAACAAAACTCCTGTTTAGATTTTTAACCTTTCGTGGTGACTTTAATTCTCCAAGGAGAGGAAAAGGAGAGAAATTAATATGAATCTTGCAGTGATTTCCCCACTAGCCTCGAGCTGTGATGGGGGGGCTCTGCCTGACTGTGTGGGTCTGGGCGGGGTCTGTGATGCAGGAGCTGGGGGGAAGCAAAGTGTCTGATGAATTTCACGTGAATTTCATAAGGCAAGGTAAAGGTTTTATGATGAAGAGTTCATAGATGCTATTCTCATTTCTTTTATGCCAACAGTCTGTGAAATGCTTACAACTCCCTTTTTTTGCTTCTTTTCTGTCCTGTTCTAGAGCGAAAGCAGTTTAATTAGCTTCCGAGATGGAGATTGCGGGCCTGGAGGCAGGGGCAGTGACAGGCCTGGGCCCAGCCCTGTGCTCATCTCTCTGTTCCAGGAACAAAGCCGCAGTGAGCAGTCAGGTGTCTCAGAGCGAACCGCATACTTTCCCATACTTGATAGATAAGAGAGCCATTTCCTTATGAAGGCTCTTATAGAGTTAATTATTACACATAGCAATATTCTAGAGAAAAAGTAAGACTGCTAAATCTTATAGAACTTAAGTTATCTGCCTTATATATTTCTCAAACCTAGAGATAAAATCACAACTTCATAATTTAACCTCTCAAACAGCTAATTGGCTGGTAAAGAGGGGAAGAAAATGCTGGGTAATTTGTTGCCAAGCGCATATGACTGAATTTGGGGGATCTGTTAATAAGAGCGTTGTAATAGGAAGGACCAGTTTTTCCTCCGAGACAGCTTGGTGGGAACATTAGAAAACGTTGAGCAGTATCTAATCCCTGAATATGGAGATGTAGGAAGTATACAAAGGAGGTTAAATATGTTTAGCTCACAACTTAGAATACATAGAGAGGTAATGGATAAGGGGACAATAATCCTTAAATCAAGTTTATAAAAATAGAGCCAGAGCAGATATTCTCGAGTTGAAAATTAACCCTAGTATCCACATTAGATGGTATTTACTTTGGATTTTGTCTGACTTTTTTTTTTCCTGTACTTACATAAACCCTTCAGGAATATCCTGATAACATATCTTTTGTCAACTTTTAAATTTGATCGTAGCTACTGGTTTTTCCCTTTTTTCTTTTCTTAGCACTTAGTCCAGTGAATACTAAAACACAGGACAATTATGGAGTTTTATAACCGAACAAATAAAAGGGATCCTGGAACCCACCTGGGCCCCTCACTTCAGGGAAATGTGCCAAGAGGTGGAGCCATTGCCTGGGGTCACACCATTGGTGTGGTAATGACCATTAGTCTTTATTTACTCTCCTGCTTATCTGTGTATTTGGGGCTGTAAAGAATTTTAAAAATAAATATGTAGCCATTGATATTTTTGTTTGTTTAATCCTGTGGTATGAATTCATACCTGCCTGGCAAAGTTCTGGGTTAATATAAATAAAGTTAACTGTTGCAAGTAGATAAGAGTAATCTTATTTGAAAGAGGGAGATGAAAATGAAAGGGGAGTCACAGAAGCTTTAAAATGACCCGAAGAAGGAAAATAACCAGATGACTATCTTAAAACCGTGAAATTCAGTTTAAGGTGTAGTTTATGCATTTGGTAGAAAGAAAATCAAAAGGAGAGACATGGCTTGCCTTTTTTTTAATAATTAAATTTATTTATTTTTAATTGAAGGATAATTGTGTTTGTTTCTGCCAAGCATCAACATTAATCAGCCATAGGTATACCTATGGCTTTACTTCTAATTACCTCATGAACTTGATGTTCATTTCTGGGAAAAAGGTCACAGATGTCTGAATTAGAAGTATTGTATGTTTGAACAACGGGTATGTTTTAGATTGGGATTAGGTGTTGTCTGAGATCACAGTCAGTGGTAAAGGCTTGAAAATAAAGTGTCGAGTTACAAAAGAGAAACAACTAATTTTGCATTACTTACTCAGTTTTGTAAAACTGTGTGCTCACAGCAGACACAAAAATCTTGCAAGCCTTTCTACCCACCCTACCCCCGAGGGGCAGGGCATGTTTCATCTGAATGGAAGCCCCACTGTGTTTTCATATCATCCATGTGTCTTTCCCCTCCCTCATTCAGAAGATCAGAGAATCCCCACCCACCAATGCCAGATTGTGACTTCTCCTTTATTCAGGGCTGCACTGGACTCGGGTTTCCCCTGTTGTTCTCAGCCAGCAGAATAACTCCTTAGTTAACATCTCAAACCCTCAGGTGGCTGCTCTGTCCTGACCTGGGACTTCTCTGGTGTGTCTGCCATGCTCTCCTGGGCTCTGGGCTCTTGTCACCAGAGCAGGGAAGATCTAACTGCTGGGTTTGTCACAGTCCAGGGGGGAGCGTCCCGTGCAGAAATCGTGGGACTCGGCACTAGGAGTGGGAAGCAGAGTCAGCGCGTAGACCTTGAACTTGAATGAGGAGAACTGCTGGCTGCCTTCCTGTATCCTGTCCACTCAAACCCCCAAGACCAGGTTCTTCCTTTCTTTGGGTCTCTGCCCCCTAGAAACTCCCAGTTTCTTCAGACCCAAGCCCGCCTCAGTTTGACAGTCCCTGTCTCATTTCTGAGGACCTGTCTCAAGGTCAGTTCCTCTGTGTCCTCTTGAGGGCTTGGCTCTGAAGCAGTGCTCCCAGCCTCTCCTGCCTCCTCATGGTCCCAAGGAGCCCTGACGCGTTCTCCCCCATCACGATGTCCTGGGGATGTGCCCTCCAGCCTGTGTCCTTCGCATGCACCTTACTGCTGTGGTTACAATGTTCCTTCCTCATCTTTTGTGTCCTGTTGTTAGCCTGGCTCCAGCATTGAGACAGAAAAAAGCAAATGTTGGAACCATGTTTTTTTAATACTGTAACAAAGATAAATCACAGACTAAAAACACGATTGTTTTTTTGAGTGTTTATTCCCTTGCAGTGAGAACTGTGTGTTGGTGAAGTAGTGTGAGAAAATTCAATGACATGAATCAAAGATTCAGACATTTAAAATGTAATTTTAGAAAATGATTGGTTGCTAACCGGATCAGTGATCTGAATTGGCATAGATTCACAACTTATTTTTTTTCTTTCCTTTTTCAATCTTAGAATTGTAAGTTTGAAACTACTTCAGAATATGGAAAATAAAATCACAGAAATATTTATCTAGGTACTTAACAAATACTGACATTACGGGTTTGAATTTTTTGTTTAAAAAGAAAACATAACAAAAAGGTATCAGAAGTGTAGCCCCTTCACAGATGTAACTTTCTTCCGAAGTGCATGTTTCTTTCCTGGCTATGTTTCTGTACATTTTCCACATATATATGTATATATGTGACAACTTACAGGATATTTGGAGACAGTTTTTTTTTAAACTTACATGAGTGGTGTATGGCTTTATATATACTCTTTTTCAAGTAGCTTTTTTCAGTCAGCATTGTGTTTTGAGAAGATATGTTGACTCTTAGGGATTTCATTCATTAGTTTTAACTCCTCTTTATTACTTAACTGTTAGAATTTATTAAGTCATTTGATCCATTTTTCTTTGGGCGGACATGTAAGTTGTTTCCAGTTTAACAATGTTGAGTTGAGATCCTTGAAGAATTATCTCCTAACACTATCTTTCTCCTTCACAGAAACTTCATTCTTATTTTGCATTTTGTATTTTTTTGATATAGTACATAAGCAGAGTTTTGTTTTTTTCTATTTATTCTCCTAGGCTGCGGTTCTCATGTGCTTTACTAGCTAGAAATAAATGTATATGTTGGTATTTGAGGTAAAGGGCTTTTGCAGTTAAGAAGGAACTAGAAAGTACTTTTTTTCTCTCTGATCAGAAACCTCCCCCCAAAACAAAAAAAAAATGCTGCATTGAATGTTCTTGAACATGTCCCCTGTGCCGATATGAGTGAGTGAGTGATTTTCGCCAGGCATACACTTAGGAGTTAATGATTGAATCTTGACACTTTTAGTGGGGAAATTTTAATCCATTTTTACTTAGTATGCTTATTATTATTTTTAGAATGATTTCTATCACCTTCTGTGTGTAAGTTTTCTTTGCTCTTTTGCTTTCTTTCTTGCTTTCTGTTGAACTTTTTTTTCATTTTGCTGATTTAAAAGTTACTTCCTATTTAGTAGTTATTTGTAAGTTTTCAACATGCACCTTTGACTTAATAAATTCTAAAGTGAATTGCTGTTTCTACTCCTGAACAATGCAAGGATCATAGATGATTTGGGCTTTGAGCCCCCATCATCCATAATATTGTTGTCAAGGTTTCATTCTGCCTCTTTTTGAGACCCTAAACAGTCATCATTACAGTCCGTGCTTACTGATTTTTTTTTTTTTTTGTACACTGTTCATCTGTAAAACCTCTTCTTTGCTTTGAGCTTCAGTTTTCTTCTGAAGTAGTTCCCTTTCTGTGAAAGGTAAACTCTTAGTCCTTGAGTATCATATATGTGTGTATATACTTGAATATATTTTAGCAGGGCATAGAATTCTAAGTTAGCAGTTATTTTCCCCCAGCACATTGCAGATTTATTCCAGAGAAGTCTGCCGCAGTCCCATTTTTGTTTGTTTTGTAGGTAACCTTTTTCTTTCAAGATGTTTCTAAACTTGTGTTTAAGAATAAAAACAAAATGTATCTAAATAGTAGTTCACTCTTACTTGTCTCAGGATGGTATGCATCCAAGCCAAGGATTCATATATTTCTTAATTTTGGAAAGTCCTCAGGCATTGTCTTCTCCATACTTCCTTCTCCTCCTCCATCAGCTCCATCTGGAGCTCCTGTTAGACGTGTGCTGGACAGTCTCACCCCTGCGTACTCTCTCTCGAGTTTTTTGCATCTTTCTTTCTCTTCTGCATTCCTCTAATTCACTTGTACTCTCAGCCATGTCTAATCTGCTATTTCATCCATTTCTAGCTTCAGTTACTATGCATCTTATATCTCTAAAAATTCACTGCTTGTTCTTTTTTCCATCTATAACCTGGAAACTTTTCTTTTTCATCCGTGGTTGGAGGTGACTGGGTCTCAAACTTAACCATTTGCTGGTATTGCTTTTAAAAATAGTCTTTAAAAAGTGTTCTTTCAGCTGTATCTGTGAGGTCATACCTCTGGGACAGTTACTATATCTATGTTGACCTTCTTTTTAAAAACTGGACGGTTTGTTGGGTGTCCTGTGTAAGCATCTGAAGCTGATATTGGTGGGGTCATCTCAGGTAAATGTATCTGCCCCAGAGAAGAGAGATTTTTTTAAAAGGACTTAAATATAAGCTCACTTCCTCTTTTCTGAGTTCTTTCTCAGGGAAGCAGCACTTTTATATCAGGGCTTCCCTGGTGGCTCATACGGTAAAGAACCTGCCTGCAATGTGGGAGATGCAGGTTCCATCCTTGAATTGGAAAGATGCCCTGGAGAAGGGAGTGGCTGCTCATTCCAGTATTCTTGATTGGAGAATTCCATGGACAGAGGAGCCTGGCGGGCTGCAGTCCATAGGGTCGCAAAGATTCAGACACGACTGAGCCGCTGACACTAGACTCCCCTTGCAGTTAGGCATCAGTGGTGCTGGAGCTCCTCTGCTGGTCCCCATAGCATTTGTGTGTTGTGCTAACAGTGGGGGTGATGGTTGTGCTTTAGTCCAGTTGGCTGCACTGCGAGAACAGAAGTCATTTTTTAATTTGAATCTTCTCATCAAAACGTCCGGGACTTCTTCACAGGGAAGATGAAAGACATCAAACATTTGATGGGACAGGTGTTTTATTTTCCAGCCTGTCTGTAATTTTGGAGGCAGTGCTGTCGACACGTCTCCCCAGGCACCTGGCAGCCCTGCCTCCCCGCCTCTGGCTTTGAAGGTCCTCAATAGAGCTGCAGAGCAGTTGCTCTGGAAACATTATATTCTAAACAACCTTGTTTTTCTTTCCCTTCAGGCTTTCCTAAAATAGATAGGTTATTGTGGGGAAAAACCGGATTTGGAAAAACACTTAAAAGACCTGGGCAAGTATTTATTGCATTTTATTTAAAAATGATTTTGTTTACAAAAATATTTTGAAAAAGACATTTAGTACTCTTCTGCTTTTGCCTATTGAACAGAGGTATAGAGAGGCTGAAATGTTGGTGATGTTAATACTTACAAGAAAAGCCTGACTGTTGCCTCAAACATTTCTCACACACAGTTCCCTGACAGCTGAAATTCCTTGCTCAGAAAGAAACCTCTCTCGGGGGGAAGCATCGCCTCAGTTACTTGCCCATCCATTCACCTGGCACTGCCCTAGAGAACGCCTGCAGTGGGCACTCAGAGAGAAGGATGCAGCCCAGACAGCCTCTGCCTGAGCCGTACACCCAGGGGACAGGGAGGGAAGGCCTTTCAGTAGAAACAAAGCTTTGGCATTGGTCCAGAGCCAGGCTAGACTCTTCTTAACTGACCTGCAGACCTTGGTAACCCGGCCTTGCAGCTGGTGTTAACAAGATGGTGGTAGGCTGTTCAGGCACCCAGTCATTTCCAACTCTCTGCGACCCCATGGACTGTACCCCGGCAGGCTCCTCTGTCCATGGGATTTCCATGAATCCTGGAGTGGGTTGTCATTTCCTTCTCTAGGGTTGCCATTTCCTTGTCTAGGGTTGCCATTTCCTTCTCCAAGGGATCTTCCTGACCCAGGGATTGAACCCACATCTCCTGCATTGCAGGCAGATTCTTTACTGTTGACCCACCAGGGAAGCCTGGTATAACAAGGTTCAGTTCAGTTCAGTCGCTCAGTCATGTCTGACTCTTTGCGACCCCATGAATCGCAGCACACCAGGCCTCCCTGTCCATCACCAACTCCCAGAGTCCACTCAAACTCATGTCCATCGAGTCGGTGATGCCATCCAGCCATCCCATCCTCTGTCGTCCCCTTCTCCTCCTGCCCCCAATCCCTCCCAGCATCAGAGTCTTTTCCAATGAGTCAACTCTTCGCATGAGGTGGCCAAACTATTGGAGTGTCAGCTTCAGCGTCAGTCCTTCCAATGAACACCCAGGACTGATCTCCTTTAGGATGGACTGGTTGGATCTCCTTGCAGTCCAAGGGAATCTCAAGAGTCTTCTCCAACACCACAATTCAAAAGCAGCAATTTTTCAGCACTCAGCTTGCTTCACGGTACAACTCTCACATCCATACATGGCCACTGGAAAAACCATAGCCTTGACTACACGGACTTTTGTTGGCAAAGTAATGTCTCTGTTTTTTAATATGCTATCTACGTTGGTCATAACTTTCCTTCCAAGCAGTAAGCGTCTTTTAATTTCATGGCTGCAGTCACCATCTGCAGTGAATTTGGAACCCAAAAAATAAAGTATAACAAGGTACCAGTCTACAAATACTCAGCTAACGCAGACTCAGCAGGAGTCAGTAGGTAAGCTGGAGATCTCTCTTTAAATTACACAGAGGATGCTCTGCTGGGGCTTCTGTATACAGCAGGAGCAGACCTAGTCACGAGCCTTCTAGTATTTGGGCAGGAAGAGCAGACGCTTGTCTGGAATCACAACAAAGACATATACAGTACCTGCCTTGTGCCTGGTACTGGTCCCACTCACTCAGTGTTCGTCACACGGTTACTGACCCCATCCTGCAGAGACAAAGTCCTGGGTGGACTTGGGATTCGAGTCTGAGATTCAGGCCATTGTGCATCACCTTCTCAGAACACTATCTCAACTTGGGTTTTCTCTCCCAGCCACCAGCAGCCCCATAAAATAATGAGTGTTTTTTGTGGGACATGTGGAAGCAGCCTACCAGAAACCACCGCTCAGGAGACTGAACAGTGAGAGAAAGAAACTGCAGCATAAAACAGAGCCCGAGGCTGAGGGACGAGTACCAGACATACTTGTGTCAGGCTGGTCTGGGGACAAGCTGTTTCTTCGTGCTTTGTTCTGAAGTCTCCTCTAGTGCACAGAGCCTGTCCTTATGACGTAACCAAGAGTATTGCAATCAGCTGTAACCCAGGGGGTATTCCTGTTCCTAAGTGGAAAAAAGCACATTTGGAGGTCATGGGTATGAAATTATCTTATGGGCATCCTTCTGCTCTGGACAGGAGAGATGTGAAATTCACACCACATGCTTTGACTTGACCCTGTTCCATAATAGCACTGTCAAGATTGACCAGCTAAACCCTAGAGAAAAGGTACTTTTCCTTTGGGAGTAGCTGATGGTTCATTTTATTTTTTTAATTTTTTTAGACTTTTCGTATTGGGGTATAATTGATTAACAATGTTGTGATAGTTTCAGATGAACAGTGAAGGGACTCAGCCATCCATATACATGCATCCATTCTTCCCCAAACTCCCTTTCCATCTAGGCTGCCACATAACATTGAGCAGAGTTCCATGTGCTGTACGGGAGGTCTTTGTGGTTATCCATTTTAAATATAGCAGTGTTTACATGTCCATCCCAAACTCTCCAATTCTCCCCCCCCCATCCTTCCGCCCTCCGGCAACCCTAAGTTCATTCTCTAAGTCTGTGAGTCTCTTTCTGTATTCTAAGTTGATTTGTATCATTTCATTTTAGATTCCACATGTAAGGGATGTCATATGATATTTCTCCTTCTGTCTGACTTACTTTACTCAGTATGACAGTCTCTAGGTCTTATGGCTCATTTTAAACCAAGCATCTGCTGAAGGTAAAGATCCAGTGAAAGGTCTGCTTTTTCGTAAAATTATTCATGGTTAGCGTATCTCTGTTGTGTTTTCATTAAGAACTCAGAACAGACAAAGGTCGTCAGAGGAGCTTGGAAGTGCTGTTGGAGATTACATTTGAACCCAGAGTCAGGATTTCTCGGGGGCTGATCCCACCAGCGCCATCGAGAGGTTGTGTGACTTCGGACCACACACTTCACTATTCATCTGTTTCCTTGGTCAAAACATGAACTTGTTCCAGGTCTAAAAAGTATACACTTGTACACGCCCACAGGGACAGTCAAATCTGTGAAGACATCAGCCTCACACACTATCGGTGGTGTTGCTTATTTTAGCAAAGTCCCTCGGGTCCTGGGATGGTTGAATTTCAGCATGGTTAGTGTCTGTTCTCATTACCTTTCATTCCATTTCTGCTTAGATGGATATAACCACACAGCTCATCAAACTCTCATCACTAAAACCATTAGCCCCTTTTCAAAAGGGATCATCTTGTTGCTCTGGGATCTTGGGATGTCAAGTGAGTGACTGATGACGGCCACACAGGATGACAGTTTTCTGCTTAAAGTGTTTCGGATGACCTTGTTTTCTTGAGATGCTGTGGTAGTATTTCAGTAAGTGCCATGGAAGTGGTTATCGTACTATAGGGTATGTGCCCCATTTGTGGTTAAATTGTGGTATTAGATGAGAAAAGTCATCTCTCGCCTAGAAAATCAACTCGAGATGGTTCACTCCATGAACTGCATCATCCAGACCCAGCAGTGATGTTTCCCTCAGTTTTCTTCTTTGAAAAGATGCATGAAACCACCTTTGCTTATTGAATTTACCTCATAAGGAGAGAAGAAAGCTTCTAGCTGGGCTTTAATTATTACTCTGCACATGCTCCTGGCCTGATTGAAGTTTGCTTTACTCCAGAGAAGGGGCCCGATGCTTCTCCGCAGTGCTGTGTGTGTCTTGGTTAATTGGGAAAAGCCAGGTGTTAGGGTACCTGGAGCTGCCTGGGTTGCTCTTGGAGTGGCTGGCGGGATCAAGGGCTGCGGAGGGTGGTGGCCAGCTGCTCGCTGTGGCCTGCTTCTCCATTGCAGCACAGCCCTGCCCTCTCAAGGTGATTCTCAGGAGTCAAGGTTGAGCCCCGCTGCCCCCACTTCCGGTGCCTCGCCGCTGGCCCCGCCCCTGGGTCCTCCCCCAGGCTGCAGAGTGCTGAGCCTTCAGGGACGGACCAGAGCCGCTCTTGGGAGGAAGCCAGGCCTGGCCAGAGCATTGTCTCCTCCGAAGCACTCCTCGCAGGCTGGAGGGGAGGCCAGGCCTTGGCTCTGAGAGCCTTTGGGCTGTTACTCAGACACACTGTTTTCTCCTGATGGGAACAGAGACACCAGGGTCCTGATACCGGCCACTTTTACAAAAGGTGGCAGAGACGCTTAGACAAGTCAACTCAAACTCCGGTGCTCGATCCCCATGTGTTAAGTTATCCTGCCCCCTGCCCCCCACCGCTCCTTTTTTTTATCCTATCTCTTTTGAAGCCAGGGACATTCAAGAATTAAAACTTTCCATGTCCCCAGTAGGACATCTGATGAGGACTGATTTCCATCTTGTGAACAGAAGACTTTTTTTTTCCTGCAAATAAAGCATCAGGTCTAGATTTAAGGAACAAGAAGCAGCACCTTGAACTCTGTGGTTAGTTGAGCAGATATTTGTTCAGCATCTCCTATGTATGAGCACCCCCTGTGCTGGATTTTGTGGCTGAGGAAGCTGCAGCCAGTGCCGCCAAGAGCTTAAGACAGCAGAGCGTAAGACAGAGCCAGTGACACAGGGCTTAAAGATCACATGAGCAGATAGGTGTAAGTCTTGGAAGGGTAGGCTCCGAGGCAGGAGACCAGGCTTGAGCTGGAGTGCTCATGGGAGCACTCATGAAGAAAATAGAATTTTAGCAGACCTTTGAAGGTTAGAGAAAATTTTGAGAGCTGGAGACAGCATTGCAGCTGAAAAGGATAAAGTAATGGTTTCCAGCAGTTACTGTGGTTATCTTTTCTACCAGGCTGGGTGAGATAAGCCTTCCACACTTCATCTCATTAACTTCCCATAGCAGGCGGAACAGGAGACAGTCTTTATCCTATTTGAGGAGTGAGGAAACGAAGACCTAAAGAGCTGCTGTCTGTTTTTGTAAATAAAGTTTTATTGGTTTCCTGTTTTATGGTATTTTAAGTGCACGCGCCCCCCCACCCCCACCGCCATTCATGATATAAAAGAACTACAAGTTTCTTTTTTCTTTAAGCCTACCTTTATTTGGGGGGCTTCCCAGGTGGTGCAGTGAAAGAATCTGCCAATTCAGGAGACTCAAGTTTGATCCCTGGGTCGGGAAGATCCCCTGGAGGAGGAAATGGCAACCCACTCCAGTATTCTTGCCTGGATAACCCCATGGACAGAAAGCCTAGCAGGCTACAGACCTTGGGGTTGCAAAGAGTCAGACACTACTGAGCCCAAGCACTAACTAACTTATTATTATTGTTCCTTAAAATTTCTTTGGCTGGGAGAGCTCTTCATTGTGACTTGGGGGCTTAGTTGCCCCACAGCATGCGGGATCTTAATTCCTGGACCAGGGATTGAACCACGTCCCCCGCTTTGGAAGGAGGAGTCTTAACCACTAGACCACCAGGGAGGTCCTTCAAGTTTCTGTTTTTAAGAGAAGGCTTCTGTGAACAAAGACTTTACATTCTCTTCTGGTGTATTTGAAAACATTTGCCCCTTCTTACTGTCAAGGGGAAAAAGTGCATGTACTTAGAGCAGATGCCCAGAAGTGGTGTTGAGTTCGCTTTGAAGTTTCTATGCTGTCTCTATTCGCTGCTCCTGTGATCAGAAACATCAATTCAGCAAACAGTCCACTGGGCTCAAGGTGCGGCGGAGGTGGGGGTGCGGTGCACTTTTATAGAAGAGAAACAGATTTTGCCCTTGGAGAACATATCCCGCCTGGGAGAGGATCACACCTGTGACCTGGGCTTCTTTGTCTCCATTCTTTAATCCAGTGGAGTTCCAAAAAGTTCTTTTTCCGTACCCTCCAGCGCAGAAGATAATTTATCAGTTCCCTCATAGGATAGAAGGAAGGGCAGCAAAGAATGCTGAGTTCTGTCACCCCTCAAGTTTCCAGCCTAGCACAAGTGCTACACACACACACACACACACACACACACACACACACACACACACACTCTCTCTCTGTCTCTGCTTTAAACTCAGGCTTTATTTCATAATTGCTGGGACTTGTAATAGGTCTGTATGCAGTATGCTTAACTGATATGACTTTAGGAAGGGAAAGACCAGAAAGATACTACACCTTCCAATAAATTCTCTGTGGGTCTGGTTTTTCGAAGATAGTAGAGTATAGCTTACATGTGACCTGTTTTCAAAAAATCTTAACGTAGTACTGTAAAAAATAAAACAGAACCTTTGAAAATAATTTAATCCAGCCTCCTCCTCTTAGAGTAAGACGTGATCAAGGGCTAGGGGGATTTAGGTGACTTGCTAAATTCTGCTCCCTACTCCTGGATTATTTTCATTATAAAATGATGTGCTCTGAATCACTGTGCTTGTCTTTGGCCACATAACTCATGCTTTTTTCAGGTGCAGAAGGTGACAATGCAAAGCAAAAATAGCAGAAAGGAAGTTAGTAGAAGGAAAGTCAGATTGAGGCAGGGTGTTGAGAGTGAGCACAGTGGCTACAACCACTGCTAGCTTCTATCTCTGAGGTCAGACTGGATGGAAGTTGTCCTCAGACCCTTGTGATCAGCTGATGTCCTTGTATGCAACCCCCGCCCCCAGTCATGCTCTGTAGGAGAACCTTGAGGTTCTCTTGTGTCTCATCACTCTCTCTCACAACACTGGTAGGCGAACAGTTTCTTACTGGAATCAGATAGCATGGAACCAGTGGCTCCCACTCCTAGTTGTGCATTCCAGTTACCGTGAGTGTGTTGTGAAAGGCCCCACAGTGGCCTGGAGGAGGCCAGGCATTAGTCATTTTTAAAAGTTCCCCCGGTGAGCCTATCATACAGCTGGGATGGGAACCACTGTTTAAAGCCAATGGTTGTGAAATATCAGTTGCATTGAAAATCACCTAAACAGCCTGTTTTTACACCATGGAATTTCACACCCAACGATGTCTGATTTGGTAGGTCTAGGGTTGGGCCCGAGATTCTGTATTTCTAGCAAATTCCTGGGTACTCCTGGGAGAGGCTGCTGTTGGGTGGGAACCACATTTTATAAACCACAGTGTTAGATTCTCTGGGGTTTTGGTTCTGACAGTCTGGCTGGGGTCCTGGTATTTGCATGTCACTTGAGTTCCCTTGTGATGCTCGGGCAGCTGGACTGGGGAACATGCTAAGAACCACACACTGAGGCCCCGGGGCCAGTTCCTCATGTGGGATCCACAGATGAGCTCAGGCGTGAGGTAGACCACCTCTAATTTCTCCTCCCCTGCCCTGTTGACCACCAGAGGGAGGGCCGCCAGGAACACTTGAGGACGCCAAAGCTTCAGAAGGAGGTGGTGAGGTGCAGTCTACATGGAGAAAGAGGCACATCTCATGGTGTCTGGCTGGCTGGAACATAGTGGGCAGACACTGTGGACATGCACAGGGGCTCGGATCACACGTTCCCTCTGGAACAGGTCCTTAGGTCTCCCCCAGCAAGTAATGACCTGGTGTGGCAGCTGAGGCCCCCACGGAGAGCTGGTGACCCTGCACTCCGCCCCCCCAAGTCAGGGTCCTCTCTGTGGCCCCACAGTGGCCACTCTGCTGCAGGTGAATTCTGCATTGTGGGCACAGCTCAGTTCTCGGAGGTCTGAGCCGTGGATCTGCAGGTGACGCAGGAAACAGTGAAGAGGCTGAGGCTGGGCTCAGTTGCCCCAGGCTGGCAGCATTGCTCCTCTTAAGTGAGAACTCTAGACCAGCCTGAGGTTCACCTGGGAACCTACGAGAAATAGGAATTCTTGGGCCCCACCCCAGACCTGCTGGACGCCCATCCCATCTGCCTTTCGACATGCCCTTGACTTCATTCTGGGCCTACACATTCAGGTTTGAGAAAGCCAGTGGTTTCCCCCGAGGCCGTGGCAGGGCAAGACCCTGATCTGATCAGAGAGGAGCCCACAAATGTTTGGATCCCTTGGGCCTCAGGATTGGGGAGGTGCTTGTGACGGAGGGTTCTGAAGAAAGGCGGCCTGGCCAAGCAGGCCTGTGGAGGCGGCTGCCGGGCTCTGGGCCCGCCCCTCAGGAAACTGAGTCCCTAGTGGACTCGCCCTGGCTCACCCTCCTGTCATCACGGTTTTCTTGCCCAGAGCACCCTTGACTCTGCACAACCCACAGTCTGCACAGACTCTCAAACTATGAAGTCTAATTGAATAGGGCGTCTTCTGGTTCTGATTTTGTTGGTGATTGGCTTTTTCTCTCTTTTTCCCTTTTTTCCCCAGTTAGTGACGGGAATATGGGAAGGCCAGTACAACTTCTTCTGTCAGGGCACACGCAGTGGAGGAGAAGCCGACATGAAGGTACTGGTTCTTAGTTTTCTTAATAAAGAAATTGTACAAGAGACAAGATGGCCGTCCAGGTAATCCCTGTGGACATATTTTAGAAAGAATTTTAAAAGCGGTGTGTGCCTGTGGTAAGGGAAATTAAGCAGCCTGGACAGTATAGGAGGGGAACTAAAATCTCCCTGTCTGCAAAAGTGAGTCCTGTTAACAACTTCCAGGGAAGACAGCGTGCATGCGCTTACCAGTATTTGCTCTCTGTTTACACAAACAGGTTCATCGGGGTGACGTCTTTAATCATCACCTGAGTGTGATCTGTAGAGTCCAGCTTCCACACTGGAGTATTTTTCAGGGTTTTGTTTTTAATAAAAGGCTGCAGTCTACCCTCAGCCTGGCAGTCACTTCCTCAGAGCCCCCATGAAGAGCCCCCTGTATGGCATTTAACTGGGCAAAACACAGCACTCGATATCTAGATTTCTTTCCTACTCTGCCGTGTGTCCTGTCACCTGCTCCACGCCAGCCCCTGAAATCAGAAGTGCCTTTCTCATGGTTTTCCTCCTCCCGATGGGTCCAGAGGGAACAGGCAGCCTACAGGAATTTGTTAAAAGTCGTGAAGGGCGTGAAGCCCTTGTAGAGCTTGCCCTGCCTTCACAACCCCCCCCCAACCCGCCCAATCCCCCCAACCCCCCAGGTGTTCTGGTCAAAGGCCATGCAGAGAGACTAGCTTCAGCGGGGCCAGTGGGGCGGTGAGGTCCTAGGGTGGGCGCACAACCCAACAAGAGATGCTGACCGCCCCTTCATCCTAGATCATCCGCGTGCTGTGGTGGTACTACTTCTCCAAGCTCATCGAGTTCATGGACACCTTCTTCTTCATCCTCCGCAAGAACAACCATCAGATCACAGTCCTGCACGTGTACCACCACGCCAGCATGCTGAACATCTGGTGGTTCGTGATGAACTGGGTCCCCTGCGGCCACTGTGAGTCTGAACGGCTTTGGGGACAGGTGTGAGCAGAAAGGCTGAGTTGAAACTAAAGCTCTGAGAGGAAAGGTGCTGCTTCTGCAGGTTTCTAGGTCAGACCTTTGACCGTGGTGTCCAGATTGCCTTTCATGACACTCCGCGTGGCCTGTGCACTCAGCAAGCCGACAGATCCTTTCTCTGAGTCACATCCTACGCTGATGTGGCAGGATGAGGGAAAGACCAGATTCCCAGCCTGGGGCACTTGAACAAATCTGGACAGAATTCTCTGTTCCAGGATGTTCATCCTTGTTTCTGCACACATTTGGAAGGTGTTTGACCAGCAGGGGCAGACCAGGAAGATGGAATCGCGCCAAGGAGTGGGCTCCAGAGAACACACTTTCGCTGTGGGACCTCGGCGTCTGCACATCCTCTGACATAGTGACCCTCACGTTTCTGAAGCGTGTTTAGCTGGGCAGCTTCTGGGACAAACACCAACATTTGAAGTAAATTCTCTAAGAAGGATGTGGAAAGCTTGGAAGTGTCCCATAGTTTCCTATGATTAAGTTGTCCCCGTCGAGTTCAGCCCAGGAGGGCTAATATGGCCCAGTCAGAGTTCCTGATATCCATCACTGACAAACTTGATCCTCGCAGTCTGCTCACGTGTTTTCCCGCAGGCTAGCACCACCCTTGGTTAACTTAGCCCACCAGGATGCACACAGGCAGAGGAATCTAGAACCAGCAAGGGCTTTCCAAGTACAGCTCCTTCCACTTTGGGAGAACCCTGAGACAGTAGAAGGGTTGGCAGAGCTCACGCCCCCTGGCTGTAGGTTTCCTGCCTTCACTTTCTAATAGAAACGGCACCTGCCCACATTTTAAAGTGTGTTAGTCACCCAGTTTTATCCAACTGTCTGTAACCCCAAGGACTGTAGCCTGCCAGGTTCCTCTGTCCATGGAGTTTCCCGGGCAAGAATACTGGAGCGAGTAGCCGTTCCCTTTCCCAGGGCGATCTTCCTGGCCCAGGGACTGAACCCGGGTCTCCTGCATTGCAGACAGATTCTTTACCGTCTGAGCTACCTGGAAAGCCCCACTGGAAGAAGGCTTTAACTGTCAGATCCCACAGGATGACAAATGAGAAAGAAGCAGAGAATGGATGTGACTCGTCCAAGGTCACACCCCCAGTTACTGTCACAGCCCAGCCTGACCACAGAGGGAGGGGAAAGCTGGTTGCTTTACTTGGTTGCTGGCTATGGGGGCAGAGGGCGGAGAGTCTGAAAAAAGACCGGGTGGTTCTACTGGAAATGACAAATTGTGACGTAAATAACGAGTCTCTCATCTCTAAGGAACTGGGCTCTAGACTCTCTCTTACTGATAAGAATATATGGCCTCTGCACCACAGCCCTCCTCCCCAGACCTCAGCAAATGTGTAGAGACGGCCAGCTTTGAGCATCCCACCCTTTGCGGCTGTCTTTCCCCAAGGCTTCACTGCCATATCAGAGGCACTTGGGCAGCATCCTCTGGGAGTAGGTGGGGGCCTGGCGGCAACGCCTTTAGCTGCCAGAGCGGGGTGGGTGGTTCCTGACTCCTGGCTGGATGCCCACCTGGTAGCTGACCCTGGGCTTAAAGCCTCTTGAAGGCTGCCAGCCCAGATGGAAATTGATTTCTGATCACACGCCCATGCAGTGCCAGCTTGCTGGTGCAGTGTTTGCCTGTTCAAAAACATTCTTTCTTTTTTTTTTTTTTTTCATTTTTGAATTTAAAAAGAATCTTGGGTTTTGTTACCTGTCACATACGGAACACTGATGTATCCTCCTCGCCAATTCCCTCTGTTCCTACAGCTTACTTTGGCGCCACACTTAACAGCTTCATCCACATCCTCATGTATTCGTACTACGGCCTGTCGTCCATCCCGTCCATGCGGCCGTACCTCTGGTGGAAGAAGTACATCACGCAGGGGCAGCTGGTGAGTAATGCAGCCTCTTTCTGCCAGGACTCGCTGCCTGGGGTACACCGAGCTCTTCTTCCTGGGCTGCCCTTGCTGCCCTCCTGGCTTCAGTGTTGTTGACTAGCTCCTGAGAGGTGCGTTTCCCATCCTCCCTCTCTCTCGATCCAGTTAAACACCTTGCAGTGAGCAGAGCGGGGAATTCCATCCATTTCAGTCGATGGAGACACCACGCCGGTGGGCAGGCAGCTAGTTGAATTGGGGAACAGAGACTAAACCTAATTCTCTGACTTGAAGTTCAGCCCTTTCTTCTTAGTTTGTGCACAGAACATCCATGTGTGTCCGTGTTTTCTAATTATAATCTAAATCCAAGGTGCAACCTGTGTACCTGTGTTTCCAGGGGTGCCAGGATTTGCTGGAAGAAGCACAAGTACAGGGTTTGCTAAGTCGATTCAGTCATGAATCGACTTTTTGCAACCCTATGGACTGTAGCCCACCAGACGAGCCCAGGGTGCTAGTAGGTTACTAGGCAGCAAGGATGCAGGTGCTGGGTGACCATTCAGCCCGTGTGGTGGCGGGGATGGCACTGCGGTGCCCCGGGTGACAGCCCCCTTCCTGGGCCCACGTCCCAGCAGCTGTTTGTACTTGATGGTTATTTCCCACCGTCCTTGTTAAAGCTTTCCTTGGTTGTCAGTACACTATACAGCCTTTTCCTCTCCTCTTGTGATTTCTTTCATAAACTGATTAATAATACTATCATTACTGTTCAAATCCTGACCTTCCTTGAGCTTACCACGTGCTCATGTCAAGTGAGCAGTTTTACAGGAATTGTTCTAGTAGCCTAATTTCATGTTATTATCCCTACTTTATAGAGGAGGATGCGGAGGCTATAGTCTAGGGCTAGCTGACTTGTTGACATTAGTTATTAAACTCTTAGCCCTGGTCTTGCCTTCTTAACACATTCTTTTCTAAGGAAACCAAGCTGATTCAGATCCCTCTGTGTCAGTTGTGATTCTTCAATACTGAAAAATAACCATCTGGGGAAAAAAGAAAATTTGAGAAGACCTTCTGAGCTGCTTATGTGTTTGGTGTTTCATTAGCACCTCTTTGCCGGCTGCTGGACAGTCCTTGTTATGTCCCCTCACCCACCTGTGAGGAAGGGGCACTGTTCATCAACCTCCTCCTTACACATGAGAAGTGATGCCAGGGTTGACTTGCTGCCCGTAGTGTGGTTCTGCTGAAGCCACAGTTAGAGCAGGCTGGAGAGCTGGTCTCCTGTTGACCTCTGCCCTTTGAAGTGGAAGATTGCAGCCAGTTTGCAGTATTTATTCTATGCGCCACTTACAGTTACTTCTCAGTCTAGAATACTTACCTTAAAAAAAGGAAACAACAACAGCAACAACAACAAAAAAACAGTTCCCTGCATAGAAACACTGAAAGGTGGCCCGAAATCCAGTGGGCAGAGCCTGGTCCTTCACTGTCACCCCTTAAAGATGCCCATCCAACAGCTGTTCCTTATCTTAACCCCTTCTCGCTGTTTCCCTGCTTCCCAAGATGTACCCATCAGAAATAATCTATGGAACTAGCATTATATCCTAGAAAGAGAGTAAGTCTGTCTCCCAACCCCAGACTTCACCAAATCAGAAGGTCCACAGATAAGGATGAGGAAAGGGACCCGTGGGATTGCACATCCTGCAATGAGGTTCCTGCTCCCTCTAAACATACACCCCATGCCCATCCTTCCTTTATGAAGAATAAACATCTCCTGTACTGCATTCCTGAAGTGTGTGTGTGTTGGGTTTTTTAAACATGTTTCCTTTTTTCCTCCTTCCAGCTTCATTGAAAGCTAAGTCACATATAATACGGTATAAGTATAGTGTACAACATAAGGATTTTGATGTGTGTATGTTGTAAATCTACTCCTAGCACTTCCAAATAAACAATGAAAGTGTTTCTGGCTATTCCCCGAGGTTTAGAGAAGGTGACTTAAGCAGTTGGAAAGGGAGGAGTGTATACATAAGACAAATACAGATGCATAACAGGTTTGGGATATGTTTAGCATATGCCTCATGATTTTGAAATGACCTCTGTACTACAGAAAGGTTAGTAAGTGTTCATTCCCAAACTCGGGGGTGCAGGGTAGAGTGCCCATTTGGCAGTTGGGCACCTTGACCATGGGCCATGGCCGCATATTCAGCTATGTCTGCTCCCCACCCAGCTTCAGTTCGTGCTGACCATCATCCAGACCAGCTGTGGGGTCGTCTGGCCGTGCACCTTCCCTCTCGGTTGGTTGTATTTCCAGATCGGATACATGATTTCTCTGATTGCCCTCTTCACAAACTTCTACATTCAGGTAAATCTCACTCTTCTGTGGTGGTTGGGATTTGGGGTCCTTGCAGCCAAGGCCCTCATTCATTCCTTTATTGAGGAGCCCCTGCCTTGGCGGGAGCGGGGTAGAGGTGGGGTCACTGACACTGTGGAAGGTGCTGAAGTCTGGCCAGACCTTGGAGTTCTGGGGCTTTGGCACAAGAGGCTCTGGGTCCCTGTGGGAAAGCAGAGCTGTCCCGTTCTGCTTCCCTGGGGCTGCTGCAGACATGGCATAGTGAGTCTCAATCTCAGTCTCTCAGCCCCACTGCCCTAAACTCCAGGGCTAAATTAAATATCTGAAGAATTTTCCGTTACAGTACCCAGCTACAGATAGAAATCAGCCCTTTTCTCCAGTTTTCTTACACTTCCTCTCCCCACTGCTCGGGCTTGGGGGTGCAAATCATTCCCAAGTGCATGATGTGGTGTAGGTTCCTGCCCACGGAAGGGTCTGTTTAGGGCTGATAGCTTGGGGAGCCTGACCTTGTGTGGTCACTGTTGACTCTCCTACGTCCCATCACACCTGGGTCTCGTGTGTGTCTGCTCAGCAGGGCCTGGCTCCCGGCAGGCACAGGGGCTGAACAGGAGCAAAATAAGAGGCCCTGAGCAGAGGCAGGAAAGCCAGCTCACATGCAGCAGCACCACCCCAATCCATGCCCGGCTGGGGGGTGCCCAGCACACTTGCCCCTCCCTGCGCCCCCTCCAGACAGACACCTTTTCCCAGACACATCTGGGGTGGCGGCTCTGAGTTGCATCTTCCTCCTGGCTGACTGGTAGCTCATGATACACTTCAGGGCAGTGACTGATACAAGGGAGGTTAAAGAAAAGATGGGGCCCAATGAAGCTGAAGTCACACCTGTTTTGACTGCCATTCATGGCAGAGTGCTTTTGTAAGTAAGGGGCCAAGACAGTTGCTGAAGCAATGAGACAGTTTTGAAGGCAGAGGATGTGAGTGACAGCAGGAGACAGCAGGGCAGAGCCGAGTGAAGTGTAAATTGTATTTTCAATCTAATTGTCAAATAGCATCCATACCTCTGCCCATGAGTCAGTGAGCATACCCAGGCTGAACCTCAGAAAATGAAAGAATGATTGAAACCAGTGGCAAAAAAAAAACACATTTTCCAGATCACTTGACCACAGACATTGCTTCTTAATATGGTAACACCGGTCCCCAGAGGCTCTAGCCCCAGCATTAGCGATGTGGCTGGGCCCCACCCCGACCCCCATCCCTGCTGTGGCCCCCATCTGCCCTTATGTGTTGCAGACCTACAACAAGAAGGGGATCTCCCGGAGGAGAGAGCACCAAAAGGACCACC
This sequence comes from Muntiacus reevesi, assembly GCF_963930625.1. NCBI lineage: Eukaryota > Metazoa > Chordata > Mammalia > Artiodactyla > Cervidae > Muntiacus > Muntiacus reevesi. The sequence continues at coordinate 26,486,804 of NC_089268.1, read as the reverse complement.
AGAACGGCTCTGTGGCCGCCGTGAACGGCCACACCGGCAGCTTTTCTTCGCTGGAGAACAATGTGAAGCCGCGGAAGCAGCGGAAGGACTGAGGTCCGAGGGTTGGCGGCCTCTGAGCCGCGTCATCCGGTTGTAAGCACATCTGAGTTGTGCCGATGCTCGTCAACAGCTGCTGTAACTCGTCAGCCTACAATAGTGTGACTCACGTAGGACCTCTTCCATCAGTTCCAAACCCCTAGAAGACGTAGACCGATTATCCAATTAGACGTAAGATTTTTTAACATTTCTGGGCTCTCACCGACCCCTGCGCTAGACTGTGGAGGGCGTGTTATTGTAGTACACGACACTGCTGTTGCCTTATTAGTTATAACATGATAGGTGCTGAATTGTGATTCACAATTTAATAACACTGTAATCCAAACTTTTTTTTTTTTTTTTTTTTACTGTAGATCATGCATGTGATTGTAAATTTGTATAATGTTGTTACAGTAGAGAAACACACATGCCTTAAAATTGAAAAAGCAGGGCCCAAAGCTTATTAGTTCAATTAGGGTATGTTTCAAGTTTTTATTCATTTCTAATAGCTCCGTTCAGAAAAGTCAACCACCGTGATTTATGAAAGTTAACGTGTGACACAGAACTTCAGGTGACTTGTCCATGTGAAATCGGCACCTTCAGTTTTTGTAATGTGGCTTTAAATCAGGCAGGTTCAGATCTAGTGGAACAGTCAGTTTAACTTTTTAACAGATCTTATTTTTTTATTTTGAGTGCCACTATTAATAATGTAAAAAGGGAGGGAGGAGCTAAAGCAGTCTTGATGAAACTTAAATATATATTCTTTGTCTTCAAGATTTCAGGAAGTGTTTAGGATGAGTAGGCCATTTTAAATTTCCGAAGTGTAAGTGTTTTTATACAGGAAACAAAGCCCATTTTGCTTTCCGCTTAGAGAAGATGTATACTTTTCAAGAGACATGACTGAACAGTTAACAATTTGACAGAGGCCCGTAGATGAGCAGTGGGGGGACTGGTTGCCAGGATCCAAATTTGGATTGATTTCTATACTGCTATCTGTCTGTTTTGACACAAACTTCCTTTGAAAATGTGCCTAGCTTACCATAATGGGGAGGGGTGGGGTGGGAAGGACTTTAGAAAAATTCAAGGTAAAATTAAGCAGATAGCTGCAGCATGAGAGAACTGGAGAACTGAGTAGAGATGATTTGGTTAATGTGAATCTAATAGCACCTGTAAGGTTTTTTTTTCCTGCTCTGACTCTAAAGATTTGTTTAAAAATAAGACTGCTTATCCTAAAATCATGTCTCATACCCTAGAAGCAGTGGTCAAACAGATAAAGACTGTTGTGTGTGTGTCATTTTAAAGTGTTGGAATTTAGCCTCTGAATACCTTCTCCACTGGAGGAAAAAAACATTCATTGAACCACTCGTGACACATCTGAGAAGGTCATTGACAATGTATAAATGAATGGTTTGATATTTATGTAAATATCAGTTTATCATGCTTTAATTTTGCACATTCATATTACAGGGAGCCAGTTGGGTTCTCTTAATTAGTCTTGTGGGTTTTCTGTTTGGAAGGAGTCACGGCATCTGTTTACATTTACCTTATCAAATCTAGAATGTGTATATTTGTAAATGTATGTCTTCCTAGGTACTAGTTTGAGAATGTCTTTACATATTTCAACACAGAAACTATAACATTCAATAGTGTGCTGTCAAAGTGTGCTTAAGCTCATCTGGATATACCCACAATGTTAAATAATCTCTAAAATTAATCATTAAAACATTTTTGATTACCTGTGCTTGGTTTTACATTGTTAATATGCTACTATTTTCTGAAAGACTGGAGAAAAGTCTGTTTTCTTCACCATCTGGTAAGTCACCCGAAAAAATGATGTAAATAATTCAGTTTGGAAGGTTATACTGTGGCTCAGCTCTTATTAGGAGGGATCCCCACGTCGTTAGGCATGGTGGTAGCTGCACCCCACTTCCTTCCTCTAAGCCTTCCCTGGTTTCCATACTAAAGACCCCAGCTCTGAGCCCACTCCTTTTTCTTCCCTCCCCTCCCCCTTCCTCTCCCCAAGCTGTTAGAGTTACTTTCCTAGATCTAGACCAGAGGTTTGCACATTTTTTCTGTAAAGAGTCAGCTACTGCCTGTTTTAGGCTTTGCTGTCCACACTGCTCAACCACCTTTGGTAGAGCTCAAAAGCAGCCTATTACACAGGTAATTACACAGGTAATAATGGTGGGCCCTGGCTGTGTTCCAGTAGAACTTTATTTGCAAAACAGAAGACCTATGGCTGCAGTTCTGTGACCCCTAGTCTAGAGTAACAAGCGTCCACCTCTGTCAGTTTCTTTGCCAAAGACCATTTCACATCCCAGGTCCTGCCCCGCACCTCACCCCCCCACCCCACCGCCTTCCCTAGTCTGACTTACTGGGTCCGTCCATACCCACGATAAAAGTGAGGAAATGAACAGCCCCTTGTCCCTTCCTCCACTTCATACCACACGGTTCTTAGTGCAGGCCTGACCCTGGCTTTGAGTATGTTCTGGTTTGTCAATATCACCTTAAAAATGTCATCAGAAACTGAATTTAGTATTGGGAGTATCACTTGAAAAGTGCAGAGGACTGTTGGGGTTTAGTGGTGATGATTACTTACATCCTTGTCCTTCCCCTCTGAGACCAGAACAAATTGAAAAGACATCAAAACCAGACTGATGGAAATCAGCATAGCTTATCTGTCACTGAGGAGGCTGGCTGGGGACACACAGACAGCACCAGGGCTCTCCGAATACCCTGTTGACATACCACGGTCAGCTCCAGCTCACTGCTGGTTGTGGCTGCCCTAGTCTGTTGGTCTGGTGATGAATATCAGCTCTGGAATTTACCCAGCTTTAGCTACAAGCTCCCTTTCTGTGTCAAGTTTTGTGCCCTGATGCCTACGATGCTCAATAGTATCTCCAACTGGGGCAGCCAAAAAGTCGCCCTCTTCCTTTTAGAGAAGTGAGTGGGTCAGAGGGCAGAGCAGGCCAGATGGTTTCCACCCTTTTCTGTCGTCTGTATGGAAGTGGAAGGGCAAGTTAACACACCTGTATGGAAAAGGGAGGATTCCCACTTCCCCTTCTGAGCAGCCTTGCCATTTACAGGTAAGGCAGTGTAGCCTAATGTGGGAAGTACAGCTTGGAGGCCACACTGCTGGTTGGAATCCTATCAGTATGACCTTTAGGCAAACTGCTTTAACTTGGCCTCAGTGTTCTCATCTACCCAATTGGGATGATGTCAGTACCTTCCCTACAGACTCATTACGAGGGTCAAATAGATGAACAAAGTATACAAAGCTCTTGGAGCCAAATCCAGCAAAGCGTGAACGCTGTGTTATCTGTTACCTTCAGTCCATACCACTGATCGTTCTAAAGATCAGCTGTTGTTTTACTGTTAGTTCCTTGACTAGTTGTTCTGACAATCCTATCACAAAGGAGAGGAAGTTCTTGGGTAGGATACTTTGTTGAATCAGAAGAGTTGAGTAGTAGACTTCCCTGGTGGCTCAGTGGTAAAGAATCTGCCTTACAATGCAGGGGACATGCGTTCAATCCCTGGTGTAGGAAGATTCCAATAGGTCTGCATGCCTGCAATGAAGATCTGATGCAGCCAAATAAAAACAATTTTTTTTTAATTTATAAAAGTTGAAAAGAAACCAGCAATTGTTAGAAGTATGACTATTATTCCAAATTTTGTGCGAGTTTTACATTACACCACTATTTTGGAATTTCTGGAATCTGCTTTATTCCTTTTTGGGAAAACGGCAGGTTCTTCAACCTCTGGTCTGTCGCGTCATTCCTGCAGAGCCCTGCCGGTAGTTCTGTGACCCATCCACAGACATGGGTACATTTCACGTGAACTGATTTTAAACAGATGTCTCACACTCTTCCCTTATCAGTCCAGGATTTCAAATACTAATAGCTTCTCCTCTTCAGCGTCAATTTGGAGAATAGTGCCCTCGATGGAGATGGCAGCAGAATAGTGTTTGCCTTAGTTTGCTCTCTGCTCTCACTAATTCTCATTCCAGGCATAGATTTAAAACTCATCCATGTCATCCTTGGTATTTTTATGAGCTTCATTTTCTCTCTTTCCCAACATACTTATGGCACTTAACCAAAGCGAGAAAGTTCCCAGGCTGACTTTTGCCCCAGTTTGTGTGGGATGTTACACCCAGCTTATGAAGACATCTTGGGCTCCGGGACAGAAGTTGTAGGAACAGGCAGAGTGGGACCTCGTGACTGGTGACGTAGTGGTGACAGAGAGCCAACCGTGGTGGTCAGTGGGCATCCACTTCTCAGATCATCCAAACTCCTGCCCGTGCTCATCATCCCCTGTTGTCTCCCGCGTGTGTGTTTCGTGTTGACCAGCTGGTTCACTGGGAGAGCGTCTGGTGCAGAGGACTGAGGGGTACTGGGCAAACAGGGATGTGTGAGAAATGCCAGTCCCCAGAGGAGCCGTTTCTGGACTGGGATCAAACATACACACAGATGACTCCCGCACAGGATGGTTTGTGGTGGGAGCATGACGTTGACAGGAACCGTAAGAGTCCAGGGAGAGAGAATCCTTCTAGCAAGGTGACTAAGAAAAGCTCGTTCAATCTGAGTCTTCAAAGATGACCTAGATTTCAGTAGATGGTGGCTGAAAGTTGCTAGGGAGACAGCATTCCAAGTTCAGGAAACAAGTACGGAAGAGACACAACACATTTCACAGAACCATTGGATGTGTGGGAGAAACAACTTATTTTTAAAGTAAGAGGTAAAGTGGGAGGAGAGTATAATTTGGGTGTTCCCATTGATAAAATGTGCAGAATGTTGCTCAGAGTTCCCAGGGCTCTTTCTCTGGAATTACTCCTTCCTTCCTTGCTAGTAATCAGCCTTAAAAGAACCATCAGTAGCCATGCCTCCTGCCCAGATGCCCACCTCCTCTTCTCCCTTTCGAGCAGAGCTAAGGAGAAACAGGAGGGTGGTTACAAGAATTGGCACTCATGTCATAAAATGAAGGAAGTCATGGGACTTCCCTGGTGGTCCAGTGGCTAAGACTCTCTGCTCTCAATGCATGGGGCCCAGGTTCAATCCCTGGTCAGGGAGCTAGATCCCACATGCCACAACTAAAAAAAGAAAAGAAAAACCTGAAGGAAATCATCAGAGAGAGCAGACTCAAAGAGGACTTGGACCTTCTGAAAAATTCCTCCAAACCAAAGACAGGGCTTTAAAGTCTGAAAACTTAGGTCATGGGCCTGATATTTGGAGACTATATTTGAGAAAGAACTAACAGTATGTTTTAAATATATCTCAGTACAGAAAAGAATAGATGGGCAGTGGTTTAAAGGTGGCCCTTTATGAAAGGAGGTCAAGGATTCAAGTACCTGCCAAGTGTCCACACTGAAACCCAAGATCAAAGTACATGTGTCTTATGTCCCAAGACCTGTGGTGGGATCAGTGATGAGGTTTCTGAAGATGCAGAGGCAGGAGAAGAGGAAAGTACAAAGTTCAGATTAAAAAGAAAAAGACTCGCTGATGGAATAAAAGCACCAGAGAAGGAGTGATGTTCTAAAGACAGCAGTTTGTCTTCCCATCGGAGCCAAGCAGCCCTGATGCTTCCAAATCACTGAAGGCACACAGCTTGGTTCAGATGTTCTAGAAAGGAGTCAGGTGGGGAGCCCTGCTGTGGTCTGCGTGTCTGTGTCCCTGTAAAGTTCATGTGTTGAAACCTAAGGCAGTGGGATTGGAAGGGGATGAGGTCATGAGGGTGGACCCCTTGTGATTAGGATGAGCGCCTTTTATGAAGGAAAGAGGCCCCAGAGAGCTTGAGCATCCCTTCTGCCAGGTGAGGTTATAGGGAGGAGATGACCAAATCTGCGCCTTGGTCTCAGCCTTTCCAACCTACAGAACTGCCAGCAAGAAATGTTTGTTGTCCTAACCCTCCTGGTCTGTGGCCATGTCACGGCAGCACCAACCACCTGAAACTTGCGTCCTGTACCTCGGCTCCACTGAGCATGAGACACACGTGTTTTCCTCCTCGTGTCAGGCAGTGGCGTCTGTCGGCCCCTTTTTACAAACGGGGAAGCTCAGACCCAGAGAGCCTCTGTGACCTGCCCAGGTAAGCATGACATCAGAGCTCTAATGGACCCACCTGTTCCAGGCTGGTGCACTCACCCTGCAGGGAGCTGCCCCGAAGGCAGCCCCTCAGACCAGCTTCTAAAGCACAGGATTACAGCTGCTTCCCTTCCCACCAGGGTGATCATTTAGCTCCACGCTATGTTGGTGTGACTTTAAATTATTCGGAACCTACACATTGTCTAGTGAGAGGTTTCAGTTAATGGATTAGAGATGCTGGGAGAGTTGTACAAAGATCCCCAAATATTAAACTATCTGATTTATGCTTATTATGTATATTTCTTCCTTTTGTGATGCCATTGAGTAAAGAAAACTGGCAAGTCCTAAAAGATAATACCAAATCATACCTATAAATTTTAATAAAAGTTTTTGTCAGAAAAAAAATCACATTTTGCATTATTACTGTTTTTTAAAGAACTGACCATAGCATATATTTACTTAGATATCAATACAGCACTTATTTCATCAGCATTACCGTAAAACTTTTGAGTCAGTTTCCCAGACACTGAAGACCATTCCAAATCGCTTTGGTCCCTGGTAGGAGTAAATGTTTTCTCAGAAATATGCCCTTCCCCCCACCCTTACTGATGATCCAGCTCTGCTCCGGGCATTTTGCCAGTTGCTGGGGAAACAGCAATGAAAAGATAACCTCATTTTGGAGGAAAGACAAAAACAAGCAAACCAAATAATTACATATTTTCGTGACTGTTCTGAAGGACACAAGCAGGGTACTGATGATGAGACTATCTCGGGTGCTATCATACTTGAGATGGTTTTGAGGCATATGGGAGGATATTGGGGTGTCTGCCTATGTGTTTAAATTGGTGGTTCTTATTTTCCTGAGTGGAATAAGAAGTTTCCCACATTCTCTCAGGAGCCATCTGGAAGGTCTTGACAGAGCTGTCCTCCACCTGAATGGTGGCCCTTGGCGGAGGGTGAGTGAGCCTCGTACTGGGCTCTGACACTTCAGTGAACACCCGGGGTTCCTGCTGTTCTCCATGTGATTGGCAGGCTTCCACACTGATACCTTATCATTTCAGCCCTGCACCATACGGTGAGCTCTTGTAAAATTTTTTTAAGTGACAAGGATCCAAAATTAAGCAATATCCAACATACCAATGTCATCTGAGGACAAATGGAGCAATGGGTGATTTTCATGCCTGGCAGTGGCCCATCCTGCCTGGCAGCTGCCAGCATCCTTTAAATGAGAAGAATAAAACAAATCTCCATTTCAGAAAATCCAAAATGGTGTGTGGGGGTGCCTATATGGGTGGTACAGGCTGTATTATAATCTCACTCCTTTCTGGGAGATGCAATATGGATTCTGAACAGCTCATTTGATTGTAAGACACTTGAGGACAGGAATTGTCTCTTAATTGTGTCCAATCCCTAGTGTGTGCCTAGCATAGCACCAGGCACAGCAAATGTTCAGTGTTTTGATGAATGAATGGAGGAATCAGAAAGGACTAGACATCATAGTGTATAGTAAGAAAAACAGGCTTTTCAGTCAATTAGATCTGAGTTTACATTATATCATGTGTCATGAACTGAATGTGTGACTCCAAAAAAGGCATATGTTGAAACCCTATTCCCCCTACCCCATGTGATGGTTTTAGGAGATGGGCTTTGGGAGGCAATTAAGATAAGATGAGATCCTGAGGGGGGAATCCCCATTTATGAGGTTCATGCCCTTCTAAGAGTCACAGGAGAGCTTGCTTCTCTGCCTTCCACCATATGAGGATGCTAGAAGAAGTTGGCCGTCTGCAGCCCCAAAGAGGGTCTCACCAGAACCCGACCATGCTGGCACCTGATCTCAGACTTCCAGCTTCCAGAGCTGTGAGAAATACATGTGCCACCTAGTCTATGGTGGTGTCAGAGCACCCTATGACCTTGTCCAATTACGTAACTTCATATAACTCAGTGTGGCAGTCCAGGATTGGGGAAATCACGCAGATCACATGGTCTACAGGGGAACACTGATACAAATGAGCTTACTTAGAAAACAGGGACAGAGGCATAGACATAGAAAACAAACTTGTTTATCAGGAAGGAAAAGAGATGGGGGAGGGTAAATTAGGAGGTTGGGATTAGCAGATAGCATTCAGTTCAGTTTAGTTGCTCAGTCGCTTTGTGACCCCATGGACTGCAGCATGCCAGGCTTCCCTGTCCATCACTAACTCCCAGAGCTTACCCAAACTCCTGTCCATTGAGTCTGTGATGCCATCCAAATCTCATCCTCTGTCATCCCCTTCTCTCGCCTTCAATCTTTCCCAGCATCAGGGTCTTTTCAAATGAGTCAGTTCTTCACATCAGGCAGCCAAAATATTAGAGTTTCAGCTTCAACATCAGTCCTCCCAATGAACACTCAGGACTGATCTTTAGAATGGACTCGTTTGATATCCTTGCAGTCAGTCCAAGGGACTCTCAAGAATCTTCTCCAACACCACAGTTCAAAAGCATCAATTTGGCGCTCAGCTTTCTCACATCCATACATGACTACTGAAAAAACCATAGCCGTGACTCAATGGGCCTTATTGGTAAAGTAATGTCTCTGCTTTTTAATATGCTGTCTAGGTTGGTCATAACTTTCCTTCCAAAGAGTAAGCATCTTTTAATTTCATGGCTTCAATCACCATCTGCAGTGATTTTGGAGCCCAAAAAATAAAATCTGCCACTGTTTCCACTTTGCCATGAATTGATGGGTCTGGATGCCATGATCTTAGTTTTCTGAATGTTGAGCTTTAAGCCAACTTTTTCCACACTCTTCTTTTACTTTCATCAAGAGGCTCTTTAGCTCTTCTTCACTTTATGCCATAAGGGTGTCAGAGGTTACTGATATTTCTCCTGGCAACCTTGATTCCAGCATTTCTCATGATGTACTCTGATATACTGATGTACTCTGATATAAGTTACATAAGCAGAGTGACAATATACAGCCTTGACGTACTCCTTTCCCCATTTGGAACCAGTCTGTTGTTCCATGTCCAGTTCTAACTGTTGCTTCCTGACCTGTCTCCCATTTGGAAGACTGAGGGCTTTTTCTCTTGCCTGGCACATAGAAGAGTCTCAGATGTTTGAATAAATGATTTTGTGAATGAATGGACAGGATATGATTAGCATGGAGGTCGCTCACACCGTCTCTGAGTGGGGTGGGGGCCTACAGTAATCTTGTTCTTCACAAGAAGGACACCGTCCTGGAAGAGAATGTAAAAGAAGAATGTCTATATTTATGTATATGTGTAACTGAACCACTATGCTATATACCTGAAACTAACACGACATTGTAAATCAACTATATTTCAATAAAAAAATTTTAAAAGGCACTAACACGTATGCATGGAATCTAGAAAGATGGCACTAATGAATTTATTTTCAGGGCAGCAATGGAGAAACAGACATAGAGAACCAGCCTGTGGACCCGGGGGGAGGGGAGGAGGGAGAGGATGAGATGTATGGAGAAAGCAACATGGAAACTTACAATACCATATGTAAAATAGATAGCCAACGGGAATTGTTGTATGACTCAGGGAACTCAAACAGGGCTCCGTTACAACCTAGAGGGGAGGAATGGGGAGGGAAACGAGAGTGAGGTTCGGGAGGGAGGAGACATGGGTGTACCTATGGCTGATTCTTGTTCATGTTTGACAGAAAACTACAAAATTCTGTAAAGCAATTATCCTTCAATTAAAAAATAAAATTTTAAAATAAATAAAAGTAAATAAAGGGGGAGGTCCCTGAGCTAAACAAATTCAAAAAAAAAGAAAAGTTCAGGAAAAAAAAAGGCATTGTGGTTATCAATAAGATATCTATGTCATCTCAGCAAAGTGGGCCCATATGTATTTCAGAATCGAACATATGATGGTAAACAGTCAAATCCCACCACTGTTAAGAATAAATGAGCTGTCTGTTCTCTTATGAACTTAATGGATAAATTCTGCTGCTCTGTGCTGTTCAGATTTAGAAGTGAAGACAAAAATAATTGTGAAGGTGAAGGACGGCGCTGGAAATTATTTTTAGAAGCCTGCAACCCAAGAGATTCCCTTTTTATTTTTTTTTTAATTTTGAAAGGTGCTCAGTAAAAAAAAAAAAAAAAAAAAGTGCTCAGTTAGGCCTTATTTGATTTTATGACCTCTCTTCAGCTGTTCCTTGAATTACAACTTGGAAATAATGATCAACCCAGTTGTTATCCCTGTTATTAGAACTCACCAACTAATAGTGCCTGATGAGAAGAAGATGTTAGCCTGGTCCATCGAGGGAATGAGAGGAAATCCCAAGGTCACCGTTGTTAATTACCCCTGGGCTTCCCACCACTTGCCAGAGTGACTCTGGCAGAGCAGTGGGCTGCACCTACAGGAAAACCAGCCGTACAGTGATTTGCCAAAGAGTTTTGAGTACCTGACTTTAGATACCGTGACAAGGATCCCTCAAGGACGTGCTGCTCTTAGAAATAACTTTTCAAGCACTGAGTTGGGACACAGAAAATATTCATCAACAGCAGGAGAGACCAGGAGGGCTGCGATGACAGTCATCCCCACCAGACAGGGACCAGGGGGGAGCGGAGGATGACAGCTGAAAGCAGTGGCAGCTACAGAGGAGGCTGACATGATGAATAGTGTGAAGGCCACGTTAGAGGAGCAGAATTGAGAGCACATCACAAGGAGGGGACTTTTACAGAGGAGGCACTTGAAACCAGTGGCCTCAATTCTCTCCAACCAACAAAAATCAAGCTAATGCCTAATACCTCTCTCTCTATCTGCCCCCATTTTAAATTTTTTGCAAACCAACACTCAGACAAATCACTGGGTGAAAACATCACTAAATTTTTTATAAGATCAAGGATGCCCATTGTGGAAGTTTTTTAAAAGGAAAAGAAAAAAAAGGTAACAATCTAAAAGTCCCTCCAATGGGTTAAATGAATTAGGTACTATCCATTCATAGGATAGTATGCAGTGGATCAAACGTGCTTTGAAAAAAACTGAATCATGTGATAAAAATGGTCACGGAAATGATAAATGAAAAAGCAAGTTATTCATCAGTTTATACCACATTTTTTTCAGTTTCTTAAAAGATGGTTCTAGGTGCCTGAAAAAAAAACAGGAAGGATATCAAAATGTCAATAGCAATTATACTGTTATAATTGTTATAACAAGTATATAACAATTACACCTGAATGGGAAATTACAGGTGATTTTTATCTTCCCCTTGATGTTTTTCTAAAATTTCCAGAGTTTCTGCAATAAACATTATTTGTAAAATGAGAAAGTCATTAATTTTTTTTTGGACAGAATCAGTCTATCACCCAGAGATTCAACTTATCTAACTAAAATGAGTGCTTTGAAACAAAAAAAAAAAGGTGGGGGGGGGGGGGAGAAATCCTCTCTCACCTTGAGGATACTTCTTTTGATATTTAAATTGTGATTTTATAAAAAAACAACATTCTGATTTTAGAGGCAGCAAGAAACTATGTGATCTTGCATTAGTCATTAGATAATTTCCAGGTGAATTGACAGTCCCTACTGTGTTACAAAGACCCGAGTTCAAGGTCCAGTTTCCTGCTGGGCCCCTGGAAACCTGGGACATCACGGTCCTTCGTAGCTTCCCCACATATAAACAGAGAGCATGCTTGCTTTTTTATTAAACTCAAAAGATTATTTTTGAGTCCAAACTCCTCACATTACAGGGAAAGCAAGACAGGGCCGTTCTCCCAGAAATGCAGTCAGGACTTCTTTCGACATAGGGCATCTCTCACTGGAATGCCAGAGGGGAGGCTGGTTCAGAAAGAGAAATCCCTGCAGAGATAAGCCGGGAGTCACCGGTGAGTCACAGAGGCCAGCAGCAGAGGAGGCAGGACCCACCAAGTTCTGCAGCAGAAATGTAAGTTCAGCCTCTTCCCAAACAGCGTGGGACTCACAGTAAATATTTTGAATTGCTGACCATCTGGCAGTATCAGTTCTCAGCCAGCCTGGTTCTGAACATCTCTTCTGAGAGATTCTTGGCCATCTCAACAAAGAAGGAGTGAATTGCTTTGCAGTTCTACTCAGCCAGCACTCAGGTTCCGGGTCACAGATACACAAACTGGTCAAGCCACCACCACCTGACACCAGCACCCTCAAATTTCCTGCCTTTATTCTTTCCCCATCTTCCCTTGACCTGCCTGCTTTCTCCGTCTGCCCTGCTTTCCGGTCCACATTCCTGCCTACCTTCCCTCCTCCCCCCAGCCCTGACTGCCCCCAGGCATGTCCCTTCCCTCTTACCTAACTTCTCTCTGAAGTTGCACAAAGACCCATCACTTTTGCTTAAAGACTTCCCAATGCAAATGTTCTCCAGAAGAAAACAGCTGTTCATTCTGCTTGAGGGTGGTAATAATACACGGAAGAACTATACAAAAAAAGTCAGTGATCTGGATAATCACTCACCTAGAGCCAAATATCCTGGAGGGTAAAGGCAAGTCGGCCTTAGGAAGCATTTACAATGAACAAAGCTAGTAGAGGTGATGGAATTCCAAATAAGCTATTTCAAATCTGAAAAGATACTCAATATGATAGCAAATCTGGAAAATTCAGCAGTGGCCACAGGACTGGAAAAGGTTAGTTTTCATTCCAATCCCAAAGAAAATCAATGCCAAAGAATGCTCAAACTACCATACAATTGTGTTCATTTCACATGCTAACAAGATAATGCTGAAAATCCTTCAAGTTAGGTTTCAACAATACGTGAACCAAAAACTTACAGACGTACAAGTTGGATTTAGAAAAGGCAGAGGAATCAGAGATCAAATGGCCAACATCAGTTGGATCATGGAAAAAGCAAGGGAATTTAAAAAAAAAAAAATCTACTTCTGCTTCATTGTTTACACTAAATCCTTTGACTGTGTGGCTCACAATAAACTGTGAAAAATTCTTAGAAATGGGAATACCAGACCACCTTACCTGCCTCTTGAGAAACCGGTATGCAGGTCAAGAAGCAACAGTTAGAACCTTACATAGAAAAACTGACTAGTGCAAAATTGGGGAAGGAGTATGTCAAGGCTGTATATCGTTACCCTGCTTACTTAACTTATATACAGAGGAAATCATGCAAAAATGCCTGGCTGGATGAATCACAAGCTGGAATCAAGATTGCTGGGAGAAATATCAATAACCTCAGATACATAGATGATACCACTCTTATGGCAGAAAGCAAAGAGAAACTAAAGAGCTTCTTTATGAGGGTGAAAGAGGAGAGTGAAAAAGCTGGCTTAAGACTCAACATTCAAAAACTAAGATTATGGCATCTACTCACATCATCTCATGGCAAATAGATGGGGGAAAAGTGGAAACAGTGGCAGATGTTATTTTCTTGGGCTCCAAAATCACTGGAGATGGTTACTGCAGCCATGAAATTTAAAGACAGTTATTCATTGGAAGAAAGGCTATGAGAAACCTAGACAATGTATTTAAAAGCAGAGTCATCACTTTGCCAACAAAGGTCAATATAGTCAAAGCTGTGGTTTTTCCAGTAGTCATGTACGGATGTGAGATTTGGACCATTAAAGATGGCTGAGGGCTGAAGAACTGATGTTTTTGAATTGTGGCGGTGGAGAAGACTCTTGAGAGTCCCTCGGACTGCAAGAAGATCAAACCAGTCAATCCTAAAGGAAATCAACCCTGAATATTCATTGCAAGGACTGATGCTGAAGCTGAAACTCCAGTATACTGGCCACCTGATGTGAAGAACCAGATCATTGGAATAGCCCCTGATGCTGGGAAGGATTTAGGTCAAGAGGAGAAGGGGGCAACAGAGGATAAGATGGTTGGATGGCATCACTGACTCAATGGACGTGAATTTGAGCAAACTCCAGGAGATAGTGAAGGACAGGGAAGCCTTGAGTGCTGCAGTTGATGGGGTCACAGTCAGACTTGACTTAGCAACTGAACAAAAACATCCTGCTTGATGCAAGTGAATTTATCAGATGCTTTCCTGGAAGCAGGCTTCAGTTTAGAGAAACAAAAGAGGACGGAAGGTCCTGGGGCTGGTGATTATGTACAAGAACCTCAAACAGAAAAAAAAAAAAAGTTCAGAAAGGTGGGATCAAGAGTAAGCTTTCATTTTACGAAACCAGAGCTTCTGTCTGCACTAATGCATCTCATCTCCTGGTTGGCTTAAAGACTGTGGGCAGCCCCGGCTCTGTCCTTCCCTTTCACCCTCAGTCCCTCAAATGCATCAAGAAGACATTGTTGGTGAGCACAGAAGAGGCTAGGCGAGCATTTCTTTATGGCTCTGAGTATCTGGGTACAGAAGTAACTCAGGCTCAGTCTCTGGGCCTGGCTCTGGACTGGGGTCCCCTCTGCACTCTTCCCCAGGCAGGGCCCTAAATGGACACTACAGGAATCCCAAAGGATAGAGGCTTGCAGAGGTTGAGACCAAGGCTCAAGTTCCCATAATCAAGCAACCTGCTCCTGTGGGGCCTCCTGGTCGATTGCAGTTTCCTCTGTGCACGGCTTAGAGTCTCTGCCTCATATTTGGGTCAGAGCACCAGGAGGGGCACATGACTTGCTTTAAAATTAACCTCAAAACTCATTGTACAACAGCTCCCATTGTCACTAAACAGAAGGTTTCTTGCGAGGATAAGCACAGTGTTTGTAATGAAGTCTGTCTGGAGGAATCATCTGGGAGAAAACTCTTTTGGTTCACCGAAGATTCAATGTTTCCACCTGTAAAATGGGGTAGCTTTGTGTGAAAGAAAAGAAATAAAAGGCAACAAAATAAAAATGGCCACTTCATCCAGATCCCCTTCCCCCAAGCACCACCACCACATATACTCTCTCATACACACACACAGATATTGGGGTCATCAGCTGATAGAGGGAAAAACCTTGTTTAATTCCCAAAAGTTAGGGCAAAAGCAGAAAAGGAAAGAAATACTTACTTTCTAAATCATGCCATCAGCAGTGTCCAGTGTTGACGTTTTGATAGCATAGCGAGCTCAAAGAATATATTTTAAGTCTTAAGAAAATAAACTTCTCTAACTATGTCTCCTGGGACATAGAAATAGTCTTCGTATGAATTCAAAATCAGCAAAAAGAAACCAACAAGAAACCATCCTGACGGCTCTCCTTCTCCAAGGACAGTTAGTTCCTCCAGATCTCTGATTCATGTTGGCAACATCTTCGAATGAACCCCAATGACCTAGCAGTTAAAGAGGTACAAAGAGCTATGTGTGTGCCTGAAATGTTTCTTTATAACAGGAAACGGTGTTCCCATGATCCACTGAGTTAGCATGATAGCTGGCTGTAATTTACACCCCACTTTGAGGTGGCAACAAAGAGCTTCCGGAGAGGGTTAGGGTTCGGGGAGAGGGTGCTAAAAGAATTGGGCCTCTTTTTAAGTAAGGAGTCAGGGTGGGTGGTGGGGGAGAATAGGTGACACTCAACCAGAAGCCACCAGACGAGGAGCTTGTCTCCAGGACAGCTGGATGAACCAGGCAAGGAGGCTCCTCTGAGTGCTTAAAGGAGGGCTTTGGAGTCAGACAGAACTGGATCCAAACCTAGCTTATAAGCCATGCAGCCTTTGGCAAGCTACTTTGCCTGTTTGAACCTCACTTTCCTCATCTGTAAAATGGGGATAATAAAAGCACATATCTTATGAGGCTTAAATGAGATAATGCTGGTTTAAAAAAATAAATGTCTCTTTAGCAGAGTGCCTGGCACATAATCAGGCCTAATAAATGCCCAACATTATTAGTAATTGTTGTAATGAGCCCTGATTTCCTGGGGCTGTCATGACAAATTAATACAAATGTGGTGACTTGAAACAATAGAAAGCATTCTCTCCCAGTGCTGGGGCCAGAAGTCTGGAGTCAGGTATGGGCAGGGCGGTGCTGCCTCTGAAGTCTCCAGGGGAGAATTCTTTCTTGCTCAACCAGCTCCCGATGGCTGCCAGCTTTCCTTGGCTTGTGGTTGCATCACTCTAGCCTCTGGCCTCCCCATTTCCTCCCTCTGTCTCCTCTGTCTTATAAGCACCCTTGTCCTCTCTCACCCCAGGCCCTACAAGTGTTGGCAGCTGGCCTGACTGTGCTTCTGAGTCTCCATCTAGAACACGGGGAAGCCTCTACACTTACTGAGAGTTTTCTTGATTTAGAATGTCTTTCTCTGGACCTTTGTCAGAATGATACCTCACTCGTCCAAGAAGAGGATTAGCACTTCTGGTTTTCCGGGCTCATCGAAGGAAATTCACAGAATGCACACAACTGACCATGGGTAGCTTTGGGGAACATCATCTCTTAAACTCGGACCATCGGAGCTTGAAACTCAGGAGTACCCTCAGTGGTCTGCCCTCACTCATAAAAGTGCACCGTATTATACAGAGTGCAGTAAGTCAGAAAGAAAAACACCAATACAGTATATTAACGCATATATATGGAATTTAGAAAAATGGTAACAACAACCCTATACTCGAGACCACAAAAGAGACATAGATATAAAGAACAGACTTTTGGACTCTGTGGGAGAAAGCGAGGGTGGGATGATTTGAGAGACTAGCATTGAAACATGTATATTACCGTATGTGAAATAGATGACCAGTTCAAGTTTGATGCATGAAATAGGGCAATAAAGCCAGTGCGCTAGGACAATCCAGAGGGATGGGATGGGGAGGAAGGTGAGAGGGAGGATCAGGATGGGGGACACATGTATATCTGTGGCTGATTCATGTCAATGTATGGCAAAAACCACCACAATATTGTAATTAGGCTTCAATTAAAATAATTAATTTTTTAAAAAGTGTACCGCTTTCATTCACCTCTGCAGCCTCCTCATCATCTAGGTCCTAAAGTTATAAATGGACAGGTTCATATATAGCCCCTTCTAGCTCTTTTTCCTAAACTACCTTTAACTCATTCCTACAGAATCATTGCCTTAGTTTCTGACCATGTATTGTTTGAAATTCTAATTCTGCTGGTATACAGTTGAGGATCTCTCCTAGTTGGAGGCTCCCCAGTGTCCCATCTGAGTCCCTAGGTTTTATGTGTGAAGGTCAGTCTCCTGGGACATGTGGGATGCAGAGTGGGAGGTGGAGCTTGGCTTCCCCATGATGGGCAGCTTTTGGCTGGGCCCCCTGCTGAAAGGGGCCAGGGCTGCAGGTCATATACCAGCTGGTCTCCTAGCCTTGCTCCTGACCAGCCCAGAGGGACACTCTTTTCTAATTCACCCACCAAGGATGCATTCTTTTCGATCTTGACAAACTCATCTGTGTAGGCTTGAGGCAACCCTGCTTCCATCTAGAGCCTCCATGGTCCTCCTCTCCCTCCTCTACAAACCTGGGGTCAGAAGGGGCTGGCATTTAGCCTAGATGAAGTAAAATAAGGTAATAGCTCCCAAGCTGTTTATACTGCAAACAAGCCTGTCGTCTGCCCGGGTGAGTTGCCTTTTGAAGCCTGTGCTTCCGTAGCAAATGAACAACAGCCAGAGTGCCACCCCTGAACAAATGATCCTGAGCTCTCCTGACCTGGAGGCCAACTTAGAGACCAAGATGCATACCAGCTGGACGCTCCTGGAGGCTCCTACCAGCCCACAAGCTACAGCCAGAGGTCCTGGGAAAGGCTCCCTCGCAGAGTGTACTGGCAGCCTAAGTTCTCTAAATACATTTTTTTTTAAATAATCTTTTATTGGAGTAGAGTTGATTTCCAAAGTTGTGTTAGTTTCAGGTCTACAGCAAAATGAATCAGTTATGCATATACAGATATTCACTCTTTTTAGATAATTTTCCCATATAGGCCTTTACAGGGTATTGAGTAGAGTTCCCTGGGCTATGCCGTAGGTCCTTATTAGTTAGCTACTTTTATATATAGTAATGTGTATATGTCAATCCCAATCTTCCAATTTATTCCTCCCCACTTACCCTCTGGTAACCATAAGTTTATTTTCTATATCTGTAAATATATTTCTGTTTAGTAGATAAGTTCATTTGGGCCCTTTCTTTTAGAGTCTACAAGTAAGTGATGTCATATGATATTTGTCTTTCTCTGTCTGGCTTACTTCAGTTAGTATGATAATCTCTAGGTCCATTCATGTTGCTACAAATAGCATTATTTTCTTCTTTTTTTATAGCTGAATAATATTTCACTGTAGGCTTCTCTGGTGGCTCAGGGGTAAAGGGTCTGCCTGCTGATGCAGGGGATGCAGGTTTGATCCTTGGGTTGGGAAGATGCCCTGGAGGAGGACAAGGCAATCCACTCCAGTATTCTTGCCTGGAAAATTACATGGGCAGAGGAGCCTGGTGGGTTGCAGTCCATGGGGTCACAAAGAATGGGATGTGACTGAGCGACTAAACACCAGCAAGAATATTTCATTATACGTTTGCAGCTTGGGCTTCACCTACTGGCTTACCACTTCTTCTCCCTTTCCCAGTCTGCACCAGTGGTTCTCCACTAGGGCGTTGTTGCCCCCCTGAGGGACATTTGGCAATGGCTGGGGACTCTTTTGGTTAACCTGAGGAAAGGGTGCTGCTAGCATCAGATGAGTAGGATGCAAGGATGCAGCCAACCTTCCTACAGCACACAGTTCCAAATGCCAACAGTGCCAAGGCTGAGCGAGCCTCCTTGTATACCCTACACTTGGATCCCTCTACTGGAGTTCTGTTCTTCCCATCTTACTGATCCCTGATGGACTGACATGTCAGCCACCCTGACACCTGACATGACTTAGCCACCCTTAGTCAAAAGCCCACTCTCAGCTTGGAAGTAAATGCCATGTACCTTTCCATTCCAAAGCCTGAAGCCATAAACACAGTCGAGGCTGCCCTCATCTCCCGGTTTTCCTATAAATTCTGTCAAATGCTGTCTGGGGCTTTGTGATGACTTCAGACCCTCCTCAGTGACCTTCCACCCCTAAAAGCCAAGCCAGGCTCTGCAAGACTAACTTAATGCTATTAATAATACAGGCTTGCTTTGTAAATGGTGTGAGTTTTAGATATTTAGTTTCGTTTTGTGGAAGGGTGATTCACAATAGAGGAAAAATAATCCTACACTAAGCCTCCCCTCTGCTCAATGCTTCTAATACTATTAACTGGCATTGTCCTATTTTGGTTAATGTTGTAACTTATCTTCATTCTTGGATTTTTTTTTTCACATCAATTCTCCCTACTTCTTTGTACCCCACAAATTAAGCCTAATTTCAATTTTTTTGTGACCTCCTTTAGTTTCTCAACCCATAACCCTTCTTTAAACAATAGATTTCATCCATGTGGTAGACAGAAAAATGCCCACCCCCCACTCACAACCGTCCACAGCCTCATCCCCGGAACTTGTAATGCATTACCTTACATGGCAGAGGGGACACAGCAAATGTGGTTAAGTTAGGGACAGTGAGATGTGGAGTAATCCTGGAGTGTCTAGCTGGGCCCAACCTAGACACATGTAGTAATCACACAGTTCTTTAAAAGGGGAGACTCTCTCCCAGTTGTGGTCAGAGAGGAAGATGTGACAGAGAGCATAGTCACTGAGATGCAGTGTTTCTTGTTTTGAAAATGAAGGAAGGGGGCCACAAGCCAGGGAATGTGGGCAGCCTTTAGAAACTGGAAAATGCACAAAGTGAATTCTTTTCCAGGGCCTCCAGAAAGGGACACAATCTTGCTGACAACCTTGCTGAGTCCAGTAAGACCCATGTCAGAGCTTGACCTCCAGGACTAAAAGATAATTAAGTTTGTTATTATTTTTAAATTTATTTTATTTATTTGGCTGAGTTATGCATGTGGGATCTAGTTCCCTTACCAGGGATGAAACCTAGGCCCACTGCACTGGGAGAACAGAGTCTTAGCCACTGGACCATAAGAGAAGGTCCTTGTTGTTGTTTTTAAGCCGCCAAGTTTCTGGCAATTTTTAGGCAGCCATGGGAAACATTTGCCATCCTTCACACTCATTAAGGTATTTTTTTCTCTTAAAACTATTCTTGACTTTTAAAAGACTTTTCTAACTTAAGCCTTTTTCTTTCTTAAGCCTTCATCTCCCATTAGCAAAGATTTATTTAGACATCCCTCCTTAATGTTTCTAACAGCCGTGAAGGTGCAGATTTTTAGTTTGTTGGGATGCAGCCTATTGACAGCCTACAGGTCGCATTTTGCACATAAGAGCAGGAACTTCAGTGAGGGCAAGCTCTTGTCAAGTTCACACAGTTTCCAGACGAACACCACATCCCACGTCCTGACTCACCAACTGCTCTTATTTTCATTTCCTTCCCCTTAGAAAAAATAAGACTATTCCATTGGTTCGAGAAGAGCATATTTGCTTCTTCTGCAGAGGGGGGCTCTAAAAATAAACCTACAATTGATACTGTATAGATCAGGGTTTCCTGGCAAAAGACTCATGGAAATTGGGTCAGGGAGATATTCCAGGAAAATTGTTTTAAAGCTTCTATTGTCAAATAGGCTGGGAAGCCCAGCATGTTTAGCCTTGTCTTAGAAAATCAATATATGCAGAAGCATAATAAAACTTCACAGAGTGTTGTAAAAAGAAATCAGTTCTAACCCTTTCATATCTAACCAGTTTACCCTTTCATATCACACTGTTTACCTGCAATGAGAAATTCTCATGTAGGGACACCTGCCTTTGGCCCTTCAGCTATTGCATAGTTGGTTTAACTCAGTATGTGGAAATGGCCTGAATACACAGTGTGGGATCCTTTGGGAGTCAAGCAAGTGAATGCTGAAACAGACTGCTGATTACCTTTTTCCTCATTTTATTGGGGTCAACAAGTATTGAACTAAAACTATTTGATTTCTCAAACTCCTTTGAAGTTAAGTGTGACCATAGACACAGTTCCAGCCAATGAGATGGAAACAGAGTCTATAGAGAGACTGCCAGAAAATCTCCCACATGCGTATTCTCTTTATCTTTCATCTTCTTCCTGCTTAGAGTATAGAGGCAATACCTGGAGTGCCAGCAGCCATCTTGTGACCATGAAGTCAATAGCCATTTACCAAGGGTGGCAAAGAAGAAAGTTAGCAAGAACCTGAGCCCTTGATCATGTGGAATCATCTCACCAGCTTTGAACAGCTTCTGGCCTACTGGAGAATGTGAGAAAATAAGAAACTGTTACCGGGTTAAGCTTCTGTGGTCAAGTTTCTCTTCCATGTAGTCAAGTGTCTTTCTAACTGAAATCAGGTTTCAATATTTATCTCTGAGTCTCATAGAATTTTGCTCTGTGAGTGTTGTGTTGGCTTTCTTTATGAAAGGCAATTAATTACTGGGGAGAGTATAAGAAGGTTACAAAGCAGTCCAGCACCAGTGTCAAGTCACCCAAGTCAGTGGTTCTCAAAGTGTGGCCCAGATGGGCGGCGTTGGCCCCGCTTGACCTCTTACTAACCCTGCACGTTCTTAGGCCCCACCCCAGACCTATTGAGTCAGAGATTCTGGGGACGGGGCCCAACAATCTATGTTTAGCAAGCCCTCTTGATGATTCCCTGGTGGTTCAGTCAGTAAAGAATGCCACCTGAAATGCAGAAGACCCAGATTTGACTCCTAGGTTGAGAAGATCCCCAGGAGAAGGAAATGGCAACCCACTTCAGTAGTCTTGCCTGGGAAATTCCATGGACAGAGGAGCGTGGCAGCCTATAGTCCACGGGGTCGCAGAGTCACTGACAAGTTAAATATGATAACTTCAGTGACTTCAAACCCAAGGCAGGAAACACTCTGAACAAAATAGTTGAGTCTGAACAGTAAGAGCCATGCCAACAACTAACAAAGCTCTCTGGGAAGAGGTGTCTTGCTGTGACCTGACAACTCAAACTGAGATAGAAGCCAAGATAATAGCAAGAGAAAGCGCCCCCGCTTGAGAGTGAGGTTAATCGTGGTTCCTGTCAAGGCTCCACGGAGCCCAGTTGCAATTTGGACAGGAAACCTTCACCTTACTTTCCTCAGCTGGTCAGTTTGTTCTCTTGCCTCCAGCTATGGTCACAGGGCAACCAGATCAGAGGGGAGATAGGATTTACATTGCTGTTGTTGTTCAGTAGCTCAATTGTGTCTGACTCTTTGCAATGCAGCCCTATGGACTGCAGCACACCAGGCTTCTCTGTCCTTCACCATCAAGCTCAGCAATTTAAAATTTGCATATGTATATGAGAGCAGGGGTGGGAGGAAGGTGTGAATAGAAATGATCAGTGTGTCTGGAAATGTCACTAGGATGCTTCAGGGTCTAAGATGAGATCACTCTAAACTTGAAAGCTCTAAACCCACTCTGTGCCTGTTTTCCCCCTTCAGTTAAATAACCAACAATACTGATCACTCTCAGTTTTCCAAAGATGCATACACTTGTTTAATGAGAATCTCGGGAGGCTGATCTTTATTGTGGACATTTGTTGAATTCTTGGAAGCAGAGGGGACAGGAAGTCCCCGTGTGTGGGACTTTCAGGACGCAGAAGTTATTTAGAGTTACTCAGAGTGGCAGCGGGCTAAGTCGCTTCAGTCACATCTGACTCATTAAAAGCCCGCCAGGCTCCTCTGTCCATGGAGATTCTCCAGGCAAGAATATAGGGGTCATGCTCTCCTCCAGGGGATCTTCCTGACCCAGGGATGGGAGCTGCATCTCTTATGTCTCCTGACTGGCAGGAGGGTTCTTTATCATCAGCACCACCTGGGAAGCCCAGAGCAGCAGAGGTGGTGGTGAGAATTCAGCTCTGATAGCAACGCCCAGAGTGCAGTGGAGATGATATCAATCCATTTCCCAACCAAACACATCCTGAGGCTTCAATCTTGCTTGATGTTGCTTGTTCCCTGACCTCCCTTCTTTTCTGCACATTTTATGAGCCTCAGTATGTCAGCCTCCTTTCTATTATGTGAGTTGCCCCCAAATTCATCCAATAAATTCCCCCTTTTGCCTAAGTAAAGCAGAGTCATCTTCTAACACTTGCAACCAAGAAGTGTGACTAATACATTATTACCCTCTTTTTCAGCTAAAGAAACTGAGATACGGAGGTTAATCTATTTCTGAATCATGTCGCAACTAAACAGCCTCCAGGATGGTCCAGATGATCCTCACCTCTTGGATGTTCACCCCTTTGTGTAATCTGCTCTTACCCTGAATCAGGACTGGTATGTAGGGCATGTCACAGATAAGCCTGCTTACCTTAGCTGCCTGTTCCTTCTTGTGGAAACCGCAATAAAAACTCCTGTCCACTTGTCTTGTAGTCTTACAAGAGGAGGAAATCTAAGCCAGACCTGTTCATCCAAGCCACTTGCAAATTCGCCAAAGATAATATGTGGTTGGTGTTTTTAAGTTGCTAAGTTTTGAGATAATTTGTTCCTCAGTAACAACTTACAGGAAGTGAGAGTGAAAACCAGGTCCTCGTGACTCTAAAGCTGGGACTTTCCTCCTTGCTTCTCCTGGGGGCAGGCATGAGCTACAGTAAGCTACTTTTGATCTCTGATTCAAACCGTAAGACAAAAGTTTTTACCTCGAATAGCAAGAATTCAAGAGGTAGTGGGGTTCCGAGGTTGATTAAGCAACTCAGCTACATCACCAAGGACCCAGATGACTCTGTCTAATTACCTACACAGCCACCCCGCCCATCAGTTCAGCTTTCTCATCTTCAAAAGATGCCATGTCATCCATGGCATTGCATGCAGACAAGACAACATGTGTTTTCCCAGAAGTCTTTCAACTGACCACCCCCACTGGTTAGAGCTGCAATACCTGTCCATGCCTGAAACAGTCACCAGTGAAGACAGTAGGAGACAGAAGCAGTGACTGACTCCCAAGCATTTCTGCTTGAGGCTGAGACCTTTGGAGACCCTCACTGAGCCATCTGGGGTCGGGGCCACCCTTGAGCAAAATGAGAGTTCTGGCAACAGGGAAGATGTTGCAGAAATGTTAGCGTGGTGAATGACTTGGGTACATTATCTTCTATATAAGCCAGCTTGGAGCCAGCTCCACAGAGTTTTAGGTGCTGCATGGAGGATCCGTAGTTATAGCATGGGAGATCTAGTTCCCTGGGAGTCTGGAGTTTTGGCCACTGGGTCACCAGCGAAGTCCCTAATACTGGCTATTACACCCCTGGAAAAATGTTCTATGCTGAATACTATGCCATATCTATAACCTTATTTTCTG
This sequence comes from Muntiacus reevesi, assembly GCF_963930625.1. Classification (NCBI taxonomy): domain Eukaryota; kingdom Metazoa; phylum Chordata; class Mammalia; order Artiodactyla; family Cervidae; genus Muntiacus; species Muntiacus reevesi. The sequence goes on along the minus strand of NC_089268.1, from coordinate 26,462,557 downwards.
AAACACAGAATTGTTTGCTAAAATGTTCTAACAGTCCTTCATGTCTCTTTGGAAATGAGAACTATACTTACTATTGAGACATTTATTTTTAATGTTGTCTAATTAGACTTTCAAATGCGACCCTTAAAACATTTAATCTAGTGTTTACCGAAACAGGTCAAAAGTCCAGCTAATAATATTGTCGTCCACTTAAGTTGCTCTCCAATAAATTACATAGAAAGTTATTGAGAGTAATACTTTTCCAAGTGACAGGCAAAATTAGGGACTTCAAGTCTCCAGTTCAAGAGTTCACTGGACTCATTACTTCAAAGAGAGTATAAATAAGCTTCCTGGGATGATCTTTCTAAAATAACTCTTCTCTCTTAACAGCTGACTTGCAGAACTGACTTTGTACTCAGATCCACATGACTGGGTGTGAGGGACTTAATGGTGTTGGGAGAATATTCCAAGTTTTGTCTTAGACGATTTTCACTCTTGGTTTCTTGTTTTGTTCAAAGAAGTCAAAGGGAAGCTTCATATGCCGACTGAATGGGTCTCTTTTTCATCATTTTCTGTAACTTTCTTTTACAAGATTCATTATGACTCTGGAAATGTGGTAACATCTGTCATAAGGGATTCTAATAAAGATAAAATCTGGTAAGGTGGCTCTAGGGCTGTGTGTGTGTATGTGTGTGTGTGCGTGTGTGTGTGTGTGTGTGTGTGTGTGTGTGTATTGGGGGTAGGCAGAGTTGGGAAGAAGATAAATTTTGGAGTTGTAATTGGAACAAAAGAGGAGATTTAGTGTACATCCATAATTAATGTGCATCTTCATCATTTTAGGTATTATTATCCCAAGTAGAATAATTTAAAGCATTCAATTCACAGGTTAAATAAATGATTCACAGATAAACAAAGGCAGTCTGTCAGTAACTATCATTACTTCCCCTACTAATTTTCAGGTTACCAAATGACTATCAGGAAAAAATTTTTAGTCAACAAACTATGTAAGATTTATTTGTCCTCACCTCATCTAGGCACACAAGTGAATGAGTGAAGGTGGGCTAGAAAGAAGATGAGCAACAAACCCTGATTAAACAATGAATTCACTGGGATTTCCCTGGTGGTCCAGTGGTTAAGACTGTTGGCTCCCAATGCAAGGGGGCTGAGTTCCATCCTTGGTCAGGGAACTAGATCCCACATCCTGCAACTAAGATCTGGAGGGGCCAAATAAACAAATACTAAAAAAAAAAAAAAAGAAAGAAAGAAAGAAAATTCACTCATCAAATGTACATCAGACATTTGCTTGAGACAGAAATTTTTGCTACTATAAAAGAAACTGTAAGCAGGAAAAGGCAGACTTTTGATTCAGTCTAACACTGTAGTAGAGCGTGCATGGGAACATACTGGTGAGGTACCAATCCTGATTTGAGCAAAGAAATAGTCTCGGGAGAATCTCAGGAGGAGGTGACATTGAGCTAAAGGTGGAGGGATGGGTCAGTGTTAGGCAGGTATGAAGGTAAAGGGAGCAGGAAAAAGAAAAACTTGGAGGTATGAGGGAGAGGGCGCAGGTTCCAGGACCTCAGAGTCAGTATTACAGAGGCATGTGAGGTGGGGAGGGAGGAGATGATGGATGTGAAGGACCAGGGGTTGGCTCCTGCAGGGCTGCATGTGCCTCACCAGACCAGACTGTATGCCAAGAGCAGTGAAAACTATTGAAGACATCACTTCAAGCAGATAAGATTTATTTATTTTAGATTTGTTTATATATTTATTTTGGATTTACTGGCAGAGTAGGGTGGTTGATGTTTGCCCGTGTATGTTAAAGATGGTGAATACAAATATAGTACAAGGTACCCAAGATGGAATGTGCCAACACACTTATTGCAACATTCTCTTCATTCACATAGCGCATGAGGATCAATGTACTTGCATTGAATATATCCTTCTTCTTTAACATGTGAGCAGAGTCACTGTTTTGTGAAAGAGAGGGCAGATGGAAGAGATGCCAAACTTCAGTGACATTCTTTTTAAAAGTCATTTCATTTTATTTTTGAGATTTCAAGTTCTGGTTTTTTATTTTTTTAATTGCAGTATAATCTACATTATTAGTTTCAGGTGAGCACCATAGTAATTTGACACATATATGCATGATGCATTGATCACCAGGCTAGGTTTAGTAACCATCTATCACCATACAAAGTTATTGCAGTGTTATTGACCATGTTCCCCACACTGTATGTTACATCCCTGTGACTTATTTGTTTTATAAATGAAAGTGTGTACCTCTTCATCCTATTTTGCTCCTGTCCCCACCCACTTCCCCTCTGGCAGCCACTAGTTTGTATCTGAATCTGTTTTGTCATGGCTTTTTGTTTTGTTTTTTAGATTCCACATATGAAATCATATAATATTTATCTTTCTCTGTTCAGTGACCTCTATTTGTCTCAAATATAGTTTCACCACTGATGCTTCATCCCAGCATTTCACACTGGCTGCCTCAAACTTTTTTCATCAAAGTCTTAACAATCATCCTGTCAGTGTGACCTTAAAAAATAAACTGTACAAAAGGCATCTTTTGGGGACAATATATTCATGGGAAAAAAAAACTCTGTCTCCCTTCTCCCCACCCATCTGTGCTTCTGCCTAAAGTCATTGGTATTTCATAGCTTAACACTGTGTTCCTTAGATCTTAGGTGCCAATTATCACCTGCATGAGCCATACTAAAGAAACTGAGAAATCCCTCTTTTGACTTGACTCCTTGCAACTTTGTAAAGGATGAATAGTAGGATCTCCTGTCAGATTCAGGCTTTATTTAAATGCTGCTTTAGTGCATACAAGGGCAAATTCTGTTTATTTAAATTTTTAATTATTACATATCAAGAACTACCATAACGGGACTTAGTACAACTTTAAAACATAACAGCTGATGTTAGCAAGATCACCAAATGCGTCCATTTTTCGTTGCATTCAACATCAAACATCTTTTAGATTTTGCATTCAACCTCAAACATCATTTTTGGCTTTCTTACTGGTCACCACAGTCTTAAAAAAAGAAAGAAAGAAAGAAAGAAACAATACATTTTATCCAGTAAGTTGATATTAGGAACTGTTCATCACTCACATAGAATGTGCTTTCATATTATAGGTATGAACATTCTCAAAATGTAACTATTTGTGTGTAGTCTTCTCTTAAGAAAATTTATCTGAAAGATGGTCTTTGATTTTGAACTCCATGAAAGAAAATCCTAGTTCTTGTTCTGAGATTTTTTTTTTTTTTAAGATTAGTAAAGGGAATTTCCCCGTAGTACAGTGATTAGGAATATACAGTCTCACTGCCAACGGCCCGGGTTTGATCCCTTGTCCTGGAACTAGGGTCTTGTGGGCCTCGTGGTGAAGCAAAGAAAAAAGGAAAAAAAGATTAGTAAAGGTTAATTTAACAAAAACAAACTATGGAATGAAGTTAGATTTTTTTTTAAGTGTTTTGTAGATTTATAATTAAATATTGACTTCACCTGCCCTGCATTTTCATGACTGGACTTAAAATATAATCAAAGGTTTATCTCACAAGGTTCTCCCAAACAAGCCACTGTTCTGCAAACCTAATGGAGATGATTTTAATAAGAGGAGTGGAGGTGGGGGCAGAAGATGGAGAGCTAGGAGTGGGGGGAATGAGGCAGATTGAAAAAGATGATTTCTGTTTGGGTTGAAAGTACATTTTTGCTTCTTGCTTCCCCAGAAACAATTGGAAGAGGAAGCATGGGTTAACGTTCCGGAGTCACTAGGAGTTATGCACTCAGGGTACAGATGAAAGCAAGAAGGAATTCTAAAAATAATGCCTTCTCCTTCAAAACTGAAGCTGCTGGCAAGAAGCAGGATGGGAGGGAGAGCTTATTAGCTCCACTCCTCTGCCCTCTGCAGCTCACACTCCCAGTTGAAATTGGGCACTTTCTAAGATGAGAGTTCGCCCTGCGAAGGTCAGAACTGAGGACACCGAAGAAGAGCCATCAAGTGAGCTTGGTGGCACAAAAAATCGAGGTGGCAAACCCACACTTGTGTCGGGGGCTCCTCTGACCCCTCATCCCCGATGTGATCCACAGAGGTAACCGAAAAGAAGGCAACCGGTCAGGGCTGCTGTAGACGGTCATCCTGTTGGGCCGCTGTTCCGTCATCCTGCCCGCTGTCATCCTCCGGTGTCAGCTGCTCTGGGAGGAGCAGGGGCGGGTTGCCAAGGCATTCGTTTGTCTGTCCATGTCCATTCTATTTTCTGTGGCCTTTATGCAAAAGAGGCCCCCCACAGCCCCACTTCCTCCTAAAGACTTGCCACCGAGCCCCACCATGCGCCTTTCTACAAACCCTGAGAACTGTTTTACTCCACGTGGCGATCCCGTAACTGGTGCTACATCATAGATCCCTCCCTTCTTTCTTCTCCTCCTTCCTCCGTCTTCCTGCCCTCAAGCCATCTCGGCCCGTGCTGGATGCTAGAGGTACAAGGAAGACCGGGACATTCCCTGCCCTCGAGTCCTTCTCAGTCCAGTGAAGGAGACAGAAACCGAGGTTTGAAAACTTTGACTAATGAAGCAGCATGTCGCAAGAGTTCCAGCTCATATGAAAAGGAGAACTTACCTCTTCAGACTCATAATGAAGGCCTCCGTGCTCAACGCCACATACAAAACGTGCTATGTACGCAAGGATGAGTTCCATCAACAAACAGGTTGATCATTTCAGAAAAGGCCATTGTGCCCAAACAGCAGCATTTCAAGCACTGCCCTCTCTTCCTCCTCTTATCTGAAAGAATATGTTTGCCCGTGACTAGAGAGGCTGTCCGAAAGATGTAGGCCTTTCTTAGCGAAAGATTTGCGGTCCAGGTGAGAAGGCCCTTCCCTCGTCCCAGGGGTCACTCCCAGGTGCGGCCACAAAGGAGCTCCTGAGGCAGATGGAGAGGCGAGGCCTGGCCAGCCAGGGCTGCCTTCCGGAGGGCCCTGGGCCCTGCAGGTCTGTGGCTGGTGGCTCAGCAGAAGCAGACGTCAGGCCTTCTGGGAAATTCTTCCCTTGGTAGACAACCGATGCCCTGCTGCAACTAGGCTTTTAGAGGGTGGTCACATAGCAATAGGGCTTCCCTGGTGGCTCAGTTGGTAAAGGATCTGCTTGCAGTGCAGGAGACCCAGGTTCGATCCCTGGGTCGGGAAGATCCCCTGGAGAAGGAAATAGCAACCCACTCCAGTACTCTTGCCTGGGAAATCCCGTAGACAGAGGAGCCTGGCGTGCTGCAGTCCATGGGATTGTAAGAGTTGGACATCACTTAGTGACTAAACCACAACCACCACCTCCGCCACATGGAAACACCCAGAAATTCAAGTTGCAGGGCTGGACACCAGAGACCAGGAGAGGTACCAGGAGGGATGAGAAGCTTACAAGTTTACAGGCAGCCTGGTTACTCAAAATCAGAGAAAGCCTTAGGGACATTTACTTAATTCCTTATGAATAACTCCCAAATCTTTCTGCTGTCAGATGTTGCGAATTCATCCCACCAAGACTGGACCCATAGGTCTCAGAAAAAAACAAGTCTCCATGGCTTGAATAGCTTAACTACTTCACTTATTATCTTTAAACCCTACCCTGCTGTGAACTGCCAGTCCCCTTCCTCTTTCCCCACGGATCTGAAAATGGGTATTTATTTATTTATTTAGACTGTGCCGCACTGCACGTGGGATCTTAGTTCCCCAACCAGGGATTTAACCTGCGCCCTCTTCATTGGAAGGGTGGAGTCTTAACCACTGGACTGCCAGGGAGGGCCCCTGAAAATGGTTCTGTAAGCACAATTTGAAAACCACAGTCATGGTACAATATTGGAAAAAGTGTTCATGTGCTAAAGCTGACACATCCATTCTATTTCAAAGGACACCACCTCCATGTTTCGGTTAGCTGCAGCTGTGTAACAAATTACCTAAAACATGGTGGTTCGAAACAACAAGGATTTTATTTGTTCCCAGCACTGTCCCTTACTAGCAATGTCAATGTGAGTGATTCTATGAGGCAGGAGTTCAGCAAGCTCAGTGCAGTACTTCTGCTATATGCAGGGTCAGCTGGGGTCTTCTAATGACTGGGCTGGGCTGGAAGATTCAAGAAGGCTTCACTCACATGGCTGGTGCCTAGGTGCTTTGCCAAGTGGTGCCTCTCTATCCACATGCCTAACTTGAGCTTCCTCACAATATGGTGGTCTTAGGGGAGTCAGTCCTAAGTCCCCGATGGCTGGCCTCCAGGGGAAAAAACATTCCAGACTACAAAGACAGGAACGGCAGATCTCTTAGGTCCAGCCTCAGAAGTTACACAGCCTCATGTCTGCTGTATTTCTGCCTGTCAAAACTAGTTACAAAACCAGCCCAGATTCAAAGGGAGGGTGGATAACTCTGCTCTCTGTGTGGGGGAAGGGCAAAGAATTTGCAGCCACCTTTAACCTACCACAGTGAGGGCAGCCTTTCCAGACTTCCAACTGAAGCCTCAGACTCTGTTATGGGTCTCTCCTTGCCCCTTGAACTTCTGTTCCATGACATTCATCATAAGTTAGCTATGTGATGAGCTGTCTCCCTCATCAGGACCCTTATGGTCAATAAGGGCAGGAATCTGTTAGACTAAACCACCATATACTCACTGCCTGGGGCAGAACTGATGCATTGCAGGCTTTTGGAAAATGTTCAGCGGATAGGATAAGCCATAAAGAAAACAGAAAATGCACACTTAGGGATAGTAAGAACAATAAAATGTAGCGGTTCTATCAGAAGAAACGAGATATGATAGTGCTCTGGGTCTCTCAAATCCATCTTTTGGGGTACCAAATTTCTCATTAATCACCTAGAAGTCTCATACTTCCTATCTCTCCCACTACAGAGGAAAAATCTGACATAGTCCATCTAAGCATATCTGTATGTGAATATTCTGGACTATCTATATATTTTTTTAAAAAATTTTAATTGTGGAAAGTTACACAAAGAGAAAATCTACCATATTAATCATTTCAATAGTGTTAAATATCTTCACATTGTTGTGTAATCATCTCCACCATTCATCTCCAGAACTTTTTCATCTTGCAAAACTGAAACTCTACACCCATTAAACAACAACTCCGTTTCCCCATCTCACCAGCCCCCATTTCATTTCCTGTCTCCTTCAATTCAGTTCAGTTCAGTTCAGTCGCTCAGTCGTGTCCGACTCTTTGCAACCCCATGAATCGCAGCACACCAGGCCTCCCTGTCCATCACCAACTCCCGGAGTTCACTCAAACTCATGTCCATTGAGTCGGTAATGCCATCCAACCATCTCATCCTCTGTCATCCCCTTCTCTTCCTGCCCTCAATCTTTCCCAGCATCAGGGTCTTTTCCAATGAGTCAGCTCTTCGCATCAGGCAGCCAAAGTATTGGAATTTCAGCCTCAGCATCAGTCCTTCCAACGAACACTCGGGACTGATCTCCTTTAGGATGGACTGGTTGGATCTCTTTGCAGTCCAAGGGACTCTCAAGAGTCTTCTCCAACACCACAGTTCAAAAGCATCAATTCTTCAGTGCTCAGCTTTCTTTATAGTCCAACTCTCACATCCATACATGACCACTGGAAAAACCATAGCCTTGACTAGACAGACCTTTCTTGACAAAGTAACATCTCTGCTTTTTAATATGCTCTCTAGGTTGGTCATAACGTTCCTTCCAAGGAGCAAGCATACTTTAATTTCATGGCTGCAATCAGCATCTGTAGTGATTTTGGAGCCCCAAAAAGTAAAGTCAGCCACTGTTTCCTCATCTATTTGTCATGAAGTGATGGGACCGGATGCCATGATCTTAGCTTTCTGAATGTTGAGCTTTAAGCCAAATTTTTCACTCTCCTCTTTCACTTTCATCAAGAGGCTCTTTAGTTCTTCTTCACTTTCTGCCATAAGGCTTGTGTCATCTGCATATCTGAGGTTATTGATATTTCTCCCGACAATCTTGATTCCAGTTTGTGATTCTTCCAGCCCAGCATTTCTCATGATGTACTCTGCATATAAGTTAAATAAGCAGGGTGACAATATATAGCCTTGATGTACTCCTTTCCTGAGTTGGAACCAGTTTGTTGTTCCATGTCCAGTTCTAACTGTTGCTTCCTGACCTGCATATAGATTTCCCAAAAAGCTGGTCAGGTGGTCTGGTATTCTCATCTCTTTCAGAATTTTCCACAGTTTATTGTGATCCACACAGTCAAAGGCTTTGGTATAGTCAATAAAGCAGAAATAGATGTTTTTCTGGAACTCTCTTGCTTTTTCGATGATCCTGTCTCCTTATCTCTACTCTATAGATATGTCATGTAAGAGGGTTCATATAATATTTGGTTTTTGGTTGTTTTTTTTTTTTGGTATGTCTGGCTTATTTCACTGAGTATAATGTCTTTAAGTTTCATCCATTTTATAGTATGTGTTAGAATTTCCTCTTTTTTAAAGACTGAATGATTTTCATAACCATCTATATTTTAACCTGTTTTTTCTTGTAATTGTGAAACTAACAATATCTATCCTAAGAGGATGTAACAGAATGCAGTGTTTCAAAACACTAAACTTATCTACCCATGCACATCAGGTAGATTTATTTATTTATTTATTTTGAAGTATAGTTGATTTACAATATTGCTAGCTTTTGGTGTACAGCAAAGTGATTCAGTTACATATATGTATTCCTTTTCAGATTATTTTCCTTTATAGGTTATTAAAATGTGTTGAGTATAGCTCCTATGCATTTTAATTATTCTTCATCTTCTCCGGAAGATGTCGCTAGTCCTTGAAAATGGAAGGTCACATTTGGCCATCAGGCGATTGGGTGATAGTTGTTGTTCAGTTGCTCAGTCATGTCCGACTCTGCGACACCATGGACTGCAGCACGCCAGGCTTCCCTGTCTCACCATCTCCTGGAGTCTGCTCAAACTCATGTCCACTGAGTCGGTGATGCCATCCAACCATCTCATCCTCTGTCGTCCCCTGATAGATTTCCCTTCAAATAATTCCTACTCAGTTACCCTGACAAAGGGTCGCACAGACCCTGGGCTGAGCATATCCAGAGAATGGTGCCCCTGACATCCTCCTTGTAGCCTTTCAATCTCTTTTCCTCTTGTTACTTAACACAACCTCCCTACATCACGCCCTCCCCCTCCTCCCATCTTTTAATACTAACCTGTTCCAGGAGTCTCTCTCCTGGGCAGTCACCCTGGAATTTAGTAATCCCTTTCTCTCCCTGAAGATTCACCTGCAATGTCTCTTGTATACTAGGGACCCTTCCCAGTAAACACCCAAGTGTGAATAGGATTGAAAATGATATTTGTGAGTGGAAGATTTATAGCTGTTTTTTCCCCCTTTCTCTGTTTCCCAAACTTTTTTTGAATTTGTTACACATTTTATAATTTAAAATTAGTTTTTAAAAGTTAAGCCAAGCTTTTACTAGGTCAGCGATGCCATAATTGCACTCTCAGTTCAGTCTTTTATACCTAGCCTTCTCGGTTTTTGCCATAACTGAGCACCACCTGTGCTACTTGCCTAATAACTTTAAAACAATTTTTAAATTTTTTTTATTGAAGTAGAATTGATTTACAATATCATGTTAGTTTCTGGTATGCAGCAAAATGATTATATATTTGTATGTATATATATATATATTCTTTTTCAGATTCTTTTTCACTATATATTATTACAACATATTGAATATAGTTCCTTGTGCTATACAACAGAACCTTGTTGTTTACCTATTTTATATATAGTAATGTGTATCCCTCTCCCACCGCCTATCCGCTTTGGTAACCATGTTTGTTTTTCTGTGTCTGTGAGTCTATTTCTGTTTTGTAAATAAGTTAATTTGTATCATATTTTAAATTCAACATATAAGTGATATCATATTGCATTTGCTTTTCTCTCTCTGGCCTACTTCACCAATTCCAATAATCTCTAAGTCTACCCATGTCGCTACAAATGGTGCTATTTCCTTCTTTTTATGGTTGTATTGTATATTTATACCACATGTCTTTATCCATTCATCTTTTGATGGACATTTAGGTTGTTTTCATGTCTTAGCTACTGTAAATAGTGCCGCTATGAACACGGGGGTGCATGCATCTTTTTGAGTTGGACTTTTCTCTGGGTATATGCCCAGGAGTGGGAATTCAGGTCATATGGCAGCTTTATTTTTCATTTTTTAAGGAACCCCATGTTGTTTTCAATAGTTATTTGACTAATAACTTTTATTAAACCTACCTATTTTTTACAGAGCTAAATAAATATATCTTAAAGGATAATTTTATGTGACATATTAAAATAGAAAAGGCATTTGGCACAAATATAAAATAACCATAAAAAAATATGGCAGAAATAAAACAATATTCTCAAATCAACTTTAAACCTTGCGTGAGGAAAGCTGGGATCCTTTGTTAAAAGGATGATTAGCAAGCGTTAGGGATCTTCTCCTAGGAGCACCGAGTCCACATCGTGAATTAGTACAATGGACCTCGTATCTCTTGAGGGTTCATTTGCACTTTAATGAAGTAATCTTGGAGACTACACCTTGGCTGGAGGGAAAGACTTTTCTCAAAGTTGTATTTCAGTTGTAGGGATTGACCGGGGTGGAAGAGGTATGTGAGCACCATTAGGCTAAATGGCCTTGTCCAGAAGGTGATACCCACTGTGCGTGCGTGCTCAGTCACCCAGCTGTCTCTGACTCTTTGCAACCCCACGAACTGTAGCCCACCAGGCTCCTCTGTCCATAGGATTTTCCAGGCTAGAATACTGGAGTGGGTTGCCACTTCTTACTCCAGGGGATCTTTCCCGCCCAGAGATCAAACCCCAGTCTCCTGTGTCTCTTGCATTGGCATGCAGATTCTTCACCACAATGCCACCTGGGAAGCCGCTGCTGGCACCTAACTGGCCTGTGCCCAGGCCCCACAAGCAAGGATTAAGGTACAAAGATGATGGAGCATTCTACCAGGGCCTGACCACATCTCCTGTAGTCACAGATATTCAAGCAGACGAAAACATAGTTTTTTTGTTTGTGTTTTTTCCTGCTGGGAACATTAATCACAGACAGGGCAGAAGAAAACAAATGCAGAGCAACTGAGAGTGATGGTGATGGTGGTTTAGTTGCCAAGTCGTGTCCAACTCTTGGGATCCGATAGACTGTAGCCTGCCAGGCTCCTCTGTCCATGAGCTTCTCCAAGCAAGAATACTGGAATGGGTTGCCATTTCCTTCTCCATGGAATCTTCCCTACCCAGGAATCGAACCCGGGTCTCCTGCATTGCAGGCAGAGTCTTTACTGACTGAGCTACAAGGAAGCCCTAACTGAGAGCAGAGTAGAGTGCTGCAGAAACAGACTTTCTGCAAAATGACCATTGAAACTTTTCCCCCCTTCAGTTTAGTCTTTGCTCATTGCTATAGTTGTCAAGTCAACTGCAAGTGAAAACCCAAATGCTATATAAATTCATAAATATTAAGCTGTAGTAGAAAGACCTCTATAGCTGGAAGTAGGAAACCTGAAATCCAACCCTCTTCCAACACTTCTTAGCCCTGTCATCACCAAGACCCACTTACCCATCGCTTGTCAGGTCTCCTCTACCATTAAATCTTCAAATCCCTCCCTCTTTATTTAAATAAATTAGGCTCTGAGGGTCCCTGTAAGATGAGAACATCTTATCCCCTCCCTGAAAGTCTGAGGACTGGACCAAATAATCCCATGTACCCACAAGTTCAGGGGTCATAGAATCCCATTAAGTAGAAAAAATCAACTGTACACTCTTGAGCATGAAGCAAATACAAGACATACCAGTGTTGAGCCGCCAACAAAGACACATAGTTCTGTATAGATAGCCAACTATGCACAATAAGGATGATGAAGATGTGTAATTTTTATTGACTATTCACTCCTCACAACAGCCCCATGAATTAGTTTTATTACTGTCCTTACTTTAAAGGTGTAGAAACCAAGGCACAGAGAACCCAGGTCAGTTGTCCATATCCTGCCATCCACATGCAATAGAGATGCTTTCAAACAGACACTGTCTCTCTGTCTCAGGAGCTGTGATCTTAGCACTAAGGTCACATCACTTAGGAAAACAGGAGGAAAAAGATATACAAACCACTGCCTTGCCCTCAGAGCCTTGCGGCCTAAACGGAGCCGCCACAAATGGCAAGCGTTAAGCCAGGTAGACTGCAGAGGCAAATAGAGCTGTTAGGACAAAGGGTTCCTTCTGGATGGGAATTGTGGGCAGGAGTGCGGAGCAGCTGGCCAGGACTTCCACATCTGTGTGCAGATTCCCTTGGAGGAAACAGGGTCATACAGATAGAGCAGCACAACTTTCAAAGAGGACTTGATGGTCCCTTTCATGCCTGGCCTCCCACTCGCATTCTGACATTGATGGAACTTAGCATCACTAATAGGGACAGTAGGCAAGAGGTCCTGATGGGGTGGACCTGAAGCCCAGGGCCTCTCCAAGGAAGAAGTCTTGCTTCTGTTAAATCCATTAAACAAGGAAGCCAGAGACCAGCAATAGCTCTAATGCCATGACGACCTTCATAAGCAAAGCAAAGTCTAAGCCTGTGACTGCCTCAAGGTTATGAAATTGAAACATAAGGACAACCAATTGCAAACTAGGCTTTAAGTTACAGCCAATCAATAATTTCCTTGCTCTGCTTCCGTCTTCCGTCTCTAATAGTCTCTCCCAGCTCCCTGTGGTGAAGGACTCAAAACCATTCCTGGTTTAACACTGCCCGATGTGGAATCAATTTTTGCTCAAACTCTTAAAAATTGTCATAGGCCTCAGTTTATTTTTTAATGCACCCAACAATCTAATGATGTCCTGAGAGCTAAGCTTTCATGAAGTGCAGGAAATAGAGGAGAAAGTTAAATGATGCCACACGGAAGCAGGATGACAAAGTCAGAATATGGAAACATTCTACAGAAAACCAATGTGTTTTCTGTAAGTCAGTGACATGCGGGTCAAAGGAGAGTGGACTAGTCTGGATGAAAACTCCAAAGAGCCATCACAACCTTGTGCAATATGGGCCCAAACTCTAAGAAACCAAGTGTAAAAAGACATTTTTGAGATAATCAAGCAAGACTGATAAGGAGCAATAGAATGGATTTGTTGCTGTTTTTCAGTCACTAAGTCACATCCGACTCTTTGTGACCCCATGAACCGCAGTACGACAGGCTTCCCTGTCCTTCACTACCTCCCAGAATTTGCTCAAATTCATGTACACTGAGTCGATGATGCTATCTTACCACCTCATCCTCTGCTGCCCCCTTCTCCTTTTGCCCTCAATCTTTCCCAGCCTCAGAAAGTTGACTCTTCTCATCAGGTGGCCAAAATATTAGAGTTTCAGCTTTAGCATCAGTCCTTCCAATGAGTGTTCGGGTTGATTTCCTTTAGGATTGACTGGTTTGACCTCCTTGATGTCTAAGCGACTCTCAAGTGTCGGCTTCAGTACCAGAGTTCGAAAGCATAATACCAGGAAAAAGTCATTTAGTTAGGAGTGAATTTGGAACTGTGAAATGCCATGCTTTAGAGATCTGTTATGCTTTTAGAGATTTGATATGATATCTAACATCTTCTTTAAAATAATTTAGCAAGAAAGAAAAGAAAGGGATAGATATAGAAGACACAGCACCATTTTGACACTTGAATTTCAAAGAATGGGTGTGGGTGGGGTCCCACCACTGAATTCTCTCTACTTTTATGTGTGTTTGAATATTCATAACAAACTAAGAGGTACGGAGAAAACTGTTTGCAGATATTGATAACAGCCTTACTCATAATGGCCCCAAACTGGAAACAAACTAAATGTCCATCAACAGATGAATCAATAAACCAACAGCCATACAATGGAATACGATTCAACAATGGATAGGAATAGACTGCTGATACATAGAACAACGTGAATGAATCACGAAAGCATTCTGCTGAGTGGAAGAGGCCAGATTTAAAAGGCTATTTGCTCTATGATTCCACGTATACAACATTCTGAAAAAGACTAAAGGGACAGAAAGTTGATCAGTGGTTGACAGGGCCCAGGGTTAGAGGATGAGATTGACTACAAAGTGGCAAGGGAATGTGGAGGGGGGTGGGGGTGGGATGGGGATGGAAATGTTCCATATCCTGGTGGAAGTGATCTGTATCTTGGTGGTTACGTAATTTTATGCTGTGTGCTGTGCTGAGTAGCTTCATTTGTGCCCAATTCTGGGTGACCCTATGGAACTGTAGCCTACCAGGTTTCTCTGTCCATGAGACTCTCCAGGCAAGAATACTGGAGTGGGTCACTGTGCCCTCCTCCAGGGAATCTTCCTAACCCAGGGATCAAAGCTGCCTCTCATAAGTCTTCTGCATTGGCAGGCAGGTTCTTTACCACTAATGCCACAGGAAGCCCACGTAATTGTATTCATTTGTCAAAATTCATAGAAGTATGCACTGAAAAAAGGGTGAATTTTACTCTTGAGTAAAAATTATATTTTAATTAATCTGACCTTAAAAACAAATAGAGTGAGACCAAGAGCTAAGGAGGAAAGGGAGGGAGGGTGGGAGGAAAAGAGCAGAGAGGGATCATCTGCAGGCTTGGAGTCTGGAGATGGAGCAAAACTCCTTGCATCCAGGGACCTGTGCAAGGTCAGAGTCATCTGGAGAACTACTGTCTCCCTGGGACTGTTGCCACAACCTTGAGGAGTAACACAAAAGTATAAATCCTGCTTCTCTTTTCCCTTTGTGTTCACTGGGCCGTGATGCTTTTCCTCTGCTGTGGCCCCTTCTCCTCGCTTTATTCACACTCTTTTAGGAAGACGGTCCCTGCATAGACTCGGTGCTGGCTGATGAAAGCAGTGCTGAGACATTTGATCTCACCTTGATTAAACTAGAACAGCCTGTTCTGGGGCTGGAACAAGCAGTGACCCAGAGGTTTTTGTTAGAGTCTGGCTGTATTGATCCAAGTAAATGAAAGAATAGATGAGTATTTTTACTGCCAGCCGTCTGGCTGAGAATGGATGGGGAACTATTCAGGGAGAGTTAAGTAGAAAACAATGGTGTTTCCTTGCCAGCCTCCTTTTCAGTTGGTGGGGAAATCATTTCAGATTTCCATTTTTGGCAAATATGTCCCATATGTCCCTAGGCTGGAGCCGTAGACCCTCCTCAGGACGCCTTCAGACAAGGAGAGTTGCCTAATCCCAAACTGTTTGTGTGTTCTGTGCTCGGGAGTTTGTGTGCCTGACTCTTTTGTGACCTCGTGAACTGTAGCCTGCCAGGCTCCTCTGTCCACGGGATTCTCCAGGCAAGAATACTGGAGTGGGTTGCCATTTCCTTCTCCCACAGGCAGATTCTTTACCACTGAGCCTTCTGGGAAGCCCCCTGTTTATTTCACCCTGAATTTTACAGTCCTTTGCTGAGTTGTCATTTTCACAGTCCTTTGCTGAGTTGTCATTTTCACGAGATGAAAGTACATTTGCTTTAAGAGGTAAAAGCTACTATGCAGAAACTAAATAAACTACAAGGATATATTGTACAGCATAGAGAACACAGCCAACATTTTACAATTATAAATGGAGTATAACTTTTTGTGTGTGTGCAGCTTGTTGGTTTTCCCAACCAGGAATCGAACGTGGACTCTTGGCAGTGAGAGCGTGGAGCCCTAAACACTGGTTTGCCAGGGGAGGATAACCTTTAGAACTTGTGAATCACCAAGTTGTACACTGGAGACCTATATTATATTGTAACTCCAATATACTCAGGAAAAAAATGAATGAAAATAAAATAAATTCTACTGCTAAAGAAAAATATGTTTGTGAAAGACTGAAAGTTGATCGATTAGCAAAACATAAACTATCTAATCATTTGTTGATGAAGTGTTGCCTCTTGTAAGAAGAATTTTGGTGACCATCAAGAAATCCAGCTATTAGAATTATAGAAAAACACTATTTTCTCATTTCATAGCTCAACATTTTATTTTTAAATTAAAAAAAAAAACATTTACAATATTGTGTTGGTTTCTGTTGCACATCACAAATCAGCATAATTATACACACATCCCCTCCCCTGTTCCCATCCCTCCAGTTCATCATAGTGTGCCAGACTGGGCACTCTGTGCTACAGAGCAACCTCTTGTCTAAAGTTTATTCTTTTTTAATATATATATATATATATATATATATATATATATATATATTTATTTATTTATTTATTTTGACTGTGGCATGTGGGATCTAGTTCCCTGATCAGGGATCAAACCCGGGCCCCCTGCATCGGAAGCTAGGAGTCTTAGCCACTGGACCATATGGCAAGTCCCAAGTTCATTCTTCAAATATTAGAAGCATCTTCCATTCTGATGGTTGAAAAAAATTAAAAATTAGAGTGGAAAGTTTCTTTCCCACAATTGTCCCCATTTTCCTAGCACCTCCTCCCTAAAAAAAGTTTCTTTTGTATTTCACTAGGGACTTCAATGCATATGAGTGTGAATATTTACTGACTCCACTTTTAAAATCTGAACTTTCTATTCAAGTATATGTCTGAAGGAAAATGTACACAAATGATAAGTGATCAGCTCAATATTTTTTCTCAAAGCAAACATACTCATGTCCTCCTAGAACAAGAAAAAAGATTTCCTCACACTCTCAAGGTCCGTGAGGCTCTTACCATGAGCCTCTTAGTAAACAGATATTCAGGTCTTTTGCTCATTAAAAGAAAAAAAAAATCCACAGGACATTTATTTTTTTACGGATTAGTTGTTCTTTATATTTCTGGCTATGAGTCCTTTATTTATTATGTGTATTGCAAATAACTTTTCCTCTCTGTGGCCTCCTTTTGATCTTTTTAATGGTGTCTTTGAATGTACAGAGGTCCTTAGCTTTAATGTACTCCAATTTGTAATTATTTTTTTTAACCAAGCTTCACAGCCTGCAGGATCTTAGTTCCCCGACAGGATCCAACACGGGCCTCCTGCAGGAGAAGCACCAAGTCCCAATCACTGGACAGCCAGGGAATTCCCTACGTTTTATTATTTTATGGTTACCATTTGTTGTTTCCTGTTTAAGGAATCTTTGCCTTCTGTAAACTCATGAAGATATTTATCTATGTTTCCTATTAGCTCAGTTGTTTTACATTTTCAGATCTCCAATCCATTGAATTGGTCTTTGTATATGTTGTAAGGTAGTGGTCCAGGTTCATTTTTCTTTCCATTTGAATATCCTATTAACTTAGCACCATGTTTTGAAAGGACTGTGTTTTCTCTACTATATACAGTAACACCTTGTAAATTAGCCATTCATACATGTGTGCTTCTGGGCCCTATTCTGTTTTATTGGTCTATTTGCCTTTCATTGCACCAAAAGACCATACTGATTTAACTACTAGAGCTTCATAAGTCTTTTTTCCTCCAGATATATTGAGGTAGTATTGACAAATAAAATGATAAGATATTAATATGCACCAAATAATGATTTGTTTTATATTGTGAAGATATTCCCCCATCAAGTTAGTCAGCACATCCATCACTTCTTATATGTATATTATTTATATCCATAATAGTAAACATGTATAGTATAAATATAATAAACTCCATAAATGTGATTAGTTTTATGTTTACTCCTTCATGTATTCTTAAAAAATTCCTACCTATTTAAATACATTTATGTTTCTTAAATGTATGGATTATTTTAGGAACAAGTGGAATGATAATTACGAGCAAGTGTCCACTCCTAACTTTTCCTTTGCATTATTTTGGGAAATTCTGCTTTGATTTACAGAATCTTGCCTTCCTCATGGACTCTGAGAAATCATATACTGCATGAGTACCTTTGTCATGCCTTGAACATGAGAGGAACAGGAACATGAGAGGCAGCCTTTAGAAAGCTGAGAACAGCACTATTTATAGGAGGGAAAAAAGATTGAGGTCCTCAATTTCACTTCTCAAGCTAATAACCTGTGATCTGTGCAAGTTACTTACACTTTTAAAATACTGGCATCCTTACAGGTTATTGCAATAGAAACCGAGGCATATTAAAATTTGGAAGTTTATTTGAGCAGAAGTGTGTTAGTTGCTCAGTCATGTCCAACTCTGTGTGACCCCATGGACTGCAGCCCACCGGGCTCCTCTGTCCATGGGATTCTCCAGGCAAGAGAACTGGAGTGGGTTGCCATTTCCTTCTCCAGGGGATCTTCCTAATCCAGGGACTGAACCTAGGTCTCTCCTGTCTCCTGCATTGGCAGGCAGATTATTATTTTGAGGAAAAACTGATTCAAGTCAGGTGGCACCAAACTGGACTTGGTTAGGACAGCTTTGTTGACAGGAGCGGGGGAAAGACATACAGACAAGGTGCAGAGCATAGAAGGAAACTGTAGGGTTAGCTGTAGCTTACAGCCCTATTGACTGTTAGTGATGGTTTGCCTTTAGGCTTTGATTCTTAGACATTTCAGGCTTAGGTTTGGGTTTTCTTATTCAGTCCACTTCATTCCAAGGACCTCCACGTTTAATGAATGTTGTGGGTAAACTGGAGATGGCACATAACGTTCAATGTTGTTGAAAAATTAAGTACAAAATGAAGGCAAAATATCTAGCACATTGACATTCAGTTCATTCATTCAACAAACATTCATTGAGAGGATTTTAGTTTCACTTGGAACTAAATAACTGAAGTGAACAAAACAAAGATGTCTTGCCTTGTGGAGTGAACATTGTAGTAACTGCATAATAAGTACATGATATAGTATGTTATGGAGAAGGAAACAATTTTTAAAGGTTATACTCTATTGATAGCTATTATAAAAAGTCTCTGGCTTTTGCTCTGAATGAAACACAGAGCCAACCCAAGGGTCTGATGTGACTTCCATTTAACAGGAATTTTCTAGCCACTGGGTAGAGATAATATCTGACAAGTGTGGAAGCAGCGGAACTATTAGGAGGGTATTGCCATAATCTAGGCAAATTGATGAAATGGTGACACCTGTGAGAAATGGGCAGAGATGCTGGATAAATTGTAAATGAAGAGCCAACAGATTCTCCTGACCAAGTCTAGATGGAAATAAGAGGGTGATTAAAATAATGGCAAAGATTTGGGCTGAAAGGAAGAGTGGGTGACAGTAACCAAGGGAGGGAGGGCAAGCAGGGGATGGAGAAGAACTGGATCTCACTCTGGACTGCTGCTTGGACTGGTATGTTGACTCTCTTAGATGCTCCCATGGTGACGTCAGGTGGGCAGTGGGTAAGAAAGCTTGGCTCACAGGGGAGAGAGGCCTGAGTGGGGTATTTATTGGGAGTCATAAGCCTGAGCTGAGTGTGGTGTTGGAGAAGACTCTTGAGAGTCCCTTGGACTGCAAGAAGATCCAATCAGTTCATCCTAAAGGAAATCAGTCCTGAATATTCATTGGAAGGACTGATGCTGAAGCTGACACTCCAATGCTTTGGCCACCTGATGCGAAGAACTGACTCACTTGAAAAGACCCTGATGCTGGGAAAGAATGAAGGCAGGAGGTGAAGGGGACGACAGACGAGGAGATGGTTGGATGGCATCACCAACTCAATGGACATGAGTTGAGTAAGCTCTGGGAGTTGATGATGGACAGGGGAGCCTGGCGTGCTGCAGTCCAGGGGGTCCAAAGAGTCGGACATAACTGATCGAATGAACTGAACTGAACTGAACTGAATAACATGAGAGATGGGCTTTAAGCTCTGAGACGGGAAAGGCAGGAACAGAGCGAGGAGGTCCTGGGGCTCAGCGATAAGACGGGAAAAGAGGAACCGAGGGAGGAGACTATGAGGAAGCATCCAAGAGGCAGGAGAAAAATCCTGAGGGTGTGGTGTCTTGGAAGCCAAGTGAAAGCAGAGCTTTGAGGCTGAGAATCATCCCCCATGCCACAGGCTGTGCAGCAACCAGGTAAGATGAGGCGGGGATGGGTCGCTGGGTTCGGCTTCACAGAGGCTGTTTGTGGCTGATGGGAGCACTTTCAGTGGAGTGATGGGGATGGTTTAAGAGAGATCTGGGGAAGAACCGTGGCCTTAAAGTACAAATAATCCAGGCAGGATTTTAGCTGTGGATGAGAGCAGTTACTGATGGGAACAGAGGGAAGGACAGAAAGAGGTTTCTTTCTTTTTGTTCTTTCTAGGATTGGAGAAATTACAGGTTTTTGGTGTGCAAATGGGAGCGATTTAGTAGACAGAAAAACTGATGGTGTAGAATTGGGTAGAAATAATAGGGTAAGCATCTTGAGTACTGGAGAAGGGATGGGATTAAGTGGCTTTGGATTGGAGCACAGAAGGTGAGGGGTCAGAAAACTCTTTCTAGAGAGAACCAGATAGTAAATATTTCAGTATTTGTGGGTCCTCTGGCCTCTGTCTCAACTCTTCTGTTGTAGCTGTAAAGCCACTGTGGGTGGTAGAAAAATGAACGGGCATGGACTTGTTCCAATAAAACTTCATTTCAGCTCATCAAAATTTTAATTTCATATATTCGTCATATGTTGCAAATATGTTCTTCTTTGGATTTCCCCCCCTCCGATCATTTAAAAAAAAATGGCAGGCTGTGCAGAAAAGGGCAGTGGGCTGGGTTTGGGCCACGGGTCAGAGTCTGCAGACCCTCAATCTATGTAACTGGCAAGAGTAACCTAGATCGGTGCAGAGAAATTGGACGTAAGTGGTGAGGGGAATCCGAATTCTCTGAAGTGCTTCCATTTTCTCAGTGAAGTAGCACCCTGAGAAGGAGGATGAGTGAGAAAATACAGATGATTTCAGGAGACAAGCAAAGGCATAAAATATAGAGCATGGATTGACCTGAAACATCTAAGTAGAACGCATCTCCGCATTGCATTGACTCCTTTTGAGGTTGGCGGTCTTACATCTGAAGTCAGGGCTGTTCAAGGGGGTTGAGTGTCTCCGCAACCACGACACAGAATTGTCACAAAGTTGGGCTCAGCAAACTCTGGTTCTGCCACTGATGTGTCAGGTGGGAGGAGGCCAAGGTTGAGAGTTATTGCATAAGAGAATGTTTATAATGATTGTAGGGATAAGAGAGATTTATTAAACAATGATACAAGACACCCAATTAAATCTGAATTTCAAATAAAGAACAAATAATTTTTAGTGGAAGCCTTTCCGGTGATTAGGAGAGGGGGAGAGACTATAAAGCAGTTAAAGGAGCTTTGCACACTGGGGCATCAATGGATTGAGGTCTCCCACGGGAATGGATGCTGGGGAGGGGTACCAGAGAGGGCCAGGCAGAGACAAACAGCTGCCCTTGAGATCCCAGCAGGAGCAGCCACTGGTGACGACAAGGGTTAGGGTTCAACCACTGGAGGAGTGAGTGCCACTGCGGGGAGGAGGAGATCATTGGCAGTAAGCCATTCAAGGAACTAGCTGCTCAGAGGGATTGAATACAGTGACAGTATCAGTAGTGCCAAGGATGACAAATAATTCATACTCATCGTCTGTTCAGCACTGTGTGTGGGTGTGAAATAAAAATTAGTCAAGGTTCCAGCTCAGGGTGACCTAGAAAAGTCATTCAGAGCTATACCAGGGGTCCTTGAATGTGATGCTAAGAACTTAGGACCACTCATTTATTTTCTTATTTTTTAATTTTTAAAATACATATTTGGCTGCACCAGGTCTCAACTGGGGGCATGTGAATTTTTAGTTGTGGTATGTAGGATCTAGTTCCCTGACCAGGGATCATATCTGGCCCCCATGCACTGAAATCTTAAGATTGGTCACTGGACCACCAAGGAAGACCCAGGACTGCTGGTTTACCACTGCCTCACTTCCCACGTGAAGAAAAGTAGTGAATCAGTGAAATCAGTACACTTCACTCGATTTCACATACCTGAATATGAAAGTGTTTTAAATACATAAAATACATGTTATAGTATGTAAATGAGGGTTGGGTTAGCTGAAGCTTTTTTTTTTATAAGTTTTCATAATCTTCTGATTATTTTTAAATGAAAGCAATTTAGAAAATACTTAAAGGACTTTTTGTTTTGGCCTGGAACAACTGAGTAAAATTAGACTGAATAAAAAGAGAAAGGTTGATCCCTTAAAATATGCATTGGATGCTTGCATTGGCGCTGCAGGGTGGCCTTAAGGAGGAATCTGGGAGGAGCCGGCGAGGAGGGAGGTGACCTGAACCGGGTGTAAGTTCTGACCTTCCAGAAGAGGGAAGAGGCACACAAACATGCTAAATCATGTCCCTCGTGGTCCACTTCAGCGTGCATTCACCACTCCCCTTCTCCATCAACATCCAGGTTGTCACTAGGATCTAAAAACAAAAAACTCCAAGGAGACAAAGAGAGACTTTCGAGTTTTCAAAGCACAGTTCACTGGGCAATGCTGGCTAAGATGTGTGGCCACCTCAGAAGAAGTGAGCCCTTGATATCCAATCAGAAATGAAAAATGCTTCAGTTCTTATGATTACGATAGAATCAGTTCAGGAAAACACGACAGAGTCAGTGGAGAAGCAGCAAACCCACAGCATCTACAGAAATCCTCCCTGGGGGCTGGAGGGGATGGCAGAGTGGTCAGGAAAGAGACTAGGTGATAGTTAAAAGCCCTAACCCACCTCTGGAGACGAAGTTCCCAGGGAGCAGTGGGGGAAGGTCTCTGCACAGCCTGTCCCCAATTCCCACTGCAGCTCCTGACAGAGAGGAGATGAGGAAATACTTGCGGGAGTACAGAACAATGAAGGAAGACCTGTAGAAGCTCCTTGGCTGCCTTTAGCCTTGGGCTTTGCCTCTCTGAGCCTCAGTTTCCTTCACCTCCACACCTTTTGTAAAGAAGGAATGAAATAGCACTGAACTTTTAGGAGTAGTGATTCTTGCTGTTACTGAAAGGGAAGGAGGTGAGGAATCATCTTTGCCTGGTAGGAACATATTTTTAGAAATAACTCGAGAATTTTTAAGGGGGCCAGTGCTTTAACTACACTTTTGGGAAATCCGGGACTTCTCTGGAGGTCCAGTCATTAAGACTCCAAGCTTTCACTGCAGGGGGCATGGATTCAATCCCTGGTGTGGAACTAAGATCCCACTCCGCAATGAGGCCAAAAAAAAAAAACCCCAACTTTTTTTTTTTTAATTGGGAACTCCTGAAACTTAGAAGAAAAATATCCAAGTAAAGGTGAAAAATTACTTTCTAGTCTATGTCAATTCATATGGAAGACAGTTACATATATTATCTGCAGAAAATCCCTGGGAACAGACAACATCCCAGGAAAACACATCACATGTAAATGGATAAACAGCAGCATGTAAATAGGGACCAGGGCTTCAACCCCAAATTCAGGCTTACGTATCCTTGGAATGTGAAAGGCGACTTTCGAGAGGGAGTCTCATCTCCCACGCAGAACCCAGATCTTCTCAGCGATAGTGAAATCTAGATTTGGAGCCAGAGTTAAACACCTCCTAAGACAGTCCAATTTCATTTTGAATTAGTCAAAGTTTTTTCCTTCCAAAAAATTAGTCTCTAGCAATTCCCACCTCCCCGCCCCACCCTTGCTTTGGCACTGGCTCTGACCTCTGGAGCCTCCGGAGGAAATACAGGCCAGCCAGAAGGACAGCGCGTCATGTCCTTCTCACCATTGTTACGCTTCTCACAGCTGTGTACTCGGGGGACACTCCAGACGTGTTCACTGCATTGAACCTGGCTTGCCTTTTCTCGCAGTGACGTCTAACAGATGAAACAGCCCTGGTCTCCATCACTCTGACATCTCTGAGATGTCAGCTCCAAGCATTGATCTGAAAGCCCTTTGGGAAGATAGGTGTCTGCTCTGATTAACTCAGTCAGTCAAGAAGCAGCTGTTGAGGGCCTCCTATGTGCCAGGCCCTGTTGTAAGTGCTGGGAGCCTATCTCCTAACAAAATAGGCAGGTCACTCTCGTACTTTCTGTGTGAGAAAACAGAGAATGCACAAGGAATATCAGATCTCCCAGAGAGTGATAAGCGCTGAGGGAAAAAATGGAAGCTGGTAAGAGGAATTAGGAGTATTGAATGGAAGGTGTGGTGGTTCCAGTGTAAGCGGGACAGCCACTCAGCCAAGATGAGGCGGTGACGAGAAGGTATCCCTGAGCTGGCTGATGGGAGGGGAGCGTGGCAGGGGAACAGGCTGTGTGAAGTCCTTCAGGGCCAGCCTGTGTGCTGGGCAGGAGCAGAGTGAGTTTAGGGGGAGAAAGGGGACCCATCACAGAGATGCTGTCAGGGAGATGGAGGGGAGGGTTGCCGGAGCCCCCAGCCACACGGGGCTACCAAGCTCTTGAAATGCGGCTACGACCCACTTCATTTCAAAGACTCTAAATGGAAGCAAGAATGTGAACTTTCTCAATTTTTACATGGATCCCACATTGAAATGGTAATATTGTGGAGATACCGTGTCAAATAAAATATACGACTATAGTCAGGTCACTTGTTCCCTTTTACTTTTTTATCATGGTTACCAGGGAACTTAAAACGCCACATGTGACTCCTGTTTCTTTTGGATGGTGTTGGTTTCGGGTCTTGCACACCCTTCTAAGAAACTTGGCTTTTATTCCAATTGAAATGGGGATCCCTGGGAGAACTTAGAGCAGAGGAGTGACATGGTTAGGCTTTTTACAAAAGGATCCCTCCAGCTGCCGTACTGAGATTAAATCGCAGGAGGTCACTCGTGGAAGAGGAAGCCCCGTTAGGAGGCTCTGGCCATGATACAGAGGAGATGCTGGTGGCCTAGCCCGGGGGTAGCAGTGGAGGCGGTGAGATGTGGTTGGAACTGGACGTATTTTGAAGGTTGCGCTTACCAGGATTTCCTGCAGGATTAGATGTGGGATGTGACGCATTGTAAGGAACCACAGGTGCCAGCAAAGATTTTGGCCTGTGGGAGTTGGAAGGGTGGGGTTGCCATTGCCTGAGCGAGATTGTAAGCGAGAGCAGGAGATTGTAAGGATGCCCATGAGTTTAAGAGTAAGAGACCGGAGAGAAAAAGCAGAATCAGAAAAGGACTAAGAAGGGAGGAGGCAGAAGGTGGTGACCTGGAGCCAAAAGGAAAAATGTGTCTCCAGGGAAAGCAAAGACATCAATGTGTCCCTTGCCCCAAGAGACAGAGTTGAGAACAGAGAGCTGACCGTTGGATTTAAATGATGGAGGTCAAAGGGTTTTTTGGAACAGTCTGAACAAAAGCCTGATAGCAGTGGATTTGCCTGAGAATGACGGGAAAGGCTTTGGACACAGCAAGCATGGAAAACTCCAGGAATCTTACTGGAAAAGGGAGGAGAGAGATGAGGCATAGCTGACACGTACTTGGGGGCCAGAGAGGGATCCTTAATTATGATGGGGTCAATAACAACAGGTTTGGGTGCTACCGAGAATAACACAATAGAGAGGAAAATTGATGATGTAGGGTAAACGTGGACCATCGCTGGATTCCGGTCTCCCTGGAGATGAGAAGGGATTCCATCCAGGGCACAGGCTGACTTGCCTCTAGGAACCAGGGCAGTTCCTCTTCACTGTCGGCATGTGGATGCTGGTGGGGATGTGGTGAAGCGTCTCTTCCAGCTGTTTCATTTGGTCAGTGCAGTGGGAAGCAAACCCATCAACAGTTGGCGGTCTTGCAGAGTGAGTTCAAAGTGTAAAATAGGCATCCAGGAGAGAGCTAGAGGCAATGAACTGGGGAAACAGAGGCTGATGAGGGTCCCCGTGGTACTTACGGGTGTGAGTTTAAAGTGAGAGCAGTCAGCACCGTAATGTGTTTTCTGTAGCCACTTTCCACCGCAAAGGGCCAGAAGTAGCCTACACCCAAGGCTGTGGCACCTGCCAAGCTTCCCTGGAGCTTCCCTGGTAGCTCATACGGTAAAGAATTTGCCTGCAATTCAGGAGACCCGGGTTCGATCTCCAGGTTCGATCCCCGGGTCAGGAAAATTCCCCTGGAGACGGGAACGTCAACCCTCTAAAGTATCCCGACCTGGAGTATTCCAAGGACAGAGGAGCCTCGCGGGCTACAGTCCGTGGGGTCGCAAACAGTTGGACACGACTGAGCGTCTAACACTTCACACACATAGATTTGACCCTTTCAAACAAATATTTGCTGAATGGCCTCTGTAATCTCAGCAGTAACGTGAATAAAACTGCTCTTGAGCTGAGAACCGCCAACTCAACCGTCTCTCAGGTGAGGCTGCGTGCTCCTGCACTGCCTCCTTGTGGCCCTGGTGGGAACTGCGGCCGCTGAGGCACCGGATGAAATAGTGCTGCCGCCTCCTGGCAGATTTCTGCTACTGCAAATACGCCAAGACGGCATCTACAACGATTTTCTCACGGCTCCAGGCTGGGGAGCGCTAAAAACAGGGACCCGACCAAAGGTTAATCCTGGATGGCCAGGTCATCCCCTCCATTTTCCATTCTCATACTCAGTACGGAGCAAAGTAATCCCTGCTAAAGGACTCTCCTTTCCTGGGAAGGTTTCCATCTTAGCAGACAACTTTAAATATCCAATAGTCCCTCAGGAGCCAAGTCATTGAATTTCAAGCAACTGTGGAAGATCAATGCAAGAAATACTTCAGATGCAAAAATTTGCATTGTGGCTACTCCCCTGCATACTGTCTTACAGATGGAATATTATTCGTTTTGTTCTCTTTGACTTTTGGTTTAACTCTCTGGTTAGGTTTTGCTAATTTTACTTTCCTCCTTGTTATGTATTTGATTGTTATATTTACAATTTCTCTGAGTCCTTTCTTGCTTTCTGGTGTTCTTTTTTCCGTAGAATTTTGCTTATTCCATCCTCAAGGACTTTAATGTCATAGTTGCCTCAATTTCTTGCACTCTTCTCCCTCCAAGGCTTGACTAGGGTTGATCGGTTGGTTTGAAATCTCTCTCTCATGTTTGGGGATTTTGCCAAATGTGCAGTCATCCTTGACTATCATATTTAAAAGTGAGGTCACTTTTTAAAAAGCTGATTTGATGCGCTACACATACAGATTAAACTTGTTGACTGGTGGGTTCTTCTTTATGGAGCTAGTCACTTTTATTATGGAACCCTGAACCATCTGTGCTTCTTTTTTCTGAGGCTGTTAGATTTCTACAGAAAAAAAGGGTCATTCATTTGTTACAGCCAGAGCGGTATCCAAGCATAGGCTTTGTGGTTGAACTTCTGAGGGCAGGGTGACAATTAATTAACTGACAATTAATTTGCAGACATTAATTGTGTTCATTTCAATCTGGTGCTCATCTCAGTTTTCCTTGTTTTTTATGTCCCCAAATTTCAAACTTCTTCAAATCCAAAGCTTTGGTTATTCAGTTTCCCAAGAGAACAGATCTCGGCTGTCTTATTGGTTGGGGCAGGGGGAGATTATTGTCTGATGAGTGCATGGGGGACAATGACCCAGCTGGTCAGTACTCAGACACTCAACTAAAGCTTTTCCCTCCTGAAAGTCTTGCCTACCGTGGTCCCTGGGGTCTCCAGGCCCTGAGCCTGTGAACCAGTTGGCTTTCTTTTCTTCCAGATCCACCTCCGCTTAGGTTGGAATGTCCCCCCTTCCTAGGTTAGTTTCCCTGATGTCTATTTTGTGTCCCCAAAATTCATGGAAATCTCTCTTCTACTGTGCCCTCTTTTTCTTTTTTCAAATTTTTGTTCTAACTCCATTTAAAATTCTTTTGCAGCTACTAGTCAGTTTGAGGAAGGCGGGGAATTAAGTGTCTATGGGCTATCTACCATTTTTAAACAGAAGATTTTGGGGGCTTGAAAAATATTTATTTCATTGCCCCAGGTCTTACTTGCAGCATATGGGATCTTCAGTTGCAGCTCGGGAACTCTTAGCTGTAGCATGTGCGATCTAGTTCCCTGACCACGGATCAACCCCAGGCCCCCTGCACTGGAAGGCAGATTCTTAACCTCTACACCACCAGGGAAGTCCTCTAAACAGAAGTTTTAAATGGGCAAGTTTTGAAGAGACAGAGGGGAAAGTACAGAGGATGGGGCATTGTCTGGAAAGAGGGCTCAGAGGGCGCCTGGTAGGGCTAGGCACATGGGACAGCTTGAAGGGACCGAGGCCCTGGGCCGAGCTGAGAAAGGTCTGATCCAAAAGTTGCAGAGAGGAGACTGGAGGAGCCTGGAGCACGTGGGGGCAGTGAACATGACCATTGCATAGCTTTGCTCTAGGGAGTCCTGCTTGGGCCAAAGCATCGTACACGGGATCAACTCTATGCCAACCTATTCTAAGCTAAGCATGAGCGTCAAAGAGCAAGGCTCTTCCTACCCAACCTGTTCAACTCTACCCTCTTCTGTCATGTTTTTCTGATTTCCTCCCGTTATTGCAGGGTCTCTAACAGAAGTTGGCATTATCTCACTATTATCTAAATGTGAGTGGGCCTGATCTCACAGACCTATCTTCATATTTAAAAAGCAGTTATAAACAGACAACGGGGGCGTCCCTGATCACTCAGTTGGTAAAGAATCCACCTGAAAAATGCAGGAGACCCCAGTTCAATTCCTGGGTCAGAAAGATCCCCTGGAGAAGGGATAGGTTACCCACTTCAGTATTCTTGGGCTTGCCTTGTGGCTCAGCTGGTAAAGAATCTGCCTGCAATGCAGGAGACCTGGGTTCGAGACCTGGGTTCAGTCCCTGGGATGGGAAGATCCCTTAGAGAAGGGAACGGCTGGCTACCCATTCCAGTATTCTGGCCTGGAGATTTCCATGGACTTTATATAGTCCATGGGGTGGCAAAGAGTTGGACACAACTGAGCAACTTTCACTTTCACCTATAAACAACGAAGTCCTATTATACAGCCAAGAGAACTATATTTACTATCCTATGATAAGCCATAATGGAAAAGAATATTTTTGTAAAAAAGAATGTATGTATACATATGAAAGTGAAAGTGAAGTCGCTCAGTCGTGTCCGACTCTTTGTGACACCATGGACTGTAGCCTACCAGGCTCTTCTGTCCATGGGATTTTCCAAGCAAGATTACTGGTTTGGGTTGCCATTTCTTTCTCCAGGGGATCTTCCCGACTTAGGGAACAAACCTGGGTCTCCAGCATTTCAGGCAGACTCTTTACCATCTGAGCCACTAGGGAATCCCTCTATGTATACATATATGTATAACTGAATCACTTTGCTATAAAACAGTAATTAATACAACATTGTAAATCAACTATACTTCAATAAAAAATTTAAAATAAAAAATAACAATAAAGATAGGGTTCACTGTCAGTGGAAAACTGTCACATAACATATTAAGGTTAGAAGGACCTTAAGACATTGTCTAGCTTATACTTCTGTGCCTCATGGTGGAACTGTACTCAGGAAGTGACTTGCAATGCTCATCATGACCACCGACAGGCCATGCGAACAAAGGGACAGGGCTGGGGCTGGTGCCGTAAGACCTCTGGAGGAGTCCCCTGTACCAGTCTGGTGGTGAGCTGATGGCTGAAGCACTCAGCTTCTCCACCTACAAAACTGCACAAGTAAACGGCCCGCTCCTCTTATAAGATGGCTGTAAAATCCCATGTTGTAATTCAGATCAAAATAGATCATTAACAGCACACTACATTTTGTATTCAAAGATAAGGTAATGGAATTTCCTAGGAATTTTGCTATGAAGTATGTGGAATGTGCCGCATCTTCAGTCCTTCTTTAAATTCAATACATTCCCTGATCTTATGAAACTTACAATTCAGTAATATCTCTTTAGAGGAGGGGAAAGAACAAAGGCAGAAACCTGACTTTTTTGAAACACTGGAATTTGCTTCTCAAATTGGAAATAATTCAGAGCATACTTCTCTGATCCACGTCTGCTGCTCTTAGTTCAATTTTGCTCTTTTCTTGACTGATGTCGAGTTTCTCTACCCTGTATGCAAAGGCTTGAAAAGCTTAAATACAGTGAAAACATCCCAAGTGACCATCGATGGATGGATGGATAAATGCAGTGGGGTATATACATGCAATGGAATATTATTCAGCCTTAAAAAGAAAAGAAATTCTCACACATGTTACAACATAGGTGAAACTGAGGCTTTTCTTCTAAATGAAATAAGCCGATCACAAAAAGACAAGCACTGTATGAGTCCATTTACATGAGGTACTTAGTCCATTCATAAAGACAGAAAGTAGAATGGTACTTATCAGGACTTGGAGGGGAAGGGGAGTTATTGTTTAACAAGTATGGAGTTTCAGTTTTGCAAGATGAGAAGTCTTTTGGAGATGGATGGTGGCATTGTTTGCAAACAGTGTGAATGTGCTTTATGCCACTAAACTGCGTGATTAAACATGGTTAAACCAGTTGACCAAATAGTCTCATCTTTTTCCTTGTTTTGCAAAAGAAACAGTTTTAAGTAGCTTTTTTTAAACAGCAAGATGATAAAAATGGTATGAGTGTAACCTAAACTTTCTCCTCGTGGTATGACCTTGTATACTTATCTTATTCCTTGTCATTGAGTCACAGAGCAGGATCTAGTTTCCAGGGCAGACCCAGCAAGGCCGGCATGTCCATGGCCCCTGATAGCTCACTCATCCATCACTGTCCTCTGTCCTGGAGGACGAGCACTCTTAAACTTTCAGGGTTCCTTTCTTTCCTGCAAATTTTGAAGCAAAGTTTTCTTTCTGATTTTGTCTGCCTCTAATGCTGGGAGCCCAGGAGGTGGGGCATCAGCCCTCCCCCCCCAATCTTCACGCCTCGTCCTGCACCCACCCGTCCAAGGAGCGCCCCGCAGGCGGGCCTTGCTGACCACCCTCCCCCACTCCCCCCCCAGCTTGGGACCTGGGCCTCAAATTTCCATGTCAGGGTGAAACACGGGTGTAAATATTTACAACTTTTATACCTGTGGTAAGACAAGAAGGGTAGCTAATGCTGTTTTCTATGGTGACACAGATGGATATTTTGATAACAGCAATTACAGGCTCAGTATTGTAAGCCGCACGGCAGGCCACTGCCCACTGCAGGCTTGTTAATGCAGAGAGAACTGAACTAAAGCAATTTTGTAACAACAACAACAAAAAAAATGGTTAAAATGGTAAATGTTATGCTACGTATATTTTACAGCAAATTTTTTTTTAATGGGAAAAATAAAGGCCCTTTTGTGCATTGTAAGCGTATAAATCCATTAGCATGTCCAGAATTGAAATCAGAAGTGGGGACTTCCCTGGTGATCCAGTTAAAAATCTGCCTTGCAATACAGAGGGCACAAGTTCGATCCCTGATCAGGGAACTAAGATCCCACAGCCAAGGAGCTCTGAGCCTGAGTACCACAACTAGAGAGTTTATGCACCACAGCAAAGATCTCTCATGCTGCAGCTAAGACCCATTGTGGCCAAATAAGTAAATAATTTATTTTAAAGTATCAGAAAATAATTTTTTAAAAATCAGATGCTCATGCTTCTGTAGTCTTATGCATCTGCCACACAACAGCAAGCATTCAGTCTACTTGTCAGGCTGGTTGAATTGCCATGAATTTCTACATGTCAACTTGCAAGTGATTTCAGTGAATTGTTCTCAAGATTGAGATTTCTGGATGAAGTTTGAAGGCGTTATAAGAAAGATGACTGAAATAGCTTTCAAAGTTACTAAGTTTCAAGTAGTACCTTAGAGAAAAGGGAAGAATTACAGGGACTCACTTGTAAAATGAGTCCATTTCAGCAAGTCCTGTTTCCAGACTTCTAAATGACTGGGATGGCGGGTAAACGTCAGCCCTTCCATTAACCAGGACCTTGGGCAATCGTCTGGGCCAGTCTGTGTCTTCAGGCACCTAAGATACCATCGCCCCGTTTTGCAGATGTAGCAATCCTTGTGCCCAGAGAGGCAAAGAAATTTGTGTCAAGTCACACGAAAAGTGGAGGTGTGGTCTGTGTCCAGGACTTGGGGGCCCCATCTTTCTGAACCTGTGCTTATTTCTGCTCTGTCATGCTCTGTTTTACATAACTTCGCTGTTTGCACACCACATTCTAGAGTGAAAATTTTGTGTGTGTCAGCCGCTCAGTCATGTCCGACTCTTTGAGACCCCGTGGACTGTAGCCCGCCAGGCTCCTCTGTCCGTGGAATTCTCCAGGCAAAAATACTGGAGTGGGTTGCCATGCCCTTCTCCAGGGGATCTTCCAGAACAAGGGACTAAACCCAGGTCTTCCACATTGCAGGCAGATTCTTTATGGTTTGACTACCTGGGAAGGTGAAATTATTATCCTTTCTAATTATTGTGTAAAAAAATCTTTGGGTGTCCCAGGCTGTTGCTTATCTGAGAAAAGGTGGATGGTTATCTGAATTCAGAGACTAAAGACAAGAATCTGAGTCTGTGATGTTGCATGAATTGGTTAACCTCTCTGAATCAGATTCCTTATCTGTTAAAATATATGCTCAATTCAAAGTGTTTTTGTCAAGTGGGATTTGTTGGTGCATGTATTTTTTATAGCAGAAAGGAAAAGGGTTTTCAAAGAGTGGTCCAGAAAGACCTGGGGGTTTCCCAGGAAGGGTTCAAAGAACAAAACTATTTACACGATAAAACTAAGCTCTTACTTGCCTTTCTTCACTGAAAATTTCTCACAAGTATTCAGTGGGGTTTTCAGAGATTACATGGCAGGTGGTTTTGTAACAGCCTGAATGTGGGAGCAGAAATGAGATGGTCAGCTGTCTTCGATTAGGTTAGATAGTAAAGACACTTGCAAAAATGTTAACTAGTGTGATTCTTCTCAATGTTTTGTTTTAAATATACAGTTATTTTCATTAAAATATTATTTCTGTTAAAATACAATGAGTTATTCAATGGACATCACCGATTCAATGGACATGAATTTGGGCAAACTTCGGGAGATGGTGAGGGACAGGGAAGCCTGGCCTGCTGCAATCCGTGGGGTCTCAAAGAGTTGGACATGACTTGGCAACTGAACAACAATACAACCTAATGGGTTATTACTCTTGATTGAGATGAATTAATAAATATTTCAAAAATTGTTCAGGTCTGATTTTAATATGATAAATTTGACAGACATAGCCATATACACAAAAGCTCTTTAAAAATTTTTTTTAAATTTTATTTGGAGGATAATTGCTTTACAATGTTAGTTTCTGCTGTATGACAACATGAATCAGCTATAAATACATATATATCCCCTCTCTCTTGAACCTCCCTCCCACCAGTACCTCCCCACCCCACCCCTCTAGGATATCACAGAGCACCAAGCTGAGTACAAAGGCTCTTTGGGGGTCTCAATTTTTCAGAATGAAAAATGTCCTGAGATCCAAAAGTCTGAGAACTACTACTTACAAAGTCCTGTAGAAATAGTAGAATTTTTACTTTATATCATTGGCCTTTAAAGAAAAAATGTATCACATGATAAAAAGGATGCATGCCTTTGATGGAAAATTTAGAGAATTATAGATAAATATGAAGAAGGAAACAGTATCAATAATTCCATAGTACACAGAACTGTTACCACTTCTTTTTTTTTTTGCACTTTTCTCATCATCCTTTAATTGTAAATATCTAACCTGTGATTTTGCCAGGCTTCAGAGTTTAAGTTGGGTGGCTAGAAGAGTTTTAGGTGGTTATCTGCTGGCCCTCGGACCCACCTGCAGGATCTCGGCTCCACCCCAATCATCCAGTTTCTTCAACAGGTGTCTTCCTGTGTTCCCGTCACTGACTCTTGGGTTATCATTTGTCCATCTTTTCCTTCCTTTCCTGCTCTGCACACATTGGAACTGGGGCAGCTAAGATCTGCACAACCCACCACCTCCTTCGTGGTCCAGTGTCTTCATTTTCTCGGGGTTCCCTGCCTGATATGGGCAGGAGCTCTGGGGACACAGAAGTGGGGCGCCGAGTGTGCTGGAGTCGGTCCTGGATGCGAAAGCCTTGCTGTGAGTGAGGCCTCTCCCTCCTCCGGCGGTGTAAGTCCTAAGGGCAGCTGATGGAGTGCAGTTTTCCTAAATGTATTTTTTTCCTCAACATCTCCTTTAAAAAAAAAAAAGTTTTTGTGGGGCCGGGGTTGGGGGGGGGGAGTGATGTGGACCATTTTTAAGGTCTTCATGGAGTTTGTTACAATATTGTTTTATGTTTGGGGTTTTGGCCATGAGGCATGTAGAATCTTAGCTCCCCAACCAGGGATCAAATCTGCAGTCCCTGCCTTGGAAAGGGGAGTCTTAACCATTAAAGCCAGGAAAGTCCTATCATCTTCTCCCTTTGACTCCTGCCCACTTCCTAGTCCTGAGCTAGGAGCCCATGGAGAGCTAGAGGAAGGACAATTTACGCACTGAATACAGAATGTCACCAGAAACAGCTTCCCTGAGGTGGTCAAGGTTCAGAACTTTAAAGCTTAGTATTTTATAGCAATACTTCTCAAACTTCTGGGTCTCAGGATCACTTTTCTTAAAAATTAATGAGACCCTCAAGGAGCTTATATATATATGTGTATCTGTCAACATTTACCATGTTAGAAATTATTAGGTTGGTGCAAAAGTAATTATGGTTTCAGACCCTGAATTTTAAATCATAAATAGGCTCAAATACATCTCTATTAATCAAAATAGGAACCATGGCAATCAATATATTTTTGCCAATGAAAAATGTTTATTTATTCCTGTAGCATAAAAATCCGTGCTTCAGGATTTCATAAACACTTGGAAAGCATTTTCTGTGTCCTGCTGATTGTGGAAGCAGTTTCCCTGCCAAAAGTTGTCAAGATGCTTAAAGAAGTGGTAATCAGTTGGTGAGAAGTCAGGTGAATATAGCAGATGAGGCAAAACTTTGTAGCAAAATTTGTTCAACTTTTGAAGTGTTGGTTATGCAACGTACGGTTAGGCCTTGCAGCTTTTGATGCATCTCATCTATTTGCTGAGCATACTTCTCAGATATTATGGTTTCTCTGGGATTCAGAAAGCTGTAGTGGATCAGAGGGGCAGCAGACCACCAAACAGTGACCGTGACTCTTATTTTTGGTGCAAATGTTGGCTTTGAGAAATGCTTTGGAGCTTCTCCTCCATCCAACCAATGAACTGGTCATCATTGATTGTCTCATAAAATCCATTTTTGTTGCACATCACAATCTAATCAAGAAATGCTTCATTGAATAAGAGAAGATGACACTTCAAGACAAGAATCTTTTTGATTTGTGGTCACTTGATGAGGCACCTGCTCACTGAGCTTTTTCACATTTCCAATGTGCTTCAAATGCCAAACAACCATAGAATGGTTGATGCTGAATTCTTGGGAAACTTCTTGTGTAATTGTAAGAGGATCAGCTTCAATGATCCTCTCAGTTGGTCATTGTCAACTTCCAATGGCTGGCCCCTGCGCTCCTCATCTTCAAGGCTCTAGTCTCCTTTGCAAAACTTCTTTAATTACCAGTGCACTGTATGTGCATTAGCAGTCCCTGGGCCAAATGCATTGTTGCTATTATGAGTTGTCTCTGCTGCTTTATGACCCACTTTGAACTCCAATAAGAAAATCTCTCAAATTTGCTTTTTGTCTAACATCATTTCCATAATCTAAAATATGTATAAAATAAATAGCAAGCAATAATTCATTATAAAAAACATAAAGCAAGAAGTGTGCATTAAAATAATATATAATGTAACCACATTTATTTAAGAAAGTATCTCAATATCAAATGGCAAAGTTCAGCAATGCAAAACTGGAATTACTTGAGCACCAACCTAATAAAGCAGAGATAATTTTGAAATATTTACTAATTTATCTAAAATAACAGTAACAACTCAATACAGTTTAACAGAAATCTTATTTTTGTGGAAATAAACTTAAAACCATGTTTTTCTGAACAGAACTATAAAACTTTTATTTTTTATGAAAACAGTGTGGTATCTCATCCCTTCATGGAAATGGTGGAATCATGTCTCAGCTTTGTTTGATCTGTGGTTCTTAAATTATTTTTTTAAAGTTGGTGTTTATTTCCTAATTTGCAAAACTGTTGACGAAACAGAATAGTTTCCTCAGTTCTATCATTACCCACATTGTTATCAACCTGTAGGGCATCCCACTTCTCTTGCCTTTAAGACAAAAAGACAACAAAATATTTATAGGCAATTGGAAACAATCCACCACTATGAATTTGAGAGCTTGTTTGGTTTTGATTTTTTTTCTATTTGGGAGGGGATTGACATTGGGTTTGTGCTTGTGATTTTGATATATATACATATATATATATGTTAGTTATTGTTTTTATTGGCAAAACAGTTCTCAAGTCTCATAGTTAAAGTAAATATTTAAAAACTTCATAATGTTTTCCAAAAAGCACCATGACAGCCAACTATGGTTCTAAGCAGCTGACCATGTTTGTCTTTTCTGCCCAGAGATTGGAAAGAGAATGCTAAGCCTCTTCTTTCTCAGAAGAGATACAGCTCAGAATCTGCTTTAAGATGATGCAGGTTCTTTTTAGAACTGAGATACTGAGACAGAACTGGGAGACTCTCCATGAATCACAAATGGCTTAAAGGTTGAGAAACCCTAAAGGAAAAACCCAAAGTTCAGTTTTAGGCAGCACAGAAGGGGATCGCTGAGAGGTCCCTCAGTTACCTGCCTGAAAGTGTCGTGGGTTACCTAAGTGCCTCGTTGGGTGGATGATGGCTGTTCTCTCTGCCCTGTATGTTGACTCAGGTGAGACATTACCAAATATTTTCTGATTTTAAGGGGTATCAGGTAAGTGCCTTTGGGTGCTCACTTTTAGAAGCATAAATAAAAAGGAGAGTCATTTATTTTGAAGTCTGGGCTAGGTTCAGGCTTACTTAGATGGGAGATGTGTTAGTAGATCTCTAATAATTGCAAGTTGGAGCCACTCATCTCTAAGTGGCTCTCTAAGGGGAGAGAGTGTAGATATCTTTGAGGATCACGTAATTGGGAAGGAGAGGTTGGGGCTAGTTTCAGGCTTGTCTGTGTCCAGGTCTCTCTCCTCTTCCTCTGTCTGCCTCTCTCTTCTGCTTCTTGCTCCCTTGTTCGTTTCATCTCTCAGACCTGTCATATGGCCACAGATGTGGCCACAGCAACTCTAAGGTCAGGCTTGCAATTTGGCATCTGAAATGAAAAAATAATACGTCCACCTCTGATTTGGAAAATTCCAGGGAAGAACTACACAAGTCAGACTGGGTCCCATGACAGAAGGGACAGAAAATTCTGATGAACAGCCTTGGGGGAGGAAAAAAATATTCTTTAAAATGATGAAATAAGGAAGCAGTGGAATCTTTTTTTTTTTTTTTTTAATTGTTTTAACTTTTTGGCCACACCGTGGAGCATGTGGGATCTGAGTTCCCCTACAAGGGATCAAACCCTCAGCCCCTGACTTGGAAACATGGAGCCTTAACCACTGGGCCACCATTGAAGTCCCCAGAAGCTGTGGAATCTTGATGCCAGGAGGGGCTGGGGTGTCAGACAGGCTTACTCTGTCAGGAAGGGAATGCCTTTTAACGTCCTTCTCTGATTGATTTCTTCTGTGATCAGGGTCAGTTTGCTGATGCCAAGAGGTTGGTTACTTAACAATCTTATAAAGATCAAGGTACTTAACATTTCTGTGCCTTTTTCATCCTAGCAATATAGCTTAATGATACTATATCTCAGGAGGTAGCTGTGAAGATTACAGAATAACATCTGCCTCCCAGAGATGCAGTAAGGACCAGTGCTTAGCATGGCCCCGACACATAGTAAGTGTTTGGTCAAGGAAAGCTGTCATGATTACTGTTGTTATTAATAACAATGCCAGAGATCCAATTAGGAGAGTTTGGGCAAGACTGTGGGGCATGGCCTTAAGAAAGCAGAAGTGTCATCATCTGGGACATATGGTCAGAGCTCAACCCGAGTGTGGAGACGGAGCGCCTTGATTGACTCAGTTCGCCCTGTGTCAGAGTAGGGCTGGTTTTGTGGACAAAGATGGATCTACTCTTGAGGCTGGAATTCCAGCAGATCTTTCTGTAAAGAGGAGGAGAGTAGACGATACCAGCTTCACCTTGAGGGAGCTAGCAGCTTAGTGGGGAGCCAGAACCAACACTCATGAACAGTTAAAGCAACAATATGTACAGTAGTATTTCGATCGTGCAAAGTAAGACCTGCATTTGGTGATGTATGTAGGAAAAAAACGGTCCGAAAGGACATGGCCAACATATAACCTGTGGGAGTCTCTAGGAACTTGGGAACTTGAGGTGATTTTGTTTTTTAAGATTATGAATTTGGGACTTCCCTGGTGGTCCAGTGGTTAAGACACTGAGCTTCTACTTTAGGGGGCATGAGTTCAATCCCTGGTCAGGAAATTAAAATTCCCCATGCTGCATAGCTTGGTCAAAAAATAGGGGGAAAGAGAGATTATGATTTTATTTTGTAATTAAGGAAAAAAAGTGATGGCTTAAAGTGATGTAAGACAGCTTACAACCCAGTTAAGAGTTCTGGAATACCACTGAAGTGAGAAATTCTGTGTTCTAGATTTGTTGTAGGAAGGTGTCCTAACGGGTGGCATTTGGGGGTCTGCTGAGGGTTGGGTAGGTGTAACTGCAAGGAGGGAAGAAGACACCCTAGTGAGAAACCCTGAGCAACTAGATGATCGTGGCATGTGCAATTATCACCTTATTTCCTCTCAGCTCTACGTCCACTCTTTGTCCTGCTTCCTGGTTCTGGAGCTAGACCCCAGAACATTTCTCTTTGGCCAGCTGGCACAATGCCAGGCTTTGTCATGCTACAGCTATTTGGGGGATGGAGAAAGATCCTGACCAAAGAGGGTCTACAAAGAGCACACCATGATTAGCCAAATAAAATACAAGAAAACCATGCAGGGTCTTAACTGCAGATGGGGAGGAATTTTCTAATGAACTGAAAGCCTAGTGAAACATCTTTCCAACATTGCCAAAAGTCTCCCAAGGCATAACTGGTGAGATTGCCCCAGCATCTTGCCTTCCACCTTACTCATTCCTTCCTTCGATGACCTGGACCTTCCTCCAGGTACCGACTTCTCAGCAGGCTGAGCACACACACTTCTCATACCATTTTACCTTTGCCCATGGTGTCGCCACTATCTAGGGCGAAGTCTTATTCCTCGACACCTTCAAATGGTTTGTCCTTCAAAAGGCTGAACAGGCATGCTGTTGGTGGAAGAAGATTCCCCTGGGTCTCCTCCCTCCAGCTTAGTACCTTCCCCTCTACATCCTTCCAGACTACTTCTTTTCTATGCATCACGTTATCTTAAGCTCAGTGTCTGCTCATCTTTTCTACCTCTAAACTTCTTCAGGGCTTTAATGCTTCCTTGCTTATCTCCAGAGTGCTTGGAACACAGCAGGTGAGCTGAATCAATGTGGGCTGCACCCTGACTGCTCAGGACACTTTTGAAGAAAGGATTATATTATTCTTTGCAATTAAGACACTCAGAAGTCATGGGGCATCCTTGTTAGGGGCAGGATGGCATTTTAGTGATTTTAGGAGCTTGGGAGGTGTTGGCTAACCAACATCTTGTTGTTGTTCAGCTGCTAAACATGTATTCCAATCAATTGCATCACCATGACATATTTTGCTGGTTGCCTGTCTTCCCTCCTTTGCACACATGCCGAGGTAAATGGTGAAGGAATTAGAATTCTACCGTTACTCAGTCTGCCTTGGGCCCAAACTTTGAAATGACAAGAAAGAAAACATCTGGACTTCTTCATGAGAATCTTAGCAATGTCCATTTCTGTTAAAACGCCTTTTTGACATAAAAAGGGGAATGTTCATAAGCGTACCATAGAATATTCATCACATTGCTGGCATTCTGCGAAGAATTGGGCTGGGTAAGTGGCTCCCGGGTCACTCTTACCTATCCCAAGCTGAGAGCATCTAGATTTTGATTGGATTATTGCCAGAGCTCATTAGCATAGTGTACCTTGACCTGGATTAGGGAACAGCAGTCTCTGCGTAGAAAATGACCAGAACTTGCTGGGACCTGAATCAGAGAGGACATTTTTCTGAAGCAGTTTTGTCTACATCTCCAGAAGTCAGCGGTAAGGAAACCATTATAAAGTTCCTGTTGTAAGATAAATAAATTATGGGGATATACTATACAGCATTAAAAATATAGTCAATAATTTTGTAATAATTGTATGGTAACAGATAGTAGCTTGTCTTTTCGTGATGACAATATGTTTTACACTTGAGGCTA
This sequence comes from Muntiacus reevesi, assembly GCF_963930625.1. NCBI lineage: Eukaryota > Metazoa > Chordata > Mammalia > Artiodactyla > Cervidae > Muntiacus > Muntiacus reevesi. The sequence continues at coordinate 26,422,505 of NC_089268.1, read as the reverse complement.
ATCTAATATTGTAAGTCAATTTATATAAAAAAAAATGTAACAAAGCCAGAAATCCTAAGGAGAGACAAATGTAAGGGGAGGTGACAATGGTCACCCCATTTCTACAGGGTTTTCACTTGTTCTGCTTGGTCTTCTGTAGAAATGGGAAGACATGAACACACTTTGGCCCAAGTTGCTTTGAAAAAAGAAAGTCTGGACAAATGTTTTTTAATCCTGAGGAAAATGGAATTTGCTTGTTTGTTTCAAAGGCTGCAAACCATCTTTTCTTCTTCCTTGTGTTTTAGTCTTAGCTCTCAGAGAAATATTAAGTTCATGTTCATTTGGCAAAAATTCATATCAGAAAAAATTGGAAAAGCAAGGTAGTTTTTCTGCATAAGATTTTTTATTTCCTTTTCCTTAATTTAAAAACAAAAGAATTATATCAACATTGCTTAGGCTGAAGACAATATCTTCGACTGTTTTGAAATGTGAATCTTGTTATTCTAATATACTTTTTTTTAAAGTCTGAATTAAAGTCAATCTGTGGCATCATTTATTCTGTAACTTAGGGTTTCTTTCCCAAACAGAATTTGATTTAAACTCAATGGATATTTAATCTTGCACATCAGTGTTTGAATCGGGGATACTGAAGTTTCATCTTTTTGGGATGACTAGGTTGTAGGTGAGTGGGTAGGTATGTTAGGGAGGGAAAAGACTCCTATTAACTTATTATTTAGTGGCAAAGAGCTTCATTTACACGTTCAGGTCAACACTCATCTATATCTATGCACTTTACTTCAGTACATCTCAGTGACTGACAAGTATTAGGGTTACATAAAGCTAAATTATTGAGGAACAGTAACAGAGGAACATGGGACTCTGTAAGATTTAGACTATTAAACTAACTTGTGGTTTGAGTGCCTTTTAAGTGGTTCTATGTAACATCATTATGGCACTAGAGCACCAAGACATGGAAATGTCACACATGTAAACATGTCTTACTTCATATTCTATTAGTAAGCACATGTCATCTCAAAATGATTGGGGTTTTTTTCCCCTCAAAGTTGAACACTTTAAATATCTTTCCTTCTTTTTACTTTTTTGGGGGGAGGGGAGGGTAAGTTCCTTTTAGAGATAGGAATTTGAGCAAACTTCGGGAGATGATGGAAGACAAAGGAGCCTGGTGCTACAGTCCAAGAGCTTGAAAAGAGTTGGACACAACTGAGCCACCGAACAAGAACAATTCCCCTTTAACCAATCATAATTAGAAACTAGTATTTCTTGTTGGGGTGGTGGAATACAGTTTGCACAGACATTTTTTAATATCTACTATTTCTGAAATACAATTTAATGAAAGTAAGATCAGACATAATTTTCTTGTGGCGGGCAAGGAAGAGTGAGATTGCTAAAGTCAGAAAGTCTTGAAGGGTGCTTTGGATCAAACAAAGATGAGAAACACTATTTTAGAGCAGTAGTCCTCAAAAAACAATTTTTCCCTCCAGGAGATATTTGGCAAATGTCTGGAGATACGGCTGGTGGTCAACAAGGAGGAGTGAGTTGCCACCAACACCTAATGGGCAGAGACCAAAGGATGCTGTTAAATATCCTACAATGCACAAGGCAACCCTCACAACAAAGATTATCAAACAGGTTTTCAATGTCAATAGTGCCACGGTTTTAGAGGAATCTGATAATCATTTGAGAATATTTGAAGATATAAAATATATGAGTGAAGTCGCTCAGTCGTGTCCGACTCTTTGTGACCCCATGGACTGTAGCCTACCAGACTCCTCCGTCCATGGGATTCTCCAGGCAAGAGTACTGGAGTGGGTTGCCATTTCCTTCTCCCATATATAAAATATATGCTGGATTATTAATCTCTATGGGAATTTAAATTTTAAAAAGACTTCTAGACACATCTGGCTGTGATGTTCCCCTCTTTTAACACACCCACAGTGTAGCTAATTTATGAAGGTGTATCCATGGAAACAACTCCAAGCCAGTTATCCCTCCCTCCCCAACCTGGTACATGGAGGAAAAGGTCCTAACCATTGGCTACAGGTGACCATGGTACTTACAGAGGCCTTTGCACTTGGGGCTAGCAACCAGGAAGGTAGTCCAAATCTGAGGGTGAAAGTGATGTTCTTCCCCATGGTCAAGCTTTATTCCAGCAGGTTCACTAATGGCTCCTACCTTTTGTTTTTGTTTGTATGTTGGTGCTTACCAAAATGTCAGTGAAACAGTCTTTTCTGGCAGACGAGCGCTGGTATTTTTAATGATATTTTCTTCTGAATTCCTTTTCTTAAAAGTCATTTTCAACTGGAGGATAACTGTTTTACAGAGTTGTCTGGGTGTTATTCATACAACAATGCAAATCAGTCACAAGCATACCTATGTCTTCTCCCTCTTGAACCTCCTTCCCACCCTCTCTCCTCCCAAGAGCACTGATTTTTATCTCTTTAATGATCAGTATCCCTGTCATTTATTTTTTAGCATTGGAAAGCACTCTCCTGGTCTAAACTGCTTGGGTGGACTGATCCAACCGTAAGAGCCTTTGAGAGCAAAATTCTCAAGTGCCTCTAGAGCAGTTGGATAGACGGAAACGCGTGGGTGACTTGACTTCATCATGGAACCTGAGAACGCTGACTCTGCAGACAAAGAGCTAAGCTGGGACATTAATGATATGAAACTGCCACAGGTATGTACTTGTTCTCATGCTGCGTTCAGCATTGGGCCGTGAAGCCTTGAACGTAACTCGCTAAGACCTGGAAGGAACGTGGTGAGGGTCCCAGCTGGGTAAATGCCTCTCCTACAGAGTTTCAGTTGGACATCCGACCAAGGACTTTTTTAATGTATATAATTTTTGTGTATTTACTTTTGGCTGTGCTGGGTCTTCGCTGATGCGTGGGCTTTTCTCTCGTTGCGGTGCCCAGGCGTCTCATTGTGGTGGCTTCTCTTGTTGCAGAGCACAGGCTCTAGGGCGCAGGCTTGATAGTTGTGGTGCACACGCTTAGCCGCTCTGTGGCATGTGGGATTGTCCCGGACCAGGGATCGAACCTGTGTCTCCTGCACTGGCAGGCAGATTCTTCACCACTGAGGCACCAGGGAACCTCGCCTCCGACTGAGGACTTTTAAGAGGAGATTCCTAAACCCATGATTTGAGAAGGCCCTCACAGAGCAGACTCCCCTGGTTACAGACTGAAGCAAAGAAAGTGTTCCTTCCCTTCTCTTTCAAAGTTGTTTTGGCTCCAATGCCATCTGCCTGGCTAGCTAGTAGAAGGGAATCCATGATAATGTGCCTATAGATTGGCTCTCTGTAACACACAAACTCCCATACAACCTTATTTTCTGGTAGTAATGGGTTTAACCTAAATCTGTCATTGAGAGGTCCCAGTGAGAGTTCTCTTCTAGAACTTTTGTGACGATTACACGGTCCATGCATGTCGGGTTACTCTCCAGCTAACAGAGTGACTTCCATTTCGTGTTTTCTTTGCCTTCATCTTCGGCAATGACATTAAAAATTTTTTTTTATTTTATTTCTTTTTGGCTGCACTGGGTCTACCTTGCTTTGCACAGACTTTCTCTAGTTACTGCAAGCCGGGGCTATGTTTCATTGCAGGGCTCGGGCCTCTCATTACAGTGGCTTCTCTTGTTGTGGAGCACCAGCTCTAAGCACGCAGGCTTCAGTAGTTGCAGCATACAGGCTTGGTAGTTGCGGTCCATGGGCTTAGTTGTTCTGCGGTGTGTGGAATCTTCCCAGACCAGGGATTGATCCCATGTCCCCTCCATTGACAGGTGGATTCCCAACTATTGTGCCACCAGGGAAGGCCTGGCAATTGACATTTTAAACTCTTAATTTGGTGGAAAACAGTTGTTTTATTTTTTATCTTTTTTTTTTTTTTGCTGAGCCACATGGCTTGTGAGATCTTAGTTCCCCAACTGGGAACTGAGTCCCAGGTCACAGCAGTGAAAGCATTGAGTCTTAACCACTGGACCACCAGAGAATTTCCAACATTAGTTGTTTAAAACTGATTTCCTTGACCCCTCGTTTTGGTCTTTTTTCCCAGTGAAGAAAGAAGGTTTTCACTAGAAGTTATTGGGAAGGGTGCCTGGGAAAGCTAAGACTGGAGACCACCAGAACCATCTAGTGGAAGGTCACACTCATTTGCCTGATTTGGGGGAATGAGAAATTTGAATTATCCCAAGCAGAAGAGAGGGAATGGAGATTCCACCGTTGTTGTTTTTTTTTCCCACAGTTTTGATTTATGCTCACTCCAGATTTCACTCTAAAAAAGGCTTCCAGATCATTCCAAATTTCACTCTAATGAAATGCTTCTCTTTTTGTTTCCCCTTACACTTCTTCCCCCATTCCCTCCTGGTAGGTTTTGGAAGAGCTAGGAAGTACTAAGTATGTCCTACTTGCCATTCATTTAAGGATGGCTAACTACATCACAGCTAAATCATGCAAATATCTATTTTAAGGGTTTGTGTTTATAGTTGCTTGTAATTGGCTTACAATAGTTATAGCTGTTTTAGGGGAAACTTTAAGGTAAATTTTAATTACTGCTGCCTCAGAGACCCACATTCCTAATTCGTGATAGAAGGTCCCAAATAGAGAAACTGGGCATCCTCAAAAACAAGAGTTGAAGGAAGCAGGTATATAGATGATTTCGCAAATTCCCATCCCAGAGCGGGACCTTTAATGGGGTCTAAGAACACTGTACTAACATGTATTTTTTTCTAGGGCAGAGGAGTCATATCATTCATCAAATCTATAGACAAAAGAAAGAACCATGTCCCTGGAGGGGATCTCAGGGTTCATAAAGGTTCATGTTCCAACATGAATTTTCCAAAACTTAAGCCTTCTCAGCTACCAGAGACATTTACAAGAAAAGTCCACATGCAATTCTGGAAATGTACCATTTTTAGTTTGTAGAAAAACTTCAGTGGCTCATGAAAATAGTTAAGTGTCCTTCAGTTTTTTAAATATGCCAGGGAAATGATTAAAAGAGCAAATGGTGCCTTAGTATTTTGGAGAAGGAAATGGCAACCCACTCCAGTATTCTTGTCTGGAGAATCCCATGGACAGAGGAGTCTGGTGGGCCACAGTCCATGGGGCTGCAAAGAGTCAGACACGACTGAAGTGACTAAGCACACACGCACATTTTCTGAGCAGAGTCAATATTGTCCTCATCTGGATTTATGGGACTGTGGAATCGCATCAAGACCCAGCTGAGGCAAAAAATAGAAGGTGTTGAAGCCAAGCACAGTAGATTTTTATATTTTGAGAGTGTTTCTGGAGGCAGAGCAGTGTACGATGAGAAGCACGAGGCTAGGAGTCCAGGCCTAGGCTTTGAATTCCAGTCTTGCCTCTTTTTACCTGTAGAACTTCATGGAGTGGTTTAGCATATCTGAGGTTCCCTTTCCTCTTCTGGTAATGAAGTTGTTGCACTAAACAGTCTCTTATAGACTCTTTTAGTTCCAACAATCTAGGATTTGGTGACTCAAGATTCAGAAGGTGGCCTGCACCCTAGGACAGGGACTGGGTGCCAATCACAGGGCCTGGCACTTATTAAACAAGAAAGGACAAGTATGAAATTCATGAATGAGTGGGTCCATGGCTTATCATCTGAGTGACTCTAAACAAATCTGTTTTCTTGTTTTCATTATCTCCTCTGTAAAAGTAAAATAGTAATTCTTAATATATCTTCCTTGAATCTTTGAGTTGTTTAGAACAGATATTTTCTCAAAATGTGTTCTGTAGTGTGTAAGTTACAAGAAATTTTAATGGATGTTGTGAAGGAAGGAAAGAAGAACTAAGTTCAACCAAGTTAAGCCAATTCCTTCTTCTTCTTTTTTTTTTTTTCCATGCCATGCATCATGTGGAATCTTAGTTTTGAATCCATGCCCCCTGCCGTGGAAATGCAGAGTTCTAACCACTGAAGAATTTCCTAAGCCAATCTCTCTGTTGCAGACATAGTGTCTTTCTTACTGCATGATGGCTCTCCCAATAGGAGGCTGTGTTGGCAATGTTACACTAACTTATTTTTGACCAGAAAGCTGTTTTTCCATGGAGCCCCTTAGGCAATGAGTGGTCCTCAGACCATCTGTTTGAGCATTAAAAAAATATGTTTCAAATAATTCCATCGATAATAGCAAGCACTGACTTACTACTATTATACTTTTCCCCAATTTCATTTTCTGTCCCACCCATACAAAGAATTTATAGTTTATTTTTGATATTTGCATGTTCTTGCCACGGTTCCTATAAATTCCTTTCTTATTAATCCACTGACTTGCTTCAAGTTTCAAGATAGTTACCTGAGGGCTTATTGCATCTTCTGGTCCTGGAAACTCCAAAGGCCCTTTTTACATCACAGATCAAGATCTATGAGTTAATTTTTGGCAACAGTGAACAGTGACATCCTCCTCAGGACATCAGAGAGTTTTGATGTCAGTGGGCTGTGTCAGATACCACTGGATGCAGGGGCTGTTAACCCATGTTAACTTTCACGGAAGGACTCAGGATTTGGGCCGGTGGAACAAGATCAGTGTCCGAACAGAGAATCAATGCCATATAGAAAAATGCCAGAGGCACTGAAGGAGGGCGTTTATAATTTAGTATGACTCCGACATGTCTACGGCCATATTACCCTGAACACGCCCCATCTCATCTGATCTTGGAAGCTAAGCAGTGTCAGGCCTGGTTAGTACTTGGATGGCAGACTGCCTAGGAATACTGAATGCTGTAGGCTTTGGTTTCCCTGGTGGCTCAGACGGTAAAGAATCTACCTGCAATACAGGAGACTCAGGTTTGATCCGTGGGTTGGGAAGATCCCCTGGAGAAGGAAATGGCAACCTTCTCCAGTATTCTTGCCTGGGAAATCCCATGGACAGAGGAGCCTGGCAGACTACAGTCCACAGGGATCGTAAAGAGTCTGACCCGACTGAGCGACTAACACTTTCACTTACTTTCCGGCATGGGGATAAAGGCTGAGCATTTGGCAAAAAGGCTCTCTCTGGACAAGTATATTGTAAAAGGTGAGAGGATTAGGTCAGATGAAGATAAGACAAGGAAGGCAAAGTAGAGCACTTTGAAGTTCAAAGCCTCCCTACAGGGGAGCCGTGCACAGGCATTCAGTAAGGAGATCTGGGAGACAAGTGGCCTGAAAGGTGGTTTGGAGGCAGAATTGTTTCATGTGCCCTCCTCCCTTCTTTCAGCTGCATGTTTGTCTTTGTAAATCTTCATGGAACTCATTTCTGATCACTTGTCTGACTCGTGGTTAATTTGATACTACTTCTACTTTATCCAACCTCCACGGAGTCAGCCCAGAACTGCAGGCACTTAACTTACTCAAAACCATCCTTGATAAATGCCTCGTTATTCCAGTCCAATGTAATACACCAATTTTGCTTTCCGTTTCTATTCCCTTAAACTACTTTAGAAGTTCAAATATAATTGCTGTAGGGTTTGCTTGATCTAAGTCACAAAAGTCTGGGTTGAGTTAGTCTCACCTTTGTTAAAAATGCTCACCCCAGGACTCCCTGGGCTTCCCAGGTGATGCTCATGGTAAAGAACCTGCCTGCCGATTGCAGGAGGTGTAAGAGACGCAGGTTTGATCCCTGGGTCGGGAAGATCTCCTGGAGGAGGGCATGGCAACCCACTCTAGTATTCTTGCCTGGAGAACCCCATGGACAGAAAAGCCTGGCAGGCGACTGTCCATAGGGTCACAAAGAGTCTGCCACGACTGAAGCGACTTAGCATGCACATACATTACAAGGATGCGTCTCATTAGCATTGACTGTAATACTTGAGAGCCTTGAATGATGAAGAAATCTTTCTTTTTTTTCTGGTTGACAATTGGATAGAAAACCAATTCCTTTTTCTTCTCAATAGTATCCACTGAACAGGGAGACAGGAGCGACTGCTCTGCTCCCTGCACCTGCCCGATTCTCTGAGCAGAAGCACAGGTCTTCCAATAGCCCCACAGCAGACAAACACCCCGAGTCATTCTGTTCCTTGAACATGAGCAGTTTGCCGATTGAACCCACAACCAAAGCCACACAGAGCTATTAACTCACACAATTCCAAGGTTTAAATATGTTTTTTGTAGAGAAAATCTTAAACTATACATAGGGTAAACATAAATACAGGGCCACCTGAAGCTGGAGAATCAACCCCAAAGAGGCCATGTCTTTGATGAGTTCATTCCTGGACCATGGTTTTAACAAGCACAATTTCCTTTGCCTCAGTCTTATGGGCAAAGGTGAATCTCTGAGCTCCTTCTGTGAATTTGTATAGAGAAATGTAATCAGAACAAGCTAGCTGTAATCAGATGTGTCTTGGTGCTAGGGAGCTAAGGGGTAAATAAGAGTCTGCATTTCTGGTGAATTATTATCTGACTGCATGGTCAGGTTACCGTGTTGGTCTGACGGGGACACTCGTGACTTTGTCCTCTTTGCTTGGCATTCTCCTTGCTCTCAATGTCATTTGAACTCCCTGGGACATCTCCACCTATATGGACCCCATGGTCATTGGGTGCCCCCTTTCGGGGCCAGAATTCTTCTGCTGCCCTCTGCTTCTGGGGTGGTGGGGATGGTAGCAGAGGCTCTCGTTGGGTGCCTGCCAGGAGGTCCCTTGCTTAGCCGGGTGGAATTGGGAAGGAAAGGGAGACAAGAAAAGGTAGGGGGTGACAGAATTTGAAAGCTGGGGCACTCTGTCCCACCTTAGTGTTGTCTGAGCAAATAAGGAACTTTTTGACCTGCATCTTGACCTTTAATAAAGGTGGGAAATGGCAAGATTACCCAAAGGCAGTAATGCTTAAGTTAACTCAAAAGCATTTAGTCAAATTGAATTTCTCTCTTTGAAAACATTTGGAGTTGGGTTTCCAGTTGGTTCAGAGAGGTAAGTTCCCAAAAGGTTGAAGGTAAATCAAAATGCTGGATAAATTTTTTTTTCTGTGCTCCATAAGTAATATCTAATTTTTCCCTCTCTCTGATTTGCTTAAACATGTATCTGTTTGCTAGCCCTGTTTTATTTGGAAGCATTTATTTATGAGGAATTTATAAGCTATTCTTATTAAAGAAAACCTGGCAGATAATTGTTTTACACTAGAGTGGATTATATCCCAAGGGAAAATCATTTTTAATATAATAGCATGTAATATCATTATTTTTGAGATCTCATTTCAGAATTTTGATTTTAATTCATTAGTTTTATGTAACAGTGTGTATTTCTTAAGCTACCCATTAAAACTTCAAGTAGTTAAATAAATGAGAATGAGGGAAGAACGAAAGGTGCTATATCATTGCACAGCTTCAAAGATTTTGAGTGACTTAGAAGACTAAGTCTCTTAAGGACAAAAATTACATACAGAAGTCACATAAATATTCATTAAACCCCCAATGATATTACCCATGATAGAATACAATATAAATTTGTTACATTTATATGTTGGAAACCTTAAGAATATTCCCTCTAAATTATAAACTTCTTAACCAAGAGGAAAGACAAAGAGTTACTCATGAAAAGTTAGAAACAAACATGAAAAGAAGATCCCAAAAGAGGGAAATGTTTTGTGGGGATTTGTTAAACAAGATGAAGAAATAATAATTCTTCTTCTAAAATTTTATGTTCTAGTGCCTTAAATTTAGGAGATTTTCAGAGTTCCCTATCATTCATTTGACATCTGGATTCCTTTACATCACTGAAATCTGGGTTTTCTCATAACTGCAATGTCAAAAAATGTCAGAAATCCCACAAAAGTCCTGGTCAAAAGCCTGGTCATATATAAATAGCCAAGAGAATATCTTGATATAAATACTCTTGCTCCTGGTAATTTTCTTGAGGTTGTGCATTGTCAAACTTATTACTGGCTTATTAATGAAACTGGAAAACTAGGGTACTGGTGGAGGAGCTGATGGAAAAAAAGCTTAACATACTGTGGAATGCAGAACAAACAATGTGGGCTTTAGAACAAACCTCAACAAGATTAAAATAATTGAAAACACAGATGTATTCAACTATAATGGATCCAAACTAGACACTAGTAACAAAAGACAACAGGAAATTCTGTAAATACACAGAAACTAAACAATATATTTCTAAATAATTCATCAAAGAAGAAACCTCATAGGGAAGTGAAAACATGCATTGAACTGAGAGAGAAAGAAAAAACAATGAAGAACGTTTCTTGCTCTACTGGCAGGGAGTCCTTGCTTTAACTGGAGTATTTGAATTGCTCTGACAAACATTGTAGGTTCCTTCTGGATTGTGGGGTCTATGCCACTGCCCAGACTGAAGGGGCCCCTCACCTTTATTTTATTTATTTAAAAAAACATATTATGTGCAGCACCACTTGGCTGCACTGGGTCTTAGTTGCACCTTCATTGCAGCATGGGAACTCTTAGTTGCAGTATGTAGGATCTAGTTCCCCAACAAGGGATCAAATCCAGACCCCTTGCAGTGAGAGTCTGGTGTCTTAGTCACTGGACTGCTAGGGAAGTCCCATCCCTCACCTTTAAAACACAGAAATCTCAGCTTTCCTTCAAGACCACCTTGTTCGTATCTCTGCTGCCCTTACAACTGTGCTTTGTATTGGAATAGTTCAGATCCACTGGTAAATTTCTGCAGCCCAGATCGTTAAAGGTCCACATTTTAACGTTTTAACCTACAATGTTATTACTTCAGAAGATAAAATACTATGCTTTCGGTGGCATTTCTGTGGCAGAAGAGAGCACTTTTAGAGCTTTGGATCAGAAGGAAGAGAGGAGAAGGTGGGTGGAGGAAGCAGGAGGCAGAGAGGGGAAGAGGGGGCCGCCTCCAGGGGCTGCCTGAGGTTGTGTGTTGAGTTAATCCCACTCAGAATTACCAGAGAAGTTGGGAAGAGAGCTGGAGAAGACAGCTCATTCAGCATCTTGACCTGGCTGGGCCTCTTTCCTAGAAACTAGACACAATCGCCTTTGGACCAGAGGGGACCCCCACCCCTAATTACCACCCCCTTTCCCCTGCTCTTCTGGAACAACGTCCCCTTTCCTCACCACTGGGCGGCACAGTGGAGCTATCGTTGTCACTGTTCTGAGAGAGAAGCTCTGAAACAGGAGTTGTGCCCACTAAATTTTGGTTTTATAGGGGCTTGGATGCCTGTCTTACATTTGGCTAAACAAGGTTTAAAGCATCAAGTGACTTCTCTGCGGGTCATCTAAAAGCTGCTGGCCCTCACACCCAATGGCTGGTGTGTGTTGCCCGAGATCAGAAGACTAACAGCTAACACTGACGTGGAACTTGCTGTGTGCCAGGCACGGGCTCTATTTTATTTTTTATTGATGTATAGTAGATTTATGATGTTGTTTTAGGTTCTGGTGTACAGCAAAGTGATTCAGTTATACATATATCAATATATATTCTTTTTCATATTCCTTTCCATTAGGGTTTATTACAGGATATCAAATAGAGTTCCCTGTGCTATACAATAGGACCTTTTTTAAAAAAAATCTATTTTATATACATAGTAGTTTCCATCTGCTAACTCCAAACTCCTAATTTAGCCCTCTCTGCTTTCCTCTTTAGTAACCGGAAGTTTGTTTTATATGTCTGTGAGTTTATTTTTATTTCATAGATAAATTCATTTGTATCATTTAAAATTTATTTTTCCTTTTTTTCCCCCCTTTTTTCCCCACCTGCTACACACAACTTGCAGGATCCTACTTTCCTGACCAGGGAGTGAACCCAGGCCCTCAGCAGTGAAAGTACTGAGCCCTAACCACTGGGCCACAAGGCAATCCCCTGTATCTTTTTTTTTTTAGATTCTCCATACAAGCGATATGATATTTGTCTTTTTTTTAACTTGCTTCAACTTAGTACGATCATCTCTAGGTCCATCCATGCTGCTGCAAATGGTATTATTTCATTCCTTTTCATGGCTGACTATTCCGTGATGTGTATGTACTACAGCTTCTTTATCCATTCATCTGTCAGTGGACACTTCGGTTGCTTCCATGCCTTGGCTGCTGTGAGTAGCAAGCACTGTTTTGAATGCTCTGTGTATGGTGACCCGTTCAGTCTCCAAACATCCCTGCCGGGCAGGTACTCCCAGGCCCCCATCTCACAGAGCAGAGAGTGGAGCCCTTCCCTCTCAGGGTGAGGCCCACAGCCGGGCCGAGTGCCTCCACAAGTCGTGCTCCTACTAACAGTAAATATTTTAGGTTTTGTGGGCCATACAGTCTTGACTGCACCTACTGGACTCTGTCACGGTGTGTAAACATATTCACAGACAACACATGTGAATGAACATGGCTGGGTTCCAATAAAACTTTATTTACAAAGACAGGCATTGGGGACTTCCCTGGTGATCCAGTGGCTAAGACTCTCTGCTCCCAAAGCAGGGGGCCTGGGTTCGATCCCTGGTCAGCAAACTAGATCCCACATACTGCAACTAAGAGTTCACATGTCAAAACTAAGACCTGACACAGCCAAATAAATAAATATATATTTTTTTAAAAAAACAGGCATTGGACTGGATTTGGCTCATGGTCCTAGCTTGCAGACCCTAGCTCTTCACTATTAATTAGTACTACCTCTCAGGTACATAAAACCTCTCATTTTTATTTCCTCAGACCCATTTCAATCTCCATGAAATTCCACACAAATGACAACTATCATTAATAATATAAAACTTACAGTTTACAACACAATTGCTCTTCCCAGTACTTTTGTGAAGAGTGTTTTATCAATATCCCCACTTAGAAGAAGAGCAAAATGAGGCTTCAGAGACAGCTGCCTATCCAGAGTCTCATGTTACAAAGTTGTTTGCTGTCTTCTACACTTGAACTCCAACTTGGAGAGACATGACCTCCTGGGGCTGCCCTTCCATCTTGATGTTTGCTTATCCTTTCCAAATGTCTTGTTTTTCCTTTCTCATATTCTATGCTGTGTTTTCTTGCTTGGGGAGCAAAGGAGAAGCACCCTTCTGGAGCTTCTAGAATCTAAACCCTAACCTTCCAGAGGCTTCTTGTTGAAAAATGTTCTTAGACCATGTCTCTGGAAGCTGCAAGAATGGGCACTGCTTAAGTTTGACCACTGAGATTGCTAATGATTCTCACTCTAAGAACAGGTCAAACATGGCCATGAGCCATAACTTCACTGACATTCAGCCAGAGCTCCCTGCATGCTAGGTGATGAGCTAAGTAATTTTTATATGTTATCCTATGTAACTCTCAGACCCACTCGAGGTAAGTAGGTCTGGTTATTTCTATTATGCAGATGAAGAAATGGAGACACAGAAAGTCAAATAACTCTTATGCTATGAGGATTAAGTGTCCTGTGTCCCTGCCTACTTAAAGAGGAGAGTTTGGTTTAGTTAGGTACCCATAGGCAGGGAACTGTGTCAGTACTGGGCAGAAACATGAAAGTTTTCAATCAAGCTCAACCTGTCCTTACTCCTCCACCCTGTTTGAGGCGCATGAACATGAGAGTAGAGCAAAGGGGAGAGAATTTCCGCAGAGGCGGAAGCGGCTGTCCAGCCTTCCACCGCGTTTCTCAGCTGGTTCTGCATTAAACCCTCCACTTTCTCAACAAGCTAAGCACCATGTGGAGCGCAACACTCTCTCTGCCCTGCCCCAGTGCCATCCATAGCCATTGTGCAAGAGTGCCATCGCGTTGCTTCACTCTCCAACATTCTCAGTGAGCAGTGGTCCTCACTCATCACCAAAGGCTAGAGGAGCATCAGTCACGCAGAGGGCTGCATCACTAGCCATTCTGGTCCAGGGGGCAGATGGGGGATGGACCCAGTGGTCACGTGGCCGCAGCCGGGCTGTGCAGCGCTCAGACCCCCGCTGCGTGGTAAGATCCAGCTGGGTCTTTGCCAGAGATACAACGCCCAGAAGAGCTGGGCGCCAGGCCACCTTTCTGCCCAGTGGTGACTTCCAGCTGAAACTATAATGATCTCTTTCGTGTTTTCATCAGAACGTGAAAAAGACAGACTGGTTCCAGGAGTGGCCCGATGCCTACGAGAAGCACATCTACAGCTCCGACGACAGGAACGCGCAGCGCCACCTGAGCAGCTGGGCCATGCGCAACACCAACAACCACAACTCCCGCATCCTCAAGAAGTCCTGCCTGGGCGTGGTGGTGTGCGGCCGCGACTGCTCGGTCGCCGAGGGCCGCAAGGTCTACCTGAGGCCAGCCATCTGCGACAAGGCCCGGCAGAAGCAGCAGAGTGAGTGGCGCTCCCGCCCTGAGGGGCCTCAACGTTCTCCCTCCTCCCAAGGGCCCAGCCTCCTTGCTGGAGGGTGGAGGAGACCAAGGCTGTTTCTAGAGATCATTTTAAGGAGAGTCAGCCAGCCCCCTGGGCCCCTGTATTCCCATAGATCTGCCATGCCTGGTAACACTGCTCCCTTGGGTTAAGATCTGACTTGGGGCCTCTGTTAAAAGGAGGATGCATCACTCAGGAGACAAACATTAACTCATCGGCGCACTCCCATATATGCATAGTGTAAGAGAAAGTTGTGCACCAGGCTTGCCCCCCGACACCTTGGGGAATGGGTCCCCCAAATGATCTCAGTGAGTGCTTTGGTCTGGAGGGTGGACCCGGGACTAAATCTGAGGTTAGACTCAATTCCGTGCCATTTAGGTTCAGGCCATCATCACATGCTAATTCTTCATTTTTTTTTTTTTTTATCATATTCATCAGATTGTGAAATAGATGCATTCAGCATTCCCTATGCATTGCCCACTTCAGATCTCAAGTTACTTCACGTTCTTTCCTTGTCCTTTGTTTTCCAAACTTGCTCTCAGGGCAGGACGGCATCAGTCATTTACACTTTAGTGGAAATTTAGTAGCTGCATTCTCTCCATCATGTGGTTTTGCTCCTTGACCCTTAGTTCAAATTGTGAAATGAAAGGATCTTTTCCTCTTTACAAAGAATTTCAAGTATCGGTAAATAAGGAGAGAAGGATTTTCTTTTTTTTTTTGCTTAAAAGAGCTCCCGCCGCCCCCGCCCGCCCCCGGCCTGTAAAATATTCCACTCCGTAGGTAACTGCTTCCTCTACCGCATGTGAGAGTGACCTGGGCTGCTTTAGTGGTCTGGCCTCCTAGGCCCAGGAGTCATGCCCAGTGGGTGAAAGCCTGTAAAAGTGTGCCCAGGTGGACTCTCTGCTGTTCCGGAGTCAAGTCTGACATGGGCAGAGCTGCACAGACCCGGGATCTGCTGGCCAGGCTTGGCTGAGTGTGGTCACCTTCCTCTGCTCTTTTGTAGGGAAACGCTGCCCCAACTGCGACGGGCCCCTGAAGCTCATCCCCTGCCGGGGCCACGGGGGCTTTCCCGTCACCAACTTCTGGAGGCACGACGGACGCTTCATATTTTTCCAGGTTGGATTTACGTTAAAGATTCCATTTCTCTTTACTTCAGGAACTGTCCACAGAGCACAAGGGAGACTTGCCTCCAGGAGAGGCACAGGTGGAGGGGAGCCTGCACCCTCCCTGGGGGAACCCTCTGGGCAAGCAAACGTCTGTGCCCCGAACCTCAAGAGAGGAGCCAGGCTCCAAGGGGTGACCGCTGTCAGTAACGTGGGCCCCCGTGCACTGGCCTTCCGCAGACCCAGCTCTGACTTTTCACCAGCTCTCTAAACATGGACACATTGCTTTATTCCCCTAAGCCCCAGTTTTCAGTAAAATGTGGTATTAAGGGGTCCTCTCCAGGGAGGTGGCAGAAACAGTGGACTCTGAGAGCTGGACTGTCTGGATCTGAGTCCTTGCTAAACCTGCCTCGGAAAAGAAAATGCTCTGAATGTACAGGGTTTGCCAACTTCTGGAATATAACTGTTCTCATCATGGCTGATTTCAAGTTGGTTTTCTTTAAGTTAATTATTTTAGTATACATTTTTTCATAATATTTACATGATCGTAAGGTTGAACACAGGGTTTCATGGCAAAAGCGCATCAAAAATTAATATTGAAGGTAATAGAGAATGAAGATATTAAGCTTGACAGAAATCCTCTGGAAAGATCTCTTTGCTAGAACTGTGCAAGACCACCTGAAATTTTCTTTCCTTGCTTTCCTCTTTGTTCATTCAGTTCTCCAACAAATATATTTTTTAAAATTTTAATTCTATTGGAGTATAGTTGATTTGGGGGGGCTTCCCAGGTGGCGCTAGTGTTAGAGTAGCTGCCTGCCAATGCAGGAGACACAAGAGATAAGGGTTTGATCCCTGGAGGAGGAAATGGCAACCCACTCCAGTATTCTTGCTTAGAAAATCCCATAGACAGAGAAGCCCAGTAGTCCATGGGGTCACAAAGAGTCGGACATGACTGAGCACGCACACACACCCATAGTTGATTTACAGTGTTGTATTAATTTCAGATGTACAGCGAAGTGTCAAGCCATTTTTAACAACCAGCTCACAAAATACCTGAATGGCCAACTGTTGGCTCTCTACCTGGCTAGCTCTGGCACACTCTGGATCCCAGTTCCCCCACTTTACTAGAGGAGGTTTCCCAGGTGGTAAATCTCTCCATGCCTCCATCTCCTCCTACTCTGTAAGCTGGGGGTGATGGTAATGGTGTGGCCCTCACAGCATTGTGCTGAAGATTCAAGAATATGTGTAATCAGTGTTACTCATTATCACTATGAATGTGACTTGGCAGGGCTGGGGAGAGGAGTGCAAAGAAGGAGTACCATCAGCAAAGGCCGGCGGGTGGGTGGGCTTCTTGTTCAGTCACTAAGTTGTGTCTGACTCTTTTTGACCCCATGGACTGCAGTATGCCAGGCTTCCCTGTCCCTCACTATCTCCCGGAGTTTGCTCAACCTCATGTCCATTCAATCGGTGATGCTACCCAACCCTGGGAGGGTCATAAAAGGTTACTCTGATCTTGTGACAACTGTCAACTGCAACAGCACCCAGTCCGACAGCAGAGTACAGGATAAGACTTTACATACCATGAAGTACATCCAGTTGTTTATTTTGCTGCTTCTTCTCCTTTAAGTCAAAGGGAGAGCATGACCATCCAAAGCCAGAAACCAAATTGGAAGCTGAGGCCAGAAGAGCAGTGAAGAAAACGCACTCGGCGTCTTCCTCAGTCTCCTCGAAGCTGAAACAGAGCCCAGACATAAAGGTAACCTTGCTCCATGCATCTTCAAAATATCTGGGGGCTTGCCATCCCTGTGGTGGCAGCAGTAGATTTCCCTGTCATCACCTACAAATGAGGGCTTCCCACATGCCACTAGTGGTAAAGAATCTGCCTGCTCATACAGGAGACCCAAGAGATACGGGTTCTACCCCTGGGTCAGGAAGATCCCCTGGAATAGGAAATGGCAACCCATTCCAGTATACCTGCCTGGAAAATTCCATGGACAGAAGAGCCTAGAAGGTGCAGTCCATGGGGCTGCAAAGAGTCAGACACGACTGAGCACAAATTCCTAGGCAGAATTTATCTGTGATGGATTAAGCATGCTCTTAGCAGGTCTTTGAACCTATAAAGGAGAGCCCCAAATCATATATATTCAGGCTCACCTATGAACCAGCATCTGGCGAAGAAACTGAATATGTGGTTTTCCTCTTAATGTCTACCGTCTTTGCAGCATGCCCTCAACCATAAAGTCCATATAATTTCAGAATCATCTTCCCTACTGTAGTTAAAAAGAGACCTAAATTAGTACTTAACCTGTGTTTGGCACGCTCCGTATTTCTGCTAGAACCAAAAAGAAATGATCTGCATAAAATCTGAGCCTCATACTTCTTCATTCTCCCCCGAAGCCAATGATTTCCTTAGCGCACTTGACCAAGATGAAATAACCAGGCAGTTTCTGAAAACAGTGGTCATCTGGGGATGTGGGAATATGCCCACTTCTCCCCGCAGTCAAACTGTGCTGTGATGTTCATGGCTTTCTGGCTGTCATAGTGTAGGTAGGGTTTGTCTGCGTAATAGTGTTTTACTAATTCCTACACTTTTTCCTGGGCTTCTCAGGTGCTGCTAGTGGTAAAGAACCCGCCTGCTGATGCAGGAGACGTAAGAGATGCGGATTCAATCCCTGGGTCAGGAAGATCCCCTGGAGGAGGGCATGGCAACTCATTCCAGTATTCTTGCCTGGAGAATCCCATGAACAGAGGAGCCTGGTGGGCTAGAGTCCATAAGGTCACAAAGAGTTGGACACAACTGAAGTGACTAAACAAGCATGCAGCATACTTTTTCTACTGGTCAATGGTCCACATTTCAGGAGTACAGAAATTGAACCAATCCATCCTTGGAGGTTCTAATGTACCTTAAGGAAAAAAGTCATAATTTGAGTCATAATTTCAGGGAAACAGGAGCCCCTGAATCCCGGCAACAGGTCCTTTATCCCACCTACCAACCCTGGCAGAAGTTGAAGGGGGTTTCTTCTCACTCATCCTTCCTAGTCAGTCTTTCCAACTCCATCCTCTTATTCCTCAGTTGTTGTGGTTGTTTAGTTGCTAAGTCGTGTCTGACTCTTTTGTGACCCCATGGACTGTAGCCTGCCAGGCTCCTCTGTCCATGGGATTTTCCAGGCAAGAATACTGGAGTGGGTTGCCATTTCTTTCTCCAGGAGATCTTCTCAACCCAGGGGTCAAACTTGGATCTCCTGCGTTGGCAGGCAGATTCTTTACCACTGAGCCACCAGGAAAGCCCTATTAGTCAATAGTTTCACATAAACAAGAAGATAACTTAGTCCTCAAGCAGATTCTTTTCTTGTGATTCACTGGAGAATGATATACTTTCTCCATTTAGAAAAAAAGTTGACCACGTCATATGCCAGAGGTCTGTGATTCAACAAAGTGAGCTTGGAGTTTCTTGAGAAAAAAAAAATAATAATCCCTTGGAATCCACTAAAAAGGAGAGAAGTCAAGGAGAAAGTTGAGATCCCCCTGAGGATAATGTAAAACTCTGAAGCTGTGGTTTGATTTTTCTTACATAGCCCCTTACAAGTTTCTCACAGAGGCAATTAGGGTTTCAGATTTGCATTTGAGGTGGAATGTTCTAAGCAGTCTCCTGTTTGAGTGAAAGAGGGGCCATGCAGCCCTTCCTAGGTGGTCAGATTTCGCACTGAAATGGCAGCAGCCTTGAGTTCCTGCAGGCCTCGTGAGCTCGCGCAAAGCCCTGGGCGAGTTTGTGCTGCGAGCATGTAGGGAATGAGGAAAAGGCACAGAGCGCTTGCTTGTGCAGGGTCACTCGTGGGTGCCTGGGGTGGTAGGGTGAGTTTAACTTATTAACATGAGCCTTTGTCTTTCCAGCCTCTTCCAGGTGAAACACAAAGTTGGGAAAGTTTAACTTGGTCTTTCCAGGAAGCTGTCCAGTTGCCTCCTAGTTACAGCGGACATGTGATAGGTTACACTCCCCAGCAGAAGGCGTGGAATGATGGCTCATCCTTCCCCGAGAGCTATGGTTTGGGGGGTACCTCTGAGCTGGCAAACCTCACTCCCACCCTGGGCCCCCCTCAGCTCTACGACAAATGGGATTTGTCCCACAGTCGGGTCTCCAGCAGCGGAGACCTGCTCCAGCCCTCCATCTCTGGAGTCTTCTCTGATTACAGTGATCTGCAGACATGGAATAAGAACGTGGCTTTTGGACGAAGTCCTCTGAATGACAACAGTTGTCCCAGTTACCCTTTTCCTCTGACCAGCTGGCCCTACGACTTCTCCTCTTCCCAGAGCTCTTCAGAACCCTTCCACCAGCCAGTTCCAGTGGAACCGCCAGCAGCCAAATCCAGCTATCCACCCATATGGCCTAATCAAGGGGGTGAACTTTATGAAGAGAAGGTGCCTGTGGATTTGAACAGCTACCACCCTCCCACCACATGCCATTCACCCCAGGAAGACCCCGTTCTCCTCACCCACACCTCTCAGCCTTATCACCAATATGCCCTGCCTGGCAAGAGCAACAAATGGGATTTTGATGAAGACGTGGGGTGCCTGGGTTTGGATCACTGCAACAATGAGATGCTTCTAAACCTCTGTCCTTTAAGATGATCCAAATCAGAACCCTTATGCACTGCCTATGGGAGTGGCATTTGGTGCAGCCACTGTGGAAAACAGTATGGAGGTTCCTCAAAAGATTAAAAGTAGAACTATCTACCAGAAGATCCAGTAATCCCACTCCTAGAGGAATAATAGAATGAAACCAAATCACTGTCCTGAAGAGACATCTGCACCACCATGTTCACTGCAGCATCATTTACAGTAGCCAAGACATGGAAACAAGCTAAGACAGGTGCATGGGTAAAGAAAATGTGGTGTGTGTATATATATATATATATACCATTTAGCTGTAAAAAAGAAGGAAATCAAGTCATTTGCAACAGTATGGATGGACCCTGAGGGCATTATGCTAAGTGAAATAAGCCAGAAAGAGAAAGACAAATATTGTTACGATCTCGCTTACATGTGAAATATTAAAAAACCCAAATTTATAAGAAATAGAGATCAGATTTGTGATTTTCAGAGGTGGAGGGTGAGGGGTGGGAAAACTGGGTGAAAATGATCAAGAGGTAGAAACTTCCAATTTTAATCTAAATAAGTTCTGGAGATGTGAGGTACAACATGGTGACTATAGTTAATAAGACTGTACCATATATTTGAAAGTTAAGAGAATAGAGCTTAAAAAGTATCGAAAGGGGGGGAAAATGTAGCTGGTGATGAATATTAACCACTCTTAATGTGGTTAACATTTTGCAGTATATGCATGTATCAGGGCATTATGGTGTACACTTTAAACTTATACAATGTTATTTGTCAATTATATCAATAAAATTATATCTCAATAAAACTGGGGGAGAAAATGGCTGAAATCTTTTATAGCCATTTAAAAAACTGGAGGGGATAGCTAAAAGAATTTCTGTAGGAAGTAATTTTCAAAAGGCAACCACAGATAAGTCAGAATCATGATGGCAAGCAGAAGGCAAGACTTCTTTCTTAATGTGAGTAATATCTTGGCCTGTCCTCCCCCACTCTAGTACTATAGGAGTATTAGAGGAGTCCTCAGGAGTACTGGGGTACTAAGGGAGTCCTCAGGAGTACTAGAGTAGTCTTCAGGAGTACTAAAGTATTAGGGGAGTCCTCAGGAGTACTAGAGTGCTCCACAGTGAGGATTGAAAACTTGTTCAACCTGTGGCAGGCAATTTCCTCTGCTCTTTTTTTCCCCACAATATTTGGGAATCTCAGCACCTAAGCTGCATTATCTGTTCTGTTTTCAATGTGCTTTAAATGACCTCAAACTGAGCAGGTATGAAAAGTCAACCACCCAGGATCTCAACTAAGCCTTCTTGGAAACAGAACAAAGGACCAGAGAGAGTGAAAGAGCTTCAGAGGTGCAGAAAGACGAAGATGCTACCACTGAAATAGTTAGCACTTTGTCTAGTCTGAAACATACAGGGTTGGTTTATAGGATGTGTCCCCTAGTTGATTTCCAAGGCTCATCAAGACAAGGGATAAAGACCCAACCCTATTTCCTAAAGACAAAGAACAGCAAAATTAAACGTCTGCATGAAGAAACATTCCAGGGGCACCAAACAGACTCCTTTCCTTCCTCCTCTCCTCTCTGTCTTCCCCTTCCACGAAGGCTCCAGTTTTGTCCCATTTATCTTTATTTTTACAGTGTTGAACAGCAGTTTCCAAATATGTGCTTGAAAATGTTTGCTTAGAAGAGTCCTTGTATAATTAACATGGCCATGGTCAGGCAGTTTCTTTGAATGCCAGTTCCTTTTTTTGCTGAAGTACTTTACAATAAAGGTGCGCCCAGACATAAAATCAGGAAAGAACCATGCAATCAGCGAATATTTTCAAAATGAATGCTCTTTTCTATTTGAATAGTAACAAATGCACGTGATACAAAATTGGACTCCTAATGTCCTTCTTAAGGCAATGTGGACTATTTTCTTCTCTGCCTTCCAAAGATTAGAGATCTCTGCTTGCAGTCATCCTCTCTTATCTGTGGTGTGGGGTATGTTCCAAAACCCCCAATGGATGCCTGAAATCACAGAGAGTACTAAACCCTATATACACTAAGTTTTTCCTATGCATATATGCCTATGGAGGTTTAGTCACTAAGTCGTGTCTGACTCTTGTGACCCCATGGACTGTAGTCTGCTAGGCTCTTCTATCCATGGGATTTCCCAGGCAAGAATACCGGAGTGGGTTGCCATTTTCTACTCCAGGGGATCTTCCTGACCCAGGGAATGAATTTGGATCTCCTGCATTGCAAGTGGATTCTTAACCAACTGAGCTACCAGGGAAGCCCATACATACCTATGGCAAAACTTAAATCATAAATTAGGTTCAGTAAGATAATATCTGAATTGCTGGCATCATTATTATTATACTTTGGGACAATTATTAAGTAAAATATGGGTTATTTGAACACAAGGATGGTGATACTGCTAACAGTTGATCTGATAACCAACACGGCCACCAAGTGACTAACGGATAGGTAGCATATACAGTGTGGAGGCCCTGGACAGAGGGGTGATTCACATCCTGGCTGAGAAGCCAGAAGGATCATCATATTGTTGTGCGTTGCTGAACTTTGTTATTTTCATTTCTGCATTAAATTTATTTATTCGCACCTAAAATGCCTTTCCTCCATGCTCTAAGACAGGTGTCTCTGCTCGCTAAACATTTTGGCTCAAACTTCTAGGAAGAAGTGTCTTGAAATTCACCACTACTTGGAGAGCGCCAGGAGCTTGCAGTCCCCCATCCTTCATGGTCCTTGAGTGTAAAAAACCAATTAGAGACCTGTAACCATTGGATCCAAGGGTTGGAACAAAGTTTAAAGATTGCTTGTGCAAGTATCTGAACAGACATGAATCTACTTGATAACTTCTTAAATAGAAGCTTATCCAGCCTGTGTTTATATCTTTGCAGAGAAGAGACATTCTTTCCTTTACAGCACAATCAGAATCACAATTTCATCAGGTGTTTTGAATTCAGGTCATTTCAAGGATGCCTTACTATTCCCTGAGGACAAGGACTAGGTCTTCAGTTGAAAAATATTACAAACCTACTATATACACCCAGGTAGCGAGACATCTGAATCTATGTAACTCACAAAAGCAAGAGAAGACCCTGAATGCTAGTCCTTACTACAAAGATGCAGTGGTCAAAATAACCTAACACAGGCACTGACTGCAACACATGGAATTTCAAACTTTTGCACATAATCCAAAGTACATTTTAGACTGGGGACTGTTTGGCAGCCACAGCTGTCACAAAGACGGGCCTTTTAAATGAGGCTCCACTGAATATTCAAAAGGCAAAAAAGAAGACAGGCTTAGGGTAGAGCAGGCTATGTATGGGGTGAGACCATGGGCATGGTGGACACTCTGGAGTCTGGGAGGCTCCCCCTGCACCTCAAGAAATTGTCAAGGAACAGCCCCTACCTGGGTGGGAACTTTAGTTTTTGTTTAGTCCAAGGCTTTCTGGATATTTCAGATATTTCACATCTGCCAAACTAGGCACACTGCCCATCCCCGCCCCCAAACCTCACCTCTAGAAAATGACAATCTTGACATTTAGCAAAACAAGAACAGAGCCTGAAATATCAGACAGGACCAAAAAACCTTTTGCAAATCACAGTCATCCCTCCCCACCCCTCCCACCCCCAAGTCCTTTTTCCATGCTTCACTTTTTAGTTTTTTGTGGTGGTGTTGGTTTAGTCGCTAAGTCGTGTCTGACTGTTGCAATCCCATTAACTGTAGCCTGTCAGGCTCCTCTGTCCCTGGGATTCTCCAGGCAAGAATACTGGAGTGGGTTGCCATTTCCTTCTCCAGGGGATCTTGCCGACCCAGGAATCGAACCTGGATCTCCTGCATTGCAGGGAGATGGTTTACCAACTGAGCTATGAGGGAAGCCCCATAGCTTTTAGTTTTTTAACTGATGGCATTTGGTTTAGGTGTTGCCTGCCTCTAAGCGGCCTTGACTACAGACAATGTTTTATCAGCCGTTGCTTTCTTTTGTCAACCAGCCCTACCAGTAGAGGTCAAAGGTTAACTGGATCTGGACATTGGGGCTTGGTTGAAAGATGATTGTCTTGGTGGCCAATTGGGTACCTCCAAGCTCACGGCATGAGTGAGATGGGGAAACTCTTCAGGAGTGGATGAGGGAGACAGAGATCAGACTTGTGATTGCCAAGGAGGAGGGAGAGGGATGGACTGGGTGTTTGGGATTGGTAAATGCAAACTATTACATTTAGAATGGATAAATAGCAAGGTCCTACTGTATAGCACAGGGAACTATATTTAATCTCCTGGAATGAAACATATTGGAACAGAATGTTTTTAAAAAAGAATATATATGTGTGTGTCTGAGGCACTTTGCTGTACAATGAAGATTGGCACAACATTGTAAATCAACCATGAATGTGAAAGTGTTAGTAGCTCAGTCATGTCTGGCTCTTGGCACCCCTGGACTGTAGCCCACCAGGCTCCTCTGTCCATGGATTTTCCCAGGCAAGAATACTGGGGTGGATAGCCATTCCCAGGGATCGAACCCAGGTCTCCTGCATTGGCAGGTGACTGAGCTACTATAATTTCAATTAAAAGAGTGGGTGAGGGGGAGGGTTAGAGGAGATGGAATGGAGGATAAATAATTGCATGTGGGATTGAGGAACAGAGGAGGGAATGAATTTTAAAACCAGAACCAACTCTCAAATTTTCATTCTGTTGTTCAAAATAGAAAGACTCATCATCCACATTTTGACCAGAATCCCTCCCTCAAATTGAGAGCATTGTCCGATGAGAAGAGGAGGCTACTGGCATGGGGGATTTCAGTGGTTTATCCTCCCATCCCACAAATATCTGGACATTTCATCCAGGGAAGCTTTTCCCTTGACCAGGAGAGGAGAAACGTATCTGACTAGTTTCTTCTCCTAGCTTCCATTGCCCTGCGAAGAAAAAATTATTTTGGAAATCTGAGCATTGTTTGGTCAGCCTCAGGGTTGTTTATCTAGCTGTCACAGGGAGTTTGTGCACCTTCTGGCAGAAAATAAAATACAAGAACTGGACGGTAACCGGGAGATACAGACTTCTTCAGGCTAATGACGGCTAAGCTGCACAGCCTGGCGTTCTCATTCCTTCCTGTTCCTTTTGTGTGACCTCACATCAGCATTTTCTTCTTGTGCACACAATGGGACAGAACCCTGTTCTCTTTTCCCTAAGACAGTAAAGAGCTTGTATCTAGTTTGCTATCATGTCAGGCTCCTCATCTGCTCCCAGGAGACCTTCCATGGACCTGCTTTTTCCCACCTCTTAGGAACCATTTGATTTTGGTCCGGTTATAAGGCAGATGGAAAACTGCCTTGAGAGGAACTCAAGTCTGAACTGTCCAGACTCCATCCGACTCCATCCTAAGATGCTGAAAGCTTTTCATGAAGACTGGGAGAGAAGGTTAAATACTCTGAGACTTTTAAACATAATTTTTATTTTTTTATATGATTTTAAAGGTTACATTCCATTTATAGTTACTGCAATATATTGGCTCTATTCCCCATGTTCCTCCTTGAGCCTACCTTACACCCGATAGTTTGCACCACCCAGTCTCATACCGCTATTGCCTGTCCCCCTCCACTGGTAACCACTATTTTGTCCTCTATTATCTGTGAGTCTGCTTCTTTTTTGTTACATTCACTGGTTTGTTGTATTTTTTAGATTCCACATATAAATGATATCATACAGCCTTTGTACTTTCCTTCTGTCTTACTTCACTTAACACAACGCCCTCCAAGTCAGTCCATGTCCCTGCACATGGCAAGATTTCATTCTTTTTTATGGCTGAGTAGTATTTCATTGTGTGTGTTTGTATATATACCAGCGATGACTGAGTGGCTGAAAAATGACATCTTCTTTACCCATTCATCTATTGATAGAAATACTCTGAAATTTTTTTTTTTATTGAGAATGTAGAATGTGCCAGACATTGTCCCAAATGCTTTCTAGACATTACTTTATTTATTCTTTTAGACAATGATGCAGAAAGTGTGATTGTCTTCATTTCACAAACAAGAGAACTGAGCTCCGAGATGTTCTGTAACTTAGAAGGACACCCAGGAGACAGTGGAGAGTAAGCATTAGTCAGGAAAAGGAGCTTTCAAGGTGGGGGGTGGCGGTGGGGGAATTGGGGAGATGTTGGTCAAAGGGTATAAACTTGCAGAGAAAGGATGGATAAGTTCTGGGGAGGCGGCACACAGCAGGCGAGGTAGACTTCAGGGCAAACTGCTAATGTGATCAGCTTCCTTGATACCCAAGCAGGTGAACTCAAGGCACATCAGGGCTTATGTGATGCTAATGTGATCAGCATCCTTGATACCCAAGCAGGTGAGCTTAAGGCACATCAGGGCTGCACCTGTCAGTGCTGAGGGGACTCGGGGCTGCAGTTGGACACTCATAACATCCGGTGACATTCATTAAGGGCCATGAGGATCTGGCAAAACCACCTCCCCCCCACAGTACTCCTTGGTGTCCCCGAGGTTCCCACACAAACACACACACCTCTACACATCAGCTGTCATGCTGTCTGCTGACTCATCAGAATCTCTGTGGCTCCTTCTGCAGCATTTTATTGGTTCTGTGGTAGCAAACACCACCGGGCTTAGCCGTGGGATAGAGACAAGGCCCTCCATGGGTTGAGGTGAAGAATTCTGGGCAGGGTGTGGAAACATGCTTCAGGTGAAGAGAGATCAAAAGGATGATTCTTAATGATAGCTCTTTTAGAAATGCTCGGCATTTCTCAGAAGTCATCAGAACCTGGCATAGTTTGCGTGGCTAAATGATTGTCTTATAAGCAAAAATCTGAAGCTGTCTCTCTCTTAGGCTTCCGGTTTCTTTGGTCAAGTCACATCATCATGGCATAGATGAGATACAGGCAGAGCAGCATAACCCTGCTCTTAGTAACCCTGAAAGATGCTTCTGGGAAACCCACCAAACACTGGCCATGGAGATCTAGGTCTTCATCTTCGCCTCAAGAAACAAAGCACATTTTGGGGAAGCATCTGGGGTGGTGACAAGGTCAGGTTTGGGTGAGAGAAGCAGATAAAGAATGAAGATTGAGTAACGGACCTGGGCACTCCCTTTCTCCTGACTCGGGAGTATGGTGTCAGCGTACTGGAGAAGCAGAAGGAACACAGGACTGTGTGTCAGAGATTTCACGGCAGAGGGAAACTTTTTCCTCTACCCCCTCAGATCTTTGGCTGGGGGCCTGGAGATAAAACTGCTGAAGCCAATTGAACTGGATAAAGTGACTTATTTCAGATGCATATTGAGGGCCTCACAGAATGAAAGGGAAACCCCAAAGAGGTGGTCAGACCCCGAGGTTAATACAAAGGACAGTACATTTGTGGAGAAGTGATGAGATAGAGAAGGGCTCTGAGCTTCTAGGTGCGGTGCATTATGGGGCGGTAGACATACAGGAAAACTCATGGAAGATGAGGGTCATCTTAGAAAGGTTTGTGATGGGGATTCCTCTCCATGCCATCCCTGGACTAATGAGAGTCTAGAGTTCTCTCCAGTGATGAAAAGTCATTTGGCTCTTCCTGGTGCTGGAGGGGAGGGTGGCACCTTCACGTGGGAAATTGATGCCTGACTTTTAGGTAATCAGGGGGAAGGCAGAGAGCTTTTCGTGCAGTCCTATCTTTCTCAACTGCATTCAGCTCAAAGCAATCTTTATGTCAAAGTGGCATATTTGGGGAGTCACAGTCTATGTCCCTTTAGCTTCTTGTAACTTACTGACAGTCTCTTCCTGGCTACGCTGGAAGCAGTTTGAGGGTAGGACTGGGTCTGTTTGTTCTCCAGACCCCAGCACAGGGCCTGGCCCATTTGTTTGACCACTAATTAATGGGTGAATGGCTTTGAGCTGCTCTGAGTCTCGTTTCCTTGTCTGTAAGGTGATGATAGTGCTGCCCAGGTGGCTCAGCGGTAAAGAATCCGCCTGCCAAAGCCAGAGACGTGAGTGTGATCCCTGGGTCAGGGAGATCCCCTGGAGAAGGCAATGGCAACCCACTCCAGTATTCTTGTCTGGGAAACCCCATGGACGGAGAAGTCTGGCAGGCTCTGGTCCATGGGGTCGCAGAGAGTCAAATACAACTTAGCAACTAAGAAGCAAGATGAAGATAAAGGTCTTGTCTTAGCATCCAAAGATCCCTTCCTGCATTGATTTACTCTGCAGCAGAGGTTCCCAGGTTGGTCATGAGAAGGAAACAGTCTAATCATTTTTCTTGATTTAAATGGAAGCTCATCTTTATATGGGGGCTTCCCTGGTGGTTCAGAAGGTGAAGAATATGCCTGTAATGCAGGAGACAGGGGTTCGATTCCTGGGTCAGGAAGATCCCCTGGAGAAGGAAATGGCAACCCACTCCAGTGTTCTTGCCTGGAGAATCCCGGTGTAGGGGAGCCTGGCGGGCTACGTGGGGTCGCAGAGTTGGACAAGACTAAGCAACTAACATGAACACACTTCTTCCTTATCTGAATGTTCCCAGGGAAACATGGCAAGATGTGACGGAGGGCAGAGCAAGACTCATCGCAACAAAATACTTGGGAGCGTTTTCTCATTTTGTCCACTCTTGTGACCGAGGTTTGGCTCGGAGTTTGGACCGTGTGGATGCAGACACGCCCCACTCACATCCCTTCTGGTAAGGAGATGGCCCCAGGGTGGGGATGGCTGGGACAGCACACGATACTCTCCAAGCGCTCCATTTACCAAGGCCATCAGGCAAATCAGCATCCCAGCTTTGCACAGCTGCAGAATGGACTCTTCGGAAAATGTGGCCTTGAAACATCTCATTTCTGTTTTTATCAGAACGTTTCAAACATTACTGGCAAATCTCTGGCTTAGTGGAAAACGGTGCTCAAGTTTGGAGTTAGGCATCCTGGATCCTATTGAAGACATCCTCTGCCTTGTCCTCCCTCAGGTAAGCCACACTTCTCTGGGCCTCAGTTTCCTCCTTTGATCTTAATGTCTAAGGCCCTCTTGGGTCTATTTTTTTTTTTTTTGGTTGCGCTACATCTTTGTTGCTGCCCATGGGCTCTCTCTTATTGCCGCCGGGGGGCTACTCTGCATTGCAGTGCACAGACCTCTCACTGTGGTAGCTTCTCTTATTGCAAAGAACAGGCTCTAGGCGCACAGGCTTAGTAGTTGTGTGCGGGCTTAGTTGCTCCAGGGAATGTGGAATCTTCCCAGGCCAGGGATCGAACCCACATCCCCTGTGTGGGCAGGCGGATTCTTATCCACGGTATCATGGAAGTCCAGATGTAATGCTTTAAGGTGGTTGCATCGGTACTAATTGGAATGAACTGAATCCTGGATCTGCTCCCTCAGGTGTCTCTTCCTGTTCCTGATGATGCTGATGTCCCACCATCAGTTCAGCAGGACTGGCACTTGGATCTACTCTCTGGGGTGGGGGGTGGTGCTTTGTTCAATCACGTTCCCTGGCCTGAGCAGGGACACAGGAGCCAAGGACACAGCTAAGGGATGCTGGCCATGCTGTGGGAGAGTGGACCTCTGCGGAGGAACAGCAGAGAGATGGGGGTGGAGGGGTTGCCCAGTGAGGTGATCAGCCATGGTCTTCCAGGTTCAAGTCCAGCCTGGCTGGGATAAACTCAGTTTAGTCCCTCAAAGTCGAAGCTCTCAAGAAGCCTTGATGCTCATCTAGCACCCACATGGCAGATCCTGGGGTTTAATGGTGGTGGTGGTGGTTGGGGGGTGAGCTGGAGAAGGGAACTCTGCACACAAGTCACTTATAATTAAGTATCAAACCTTTTCTCTGAAGCATTCTGATGGGTAGGTCATGCCTGAACGATAGAAACTACAACAGAGATGAAATATAACCCTTTGAGAGTGTCCAGCACAAGTAGACTGTGTGTAATTATTTAATCATTCTTTGGCTGGAGGCAAATCAGAGAAGACTTCCAGGGAGAGGAGTAGAACTTTCAAGGTGGAGCTGCTGGAGCCGGGAGAAAAGGCATTCCAGGGCCAGCAGAGCAAAGATGCAGAGGAAGGGAGCTGCCTCGGGTGTCCTGGAAACCAGAACTATTCTTGGCTGGCCGAGGACGTAAGCAGAAAGGCTCCTGGAAAGGTAGGTCACTGTGAAGTCATCTGAACCTAGAGTGCAAAGCTCATGATTTTTGGATTTAGCCCCGAAGGTCAAATACTGCTTGCTTCCATTCATCCTGCAGATGGTTTTTGTTTGGCTTGTATAGCACTTGTGTGTCTTTTTAATTTGATCCAAATTTTTAAGATATAGACATTTCACAAACAACCAGCTTCTTTAGACATGGGAAGATCTGGCATCTTGGAGACAGTCAGCAGGAGTCCAGTAGCTGATTCTTTTCAGACAAGCCACCCAGAGACCCGCTAGCCACTGTATGCCTACCTGGCCAACTGTGACTCATTTGTGCCCTCCTGGGGACCCTGCCAGAGAGAGGAGAGCCATGCAAGTTTGCGTGATGCCGGCTGGTATAATCATGGGCACTAAATTTGTTTTTTCTTGACTCTCCCAGGTCATTTCTCAGGCTCTTCTGCCTACCCCTTTTAGGCTGCTCCTGGGTAGAATTAGGAAGCCACTGAAAATTTGCCCAGCATACTATCAAGGATTTCCTATGATCTTCATACCATTCCTTTTCTATCAGCCTCTGGAGCATCACTGCCTTCCATTTACTTCCCCCGAGCAGCCCAAAGCCTGAGTGCTGCTATAGATGTCCAGACTCTTGCCTGTGTTAAGAGCATTTTTATTCATCAGTCAGTGAGGAACAGAGGGTAACCACGTGCCCCCTAGTCCTGCACCCAGGCAGGCATCACTAATCAATCGGTCACAGCGTGGTGTGCTTCCCTGAGTTCAGACTCATCAAAATCTTTCTCGACCACGCTCCAGGCAACCCTACCAACTGATCAAGTCCAGTTATGGATTTGTCATAAGCTGACTTCCCCTAGGATAAGAGGATTTCTGATATAAACTGCCCAGTCGAGATTAGGTCACATGTATAGTCTTTGGGCTTTATTTGTTTGTTTCAAGACTGATGGTTTCAGAATCTTCTCTCTGGGGGCTCACAATCGCAGAGATATTTTCCCCACCTACGTGTGTGTTACTGTTTTTTTAGATAATCCTAGGTAATAATAGTTTCCATTTATAAAAGCCTATTTTGTGCCAAGGCTTAAGATATGTAGTACTTCATTGTCATGGCAACCCTGCAGGTTAGTTACCATTATCCTTAGTTTATAAATACGGCTCTAGGTGTTAAGTGTCTTTGACTTAAGATAATAAGTGCTGGTAAGAGTGGATGTTCAAACTCAGAGCTATCCAGCTCCAAAGTCCAGGGCATTTCTACTGTTTTACACTATTTCCTTACTTATTCCTTTCAGTTCTAAATTAGGGAGAAACCTTATGCCTTCACATTTGATGGAATAAGATCCTTTCCCTCCTGTTGAGACCCCAGGGACTCAAAGCAATCATTTAAGCCTGAGGGATGGTTAACCAAAAGACCCTTAATCTAGAGAAGCCTGGGTATTTGTAACTATCACTTGCTCTGAATGGTACAAGCATCTATTCCTGGAGGCTTGACTTGGGGGCCCTGTGCAGGGAACGCGTCCTCTCACACGTTGCTGGTAGAGATGCCAGGGAGGCTGCCCCTCCACTGCTCCTGCAGTGACAAGGGTGGTCTGATGGGGGTTGGCTGCCAAGCACCTACTATGCCTCAGGCTCTGTGCCAGGTGCTCTGAGCTCAAGTCCTTCATCCAGTTTGTGGTCTTTGGGAGTGCATGTCACAGCGCTCCCAATAAACCCACTCCTCCAGATGATCGTGCAGAGTAGGTGCGCAGAGATGGGAACAAAGGAAGAAGGCAGGGACAAGGCAGGAAACCTGGCTTCTAGCCGGACACTTGGAGGGAATTCGAGTCATAAGGCAAAAAGAAGACATCGTTTGGCAGCCGTCCACAGTAACCTGGGATTCCGAACAGAATCCCAGATGTGAGAAAAGTAGAAACGGACAAACAGACTCAGCACTTTTTCATGCAGTTGGTGATTCCTGCCCATCAGCCAAATGCAGGCATTAGTGACATTCTGAAGGAAGTTATCAGAGCCCAAAGCAGTCACTTCACACACGAGGAAACCATTAGCTCTTTTCTGTCAAGAGGAAGAAAAAGAGATAAGGACAAATAAGCTCATTACAAGTGAAATCTGATGAAAAGCTGGTGGAAGAGCCTTGGCAATGCCTGGTATGTAGAATGACCGTCCATCCCCACTTGCCCAGAACAGTCTCAAGTTAGCTGGTTGTCTCAGCGTAATTACAAAACACACTCTCCTTTCCCCTGAAAAGTGTCCTGATTTTGACGATAAAATGACTAGTTACCTTGCTTCCGTAGCAGGTTTCAACTTACTGCCCCTTTGGTCTGTGCAGTTAACTGGGTTGAATGTATTTCCAGCGTTGCAATAAAAGTTAGTCTGCACAGAAATCCCTTTCATTAGAAAGAAGCCTAGGGGACTTCTCTGATGGTCCAGTGGTTAAGACTACATGCATCCATTGCAGGGGGCACGGGTTTGAACCCTGGTCGGAGAACTAAGACCCCACACACCGTGTGGTGCAACCGAAATAAATGTACACTAAAAAAAACAAAACATAAAGGAGAATAACAAAGGTCTGACATTAAACACTACACACACACACAAAGAAGCCTATACTGCTGAGGAAATTTTCATACTCTCCCCCTCACTCTGCTCACACACCCAGATTCTGGTATCAGTCAAATCTTAGATCAGTCTTGCAAGCTTTTGTGACTCTCAATTCCACAATCACATGTCTATCGGAGTCAGAAGCAGAAGGTGCAGCTATGGAAGCTTTGAGGGGATTTAGGGGTGATACCCAGTCCGCACTGGGCAGAAGACTTTGGGAAGTAGGGCTCAGGGGCCTCCCAAGTACTCAATAATTATAAATCAGGCCCTTTGTGTGTGAAATGAGGATAGGCTGGCCACTCTGTGCCCCTTCCCATCTTGCCTACCCCCTAACTTGGCCCCAGATGACTCATCCCAGGATCCTTTTTGTATTCACTCCGAATAGAATATTCAATTTCCTCAAACAGCCAAGACAAACTGCCAGATAAACACTGGCCAAGAAAACTGGGGGTTCTTGGCTGGTTATTGAGGAGTTATGCATAGCTGGAGTCAGGGCTCTGTCATCAGGATGGGGTTTCATTCTGGACACACCCCTTAAGTCTTAGCTCCTATCACATGAAGCTTTGGAGGCCAATCAGAAGGGTTTGGGATGCCCCTGTTTTCCCGTGAATGTGTAAACCAGCTCCCTCCCTCACCGGGACTAGGAAAAAAAGCTAACAAAACAATGGGACAAGGGCGCCCCCTAGTGTCAAAAAGTGCATCCATTCATTTGAAAGCTCTAGAGCCCCGTTGGAATGTGTACCATCTTCTAGGGATTATTTCATTTAATGTTCACAGTCCAGGGGTGCCTTGGGATCAGGAATTTAGGAGAAATAGCCCTCTGTTCTCAAAGAACCCAGTTTTATGGAGGGAGGCTGGCATGTGAAAAAAACAACAGTGTGATAACTGCTGGGATAGTGGGAACATGGGGTATTTTGGGAAAACAAAAAAGGGACACTCCCTGGTGGAATCAGGGAATGTGTCACAAAGGCACTGAGCCTAACTGTTAATTAGTTCCAGTCTTGGCTCACCCATTCCTGTGGAGGTTGAGCTTGGCACAGAATTCACTGGCTTGCACTTTCTCGCAATATGACTGCATTCCTCATTTCTCAAACCGCTGCAGAAAGCCAACCTAAATGGAATGCTTTTCCCTAAACACATACTGAATGGATGGTTTTTATCTTTTTTTTTTTTTTTCCGGTTGTGCCTTGCAGCATGTTCATCTCAGTTTCCTGACCAGGGATTGAACCTGCATTGGAAGCAAAAAGTCTCTGAACCACTGAACAATGGGCAGGGAAGTCTGGTTTTCATGTTTAATATTACATTAGCTTTTTAAAAGGTCGTCCCCACACTGAATTGTAGGAACTTATGAACAATCTTTTAATGTCACTCTGAACTTGGAAAGCAACTGTGGTGGCAGGTGTCAGCTTCTGAAAGTACACAGTACTAGACTTGAGATGTATTTGAGCCAAAACCAAATCTGAACCTGGTAGAACTGTGCCAGACAAACTCTGAAATGAAATACTCAGCATTGCAGCTAGGGTGCTAACATACAGGTCAGGCCTGGCTCTTTTCCCAGTTTGAGATCTGGAGGAGGTAGGCCTGGGTTTATAGGATCCTTTCCAGCTCTTTCCCTGGTGCCTCAGACAGTAAAGAACCTGTCTGCAATACAGGAGACCTGGGTTCGATCCCTGGGTTGGGAAGATCCCCTGGAGAAGGAAGTGGCTACCCACTCTAATATTCTTGCCTGGAGAATTCCATGGATAGAGCCTGGTGGGCTAC
The DNA here is from genome assembly GCF_963930625.1 of Muntiacus reevesi. Taxonomy (NCBI): domain Eukaryota; kingdom Metazoa; phylum Chordata; class Mammalia; order Artiodactyla; family Cervidae; genus Muntiacus; species Muntiacus reevesi. The sequence goes on along the minus strand of NC_089268.1, from coordinate 26,388,108 downwards.
AGTCCATGGGATGCAGAGTCTGGACACGAATGAGCAACTTTCACTTCACTTCCTGCTCTTTCAGAGTCTTGGCCCCGAGGGAGTCCTCCCTTCTCACCTAATGTTACACACCTGCAGGGGGCCTGGATGGGGTCCAGTACAGACACTACAGACTGTGGCTGCCTATAAAGACTGAGATGACTCCTTTATCTGTGAGCCTTCGCTGGCTGCCTTAGGACCTTTCATTACTTTGACATTTGAAAAAGTCTATTCAAATACATTTTCTTCAAAGAAACCTTTTATTTATGATCTTCACTGGTCAAACAGTTTCAAACAAATTCAGAACAGGGGTTCACATTTTGAGCTTTTAGTTAAAAGACGCTATGTCATGCGTGAAATAGATGCTAATCCCACGGGGGTGCTCCCCTGACGCGTTTCAATACTGGGCTGATAGGTCAGAAGGCGGCCTACGTGACAGAAGCCTGCTCTGAGGTCTGCTTGAAAAAGGGCATGATTTAAAACCTCATGTGGTTTTTCACAACATAAGTGTCCTGAAACTTAAAATAATTTCAACTTAATTTCAAAACAAACACCCCAAGAATCAACTTTCCCTTTAAATAAAAAAAATAATCAATTTAATACTCTTCTTGAAAGAACTCCGACAATGTAAAATAAGTTCCAATTCCATATATATATATATCGTATATATATATACATTTATAACTTAGGTTGCTCTGTTTCTCTATATACTTTTACTCATGCAACGCGGTGGGGGCGGACACGAGGGCTACAGCGGCCTCTCTGAGAAGGCGGTGTAGCTCCTCACCCTGGCGAACAGCAGCGGCGTGTACATCTTGTCGATTTCGAATGCTGTGACTGCAGTCTCTCCAGTAGATCTGGAAAGAGAGCACACAGTCACTCATCACAAGATTTCAGCTCATTTAAAATTCTTGTCTACTTTTGGGGGGGGGGTAATTTTAGGCATTAGCCTTTTTTTCATTTTTAGTTCATTTCAGTCAATTCTAAATAAAATAGGTGCATTGTGGAAAATTCGAAAAATATTAGAAAAGTGTAAAGAAAAATCAGTCATTCCCACTCACATAGGGCCTCAACTTTGATACTAAACTTCATTGCTGAGGTCCTACTCTGCTGGTCATCTCGCTGCTTTATACATCATGACATAAAGCATTGCCTCACATCATTAAATATTCTTCAGAAGTCATTTTTGTGGCTGCATAATATTTCACTGTCTGCTTTTACCACATTTACTTAATTCCCCCTTTGCTGGAGGATTTAGTTTTCAGTGTTAGGCAATTGTAAATGATTTTGATATTTTTCATTATGCCCTTTGAAAAGATTCCCAAGGAACAATTTCTAAGTCAAAGGTTTTAGACATTTTATGGCTCTTGTTAAAACGTATTTTAGAAAGAATTATAATCCCAGAAGAGAATTTAGTGATTTAATATTTGCATGATCAACAGCATAATTTTAGGTTGGGGGGAAGCAGGTGATATATTACCACAGCCTTTTATTTTTCTCCTAAAAAAAAGAAAAGAAATAAACAAAAACAGAAAATTCCAGTGACTTCATAAATATCATTTGCTTGGCTCTACTTCTGGGTTTGGTTTCTTTGGAAACAAACAAACAAAAAAAAAGAATTCTACTTTACAATTATTCAGAGAAGCAGAAAGAAGACAGGAGGACCAGTAGATAAGGAAGAGAAGCAAGAAAAAATGGTCTTTCTATCAAGACCTCCCAGATGAGTGGGAAGAGTTACTCAAAAGGTAATGTGACTGAGGAAGCTTTCAGCAACCTGGTTGACGTTGTTAGAGGCTGATGGAAGGCGACTGACCGCCAACCTGCCTCTCAGAACTCTGGACTCAACTGGCATGGAATGACCCTCATGGAATGACCCAATATTCCTTCAAACCTCACAACAGCTAACATCAGTAACCACATGAACTGAAATTTCACTTTCCTAATTCTCACATTTTACTCATTTCAGTACTGTTCCTTTCTCACACACTCTCATCTGTTCATTCACTGCTTCACACTAGTAAATCCTAACTCACAGGATAAAAAGTTTAAAATTAGGAACCACTAATTTGGCTTTGAAACACTGGTGATCATCTCAGCAGACTTCCTTTCCTAACTACACCTTACTTTAAAATCTGTGTATAATCCCTGGGGATAAACCAAATGGAAATAAGGTGGAAAAGGATGAAACATGGGAGAAGAAAGAAGTTCTAGTGTTTCACAACTGCCTTGGAAAGTCAATGACTGAAGTCACACTCCTGCAGACTAGTGACCAGGCCCCGCCAGACTCCCGGGGGCTGCTGTCAGGGGAGGTGCCCACCTACGTGTCCACGGACCCTTGTGGGGAGCTCCGGACACTCCACCTGGCCCACTTTTAGTTTTCTTCAGGTTGGCTGTTTCTTTGGTTTGCAGAAGATTATACTGTGGTTTTCCTTTGTGACTCAACATTAACTCTCAGGAATCAAACCCTACCTGAGTCCTCAGCTGGGCAGGAAGGGCACGAGGAGTCTGTACCCTTGGGGTTTTTACGGCATTCACCTACTTGTAAGTAATGTGACAAGAGTGGTGTATCCAGATGAGTTTGTTGAAGCTCTGGTGGCCACTGGAACACAGCTGTAGCCCCACGTGAAAGTTCTGATCGGCTTCTTGCACAGGGGCACGGCGAAAATACCGGTATTTATGGTCAAGTGCTTTCTGTAAGAGGGGAGGTGCGTGAGCAACAGTGGGGCCTCACTTCACGGACAGAGACACGGATGGAGCTGTGTCTACACGGAAATACCTGAGCAACGTGTTAAGTCACAGTTATCTGCACACAGGATAGACAGCTACACTGGTTATGAACTGCCAGTGTGTGTCAGTTCGGGTCAGTCACTCAGTCGTGTCTGGCTCTTTGTGACTCCATGGACTGCAGCATGCCAGGCCTCTCTGTCCATCACCAACTCCCTGGAGCTTGCACAAACTCTTGTCCATCGAGTCAGTGATACCACCCAAACATCTCATCCTCTGTCATCCCCTTCTCCCCCTGCCTTCAATCTTTCCTAGCGTCAGGGTCTTTACAAATGAGTCAATTCTTCATATCAGGTAGTCAAAGTATTGGAGTTTCAGCTTCAGTCCTTCCAATGAATATTCAGGACTGATTTCCTTTAGGATTGACTGGTTGGATCTCCTTGCAGTCCAAGGGACTCTCAGGAGTCCTCTCCAACACCACAGTTCAAAAGCATCAATTCTTCGGTGCTCAGCCTTCTTTATGGTCCAACTCTCACATCCATACATGGCTACTGGAAAAACCATAGCTTTGACTAGATAGACCTTTGTGTATGAGTGTATGTGTATGAGTGCCTGGAAATACATGAGAGCCTCTAAAAGAAGGCTTTTCCCTCCATCACATCATCTCAATCGGGATGACGACTTTAGGTATGACATGTAACTGCATGGTAGCTGTGTGATGGCTGAGGGAATGAGGACCCAGGACGGGCAACACAGGGTCAGTGTCAGAGATGGGAACTCAAACTCCCGTCCATCTCTAGGCCTAATATTTCCTTCTACTCAAAAACACTGGGGCAGAAAGAGCCCCACAGAGTATGACTTATCTTTTGCAATAACAGAAAACTAGTCTACAGAGAAACAGATGTGACAAGGTTCACTGGAACCACACTTCGGTGAATGTTGCTAAAACATAAGAATGTCGACACTACATACGCTTTCACTGTGTCATAGTCTGGAGTGAAACTGGTCATAAGCATGGGAGTGCCTAAACTCTCTTATTAGGTAACATTTTAACAGTGGGGGCCTCTCAACTCCCCAGCTCTGATCTCAGGAAACTCAAGGCTATGATCACCACGATAGTAAGAATCTCTGCCCTTCAGATTGTAGCCCCTGATTCCAGGAGCCAGAGGGAGCTGGAGAAGCTACAGCGAAGGGCCACAGGACTCACAGATGAAGGACTAACTATTCCCATTGGAAGGACTGATGCTGAAGCTGAAACTCCAATACGTTGGCCACCTGATTCGAAGAGCTGACTCAATGGAAAAGACTCTGATGCTGGGAAAGATTGAGGGCAGCAGGAGAAAGGGACTACAGAGGATGAGATGGTTGGATGGCATCACCAACTCAGTGGACATGAGTCTGAGCAAACTCCAGGAGATAGTGAAGGACAGGGATGCTTATAGTCCATAGGGTCGCAAAGAGTTGGACTGAGCAACTGAACAGCAATATTCCCATATGTGGTTGCTGGGGGTGGGGAGTGGGACTTAACACAAGAGAAACTTCGTTCAAAAGCTATATTAATTGTAAGAACAACAGAGAAATATTTATTCCAACTACCTCACAACTTCTTGGGTACACATTGTGGTTTTTAACCAGAGTTTAAAAAATGCACATGGAGAAAAGCTGGAAAAAATCAGTCCCTTAATCTGATAAGAGAGTTTAAAATACTCTGGAACATCATGATTCTGCCATTGTATTTGCTTGGCATTTTTTTCCTTTTGCAAGAACAGGAAGAAGGAAATTATCTCACTTTAGCTTATTTCCAGTAGAAACTGAAATTCTAAAAATATCTCTGTGAAAGAATTATCCATATGAGACAATTTAGAAAGAAAATCTCCTATGATTCAAAATGAGAAAAGCCAAAAACACAGTCATATATAATTGTACTAGTTATTTCACAGGAAATCCTGGCTTTACATTTTCATGTGTTTAGAAAACCTGGACCAGAAAAGGAAACTTGGAGAATAAGTTGATCTGATAAAAAATAACCACATTTTAGGAACCTTCCAGTTCTCTTCAGAGAAACGCTGTTAGGTCAACACCCATTTTGTGTAACAGTATAAATTATGAAAGGGTACGTTTCATCCTTTCTAATTGAGAATGCTTAAATAATCAAATACAACACTGTAAATCAACTGTACTTTAAGAATAAACTTTTAATAAAACTCTCGAATGAGCAGGGTACAGAAATTAAAAGAAAACTGTCAATTCCACCTGGCATACTTACCTCTTCCTTTTTCTTAGTTATCACAGCAAATACTTTGGTCTGATTGTCTGTATCTTGTGACAAGCGATAATGACCCAGTAGAATTGCATCAGTTCTAAAAGGAAAAACAAAAAACATTTTAAATCTATTTATCCGTTATGTATATTTAAGTAACTGAGAAAGTAATGGGTTAGAAGTGTCCACTCAATTAGCCAGAGGGCAATCAGGTACGATGTGAGTAAACCTAGTTTCCAAGGCCCCAGACTTACTGAAGGATGCATTTAGGGAGAGGCCCAGGGATTGGTATTTTTTGTTGTTGTTGTTGCGGGGGGGGGGGGGGGGGGGGCGCTACACTGTGCAGTCTGTGGGGTCCTAGTTCCCTGACCAGAGATCGAACACGGCTCTCAGCAGTGAAAACACCAAGTTCCCAACCACAGGACTGCCAGGTAAGACCCAGGATCAGTTATTTTTCACAACTGCCCCAGATGATTGCTTCTTTAATCACCCAGTATTAAGTTACATAATCTGCAAGCTACCACCTAAAATGTGAATCGGATGGAAAACTACAGAAAGACACTACCTGGTATTCCTGGTTCTTAAGCGCGGAACAATGGACTGGGGCTCCTCGGGGGTGGTGAGCATCATCACATGGCCATCCGGGAAGAACCTTATGTACCTGCGGGACAAGGCAGACACCAAAACACCACACGCGAAAATGAAATGTGTCCCTATTTACTGGTTCCCAGACCTACATATGCATTGCCATGAAACCAAAGGGGAGATACCACAGGCCAAAGAACTGGCAAAACATCACTGACACGAACGTGACGCGTGAGGCCAGAAGCAGAGAAACAGCATTTTATTACCTTCCTTAGAGGGAGCCATGGAACTTTTAGTGTCACTCACTGAATAGAAATAAATTGGATTAAACATTGCTCTGTTAAAGTTCTGTGTGTTTCTCCCTACAGCACTACCTAACGTCACACAAGAGTGAGGCCCAATGCTGTCTACTCCACAGTAGTCAGCACAGCCGACTTGTTCCTCCGTGACATGGATATCTGGTGAGGATGAGCCTGAATAGCAGCCCAAGCACTCTGATAAGACAGAAGACAAGGAGGAGCTCCAAAATACAAAGTAATTCTTGATCTAGAGGCCAAGGGGAATTCCCTGATCTATCTTAACCTGTTGGCTCTTTGACTGCAGTTCCTGTTATAAACTGGATAAAAACACTGAGAACCATTTTGTCTATAAATGCAAAAGCCACGCAAAACCAATGTCTGATATCTAATGCACTAACACTTGGAGAGAGAAAATTTTCACTCACTGAGTTACTACAGTTGTACCTGTAATATTCCACTTGGTGCCAGGCTCTATAGAAACCATCAAGAGACTGCTCCCCTTGACGAATATAGGTGGTTTTACTGATATACACGCCTACAGAAAGAAGCAGATTTTTAAAAAAGAACTTAATAAAAACCTTTTACCATCATGTAACACGTTTCCAGCTTTATTTTTATTGTGGTTTCCTCTAAATATGCTGATAGTACTCAGGTCTGGTATAGAAAATGAAGACATGTATTTATCAAAATCAGCACAACAGATCTCTATTGCTCTAAAGAGTTCAACTTACCATCAAATCGAACACGGGGCCTTTCCAAAAACATCTCTCTCCAGGATGTGTACGGAACCAGTTTAATACAGCTTCTGCCCCAAACTTTCAAGCAGGCCAAACGCCATATTTCAGGGTCTCTAGGGAATAAATGCACAACATCAATATATTTACCATGTAAGCCCCTATCTGCACTCAGACAAGAGAAACATTTCTGCCAACAGGCATGTTCTATTCAGCAACATTGGCTGCGCTCCGGCCAGGCACCATGCTGGCACTGGGACAGACTGATGGACAGGGCAGAGGCCCCGCTTGTTTACAGGGAAAGCAAACGAAAAACAAGAAAATGAGAGAGAAGTTTTAGGCAGTGTGCTCAGTGTGAGAAGCAAGCAAGCTGGGTGAAGGACAAGGACAAGGGGGGTGGGAAACGGACTCTCTCTTTCGGGCAGGTGCCTACAGGGACGAGGAAGGGCATCCTGGCAGACGCCACAGCAGGCGAGGCCCCAGGGCTGGAGTGCGGCCAGCATGCTCAGTAGGGGGCGAGAAGGACGGTGTGGCTGCGGCAAAGTGACCGGGTGAAGAGCAGACTGCATCCGCGGAGAGGTGGTTAGGGACAGGTGAGGGGGAGGTTTGACGGAGGCAGTGGCTGTCTGAGCGAAGAGGCCACTAGACGGTTCTAAGTATAACTGATCCTTTTAAAAAAGGACTCTGGTTGGTCCATGGAGAATGAGCTCGAGTGTAAGAGTGGAAGTCCAGAGACTACACCGGATGCCAATGCCATAATCTAGAGCAGGCCTACTGATGGCTGAGCCAAAATGGTACTTAGAGAAACAGTGAAACGCTCAGACTGGAGATAAGATTTTGAAGATGGCACCAACCCTAACTGTAACAAGACTTTGTTAGAGGATTACTGCAAAAGGCAAAGCAACTGACTTGATTCTAACACAACACAAAATAATTTTAAATTCATCTGTAACTTGAAATAAGACACAGGAACTATTTATACGGAAGCCAGACTGCAAAAAGAGACATCCCACAAACACACACTGCAATGTATTTTTTTTTTAATGAATACTTTTGCAACCAAGTTTTATCCTACCCCTGAAGCTCTGTTTTAATTCCCTTTTTACAATGTTTTCTCATGCATAATTAAAAAAAATTAATGGAGTAACTAGAGAGCTTGACAGGTACTTGTTAAATAGAAATGCACACAGAACTATCAAAAAACAAAGCCTTCAACCAATTAAAATGTTTTATCCAAAAGATAGGACTTCAACTGAAATTAGGTTACTTTAAAACAATGCATCTGAATTTTAAGAACCAAAATTATAAAAAGTTCTAGGGATTTCTCGGTGATCCAGTGGCTAAGACTCTGAGCTCTCAAGTAGGGGGCCCAGGTTCGATTCCTGGGCAGGGGACTAGATCCCACATGCCACAATTAAAGTTCCTGAGTGCCTCAACTAACACCTGGCAAGGCCAAATAAATAAAATAAATAAATACCTAAACAATGTTCTAGATGCTAAGGATAAAATATATATTTTTATATAAGGCACTTAGCCCTCATAAAAGATTACCTGTCTTAAATATTATGCTAAACTACAATTATTCTTCACATGCAAGATTTTAAAAGTATAGGATAACTTTTGCCCAGTTTTATTGAAAAATGTCTGACATACATCACTGTAAAAATTTAAGATATACAGCATGATGGTTTGATTAACATCTATTGTGAAATAAACTACCATAGGTTTAGAGTATATCCATTAACTCATACAGCAACAATGAAAAGAAAAGGTCTCCTGTGATTACAACTCTTAGGGCCCACTCTCTTAACAACCTTCTATCATAGAGTGATGGTTATCATAGCCATCAGGTTTTACATCCCATCCCTAGTAACTACCTTCAAACTGGAAGCTTGTACCTTTTAACCATCTTCCTCTAATCCCTATTCCCTCACCTCTGGTAGCCACAAATCCATTCTCTTTTTCTATGTAGATTACTATACATAAGATCATATAGTATTTGTCTTTCTCTGTCTGACTTAATTTCACTTAACATAAAAGCCTTAGAAGTCCATCCATGTGGTCACAAATGGGAGGATTTACTCATTTTTAAGGCTCAATAATATTCCACTGTTTATATATGTGGATCTTCTCTATCCATTCATCCATCCGTGGACACTTAGGTTGTTTCCAAGTCTTGGTTACTATAAATAATCTTTCTATGAACAAGAGGTGCAGATGCCTTTTAGAATCAGTGTTTTCATTTCCTTTTTATATATACTCAGAAGTGGAACTGCTGGCTCATATAGCAAATCTATTTTTACTTTTTTGAGGATTTCCATACTGTTTCCCATAGTAGCTATACCAACTTACAATCCCACCAACATCCACATTTATCTCTTGTCTTTTGAACGATGGCCATTCAAACAGGCGTGAACTAATATATCACTATGGTTGTGACTTGCATTTCCCTAATGACTAATGATGTTGAGCTCCTTCTCATATACCTGTTGACCATGGAATATCTTTTTTTGAAAAAAAAAATCTAAGGTCTTTTGCCTATTTTTTAATTAGGTTACTTGGGGATTTTTGCAACTGAGTTGTATGAGCTCTTTATATGTTTTGGGTAGCAATCCCCATCAGATATCTGGTTTGAGAATATTTTTCCCCAGTTCACTGGCTGCTTTCTCATGTTTTTCACCACAGTCAGAGTTGCTTAAAAAAAAAGAAAAAAAAAAGTAAATACCTGGCACAGATATAGAATCCTCTGCACACCTGTGACAACTGCTCCAATGACCTGAGGTCCAGGTCACTGGACACCACCCAGCGGAAGACGTACATCAGGACCTCCATCGGCAGGGCTGCAAAGGAAACCGTCCTCAGTGACTCTCCTTCTCGCCTCCGGTCCGTCACCTGACTCAGCGCAGATATCTTTACTCCAAACATGGTATAAACCACCCTTCAGACCGTCTGAGCTGAGACGTGTACTTAACTACCCAAAAGAAATAATGGCTCCTAACATCAAGACACAAATATCTTTGTCTTTTCAGTATAGAACATCTCTGAAGCTACTTTTCCCTCTCCCGTGGAAGGTCATTTCATTGTCAACATATATAAAAATACTAGAAAAAATAATCTAGTATGTATACATATGTATGATCTGCACTGCATATGCTAACATTAAAAAATTATTTTCATCTCCTTGAAAATTTTCAATTGTCCTCCTTTGAAAAGGTCCCATAGCTAAAATTAAACACTAAACACATGAAAAGAAAGAGAGAACATTCGTTTTTAAACACTCAGCCTGTTTCAGGACGACTGTCCAACTTAGCGAAGTGCCTGAAGATACCAGCATTTCTCCAGTTTTCTTAGAGCTGCCCCACCAACTAAAGATATTCACCCTCTGAGACCATCACTGTAAAGAGAATGGCATCCTCGACCAACTACACTACAAATTCCACCCTATTTCAGACCTTGAGAAGCTTATTTGTCTACACAAATTAATTATAATTAGACCCCCCCCCCACTACACTTGGAACTAAAGCAACTGTATGACAGTTATCTGACTTTATAAGTTTGGAAACTTAAATCTAAGGAAAAGTATTTCTCAGTTACAAGGAGCATGAAGTCACACCTGATATATGAGTCTGACTGCTCTCGAGTTCAGGCTGACACAATTTGAGCACAGACTCCTGAAATGTGAGCTGCTGCTGGAAGTAGCTCAGGAGGTCTGCCATCTTGCTGTCATCATCAGTATCTTCAATGCTGAGAAAAGAAGGGAGGTGAATAAACCCAGTGCCCCAGTCTACACAACACAGCTCAGAAACTGATTTTTCAAAGTGCTTTCAAATTTGCTTTAGAAAAAGTCATCTAAAAGCAAACTTCTTACTACTCTTTTTCAAAAACATGGTAAAAGTTTACCCTGCCCTGCAAAGGGGTACCATACCAACTTTTTGAAGAAAAGAGCTTCAGCAATTTTAATTCCCACAGAGGAAGAATTAAGAATTTTTGGATATAGGTGTTGAGATTTAATTAATTAGTTTTTTGATAAGGTAGCGATATAATGAATTAGTAAAAAAAGAGAATTTCAAATGATTTTTAAGTCATATGTAAATATAGCCTTTTAAGTGACCACAATCCATTCTAATTGAATAATAAAAAAATATACAGATGTCATCTGAGGTACTTACTTACCAAGAAGGCTTTCTAATGTATGTGCCTTATAGCCCTTCCTTTAGAGGAAAATATGTAATTTTAAAAAGCAGGGTCCATGAGTAATCTATCAGCATAAACAAATGGGTAGTTAAGTTCTAGAAAATATCTAGCTTTCCATTTTTGCTGAGGGTAACATTAAAAATGATCACACTTACAAAAAGGCTGGATGAGAATGGTTAGAAAACCAGGAAGGGCTTATTAAAAGACAACACAATGGACATGTGGCTGAGGCTGGAGGGACTGCAGGGCTCAGCTACCAACTCTTTACAGGAGGCAAAAAACCAGCAGAGGCTTTTAGGACCTATTAGTTCTGATAAGAAAATAAACAACTATTGTTTTGAAAGAATTTTCATAATATCTGGGTCTGGATGACAGGATGGGAGAGAAAGAAATGCTGCTTTAATGTTTTAATACTACCTTTCTTAGCAGCACCTGGCATCTATTTATAAAACTGGCTAAGACCTGGGTCTAAACGACTCTCCCCAAATCTAAAGAAGGTTTAGAAAAACCTCAAACAAGTCTTTTTGAGTATGAACTACCTCATGTTGTTAAATCTAATTTGGTGAACAATTATTATTAGCACCAAAGTTCAAACAGGCAACAAATGCTGACTTCAATGGGATATTTTTAATATGGCTTAGTCAAAGCTTAAGTGTTAAAACTATAATCAGTTAAAAAAGGCAGTCAGCATAAGTTATCAATAAAGGTAACTTCTTAACTGTTTCATAACAGAGGTAACTGTCTAATACTGACTAATATAATATCTTATTACAAAAATTCTACTTTTCTAGGTTTCTTTTATGAGCAACTTCAAAGTATTGGCTTAAAAATATGTTAATTTATTCCTTTCAGTAATCACTGCTTTTATTATAAGAAAAAAGAAAAAACTCTTTCATCGCCTTATTTTTGTTATATCTGCTTAAAATGTGCATTTCTATATTTTAATCTTAAAATTTCCCTAATTAAAAAATTTCTACAACTTTATAAACAAGTCTTCATACTAAAGCACCTATATCTGGCCCTTGTGCTTTTAAAGAGAAGTTAGTCTTAACAATATTCTATCTACAAACCAACTCTGACTAGAGTCTAGCATTTTCCTAATAAAAATCCTTTTTAAAAATGTATGGTTTCAAACAGATACAAAAGGAAAAACGACTAGTGTAATAAAACCCCATGTACCCAATTTCAACCATTATTAACCTTTTTCAGCTTTGGCCTGATTACATTTTAATCATTTTGACTTTACAGATTTCAGAAAGTTGAAACATGTCCATTAATTTACTCTTTTCAGTAACCACTGCTTTTATTAAAAGAAAAAAAAAACCTCTTTCATTACTTTATTTTTGTTATATCTGTTTAAAATGTGCATTTCTATACTTTAATCTTAAAATTTCCCTAATTAAAAAATGTCCACAACTTTATAAACAAGTCTTCATACTAAAGACTGTGAAACTTAACAGAATTAGCACTGTCTTCTTATCATGTTAAGAGTCAACAGGGCAAAGACGCTTAACTTTAACAAATTCTATATATTACTGTCTATCAGATTATATACGCACTAGCTGTTTCCAACGCCATCACCATCTGGAGACCGGGTATAAGTAATCTTGAACTCTATATCAGGTACAAGTTGCATAGCCCTACGATAAAACTTGATGGCTAAAAGAAGAAATAAAGCTAAATTAGCTATGACCACACATTTTCGTCATTTCCTTTGATTACACTAACCGTGGTTTAATTTGGTAACTTTCTTTACAAACAGCCAAATTCCCCTTTTCTACATGCAACCTGAGCAGTGAACAAACTCATTTTCAAACCCTACTAGTTCAGAAATAGTCTTTTTCTGAAGCACTCAGGTTATAGAAACTTAAGATGTTGCATTTTACCCTTATCTTTTAGCCCATCTTTTTCCTCAGCTACTCACATATTGTCAGAAGTGATCTTGTATCTAGTGGTCTTTCTCTAGGCTTTGAAAATGCCACTGCTGTAGCCCCAGCAAAAACAACTTTAAGCAAATTTCTTTCTGGTGTGCAGAGCTTAGGAAAATCAAATGCTTCCTCCTGAGTAGAATAAGGTGTTGTGGGTTTTTTTTTTTTAATTTATCCTTCAACTCCATCTTCCTTTACTCCAGCTGCCTGTTATTTAGTTAAATAACCTATAAAACTTCTTTTGAAATAAATCTCCTGGCCAGGTGGTTTAGAACAAGACCAGTGAGACATCATATAACTTGGGGCTGCAGAAGGTGATTAGTTCTTTTCCCTCAAACCAAGCCCATTCAGTTCATCCACTCTGCCGTGTTCTGCCACTTGGGGTGAGTTACTGTACGCTACATGGAGATAGGACTCTCACAGACTAAAGACTGAGGCGGGATGTCATCATTTGGGCCCTTTTCATATGTCAGAGTAAAAACACCACTAGAAGAAACTTGCAAATAAATGCAACAATTCTGAAAATGTTATCTGGGGGGCATTTCCCAACAACTCAAGCACTAGCATTTTTTCCATGCCCCAATTAATAGCTTTCTATCACGAAATGAAAGCCTAATTATAAACCTAATCTGGTAAACAGCCTCATCTCTTGGTTTACTTACATATTTCTACAGACCCAACAAACAGACAATAAAGGCTGAAGGGTATTCCTTCTTATAAAATGTAAATTAAAATTGAGAAAACATGTACACGTTCCTCAACCTGTCCTTTATACTCTCCTCCTCTGAAGAAACACCTACCTATAAAAGGGGCATATCCTATTTTTTAGTGATTAACAATATTTTTAAGACTTTAATAACAAAGAATTAATGTTAAACTCTAAATTAGAAAAGGTTATTTTATTCATTCTACCCATATGACAATGTTTCTTAGCAATATTTTTTGGAAAGAGATGGGTTATATAAAAATACAATTTTTATTTTTCATTCCTTAAAAAAAAACCCTCAAATATACAGAGACTGATGTTCTCATATATTCCAGTTTTTTAAAAACTGGTCAGCAACAAAGAGCAAATATATTCCAGTTTTTTTTAAAAAACTGGTTAGTAACGAAGAGATGTTATTCAGAAACGTAATGACAAGATGACCTGGGATCTGAGTTTTTTACCTTCATAAAGAGCTCCATTTTGTTCTTCTTCTACTGCTTTTAGGAAGAGTTCTCGAGCCTATAAAAACAAACAGTGAAAAACAATATTTGAAAATCTTATTAAAAATAAGTTTGGGTGGTATAAGGATGGCCTTTTCAACAATCATGCTACAGCAGTTACACATCTACTGGCAAACAGTGAACTTCAACCTCAACTTCACAGCTTACAGAAAAAAGTAACTCAAAAATGGATCAAGGACTCCGAAGTCAAACTTTAAAAACTTTTAGAAAGAAAAAAAAAAAACAAAAACAAACCTGGTAGTCTTGGGTGAGGAATTCTTATACACCAATTCTTGACACCAAAGCCATAATCCATAAAAGGAAAAGTTGATAAACTGAACCTCATCAAAATTAAAAACCTTTGCTCTGTGAAGCTCTCTCTTAAGACAATGAAAAGACGGGCTACAAAGTGAAAGAACTTACAAGTCACATATTCAACAAAGGACTTGTATTTGGCATGCATAAAGAACTCTTAAAATCCAGCAGTAAAAATATGAGCAAATCTAATTAGAAAAGACAAACATTTTTCACAGAGGGGCCTATAAAGATGGGAAAGCGCACATGAAAAGTTTTATATCATCATTAGCCATTAGGGAGACACAACAGAAAGTCTAATATCAAAAAGTAATGACAACACCAAGGGTGACGGGGATGCGGAGACACTGAGCCACTCATACACTGCTGGAGAGAATGCAAAATGGTGCAGAAGCCCTGGGAAACAGAGTGCAGTTTCTTTCCACCAAATAGGCACTTACCACACAACTCAGCAACTGCACTTACTTAGGCCAGAGATGAAAGCTTATGTTCATGCAAAAGCCTGCACACGAACACTCACAGTGGCTCCAGTAAGAGCAACCCCAAACCAGAAACCCACGGGTCCCTCAGCAGGTGAGCGATCCCACAAAGTGGGGTATGCACACCCCATGCAACACGACTGAGCAGTAAAAAGGGAACAAACCGCTGACACACACAACAGCTGGGATGATCTCAAAGGAATTACACATTTTCTTGAATATCAAAAGAATATTACAGAAACAGCGGCCAGAGTAGAGGTTGCCAGTGGTTAGGAACGGCTGTGGAGGAGGTGGGGAAGAGAGCGTTTAACTAAGGAGGAAGGGAAAAGGGGCCTTGCAGCGACACAACAGCTCCGTGTCTTGATTTTGGTGGTAGCCACATACAGCTACATGTGTGATAGAGCTGCCGAGAACTATTTATATACACTCCCACAGTCGAGTGCCTGGAAATCTGAATAACCTCTGTGGATTGTACCAAGGTTCTATCTACTTCCAGTAAGTCTAGATGAGGAAGGCATCATCGTCAAGGGAGGATGGGAGGCGTGCACAAGACTCTCCCAGGTCATGAACCTGTGAGCATGTCCACACTAAACTGAAATAAAACAAATATGCATGTCTTTTGTTGTCACCATAATGTCGATTATTTAACGGCAAATTTTTGTAAATGAAAACTTGGGTCTAACTGTGTGAAGATGACAGCCTCTGTGTAGTAACAGGATATAGTCACCCGCCCCCCATCCCTGGGCTCAGCATTCTCAGGCTCAACCATCTGCAGATCAGAAATGTTTGAAAAGAATTCCAGAAAGTTTTGAAAAGCAAGACTTGAATTCGCTGTGCACTAGCAACTATTTACGTAGTGTTGACATTGTACTTGTAACTATTTACAGAGCATTTACATTGCACTGGGTATTATAAGTAGGCTAGAAAGGATTCAACGTACACTGGAGGATGTACACGCTTACACACAAACGCTACACCGTATCATACAAGGAAGGCGAGCAACCATGGACACAGAGGGCCCCAAGTGGTGCAATCTGAATCGGTGGGCTGGGTGTGCTGTGTGTGATCAAGTATTAGAAAGAGGTGAACCACTAGAAAGCATCTGAAATTTTCCAGGATAAGGAAGTGATCACTGCATCACTAAATTTATTCAACTCAAAATATAACCAAATACTATATTAAGGTCTTTGGGAAGGTGTTAACATTTGAACAAATTTTTCCTCTTTTGGGCTTCTATTAATACATTCAAAGGAATCTATCTTTTAGAGACCAAATGAATCTCAGGGGTATATGCATTACTAAAGAGTCCCAGCAAGACTGTGTACCTGTAGCAAAGAAGGAGTAATATATCATCCAAAGACCTACAAGAAGTCCTGAGGGATGGAGACACTGGCACACTTGTTCACATCTTTCCACGTACAACGCCCATAACACTTAACTTTTCTTCTTTCGCCAGCTCCTGCTTTCCTCTGGTGTCCGCTGCTCTCTGCAAAGAGCCTCGTGCTGCTCTGCACGGTCGAGATTCTAAATTGCCTGAGCCCCCACCTGGGGCAAGTTCAAACATCCACTGAGCTCGGAACCTCTGGAGTTGTGCCTGGGAGGGGGAGAAGGATGCCTTAGGACCTGTCAAGGAAGAGGAGCTCAACTCTGGAACAATCTGTCAACAGTCCAACACCAATGTCCACACACATACATGTTCTTGGATGAGAAAACACTGTCTTGAAATTACTAAATTACTACCACTAAATACTTGTTATCTTCCAAGACAATTTTTGCTTAAGACTTTGAAGAAACAGTGAAAGTTTGCTAAGATAAGATATTTTATACAGGAGAAATCTAATGGTACGGGGAAATCAAATTTTAACTGGAATTGAAAATATAAGCCATCACTTAGGGTCTAAACTTAGATGTTTTCAAGCTTTCTACTTGGAAAACATCATCTTAAAATTCTGTAGGTAAGCCTCAACTCTGTAATAACCATTTTTTTTAAGAAATTATTTTTTTCTAAATATGTGTCACTAAAAAAATTTTTTAATATAGAATAAGTGAAGCCTTCTGGTGTGGTGGGCTCTGGTGTGCTGCCTAGACACCCACCTCCACATCTGGAACTGTTGGCAGTGCTACCAAAAAACAGCCCTCAGCTGTCTGCCCTGTGGTTAAGGCCTCAGTCAGATCACACCTTCTTCCCAGGTGGGCCCCACCCAATAACTAATCAATAAAAGTGATCAATGACTGATAAAATTCTTCTTGTGGCTTATTATCTCTTCAAATGTTTAATTAATAAATGTTTGATATATCAATTATGTATTAATTTTATATATAATATATATTATAAAATAATTATATATTAATTTTTCCATTAGTTGTCCATTTTTATCTCTTATGTTCTTACTAATTTTATAAGGATATTATATCTACATGAGAGATATCAACCCTCTCTCTCTACAAGGTAAATAGTTTTTCCAGCTAATTATTTCTCTTGATTTAGAAGATCTTTTGTTATACATAGATCTCAAACTTTTAGACAGTCAAATCTGTCAATTTTTCTCTTTAAGGTGATGGGTGTTAACTCATGCTTATACCTTGAACACTTTAAATCCATATACTGAATGACACAGTAGCCATTGATACTCCTTTTTACAGGAAAAGAAATCCATAAGATAGCTATAATTGAAGCATTTCAAAAACCAGTATGAAAGTACAAGTTACAGTCAATGCAAATAAGGACCTAAGAATCTTCGTAATTATGACCAACTCCTGCTTATGAATGGAAACTGACAGAATAAGAACTAAAAGCACAAATGAAGAAACATACCTGCAAATCCGTCTCAGCAGGGCTTTCGTTTTCATCATCATCATCTCCTTCCCTGACAGCTTCGGAATGACAGTCTTCCTCAGCTTCTGCCTAAGGAGAAGGGAAACAAAGCAAGCTGAAGAATATGCAGACGCCAGTTTCCCTGGGTAACCTACACTGCCTGCTGAGCTACCTGCCCAGTGAAACACATAGTTGTCTCTCTCTAGATAAATTCTTCACAGATGAGGTAAATGATTCCAGTTGGAAAAATCTGGTGCTTTAACTTTTTAATACTGTAGAATAAACTATTTCACTGGTCTCCAGCTTAAAATGTTTGGTAGGTGGTTTAAAAGAACACTTTGTTTCAGAAAGTAACAGTTAGTGGCAGTACAGAGTTCAACAAAATAGCTTTTGTTTCCTGGGTCATTTAAAAGAGGATATATAGCCCTCCAATATTTTGATCATCTGAGGCAAAGAGCCAACTCATTGGAAAAGATGGATGCTGGGAAAGATTGAGGGCAGAAGGAGAAGAGGGCATGAGAGGATGAGACAGCTGGATGGCATCACTGACGCAATGGACATGAACTTGGGCAAACTCCAGGAGATGGTGAAGGACAGGGAGGCCTGGCATGCTGCAGTCCATGGGGTCGCGAAGAGTCAGACACCACTGGGTGACTGAACATATAGCCCATATATGATTGTCTTTTCTTTATATAAACGAGAATGTTACTGATGTGTGAATGACTTTAATATCTTAAATGTACTAGAAAAACTCATTAAAATCAAAGAGATGTTAACAGTGAAGGTTTTTGTAAAGAAGTCCCTTCCTTTTTTGAAAAATAAATCCAGGTTTTTTATACACTGGATTGACTTAAAGTGGAATAAAGGGCTGGAATTACTGTGCATGGCTTAGGACTTAATAGAGGCCCCAGGCCAGTATCCTTCCAATTTTATCCTTTTAGTCTCCATAAACGTCTGCTAAATAAAACTGAATCCTACCTTCCACTGAAAATGAAATGCTGCCCGGGTGCAGTCTGTTACCTAACACACCTCTTGGCAAATAAGACTTGCTCAACACTTTAAGTGTTCAATCCTATAAAGAAATGCTGCAATCAGGGAAGTGATCTAGAAGGTTAGTTAGAAATAAAAAGAATACCATCTATTTAATGTTACTCATTCCAAACACAGTAAATTTTACAGTTGACCTTTGGGTTCTAATTTGCTCCTGGGACTAAGATGCTTGTATTAGCACCTATCTTTGAGCACAGCAATGAGATACACTTGCACTACTTCACAGCACAACACAAATAAGCTTGGCTTCCCATCTTATCTCTTGCAAGCAGACTTACGACAGAGGGGCCTGGAAGAGGCGAACTAGCTAGTATATGCTAAAGTGCTTGGCACTCTGGGAAGGCTGAGTCGGTGAAGAAATAAACAAGAAAGGCCAGAGACTCAGATGAACTTCCAGAAAACTGGAAAATATAAGTACTGTCAAAAACATTTTTTTAGTCTCTTTTAAGCTGAGAACTTTTTCTACTAAGAACATCACTAATGCAAATTACACAACAAAAGAGTTTGAATTTATACATCTAACAAGTGTATTTCTCTCCCAAATAAGGGTCTGCTTTATTACTGTAAACTTTAAGGACAGCTGATGGAAGGGGACCTTAGTCCCTGGTGTATCTCAGTAACTCAGCCTCCACCTCTAACTCAACAGTCCTCCCAAACTGACCTCAAGAGCTCCCCCTGCTCTCTCTACCGCCGCCCCCCCCACCCCCCCAATTTCTGCACATGCTACTTCTCTCAGCATCTGGAATGCCAGTGTCCTCCTCCTCCCTCTTGGACACTGCTGCTCATCCTTCAGGACTCAGCTCAGGGTCTACCTTAGTAGGAAACATTTTCTGACCCCTTTACTTGCCTCTTCTGTTTTCCTATACACTTGTGCTGGTATCACAGCACTGAAGACTTTTTGTTGAGATTTCATCTCTTTCACTAGAATTAGTGCATTGGCAACAAGATCTGGGGTCTGGCACTATGCCAGGCGATAAGTGCTCAAAAAATTGGCTGAATTAACAAATAAAATGCCATGAAAATATATAATGCATAGCTCAAGGATGAGGTAAGGAGACAGGAAATGGATAATATAGACAGAATCTTTCATCTTCCTCGAGTTGTGTTATAATAGAGCTCTAATCCACTGTGACTTTGATTTTGACAGTATGACAAAAACAAATTTGGGGTTTTACCGCATTTTTCAACTCAAATACCACTTGAAATAAGTAGGTCTTCGGCTGTCATGCAGAGATATTCAGTTTGTTTTACATAATTGAGTTTGACTTAACACCACTTTTCACCAGAGTAGCTCATGTGTTCATCATTTTACTGTTTCACAGATGGGATTAATACCCAAAGTTAAGTGCTTAATCCTGGTCAGAGAACTATCTCTAAAAGTTTAGAAGCAGAGTTAATTAGTGTTTTTATACTCTCCAAATTGACTTCATAAACTCATTCAACCATTCATACATTCCTAAACACTTGGGTGTCTACTATAAACTAATGAGCTTGGTATCATTTCGCTCTTGAAGATTCAACTTGGCCATAGTTAAGTTTCTCACATCGACAATTTATTGGGAGCCAAAGCAAAGTAACAGGGGGCAGAGAGTACCCTTGCCAGCACGCAATAGCTCCATGGAACCTGCGTTGTCAACTTCTAGAGCTTTTCAGTCTCTCCACTTGGACCACTCGGGCTTTCATGGCCGTGAAATGCGACAGAATCCCTCAAACCGCCGGCCAAAACCCTGCCCTAGGCACAGCCGCGTCCTGGGGCAGGTGCGTCCTAAACTCAAGACGCCTTAAAAGGCCAGAATGGCGGCTCGCTGGGCAGGTTTTGTTTTTGGGTTTCTTGCGGGGAGACACGGCGATCAACAAGTGCCTTCACTTGCCAAAGCTCCCTCCCGATTTCAGATACTGCGACGGCTCACCTCAATCTACGCTCGCTGCTTTTAATAAAGGAAAGAGATTGGTTCAATGTCCTCAGCAGGCCGAAGAGAGGCATTTTTCTCGGCCGTCCAGCAATCCCTCTCTGCTAACCTGGAGCCCCCAGCTTGGGGGGTGGGGTGGAGGGGAAGGGTGCGGGGGTGCTCCTCAGGAAGTAACTCCAGGAATCTGGCAAGGCTGCCACCATCCTCTCCCTCAGACGAGGACCCCAGGATGGTGGTAGCCTTGCAGACCCCACCCCTCAAAGGTTCCTCCTCCCCACTCCCCTCCGCAGGCCCGGGTCCTCCCGTCCGCCGCCCGCCCGAGCCCCTCGGCGCTTTACCATGCTGGCTGGCCGGCCGGCCGCGGCCGAGGGGCTCTCGGCGCCCCCTCGGCACCGCCCCCGCGAGGAGGTGCGCTGCGAGTCCGGTGTCTACTCCTGCCGTCTGCTGCAGCGGGGCTTAGCAGAGTTCTCGGTCGGAGAAGCGCACCAGGCAGCGGCAGTAACTGCGGGCCCGGCGTACGGCAGCCATCTTCGCGGGGCAGAGGGCCAGATCGCGGCGCGCTGGGGCGGCGGCCGGGGACTCGCGGAGCGCAGGGACGCCGAGTGCCCGCCGAGGCCAAGGACTCTGCGCGAACGGGAGCGCCGGCCCTGCTGGAAACCCCGGACGCCGCAGCGGAGCTGCTCGTCTGCCGCGGAAACCTGCGCCGGCGCGGCGAGCATGCGCACTGCCGAGCCGCCGTCGCCCGGCTCCGCGGCCCCCTCGCTGCCCGGTGGATAGCCGAGGGACATTCGCTTGGTTTGCGCACGAGGCACAGCCCAGGAGGGACATCGGGTGTCCGAAAGTCAAACTCGACCTAGTGTTCGGCTCAGTGAACTTATGCAAACTTGAACAGCCGTTAACTCAAACTTAGAGTTAAGACCCTCAGGCAAGCGGTCCTAAGGCATCGAATTGGGTGCTCGGGGTGGTCGCTACACGGTTCTCGGCGACAGTGGCTAGAATCCCAACCCAGGACCGCAAACAGTGGAATTCCACTATCGTAAGTCCGTCATAATTACTAAGCTTCTCAAAAACACGGTTCTGGAGGTTGAGAAAAAGAGGCGCTCAGGAGAAAAGCCCGAGAGAAAACTTAGCCCCCCATTCCCCGCAACGCACGTCGCACTGCAAACCCCATCATGCAACGCAAGGAGGACGTTGGGGCTCTCCGGCCCCGATAGTTCGCGGCGACGGCTCCCGCGGCACAGTGGGATTTGTAGTCAGCCATTCCACGTAGAGCGCCGGTACTCGCACGCTGTTCTGGCCCCGCCTCTTAAAGCCCAAACACCTGATTTCACTTCCGCAGACGGCATTCGGGTTTGGCTGGCGGTATATTACTTTTCCACACTTGACTTTGTTTTAAATACTGACTTTGGCATGCTATGTGTAAACCTAGCCTTGGAGCTTCTTACCTTCTTTCAGCAAACATTTATGGAGTTTCTGAGATTTCTACTAGGTGTGGGGTACTAATAGTCACCAGGTTTCCAAGCCCTACTCGTGATTCCACGAATTCACAAGAGTTTAAATCTCTTATCCGTTATTTTATTCTGTTTATTTAGATCTTAGTAATGCAGTACATTTTTCTGCAGAAAAACAGAGGCAGAAAAAAAGAAAGGGAGGGGTGCAGAATGGTGAGCTACATTATGGAAGCCACAACTACTATCTTTTAATGTTAGGATCCATCGTTCTGGTGGGTATGTTTTCATTTGCCTCCTAAGTCAGCTACCTGTAAAAAGTATATTCTTATTTAAAGGAGACTAAAAGTTTACCAGTTTTTAGTTTTTAAAGGAGACTCTAGGGCTTAGGTCTTTTAATGATGATTTTCCTCCCAATGACGTCTTGTAAATCATATTTTGAAATTAAAACGGGAGAAAGACTAGATGTAGTCTAGAAGTAGAAGGAAATGCTGTATTTGATTCATGAATACAAAAGATCGGTTTTGCAAATGAGGACTGAATATTGAAATATTTTCAGAACTAGTCTATTTCATTAAACTGGTTGAATGCTCATAACAGATTATATCTATTATTCTATTCTAGTAAATAATAAAGTTTAATAAAACAATAATTAGTATTTGTAACAATAAATTGAGCATCTACTTTATTAAAATGCTGTTATGTTATCTAAATTTTTCAATTTTAGAAAAGTATTCACTCTATCCACTGGACCTTTTTACAGGGCTGTATTATTTCATCATATTATGTAATACATGGTTATAATTTTCCCTAGGCTAGGACTACTGACCTAAGCCACTTACTAGCCCAGTGTACCCTTGTTAAAGGTAGATCAGGACAGTCCATTTGCCTATTGCTTGATCAACTGAGTTTGACTAAAACTGATCATTTTAAATACTTCAAAAATCACTTTTCATAGAGGTGGTTATATGATTTGTTAGGCTGCCTCCTGTCTCCATATCTTTTCGTTGATAATGACTTTCAATTCTCATTTGCCATATGGTTTGGGTGTTATGTGGGTAAACGTGAATGTAGATAAATGTTATACAATTGCCAAGTGGATAGATGACCCTTTCCCATTTGAGACAGGAAGTCTAAGGAAGCTTAGCAGTCTTGTATCTTGTTTCTTCAACAGAAGCAAGAGAAAAGAGGGATTCAGTCCTTCTGCATAGATTCTTTTTGGAAATAATTTTTTCACTTCTCAGAATTCAGAAACAAAGACAGTGAGAAAAACTGATATGAGCTGGGAGATCTAAACTCAGAGAAAGGATTACTGCTTTATTAATTTAAATTGTGTTGCTTAGGGCAGTGTGTTTCTCCTGACCAGTAGTATCAGCACCAGAATTCTGGGGAGAGGGCCCAGCAATCTGTTTTCACAAGCTCTTGGGGGTGATTCTGATGTCTCCAGCTAAAGTGTGAGAACCCTTAGCTTGGGGGCAATTATGTGAATTTAAATCGAGGACCTCGAAGCAATTTCTTTTCTCAAAGTAGTTCAGAGCCAGTCCTCATAGGGATGATTTACCTTTGCAATATAACTAACGACACAAGGGACCGCGTTTAAGAAGTGTTAAATTTCAAATAACTAGTTACACCCCGAGACCAATCTGTAGTTACCTAGTGTATTCTCCACCTGAGTAACAATCCAGTTTTCCAAACTAAAGTTGCTCAAAACATAAAAACTCTTGAAGTCCCAATGGATGCTAACACGCAGTCTGGTTTTTATTTTAAATATTTTTTATTACGGTAAAATAAATATGATGCAATTTGCCATATTAAACCACTTTTCGGTGGCATTACAGATACGTTTTTTAAAGCCAGGAAAGCGTGTCCACCATGATCACCTGTAATGGCATGTCTTCCGAACGTGCATCCTCGGCCTGCATCTCTCCATCCTGATGCCCTAGGCGGCCGCGTGGAGCTGGAGGGCTCCTCGGCGGTAGGCGGGACGCAGGGCCCCTGGGCTGCCGCGGGCTGGGGTGGAGAGCGGAGCGCGCGGCTGGGCGCCCCAAGCGGTCCGGCCGCGGTGCAAGGACGCGCGGGGCCAGCGAGGGGAGCTGCAGGGTAACTTTTCCCAGGGAAAGCGGCCGGTCGTCCCCACCACAAGCCTCTCAGCCTTTTGTTTGTTTTCCTGCCGGAGGCTGGAGAGCGGCCGGGTCCCCGCTGCTCACCATGCGCCGGGCGGCCCGCGCCCCTCGCCGGCGCCCCCGGGCGTCCTTGCGCGGACCCCTCGGCCCGTCCTAGCGGGGGTCGCCCTGCTCCTGCTCCAGCTCCCGGGCCGGCCCCGCGCCCGCCCTCCGAGGAACCGCGCTCCCCGCAGGGGCGGGCCCTCGCCTGTGTCGCGGCGCCGGTAAGTGGGGTCGGGGATGAGGGGCTTCCGCCGGGTGACCTGTCACTGGGGGTGATGGACCAGAGCTGCGAGGGGCCCCCCGCCCCCTGCGGTGGCCCCACGAGGGAATGGAGGGCGAGAGGGAGGCTCTCGGGTTGTAGTCTCTCCGCGGTCCTGTGGGTCTCTCCTTCTTGGCAGGAAACTCCCATTTCCTCCGAGTCGGGAAGATTTTGCTGGGTGTTTACCTTTTAGCGTTAAAGCGGGGGGAAAGATCCCGGCCGGATTTGAAGCCCCTTTCGTAGAAGGTGGAGGGACCTGCTTTTGGAATTTACCCGACTAGGCCTTTGGCTGTCCCGCAAGGGGTCTGAGCAAATCTTCACACATTTCTGTGCAACCATTTTTCACTGGGTTTCTTTCTGCTCTGCTTTCTTTCTTACTAATCTGAGTAGATGTTATGAGAGAGATGTTGGGAGGATTTTTCAGAACCGCCGTTTCTTTTGTAATGCACCTTTTAAAGTTTGACAGTAGCATTGAGGGCTTTTACTTTTAAATATAAAAGTAGGTGAATGCCTATTTTTCTGAAAAGAGTATTCGTTTCCACTTATAACTAAGTAAAGAACTGCTCTTGCTGAAGCTGGATTATAGAGAGAAAAAATCACCCTGAATTTTGCATCCAGGGCTTGATTTCTCTAAGGTATTGGCACTGTGTTTTTTATTTTAGCCTGGAGCACTTTTTGTACAGTTTGATAGCTATAGTTTTCACTTCTCACATTTTCCAGTGAGTGGGTTTTCAGGATGTGCCTCCAAAGTGAATTGTACTATTGCCGAATATAAAATTAAACCGAGTTTTAAATTTGTGTAGTTAACATATAAATTATTAAGAAGAATTTGTGCCTCAACCATATGTTAGCTGTGCTAGAAGTTAATGTATTCATAAATATGCACATTTGAAATAGTTTCCGAACAAAGCACTGCAATTTGGTAAAGAATTTGGCCTTCCTATCTGTTTGAGAACAAGTAATTGTGGGTGTAGAAATAAGAGCCGTGTTGGGACTCTTTATTTAAAATAATATACCACTGCTTGCCCTAAGGTCCAGCCCTCACTGTAGTGACCCTGCCTGTCCATTTTGCCTTGTCCCCTTCTCCAAAGTTAAAACTAGTGGCAGGGCAGGAATGGGCAGCCACATTTCTAAGTGAGACCAGTTTAGTTTCAGATGATGGAAGGATGTGTTGGAGGGTTGATGGAGCCTGTCTGAGTGGGCAGAGGTCTGTCCTAGCCAAGGGAACTCAACATTTAGTCACTGAGAAATGGTTTTTCTCACTGAGACTTCTTATATAGATTGTGTATAAAGAAGCTAAAAGAACCAGCCTTTGGGGGTTTTATTTGTTGACTGTTTCACATCATCAAAGCTCTTTTTTCTATTTTTATTGTTTTCTTCTCATTGCTTTTGAGGTTCCTAGTAATGGTGGAAATTCTGTCAGTTTTGTACCTTTGGAATTATCTTGAGCCATCGTTTCCTTCATTTCCTTCATCCTTTCTATCAATGAGTCATCAAGACCTTTGACCTGTGGTTTGTGTAGAACCCTTCCTCCATATTCTAATCCAGAGCCTCACCCTTCCTCCCCAGCAGAGGGGGGCAGCCTCCCAAGCTGGCTCAGTAAAGTAAAAGTGAGAGTCACTATACAGTCCATGGAATTCTCCAGGCCAGAATACTGGAGTGGGTAGCCTTTCCCTTCTCCTCAGGATCTTCCCAAAGCAGGGATCAAAGCCAGGTCTCCCACATTGCATGTGGGTTCTTTACCAGCTGAGCCACAAGGGAAGCCTGGCTCTTAGTAAATCCTCATTAAATGTTTGCTGAGTGAGTGGATGGATAGATGGGTGGATGGATAAATGAGTGAATGAATGAATGAGACACACCACCCCCTTTCTGGTCTCTTCAGCTTCTTGTCCATCTAGTCTCTTAAAACTATCACTTCCTCATGTCTCTCCTTGCCTTGCAACCCTCGAGTTCTCTTCTCTTCTCAACTATCCCAAGTCTAAAATAATGTGCCTGATTTTTTGAAGCCTTTCATAACCAGGCCTCACCCCTCCCATCTAAGTCTGATTTCAGGTCAGCATACATCTTGGCACTCTGTGGGTGTAGTCTTTTTGCTGGCCTGTTCTAAAGGGGGCCGGGATGGCTCCTGCTCAGATCACTGACCTAGAAACCTCCACACTTCTCCCCTCTCTCCTGTGCAAATCTTAGCCTTCTTCGGGGAAAGAACCTAAGTCCTCACTTCTTTTATAACATCTTCTCTGTTCATTTCTCTAGCAAGTTTGCAGATACTTGTTTGTTAGGCCTTCGTTATTTTCACTGTATTGATCTCTAATTGATTTAGGTTATTTTAAGCCTCTTTAGGGTTGGAGTGGTATTTTTCTGCATGGTAATGTGGTCTTTGAACTAAAGCAGAATTGAGGTTGGGGCTCATCCTCTCTACTTATGTGGCCTTATGGATTCTTCAAGCATCATCAGGTTGCGTGTTCATGCTCAATCGCCAAGTCCTGTTGGACTCTTTGCAACTTCATGGGCTGTAGCCCTCCAGGCTCCCCTATCCCTGGGATTTTCCTGGCAAGAATACAGGAGCGGGTTGCCATTTCCTCCTCCAGGGGATCTTCTGGACGCAGGGATCAAACCTGGGTCTCCTGCCTTGGCAGGCAGATTCTTTATCACTGAGCCACCTGGGAAGCCAGTCATCGTATGTAAGATAGGGGAGGTGCCTCCCCATCTGGCTGCAGTGTGGAGATGGTCTAGGTACCTGAACAGCACCTGGAACACACCTGACAAAAATCTGCTCATCCCTCCACAGTGACTCGAAGAGCCCCGAACATGTAGCAGATATTTGGTAGATGTGTGTCGGCTGACTTGGAGTCAAGTCACGGCTCGGCTTGGAGGCCTAGAGGCTGGCAACCATGTAGAATCCTTAGTAAGTGTTATCCTGCCCTTACTTAAAATGGCTTGAGCTTGGGTTATTCCTGGCTACAGCTCTGCTTCTGGGATCTGCTGCTGCCTTTCCATGTGAAACTTGCCAGGAACAAGGACGCCTTTAAATTTTTTTCTTCCTTTTCACTGCTTCTTTGCAGCAAGCTCCTCCATTTCATTTTGCAGGATCTTGCTGAGTTGGAGTTGTACATAGCACTTCTGTCTTTCTGATCGTGGGGGTATGTGTGAGTGTGTGTATTTATGGAAGGACGAGTTGCCTAGCGGTTTCTGGGCAGAATTCTGGGCACAGTGACCTTTCTGTGCATCTTGATCTGTCAGCCTGTGAATAGTGTCTTACTTAACCATAAATTGTTTCATCAGCTCTCTTGGATGACCGTGGCCTTCTGAGAAAGGCCTGTAACTAGAGCACCAGAAACCTCCCATCTGTGGACCTCAGTGTTTGTGGTTTCTGTGGGTGACTGGGAAAATGTACAAATAGAGATGTGTGCCGGTGACTTACACACATATTTACAGTGTAACTGGGTCCTAGACTGACTGTGCTTACCTTGAAACAGTTTTAACATCTTTATGTGTACAGAGTGTTTGAGAGAATTACCTGGTGAAAAGAATTTACTGAAGCAAATCACTTTCAGGGGCAAATTGCATTGAAATGCTAGGTGTTATGGCAGGTAGAAATCAGAAACACCTCTACCAGTAGCCTAGAAGTAGAAGACACAGCAAAGGATCCTCTCGAGGTGGTAACCAAGGCTGATGTAAAATTCACACTCACTGTCTCTGCTCCTCGTGAGGTGCTGTCCGATGCTAGGAAAATTCTGCTGCTCACTAGAATCCAAGGGAAATAATCCAAGCAGAGCGCTTCCTTTCTTGATTCCTTCCAAGGAAACAAGCATCCTTGCACATTAAGTACCTGGCTCGCTGTACTTTGAAAGTTGAAACCTTCATAGAAAGAGTGCCTGGGTTTGAACTCACGTGTGCAGCTGGCTTTAGATCCTGGGAGCGCTGCCTTGTGAAGCCAACTCAGAGTTTGAAAAAAGTACATCTTTGGAGAGCTGTCACTTTTTTTGTATGTCATTTCAGGGTTAGTAGCCTTCCTATACTTTTTATAAAAGGGGAAGTGGGAGCATTTGTTATATCTTTAATCACCTATGGAAACAGTGTCCAAGTGTCCTCCTGGAAACCCTGTGCTTTGCAAGTGAATTTATTGATTGATTTAACTCACAAAAGTGAGTGAGGAAAAAGTAAGCCATATATACCTACATATTACCTTGGCTGTTAAAAAGTACATGTTTTCCTAAATTGTTGTGAAACTTTTGAGAAGGATTCATAATTTTTATGAATTATGGTATCTATAGAGCTGTTCAGTTTTGCAAATTATATATGAGGGATGGCGGTAGAAGTGGGGTTGATGGTATAGGAAAATTGTGTTGTCTCTTCAGTTGTGTCCAACTCTTTGAGATCCAACTCTCAAGACTCTTATGGACTATAGCCTGCCAGGCTCTCTCTGCCCATAGGACTCCAGGCAAGAATACTGGAGTGGGTTGCCATTTCCTCCTCCAGGGGAATCTTCCTGACCCAGGGATTGAACCTGCCTCTCTTACGTCTCTTGCAGGGGCTGGAGGGTTCTTTACCACTGTGACCTGTGCGTGATCACTCGTTGTCCCTGACTCTTTGCGACCCCATGGACTGTAGCCCTCCAGTCTCCTCTGTTCATGGGGATTCTCCAGGCAAGAATACTGGAGTGGGTTGCCATGCCCTCCTCCAGGGGATCTTCTCAACCCAGGGATCGAACCAGGTCTCCCACATTGTAGGCAGATTCTTTACTGTCTGAGCCACCAGGGAAGCCTCTAGTGCCACCAAATTGACAACAGTCAAAGTGTCTCTTTACAAACCTGTAAGTTACTCATTCATTCATTAATTCATTCAACACATCTTTGTTATGAGCACCTGTTCAGGCCAACTGGATGCCAGGTATCTATCTGGATGCTGGGAATACAGTTGTGAACGGAACAAAACCTCTGCCCTCAGGGAGCTTATATTCCCAAGATACACGCAGTCTGTATATGTAACCCTGTGACTCAGGGGTAAATGTGGGTTATGCAGAAAAGGCTCAAGTGCTTCTGCCTCCTTGCAGGGTTTCCCTGTGTTTTAAAGGGTCCACAGACCATGCCCTGCATGTCCTGCCTGCCGCCTGTTTTTGAAAACAGACTTGTACTGGATGCGGCCATGCCCACTGATTCACGTGCCATCTGTGATGGCTTTTGTGCTACAGCAGAGGACTTAAGTAGTGGTGACAGAGACATGTCACCCTCACAGCCTAACGTGTTTACCGGCCCTTCACAGAAAACATTTGCTGACCACTGCTCTGTTTTATTTTTATGTTAAGCATTGTCTTCCTTAACATGTGTCATTGATTTGTTTTGTTATCATGCATGATTGTGAAGCATCTTAATGTTTCATGAGCTCTGCTGTGATTTAAACGTGCTGTGATATTTGAGTAGCGCTTGAATATGAGACATGTTATGACTCCCTCATCTTCACCTCAATCTCTCTAGCCCACCCGTAGAACAGAGGGTGGTCAACAGGTGAGCAGCTGGGGCCCAGACCATGACCACCTCCTTCATGAAGCTGAGAGACTGTCATCCGGGCTCATACACAATTTCCCATTAGTCAGGGGCAAGTTATTCTTCCTCTGGGTCTTCAATATTTCCTTTCTCTTTGGTTCTTCACAGCCCACAAACTACGTAGAATGAAGGTTCCTGTTGTGGTTCAGTTGCTAAGTCATGTCCGACTCTTTGTAATCCTATGGACTGCATCACACCAGGCTCCTCTTTCCTTCACTGTCTTCCAGAGTTTGCTTAGATTCACATCCATTGAGTAGGTGATGCCATCCAACCATCTCATCCTCTCTCGCCCTCTTCTCCCTTTGCCTTCAATCTTTCCCAGCATCAGGGTCTTTTCTAATGAGTCGGCTCTTTGCATCAGGTGGCCAAAGTATTGGAGCTTCTGTGGGTCCTAGTTTAGAAATAATCTACAAGCAGTGGAAGACTTTCCTTTGGGATCAAGGCATCTGGCCCTTTGCAGGAGAAGTAATAGAAGGTTCTAGACCTTTCTCCTGGGACCCAAGACCTGGTGTGTGAGTTCTTTTCTCAGGAGCTCAGGTTGAAGGAGGAGAGGGAGGTCAGGGTATAAAACAGCCTCTGTGGAATAGCAGAGGGCAACCCAGGTAATGGCTTTCTTCTTCCATCCTTCCAGTTAAAGGCAGTGCGAGCATGATCAGTCGCTCAGTCGTGTCTGACTTTTGCGACCTCATGGACTGTAGCCCACAAAGCTTCTCCATCCATGGGATTTTCCAGGCAAGGATACTGGAGCAGGTTCCCATTTCCTTCTCCAGGGGATCTTCCCAACCCAGAGATCGAACCCGCATCTCCTGCATTGTAGGTGCATTCTTTACCCCTGAGTCACCAGAGAGACCCAAGACAGTAGCCAGAAGCATCTCTGATATGCTCCTTGGCACAGGAATGGCACAGCAAGACCCACAATTGGCCTTGTAGCTGCTGCCCCCCATGCAGAAAAAAGCACTAATCTAAGAGGCAAAATACTCAAAGGACATTTTTGCTGAAATATATATGGGGAGCAGAATTAGGTCCCAGGAAAAAAAAGGAAAAGAAATAGATGTACTACTTTTAGTACCCTTTTAAAAGAAGTGTAACAGTATTAACTTTACTCTTGTAAAGTTAGGACACGTGTGAACCTAGACTTCATGTCACTTGAGCTAAAATGGAACTCAGAGTTACCAGGAGAAGGGCCCTTGAGTTATTTTATTTTGCACATGATCCAGTTTTCCTATGAGGACAGGTGAAAGCAGTAGCATCCTTTTGGTGGAAAACAATCAAGGCTCAGAGAGAAAAGCATGCAAGTCTGAATGGGGGAAGAGGGGCTGGTAAACCGCAATTTCCAGAGATGCCCACTTTTGCAAACAATGTGCTGCCTCCTATCTTTAAAAAATGAGTAATTGTGTCATTTACTCAGTGGCTCTCAAGCTTTCAAAAATAAAGAGTGGACCACCCTGTGTCCAGACGGTTTCCCAGGCTGGGGATGAGCAGGGCACCCGGCTTGCACTGCTGGCCATGAGCAGATGGAGTGTCCCTCTGAGGACGGAACCAGGAGTGAGGGGCAATTGGGACAGACTACAGGAAGGTTTCCCCAAAGTCACCTAGCCCCCAAATCCATAGCATTCATTTCAAAGTTGGACTGGAACCCTTTGAAATCGAAATATAGCTGTATCACTCTGTGAGTTGGGTACAGCCTAGCCCAGAGGCCATAGGCCTGATCTGACTACCCTGCAGGGGCTTTGCTGCGATTCTCTGTGACCCAGTAATTCCAGCACTGTGGTGGGAGGTCTCAGGCAGCCTGCCTGCTTTAATCTTTCTGCAGTATTTACTATTCTTCCTTTCAGAACTTCAGAACATTTCTGCTCAGGGCAGACCCTCTGGTTGCCATGACTTTGCACATGAAGAAATAGAAGCATTGTGTTTGGAGGTACTTACCAAGGGTGGTATAAGACATACCTAGCAACAACTGAAATTCATATTCTGACCATTTAAACCATGAGAACCTGCTGGTGAAAGCAAATCAGGAGGGGTGAGAACACAGATGAAGGAAGTATGGGAGTGTCTGGGGTGGGGTTGTGTGTCACTGACCCCCGAGGAGGTGGGGGACAGGGCGCTGTGACCTCTCATGGGGAGAGCTGTTGGCTGTGTCTGTGTGGGCTGGGACAGGACGCCCTGAGGAAGTGATGTAAACAGTCCACCTGCAATGTGGAAGACGCAGTAGACGTGGGTTTGACCCCTGGGTCGGGAAGATCCTCTGGAGGAGGAAATGGCAACCCACTGCAGTATTTTTGCCTAGAGAATCCCATGGACAGAGGAGCCTGGCAGGCTACCGTCCATGGGGTTTCAAAGAGTCAGACACGGCTGAGTTACACTGAGCACAAACATCTCAAATTTCATTCATGTTGTAGCATATGACAGGAGTCTCAGGACTCGGAGGGGGAGAAGGGGTAGACTCGGAGCTTTGGGGTCTGGCTGAGGCAGTGGGACTCTTGTCCTGCTCTGGATGGGAGCACATGGGGTCCCTCTGGGGAACCATCTGCCCTTCGCTAGCTTTTGTGCATGTGATTGGAAAGGTGGAAATGTCGATCCTTTATTTTTCCCCCCTAGCCAAGTGCTAGCTTGATTCCTGACCCAGAGAGTCATAGAACCACAGAGCATTAGAGCAGGAAACAGCCTCACTTCATTAAGTCTCTCTTCCTAACTTCACGGAAATTAACCCGAGGACCGAGAGATGCTCTGAGGCACAGGGGGTCTGAGCCAAGTGGAAACTGGGACTCGGTCCCTCTTTGTCCACAGTCAGTCGCCTCCACTGTAGGCAGTGGGTGCTGGCAAGGTCCCCGCTGGGTCCACCGAAGCTGGATTGTAGAATGAGGCCAACTGGAGCATGGCCACATCAGTGGTTTCTGTATTTGAACTTTGAGCTACAAAGTACTCCTTTTAATTCCTCTCGTTTTCAGATCCTCAAAAGATTTCATGACCTTTGGATCTTTTGCAATCGCGCCCTTGAGTTTGATGCAGTCGGCCCGGGTTCCTGTCTCAGTGCCATCGCTGATTAGTTGCATAACCTTGAATAAGTAGCTGTGTCTCCGGTTCCTTATCTGTAAAATAGGGTAATAATAATAGTACCTACCTGGCACCGTTGAGAAGACTGAATAGATTAATATATACAAAGCACTTATCATGCTACTGTGTACATAGTAAGTTTTAGAATTATTATTTCCACCTTTTGGCTTGTTTGTGGATGTGATTAAATTATTTGAGATGGGGAGATAAACCTCGGTTGTCTGAGTGGGTATGTGTGTGTGCTCAGGCGCTTCAGTCATGTCCGACTCTTTGCGACCCTATGGACTGTAGCCCGCCAGGCTCCTCTGACTATGGGATTCTCCAGGCAAAAACACTGTGGAGTGGGTTGCCAAGCCCTCCTCCAGGGGACCTTCCTGACCCAGGGATCGAACCTGCCTCTCCTGTGTCTCCTGCATTGGCAGGGAGATTCGTTACCACTGAGCCACCGAGGGAGCCCTATCTGAGTGAGCCCTAAATGCAAACACTAGTCTTCGTAAGAGAGAAGCAGAGGGAGATTTGACAGAGAGAGAGAAGGCAGTGCAGCCACAGAGGCAGGGATTGGGGTGATGTGGCCGTGAGCCGAGGAACACCAGCAGCCACCAGCTGCCGGAAGAGACAAAGAATGAACTCCTCCTTGAGCCTCTAGAGAAAGTACCAGTACCTTGACCTCAGTCCAGTGATCCTGGTTGCAGGCTTTGGCCTCCAGAAACATGAAAGAATACATTTCCGTTGTTTTAAGTCACCAAGTTTATGGTAATTTGCAAACAGCAGCTGTGGGAAACTAACATCATTGGTAAGAAAAATTTTTAAAAATTGGTTTTTGTCAGTGGTGCATGGATCAGTAAGTGACATGTCCTTGACAAGAGAACTTAGCCGTTATTTAGAAATCAGTGGCCCTAAGCCTTCCTTGAGATTCCTGGCCAGTGGTCCACATGGTGACTTCTTCCTTGTGCCGCTGAAGCACTGTGGTGGTCTCCGCCCCGCCAGGAACTTACCCCAACTGCCGTGCCCTGGTCTCTGTACATGTCCCATGGGAGTGCTCTCATCTGTCCTTGGTAGAATACCTGATGGTGGCTTCAGCACCCGGACTTTTGACTAGGTCATAGAGCAAGAAATCTAAAGCAGGTATTTTCAGGGATCATGCAGCAGCCCAGTGATGTCATCGAAGACTCAGCTTCTTTCTTTGCATCCATCCTTAACAGCTGGGATTCTCATCTTGAGAGCCGACATCTCATCATCACCAGAAGACTGTCTCAGCTCTAAATATCACAGCTTTATACAACCATGTTCAAGGTGAAAACACAGGGCAACCTCTTGGTCAGCTGTCTCTGCTGCTGCTGTTTGTCACTTCAGTCATGTCGGACTCTGTGTGACCCCATGGACTGTAGCCCACCAGGCTCCTCTGTCCATGGGATTCTCCAGGCAAGAATACTGGAGTGGGTTGCCATGCCCTCCTCCAGGGGATCTTCCTGACCCAGGGATCAAACCCAGGTCTCCTGCATTACAAACAGATTCTTTACCACTGAGCCGCCAGGGAAGCCCCAACTATGTCTATCAGGGAGTAGATTCCCCCTCAGAAGACTTTCTCTTCCCTCGCTGGCTCACTTTCTTTCCCGATTCATAAGTCAGACTATCGTCCCACTCCTAAATAGTATTCAGTAGGAGGTAGAATTGCTTGGCTTGGCTTTGACTGATCCTACTTCATGCCCTGAGGCTGTAGTAGGTGGCTGCCATCCCTGATTATATTGAACCCTGAATAAAATCAGAGCTCTATAAACTGAGCAGCAAGCGGAACAAGGCTGTTGGGCATTGGCATCTCACACAGCCCTTCTTTCTCCTAGCGTGTTGTCCATCACCCTGTTGCTTTCCCAGAGTGGCAGTGAGTTTTTGTCATTTCCTTTCAGAGCATAACGTGAGTCATTACATTCAGGCCACCACAAAAATGATGATCAGCTGAATGATACTGATCTCAAATCTCATTAACCACTTCCTGCTAGGTTATGTTCAGAATTGACTGGTTGAATGCTACTTTTTGTCTAATGTTAATTTGAATAATGCCACTTCTTCATCTTCTTTTTTTTTAGTATAGGAAATAATTTACTAGAGCATAGAAAACTCAGATAGCTGTCATGGTTCTGTCCTCTGGATTCATATATAATGTAACTCATCCTTCTTTCCAGTATCCCTCTGTACACTTGAAATAATCAACACAGCTTCCTGCGTCTCCTTTTCTTCCTGCATTCTGTGTTGTTTCAGCTACTCTTCTTATGCTTTCATTTAGCCCGTTAGTAGGTCCTTAATATCTCTCTTGAAGTCTGTCACCCAGAGTTGAGCAGTAATTCAGGTGTAGGTTGAGACTCTCACGCATCCCTTCTTCTGGACCCATAGCTGCCATGTTGCAAAACTCCAGTGGACACCATTCATGTAGTACTCTATGTTACCCCAGAGTTGTGCAATATATTAGCCTTGTCTGAATGCTCTCCTTCTAATAAGAACTCTAACAATGCACTATCTTTAGGGAGAAAAAATACAACAGCCTTAGAGCATCTCCAATGAGAGGTTTTGTACACACCTCAAATTCAACACCATAGAAAATAGATCCCATAGTGTCTCCTGCTCTAACATTCATACTGTCCAGAACCTTTGTTCAGACCTTCCACCTAGTTCACCTAACTGTTGCAGTATTCTCAAACTTGTCTGTCTGCCTCAAGTTCTCTATTCTGACATCAGTGTGAATAGTCAAGAGGGATCTTCCTCATGTGATTTCCCTGCTTAAAAACCCCAGAGAGTTCCCATGTGGCAGGGTAAAGACCAAATTCCTGCATGACAAATACACCTTTTCACAACTAGACCCCACTCAAAGTTTCTCGCCATAGTCTGCATTTCCTTACTGCCCTCCGTGGCTTTTATGCCCTAGCTTTGTACTTCACAGTTGGGTTGCACATTGGAATCCCCTGGAGGGCTTTCTAAACGACCAGAACTCAGCCCCTACTCTTGACCTTCTCTTAGAAGTGGGACTTGGGCATCATTATCTGTTAAAAATTTCCCAAGTGATTCTACAGTTTACACAGTGTAGGAATGAATAGGTGTTTGCCCCCTTGTGAGCATACCAAGCTCTTATGCCCACCAACCTTTGGCAGAGTTTTTTTCCATCTGTAATTCCTTTCTCTCCCTTTTCTGTATAATAAAACTTCGCTTGTTCTTCAAACCTCAATACTGCTTTTGCTCTGAAGGGTTGTCAGATCTCTCCTTCCTCCCAAGAATTGCTCTCTACCCCGTGGGCTCATAGTGTTTCCTGCAACTTCGATGTACGTGACAGTTGTGAGTCATTTAAAGGAAGGACCGTTCCCTTATCCATAATGTACCCCAAAAGCCTTGCATAGTGCTTGGCATCTTGGTATGAATGAAATTAGACACTGTCAACCTGACTGCAGTGCCCGAAGAGACTAGTCGGATCCGTTTTACAGCAGTATGTGATTACTCGAAATAAAATTAAAAAGCAACTGCGATGGTGTGTTGAGGGTCAAATCTTGCCAGATTAATTGAGTTTTGTTCTATGATAATGTGACTGATGGTAGCAAGGAGGAATCATAGGGTGACTGTGTACTGAATGAATGACCCATTCTAACATGATTCTGATAAAGCTCTTAATTTTTTCAAGAGAGCTTTCTCAGTGGTAATCTAGGAAAACATTTTCCCATTTATACAATTTTAGTTGATGAGGAAGTAACTATCAAAGAAAGGCTTTAATGATTAATAATTAATAGATATGAATTATTATTATTATAGTATAATGCTTATTGTCCCCCCCCAAAAAAGGGGGAAAGCCCACATGCTACTGGAATGTAGATCCTTGTTAAATTTTGGTAACCATAATTCATCAAGGAGATGGAAAAATGTGTGAGGATTCAGAGAAGAATGCCAAAGATAATTAAAGGAGTGGAAAAATCTGTCCTATGAGGGGAAAGGTTGTGTAATTACAGCAAGAGGAGACTGAGAGGCACACGTCTGATTACTAATTGGATGAACATGCACATTTTCACGAGATAGTTTTTTTATGTCCGCAAAAGATGCAGCATGAGGAAATTAGAATAGTCAGGTTTAAGTTGGACATTAAGAAGAATATTCTAACTAACTGGATTACAAAATGCAAATCTGATCATGTTATTTTCTTGTTAAAAAAAATTGACTTCCCATTGTCTCTAGGTGAAAGTCTACTTTAAAAAAAAATAAAGCATGTAATTTATTGGTTAGCTGATTTTTGACAAATCAAAGTTCCAGTGTTTGTTTTTTTTTAAGGAAAATGACATACAACAATGGTTTGGGAGTTTTAACTTGGAAAATGAAATTATGAGTCATGCAAAAACCATATTGTCATATCAAAAATGTTGTCTGGTCTCTAAATCGTATCTGACTCTTTGTGACCCCCTGGACTGTAGCCTGCCAGTCTTCTCTGTCCATGGGATTCTCCAGGCAAGAATACTGGAATGGGTTGCCATTTCCTTCTCCAGGGGATCTTCCCAACCCAGGGATTGAACTAGAGTCTCATGCGTCTCCTGCATTGACAGGCAGATTCTTTACCCCTGAGCCACCTGGGAAACCCCATATAAAAAATAGATGGAGATAAACATAAACAAGAAGGAAAAACACAGAGCCCCAAATTGCTAATGTTGTGGCCCAAATGCTGTTTCTATGTTGAGACACAGCTTGAATCCAAAATAGTCCATAATGCACTAATCGTGAAGTGGAGAAGCCATGATGTATGATGTGTTCTGTCTTATGAACAAGTTCATATTAGGCTTTATTAAGTAAATCTACATTAAAATATTTTAGGCTGAAAAAATGCTTAAGATAACATATTATCTTTTTAAAGATTTATTTCCTCTACCATTTTGAGAATTTTTTCAACTTTTAGTCTATAATAATTCAAACATACTACAGAGTTGCCAGAACAGTACATAGAATACCTAGACACCTTTTTCCTGATTTATAAGTGACATCATACAGTTTTTATCTTTCTCGGACTTATTTCACTTGACTTTATGTCCCCTGTTTCTCCCCAAACGTTCATCAACCAATATTTGCATCCATCCGTGAATCTTGTCTGTAACAAATTGTAAAGTTTTCCTAATAGTGAATTTCTTAATTCTCTCTTTCCTTCTACATTTATTGATTGGAATTCTTTTGGAAGGAGAAGTTGTATTGTCTGGATTTAGTTGCAGAATGTCATGTACTTCTAACCGTTCTTTTCTGATCTTTTGAATTTTCAGATTATTAGTTTGACAGATGTATTTTTAATGCCTTTAGTGTTCTTATTTAAAGTATTTACATTTTATTAATGTTTGCCTAAAGGCATTGCAATCACTTAAGTTATGTACTACATTTTCTTTATTATAGGCAGACTGAATGACAGTTTTATAAATGAAAAAATCAATGACTTATCTAAAAAACACAAGTGAATGACTTTAAGAGACACACCTTGCATGCAGGCCTTAAAAAAATTACTAGTTCTTTGTTTAGCTTCCAAATATCTAGTAATAAAAATATTAAAATACTGTCTTTGCCTAGCCACAAACAGTTCATGAAGCACGTCTAAGTTCTGTATCAGGAGAATCTTAATTTAAGCATTTCTTGGCTTTTGTGTGTTTACAGGGTTAATTGTAGCTGAATTACACAGAACACAGCAAATTTAGCATGGATTTTTGTAGCTCAGCAATTTCTATCGGCCGTAGTTATATAGTGTTTGCCTACAGTGGTTAGTCAGCAGAAAGGTATCGAATTGCAGCTGATTAATTTCTGAGTCAGTGGTGAAATCACTTTCCAAGAATTCTCCCTCTCGTTTTACAAAAAATTAGAAAAGAGCATTATTTAGACCAGAAGTGGACAAACCTTTTTTTGTAAAGGGCACGATGATACGTCCCTTAGGCTTTGTGGACCATACAGTCCATGTCAGACCTACTTGGCTGTGAAGCATGAAAACAGCTGCCAATAATATGCAAGTGAGTAGGCATGACTGTGTGCCAATAAAACTTTATTTACAAATAACTGATGATGAGCTGGGGGGTTACAACCGGCTCCTGATTTAGCCAGACTCAGAATGTCCATTAACATCTATCCTTGTCTCTTATCGTTCTCTACAGGCAGAAGACTCATCTTTGAAAATATGTCTTTGGGAGATAGTCACGTTCTATTGAATACCGTGTGCTGGTGCTGCCATAGAAAAATCTGGTTACACTCTGGGGAGGTCGGCTGCGGCTGCAGGACTGATCCGCCTCGGCCCTGAGATGAGTGTCCGGCCTGAGCGGGCACACCATGAATAGATACACAACCATCAAGCAACTCGGGGATGGAACCTATGGTTCCGTCCTGCTGGGAAGAAGCATCGAGTCTGGGGAACTGATTGCTATTAAAAAGTGAGTTTTATCCTTCATACTCGTGGTTCTTACCCCGGCTGTCTGTTCTCACATTCCCTGCTCCCTGCCCTGGTTTCCTGGAATTAACTTCCCAATAAACTCCCTGCATCCGAGTCCTTGCCTCAGACTCTGCTTTCAAAGAACCCAAACTAAGAGCTTTTAACCTCTTCCTGTCAATTGTAGGATCAAGCCCCCAGTTTTACAAATTGGCCCCTTCCTGTTTTCTTTGGCGCATCTCTTCCCACTAACCGCTTATCTACTTCATCCCAGCCACTCTGCCCTTTGGCTTCTTGAACTCACCGGATACCTGTCTGCCTGTTGCCTTCCTATGCTACTCGCTACCCCATGCCTCCAACTGGTCCGAATTCCCCTGGTCCTTCAGGTCTTGGTTTAATACCACTTCCCTGGACAACTGTTCCCTGATGCCTTAGACAAGGTTAGGTCGCTTTGGGGCCCAGTTTCACGATGCCCTGACCTTTCCTCCATAGCACTCAATACAGAAGATGGTTGATCACCGGCCTTCCTGCTCCAAGGTCGGTGCCATGAGGAATGTCTCTCTCGTGCCTGGGCCTCTGCCACGTAGCACGGGCTAAAAATATACCAAGGGCATTAATAAAGGGACTGGTCACTCAACAGAGAAACAATGATATCGGGGACAGACTGTCAGAATGAGAGGGAGAGGTGAGAGTTGGTCTTCAGTAGCCAGCGATGAGACCTTGGGGAAATGTCATAACTTCTCTGCGTCTTGGTTTCCTCCCATCCCATCTGTCTCGTGGGGCTGCCATGAGATTCAAATGAGAGGATGTGGTTGAAGTGCTGTGAAAGCGGGCACCCTTAGCTTTCTGGCCAGCTCACCGGGCTCTCTGTCTGTCTCCTCAGGCTCTGGGCCAGGGCTGGCACACTTTTCCTTCAAGGGGCCAAGCAGTAAATATTTTGGGCTTTGTAGGCCATACAGTCTCCATCACAACCCAGCTCTTCTGTCGTAGTGGGAAGGCAGCCACAGATCATATAGAAGCAAACGGCTATGATTGTGTTCCAGCAAAACTTCATTTGTGGAAACTGAAGCTTGGATTTCAGATCACTTTCACATGTCATGATTTACTATTTTTCTTTTGTTTTCTGCAGCCATTTAGAAACATTGGTGAGGGACTTCCCTGGTGGATCAGTGGCTAAGACTCCATGCTCCCAATGCAAGTTCAGTCCCTGGTTAGGGAACTAGGTCCCACATGCCACAGTGAAGAGTGAAGGTCCCACATGCAGCAACTAAGACCCAAATAAATAAATAAATATTTTTACAGTAAAATAATGGATAAGTTTCCTTCTTGTCTCGTGGGCTGTATCAAATCAGATGGTCAGGGGGAGCTGGCCCATGGGTCATAGTTTGCCAACCCCTGTACCAGAGGACCTGACCTTGTGCAGTCCAACATGGCGGCAAGTAATCATGTGTCATTTAAATTTAAAATTTAAATTAAGAATTCAGTTTCTGCGTTGCAGTAGTCTCACTCCATCTGCTCAGTTGTCACGTGCATCTGATGGCTCCCATACTGAACAGCACAGAACATTCCCACCAATACAGAAAGTTCGGCTGGACAGCTCTGGTCTAGATAAAATAAGCCCATGGGATTTTCCCATGGTCAGCTGATTAGTGACAGAGCAACACATCAGTCCAGACCTCTTTGCAGTACCCTGTACTGACTCTCCTGGGGAACTTTTGTGCTGAAAAATTGATTGCACTGCCAGATTTCTAAGTAAAGTGCTGTTTTGGATAGTATAATATTTGGTAGAAATTGGAACCCACTTTAAGCACTCTTCGTTAGGTCCAGAATGAAAACATTTTTTTTTAAAAAGATAAAGCATAGCCTGTTACTGGGAATAAGTGTGCTGTTTGTTTCTCTCTTCTCTTTTAGAATGAAAAGAAAGTTTTATTCCTGGGAAGAATGCATGAACCTTCGGGAGGTCAAGGTATTTATTAACACATGAGGGAATAACTTACATATGGTTGATTAAAATTGCTTTATACACGGTAGGTTTATAGTTGATACAGTTAGAATTGTTTCACTGAAGCTGAAAAAGGAGGCAGATGATAACAATACAGTTAACAGCTACGAGAAGAAGATTGTGGTATTGCATTAGTACATGTATTTTTTTTAAAGTTTTTTTTGTGTGTGTATTCATGTACTTTATTTAAATCTTTGTAATAGACTGTTAACCACAGATTTATTCAGCTTTCACTAGTTTCTCACTAATGTCCCTTTTCTTTCAAGGTATGATGAAATGTATATAACATAATATTTACCTTTTTAAACACCTTTTAAAAGATTTGCATCACTTTATTTACATAGTAAACTAAACGGTATTAGAAAGTCTGTCATACCATCCAGAAATTGAAATATGCAGTAATCATATTGTCTCTGAGGAAAGCTTTTTTGCACATTTTCCACAAACAATGCTTGTGCATTAAGGTTAACAGAAACTCAAAGGAAAATGGCAGATTGCCAGGTAGATAGTTGGAAAAATAGCAGACACTATTGGAATGACAAAGGTGTCCCATGCTAGAACCCAGAGGGCTCAAAATAGATTCAGAATTGCGTATTTGACCTAAAAATGGTACAGTTCAGTGGCATTAAGTATATACATTATTGTACTGCCATCAGCCGCATCCATCTCCGGGACTCTTTTCATCTTGCAAAGCTGAAACTCTTTATCCATTAAACAAAAATTCCCATGAATCCCTCCCGCCAGCCCCTGGCCAGCACCATTCTACATTCTATCTGTATGAATTCAGCTACACTAGGTACCTCATGTTGCAATCATACAGTATTTGTCTTTTTTGTGACTGGGTTATTTCACTTAGAATGTCTTCAAGATTCATCCCCGTGTCAGGATTTCCTTCCTTTTTAAGGCTGATTAACAGTCCATTGTGTGGATGTATTATATATTGTTTATCCATTCATCCATCGATGGACATTGAGACTCCTTTGGCTATTATGAACTTTAAACTCCCATATCTTTAAACTCCTTTCCACTGGCTCCTTGTCTTCCATCTATCAATGTGCCCATTGTTAGACTCAGCCAGACTCAGCCCTCCCTCCCCTGGACCCCCCACCCATCCCTCTTCCTGACCTCACTTTCCAGACTCCCCCTCTGCCATCACTTCCCCCCACCACTGACTTTGCACTTCACTGAATCACGCGTTGTGCTGAAGCTGCTCTCCTAACAGCCACAAGCTGCTCTCCTAGCTGCCAAGCCCAGGATCATTTTCTCAGGCATTTTCTTGTCTGTGAACCACTTCCTCCTCTCTTCCCCTCCTCTCCTGTGTCTGTGAACTCTGCTTTGACCCACCTTTTTCCTCCTTTCATGCCTTTCACCAATGGTTGTGTGAGTTCACCCTTTATTTTTTTTTTCCATTTATTTTTATTAGTTGGAGGCTAATTACTTTACAATATTGTAGTTCTAATGAGATGGATGAAACTGGAGCCCATTATACACAGTGAAGTAAGCCAGAAAGATAAAGACCAATACAGTATACTAACACATATATATGGAGTTCACCCTTTAAATAATGATAATTTCTCACACTCTCTTCTCAGCAATTTTTTTCCTTTGCTTTGACTTCTCCCAAGGGATTTTATTCATTCCCCTTCCTTCAAGAGCCCCTTCACATCTTTTATCTTACTTATGCATTTTAGATCAGGGGTCAACAAATAGCCTACTGCCTGTTTTTATTTTTAAAAAATTGTTGGAATGCAGCCATGTCCGTTTGCTTGCTGGTTTCAGGCCACACTGCCCAAGCTGAGTAGTTGCAGCAGGGACTATGTATCACCAGGAAAGCCTAAGATATATACTGTCTGTCCCTTGACAGAAAAGTTTGCCGACCCCTGCTTCAGGTTCGTATATCCAACTGCTTAGTGGACATGAGTACCTGAATTTTCTAGATTGTCTGCCTCCCCCAGGGCTCATTGTTTCTCCCTCTTCTGTCATAATTATCGTTTACCCCTCCACTTAGAAACCACAGCTCATGGCCTGTGTGAGCCCACTCCCCACACATCTCATCTCCCCGGCACTCAGCTCTTCACACACCATCTACCATTTACTGAGTAGCTGTTATGGGCCAGGCAGCACCTTAGGTGCTTTCCACGCTCGGTCTTACTTCACCCCCACAACCAGCTGTTGAGGAAGGTCTTAGCATCCTGAGTTTCATGATGACAAGACCTGAGACCCAGAGACTCAGTAATTTGCTGGAGAGAAATAGAGCTCTAGGCAGCGAGGCTTGGTCTCAAGCCCAGGGTCTGCCATCCAGGCAGTTCTCTTAGGTGGCCACGTCCTCACCCGACCTCTGAGGGTCTCCCTCCTGACACATCGTTGCCCCTTGGCCTAGCTTGTCTGGGCCTGACTCTTTCTTTAAGTGAT
This sequence comes from Muntiacus reevesi, assembly GCF_963930625.1. NCBI lineage: Eukaryota > Metazoa > Chordata > Mammalia > Artiodactyla > Cervidae > Muntiacus > Muntiacus reevesi. The sequence continues at coordinate 26,344,299 of NC_089268.1, read as the reverse complement.
GTGGGTGAGACTCAGCGACCACTCAAGAGCCTGCAGATTACTCCTCCCTGAAGCATCTCTGTTGTGTTCCTTCTTCTCTGCCTGATGCAGCTGACCTGCCTCTCTCTCTTTGGAAGCCTTTGTCAAGCCAAAACAAGATGCCTTCTTTCTGGAAGTATATTTCTCAAAAATGAGTCATGTGAGGTCCTCCACAATATTGGTCCTTTCTTTATATTAATTCTTTTTCTATTAAACTGATAGAGACTTTAATTGGCCCCTGAACCTCACTTAGATGCGAGAGCTGCAGCCACTCTTAGACTTGGACTGGTAATTCATTCTCAAAGCAAACATCTGGCTAAGAGCAGAAGGTGCCCTACTCCTTGCCTGGAAGTCTCTTCTCTCAAAGCTCTAAAACCAACCTCGTCTTCCTCCGAATAAATCTGCCCAGTTCATCCTGCTATTCATCCACCAGATGCCTTAGCCATGGCTGGTGGTGCATTTTAAGCAAAGAAACAGGAAAGACGACTGCAGTCCATGAGAGTCTGGTGAATGCTTACAAGTTAGCCATGTTTGCTACTCACGGAAAACCAAAAATCCAACCCAACTAGAAGCAGTAATCAGGATCTGGCCATTTGGCCAAAATAGCTGAGGATTTCCTGCCAGAAAGATGCTTGGCAAAAGCTTGTCTTTCAGAGAAGAGGTTCCAGACATCTTATTTTGTTCCTGTTCACTGGCCATATTTCCTCCCTCTTCCCAGCTGCCTAAGTAACTGGGTCCCATTACACATTCCCCTTGGGTGCCTTGTTACCAAGTATCCTTCCAGGTTTGGACACTACCTTAACACTTTCATCTTTAGACATTCTGGTTGTTTGTTTTATAGAAGGAATATTCTTTTGAAGGAAGTTCAGAGATAAACTGAGCTTTACAATTTATTATTGTCAGACTCACGTCTCCATGAAGAAAAAGTTAAAGGGCTTAACCCACTGCCACAGTGACTCCTTGAGGCATTCTTGAAAGGGACGGTCTGTCAAATTCTGATCAGCTGGTGAGCAAACCTGCAGTTGGGTGTCTGGTCATCGCACATGAATTGGATTGCTGCTCACTGTTATGAAAGCATATTTTTTCACTGTGGACAGAGCTAGTGATGCAAACAGAAAATAGCTTGCACATGGCTGTACTCACATGTATGTTCTAGGAAGAGAAAAACCACATGTGTGCAGAAGGTCACTCACCATTTTCTGAGCCACCCACTCTGTTCCTCATCCCCCGCTTGACTTTTTTTGCCTTTGCTGTTCTTGGAAGCAGAGGTCTCTCATCTCACTTCATGGTCTTTCCAATGAAACTTCTCCTCCTTCTTCCCTCCTTCTTTGCCTTCTTCTTTAACACTGAACTTGTAAGAAGAGCTATATGTCCCAGGGACACAAATGAGTCAGAAGAAAGTTGAGAGAATTGGGTTGTCAGCCTCTATTTGAGCGATTTCCTGCTCAGCATGTCTGCAGACTGCTGGCTGGTGACCTCAGCTCCCAGCAGCTGCCTCTCCAATATCAATCAAAGCCTCAGTGGTTTCCTCTCTGGTCACTTTCATGGTGTGAATTTCATCACCTGGAGGGAATACACCTAAAATAGCCCTGGCCCGGTACCTTGTGCTCGGAGAAGACAATGGCACCCCACTCCAGTACTCTTGCCTGGAAAATCCCATGGACGGAGGAGCCTGATAGGCTGCAGTCCATGGGGTCGCTAAGAGTCGGACACGACTGAGCAACTTCACTTACACTTTTCACTTTCATGCATTGGAGAAGGAAATAGCAACCCACTCCAGTGTTCTTGCCTGGAGAATCCCAGGGACAGGGGAGCCTGGTGGGCTGCCGTCTATGGGGTCACACAGAGTTGAACACGACTGAAGCGACTTAGCAGCAGCAGCAGCAGTACCTTATGCTAGGGGAAGCCAGCAGCTCCAGTTATGGGCACGTTCTTACCTCCTGGTTCATCAATTGAAATAGTTTTTCTACCTAAAGTTACTACCAATTCAGAGAAATACCATTTATTAAAATATTGTCAGTGTAGTATGAATTGTGCCACTTTGCTGCAGTTCTAGAATTAGGTGCTTCTCCCTGTTTGTGGGATTGCTTTTCTTTTTTCAACAACAGACTTAACTCTAATTTTTATGGTGTTTTTTGTTCATTGCCTTTCAGTCTTTAAAGAAGCTCAACCATGCCAATGTAGTAAAATTAAAAGAAGTTATCAGGGAAAATGATCATCTTTATTTTATCTTTGAGTACATGAAGGAGAATCTTTACCAGCTCATTAAAGAAAGGTACAGGGTGGTCATCATGTTCTTAGAAATAAATGTTGCAACGTGCATGTGTTTTCTTTCTGCTTTTGTTTATGGTGGGCATAAACAAAACCAACCTCTGCTTGAGGTTGGCTGTTTAAAACTGCCAGGAGATTAGGGGCCCCACCTGCAGTCCTGCTTGGGAGGCCCTGGGATAGCTGGGGAGAAAGCTGCTTTCAGAGCAGTCATTATGAATGTCTTATTGGGTGATTCACCCAAACAGGCTCAGAGGTTTAACAGATAACTCTGCAGTTCTCCTTTCCATGGGACAGTATGGGCTGAGTAACTATAGGTGAAAAGTGTAGTGGATTCATTCATTCTGAGCCATCCGTCAGATACTTCCAGGTCCCTTACAGTGCCTGTCTTGCTGCAGCGCTCAGGGCACACATGCTGGGAAGACAAAGAAACAAATAAAAAATTTACCTGCAATGGTCATTTTGAACTTTAAAAGTGAACCATGTGGAACCTGTTGGGCACATTTTCTTGGTGGCAGATGAGTGCCATTTGGAGCATCCCTCTGAGTAATTTCAGTGGACAAATACCATTTTCATTGTCAGGAATAGCAGTGAAGCTGAATGGCTTGCACAGCCAGGGGGAAAATGTCAGTATCCACTGCATCTCCTAAGACCTTCATGTGAAAGACCTCAGAGTTTCCCCATCAAAAATTTGTTACACTTTAATTATATTATGGAGAGAGGCGATTTTTTATAAGATATATTGGAAGGAATTTTTCTAGATTTATTATTAAATGTTTAATCGCTTCTTCTTTGTAACATAACTGAATATATTTGGTACTTATAAGGTATGCTCTGTTACGTGGATAAGCAGTTGCTTTTCTTTGGTCTTTATGATCCAAAATATGATCAAATTAGCATGTGAGCAAGTGTTTTCTTATGTTCTTTTGGTTATGCTAAGAATTTGAGAACAGGGGGTTTGTTTTGATAAACAAATTTCATAAATGGAGATTTATAACTTTTTTTCCTCTTCCCCACACAGAAATAAGTTGTTTCCCGAGTCTGCTATAAGAAATATCATGTATCAGATATTGCAAGGACTTGCATTTATTCACAAACACGGTAGGTGATTGGAGTGTTGTGGTTTTGAATAGCAATGAAATGCTGTCCTCAGGTAGAGGGTGTAGGATGCATCAGTGTCTTTTGTAATTGACTCCCAGAAAAAGTTGAAGAGTTGGGAGGCTGATAATGGATTTTGGAATATGTTGTCTTCTGTAGCTTGATTTCTGAATTTCCCTCATTATTTATCATTTCTGCATGTTCTTACTCTCTAGGCTTTAACATCAAGCTTGTTACTTATATGTTGAAGAATTATTTCTGACCATTAACGGGTGTATTAATGAGAAGCCTCATCTAGAATTCAGACAAGCTCCATCCACATATGATGTTTAACCCCCCTTAACTAGCACTGCTTTGCTGTGGTTTCTCATTTTCTTAGTATATTTAATTTCAGCTTGTTCAGAAGGGTGCAAAGTGGTCTAATGAGATTTGTGCAATCCAGGAAAATAAAATGCACTTAAAATATGCAAAGAAAAAGCAAAACATGGCATGGATATAGCCAGGGGTGAGGTTACTCCATGAAATACATGTCAGCAAGTCTTATTTAAGTAGAAGAAACAGTCTGCGTTTGTTGTCAGACAATGCAGAACATGAAACAGTACCAATTCCAACCCACTTGGTCTTTCCAATGTATAAACAGTTCAGTTGCCCAAGAGAAGCAGAGTTATTCCTGGTACTGATACCAGAGAGGTTTCTCTCATGGATCTTTACATAGCGTTACCTTCACAGTAAACACAGCAGTGGGTTGCATGAGATAGTTCCAGGTCATCTCCCTCAACATAGGCCAATTACATCACCTGATCAGAGAAAATGGTCCTACTGGGGCCCAATATGATTCACTCTAGGGATGGTCTGGTGAGTCCAGGGAGAGATTTAGAGCATCCAGAGGAATGGATGGTCACATACCCGTCAGGAAATCCTCTATCACTGTTGTTCTTAGCTGGGCTTTTGTACAGTATTGAGTAGGATTAGTAGTCTGAGGCATTACTAGTCTGGGTTACTAACTGGCCACAGACCCAGCTGAGGTTGAGTTGATACCTTCTTATGAACACGGAGCCTCGGGATGGACACATGTGTCTACCAGGAGGGTAGGGAGTGCCTCAGGAGCCCATTTGGGGTGGCTTTGACGTCCAGACAGATGGGCAAGCTGATATCACACAGGCAGAAATCTGTTCCCTCCCAGTCTAAAGGTATCACTGCCATTGCAAATATTGCACCAGCAAATGGGTTTCATTACCCAACAAGGAAGCTGGGCAGAAGCCGTTTGATAACAGTCAGTTCAGATTTGACGCAAATTGGCCGCGAGGGAAAAAGACATTGTGCCACATGGTAAGTCTGGGACCCTTCCCAGTCTTCCCTGTGACCCCTAAACAGCACCTCATGCTTAGAGGTCAAACAAAATACAAACAGACAAACAGGCTGTCCATCCACGGAAGACGTGGGTATGTGCTAAATAATTCAAGAGTGATATGCAAGCCCATGAACCAATTCTATAAAAAGTCTTCAGTAACAGGTATCATCTCTGATTTCACTGACACAGGTTGACACGCTTTTGACACAAGAATTCTCAAGGGATGGTATGAGTCTGCAAAATGCTGAAAACTTCTGGTTTGGTGTCTTACAGACAGATAGGAGGAGAAGGAGCATTTACTAGATTTGAGAGTCCAGGAGAAAGAAATGGTGAGAAATCAAAGGGAATCTCCAAAGAGAAAGGTCAACTAGACATGTTCAGATAGGGACCCGTCGTAGTGTCTCAGTTACCAGGGTTCTTTGCTCAGAGGACTGCGTGGTGGTTCTGTAAGAAAGTTAACACGTGTTGGCTTTCTCTTCCTTTCCTTTTTGTTGCTTTTTGTGAGGCTCAGTTGTTGCCAGGAAGAACTTACATCCTTTTATTCAGGTCTCTACCAAATCCCATCAAATCAACCCACATATGCTCACACAGACATGCACCCATATGTGCACACACATGCACACATCTGTGAGTACACATGCACACGTGCATCTACATATCTACTCTCCCCCAGCACCCACCAGGGCACATATATGCACACACACACAATGCATATCCATATCCAGTAATGTAGCATCCACAAATGATTGTATGAAAACAGCTCTTTGGAACCTTGCATTGTCAGTCTCCCTTGCGTGCCTTACATACTTGGATTGTACTCGGAAATGGTGCAAGGGAAGGCTCAGTTCATGGTGGCCAGACCTCCTTTGCTCTTCTAACCCCAGCACCATGCTTCTTCCTCAGATTCTCGTGGACACTCTCCCCCAGCTAAGTGCCAGCTCTGGTTTGAGCTTAATGTCATTTCATCCATTGCCTTTTGTGTTTCCTTGCCAGGTTCTCAGGTAGAGAGAACAGATGGTGTCTTTTCCTTTCAAAGAAGAGGAAACTGGGGTTCAGAGAGGTTTAAAGACCTGCCAAAGGCCCTGCTGCCTTAAAGCAGTAGAGTGGAGACTAGTTCCCATATCTGTGTCCATTTGCCATGCTTCTCTAGAAAAACCTGTCTGTTCTCACAGAGAGCAGAGAATCAGAGGTGAAGAAAGTCGTGATGATAATTAGAGGTGGGGGAACTTCCCCAGGGGACCTGTGGTAAAGAATCCATCTGTCAATGCAGGGGACGCAGTTCAATCCCTGACTTGGAAAGATTCCATATGCCACGGGGCAGCTAGGACCACATATCTGCTGAGCCGGCTGTCTAGAAGCAGTGCTCTGCAACAAGAGAAGTCACCACAGTGAGAAGCCCATGCACCGCAACTAGAGAGTAACCCCTGCTCGCTGCAATTGGAGAAAGCCCATGCGCAGCAACAAAGACCCAGTGCAGCCAAAAATAAATAGTAAAATCAATTAATTAATTTTTTAAATTAATTAAAAATAATTGCAGGTGGGATAGATACTTATTTTGCGGGTTCTATCTCATTTTCATTCATAAATGATTTTTGAACACTTTCGAATGGTTTTGTATGGTGTTGACTGAACTTTGGAGCTTTCTACAGTTCCTTTCCTCCAGTCATGGAAAAAAAAAATAATCGAAAGCACTTCACAGATTTGTTCTGTGAGTTCCAGGCTCTTCCCTGCTGGCTGGTTCTCGCTGTGTGAAGGTGCGTCTGTCCCTGGGAGCACACTCCTTGGGGAGCAGAGCACAGAGCCGCAGGTGGTTGCCATGGCCGTGGTTAATGTCAGTGACTACCTCCCCCTACTGGGAATGAAAACAGCTCCATTGGTGCTGAGAGCAATGCTAAGGCATATGTACTTTGCAGGAGTTAAATAATGAATGCAAAGTGTGTTTCACCCTTGCCCTGCACTTAAAAATATCCATGCAGGAAATCTGAAGTGCCTTAGGTGGCGTAAAGGAAAATGTTTGGCCCAAAGAGGTGGCTCTCTGCTTCGTGCCTCACCCCTGTCCTGCTGTACGTGTCCTTGAGTCAGCCCTTGGCCTTTCTGTGTGTTGCTATCCCTCCCGGCCTTCTTGATAAAAGCACCGTGGGTTTAAATTCAGTAATATCTGTGAAATTAACTTCCCTAGTAGGAAGGTGCACTATAGAAATCCACAGTGTTTAAATATTCTCTGGTTATTTTCGTCTATTCCTATCAGATTCCTCATGAACAGAATGTGGAGAGGAGAAAGCCTTCTTTGTGGCTTGATGTTTTTCTTGCCCAAGGGTTGTTAGTGAAAAAGAAAGCGCAACACATTTTCTGCCAGGATGAAAGAGAAAAATCCCTCTGTTATTCGACTGGCATGAGGTACCCTGAAATTAAAATGAAGGTCTGTTCCTGTGTTCTGAAAGCCAAACAGTTTCAAACAGGAAGATTCTGTGTTAACAGCACTTTGCTGTTTCATGATCTGGGAACAACCCAGCTATAAGGGTTTTCATTGTGAATCAGAAGCGCAGAGGAAGACGTGGGCTCATTGTTACAAGCCCGAGTGCACACATCAGCAGAACATAGATTGGGCCAGGAATCAGATCAGAGCGTAGCGCCACCTCCTCACAGTTGGCAGGGGGAGGGGTGGGGCGGCACATCACCAGCCTCATGAACTTTAATTTTTGCAAAAAAAATGGAGCTAGGGTGTCTGCCTGCCCCCTTTGCCAGGTTGTCGAGACTATAAAATGAGAAGAGAGGTGCTATGAACAATGACAAGCTCCTGCAAGGTGCGGATGTGCCAAGCACTGCACTAAAAGCTCTGCGAAATATTAACACATGAATCCTGCAAAACAACCCCACAAGGCCGATAGACGCTGTTATGTCCCCATTTTATAGGGGGCAACTCATTTGCAGCCAGTGGACAGAACTGGGATTTGAAATCGGGCAACCCAATCAGTCTGCCTACTAAACTATTAGGAAGCATTGCCTCTCATAGTGATAAAATAGTGATGCGTTGTTAAAATAGAGATGAAGAGTAAAGGTGCCTGACAAGAGGGCCTTAGACCTTTGATTAATGAACAGAACTCATGGGTTTAAGGTTGATCATAGTTGCTGTTACTCATGCCAGATATTCTACAGACATATTCACAAATGCTTCCTAGTTATAAAGGCCTATTCTCAAATACCGTATGACAGATGACATATGTCAGCTGACAAATACAGTTTTCATTAGTCATTTTTAAGAGTCTGTTTGCAATTAAACTTTTCCCCTAGCCATTTTTTCTCTGATACTTTATTTGGGGCCTGAAGTTTGATCCTTCAGGATCAAAGGAAAGCTAGAGGGAGATATGAGGAACCAGAATCTTACCTCTCCTCATTTCGTTAGTGCTCACATCCTCTGTGGAAGTAGGATTAAAGAATAGTTAGCAGGAAAGAATAAAGCTTGACTGGTGGGAGCAGTTTGTCAGTATATACCAGAGCATGACCTGGGTGGGAGCAAGTTACAGGGTCTGGAGTGCAGGAATCATGCCTGTATCTGAGTACAGTTGATGTGACAGGATGCTCTGGACAAGAGAAGGTGCAGGATTGTTGAGTGAGTGTTATAGTTGGTGGCGGGAAGGTGGCAGTGGGACCTGGATGTGGAGGATGTTTCAGTGTCAGAGAAATGCCACTTAAGTTTGGAAATAGCAATGTACACCAACTAGAGGAGCAAAGGGCAGTCTAAGAGGAGGAAAGAGGGTTAGTCTGGACTTGAGAGGACCAGCCCCACAAATCAAGGTTTTGCCATCTGGATTGAGAGGGACAGAACAGAGCCAGGCAGTACAAGAGCTCTGACACATTGCTTGGTGGGATTGTGACTAATTCAGCCCTAATCCCCTTGTGACTCACTTTTCCCATCTGTTTGGTAAGAAAATGATGTGTGTCATCTCTTTTTTCCATGCTTTTGATGCTCTGAGTGTTTAGGAAGAGAAACTATCACCTATAGATCGTATGTTTCAAGGGTCATGGAGGCTTCCTGGGTACACTGGTAAAAGATCCCATTCTCTTAACTGCATGCATATTTACACATTTTTAAGTCAGAGAAGGGGCAGAAGGGACCCAAAGGAAGTATTTCGATGAAAACTGTGACCCAACTCTTACTGTCTGGGGAAAGATGGATCCAGCATAACTACAAGCTACCTGGATATCATATCAAAAGTTTGAGAAGGAGAGATGATTTGGGAGAGAAGAAGAGTGGTTTGGGACAGGTTAATATGGGGGTAACATCAGCTGTTGTGCCTCCTATCAGAGATGGGAGTCTGGAGAGGGGGTAGCAGGCACATTAGCGATGCAGACGTGAGCACATGAGCACAGAGGTGGTTGAGGAACAGTCGGCACGTCAGTGATGGCTCTTACTTCCTCCCATAATGTGCTACTTCAAATCCAGCTTCACGGCATTGGTTGTGATAGTAGATGACAAATAACCCCATCAGCAGCGCTGACAGAGTTGTATTCCCTGTTTTGGTGACCCATTCAGGTTTAGACTCATGCAGAATGATGTCTGTCAGTGATTCCTCAGGAGGAAGGCTTGGGTCTTTCAGAGGCGTGTGATGCTGATCAGCGGGTGTTTGGGTCTCTCCTGCATGTACCCCTGAAGCCCTGCTGTAGCTGAGACAGGCTTCCCATTTGATGAGTTCTCTCTGCCTTTCACAATGCAGATTACAGATCCACATTGTGCTTCTTCACTGGGCAAAGTAATCAGTATTTGACCTTTAGACATATTTGCGATACACACCATGATCTCAGATATGAGTACGTCATATCCATAGATCCCTTGTTTCTTAAACAAAAACTGTAATTGTGTTTCTGCAGCAGTGTAAACTCCCAGTATCCTAGTACCATGGTTTTAATCTCAAATTCTTTCTGGCTGACTTGGGCAACGTACGCATGGTATTTTTTCCTAGAGTGACAATTTCTTTTTGCCAGGTTATCTCAGCCCAAAATGGAGTTTTGGTATTTTGAAAGAAGTTTGTTCTCTTGGAAAAAAAAAAAATTATGAAGACAACTTTGAAGAATTTGACATTTTGAATTCATCAAAGGAAAATGAATGGCCCAAAGGGCTTTGTGTTATCATTATTGGGATGAATGTCCAGAGCCTTTGGTGTCATACCAGACTATCACTGTCATGAAAAGAGCAATACAGCTGCAAAGAGTGATGCAGACACAATCTTGCCTCTGAATTCCTTTTCCACTTCCCCTGCAGGCTTTTTCCATCGGGACTTAAAGCCAGAGAACCTCCTCTGTATGGGACCCGAACTTGTGAAAATTGCAGACTTTGGATTGGCCCGAGAAATCCGATCAAGACCTCCATACACAGACTATGTATCTACCAGATGGTGAGTACAATCTTCCTCAAGAGGATTTAATTGCATTTCTTATATTTAAAAACCATGCAATTATACTGATTATAATGTCACAAATTCTGTTCCACCATTTGAATAACAAGAACACCGTTTGAAAACATCTATGTGTAGGAATGTTGGTATTGTACAAGCTTTAAAAGCTTGTGTTGTAAATAACTTTATAAGCAAGTTCAACAGGGAACTATATTCAGTATCTTGTAGTAAACTGTAATAGAAAATAATCTGAAAAAGAATACATATGTATCTGAATCACTTTGCTGTATACCAGAAACTAACACAACATTGTAAATAAACTATACTTCAATAAAAAATATTATAGGAAATCCATTATGCTTTTCCATAATCTAAATATTCTGTATATAGAGCTTCCTAAAGACTGTTTCCTAAAAGAGTTGTGTAAAAGATTCTCCAAAGACCTGTTGGAAAACCAGCAAACTGGTGTTATTAAAACTTTCAGACCCTAAGCATTCGATTTAAGCAGTTGGACATGACCAAGAAGAGCCTACAGACGATGAATTCTAGATTCTCTCTTGCTTGCTCTCTGCCTGCTCTCTCACTATCTGTATTTCTCAAAGATGCTGTAGAGAAGAGACCTGTCTAGAAATGCTCAACAGAAAATTTCGTGATACAGAAGAGCCCAGCTTTATGCTGCAGCCACAGCTGTTGGCTTTACAAGTTAACACACTGCCCTGAACAAGACAGAAAACAGAAGTACACAAACGCTCTCCTGGAGAGCTGATAGTGTGTTTAGTTTGCTTCTGGCTGTTGAATGGGAACTAGCTTCTCCTCCGTCCTGCAGGTACCGGGCCCCGGAGGTGCTCCTGCGGTCCACCAGCTACAGCTCGCCCATCGACATCTGGGCCGTGGGCTGCATCATGGCAGAGGTGTACACCCTCCGGCCGCTCTTCCCTGGGGCCAGTGAGATTGACACCATCTTCAAAATCTGCCAAGTACTGGGGACACCCAAAAAGGTAATGATGTGGGCCAAAGCAGCAGCTTCTCGTGCTCCCGGCCACCTCCCTGGGCAGCACGGACTCGTTCTGGAATCTTCCTCGCCTTGGTAGTCCTCCGCCCCCTCCTCCTACCCTGCAGTGGAAGACTTCCTGGCTCCCTCTGCTTTTCTCCCCACGCCTCTGCTCTCTGCTCCCTTCTGCGCTCTCATGGCCACAACTCTTATCCACGCAGAAGTCTCCTAACATGTGCCGCGGCCCTCCTCCGCTCCTTTATAAGCCCGGTCACAGATTCGCACCTACCTCTGGGATGGCCCACCATAGTGAGTAGGGATGTGGTAATGACAAGTCACCTTTCTGTTATGGGCACGTGTGCCGGAATATAAAGTCCTATTTCAGCAATTGGCTGAGGAACACTCTCTACCTTTTCCTTCTTTCAGACTGACTGGCCTGAAGGCTACCAACTGTCCAGTGCGATGAACTTCCGCTGGCCCCAGTGTGTGCCCAATAACTTGAAGACCCTCATTCCAAACGCCAGCAGCGAAGCAGTTCAGCTCCTGAGAGACATGCTGCAGTGGGATCCCAAGAAACGGCCGACAGCTAGTCAGGTTTCCTTCCATTTTCTTCTGATGCAGTCCTCATGAAGTTCATGTCTAATTGTGAATGATTCCTGTATAGATCATGGGAAGTATTTTCTTAGGTAATATGGGTGAAAAATAGGACTGAATACCACTAATCGTGAACTATTTAAGGTGTAAGAATTCAAAATAGTTTGAAACTCTTTATGTCTAAAGCAGTAAAGGTTTAAACAACATAGTTGCTTTGAAAATTGCTATACAGTTCACATCATATATCAATAATACATGGAAATGAAAACCGATATATCCACCTGTCTTTGGCAAATGTTTTCAAATATATTCTGAGTTAGGGTGATATATAACAAGAGTCTTTATAAGGCAGTACTGGTTGTCAAAAGGTAGTTTGAAAATACCTTGTAAGATCCATATCACTCATTTTACAGATGACAGAGGGAGAGAACTAGGAAAATAACTGTAATTAGCATTTTATAGCACTTGACAGTTTGCAAATGCTTTTGTATGTTTTTACGTGATTTTAATCCCACGAAGGCTCCATGAGATAGGTGTTACTGGTTTCATTCTATAAATGAAAAAATTAGATCTGAGAAAGTTTAAGTGATTTGCAAAAAAAAAAGAGGAAGTTAATGTGATTTGCCTTATTAACTCCACCAGTAGCTAGTACAGACAGTGTACCATCAACAACAGTTCTGTCGTGTGGCTGACATGCCTTCTGGCTCCTGTTTTTCCAACCTGCCCTCCCTCAGGCCATTTTGACTTAGATTATAAAGCCACACTCAAAGGAAGCATGTGGTGCTATGGACTTCAACCACTCCTAGGCCCCCGGCCAGCCTCTTTTTGCGTTGTACCTGGCCCCTTCTCAGCTTGTCTCATTGATAAATCCATTACCCAGAGGATGAAAAAGGAGACCAATTGTAATTAGATGGACAGTCACTTGAAGACAGGGCCTGTGTGATGTTAGAATTTGTGAGAACTGAGAGCTGACAGTTGGGGGAGGATTATGGTATGGGGGGAAAGCAACTTTCCAATGGCTCAAAGAAGAGCCAAGACTCTAGATGGCTCAGAAAAGATTAGAGAGCGCTCAGAAATGCACTTCTCAGAAATGCACTTCTGCTGATGAAATTCACAAGTGTTTTCAGGCCACAGAAGGAAGCCTTCTGATGAACCCAGTTTTCTAAAGGATACATAGTGGCTATGAAAATAAAAAGATTCAGTAACAAGGAACCAAGAGAAGAATGTTTACTTTTTAGGAATAGTATCCGAAAAGCTAAAAATACCCCGAGTTCAGTTGAGACTTGCAAAAAATACCTGGGACTAAAGAGAAGACTTCCTGAGCTAGATGTCAGAGTCCAGGACCTCTTTGGCAGTGTCCGTGTTATTTGCATCTATATCTGCACTTCCTTATCATCATTACAGGTGTTTATGGCTAGGACCCAGAGTCACTGAGAAAGGTTATGTTATATTCAGTGACTTCCACTCAAAAAGACTAGGGAATATTTCAGAGAGAATTGCAAACCCTAGCACTTTAAGATTTATTCCTTGATGATGCAGAAAGCCAATTATCTTTGGACAAGGTTTAACTATAGTATGTTTGACACTCTTGGCATTTCCGATGTTAAAGCAGATGTACCTACTTATTTTTATTATTTTTTTATTAAAGTATAGCTGATTTACAGTATTGTGTTAATTTCAGGTATAGAGCAAAGTGATAGTTTTACATATTTTTTCTCAATTCTTTTCCATGACAGGTAGTTACAAGATACTGGAGATAGTTCCCTGTGATACACAGCAAACCCTTGTTGTTTGTCTGTATCTTCTTATTTTATATTTGATTTTTCAGAGTCCTCTTGGATCATTGTATTGCCTCTCTCCATCTTATTTATTTTCTTTCTGTGGAATGAAGAAATGAACTTAGAATGGTGAAATATTGTATTTAAGACAGCAAATATTGTATTTAACATAGCAAATGAGTTACAAAGCCAGAATATTGGCAGAAGTAGCAAAGGGAATAGCAGTGAACCTGGCTGCCTTACCCAAATAATTTTGAGTGTGGAAACCAGTCCAGACATTTTTCACTATTTAGGACAAGGAGAATCACAAGGGGTGTGACAGATTCAGGATGCTGTTTTCTAGTTGGTTTGGGCAAGCTACTGCAGTAGACTGGTTAATGTGAAACCTAGCCTGCAACCCTGAATGGTGTCAACCTTCTTGGCCAGATTCTTCTTCTGAAACAGCCTCATGTGTCATTCCAGGCTCTTCGATATCCTTACTTCCAGGTGGGGCACCCCCTGGGCAGCACCGCGCACAGCCTTCAGGAGTCAGGAAAATCTCAGAAGGACGTTCTGGAGAAGGCGGCCGCACCACCTCACGTAAAGCCGGTCCCTCCTGCCCAGCCCCCAGCCAAGCCACACACACGCATTTCTTCCAGACAGCATCAAGCCAGCCAGCCCCCTCAGCATCTCGTGTACCCCTACAAAGCCGAGGCTCCCAGGACAGACCACCTTCCGGAGGACAAGCCCAGCCCTCTGCTCTTGCCATCCCTCCACCCCAAGCATCCTCAGGCAGTAAGCAGGACAGTTCACCCAGGAGTCCTGTCGGACTATTCCTTATCTGACCCCACTTCTTCTTTTTTTAATGATTTTATTTATTTATTTTGATGGTACTGGGTCTTCATTGCTTGTGTGGGCTTTTCTCTAGTTGCAGTGCATGGGCTTCCCACTGCAGTGGCTTCTCCCGTAGAGCACAATCTCTAGGCACACAGACTCAGCAGTTGTGGCTCCCAGGTTCTAGAGCACAGGCTCAATAGCTGTGGTGCACAGCGTAGCTGCTCTGTGACATGTGGGATCTTCCCGGATCAGAGATCCAACCCATGTCTCCTGCATTGGCAGGCGGATTCTTCATCATTGAGCTGCCAGGGAAGGCCCTGGCCGTACTACCTGCATGCAATATTTTCTTTTCAGCATGTAAGGTCTAATTACAATAGATTGGTCTTTTTGATGTCATGGAATTGTGAAAAGAGCCTTGGCTTTGTAGTTAAAGGTCTAAATTCAGGTTCTAGCTCTGCCTGTGAATTATGGGGGTGGTGTCTCCAGACTGTCCACTTGACCCCAACCCACGTAAAGCAGCAGTGTGTGCTTGTAAGTTTCCTATTGTAGCTAATTCTGTAGTTAAATAGGATCCAGGCCTGCTGAGAAGGCAAATAAGGTATTAATTGCATTGTTTTCTATAAAACAGCAGGTGATTGATACTTTAGTTACATTCTCTTATATTCTATTTAGGACAGTGTCAATAATGCTGATTCTCTCAGAGATGAGCCCTGGATGAGAATCCAGCCGCCTTCCTCCTATGCAAGAAGTACACTAAATGTCCTTTTTTAAAGACTTACTTACATAGCTTAGTGTCCCCATTGAATGGAAACTGATGTAACCTGTGCAGGATAAGTGAGAGAGGTCAGGGACTGTTTCCCACCATTGCCTTTTTCAATAAGCAGTGCATATTGGGGAAGGCTACACCCCTGGGCCCTCCTCTACACAACCGGGGAAGTTCAGAACGGGGCTTACTCTTGGGCAAGCTTCACTAATGCCAAATATTGCTTCTCCTCCCCACCCCCTCCCCACCCCCTTGTATACGCAGAAAATTCTCACTGGCCTGGAGCACAAAAATGGTGAGATCAAGCCAAAGAGTAGGAGAAGGTGGGGTCTCGTTTCCAGGTCAACGAAGGATTCCGATGACTGGGCTGACTTGGATGACTCGGACTTCAGTCCATCCTTCACCAGGATTGACGTGAAAAACAAGAAAAGGCAGAGCGATGACACGCTGTGCAGGCAAGTGTGGGCTCCCAGCTGCGCACGGACGGCCTCTGGGTTTGTGAGGTCGTCTTCACATCCGATGCGCTGCCTAGCTCGTGCTGACCAGAACCTTCTCCTCCCGGTTCAGATTTGAGAGCATCCTGGACCTGAAGCCCGCGGAGCCCGTAGGCACTGGAAACAGCGCCCCCACGCGGACGTCCTGTCCCCGGCGCGACACGCCCACCCTGAGGTCGGCGGCCAAGCAGCACTACCTGAAGCACTCTCGGTACCTCCCTGGTAATAACGCCTCCTGCCTGTGCTCTGGTCTCTGATGGGAAACCGTGTCCCCGGAGTCTCGAGTTTGCAAAGCGTCTGTTTTGGACGGTGGTGGGACCACCATAGAAATACTTGCTGGGCTTCCCAGGTGGCGCTAGTGGTAAAGATCCTGCTTGCCAGTGCCGGAGATGCAAGAGACTCGGGTTCGATCCCTGGGGTGGGAAGGTCCCCTGGAGGAGGGCAGTCAACCCGGCTTCAGTATTCAGGCCTGGAGGACCCCATGGAGAGAGGAGCCCGGCGGGCTATAGTCCACAGGGCCACAGAGAGTTGGATACGACCACTTAGTACACACAGGCTTCATATTTTCTTTTTCCTTTTGGCTGCACCTCGCTGCATGCGGGCTCTTAGTTCCCCGACCAGGGATGGATGGAATCCACATCCCCTGCAGTGGAAACTCTTTAGAGTCCTAACCACTAGACCGCCAGGGAAGTCCCGAGCTTCACATTCTTTTCTTGCCTAAGATAAGAAATTTGGTAGAGGAAACAGGGATCCAGTCTGAGGAAGGGAGGAACCAGGAAGAGCCAGGCAGCTCGCCCGGGGTCTCTCCATCCTTATATGCTCTCAGGAAACCAGATGGGAGCTTAGTGCCCCCATCTGGCTTTATGTACCACAGGGGTTAAGTGAAGGCACTCTAGTTGGAGAGTGCCCAAGCGTCTCTCCAGGCTTTCTGTATTCTAAGCATATAGCGTTAGCCCACTGTTCATTCACAGATTCATTCCATCAGCCAATTTGTATTGACATCATTTTATGCGGGGCGCTGAGAATATGGTGGACAAAACAGCCAATTGGGGCCACTGGGTTGCCAATCTTCCAGGGTCCCCATTCACATCACAGCCTATGCAGTGACTTTAGCCAGCAACCTGTAGATGGTAGAGCCTCATATTTCGTAGTTTTGGGATACAGACCCTAAAGAAGTGGCCACACAGTGGTTGCAGACAGCGACAGCGGTTGTTAAGGGTGATGTAATGGTGGAAGGAGCTGGGCCCCAGAGATTGGGAGGGAATTCCAAGTACAGAGGGATGTGAGAGCAGCATGCCAGGCAGAGGGAACAGCCAGTGCAAAGGCCAGGAGGCAGGAGAGGGCTTGGCTTGTGAGAGGCTGCACATGGCCCCACCACTGTCAGAGGCGGAGGATGTGTTAGGACATAGGAGGCATCTTTGGGGTCTTGTAAGAAATTTGGGTTTTATTTCACGAGCAACAGGAAGCTCTTGAAGGGTTGTAACTGGAGGAGTGACATGGTGTTGGCACCATCTGTGTGCGGTGTGGGCGAGGGACCCACAGTTTGTCACTGTCATACAGGTGGGGGCAGGGGATGGTGGCCCTGCTGATTTGCTGCTTCCCCTCTGCCTTCTGCCTGGATTGGGAACAGGCCTCCTAAATACCGCCAGACCTTGTTAGGGATGGTACTGTGGCCTTAGGAGACTGGCCTGAAGGGAGACCTATTTCTTTTTGACTGTAGAGGAAGAAGAAGGATAAAGGATGGATTCAGTCTTTCTGTTCTGAAAGATAGCCGTGATGCCCGATGGCCATGGGAAGTGGGTGGTCTGGGGGTGGGGGGCAGTGGTTTGTCTTGCAGCTGAAATCAAGGCAGCCTGAGAAGGGAGGGAGTCAGTGACGGGTGTTGGTAGTGACCAGAATCAACACAGTGATGATGGTCCATGTGAGGCAAGGGGGTGGAATCTCAGAATTCAGAAAGAGGCGAGCAGAGGGCTGCAGAGCTGGGCATGGCACTCTGAAGGGACAGAGAAGAACTTGGGCAGCTGATGGAAAGGCAGTGGTCTGTGAAGTTGGGTGAGTAGGAAAGCCAAGGGGCACTGAAGCCCCAGATGGCACCAGGGGGTCAAGACATCAGATGTGGACAGATCTATTGGTAGATGGTGAAGACACTTCTGTTAGGCCACCCACCAGTGAAACAACCCCCTCACCCCAGAGACAGCATCTTTCCTCTGCCACCTATCCAGTGGCGTCATCAAGGTCAGTTTTGGATTGTTGAACCATAGGAGGTCTTTGACAAATCAGACTCTGCATTCATCTCATCTCTGACATGTGGTACAAGACTGAATATAAATTTTGCATTTGAAAAAACATTTTTGCCCTATTAGGAATAAATATAAGAAACGGTGTACTCCCGAATCCAGGCAATGATTTTATTCCACCTAATCCGTGGTCCAGTTCTGGTTTGTCTGGCAAATCTTCAGGGACCGTATCAGTGATCAGCAAAATAACTTCAGGTGAGTAATGACGTTTACTCCCTAAATGATAAGAAGCAGGTTCTCTGGGTGTGGCTGGGTGAGCGCAGAGAGACAGGGGATGGTAAGCTGTGGAACCATGAGGCCCTCCCTGGTGTGGAAACCCCAGCCTTTTTTCCAGGCCTGTGCTCCTCTCTCTCACCTGGTAGCAGGCCCCTGGGGGGCTTGACCAGCTCCCTTAGGCTCTGCCATCAGGAGTAGCAGGGGAGGACAGCAGACTTCCCTGGCTTGAGGGAAATACAATCTTTACAGAATCTGGTGGGCTTCCCAGGTGGCGCTAGTGGTAAAGAACCCGCCTACCCATGCAGGAGACATAAGAGACTCGGGTTGATCCCTGGGTCAGGAAGATCCCCTGGAAGAGGGCATGGCAACCCACTCCAGTATTCCTGCCTGGAGAATCCCCATGGACAGAGGAGCCTGGTGGGCTACAGTCGGTAGGGTCACAGAGTCAAAGGTGACTGAAGCGACTTACATGCATGCCCGCATGCAGAGTCTGGTTTCTAAGGCCCTGCTCTGTGGTCTGTGACCTCTGGGTATCACAGGGTCTGCCTTGTCCTGGCTTGTCTCTTCCATCTCACGGCTCAGCCTCAGCCCAGGGCATCGCTGGAAGGTGGACAGTTTGGAAGCCGCTGCCCACGCTTTTTCAGTAGATGGATTAATTTCAGATGCATCCCACACAGGCAGCACCTACCATGCGCAGCTTCCCCTTCCACATGCCAAGTAAACCGCTGGGCTTCTCTTCCCTCTGCCTTTGTCCATTCCGTGTTCATGTATTTTAAGGAGTTTGAAAGAGAAAGAAAGAACACATCCACACCCACGTACTCACCACGCAGCGCATAAAGTCAGACTCTGCAAACACACACGATTGCCTTTCCTTCCTTTGTGTCCTTCCATTCAACCCCCAACCTGTCCAAATTGGGTGTTTATTATTTCCACGACTTTTTTTTTTAGAATACAAGAAATGCCTAGCATGGTTTTGCATGTTTTAAAATTTATATGCTTATAATCCTGGATCTCCACTCATGTTAATAATGCATTATAATGCATATATGCATTAATAATATATACAGCAATTAAACACATAGAATATATTTCACATTTGTGTAGGATGACATATGCAGTGTATATGTGTATGATACCATTCATTATTTATAGTAGAATATAACTTTTTTTAAAGTTCAGGTATAGTTGCTGATCAATATTATATAAGTAACAGGTGTGTGATATAGTGAGTCATAATTTTTAAAGGTTATGTTCCTTTTATAGTTATGAAATATTGCTTATATTCTCTGTCATGTACAATATATCCTTGTGACTTATTTTATACTTAATAATTTATACTCCTTAATCTCCCACCCCTGTGTTGTCCCTTTCCTCTTCCCTCTCCCCATTAGCAACGATTAGTTCTCTATATCTGTCAGTCTGCTTTTTTATTATATTCACTAGTTTGCTGTATTTTTTATATTCCATGTGTAAGTGATATCATAAAGTATTTGTCTTTCTCTGACTTATCATAATGCCCTCCAAGTCCATCCATGTTGCCACAAATGGCAAGATTTTGTTCTTTTTTATGGCTGAGTAATATTTCATGGTATACACGTACCATATCTCTATCCATTCGTCTGTTGATGGACACTTAGAACATAACTTATTCATCTGGTCTCTTGGCAAACATGAAGGTTGTCGATCATTTTTACAGTTAGAAAGAGTGGCTGGAGTGAACACTGATGCCCCCATAGGTATGCCCGTGTGACATGATCACGTTAGGTTAAAGGCTGTGCTCATCTCTGACCTCACAGATTTTGCCCAACTGCTGTCTGGCAGGGTGCTGGAGTTGTGTCGTGTCCTTGATGCCTCTTGATACCGTCAAGATTGCAGATGTGTGCTCATCTTAGGGTGTGCAATGGCATCTTACTGTGGCTTCAACCCGCATGCCCCCCTGACTAGTGAGGGTTGAGCATTTTCTCTTGTGTTTACTGACTCTACCTTTTTTCTGTCTGTGATTTCCTTGTTCTGATCCTCTTTCCATTTTTCTTATTTAGTCACCAAAGTTGCAAAAGGTGCTTCAGCTGACCAACACAGCTCCTGATACATGAGCTTCAGACTGTTCTTTCCACTCTGCCTTAAGTAGTTGCCAAGAATGCTGTGTGTTGGGAAGACACAGAACAACTCTTCCTCCCATGTGCTCTTCCTAACTTCCTAATGGATCTGTCTTATTTGTATAACATCCTTCATTGTTCCACATGCACCTTTAAGCCTTCATAATAGGCTCATTATAGATACTCACCCATCCAACAGGTATTGATTACTTGCTATGAGTAAGGCTTTCCATGAACCGCCTGGAACACTAAGATGAGTAGGACCCAGTTCCTGCCCTTAAAACACTCTCAAGGCAGAAATGACATAAAAAGTGAATGTATTTAGTGAATTTTAATAATGACTAATTTTCTGGTTCTGGACAAGAATATCTCTGGTGTAGAATTACTTATAATGGCTGAACAGTTAACATAACCTGTATGCTAATCAATAAGAGAAACCTGTATGCTGATCAATAAGAGAGCGGTTAAAAATGAGTTATGGTTTAACCATACTCTGAAATTTGTCCATACTAACATGGAAGGCTAACTCTTCTATATTATTGAGTGGAAAAAAGAAAATTCTGGAACAGGTTAAACTGATTATTACATACAGAAAGAAAATTCTAAATGTCTCCTTTTTTTAACAAACCAACCCACCAGCCTCCTTGTGGGTACAGGCCACAGTCTCAACACTGTCTGTACACCTCGCACCCCATCCCCCTGTCTTTCTAACAGTGTGGTGTGGTGGAATGTTCTGCTCCGAATTCACTCTTTATCCTAATGCTTTTCCCCTGAAAATCAAAACCCAGTTCTCTATTGCCCTGTGCCCCTCTTCTTCATCCTTGTGGGTGTCCTGTGCATGTCTTTGCAGTAATGAGCTTTTTCTTTTGCAAATCAGTTGGTTCTGGCTCTACAAGTTCTAGTGGAATGGCTGGAAACTATATCCCTTCCTTTCTGAAAAAAGAAATCAGTTCTGCTCTACAGAGGGTCCACTTGGCACCTATTCCCGACCCTTCCCCGGGTAAGTTCTATTTGGGATTATTATTATTTGTGAGTTTATTCAAAAATAGTTATTAAACAAGTGATTTGTGCCAGACGTGGTAGGCCTAGGGTCCACAAATGAAGGAGACAACAAAATTCCTTGTCCTTCTGGAGCCGGTACTCCACAGACAGAAGTAAACCAAATAAGATGCTCCAAAGTGCTAAGGGGAAAATAAAGCAGGGAGTAGGGAGCATGGGGACAGGAGTGTAGGGTGCAGATGGGCATTTTACATAGGGCGGCCGAAGGAGACCTCACTGCAGAGGAGCCATCAAGTAAAGATCCACAGGAGATGAACAAGCAAAGTCTGTATTTCGGGCTCTTAGTGCATGGACCTGCAGGCAGAATAAGCCTGGCAGATGCACGGAAATGGCAACCCACTTACAGTATTCTTGCCTGGAAAATTCCATGGGCAGAGGAGCCTGAGGGTCTACAGTCCAAGGGTTCCCAAGAGTTGGACACAACCCAGCGACTAAACCACCACAAATTCCTTGAGCAGAGGAGCCTGGGGAGCTACCGTCCATGGGGCCGCAAAGAGCTGGACGTGACTGACCCACCTTTCTCTTTCCTTACAGGCTATTCTTCCCTGAAGGCTGTGAGACCTCACCCTGGGCGACCGTTTTTCCACACCCAGCCTAGAAGCACTCCTGGGTTGCTGCCCCGGCCTCCAGCCGCCCAGCCGGTACACGGCAGGACGGACTGGATGGCTAAGTACGCGTCTCGGCGGTAACTGTCACAAAGCCTTTCGTAGGGGACAGTAGGACCCTGCCCTCGGCCAACTGATATTCTACCCGCGAGAGACTTCGGTTGGTGGAAAAGCAAACACTTTATAGTTCTTCTGAACTGAGACATTTCAATATTCTTTTTTAAAGTTTTTTTTTTTTAATATTGATTTGAATGCAGTACTTTTTTTTTGTACAAAGTTATTTTATTCTAAAACTGGGTCCCGTTATTTTCTTAAACAGCAGCATTTTGTATATATGGATTATGTTTTAGCATTTTATACAGTCAACTTTGTAAGGAACTTTTTAAAGATTAATTGATTTTCCTTTGGGGTTCCAGATAATATTTTATACAGATTTTTTAAAATATAATAATATTGATGCAGTATTGCAAAGGGGTGCAATTTACAGCTACGCGATAAAGGGTTATTTCCTCAATATGTGTGGATATTTGTGAAGTGGTTAAATTTTAAATGTGGCATATTTGGTACTTTAAGCTTTTCTGGACTGACGTCAGCACTAAGAAACTGACCATCTGCCGTTTCTCAATACCGTGTTATTGGTTTGACTTTTTAATACCGCTGTGCTGTTCTGAAAGTACTATTACATAATTCGCTTTGTTTTCTTTTTACTCCCCAGATGAAAGAACTCTAAGTAAATATTTTTAGAAATGTTTACAACATGTTTTTTGGTGACTGGTGATATCCAGCTGAAACCAAGCTATGCCGTCACATTCAATTTTCTTCCGTTTTTGAAGTCACTCTCTATAAGTACCCATAAAAGGGAAGCTTTTGAAGCCAAAAGGTTCTCCACATAAAGGTTAACACAGTGACTTAAACTTAAATCCCTGCCAAGATGCATGACCCAAACACAAAGTTTCAAAGCAGCAGAAGATTTTATATTATCACAATCCTTAAAATGTTGCATTTAGCTCAGTTCTCCAAGCCTGGCCAGAGAGAGAGGATGACTAATCATTGTCTGCCCTCTGGCCAATTATCAGGACAATTTGGGGAGCAACAAAAAGTAGATGGCAGAGGTCCCACTTGTCTGCGAAGTCACCATGATGTCAAATGTCTGTCACATGCCACATGTGAAGAACTCTAAACCCTTGTGTAGTTTCTTTCAACAGTGAGAACTCCATTGGGCAGAGGCTGTTCCATTGAGAGGAATGTTTACAGCAATTTTGAAAACGACAAAGCTAGTTTGGAAACAGAAAAAGGAAGTCCACTCTGATCCACCTCTGTCAGGCACACTCACCTCTACTCGTGATTACCTGAAAGACAAGAAAGAAGGTCACTGCCAGTGAACGCAACATCATCTCTAGAGTGTACAGACTCACTTTCTCCCAGGGCTCAAATCACTTTTGTTTGGTTCTAGGATATAGCAAGTGGAGTCAATGACATTGTCATTTTTGTAGGTTAAAGTGATAGGTGAAAATGAATATTGGTACTTTGATATGGTTCAGCCTAATAAGTAGGTAAATTTTTGTGTTGATGTATTAATAATATGTTGCAGCCCATGGTTCCCAAAGGGCCCTCACCTAGAATCAGGGAGCAATTTGTGTTTTCGAGAATCTGACTCAAAAAGGTACTTGACCCAAGCACCATGATTGCTGGGGGCATGAGAAAAGCAAATGATGGATGTGGATTTGAGAGGTCTTATTTTCCTGTTAACAAACTGGCAGCAAAGTGTCAGGAAATAAGTATGTATATGTAAGCACAACTTGAAGCTGAATTCATTTCTGTATTATATTTTCATTCTCTCAATCAACAGAGAATGTGTTTTCAGAGAGAAGTCCTTTACTATGTGGTTAATATTTATTTCCCCTTTCTGTATTAGGAAGAAAAAGTAAGTTAATCTGAAAGCTTACCCACCTTGCTAAAAAGCTGGTTTAAAATCGTAAATACCCTCTAGTGAACCAGATGGTTTATGAATGCCATATTCTTGGTCCTCTAGCTTATGTTAAGATCATTACATTTTAATTGAAAAACCTACTTACCTGGTTACTATACATTATAAAATTGTTTTTCTATTACTTTTGTAGGGCCTCAGTGCAGAAAATATTTCACTTTTCTTCCTCTTCCTCTTTCCTTCATTTATCAGCAGACATTTTCCCTTATTCATTTGAAAGTCAAGAAGCTGACACTGCATTGAGTAAACTGGAAGGCTGAAAAAAAACAATGTCAATTCTAAAGAACTAGCAAAATCCTCTAAAGTTCTCTTTTATTCTCACCCTGAAATGGGTAAAGGATGCATTAAGCATACAAGTACTGTAGAAAGGGAAAATCACCAATACCTTGTTATGTAAAAAGAAAATACTCCCTGTTGCCTGTATTTTTAGTTACTATAAGATTATAAAATCTACTACAAGACACCAAAAGGAATGATGAGTTTAACTATACCTATCCACGACTGTACCTCATGTCAGGCATAAAGTTTTATGGGACGTCAGGAGATGATATAGCCCCCAAGGGTCTGGTGACAGTGGTTATGCCAAAGGGTACGTGTGTGAACTGCAGGGAAAGTTGCATGAGCTTAAAAGCTATTCTTTGTGTGATTGTTCATTTCGCAGTAAGCTACCATTAATTACTAAGCCCTCACCCAGCTCATATATGATTTAAATAGGAAGAAAACCGATTTTCTCAAGCAATTTCTTACAGAGCTCTTGCTTCAAGGACCATAAACGTCTAGTAAACAGATGCTGTGTCATATGGAGTGATAAAAAATTGAACACTTGACTCAAGACAACCTATGTAAAACAGAATTGTTTTTAAGTTCAAATTACCAGTACTGTTGGAGTTCACAGGCACCATGTTTTCTTATGAAGTGGCATCAAGCCATTGTTTTGTGCCATTTAGGAGAGAAAAAAAGACTACAGGCTGTATGTTCTAGCTCAGTGTGTGATCCAAAGCAATATGTTTATAAGAAAATGTTTGACGTACTGATTATTTTCTATCATTTAAAGCATACTGTAGCACCTTGTTTAATATATGTGGTTAATTTTTAGAATTATTTTTACAATTTCCAGCCAAAGTACTGTATTTTATATAATTTATTGTGAGGACCTTCTCGTGGAAACCAACAGAAGACAAACTGGGGGGCAAATATCACATTAATCTGTATTATCAGTTTCTTACAGACACTGCTAATGTGAATTTTAAATGGCCTGAATAGTCTTCTGATCTCAGATATTTCAGTACTGACAGCAGTTTCGTCCCTTGATTTGATTACAAGGGAGCAACTAAGAACATATTTAATTATAAAGCAAATATTCATAATGATGAGAAGATAGGAGGACCGAAAACTATTTACTCAAGCCCCTTTTGAAATAAAATGTTCCTTTTTGAATAGTTTGTCCTAAGGTGTTTAAAAATGTTAACTTTACTTAAGGAAAATTCTGCTCCAAATAAAGTTACAGTTTAAGAAAAATTGATTTGAGTGTTCTGTTTTTGTTGTTATGTTCTTCCATCAAATAATAATATTACTATTTCCCAATTTGAAATTTTCATATTTTATAACTTCTTAACACCTATTAGTGTTTACTGCTGTGAAATTGGTAGCATATACTTAGACCAGCAGTTGGAAGTGGTATTTTGCAATGTGGAGACTATTTAAATTTAGCTTTTAGTAAATTAGGTGTCTAGGAATATTTTAACAAAACAAAAAGCACATCAAAACAATTTATTGTTGCCGATTTCCTCATGATAAATACCTACCTTGTATTTTTCTAGCTTTCACACTATACTCACATGTACAATATAAACCTTCAAAAGAAGCTCATACCTTCACGAATTCCATATAGGATTCCACAGGAAATTCATTTACCAAACATTCTTTGAGTGCTTGAAAGAATTTTGAGGGAAAATGATTTGCCAATCAACCTTGTATTGGTGAATCCACAGATGTGCCCTAGCCCATCAGAACACCCCTGACCTGAGTGTGTCATCACCCCACTTGTCTAATGGCCCCCCCATCTCCCCTCAGCCCTCCCTCCACCTCTTCAGATGCCGCATAAATTCAAGCTCTCAGTCATCCTTCCTGCTCTCAAAGCCTGCTGTTAGAACAACTGAGACTGAATTTAAACCATTGTGACTCTCTTCCTGGAATGTTTACTTACAAACTCTCCTCTTAAACTGATTTTTAAAGCTCTTGATTTTTGTTAAGGCAATTTTACCTGCTACTGAGTGGGTGGGGGGAAGGGCCAAAGGCTGAGACAAGTTCCCATGGCCTCTGAATATAAATATATATCCAGTAGGTAGAAACACACCATGAATAAGACTCCCAGGTTGAGAGCAACCCCAAGGGTCTCCAAGAATAGAATAATTTCAGAGGCTTCCAAAGAGTAGAATGACCTAAGGGTACTTTCATAGAATGGCAGAATTATAACAGGATTATTTTTTTTATTTCTCCACAAGTCTGTTTAATGAGAGTCTTATGACACTGTCTTAGTTTCTCCTTCAGATAAACAAGATTGCTAGGATGATGTGACCCCTAATTTATTAGGTTGGACATATAAAGTGTCCCTTTTTTTTTTTTTAGTTAGAAGAAAATAGTAAAATACCAGCAATTTGATATGGTTCAACCAATTAGAAGAAGCAAACGGATACAGAGGTCTAACTGATCAACAAAGTTTGATAATAGTGCTTTTCCTGTATAGTTCGATGAAAGTGAATCTTCGGAAAGGTGACCTGGAGAAAACTGATAAAGATCACCACTTCCAGCGGGTTTGAAAAATATGACTTGCCTCCCTATGTCAAACTGAATCATGTCTGTGTTAAGTCAGAATTAGAAAGATGAAATTGAACATATGCTATTATTCCTGTTTGAAAATGACTTCCAGTTCTAAGGGTGCCCAGCTGTTTTTGTTTGATTTTCTTCTTACTTTACATACTTTCTCTGGATACTTTCTTTTACTGCCAGATTAATCCATCTCAGTCCTCTCTTCTGAGTTGTCACTGGCCTCTTTTTTTAAATGTTTAAAAAAAAATTTTTTTTTTAGTTGAAGTATAGTTGATTCACGGGGTTATGTTAAATTTCTGCTATACAGAAAAGTGCTTCAGTTATACATAATTGTTATTTACTGTTCTTTTCCCTTATGGTTCATCACAGGACATTGAATATAGTTCTCTGTGCTATACAGTATGACCTTGTTGTTTATCCATTCTATATGTAATAGCTTATATCTGCTAACCCTAACCTCCCACTGGCCTTTCAACTGTCTAGTGACATTGACAAGTGTGTGGCTTGTGAGAATAAAAGACAAACCCATTCATTATTATGTCCCCCAAATCTTTATGGAGCTAGAAACCAAAACATCGTTCATTCTTTCTTTCCACAAGTGTTCTCTGAATGTCTTCTCTGCTCTAAGCATTATTCTAGGATCGGGGTATACAAAGGTGCATTTTAAAAAATATGAAAACCCCCTAACCTATGGGAATTTACGTTCTATCAAAATTCCAGATAGATAACAAAATAAATATAGCATATTATATGACAATAAGTGTTACGAAAAGTAAACAAGGAGGATGGAAAAGAAAGTGTGTGTGTGTGCTTAGGGAGAGGGCATCATTTTAGACTTCTCTTCCTCCCATCCACCCCCTTAATATCTTACCTTTTTCTTACCCATCTTCTTCTAATTTATGATGCTATACTGTACACACGGATATTTCCAGGTGCCTCTTTCCCCACCCTGCACAGTCCCAATTCACTCTCCCTGTTTCTGCCAGAGAAATCTACAGAAAATAAAATCTGATCTTGTCAGTTGCTGTTAATTGAACAGGCTTCTCAAGCCAGGTATTTTCAAGAACCCGTCCTGGGTGAAAACAGTAATCAACATCTATAGTCTGCGAAATAGGAGAGGCTGCCTCAGGAAACAAGAAATAGTCCATCTGGAGGCATATATTTTTAACCTTACAATTTGTGTGAATTTTTCTAATTTTGATAGTCTTAAAATATTTTTTAAAGCTCTAGCTTAATTACCACCCAGATTATATATAGTTGTAGCCCCACTGACACGTCTATCCCAAGGCCCCCACTTCCTCCCATCCAAGGCTATATGTAGCCTGAGGATTAAACCGGGTTTGTCCAAAGTGTAGGAAATGAAGGAAAAGCTCAAGAAGATTGAGGAAGAAGGAAGAAAGGAAGGAAGAAATAAAATATATATTTAAATTATATTACATATTAATAGAAAAATTGCAAAATTGTCAAAAGAAAGGCAGACTGCCACGTGCAGCGCCTCATTTGGATGTGTCTGGAGTCTTGGAAGCTTGACTACCCTACGTTCTCCTACAAATGGACCTTGAGAGCTTGTTTGGAGGTTCTAGCAGGGGAGCGCAGCTACTCGTATACCCTTGACCGAAGACCGGTCCTCCTCTATCGGGGATGGTCGTCCTCTTCGACCGAGCGCGCAGCTTCGGGAGGGACGCACATGGAGCGGTGAGGGAGGAAGGGGACACCCGCCTAGCCAGCCAGATCAGCCGAATCAACCCTGGCGATCAATGGGGTGACAGATGTCGCAACCAGATCGCCCTCACATCCGAGAAACCAGGGTTGTGCACGCAGTATATAAACTAGAAGAAATTTGGATCTTTTTGCATAGGTCGACTTTTCTTTTTCGCTCTAAACGCCGGATCTCTAAAATGCATGTTAAAATAAAGCCCAAACTTAACTAATACTTAAAAATTATTCCCTCAAATTGCAAAAATTGCTATTAAAAGGGGCTTGATTTGGAGTTGTTTGCGTATTATCCAGCATGCCTTGCAGATGGGTGGAGCATGCTAAATGTTGCCGTCTCTATTGGTGAAATATTCTGGAGCCTCGCCCACCGAGGGCGCCTCGGACCGTCCACGGGTCCCCAGGCTGCAGACCGCTCGCTGGGCGCCTTTGTGCGGTTCTGGAGCCAGGTCTGTCTCCCTCTTGTCACT
Source organism: Muntiacus reevesi (assembly GCF_963930625.1). Taxonomy (NCBI): domain Eukaryota; kingdom Metazoa; phylum Chordata; class Mammalia; order Artiodactyla; family Cervidae; genus Muntiacus; species Muntiacus reevesi. The sequence continues at coordinate 26,315,463 of NC_089268.1, read as the reverse complement.
CCCACCACCCCTTCCCCCCTCTTCTGGTTCCTCCCGGCTCCGAGACTCTCACGCTGCTTCCCCATCCTGGAATCACACCCGCATTCATCCTATCCCTGTCTCCCTCCCGCGGCCCTCTCCCTATCGGGGCAGACAGGGACCCCTGGGTTGGGGCGGGGGGTTTCTTGCTTGGCCGGCGTGCGTATCCTTATTAACCCGCCCTGTGCAGTCCAGAGCCCTGGGTGGGAGGCAGGCTCTGATGGTCCCCCAGCGCGGACTGAGCGGCCGCGCGGAACGCGGGGAGCCTGTCTCGGGTGACAAGCGGTGGCCTGGGCGCAACAAGGGCCTGGGGGCTTCTGTCCAAGCGGGGCAGGGGTGTGCAGGGCCCGGGGCCACCTCCGCGGGCCTGCCCGCAGACGCCTGTCTTGCAGACAATAGTAATAATCGACCCCTCCTCCTCCTGTTGCTGTGAGGCTCGAATATGATGCATGTGAAGGTGAATTTTTGCAGAGGTTCCAGGGGTGTGGACGTCTCCTCCGCGGTCCTTGGCGTCTGGCCTGTACAGGCCGAATTTGGGAAATCTCAGATTTTCAAGGTCAAAGTATATGATGTTCTGATTCTGTGAAGTTCTGTGCTGCTAGCCCAAATATCTTTACAGGAAGTAGCCCCCCGCTTCCAAAGATCCCGAATAATAAATCATAAAGCTGTGAAACAATTTGAAAGGCAAAGGTGGTGGTTGTTTTTTAAGGTTTTAAAATGGTGGTCTGTTTTTATTGATTGAGCGAAAACGCAGTTTAAAACAAAACCAAAAACCCCACAAAATCCCACCTCCCCCAAACCCCACAGAACCCCTCAAACAGTTACATGTGTCAAAACCCTGAATATTCAGTTAGCCCCTGAACACTGGACTGAGGACGCAAAATTGAGGCTCTTTTGCAAGGAGTGCTGCGTTTGTATTTCAGAAAACCTGAAAGTCAGTGATGGCCACGAAACCCAAGCTCCACTATCCCAACGGACGAGGCCGGATGGAATCCGTGCGATGGGTGTTAGCTGCTGCCGGAGTCGAGGTACCCTAGCTATACTGGTGTTTCTGCACAGATTTGTCCTATAACGTTGAGCTCTGTCCTCTCCCAATAATATTACAGACCTGCTTCAGTGAGTCAGAAGAGTCCTTCCTCTCAAGAATTTTTCTTTTTCTAAATGGAGTGCAGTTATGAAATTCTTTTTTACTTTCAGCCTTAATCATTTGCTTCTGATCTACCACCAGTAAATATTTATAATGAGGAAAACAGGAATGAACCTGCAATTTGTCAGTTACACCCAGAACTTTGTGACTATAAAACCTCTAGGTTTAGGTTTGTTTCCTATTTACTTTAGTGGCTTCAGGCTTGAAGACCCTGCATGCCCATATGCTTTGGCCCACAGTCTTTTTGGTCTTGTTTTTGCTCTGTTCTTGGATCTTCTTCTTGATGGAAACATAAAACAGGTTTTAGTAGTCAGGATCTGGATACTAAGTGTCTGTGGTTGTTCCTGGGGCCATTTGTGGAAGTAACTGCTTATAGAATGCCCCTCATTCTGAATTTGGTGGACTTCCTCTCATTTTAACCTGTTTCTCTCTTCTCTTTGTTTCCTGTAAACTACTAATTGGATCCAGAAGTCTGATCAATTCCAGGCTCCTTTTTCTCCTTCTCTCTTTTTTTTTTTTTCCCTGCCAGACTGCAGCAAAGGCGGGAGTGTGAAGATATTTCTTTTATGCCACATCACAGGCACATGACGTCTGCCTGTCTCGTTTTCAGCGTTGCTGAGTTTGATCAGTGTGTTTCTGTGACATCAGCCTGTTCCTACAGTATGAAGTTTCCTCTGTTACCCTTTCAGCGACTGTCTTTGCAGCCTTGATCATCACCATTGTTAGGGGTTACAAATAGTGATTTTTCTATTTCTGTTATTTCACCTAAATTTAGCTGTGATTCTCTTATAAAGAGTTCACTGGTTACGTACTTAATTACTTTGAAGCACTAATCAGTTCACATAAGAAAAGCAGGATAAATGCTTGATTCTTTCTCTTGATCAGTTTTCAGAATGAGTCATTATCCTACCAACCTCCAAAGGTGATAAATAAAGATTGTTGGGTTTGGGGTTTTGTTTTTTATTTGTTGGTTTGGTTAGGCTTTGGTTTCCTTGCCTGTCATTACATCTCACCACACAGCGTTTTACAGTTTTCTAAGTTAGTTGATACCATTTTTATATACAGATTCTGATTTCTGATTTCTCTTGAGAAGTTGGAAGATCTGATGCTTCTAGGGCCTCACTTTCATAGGACAGCCATTGCTGACTCTAAGAGGGACAGCCCCTACAGATGGATCTTTCTAGTTTACGTAGTCTCCACCATTCCCTATTATCTCAGAACACTTTCTTTAATTGTGTTAAGAAGAGAGTGCAACAGTTCTTGATCCCTTGACTTGAGCCTGTTCGGCTTATTCATGTCACCTGTCTGACCCTGTGTGTTTCTGAGCTTGCAGTTGTTGTCTTCTATGTGTAGATATTGGAAGCCCTTGTCCAATCCCCTCCTCTCTAGCTTCCTTCTGTGCTTCCTACTCAGCTGTGGGTCAGGATTCTTGGTTACAGTCATAGCAACCCAACCCTAAGTAAGATAAACAAAAAGGAATATGAGTCATATGATCAACCTCCCCTGAACCAGGCAGGCAGGTAGGGTAGAGTACTTACTTAGCCCAGTGTGGGGCGTGGGTCTCAAGTCCACTCCTCTGATCAGGTTCTCTAATCAGGAGAAAGACTGGCCTCCCTCATGAGGGCTGACCACACGGTTTACAGGAGCAATGCCCCAAAGTTGGTACCGGGGGTCCCTCCCATGTCTGTGGCCAAAGACATTTTCAGCCACATCTGTGTTTAGACAGATCTGAAATAGTCAGGAGGGCCGGGCTACAACGGCTGGGTGAGTTCATGATTTCCAGGGTCACAATGTCAGGTAGAGCCTGACGTGTAAAGCACACACATCCCAGTAACAGGTGCCTCACACCTGCTGAGAGGCAGCCTGGCCTAATTCCAGGAGTCAGCATCTTCCGACTCATACTTAGTTTGAGTCCTCAGACCCTGCTGTGTGCTGAATGCTGCATCTTGGCTGCTTGGAACTTCATTTGCCCAAAGACCCCCGAAACCCGGTCAGATCCTCCTTGAGAAGAGGAGGAATGAACAGTGTCAAAGAGAAGACGTGAAGGCCACACACTCCTCATTCAGGACTTCGGGGCAGTTTGCTCAGTAGAAGGGGGTGTGTGGAGAGGGAGGGAGTGCGTGATGTGGATGCGGGCACTTCTCCAGAGGATCCCCTGGGGGACCAGCATCCGTCAGGGAACAGAGACCGCTGATTGTGTGGACAGAAACCGCACACTGTCTGTCCTTACAGCCCCGGGGCAGCCCCCAGACAATCACCAGCCCCTCCAAGCTCTGCCTCCTGCGCTTTCTACCTTCCACCGTCTCCTGCCCTCTCATCTCCTGTTGCGGTGCCTGTTTCTTCTTCCAGACCAATAGTTTCACAAAGTTTGACACAAGAGAGTTTCTCTAGTGAGGGAGAGCATGCATTTTGTTACATGTTCCCAGGAGTCAAAAACCAGAATTGGAACCATTTGGAAGGAATTAAAAAGAAATTTTATTGAAGTATATTTGATTTATATTATTTCAGGTATACAGCTAAGTGATTCAGTTATAAATATTTTTGAGATTCTTTTCCAGTATAGGTTATTACAAGATGCTGAATGTAGTTCTTTTTTTTTTTTTTTTTTTGAATGTAGTTCTCTGTGCTATATATTAGGTCCTTGTTGTTTATCTGTTTTATATATATTAGTATATATCTGCTAATCCCAAACTCCTAATGTGTCCATCCTGCATCCTTTTCCCCCACGCTGGTAACCATAAGTTTCTGTTCTATATCTGTAAGTCTGTTTCTATTTTATAAATAGGTTCATTTGTGGCATTTTTTTTTTCAAGATTTCACATATAAATGACGTCATATGATATTTTTCTTTCACTTCATTTAGTAGGTTAATCTCTAGGTCCATCCATGTTGCTTGGAAAGGCTTGTTTTTTTTTTTTTAATGTACATTCCTGGTCTCTCCCAGCTACCGGAGGTGTATTTCTGAGGGATGGGCCTAGGGTCTAGCATATACACACGCTTTCCCATGCGCTTTATACATGATCAGGGTCATAAAAGTGTGAGAGGAGTGGTGCAGTGTAAACACCTTGGCATCACAGCTGACTGGCTGGGTGTTTGAACAAATGCCCAGAACATTCTTACCCTGAAGCTACTGCTTCCTGGGCCCCAGATGGAGTGCCTCTAGGGGCACTGAGGCCCTCTCCTCACACAGGAGGGCTGGGAATAGGAGAAGCCATGGCTACACCCCGTCATCCTGATGCCCCTCTGGTCCACTAGGTGAGGTAGAAGAAAGAATGGCCAGGTCTGTGCTGCCGGCTCTGTCCTTCCTGGGATGACAGGGGGCGAGGGGCGGCACAGGGCACAGACTCGACTGGGAACCACGCAGGGACTTGGGGGCCTCGGTGGGCATGAGAAGGAAACCAGTGTATTCGAACGTGTTGTATATGTCACAAGAAAAGGACTTTCCAGTGTTCTTTTCCTCCCAAACTTTTAGTTTGGAACCTTTAAAACATACAGAAAAGTTGTAATAATAAAATGGATACCTTTCAAGTAAACTCACCAGGTGCTAACATTTTGCTATTTGCCTCCTTCCTTCTGTCTCTGCCTTTTTTTTACTCTTAATCATTTGAAAGTAAGTTGCAGACATCAGCATGTGTCTTCCTGTTAAGAAAAAAATAAAACTGTCCCCATAACTGTAATATCATTGTCACAACTAAGAAATTAACATCAGTTTTACAGCATCTTACATATAACTCATATTCAGAAGTTACTGCTTGTCCCCAGATGTCTATATAACTGTTAAATGTATCTCTTTGGTAGTTATAACTACCACTCCCCCCAAGATCTAATCAAGATTTAGACACTTGGTGGTTATGTTTCTAGTCTCGTTTCATCTAGAGCAGAATCTGCATTTTGTTCTTTTTTTTTCATACTCTTCACTTAACAGAGAAGGAATGCGTGAAGGAGGAATTGAATCTCTTGCATGAATTTCTGCCAAGAGAAATAAAGAGTCAGTTATGTGACTTGGAGGCCAAATAGCCTAAAGAATTTTTAGAGCCGGTTTACCTGGCTACAGTCAAGTCACTTGTAAATAAAGATTTTCCCTTGAGAGCAGGGGTCACGCTTTCAGTCGGGAAGTGGATGGATGTCTAGGAAGCGGGAGCCAGACAAGTGATGAGGACCGCAGAGTGGGAGCCGCAGAGGCAGAAAGTCTGTCCCCCCAACTGGCTTCCAAACCTTGCCCATCCTGGAGGAGCTTAAAAACAACAGTTCTGTAGGTTGGAAAGAGTCCAGACCATTTTATATTACTGAGTGTTGCATATTCTGGATACACCCCCTTTTCACCTTGCAGTTCCATCCAGGTTAAATTGGTTGGGATGCTGTTTCTGCAGTGTCGCTGTCCTCACTGTCACAGCAGGGAGCGTGAGATGCCTCAGGGTGGCCTCCAGTGGGGAACTGAGCTGGACCACTTGGTTAGGTGGATGATGGGATTCCCACATCTGCAGAGACATTTTTTCTTTGTCATAATAAGTAACCTGCGGGATGATGCTTTGTGTGAATATTCTATGCCCAATGACCCAATGATTTCGGCATCTTGATCCTTATCAGAGTCCGTTATTACATTATAGGGTGAAAATTGGTGATTTTCTAATTTTATCATTAATTAGGAGCAATTCTGCATTAATTAGTGCTAATTCTGGAAAAGAGAACTTTCTTTCTCCTTTTTTTTTTTTTTTTGAGTCATCATTTATGGACACAGGGATTTTTTTGGTTGATGGTATTCTCATCTATACCTGCTATCACTTGAATTGTCCCAAATGTTGCTAGGGAATCCCTCTTGGATAGGGTCCCACATGCCTTTTCCTTTGACATATCTCTGTTAGTCTTTGAGTATGTCCTCACTTGTTGATATAACAGAGTCAACTTTTATTCCTGGGATCCCAGGGATATTTAGAAACCAAGATATGGGTACTGAGTATGTTCTTTCTGTCTGTTTTTCAGGCAGTTTAGCTTGGTATTTTTGGTCCTAAAACCGTAATGACATTTCCCTTCTTTTTTTGGGGGGTGTCTTTTTTAATTTAGTTTGATGAAGAATTTTTAGAAACAAAAGAACAGTTGCAGAAGTTGCAGGATGGTGAGTATAAAAATGTATTACTGTCGATAATGCTGATTTTTTAAAGAATCAATATTTAAGTGGAAGGACAAAGATGCAGCTGACACTAAACATCCAGAACAGTATCCTAAAACCAGACAAACAAGAGGGAACAGTGGCTGAAATTGCTAGAAAGTCACTTGATATTCAGTAGTTCTATAAAAGTCAATCGAAGGGGGAGTAGTTCCTCCCTCAGTCCACTGGGCAGCCCTTCTCCATCTCTCTCTCCTCCCCGGCCTTCCTTTACCTTTCCCCCTCTTTCTTCCACTCCCTCATCCCTTCCCTCCTCAATTTCCACCTCCTACATATTACCTGAGGCATCTGCTTGAAGTGTGCAGATTAAAGTCCCCATATACACTGGGCTGCTTTCTCAAGTAAGTACCAAACAGATGAGACAGCAGTGAAAGGCCTGCCTTTAACTCCTGGTCACACCCTCCCTCCACAACCAGACCCCTGTAAGCAGCCTCCTTCCTTGCCATCAGCAGGGTCCTGAGGCCCAACTCAAGGATCCCTGGAGAGGGACCAGCTCTGCAGGGCTGTGATGTCTCCATCATGAGTGACCCTGCGCTGAGTACACATCTCCCCGCAACCCGCCTTGAGCCCCCCAGGACTGGCCTGTGTGCTATACGTGTGACTCTCCCTGGGGTTTGGTGTGGGTAAAGTGTTTGAGACAGTCTTCTTGAAGAAAGTAAGGGGTGACTTTTTGACCGGTGACTGCGAACTTGGCAGTAGGTAGGCTGTGGCAGTGAAAGCCTGTACATTAGAATCAGCCAGTGTCTTGGGCTTCATCATCAGACTGACAAAGTGACACAGTCATAGACATTCTACACGGATGGGTTGTTTTGTTCCACACTGGCCATTGCAGGAACCACCGGCTATATGTGACTCCTGACCACTTGTGTCCATGGGGATGAAGGAAGTGGCTTCTAAATTTTTCAAAAGTTTTAGGACTTTGCTGGTGACTCAATGGTTAAGACGCTGCACTTCTGTTGCAGCAGGGCTTGGGATCAATCCCCACTCAGGAAGCTAAGATTTTGCATGGCACAAGCACAGCCAAAAAAAAAAAAAAATTTACTTAAAAAAATTTTTGATTGATTTAAAGTTCCTTGGTGGCCTAGTGCTCAGATTCTAGGCTTTCGATGTTGTGGGCCCAGGTTCAATCCCTAGTCAGGGAATTAAGATCCTGCAAGCTTTCATGCCTCGGCTACAAAAAAAATTAAAAAGTTCAATTTAAATTTAGTGGCATATACATATGCCACTACTGGCTACTGTATTGGCCAGCACAGCTCTTTAAAGAGATGTCTTCACTGTGTTACCCCTCACCCTTTACACTGAGGCTAAGTGTTTTTCCTGGGGTGGAAATGGAAAGGTTTATGTCCATGCTAGTTTTCAATCTTATTTTATGGCTAAATTAGCACCCCTGAATGAAGTTTGGGGAACTTTACACTATTTTCTAAGGCTGTGGCCCCATTCAGCAGTGCATTTTTTTGAGGGATGGGGGAAAGGGGAGAGAGCACTTCTAACTCTGGGCTCCCGTTCCCAGGTAACCACCTGCTGTTCCAACAAGTGCCAATGGTTGAAATTGATGGGATGAAGCTGGTGCAGACCCGGAGCATCCTCCACTACATCGCAGACAAGCACCATCTCTTCGGCAAAGACCTCAAGGAGAGAACCCTGTACTGTGGCTCCTCTGGGGTGTTCTCAACTGTACCTCTACCGATGCTTAGCTCAGTAGCCATCCTTCACAGCCCCCTGGTCCACCACATGTCCTGTATCGTTAGCGTGAACAGGGAACAAACCTCCAGAAAGGTCATCAAGACCACTTAGAAAATCAGTATGGAGAGTCTGAGTAAAATGAGAGGAAAGGATTGAATTCGGATATTAGAGACTGTATCTGGGGTGTGGTGCAGGTTTCAACATCCTTCAATGCTTTGATATTATTTTTTTTACCGTTCTTGCAAATCTGTTATCACTGAGTATTAGGAATCGGAAGCTGCTGTGACATTCAAGGCCCAGAGTACTGTGTACTGGCTTATAATTTGAACTCAGAGCCTGGTCTTTGTACCTCCTGGATTATGCCCCCCGGCAAAATGTTAGGCTCCAATGTCCTGATGAGTTTCCAGTGTGATGGGGATACTAATAGTATATTCCTCATAATGCTGTAGGATTCAATGACATATTAGATGTAGGGTATTTAGCACCATTCCTCATACACACCAATTATTCTGTAAGTGGTAGCCACTATTTTTACAAATGTGAAGTTGTACCCATACTGAGCATGGGTGCTGGAGTGGCGCCAGGAGAAAGGCTATCCATGACCCTGGTACTTCGAGATTTGTGATGGGTTTCTCTGAAGAAGTTTTCTAGTTTATAACTCGAGTTGACTTTGCATCTTTGCTGTTAAGGGACACGTGGAGATGAATGCTTCTTGATATAAGTAGCCCGAGCTGTAAGAGCTGCACTCTGGATATTTAGTTATGGGAGCCAATGAGGGGCCACTGAGAAAATGCTTTTTGTGTGTGTGTTTTGAAGGATTGACATGTATGTGGAGGGGACCCTGGATCTTCTGGAACTGCTTATCTTGCATCCTTTCCTCAAACCAGACGATCAGCAAAAGGAAGTGGCTAACATGGCCCAGAAGGCTATAATTAGATACTTTCCTGTGTTCGAAAAGGTAGGTGGCAGTGAAGCCTGTGAACACAGCAACAGCATACTGCAAAATGCCCCTTTTCTGCTCAGGCAGAGTAAAAGCTGAGCCCTGCTAGGCCAGCCTCCTGGGTTCCGGAGAGCGGACAGTTGCATCAGCACAAAGCCAGTGTATCTTGGAGCCTCCCCAACTCTTGCAGAGTCTTCCGTGCTCTCTGGCAAAGATACGGGCTCACCCGTGTGTGCACTGTCTTTGCTTACCTTCGCCAGGTGCCACCCTGTACAGGATACAGGAGAGCAGAAACCACCTCCTTCATTCCTTCTTTTGTTCCACAAACACTTGTGTATCAGACATCCTACTTGATAGTTGGATATGAAGAGAAGAACCATGGCTGTTCTCTCTTCCCTTTTGTTCTCTTTTGTGATCTTTCTTTTTTTTTTTTTCATTTATTTTTATTAGTTGGAGGCTAATTACTTTACAATATTGTAGTGGGTTTTGTGATCTTTCTTGTCTCATTACGGTATCTGGTTTTCTGAGCTTCAACTCCTCCTCTCTTTTCCTCAATGGAGAAGGATTATTTTAAATGCCTCAGTTAAAAAACAAGAGCAAGTAAAAGCCGGAAATTGGCAGGTTTCCTCTGGCCATTGACGTGGAAGTAGATAAGAAGGAAGAGAGGTACTTTCTGAGTGTTTCTGTCCTTGCTTTCATGGTCTCTTGCCCACAGGCATTTTGTGATTGTAAAATACGATGATGCAGAAATGGGCTATGGTGAAGGAGGAACAGGTGTCTCGGATAAATGTCACTGCCAGCTTTTGTCTCCCTGTGACTCAGATTACGTCAGAACTCCGCCAAACATACAAGCTAAAAGTCATTACTTTCTTATTTACTTAGTTATTTATGGCTGCACCGGGTATTTGTGGCTGGACACCGGCTTTCTCGGGTTGCGGTGAATGAGGGCTACTCTCTAGCTGTGGCGCGTGGGCTTACCATCATGGTGGTTTCTCCCGTTGCCGAGCAGCGGCTCTAGGGTGCGTGGGCTTCAGTAGTTGAGACAGGAGGTCTTAGTTGCTCCGCAGCATGTGGAAACTTCCCGGACCAGGGGTCAAACTCGTGTCTCCTTCATTGACAGGCAGATTCTTACCCACTGGACCACCAGTCCTGTTACCTTCTTTTTACACGTAATGAAATAGAACCACAGAGAGACTGGGTGACATGCCTAAGGTGGGAGCCAGGACTGGAACTCTGGCCTCTGATGCAGCTCCAGACTCTGTCTTTCTCCCAGTCTGGTTCCAGTTGCTCTGTTTGATTTGGAATCATGTTAGAGTCCTTCTCTGTCTCTCTCATACACGCCCATGCACGCACATACACATATCTGCAAAGGGGTTCTCCCCTGGTCTACCCCTGAGCCTCACTTCTTTCCAATCGCCATCTATTCCTATGGAGCTCTGCACTTATATGTTACTCTCAATATGGGAGTCAGGATGAATTCTCATTCTTTTAATTTTCTTGGTCTTGAAAGTGAAGTGAAAGTGTTAGTTGCTCTGTCGTGTCTGACTCTTTGCGACTCCACGGACTGTAGCCTCTGTCCATAGGATTCTCCAGGCAAGGATACTGGAGTAGGCAGCCATTCCCTTCTCCAGGGGATCTTAGAAAATGTTAAAGGAAGCCTGCTTTTTTTTTTTTTTTTACTATCATGTCTAGTTTATGACTGTGAATCCTGACAGTCGTAGAAACACAGAACTGGGAAATGAGATTAGACTCCTTGGACAGGACCAATGGCTTACTTCTTACATCCTTCCCACCATCTTCTGAATGCATCAGGACTAATTCTTCTCTGTAGACACGTTTCTAGATAGCTGTATCCTTTTAAAGCACCAGGTGCTAAATCCAGAATAAATACTTCCTTCTGCTTTTCAGGGTCTCATTCTGTTATAAAGCAGAGACCTATGGATGCTGTCATTTCTACACCGTTTTTGCTCATTCTCTCTCAGGGAACTTCCTCTTAGTTGATGTTATTTGTAGAAAGATAAAAGAAAAAGGCCATGGTTTCAGCTCTTCTCAGATGCTGCACTGATTCCATAGCTACATTAGTTTCTCCATGTCGAGTATTGTAACCGATGTAAAACATTTATACCCTGCAGGTTTTACAGGGTCATGGACAAAGGTTTCTTGTTGGTGACCAGCTGAGCCTTGCAGATATAATTCTACTCCAGACCATTTTGGCTCTAGAAGAGAAAATTCCTAATATCCTGTCTGCCTTCCCTCACCTCCAGGTAAACAAACTAATGTTATAGGAGATCGGCCCACAACTCTTAGGCCTTCCTTCAGTGTCTGTTGATTGATTGGCTCTGTGTGTGTGTGTGTGTGTGTGATTTTTTTGGTTCTCATTATGGTGTTGTTGTTGTACAATCTCTAAGTTGTATCCAACTGTTTTGTGACCCCATAAACTGTACCCCACCAGGTTCCTCTGTCCATGGGATTTCCCAGGCAAGAATACTGGAGTGGATTGCCATTTCCTTTCCTTCTCCAAGGGATCTTCCAGATCCAGGGATCAAACCTGCTTCTCTTGCACTGGCAGGCAGGTTCTTTACCACTGAGCCATCGGGGAACCTAGATTCTAGTTACTAAAATGAAACTAAAGTACAAACTTGAAATTGGTTTTCTGGTTCCCAGGCCCTTATGGCTGAGCAGTTGTTTACATGTGAAAGAAGTTGTCTCTTGATTATGCTGCATGACTATACTCTTGGAACAAATTCCATACTAGAGTTTTTGTTAATATTAGTGACATATGTGTGAATGCTTCTGTATAATGTTTGTACACATGCTTAATTAAGGCTGTGCTTTGTACACAGGAGACATTTGGTAAGTAGTAGCTTTTTAAATAAATGACCTCTTTATTTTGAAAGATTTTGTTAGAATAATTATAGACAATGGATGTTCAGTTTCCATATAACTTAGAATTTTCACCAGATCAAATGGATTTTTCCTCCCAATTACTGAAAATTGTTAAGATTTGACTCTATGAATGAAAAATGAGATTTTTTTTTCTTCCACTGCAGTTTACATGAATATCTGGTGTCTGAACCCTAGGCTACAAAAATGCAACTGGCCATTTTCCACACATAGCTGGAAAGAGAATTCATTTGTTAATAGGTGTAAAAAATGTCCAAGGAAGCTGAACCTTAAAATGTAACTTGTACTGTCTGATGAAGTTTAAAAGTAATTTTATTTAAACTTTTTTCTTAGAGCAATACATTTGAGGTACTTCTCGTGTCTTTTTTGTCCTTCTTCTTTTTCTCTTTAAGCAAGTATAATCCCATTCTAAGTATCTTTTTTATTTTGCTGTCTCTAAAAAGAGTTGACATCGTGGTGTGGATTTGCATAAAGCCTGGGATCTGGTCTAGATCCCAGCCACTGTGGCAGAGATTGTAAATAATCATACCAACAGATCAGCCCCTCAACAGATGTTGGATTATGGGTCTGTTTGGACCCCTGAAACAAATATTTTTTGCAGACATTTTGATGGGCCACTTTGCAGCACTGTATTCTCATAGAATGGCTCATCTGGTAAAGAATCTACCTACAGTGTGGGAGACCTGGGTTTGATACTTGGGTTAGGAAGATCCCCTGGAGAAGGGGACAGCTACCCACTCCAGTATTCGGGCCTGGAGAATTCCATGGACTGTATAGTCCACGGGGTCGCAAAGAGTCAAACATGACTGAGCAACTTTCAAGCTCAAGTTCAATTTTCATAGAAACAAATACCTTTGCTTTTAGCCTTGAACTTTTGCATTTTCTCTTTTCAGGAGTACACAGTGAAGATCAGTAATATCCCTACAATCAAGAAGTTCCTTGAACCTGGCAGCAAGAAGAAACCTCCCCCCGATGACATCTACGTGAGAACCGTGTACACCGTCTTCATGCCGTAGGACGGCAGTACAGCTGTGAGTGACCACCGCCCCTGGAGATTGCTGTGTCCACAGTAGTGTCTTAATTGAAGCCAGGCTGCCGTGATCCAGCTCTGTCGTGGTGCTGTGTATATTGTTCCTACGTTGGTCTTTCATGTCCTGATATCTCCTTGAGAAACATCGACCTTTTTTTTTTTGTCCAGTGAATGATTGTTACAGGACCTCTTCTGAAAAAATTCTGGAGAGGTCAGCCTTTAAGTTATATCTGCTCTGTCTCTTCATTTCCTGGTAACAAGGATGGGTAGGACCTTGTATCGTCTGTCCTCTGAGCTTTTGTCCTCTCCTTATCCCATTCTCAACCCCCTCCAGTCTCTTCCTGTTTTTAGTGTCTAATAACAATGGAGTTTACTAGATAGCGAGTAACTCTCCTCTGAGCTATAATAGATTTGTGGTAGTGATGAATGCCTTTGATATTCACTAAAATAAAGGATTTACAAATTATTGCCCTGCTGCTAGAATTTTTAAGTTAAATTGTTTGGAATATATAATGCATCCACATGGCTCAAAAATCAAAAATATACAAAAGGCTATACAAGGACTTCCCTGGTGGCCCAGTGGTTAAGAATCTGCCTACCAATGCAGGGGACACAGGTTTGATCCCTGGTCCTGGACCTAAAATCCCACGTGCCATGGAGCAACTAAGACCACATGCTCTAGAGCCCGTGCTCCACAACAAGAGAAGCCACCTCAGTGAGAAGCTCACACACCGCAACTAGAGAGTAGCCCCTGCTCGCTGCAACTAGAGAAATCCCGTGTGCAGCAACAAAGACTCAGTACAGCCAAAAATAAATAAACTTGTATTGTTGGAAGTGTTTTCAGCCCTGCCTCCCACTTCTTTTCAGTTCTGCTCCCTGCAGGCAAACATCATTGTCATTTGTATATCCTTCCAGTTATATTTGACATAAGTGTAAGAAAATATGAATATATCTAACTTTTATCCTGTTACTACCAAAATGGTTATTTAGAGGCTTCTAGTTTTTTTTGCACTTCAGAACTAAAAGTATGACTTATTAGTTCTGCTTTAAACATGTGTTGACTTGCATCTTAAATATTAATTGAGCTCCTATTATGTGCCAGGCAGGGTACCAGGAGGCAGAATCCTAAAACAGAGGCTTGCTTTAGAAAAAAGTCACCACACAGTAGGCAAGATAGATGGGTCAATAGCAGAAGTAATTTTAGAAAATAAAAAGTTGCAACTTGAAAGTAGCTAATAGTTGGGGATTTAAAAACTGGAGAAAGGCAACTATTTGATCCACGTCTCATAAAGAAAACACACCCATTTCTTACTGCAAGAGGGATTTCTGCCCAGATGTAAAAAAAAAACAGTCCCGAGGTGACCCTTCATGCTTGTCACAATCAATGCAAGCCCCTTGGAGTTTTATTAGAGGGAAATCCAACACAGATGTGAAGATGGTTTTCTGCCTTCACATTTTCACAATTCAAACACTCAGTTATCACTCAGATACTTAGAACTGCTGAAGGAGCAAGGGCTGGCAGCAGGTGTATCACCAGGCAGGCCCAGGGAGCACTGGTGTCCACATTGATGCTCCCACCAGCCTCCTGGGAGCAAAGGAACAAAAAGAAGAAACTGAAAGGGGGTGGGGGTGTGGAAAGAATCAGCTTCCCCACATACAGGTCCGGCTTTGGCTTCAGGAAGCTGATCTCCAAACCTTGGGATCTCTCTGACCATTTACTATTTGGAGACATGCCTAATCGGAGTAAATTGTTTGCCAGGGGCCCTGGGCCAGGTAGGTAACAACGGCTATATGATTTCAGGCATAGGCTTTGAGCCACAGACAGCAACCATGTGATGTAGGGCGGGGCTCTGGGTCATGTGGTGTCAGTCCCACTCTGGAGGGGGCTGGAGACAGATCAGTCACGTGGGTGGTCAGTCATGCCCACATGATGGAGCTCCAGTAAAACCCTGGACTTCCGGTTCTGCAGAATGAGGACATCTGGACACTCCGAGCCTGGAGCCCTCCTGGATTCAGTCCTGTGCATCTCTTCCCTTGACTGATTTTCATCTGTGTCCTCTCCCTGTAGTAAACCATTGCTGTGAGTATGACCATTTTCTGTGAGTTCTTTGAATCCTTCCAGCAGACTGTTTGGGCATGGGGTCATTTGGGGGACACTCCGTGGGCTTCCCAGGTGGCGCTAGTGGTAAAGAACCTACCTGCCAGTGCAGGAGAAGTAAGACGTAGGTGTGATCCCGGGGTCAGGAAGATCCCCTGGAGTAGGAAATGGCAGCTCACTCCAGTATTCTTGCCTGGAGAATTCCATGGACAGAGGGGCCTGGCAGGCTACAGTCCATGGGGTCACAAGAGTCGGACACAACTGAACAATTAAACCACCATCACCGTGAACCTGCAGTTGGTGTCAGCAAGGGCAGTCTTGGATTGCTCCCTTCCAATGCTTCAGTGAGGGCAAACACATTACCCTCACTTGGAGATTAATTTACACATGTGAGCAGGCACTAACTTGGTTACAACCAAGGATCTCTGTCGTTGAGTTGTGTTGGACAGCAGGAAATGGGAGCTGTTATATGACTGGGTGGGATTTCAACACCCAGGGCCATTGCCTGATAATATTATTCGAGCAGACCAGAAGCCATTGTGCAAACAGTGCTTTGAGGGTTTTAATTCTCTCAGACACAAGGGGGCCCTCAAGGCTGGCTCTTGGAGAAGACAACCTGTGAGGAAGTTGGGTCTGTGCTGAATTGGAGGATTAACGAGAATAGATACGAAGGCCAAGTTGCCTCCAGTGAAGACAGGTTCCCACATCGCTCTGCTCAGGGTTACACGACCTTAAATCATTCATCTCACTTCCCATGTTGGAAACAAGCTCCCCCTACCCCATCCTGCACAGGTGCAGTTTCCTGGCCTTGTCACAACCTTTTTTGGGGATCCAGATCTTTTAGTCTCAACGCCTCCACCATTCCATCTTCACAAGCCACCAGACTCTGGTAGAAGAGCCAGGAGGTCAGGCAGAGGATGGTTGTCCTCAAAGATGTCAGCATGCCGTGTTCAGGAAGGAATGAGACGTGTGAGGCCAGGAGACAGGACAGAGGGAACCCATGAGGCTCATGGGCTAGACCCCACAGCAGCTGAGCCAACGGGGTGAAAGGGCACCCCACAGATAAACGGGGCAGTTGTGGGGCTCCAGTGTCCTCTGGGACAAAAGGGGGGAGCTGAATGGTATGGGGTTCTGGGGTCTGTTGGAGGAGGAGATGCAGCACCTAATGAGCTCAGAACCCAACATAAGCTGCTTAGAGGGGCTTTGGCAGACTGGGTGCCCAAAGGAACACCTGACACCCCAGTCCTGAGGAGGGCAGGTATGGAAGGGCCTGTGGACGGAACAGCAGAAGGTGAATTCCAGGGGGCAGGGTCTGCAGCAAACGGCCACCAGCCCAGGCTCGCATACTTGCTGGTATTCCCTCTTTGTTGTATGTGCATTTTATTCCTTTAACCCAAATTGTCTGCCCAGAAGATTCCATGGCGGGCTCCTTGTTCCATCAGCTTCAACATTCCCACTAAGGGAGTCTTCTGATCATGAACTCTGTGGCCCAACCTCACACCCTGCATTTCTTTCTCATCATCCTATTTTATTTTCTTCAAAGCACTTGACACCCACTATCAATTTCTCTGTTTAATCAATCTGTGTCTTTAAAGTGGGTTTCTTGCAGAAAACCGAAAATAGGGTTTGTTTTAAAATCCACTTGTGAATGTTTACAACATTTTTGTTTTGTTTTGTTTACAACATTTATATGGAGCTCTGTTCTGAATCATGGTCACAGGTGTAAAGCCTTATATGGAGGTCACAGAGGTGGAGCCCTGCACTGAGGTCATCTCCCAACTGACCAGGTCCCTCGGTAACCATTGCCGTGAGCCTCCCTGATCTAAACTGGCCAGCTCCCTGACCCCATATTAGGAAAAAATACTCACCCAATTACCCACCCTATAGCACCCTAACTAATCACCTAATGCCACCCTTCCAGCAGGAATTTTCTTTGTCTTGAGACTATAAAAATTGGCTACTAATCCATGAAAGGAGTCAGCTGTTCCTTGAGCCAGCCCGCTGTTCTAACTGTCTCCTGCTTTAATAAACTCTATACTCCTCTCATTCTGCCTTGTGTCAGGAGATTCTTTTCCAACTTGTGCACAGACCATGACAATTCACATTTAAAGTGATTATTGATGTGGTTGCATTCATGTCTACTCTTTTCTTTATTGTGTGACTCTTTTCTATTTGTTGCCTTTGTTCTTTGTCTGCCCCCCCCCCCGCCCCCCGCTTGGTCTTCTATGCTTTTTCTGCCCTCTGTGTTTTATTTATTTGTTGGCATAGAACAGTATACGCCTTTATTAGATGAGTTAAGACAGGAGGGAAGAGGGTTTATTTGCCTTTCCGGGCCTTGATCTTCCTCAGATAGAACTCGAGCTCTTTTCCCTCTAGCACATAGCCGTCTGCTCGGCCACACTGGCCTGGTCTTGAAGCGATGCATGCAAGAAGCTTGCCCTGCTGGAATTGCTCCTCTAGAAGACTGCTGATTTTCACATTCTTTTTCCTCTCATCGTATTTCTTCTGAATTTTCTTTGATCGTTTCTTGTTTAACATCTCTTCCTCCTCAGGAGTCAGCTTGGGCCCCTTCTTGCGGCCCAGGGGCAGTGCATAGTGGGGCTCGTACCACTGTCGGTAGGGTGTGCTGTCGACGAACACAATACAGTTCTTCTCCAGGGTCTTGGTACGGACCAGTTCGTTGTTGGATGCATTATAGACAACATCGATTATTCTTGCCTTGCGTGTACAACACTCCGAGCCCCAGGAGAAGTTCCCCACGTCCAGCTTCAAGGCCGGGTACTTCTTGTTGCCTCCCCACACACGGACTGCGTGTATGCGGCGGGGGCCAATCTTTGTGTTGGCAGCGGGGCATCCCAGCTCATACTTCCGCTTCTTGTGGTAGGGCTTTCTCTTGCCCCCGGTCTTACGGCGCATGTGCCAGTTATCCCGAGAGATGCCCATCGCTCAGCGCTGGCTGGAAAGAGCTGCCCTCTCTGTTTTAATTGAGCATGTTATATAATTCCATTTTTTCTCCTTTCTTAGCGTGTCAATTATAGTTTGTATTTTTCTGGTCTTAATAGTTGTTCTGAAGTTTGTAATATTTATATACAACAACACTAAGGCCGCTTCCAACAATACTATATCACTTCACAGGTGATGCAGGTCCCTTATCAGTTCAGTTCAGTTGCTGAGTCATGTCCGACTGTCGGGGTCCAGCCTCGGCAGGATCCAAGGGTTACCCTCAGGATGAACGGCGTTGGCGAGAGAAAGAAGACACGTGAGACCAGCCTTGATAGGGCCAAGTCTGCGAGGGAGAAAGAGAGAGAGTGACCAGACGGGGTGTTCAGCCGAGTCTGGCAATGCTTGATTTTTTACCGTAGCTTTTATACCCTAAATCAGTACATTTCTAAGGGGAAGATAGTTTAACATTACATCAGCTTGTCCTTCACGAAACCAGGGTGTTTTCTTCATACTTCTTTGTTTATGAGGGTCTTGTACATTATCTTCTAGCCTTGGGGCCTATTAACATTTTATGCAAGTCAGGTGAATGTAAACCTATTTTCTGTTTCTCTGGTAACCTTAACTGAAAGGTAGCAGTCTCATAGGGCAACAGTACAGAGTGGAAGTATAACCTTGTTAACACAAACATTAATCCTTCTGCAGAAGTTGTCAGTTGCATTTATCTAAGAAGTTTACCCCACACAGACTCTGTGGCTTCAGTGGGGCAGCCTCTGCCTAGCACTCCTGGCTGACAATTAGCAACCATCTCATTGTTACCACACTAGGGCTAAGTTCTTATTGCTCTAGATCTTTAACTATATTAACAATGGTTTCTATAACACAACCTTAGCACATTAAAAGCAAAAACAGCAAGCAAAACACAGCAAGCAAACATCAACTCAATAACCACATTTAGAATAATTTTTCTTATGTATTCTAATAGGACTCCTTCACCCCTCAAAAATGCTCTATGTCTATTAGGGCTTTTATATAATCAGGTTCTTTATGCTATTTTATGATTAGGATATTATAAGCAATCATGCATATTCGTACCAAGGGCATAAATGCATTTGGCTAACAAACTACCAGCAAAGGAGTTTAAATTAAAACACTCCTTTCACCCTGGATAACCTCGTAAAATACCACTACCTGGTAAACTTATTGATTAAAGTTCTAAATTGATTCTTATTTGGGAAGAGATCAGGGAAGGCCTTCTGCCTGGGTCACAGAAATTAGGGAATAGTCTATTGAGGCAGGCATCAGAAAGACAGATATCGTCTTTAAGGTGAGCGCCGGGGGCTGCGTTTCGAAATCCCTGAAAACCTGATCTGCCTTGCCTGTCAGGCTTTCTCCTCGTGACCTTGTCATGGGTGGGATCTCGTGAGCTGGCCTTTTCGAAACCCCTGAAAACCTGATCCGCCTTGCCTGTGAGGTTTTCTCCCTCATGACCTTGTCATGGGTAGGGTCTCGTGTTTTGGCTCCCAGCACCTCTCCCTTTTTTTACTTTTTAAGACAGCCAGATGGATCTCAGTCACGAGCTTCTGAGTACCCTGCCGGAGAGTTCTGACAATGCAAGGAAGGATTATAATGAGAAGTAAAACTAGGGCTGCTACAGCAGCTAACTGAAGATAGTTGATAGGATATTTTTTCCAGTAATAAAGTTACAAAAGGTATGAAAAAAATCATGAGCAGCTCCTGCAGCAGTAAAGTCCAGCCGGGAATGTTCTAAGGTTTTTATCTGACCGTGAAGCTTTCCAAGATCTAAACTAATGCTGGAGCTATTCCATACAGCTGAAATATGATTTTTAACCCTTTCCCAATTGTAATCTGTATCATTTACTTTCAGGGGCGTTACACAGATCCACCGATAGTCAGCGTGACAGGATAGTGCTAACTTTATCCTTAAAGCCTGCAACTCAGTGCCAATATGCATGACTGCTTCTTCTAGGGCATCTATTTTTACTTCTAATTTCCTATCTATAATCTCTTGCATAGCTAGAGCTAAAGACACATTTTTGGACATATCATTGACATATTGAGCAGTATGTACTTGTTGAGTCAAGGATATCGCTACCACAGTGATAGAGGTAATTGCTGTTATCAAAGCTGAAATCTCTAGAATAAGTAATCCTACAAACCATCGGGGACACATTAAATCTTGTAGTTGTTGCAGAACGGCTAAACGGTAATTGTCATACCAATAGGCATTCACTGTGACAGGCACCATAAGATAAGGTGGGCGTTGCAGCACCACAAAAGAACAAATGTTATATTGAAGGGTTAAACAGGATGAGAGCATGCATGGTCACAATAGACTATATTTGGTCCACCTGAGTAATTCATTTGTATATGAAGCCTTTTTGAATCATTAGTAAGCAAAAAAACCTAAGGGGAGGGTAAACAAGCCAGCACAGAATAGGTGGAATCATTCTCTGGCCGAGATAGAGTAACAAGGGAGGTGGCAGCAAGTGCCCTCCAAATTTCTGGTTGCCAAAAAGTTTTACCCTTAGTTGTATAGGACAACGTGGGGGGATCAAATTGATTATAATGCCATCTGTTGGCCACCAACGGCCAAGGGAGGGAATCATTTTTCCAATTGCTAAACCTACTGACATGGTCAGAAACAGATCCTGGATTCTGACTTGGATTTGGATTGCTCCAGTCTTGTACCGAATAGTTTCTGCCTCCCGGTATTTTATAATCTGTTTTTGAAATATAAATACAAGATTTCCATACTGAATATCCAAGGCGGTTGTCTATAGTTTTCCGTACAACATCTGAAGAAGCAACATCAATACAATTTGGATATTTTGGTGGAGCATTAAGGAACAAGGATTTATAGGGGTCAAGGACCCCAGGCATATGGGCCTGTAATATCCAAACCAGCCAATCTCCTGTTTTGTCTGAAAATTTTGATGCTGGAGAATCTGTCAAAATTGCTTTCTTGCAGGTTCCGACACACCCCTCCTTAGAGGGAGTGATAAGATCTCGTGTATGACTATGGGGAAGTTAAGCAAAGGGGAAGGTCATCTGCTAATCCCCTAAAAGTATAATGATCTTTATTATAAGAAGAATAGGATCCTCCCAAGAGATGAGGCTGGTCTGTGTTGACCCGTATAGGGTCATTGTTCCAAGTAACTACTTGGAAGGTCGGGGGATCAGGGAAATATGTCCAGTATTTTTTTTTATGTAGAAGAGGTAGCACTTGCCTGGCAAGACAGTAAAGCAAGCATAGCAATAAAAACCCTTTCAGGAGAGGCTGAGGATCCCTGTAGAGAAGCTATTCTCTGTGCTTGACGGCACAGCGACTTCATTTGCCCCCATGTGGGTATGGAGGCTTGTTGCCGTTTGTTCTTCTGGGATCTCTGCTGCCGGTTGTTTCAGAGTCTGCTGGCCCTTACAGGTGGGCGGCGGAGGCAGGGGCAGAGGAGTGTCCTCCTTCTTTTGTGGTCGAAGCAATGGGGGAACCGGATGTGTGGGGGACTGCGACAGGGCGAATCAGTCTGTCCAGGACCCAAATTGGCGACTCAGCACCCTGGGGAGAAATACAAGCACACCCTCGGCCGCTGGTTAGTAATGGGTCAGGACCCTTCCATCGTCCTGAAAGAAGGTCTTTCTATCTAACCAGAGGTTTTGTACTCTTCTCCTCTGAACTCCAATGTCGGAGCATTGCAGTAACCCCAAATGAATCAGTGTTTAGGTTGTTTATCACAAAAGAGCGTGTTGTAGAGTCTGGTGAGGGGAAGTATACTTAAATTCACCTTCCTGTAGTTTTAAAATTTGAGTTTTTAGGATCTGATGTGCTCTTTCTACGATGGCTTGTCCCTGTGGGTTATAAGGGATACCTGTGCTATGTTTTATATGATACCTTGTACAAAAGTCTTGATAAGATTTAGAAGTGTAAGCAGGGGCGTTGTCAGTTTTAAGACATTAAGATAGCACAAGTCTAACAGTGAGGGGTTATTTTTGGTAGAAGCAGAATGAGCTTTTATATGTTCTATACTATTAAACAACACTTATTTACTTTACCAAGTAACAAAAGATTTTAAAAACGAATATAAATCACTTAAAGGCAAAGAAATTCATAATCTGTTTTTGAAAGATTCATTCTAAGAAAACTTTGTTCTCTTAACATAGAGTAGACTAAATTTCAGTCTGTTACCAATTTACCAGATAGCAAACAAACAAAAATTTTCAGTTAATCTTAGAAAAGTCTTTTTTATAAATCTTGAAGAACTAGCAGTATTTTTCTAAAGGCATGAGAGTGAAACCATACAAGGCATGTTTAAAATCTAATTAAATTGTAATTGACAAAGTAGCCTGGTCATTGCTGTGACTTATAACACTTTAACATGATAACTAAAATTATAACTGACAAGATTTTACCAGGACATATCAGATTTTCATGAGTTTCACATAATTTCTAGGATATCTATATAAGTAACATCAACCATACAATATAACCTGAGATTTATCACTCCTCCAACACTAATTCCCATGCAATTTAACATGTCAAATGAACTCAGGTAGTTTCATAGCTCTTTGGGATGTCTCAGGGGCCCTCTGAAGCATCGCAAAGTCAGCTAGAAGTCAAGCTATTTAGGCAGTTTTGCCAATAAATATCAAAAGGGTTTATAGTACTCTGTCAGGTAGAATCATATAGATCACTGTGAAATAATATATTTACTTAGCCAAAGTAAAAAAGATTTCAAAGGTAAACAGAGAACAGATCACTTCAGAGGTAAAGAAACTTAAAATCCATTATCAAAGGCAGTTTAACATCTCAAGTGCCGGGGTCCAGCCTCGGCAGGATCCAGGGGGTACCCTCAGGATGAAAGGCGTAGGCGAGAGAGAGAGACGTGAGACCAGCCTTGATAGGGCCAAGTCTGCGAGGGAGAGAGAGAGAAAGAGAGAGAGAGAGAGAGAGAATGACCAGACGGGGGTTCAGAGAGTCTGGAAGAGTCTGGCAATGCTTTATTTTTTACCATAGCTTTTATACCTTAAGTTAGTACATTTCTAAGGGGAAGATAGTTTAACATTACATCAGCTTGTCCTTCACGAAACCAGGGTGTTTTCTGCATACTTCTTTGTTTATGAGGGTCATGTACATTATCTTCTGGCCTTGAGGCTATTAACATTTTATGCAGGTCAGGTGATTGTAAACCTATTTTCCGTTTTTATGGTGACCTTAACTGAAAGGTAACAGGGTCATAGGGAAGTAGTACAGAGTAGAATTATATTCTTGTTAATACAAAAATTAATCTTTCTGCAAAAGTTGTCAGTTGCGTTTATCTAAGAAGTTTACTCCATACAGACTCTGCGGCTTCAGTGAGGCAGCTTCTGCCTAGTACTCCTGGCTGACAATTAACAACCATCTCATTGTTACCACACTAGGGCTAAGTTCTTATTTCCCTAGATCTTTAACTATATTAACAATGGTTTTTATAACACAACCTTAGCACATTAAAGGCAAAAATACAGCAAGCAAAACACAGCAAGCAAAACATAGCAAGCAAATCACAACCCAATAACCACCTATAGAATAATTTTCTTATGTTTTCTAATAGGACTCCTTTACCCGTTAAAAGGGCTCTATATCTATTAGGGCTTTTATTTAATCAGGTTCTTTATGCTATTTTATGATTAGGATATTGTAAGCAATCATGCATATTAGTACCAAGGGCATAAAGGCATTTGGCTAACAAACTACCAGCAAAGGAGTTTAAATTAAAACACTCCTTTCACCCTAAATAATTTCATAAAATACCACCACCTGGGAAACTTATTGATTAAAATTCTAAATTGATTCTTATTTGGGAAGAGATCGGGGAAGGCCTTCCTGCCTGTGTCAGGGAGATTAGGGAGTAGTCCATTGAGGCAGGCATCAGAAAGACAGATATCATCTTTAAGGTGAGCGCAGGGGGCAGCTTTCCGAAATCCCTGAAAACCTGATCTGCCTTGCCTGTCAGGCTTTCTCCTCATGACCTTGTCATGGGTGGGATCTCATGAGCTGGCCTTATCAAAAAACCCCTGATAACCTGATTCGCCTTGCCCGTCAGGTTTTTTCCCTTATGGCCTTGTTAGGGGCAGGGTCTCGTGAGCTGACCTTTTCGAAACCCCTGATAACCTGATTCGCCTTGCCCATAAGGTTTTTCTCCCCTATGGCCTTTCCAAGGGCAGGGCCTCGTGTGTTGGCTCCCGGCACTCAAGAAAACTTGTTTTTATGCACAAAACTCTTCCCTTGGAGTGCACTTTCCATCAAACCTTCTTAACACTTTCTCTACCCATTACTTTGTTCTCCCATTCTGAAACAGCCACCTGTAAGTCAGACCTACTTCCTTTTCCCTTCATAAAGTGTAACTTCATTTCTCATACCTTTTTTACTGAACACACACATCCTACTTTCTTTAAGCAACCAAGAATTTACCTTTATAGTAGCATTCTATATATTGGTGAACATAAATACCAGTGATAATTTCTAAAAAAATTCTAGCGAACATCTCAGGATGGCATCAAACATTATTTATTAATAGTCTAAAATCTTTAGTTTTTTCTGTAAGTTAGTATTCAGTAATGAATGTTTCAGAATCTTATTTTATTTGGAAATGACCTAGCTATTTAATAAACTTCTGTTACTAGTTTAGCACAACTTTAGAAATTCAGGTTACCAAAATCTAAAGAAACTGTTTTAGACAGACATTTTTAATCTTAATAAAGTTCAAAAGCTCATAACTCATTTACCCCCTTTTTTTTTTGTTATTGAAGTTTCTTTACTTGAGGTACTTTCCTTGCTGACAAACTTGTAACAGATATTAGAATATAACAATATTTAACTTATAATAAACCTAGGCATAATGAAAATATTTTACTAGATGTTAACTACTCTAAGACATGTCTATATTAGATAGGTCAGCAAACAAACATTCATATCGGGTATTTAATACTGAATATTTCCCAGTTTACCTGAAACTGGAATTTATCGTTTAATTTAGAATTATTTGATTTGTAAGCGCTTACCTTTTTTTCTTTAAGCCAATCAATTAGAGCTCTTTTACAAATTAACCTAAAAAATATTACCCAGAGACAAAGACATACCAAGACATATTTAGACAGACACAGTGCAAGATCTAGCTTCATATTCTAAGTTTGGTCATGAATTAGATATTACAATACAAAATTTACTAGTTTATAAAAAAGTTGAAATAAATAAAAATTTTAAAGGCTTTTTCCCTTTTTCCCTCAGTCTCAGGAGTTAGAGATGATCTAGATAAGTGTTCCTGAGAGCCCTGGTCTCAAGGCACAGGGAAAGAAAGCAAGTTCTAACAAAAAGCAAAATGGCCATCAAAAATCAGAACATAGAGTTAAAACACACACATATAAACCTGGCAGTCCTCATCAGACACTCCCTTAAATACAAGAATACAGTCTCTCAGAAAACCTTCTATAGAGACACAGAACTTCAAATGTCTTCAAAGGTTTTAAGAGGAGGAAAGGAAAAGAAGGAGGAGGAGGAGGCGGGAAAGGGGGGCAAAAGGGTGGCCTTACAGACCTCTCCTGCCACCTGCAGACACCCAGGCATTGCGGGACTTTTCCCTGGGCTTCCAGAGAAGGGAGGACTGGAACTCGGCCCTACCAGAATTCGAGTTCTCTGCCAAGAGGAGGTGATCAGTCTCCAATCCTCAGCTCAAGTTGAGGCCCTTCGACCAAATTCCTGTGTCCAGGACCAGGGGATTAGAAAAACGGTAAGGGTAGGAAGGGCTAAGGAGAGGACAGAGAGAGGGAAGGGGAGAGAGGTCAGTAAAGTCTCTTGTTCCTACCAGTCAGGCACTCTGGCCAGTTGTCTGTGTCAGGAGGAAACCAGGCACAAAAGGGTCCCCGTTGCGGCCGCTGGGCCTGGTCCATTGGCAGGCAAGCTGGCCCCTGAGTACCCCGAGTGGTCAGGATGTCAGTCTCAGCGAAGAAGAGTCCCACCAGTTGCAGGAAGGGGGACCCCTTCCAGGGCCTGTAACTGGGCTTTTGTAAATGAACTGTCCGAGGAGACACACGCGCTGACAAAGCAAGAGATCTCATGGGAAAGGGCACCCGGGTGGAGGGCAGGAGGGTAAGGGAACCCAGGAGAACTGCTCTCTTCTGGAAAACAAGCACATTGCTCTTGGACAAATGTAAAAAAGGACTGAACACTGGTCTTTTTAACTTCAATTCCTCTGCGGTTAAGGAGTTGCATTATGATTCCAATAAAAAGCTTTCTTTCTTTTGAGTCACTGTTAGCCATTTTTGTTACTAATTAGAAGAAGAAAAAAAGAGAAGAAAGGAAGAGGCTTAATTTTAGAGAAGAAAGAAAGAACCTGAAACATACCCACCTTTCTTACCCTACCTTTCCTATGTATGGGGGCCTGTAGCGCACTAGTCGGGTTCTAAAACCTGAAGCCTGCCCACTTTCCTCACCCTACCTGTCTTAAGCAGGGGGGCCCATGGCGCCCTAGTGGGGTCCTAGCCGTTCCGAAGACTGAACAATGGGGGGGAGCTTACCTTCGGGTTCCCTGTTCGTGGCGCCACTTGCCGGGGTCCAGCCTCGGCAGGATCCAGGGGATACCCTCAGGATGAACGGCGTCGGTGAGAGAGAGAGAGAGAGAGAGAGAGAGCAGATTGCAGTGTTCAGCTGGCAGAGTCTGGCAATGCTTTATTTTTTACCGTAGCTTTTATACCCTAAGTTAGTACGTTTCTAAGGGGAAGATAGTTTAACATTACATCAGCTTGTTCTTCACGAAACCAGGGTGTTCTCTGCATATTTCTTTGTTTATGAGGGTCTTGTACATTATCTTCTGGCCCTGGGGTCTATTAACATTTTATGCAAGTCAGGTGAATGTAAACCGATTTTCTGTTTCTCTGGTGACCTTAACTGAAAGGTAGCAGTCTCATAGGGCAACAGTACAGAGGAGAAGTATAACCTTGTTAACACAAAAATTAATCCTTCTGCAGAAGTTGTCAGTTGCATTTATCTAAGAAGTTTACCCCACACAGACTCTGCGGCTTCAGTGGGGCAGCCTCTGCCTAGCACTCCTGGCTGACAATTAGCAACCATCTCATTGTTACCACACTAGGGCTAAGTTCTTATTGCTCTAGATCTTTAACTATGTTAACAATGGTTTCTATAACACAACCTTAGCACATTAAAAGCAAAATACAGCAAGCAAACGTCAACTCAATAACCACATTTAGAATAATTTTTCTTATGTTTTCTAATAGGACTCCTTCACCCCTCAAAAATGCTCTATGTCTATTAGGGCTTTTATATAATCAGGTTCTTTATGCTATTTTATGACTAGGGTGTTATAAGCAATCATGCATATTAGTACCACGGGCATAAATGCATTTGCCAAACAAACTAAAATACCAGCAAAGGAGTTTAAATTAAAACACTCCTTTCACCCTGGATAATCTCATAAAATACCACTACCTGGGAAACTTGTTGATAAAAGTTCTAAATTGATTCTTATTTGGGAAGAGATCGGGGTAGGCCTTCTGCCTGTGTCACAGAAATTAGGGAGTAGTCTATTGAGCCAGGCATCAGAAAGACAGATATTACCTTTAAGGTGAGCGCCGGGGGCTGCTTTTCGAAATCCCTGAAAACCTGATCTGCCTTGCCTGTCAGGCTTTCTCCTCATGACCTAGTCATGGGTGGGATCTCGTGAGCTGGCCTTTTCGAAACCCCTGAAAACCTGATCCGCCTTGCCTGTGAGGTTTTCTCCCTCATGACCTTGTCATGGGTAGGGTCTCGTGTGTTGGCTCCCAGCATCCCTCCCATTTTTTAAGATAGCCAGATGGATCTCAGTCACGAGCTTCTGAGTGCTCTGCCAGAGAGTTCTGACAATGCAAGGAAGGATTATAATGAGAAGTAAAACTAGGGCTGCTACAGCAGCTAACTGAAGATAGTTGATGGGATATTTTTTCCAGTAATAAAGTTACAAAAGGTATGAAAAAAATCATGAGCAGCTCCTGCAGCAGTAAAGTCCAGGTGGGAATGTTCTAAGATTTTTATCTGACCGTGAAGCTTTCCAAGATCTAAACTAATGCTGGAGCTATTCCATACAGCTGAAATATGATTTTTAACCCTTTCCCAATTGTAATCTGTATCATTTACTTTCAGGGGCGTTACACAGATCCACCGATAGCCAGCGTGACAGGATAGTGCTAACTTTACCCTTAAAGCCTGCAACTCAGTGCCAATATGCATGACTGCTTCTTCTAGGGCATCTATTTTACTTCTAATTTCCTATCTATAATCTCTTGCATAGCTAGAGCTAAAGAAACATTTTTGACATATCATTGACATATTGAGCAGTGTGTACTTGTTGAGTCAAGGATATCGCTACCACAGTGATAGAGGTAATTGCTGTTATCAAAGCTGAAATCTCTAGAATAAGTAATCCCACAAGACGTCGGGAACACATTAAATCTTACAGTTGTTGCAGAACGGCTAAACCGTAATTGTCATACCAATAGGCATTCACTGTGACAGGCACCATAAGATAAGGTGGGCGTTGCAGGACCACACAAGAACAAATATTATATTGAGGGGTTAAACAGGATGAGAGCATGCATGGTTCACAATAGACTATATTTGGTCCACCTGAGTAATTCATTTGTATATGAAGCCTTTTTGAATCATTAGTAAACAAAAAAACCTAAGGGGAGGGTAAACAAGCCAGCACAGAATAGGTGGAATCATTCTCTGGGCGAGATAGAGTAACAAGGGAGGTGGGAGCAAGGGCCCTCCAAATTTCTGGTTGCCAAAAAGTTTTACCCTTAGTTGTATAGGACAACATGGGGGGAAAACATTGATTATAATGCCATCTGTTGAACACCAATGGCCAAGGGAGGGAATCATTTTTCCAATTGCTAAACCTACTGACATGGTCAGAAAGAGATCCTGGATTCTGACTTGGATTTGGATTGCCCCACTCTTGTACCGAATAGTTTCTGCCTCCCAGTATTCTATAATCTGTTTTTGAATTATAAGTACAGGATTTCCATACCATGTATCCAAGGCGGTTGTCTATAGTTTTCCGTACAACATCTGAAGAAGCAACATCAATACAATTTGGATATTTTGGTGGAGCATTAAGGAACAAGGATTTATAGGGGTCAAGGACCCCGGGCATATGGGCCTGTAATATCCAGACCAGCCGATCTCCTGTTTTGTCTGAAAATTTTGATGCTGGAGAATCTGTCAAAATTGCTTTCTTGCAGGTTCCGACACACCCTTCCTTAGAGGGAGTGATAAGATCTCGTCTATGACTATGGGGAAGTTAAAGCAAAGGGGAAGGTCATCTGCTAATCCCCTAAAAGTATAATGATCTTTATTATAAGAAGTATAGGATCCTCCCAAGAGATGAGGCTGGTCTGTGTTGACCCGTATAGGGTCATTGTTCCAAGTAACTACTTGGAAGGTCGGGGGATCAGGGAAATATGTCCAGTATTTTTTTTTTTTTTTTTAATGTAGAAGAGGTAGCACTTGCCTGGCAAGACAGTAAAGCAAGCATAGCAATAAAAACCCTTTCAGGAGAGGTTGGGGATCCCTGTAGAGAAGCTATTCTCTGTGCTTGACGGCACAGCGACTTCATTTGCCCCCATGTGGGTATGGAGGCTTGTTGCCCTTTGTTCTTCTGGGATCTCTGCTGCCGGTTGTTTCAGAGTCTGCTGGCCCTTACAGGTGGGCAGCGGAGGCAGGGGCAGAGGAGTGTCCTCCTTCTTTTGTGTTTGAAGCAATGGGGGAACCGGATGTGTGGGGGACTGCGACAGGGCGAATCAGTCTGTCCAGGACCCAAATTGGCGACTCAGCACCCTGGGGAAAAATACAAGCACACCCTCGGTCTCTGGTTAGTAATGGGTCAGGACCCTTCCATCGTCCTGAAAGAAGGTCTTTCTATTTAACCAGAAGTTTTGTACTCTGCTGCTCTGCACTCCAATGTCAGATATTGCAGTAACCCCAAATGAATCAGTGTTTAGGTTGTTTATCACAAAAGAGCGTGTTGTAGAGTCTGGTGAGGGGAAGTATACTTAAATTCACCTTCCTGTAGTTTTAAAATTTGAGTTTTTAGGATCTGATGTGCTTTTTCTATAATGGCTTGTCCCTGTGGGTTATAAGGGATACCTGTGCTATGCTTTATATGAAACCTTGTACAAAAGTCTTGATAAGATTTAGAAGTGTAAGCAGGGGCGTTGTCAGTTTTAAGACATTAAGATAGCACAAGTCTAACAGTGAGGGGTTATTTTTGGTAGAAGCAGAATGAGCTTTTATATGTTCTATACTATTAAATAACACTTATTTACTTTACCAAGTAACAAAAGATTTTAAAAACGAATATAAATCACTTAAAGGCAAAGAAATTCATAATCTGTTATTGAAAGATTCATTCTAAGAAAACTTTGTTCTCTTAACATAGAGTAGACTAAATTTCAGTCTGTTACCAATTTACCAGATAGCAAACAAACAAAAATTTTCAGTTAATCTTAGAAAAGTCTTTTTTATAAATCTTGAAGAACTAGCAGTATTTTTCTAAAGGCATGAGAGTGAAACCATACAAGGCATGTTTAAAATCTAATTAAATTGTAATTGACAAAGTAGCCTGGTCATTGCTGTGACTTATAACACTTTAACATGATAACTAAAATTATAACTGACAAGATTTTACCAGGACATATCAGATTTTCATGAGTTTCACATAATTTCTAGGATATCTATATAAGTAACATCAACCATACAATATAACCTGAGATTTATCACTCCTCCAACACTAATTCCCATGCAATTTAACATGTCAAATGAACTCAGGTAGTTTCATAGCTCTTTGGGATGTCTCAGGGGCCCTCTGAAGCATCGCAAAGTCAGCTAGAAATCAAGCTATTTAGGCAGTTTTGCCAATAAATATCAAAAGGGTCTATAGTACTCTGTCAGGTAGAATCATATAGATCACTGTGAAATAATATATTTACTTAGCCAAAGTAAAAAAGATTTCAAAGGTAAACAGAGAACAGATCACTTCAGAGGTAAAGAAACTTAAAATCCATTATCAAAGGCAGTTTAACATCTCAAGAAAACTTGTATTTATGCACAAAACTCTTCCCTTGGAGTGCACTTTCCATCAAACCTTCTTAACACTTTCTCTCTACCCAATTCTTTGTTCTCCCATTCTGAAACAGCCACCTGTAAGTCAGACCTACTTCCTTTTCCCTTCATAAAGTGTAACTTCATTTCTCATACCTTTTTTACTGAACACACACATCCTACTTTCTTTAAGCAACCAAGAATTTACCTTTATATTAGCATTCTATACATTGATGAACATAAATATCAGTGATAATTTCTTAAAAAATTCTAGCGAACATCTCAGGATGGCATCAAACATTGTTTATTAATAGTCTAAAATCTTTAGTTTTTTCTGTAAGTTAGTATTCAGTAATGAATGTTTCAGAATCTTAATTTATTTGGAAATGACCTAGCTATTTAACAAACTTCTGTTATTAGTTTAGCACAACTTTAGAAATTTAGGTTACCAAAATCTAGAGAAACTGATTAAAAAAGGACATTTTTAATCTTAATAAAGTTCAAAAGCTCATATCTCATTTATCTTTTTTTTTTGTTTTTGAAGTTTCTTTACTTGAGGTACTTTCCTTGCTGACAAACTTGTAACAGATATTACAATATAACAATATTTAACTTACAATAAACCTAGGCATAATGAAAATATTTTACTAGATGTTAACTACTCTAAGACATGTCTATATTAGATAGGTCAACAAACAAACATTAATATATGATATTTAATACTGAATATTTCCCAGTTTACCTGAACCTGGAATTTATCGTTTAATTTAGAATTATTTGATTTGTAAGCACTTACCTTTTTTTTTTTTAAGCCAATCAACTAGAGCTCTTTTACAAATTAACCTAAAAAATATTACCCAGAGACAAAGACATATTTAGACAGACACAGTGTGAGATCTAGCTTCATTTTTTAAGTTTGGTCATGAATTAGATATTACAATGTAAAATTTACTAGTTTATAAAAAAGTTGAAATAAAAATTTTAAAGCCCTTTTCCCTTTTTCCCTCAGTCTCAGGAGTTAGAGATGGTCTAGATAAGTGTTCCTGAGAGCTCTGGTCTCAGGGAAAGAAAGGCACAGCGAAAGAAAATCAAGTTCTAACAAAAAGCAAAATGGCCATCAAAAATCAGAACACAGAGTTAAAACACACACATATAAACCTGGCAGTCCTCATCAGACACTCCCTTAAATACAGGAATATAGTCTCAGAAAACCTTCTATAGAGACACAGAACTTCAGATGTCTTCAAAGGTTTTAAGAGGAGGGAAGGAAAAGAAGGAGGAGGAGGAGGCGGGAAAGGGGGGCAAAAGGGTGGCCTTACAGACCTCTCCTGCCACCTGCAGACACCCAGGCGTTACGGGGCTTTTCCCTGGGCTTCCAGAGAAGGGAGGACTGGAACTCGGCCCTACCAGAATTCGAGTTCTCTGCCAAGAGGAGGTGATCAGTCTCCAACCCTCAGCTCAAGCTGAGGCCCTTCGACCAAATTCCTGTGTCCAGGACCGGGGGATTAGAAAAACGGGAAGGATAGGAAGGGCTAAGGAGAGGACAGAGAGAGGGAAGGGGAGAGAGGTCAGTAAAGTCTCTTGTTCCTTACCGGTCGGGGCACTCTGGCCAGTTGTCCACGTCAGGAGGAAACCAGGCACAAAAGGGTCCCCGTTGCGGCCGCTGGGCCTGGTCCATTGGCAGGCAAGCTGGCCCCTGAGTACCCCGAGTGGTCAGGATGTCAGTCTCAGCGAAGAAGAGTCCCACCAGTTGCAGGAAGGGGGACCCCTTCCAGGGCCTGTAACTGGGCTTTTGTAAATGAACTGTCCGAGGAGACACATGTGCTGACATAGCAAGAGATCTCATGGGAAAGGGCACCCGGGTGGAGGGCAGGAGGGTAAGGGAACCCAGGAGAACTGCTCTCTTCTGGAAAACAAGGACATTGCTCTTGGACAAATGTAGAAAAGGACTGAACACTGGTCTTTTTAACTTCCATTCCTCTGCGGTTAAGGAGTTGCATTATGATTCCAATAAAAAGCTGTCTTTCTTTTGACTCACTGTTAGCCATTTTTGTTACTAATTAGAAGAAGAAAAAAAGAAAAAAAAAGAAGAGGCTTAATTTTAGAGAAGAAAGAAAGAACCTGAAACATACCCACCTTTCTTACCCTACCTTTCTCATGTAGGGGGCCCGCGGCGCCCTAGTGGGGTCCTAGCTGTCCCAAGATTGAACAGTGGGGGGGAGCTTACCTTTAGGTTCCCTGTTCGTGGCGCCACTTGCCGGGGTCCAGCCTCGGCAGGATCCAGGGGGTACCCTCAGGATGAACGGCATCGGCGAGAGAGAGAGAGAGAGAGAGAGAGAGAGAGAGAGAAAGAGAGAGCAGACTGCGGTGTGCAGCTGGCAGAGTCTGGCAATGCTTTATTTTTTACCGTAGCTTTTATACCCTAAGTTAGTACGTTTCTAAGGGGAAGATAGTTTAACATTACATCAGCTTGTCCTTCACGCAACCAGCGTGTTCTCTGCATACTTCTTTGTTTATGAGGGTCTTGTACATTATCTTCTGGCCCTGGGGCCTATTAACATTTTATGCAAGTCAGGTGAATGTAAACCTATTTTCTGTTTCTCTGGTAACCTTAACTGAAAGGTAGCAGTCTCATGGGGCTGTACTCATAGGTACAGAGGAGAAGTATAACCTTGTTAACACAAAAATTAATCCTTCTGCAGAAGTTGTCAGTTGAGTTTATCTAAGAAGTTTACCCCACACAGACTCTGCGGCTTCAGTGAGGCAGCCTCTGCCTAGCACTCCTGGCTGACAATTAGCAACCATCTCATTGTTACCACACTAGGGCTAAGTTCTTATTTCTCTAGATCTTTAACTATATTAACAATGGTTTCTATAACACAACCTTAGCACATTAAAAGCAAAAACGCAGCAAGCAAAATGCAGCAAGCAAAACACAGCAAGCAAACGTCGACCCAAAAACCACCTTTAGATTAATTTTTCTTATGTTTTCTAATAGGACTCCTTCACCCCTCAAAAATGCTCTACATCTATTAGGGCCTTTATATAATCAGGTTCTTTATGCTATTTTATGATTAGGATATTATAAGCAATCATGCATATTAGTACCAAGGGCATAAATGCATTTGGCTAACAAACTACCAGCAAAGGAGTTTAAATTAAAACACTCCTTTCACCCTGGATAATCTCATAAAATACCACCACCTGGGAAACTTATTGATTAAAGTTCTAAATTGATTCTTATTTGGAAAGAGGTCGGGGAAGGCCTTCTGCCTGTGTCACAGAAATTAGGGAGTAGTCCATTGAGGCAGGCATCAGAAAGACAGATACCATCTTTAAGGTGAGCGCCGGGGGCAGCTTTTCGAAATCCCTGAAAACCTGATCTGCCTTACCTGTCAGGCTTTCTCCTCGTGACCTTGTCATGGGTGGAATCTCGTGAGGTGGCCTTTTCGAAACCCCTGAAAACCTGATCCACGTTGCCTGTAAGGTTTTCTCCCTCATGACCTTGTCATAGGTAGGTTTCGTGTGTTGGCTCCCAGCATCCTACTCTTTGCGACCCCTTGAACGGCAGCACGCCAGGCTTCCCTGTCCATCGCCATCACCAACTCCTGAAGCTTACTCAAACTCATGTCCATCGAGTCAGTGATGCCATCCATCCTCTGTCATCCCCTTCTCCAGGCTTCAGTCTTTCCCAGCATCAGGGTGTTTTCCAGTGAGTCAGTTCTTCGAATCAGTTGGCCAAAGTATTGGGAGTTTCAGCTTCAGCATCAATCCTTCCAATGAATATTCAGGACTGATCTCCTTTAGGATGGACTGGTTGGATCTCCTTGCAGTCCAAGGGACTCTCAAGAGTCTTCTCCAATGCCACAGTTTAAAAGCATCAATTCTTTGGCGCTCAGCTTTCTTTATAGTCCAACTCTCACATCCTTACATGACTACTGGAAAAACCATAGCCTTAACGAGATGGACCTTTGTTGGCAAACTAATGTCTCTGCTTTTTAATATGCCATTTATGTTGGTCATAACTTTTCTTCCAAGGAGTAAGCGTCTTTAAATTTCATGGCTGCAGTC
Source organism: Muntiacus reevesi (assembly GCF_963930625.1). Classification (NCBI taxonomy): domain Eukaryota; kingdom Metazoa; phylum Chordata; class Mammalia; order Artiodactyla; family Cervidae; genus Muntiacus; species Muntiacus reevesi. The sequence continues at coordinate 26,280,318 of NC_089268.1, read as the reverse complement.
ACCATCTGCAGTGATTTTGGAGCACAAAAAAATAAAGTCTGTCATTGTTTCCACTGTTTCCCCATCTATTTGCCATGAAGTGATGGAACCGGATGCCATGATCTTTGTTTTCTGAATGTTGAGCTTTAAGCCAATTTTTTCACTCTCTTTCACTTTCATCAACAACTCTTTAGTTCTTCGCTTTCTGCCATAAAGGTGGTGTCATCTGTGTATCTGAGGTTATTGATATTTCTCCTGGCAATCTTGAGTCCAGCTTATGCTTCATCAAGCCCAACATTTCGCATGATGTATTCTGCACATAAGTTATATAAGCAGTGTAACAATATACAGCCTTGATGTACTCCTTTTCCAATTTGGAACCAGTCTGTTGTTCCATGTCCAGTTCTAACTGTTGCTTCTTGACCTGCCTACAGATTTCTCAGGTTATCTTATAGCTGCTTATAATTCTTCCATCCTACCCCTTATAACACTGTTGTCATAGATTTCTTTTATCCATAAGCTATAATCATCTGATACACTGTTGGCATTATTATTTTGAACACCTCGCATTTATTTGCTTATATATTCATACAGCCTGTCTTCCCCAGCTAGAATGTAAGCACTACCACCAACACAGGAATTGAATCTGACATGCATAACATTGTAGACCCTGGGACTAAAACAGTACCTGGCACAGAGTGGTACTCAGTAAATATTTGTTGAATGAGCCAGTGGAATCTTTCTTTCTACTTACCTGAGTAACTTGACCAAACATCCAAATAAGGGATGTAAAGTACAAACCCTAGAGGTATGTACAAATGGAATGCTTATTGACCAATCCCTTGAGGGGGTAGAGTTTTCAATTAGAAAGCTCTATAAAGGTTTATAAACCCTCACTTAATCCCTCTGAAGCACCCCAGAGAGGAGAGCCAGGAAGATATAAGGTTAGTGGTGAAGTTCTTATCTTCTCTTTTTAGGCTTGGTTGGATAGTTTATTTTGTTACCAAATTTGTCACTTGTAGTCAGAAATTTCTTTAATTTTGTGGTTAACTTAATGACTATTATTTCCTTTTATTTTTGTTGAAGTATAGTTGATTTAAAATGCTATTCCATTCTCTGCTCTACAGTATGACTATTTCTAAACTTTCCTATATCAAACAAAAGGAACAGGTATATTTTTCTGCAGAGTAGATACACAAATGAAAATGAAATAGCAAATGTACATCTAAACAAAGCCTTTGAAGACTAACATTTAGGTGCATGAAATGTGCATAATATCAGACACTCAAATGCCCTCAAAACTGTGTTACATATTGTGTAATTTCAAAAATAAGTATGTAAGAGTCAAGTGGTATTTCAGTTGATTGGTGGGCATAACGCCCTTGGTGGAACTTAAGCGTTTATTAATTTTTGAGCCATTACATTTTTCCTCCTTGGCCAAATTGCATCGTTTTGAACACAGCTGGAAAGAACACAGAAATCACCCGCTCTGTGCCGGGTGCCTAACAGGTAAACTCAACCTCCTGCGTCCCTTGTATGCTTGGAAGATTCAGTTCAAATGGTCTGACACTGGGGTCTTCCCCTGGGGTCTTCCCTCCCCAGGGTATGGCGGCAAGTTGAAAGCAGGAGTCTCTAAGTCAAACCCTGACCCAGATTTTTCTAGAATTTGCCCCAGTTTTTAACAGCAGTGGGCCATGTTGTGGTTCACTTTGTTTATCCTCCGAGGAGCCTGGGATGAAAGTCTCCCCTCTCAGCTATACTTTTCATTTAAGTAAGTTCGTCAGCCTTGCGGGGATAAGTCAACATGAGTCCCTCTGTTAGACTTTAATGCAAAGGAAATTTCACTTCTGTAACTGAAATATAGAAGATGCTTAGCATGTGAATTTGGAACAAAATTACCTCCCTCATCATCCTACAAGTAATCCCCACTCCCGCCCCACCCAGGAATAGGGTTCAGCTATTTGTGTCTTTAAAATGTCATGTAAACACTAGCGCAGCTCTTTTGGTGAGGGTGAGGTGGGGATGGGGGCTCCATGTAGGAGACTTTCCCTCTGATAGCATGTCAAATCCGACTAATTAAGGTGTCAGATCCAGGGACTTCCCTGGGGGTCCAGTGTTCAAGGCTCTGTGCTCCTTCTTTGTCATGAAGGCAGATGGTTCTGATCCACTGGAGAAGCAGAATCAATGTCAAGGATATTTCTAGTGATAATAGATTTAAAATTCGCCTCTTGTATTCTGTCCCAAAACATCTGCTAAAACTGGCGACTTCTTTAGGTAATCTCTCAAAACTTTCATTATCTTGAAAATTCAATAAAAGCCTGCTTTTTGCCTAACTGAAATCAAGGAAAATGTGCATTGATATGTCTAAATTATCCAGAACAACTGCTAACATTGTCAATAGAATTTCACACCCACCGCCCCCAAAAGACTGACTGATTTCCCAAGATATATGTTCAGCAGATAGGAGCACAGGACGAATGAATATAGGGGGAAAGAAGTAAGATCAGAAAGACGATTAAAGCTGAGAAAAGGAAGATGATTGAACTCTGAACCAACTCTTCATTTTACAGTTGAGGAAACTGACATCTATTTTTCCAGATCTGCCCAAGGCTTGAATCTACACACCTAGTACTTGGTTAATCTTGGAGATTGGAGGATGCCCTGCATCCTAGGAATTCCTCTCTCTAAGGGGGTCAGTGTAAATGATTCAACACAGGAAATGGACTTAGAATTCTCCCTGATTCCCTTTCCTCTTCCCTTTCTCTGTTCTGGCCCCACACCCTCCTGCACAGAACCTATGCTCAGCCTACTTTTTAAACATCAGATTCTGCATTTCGTGCCTGTTCAGCAAACCCTGGGAGAACCTGGGGCCACACCCTGAGCCCCAGGTGTAGTTTAGTTGGGCTTTCACTCTAGATCTGGTTTCTCAAGCTTAGTTTTAGTACAGGGACATCTCGTGCTCTGCAGATATTGCACTGTTTCTTTGTTTTCTTTTTTTTTTCCACAAATAGTAATTTTGTGACAACCCTGCTTCAAGCAAATTTGTCAGCATCATTTTTTCAATTGGCATTTGTTCACTTTGTGTCTCTGTCACATTTTGGTAAATATCATGATATTTCAAATTTTTTCATTATTATTAATTTGTTATGGTGATAAGTGATTTTTAACGTTACTATTGCAAGAATATTATGACTTGATGAAAGTTCAGGTGATGGCAAGCATTTTTTAGCAATAAAGTATTTTCTAATTAAGATATGTAGATTTGTTTAGACAGTGCTATAGCACCATTAAAAAAATACAGTATAGTATGAACATAACTTTTATATGCACTGGGAAACCGAAAAAAAAAAGTGTGACTTACTTTATTCCAATATTCACTTTATTGCCGTGGTCTGAAACCAAATCCGCAATTTCTCTGGGGTCGGCCTGTGTACAAATGGATCCCCTGGGCGGGGGGTTGGGGGGGGGGTCTTGTGAAAAATGCAGCTGCCGGGGTCCAGCTTCAGCAGGATCCAGGGGGTGCCCTCAGGATGAACGGCGTCTGTGAGAGGGAGAAGACACGTGAGACTAGCTTTGATAGGGCCAAGTCTGCGAGGAGGGTGGGAGAGAGAGAGAGAGAGAGAGAGTGACCAGATGGGGTGTGCAGCCGAGTCTGGCAATGCTTTATTTTTTACTGTAGCTTTTATACCCTAAGTTAGTACATTTCTAAGGGGAAGATAGTTTAACATTATATCAGCTTGTTCTTCAGGAAACCAGGGTGTTTTCTGCATACTTCTTTGTTTATGAGGGTCTTGTACATTATCTTCTGGCCTTGGGGCCTATTGACATTTTATGCAAGTCAGGTGAATGTAAACCTATTTTCTGTTTCTCTGGTGACCTTAACTGAAAGGTAGCAGTCTCATAGGGCAACAGTACAGAGGAGAAGTATAACCTTGTTAACACAAAAATTAATCCTTCTGCAGAAGTTTACAGTTGTGTTTATCTAAGAAGTTTACCCCAGAATGACTCTGCGACTTTGGTGAGGCAGCCCCTGCCTAGCACTCCTGGCTGACAATTAACAACCATTTCATTGTTACCACACTAGGGCTAAGTTCTTATTTCTCTAGATCTTTAACTATATTAACTATGGTTTCTATAACACAACCTTAGCACATTAAAAGCAAAAGCACAGCAAGCAAACATCAACTCAATAACCACCTTTAGAATAATTTTTCTTATGTTTTCTAATAGGACCCCTTCACCCCTCAAAAATGCTCTATGTCTATTAGGGCTTTTATATAATCAGGTTCTTTCTGTTATTTTATGACTAGGGTATTATAAACAATCATGCATATTCGTACCAAGGGCATAAATGCATTTGCCAAACAAACTAAAATACCAGCAAAGGAGTTTAAATTAAAACACTCCTTTCACCCTGGATAATCTCATAAAATACCACCACCTGGGAAACTTATTGATTAAAGTTCTAAATTGATTCTTATTTGGGAATAGATCGGGGAAGGCCTTCTGCCTGTGTCACAGAAATTAGGGAGTAGTCTATTGAGCCAGGCATCAGAAAGACAGATATCACCTTTAAGGTGAGCGCCGGGGGCAGCTTTTCGAAATCCCTGAAAACCTGATCTGCCTTACCTGTCAGGCTTTCTCCTCGTGACCTTGTCATGGGTGGGATCTCGTGAGCTGGCCTTTTCGAAACCCCTGAAAACCTGATCCGCCTTGCCTGTGAGGTTTTCTCCCTCATGACCTTGTCATGGGTAGGGTCTCATGTGTTGACTCCTAGCATGCAGCCTCTGATTCAGTAGATCTGGCCCAGGAACTGAGATTCTGCATTTCTAACTAGTTCCTAGACGAAGCTGATGCTGCTGGTCCAAAATCACACTTCTAGAAACTTCCCTGGTGATCCAGTGTTTAGGTCTCTGTGCTTCCACAGCAGGGGTCATGGTTCAGTCCCTAGTCAGGGAACTAAGATCCCACCTGCCACACAGCCAAAGAAATAAAGCAAAAGCAACAACAAATACACTTTTAAAGAATGCCTTCCACTTCCATTGATTTTTTTTTTTTTCTCACATGTGACTGTTGCTACAATCTGGCGATATAGATGTGTGTGCGTGTGTGTGTGTGTGTGTGTGTGTGTGTGTTTGCGGGCACATGTGCCATTTTTTGAGTCCTTACTATGTTCGGCAGTTTGTACACTTTATTACATTTCTACTACTAACCAAATGATTTAGCGACTCTAAGGAAACTGAAGCTGAGAGAGGTTTAAAAAGCTTACTCAAGAGAGAAGAGGAGCTGAAATCTAGACATAGGTCTTTGCTTCTCCTGATATCCAGAGCCTGACTCAGATACATGTTCTTCCACATTTTCTAAAAAAAATTTTTTTTTTAATTTTAGTTTTATCTGCTCAAATTTTTGCCCACTGGGTTTTTTTTTTTTTTGTCCACTGGTTTTAAGTGTTGGTTTTTGTTTTTATTATTGAGGTATAAGTGTTCTTTATATATTCTGGATGAGTTCCTTAATCAGGTATGCTTTGTAAATAATTTCTCCCAATAGTTGATTTGCCTTTTCTTTTTGTCAAAAAATGCCTTTTGAAAAGCAAAGTTTTAAATACTGGTAAGTGCAATTTTTTAAAATGTGTGGTTTATGCTTTCTGTATTTTATCACATAAGTCATTGCTTAACTTACGGTCACAAAAAGAAAGAAAAAGAAATTTAGGGCATGCTTGTTACTGAAAGACCACACACCGAATATCCAAAGGCTGTCATACCACCATGGCTGCTTTCTGCCCAGCTTGCCTTGGGCACCTGGGGCTCTGAGTGGGATGTGCATAGCCCTGCTCACCTCAGGTAAAGCCGCACACAGGAGAAGTTCAACACCCCTGAGAGACAAGTCTCAATTCCCAATGTCAAAAGAGTCATGTGGGGAGGGCTTCCCAGGGGCTCAGCAGTAAAGAATCCACCTGTCAATGCAGGAGACATGGATTCAGTCTCTGATCTAGGAAGATCCCACGTGCCGCAGAGCAACTAAGCCCGGGTGCCCCAACTATTGAGCCCCCATGCTGCAACTACTGAAGCCCCTAGAGTCTGTGCCTCTCAAGAGATGCCACCACAATGAGAAGCCTTCACACCACAATTCGAGAGTAGCCCCCACTCCCTGCAACTAGAGAAAAGCTCACATAGCAACAAAGACTCAGCACAGCCAAAATAAATAAATAAATAAAATCATTTTTGCAAAAGGAGTCACGCAAGGCGTCTACTTGGGGGACAAGGTGTATTTAGTTCAGGATGCACCTGTTGGTCAAGGTCAACATAAAAAGCAGACTTGAAGAGATGGGAGTGAATTTATACTCAGCACAACCCCTCAGGCTCTTATTCTTCCAGCAGGCTGTGTTCTCAGATCTGTTTGCGTTTGGGATGAAATCCAGAAAGAATTCTTTTGTTCTTGGCTTCTTTGTTTCCCACAAGCAGGATGAATATTTCCATCACACCTGTTCTTTCAAGCTTTGACAATGTACTTTTTTTAAACAATGAGAATGGGGTTTACTTTCTGAAGCATAAACTTGGGCCTCTGTGTTACCAAGTTGTTCTTTGAAATTAATCTTTGTTGAGATTCATTAGAGGTCAAGGATAAAGGACTAAAGGAGTTGGTTTAGGCCATTAATCTATAATGCCTTGGGAGTAGGAAGGGGTGGGGCTCAAGGAACTGAACATATTTATATATACCTAATCTGTAAGGCTCTGTCCCTATAATACTATATTATGCTTTTCTTAAATACTTATTCTGACTTACCTCTTCATGGTCTGGATATTTCCATCACTAAATGTAAGGTTTTCAATGGCAGAAACCACATCTTACTTATCTTTGTATGCCTGGAGTGTGCAACCTAGGACTATAGCCATAGAAGCAGATCCATAAACATTTAATGTTGAAAGAATGAAAGCTCAAACACAGAAACCTTAATGTCAGGCGAGTGTATGCTCCTCGGTTCTTTGTCTCGTCACAACAAAGATTTGAAGTGAAGAACATTAAAGCCCCCTCACAGCTCTTGGGTCTTGGGAAGACCATGTTATAGCTCTCAGGTCTCGAACAGACTGTGTTATAACTCTTAGAGAAATCAGTGTTACATCTCAGTGTTACAGCTCTATTTTATTTAGAAGATAGCAGGAAAATCCATCTTCGAGGCGTGAGGGCATGTCGATCCAAAGACGCGAAGAGAAGAGCGCCCCATCGCACAGGAAAGAGAGAGAGAGCCCTTTGGCTCCTCTTTTTATGTTTTTTCTTCCCCCTGGGCATGTCCTATGCAAATTGGGCTTAGGCGGGAGCACTGTTCTACCTGAAGTCCTCACTCTGGTCCTCCGACCTTCCTTTGACCTTCCTCTGTTCTATTTTCGCGGGCTTTTCCCTTCCTGTCTTTTAGCCACCGCCATTTTGGACTCCTTTTCCCTATTCTAACTACCCAACATTAACAAATGAAGAAACTGGTCTCTCTATGCGGCCATGAGTCTAGGATAATGCCAGGTTGGTTCTGCAGGAGATGGAAGAACTATACCATGACTCCTGTCTACCAGGAGCTTAATGTATTTGTGGTGTTGAATCCAGGGGAGCAGTTCATCCTGGGCTATGGTGTGAGATTGTAAGATGTACTGGGCCCCTTGTCTGTCTCTGCCATTCTAGAAGGAACAGCTCCTCCTGGGAGGGTTTGGGTGGGGACCAGAGTCCTGCTGAGACTCCATCATTCACCTGAGAGCCCAGTTCGGAACATTGTGGAGCGCGGGCTGAGAGGTGAGGAAGAGCGGCTGGTTGGCTAGAGGCAGCCATCAATGGGGCACATGAACACTTGCTGGGATTTTTTACAAGAAGTGGTGGCTGGTTACTAACAACTAAAAAAAAAAGTTTCCTTCTTTTGGATTGGAAGGCAAGATTTCAGGCTATGGTCTTGTTTATCTGAAGTGAGTTCTCCTTCATTGTAACCCTGGGCTTTGGGGGCTCCCTTGGGCACCAGGGAAGACTTGGAAGTGCTGATGGAGAGGGGAGTGATTCATCCTTTAACCTCCTACACGTCTTGAAAATGTTCAAGGGGCAGGCAGAAGTAAGTGGGTGGGGGAGGGAAATTGTGACCACAAAGGGTCACGTAAAATTCCCAGATACACTTCCTTACAGCAGCAAACCATGCACGTGTTTCAATTACCCTCATAATCACAAACGAAGGCAAAAACCACACCAGTTTTTACATTTTAAATATCTTTTATTGCAATATCTGGTCAAATTTCCAAAAGTTTTAGCTCTCTTTTACAAGTATCAGTTGCATTTTTGACAAACATAAATCATGTATAAAACAAGCCAATCTTAGCATAAAAAATTCTAAGAAAATACCACATCCACCTGTAATTTGATTAAGCATGGAAGACTCTAGCTGATATGGGTGAGACATTATGGTATGGTATGGTATTTTATCTATTAATTTTTTTCAATCCTTGGTCTTCACAACAACTGTCTGAGGCAGGGAGTACAACCACTACCCCCATCTTAAGGGTTAGGAGACAGAGGCCTAAAGAGATGGAATAAGATTGTACAATAGTGAGGACTCATGACTCTAAAGTGCAGAGCCCCCAGCCTTTGAAAGATGGGAATAGTCACACTCACTTATCACTTTTGTTTGAGCATCCAACTCCATGTCTAGCACAGAGCAGGCTGTACATGAACAGAATCAGATCCAAACTTGGGTCCACTTGCCCATGTTCAGTAAAGCCAATCTATTGACACTGGGTTGTGGTGATGGAAAGAGTCGCACTTATTGCAGGGTACCAAGCGAGCCGTCCAGGACAGCTAGTGCTCAAAAAGCCCAAACTCTCCAAAGGATTTCAGCAAAGCATTTTTAAAGGCCAGGTGAGGGCGGGGGCTGGTATCACATTATCAATCCTTAGACTCTGGTAGGTCTGGGGCCTATGTGCTCGTGATCGTCAAGTAGTTTCTCCCATTTGGTGGTGGTTTTAGCATCTGTAAAACAACTCAGGAATGTCCATCAGATGCTATTAGCTAGGAACTTTAGAAAGGAGTGATACCAGAGGACAGGAGAAAAGGGGTCTGTTCCCAGAAGTCCCCACAAAATCCTGCTCGGTCACAAGCTTTCTTACTGTTCATTCTCTTGGACAGGCCCGAGGAGCGGTTACCCACATCCAGGAGGTTGTACTCAATGGAGCTCAGGCTTCCCTCTCACTTAGTGACGCTCCCCTCATTCCATTCCTGACACCAGACTGCTGTCTGCTTGTCCGATGTCTGCAGCTTCTCACTGATTTCACCTCGAAGGCACATACCTCTACATCCCTTCGAATATCAACTGCTATGCCAACAAGAAGCTTGTCCCATTCTTAATACATTTAGGATGGCATTTTGCTGACAGTCCTTTTGTCTGAGAGAGTTCTGTACCATTGGTAGCTCACTCTTGACAAGAACTAATACATAATTTGGAGCCTCCAAGTCATGACACTCAGTGGCCACGTGAAGTACCCATCTCCTATAAGCAGTTCAGGGCTGTGAGTTTTCATCCCACTAAGAGAATAACCAGACAGAAGAAAGACTATTCAGCCTACACTTTAGCACCCACTGCTCAGAAACAGCTATCTGGAAGTTACCAGAGATGACTGTATTTAGATCCACGATTTTTAAACCAAAGGGTAATTTTAACTTTGGCTAACTAGGAGAGCAGAATAGAATCCCTAGGAAAAGAGGTTTACCAAGATTTCCTTTGTCCCATTGGGTTTATTTCAAACAGAATATGGACCAAACATTTCAGGGAGACGGAAAGACAGGAAGCAAGCTCAGAGCAGCCCCAGTTTGACTTACTTCCTCATCCCTGTTTCTCAGGGCAGGTAGAGAGGGGTCAAATGGTAAGAGGGCTGTGCACCCAAGAGAGAGAGGAGAGATGGAGCTTCCCAAGTGAGACACTGGCATTTGACTTCACCAGTATTGCTTGATTTTTATCTGAAAGCTGCAGAATGCCTGCAGACCTGGAGGGGATCCTCTGAGGCAGGAACCATTTGTCAGCTGCCTGTTTCATTTGCCTCCTGACACATGATCAGGACCTGGAAGCTGGCCATCTGGATTTGAATGTCCCGGGCACAGGAACCAACTGTGTGTATTTGGCTGCACCTTCCTCCTTTTGATTTCTAAGAGTGTGAGGGGCTGCTTCTATCTGGTCCTTAATCATCCTACAAGGGATGCTCCAGGAGATCAGAGGGTTCGGGAATTATCTTGTTGGAGAGAGGTTAAGAAGAAGACATAGTCACTGTCTCCTCTTCTCATATTTTCTCCACATTCGGTTTATTGTACAATTCACTTCAAGGTTTGTTAGTAGTGAGTTGCTGGACTTAAGCATAGTTTCTCTAATCAGAGAATTGTGGTACATTTTTAATCATTGTGTCTCCCAGGACAATACAGTGGTGGGTTTTCAAGAAGCTCTTGAAATTGTCATGCAGGAGCTAACCAGGCAGTTTGAAAGGAATGAATCTTGACAACCAAACATAGGCAGTGCCCAGGAAGTGGCAAGACAGTAGGAAAGGAATCAAACTTCTCCAAGAGTTAAACTGTAAATCCAATGGAGAGGAGAAGTGCCTGGTTGTGGGGGAAATGGCTTAAAAAACCTGCAAGACTTTGAGAACCCAAGTGACTCTGTTCTCATATGATTGTGGGTATTAACAGTTATGTTTCTCATCATAAACTGACTACTGTTATTCTGATTTTTTTACTTCCTTGTGAGTTTTGTTAGCATAGGCAGCCACTTTAAGTGGGATCCTGGCTAGCATGTAATGCAGGGCAGTTTGGGGCTTAACTGGTTTGTTTGTTCTTTTCCTGTTTCTTAAATTGTGAGCTAGAGCATACACACAAGAAAGTGCAGAAGTATTTCTATACAGTTTAAAGATCAATTATAAAGGCTGATTACTACTTCTGTTTCAGAAACAGAATGTTATTAGCATCCCAGAACCCCCATACCCTGACTCCAATCACAGCCCCCATTTCTCCTCACTAGAGGTAACCACCATCTTGTGTCTGTCATAATTATTTCCTTGCTTCTCTTCATACTTTTGCCTCCTATGTATGCATCCCTAAATAATAGTTTCGTTTCACCAATTTTGGAATTAAGGGGAGATATACCATATAGTCTGTGCTAGTTTTTTCTTTAAACATATTTTCTTATTTTGCCCTTCAGAAAACCCAAGCCAGCAGTCATGGCGGCCAAACCGAAGCTCTGGTACTTCTGTGGCCGAGGCAGGATGGAGTCTATCCGCTGGCTGCTGGCTGCAGCTGGTGTGGAGGTTGGTTCCTGATTGGGAAATGGCAGGGGGCGGTAATCTGGGTGAGACCAAAGTGGTCCTCTTCACCTTTCAAAAGTCAGGATGGTGCCTTTCAAGCTGTATCCACTTTTTGCCTTTCTAACTGCCTTCCTGAGGTGAAGGTGAGATCATAGTCCTCTGCTTAAACAGGGGTAGGAAGGGAGAAGCCTAGGGAGGTGTTCTGGAAGCTTCCTGAGCCTGGAAGGATCTTGGTGGATCTCAAATCTGAGGAGAGAGAGGAGACTCACATTTGAATCATTCTCTCAATTGAGACCAGCTCATTTCCCGGGGTGTTTCCAACTCTGGTCAGCACTTCAGTCCTGTTCTACCCATGGCTGTCCCCTGGAACCTCAGGCCCAGCTGCAGCCTGCCCACCACCCCTTGACCCTTCTCCTAAAGGCCTACTCCACAGGGATCTTTCCCTAACTCCAGTATTTTTTCTTAACCCTCTCTCTGACTTTTTCATAAATTTTTTACAAGTGCTTTGGAATTGTTCTGTTTCATGCAGGTGTAGACTCCCTTGTCCCTATTTGAATGCCACCTCCTCTAGAACACGGACTTAGGATCTTCTTTGTTTTGCTTTATTTTACTCCTCTTATCTTACCCCCCATCTCAAGGTTTGGTGTACAAAAAGTTACTCTGTCCTACAAAAGTTCTGGAAACTCCATCAGTAAATGATGATAACCCCACCTGAGTAATGATCTTTGGGTCCCTTTCACTGAGTATGTGAGCAAAAAGAAATGCCTAACTTGACCTGATATGGAGGGAAGAGAATGCAGAAAAGAGAGAAGGAAAAAACAGAAGAAAGGGAAGAGGAAAAATCAGGGGGCAATTGGAGGAGAGGGCAAGAGTTTGGAGAGAAGGCAGAGATAAGATGAAGACAAGGAAAAATATGAATGGGGGCTTGGGGATATCCTTTAATCAGGAAACACTCAAGAAGGGGTACCAGTCCCATGTTAGCCTGAGCTACTTTTAAGCGCATGATCTGTCAGAATTTTCAGCTACATGGTAGTTGATAACTTTGTGGTCTTTTCTTTCTTTCTTTCTTTTTTTGGTTCAATGTGACTTTTTATTTGAAAATGAATTTGTATGTTTATGCAGGAAATGAAAACACACTTATGTCCACTTAAAAGAGGGCCATATTCTCTCAGTAACAAATTCTTGAACAGGTGCTAATTTTTTAAACTAATTTTTATAAAATTTTCATTCTGGAAGCTATTGGGAATTTTATACTGTTATACTGTAAGCATTTCTTTTCTTTCTTTCTCTCACCTTAGGTTTATGATAATGTGTCTTTTTTTTTTTTTAGTTTGAAGAAGAATTTCTTGAAACAAGAGAACAATATGAGAAGTTGCAGAAGGGTGAGCCTAGATTTATTTTAATGTTATCTTATGGGAAAAATAAAATAAAATATGTTCCCGGAAATATTCATTTCAGCACAGAACTCTAGAATGACAACCATTAGAAAAGGCACACAGCCTGATTGCTAACATTGACTGTTCACTGTGCCCCCAGCATAGAGCTAAATGTGTCATTGGCTCTGCCTCCTTAGCCTCATAAAAATGTATCAAGTAGGTTATGACTCTGGCCTCAACTTAGCGATAGCCTGGGTTGATCCAGTGCCAACTGGTTCAATAATCCCCATCCCACCAGAGAAGCCTTCGAGGATTCTTCACGATGATCCAGTGGGTTGGAGGAGAGGGAGCAAAAGGGCGTATGAATTAGATCTAACATATTCTCTGGCTCTCATAGTTCATATTCACTTTTTCTTAGTGGTTTTAGCAGATTAATAGAGATCATTTTACCAGGTCACAACTGTAGAATCATAACTATAGAAAATATCCAAATTTGATTACATTTGGAAGAAGTTCTTAATCCCTACAATTCCCCGATTTTCTCCCACTAAGAGAGAAGACTGATACTTCCCCAGTCCTACTTCTAACAGCCGTAATGTTATTTTCATTATCTAAGGAAACCCAGGGTCCCTATTGTTGCTGATAAGCAGTCATGAAATTACCACAAATTATTTTTTAAGAAAGACTTTCAGTGAGTCATCAGCAGACCTGCCATTTACAAACTACATGGCTTTGGGCAAGGCTTTTCATTTCTCTCCATCCTGTCTCTTTGCCATACAATAAGAGAATCTTTCTTGTCCTGACTGCCGAGTACCAGGAAATCTCATAGAGAGGGAAGACTTGCTTAGCCCTTCCCCAATTCTCATCTAGGACCTTTATTATCTAGAATCCCTCTGAAGCGTCTCTCCCCCTCTTCCTCTTCATTTCTGCCCCGCTTTACTCTAAATAATGACAGTCACATAATAGTGGTTAAATACTTATGCATTGAATAAATAAATGGATGTTGTTGTATAAACTCTTCCATGATCAATCTGGTAGGAAATGCTAGGGATTTCCCTAGCATTCCTAGCATTCCCTAGAAATGCAGGAAATCCTAGGGAACCCTCCATCCCTCCTTGGGTCTGTGATGCTGTTGAGGACAGCCTCCTGGGCTTTGCTGCCCTCTGTAAGCAGGGGCAGTCAGAGAGAGCACTGGGTTGGGAGTCAGGAGGCCCCCTTCTGCCGGCTTAACTGTCCCCTCTGGGTCCGAGCAAGTCACTGCTTGGACCAATGGCCTCCACAGTGCATTGTCCGAAATATGAACAAACTGAACTAAAGGATCTCAAAGGTCCTCTCCTGTGTTCTGGATCTGAGATTTTCTTCAATCCTTCTGAAGAGGATCATCGGCTCCTAGAAGCAGGGATCATTTCTAATGGCTGTTTGCATCATTCATAAACAGCAACATAGAGCTCAGCTTTAGATGTCCATTCAGTTTTGGGCAAATGTAGCACTGCCTCAGGAAATGGAGGTTTAGTAGGCTCTGGGCTAAAAATAGTACTTATATTTCCAAAGTACGATCTTGCCCAAAGAAACTCAGTAAAGTGGGCAGGACAGATACTGTTACAGATCAGAAAACAGGCTCAGAGAAGTTAAAGACGTGTCTAAAGTCCTCCATCACCCCAAGACAGGGACACTGGCTACCTGGAAGGCTGTCACTGGTGCCTGTGCTAGTTTTCTGTCACCATGTTCCCATGTCTCATTAGGTCAATTATTGGAAGCTGGGGAAATTAACAGTGGCCTTTGCCAGTGCACTAGTGAAATCTGACTCCTATTCTGGGTAAAATTCCTTATTCTCATTAATGCACAGGTGTTAATGAAAATTGAAAGGCTATTCATTCCTTCAAGATCCCATGAAAAAGTACTATTTTAGTACATCTTTAAATGCATTATTTATACAGGCAGTTCATTCAGAAAGAAGAAAAATTTGATTTTACTGAACCTTGATTGTTGATAGTATTCAGTGTTTTACTTATGATGTTTCATCTTTTCAAAATCCTGCTCGATGGATATTACAGCTATTTTAGAGAAAAGGAAACTGGAGCTTAGATAAGTCATTTGCTTAAAGTCACAGGGCTTGAAGGGCCAAAGCTGACATTTGGGCCCAGGACCTGGGTTCTTGCTGTCACATCCATCCCGTTGCTGTGCAGACCTGGAGTGATACCTGTTGTACTTTTTAAAGAATTCAGACTCCATCCCTGAATAAGAGTATCTGGAGGGTGGGGTACTTTTAACAACCACCTCTTCCAGGTGATTCTTATATACCTGAAACTTTGAAAACCAAAAACACACTATAATACAGTCAGAGCAAATGTAGAAAACCTTAAATAACCATGATTAGCCAACATGCAAAAACTCATGAACCTATCAAGCAAATCTCACATTTTCCATGAAACAAATGGTAGGCATTTCCTCAACAACCAGAGTCTTAAACTCACCTCTTTGGATGAAAACTAAGAATCACTCAACAAAATCAGAAGTGGGCCCTCCTGCAGGCTGACCACAACCATGGAGGGAGAGTCTCTTAACCTAATCTCTTCGTTCAAACCACAGACGGACGCCTGCTTTTCGGCCAGGTGCCTCTGGTTGAAATTGATGGAATGGAGCTGACACAGACAAGAGCCATCCTCAGCTACCTTGCTACCAAGTACAACTTGCATGGGAAGGACCCGAAGGAGACAGTCAGGTACCAGAGTGCCTGTGCCGATACTTGGTTCTTCTCCAAGCTCTGTCTTCCTACACCGAGACCCAGATCAGATGCAGCCTTTCAGCCTGGAGGGAGGGGAGGAGATGAGGGGACAAGGGGAGATGCTTGTGCTACCCCAGTATGTCTTGTGCATGCTCTGAACACCTGCTTCTGGACACCCCTTCTACTCTTCACAGCGGTCTGCATTCGACATTCTCATATTCTCTCCCTACTTCTAACAAAGTGTGTTCTCATAAAACAATCTCATAAACTACTCTGCATGAAGGTGGCAATGACTGACTCAGCAAATATTGAGCATTGTATCAATGACCTATTACTGCAAATAATGCTGTATACATGTCACCCTGAAGCCCAGGGACTTAAGTCGGCAAGGACTTGTTATTGCTCGCTCGTCTATGGGGGAAGCATTGGCGGCTCAGTGATAAAGAATCTGCTTGCCAGTGCAGGAGACTTGGGTTTGATCCTTGGGCCAGGAAGATCCCCCAGAGAAGGAAATGGCAATCCAATCCAGAATTCTAGCCTAGGAAATCCCATGGACAGAGAAGCATGGCAGGCTACAGTCAAAGGGGTCGCAAAAGAGTTGGATACGACCGAGTGACTAAACAACGCCACCAGTCAACGGGTCATCTGGGTGTCAGAATTTTCAGGCCAGGCTTGATGTATCTTGGCTGCACTCACTCCTAGGTCTGTGGTTAAGTGGTAGTCAGCAAGGGGAATCTGGTTGGGGTGCTGGCTGACCATCGGTTGGTGAGCAAGTGACCACCTGTCTCTTGTCCTCTCTTCCCGAGCTTGTTCTGATAGCAGCCAGATAGGGTTCTCAGAGACAGTGAAAGCATACAGGCTGTTAGCTTCTGGGCTCAGAACTGGGACCCCAGAAGCTGTTAGCTTCTGGGTCAAATCGAGTCATGAGGTCAGCTCAAGCAGCAGACCCCATCTACTAATGGGAGAGCTGCCACGCTTTATCACAAATACTGAAGAGTGAAGATCTGCGGCCTTTCTTTTCTTTTTTTACATTTCTACACCACAGGCATCCACTCTGTGCTATGCACTGTGCTAGGCTTGGCTGAGCATGGCTGGGTTCTTTCTCCCAGGAATAGTGCAGTTTTACAGGAAATGAGTAAACTTAAAGACTTGAAACAGTAAAAATTTTCCTGGATTTGTGATTGGGGACCTATTCAGGGGACCTATCACAAACCAAACTCAATATTTTGTAATAACCTACTAGGAAAAACTAAATATGCCTTATGTACTTATAACTGAATCACTTTTCTGCACACTTGAAACTAACACAACACTGTAAATCAATTATACTTCAATAATTAAAAAACAAATAAATAAGTCATCTGTCCCAGTATCTAGTCACACCAAAAAAAAAAGTAGTGGATCAAGAAACCCCTCACCCAAAGGCTTCTCTTGGATTGAGAGTTCACACTGTTTTGTCAGGATCAACATGTACGCCGAGGGCACCCTGGACCTCATGATGATGGTGGCGGTGGCTGCCTTCAAACCCCCGGAGGAAAAAGAGGAGAGCCTGGCTTTAGTCGTGAAGAAAGCCAAAACCCAGCACTTCCCAGTCTTTGAAAAGGTAGGCTGCGGGGATCCAGTTTGGCCGAGGCAGTGAGGCCCAGGGTGGAGGGCAGCGACAGCTGGGAGCTCAGATCCTCCAGGGGAGCAGGGCGGGGCTGACATCTACAAGGGTGACGCTCCCCAGGCCCCGCCCCCCGGGTCCTTCCCCTGAGCCCAGGCGGCAGTCGGCAGTCGGGGTGCGGGGTGAGCCAGAACTGGGGGAGAGGCCTACACAGTGCAGCTAGTCTCCTGGTCTACCTCCCAGGCTGCAGGGATGGGGGACAGTGACATCCCCTATTGCTGATAAGAGTAAAGGGTGAAATCTTAAAAGGCAGAAGCTATGTTAGTGCTGTACTGCATTTGGACCAAAACTTTAATAAGGATCCCCAAATAAATGACCTGTAATTATGGAACCTCTAACCAAACAAAATTGGAGTAAATCAAAGGCAGTGAAGGACTCAGGCTGAAAGTTCAATACTTTGGCCACCTGATGCAAAGAGCAGACTCATTGGGAAAGACCCTGATGCTGGGAAACATTGAGGGTAGGAGGAGAAGGAGATGACAGAGGATGAGATGGTTGGATAGTCATCGATTCAATGGATGTGAGTTTGAGCAAACTCCAAGAGATGGTGAAGGACAGGGAAGCCTGGCATGCTGCAGTCCATGGGGTCACAAAGAGTTGGAGATGACTGAGCAACTGAATAACAACAAATTTACCATTGTTCCTTATTTATGGAATAAACTTGTATTTTTTACATCTGCAACTCAAAGCATCACCTGAGGAATTTTTATATTCATTTTTTACTGGATGGTGAAAAGGCTCATGTTTGAGCTTCTGGTATCCCACTGGTACCTTATCTGTGGTGTAGTAGCCAGATTCTAGTTAATTATGACCTTGGTGTCTTCCATGCTGGTAGGGACAGTTTTATTTAATCAGCTCTAGGCTCATAATGGAAGTTCTACTCCAGCACTTCACCACCCAAGTTGTCTTGATCATCACTGTCAAATTTACAAAAAGATTGTGCCAGTTACGGCAATGTATAAGGGTGTTAGTGGCTCAGTCGTGTGATTCTCACAGACGTGAGTTTGATCCAGCAATCTTCCTGGGTCAGAAAGATTCCCTGGAGAGGGGAATGGCTACCCACCCCAGTATTCTTGCCTGGAGAATTCCATGTACAGAGGAGCTTGGCAGGCTACAGTCCACAAGGTCCAAAGAGTCGGACACAACTGAATGACTAGCACACACACATAAAGGTGTTAGTTTCATTCTATCCTTGTAAGCATTCTCAGAGATTATCAAGAAACAGATTCTTAAGTAAATTTGATCTGTACAAAAAACCCCATGCTTTTGTTAAGTGTTTAGTCAGGCAAAATAGTCTTTAGTTTTATTTGATATTCTTTATTTTTCTTTCTGCAGATTTTGAAAGACCACGGAGAGGATTTTCTCGTTGGCAACAAATTCAGCTGGGCAGACATACAGCTCCTGGAAGCTATTTTAATGGTGGAAGAACTTGATGCTTCTGTTCTTTCTGACTTCCCTCTGCTAAAGGTAGTTTTAGCATCCACCCAGAGCCCAGGGAAACATAAACAGACACAAAGACTGAAACAAAATATGCCTACAGACCAATCTCAAAAGGAAGTTAAAAAGGCTTTTTTAAAAATCATTACTTCACTCATTTTGGTAATTGTCTCCTGCTCACAGAATAGGATGATTAGGAAATAAAACCCTATGGAGGGAGAAAGAAGATTTTGATTTCTACCATGAACATTTAGTGCTTTCTGGTTTTTGTGGTGCCTTGAGTGTTTTTCCTGACAAAGCAAGGCTGATGGGTCTGCTTGTGTTGTTTTCCTCTCCAGCTCCTACCAGACCACTTTGTCCGCTTTCCTCCCCCGATGCTATCTGTTCAGTCATTTCAGTCACTCAGTTGTGTCAGACTCTTTGCGACCCCATGGACTGCAGCATGCCAGGCTTCCCCGTCCATCACCAGCTCTCGGAGTTTACTCAAACTCATGTCCATTGAGTCAGTGATGCCATCCAACCATCTCATCCTCTGTCATCTCCTTCTCCTCCTGCCTTCAATCTTTTCCAGCATCAGGGTCTTTTCAAATAAGTCAGCTCTTTGCATGAGGTGGCCAAAGTATTGACGTTTCAGCTTCAGCATCAGTCCTTCCAATGAATATTCAGGAATGACTTCCTTTAGGGTGGACTAGTTGGATCTCCTTGCTGTCCAAGGGACTCTCAAGGGTCTTCTCCAATGCCACAGTTCAAAAGCATCAATTCTTTGGCGCTCAGCTTTCCTTATAGTCCAACTCTCACATCCATACATGACTACTGGAAGAACCATGGCTTTGACTGGATGGACCTTTGCTGGCAAAGTATGTCTCTGCTTTTTAATATGCTGTCTAGGTTGGTCATAACTTTTCTTCCAAGAAGCAAACATCTTTTAATTTCATGGCTGCAGTCACCATCTGCAGTGATTTTGGAGCCAAAAAAAAAAATAAAGTCTGTCACTATTTCCATTGTTTCCCCATCTATTTGCATTGAAGTGATGGGACCAGATGCCATGATCTTAGTTTTCTGAATGTTGAGTTTTAAGCCAAATTTTTCACTCTCCTTCACTTTCATCAAGAGGCTTTTTAGTTCTTCCTCGATTTCTCCCATAAGTGTGGTGTCACCTGCATATCTGAGGTTATTGATATTTCTCACAGCAATCTTGATTTCAGCTTGTGCTTCATCCAGTCCAGCGTTTCTCATGATGTACTCTACATATAAGCTAAATAAGCAGGGTGACAATATAGTCTTGACGTACTTCTTTCCCTATTTGGAACCAGTCTGTTGTTCCATGTCCAGTTCTAACTGTTGCTTCCTGACCTGCATACAGATTTCTCAAGAGGCAGGTCAGATTGTCTGGTGTTCCCATCTCTTGAAGAATTTTTCAGTTTGTTGTGATCCATACAGTCAAAGCCTTTGGCATAGTCAATAGAGCAGAAGTAGATGTTTTTCTGGAACTCTCTTGCTTTTTCGATGATCCCACGGACGTTGGCAATTTGATCTCTGGTTCCTCTGCCTTTTCTAAATCCAGCTTGAACACCTGATGCTATGAAGGCCCACAGTTGCTCAGAGCCTCTGCCCAGAGGGTACCACCTGTGCTCAGTCATGACTGAGCGACTAACACACACATAAGTGTGTGTGTGTGTGTGTGTGTGTGTGTGTGTGTGTGTGTGTCTATGTGCCTGCCTCTCTCCTGCTACACTGCCAGTCCTCAGACCTCTCTCTGAATCCTCACACTGCCAGAACTTACCTAGCTTCTGTTTCAGTTCCTTACAAAGATTTTCTCTAATAGGTGACCATAGGTTTTGTACTTCAAGAGTAGCATTTTTTTGGCTTTGCCACACAGCATGTGGAATCTCAGTTTCCTGACCAGGGATTGAACCTGAGCCCTTTACAGTGGAAGTGTAAACTCTTAACCATCAGATCACCAGGGAAGTTCCAGAGTAGCTTTTTTTAATAAAAACAACAAAAAAAGTACATAAGACATTTGTATAAACCAAAAGAAAAAAAAAAGATCTATAATCCTACCAACCAAATGGTTCTGCGTTAGACTTCCTGATCTTTTATTTTATATTTTTCCCCCAAATGGCATCATGCTAAATATTGTTCTGTGGCCTGCTTTTAACAATTTTTTCCACTTATCATAAATATATTTACATGTCAAAACATATTCTTCTGCAATATCATTTTATTTTACTTTTATTAGGCAGTAGAGTCACATCTTTTTGAAAAATCAGAACTTGTATAAAAAGGGCATAAACTGTGGAATTTCGTTCTCACAACTGCCCTCCTATTTTCTCACCTCTATAATCTTTTTTATTGGCTCCTGTGTGCCCATCCAGTGTTTGTTCCTGTTTATGCAGTTACAAGAAATATGAATTATATATTTGTCTCTCCTTGTCCCACTATCTCCCACATAGTGGAAAGTTGTGTATATTATGTTCTGCCCTGGGCTATTTTTTTTTTTTTAACTAAACAACACAATGAAGTACAATCCCTGTCAATACAGGGATCTTCCTCTATATTTTATATATTAAATATCATTTAAAATTACTGACATGTTTCTTTTAGGGATATAACATAATTTATATACAGTTTTATTTTCTGAGAAATATAGATTATTTCGTTTTTCATTGTGGCAACATTCTTATAGTTATCTCACACTCTTACTTATTCTCTTATAATTAATTTCTAGAAAGGAATTGGTACTTCAAAAAATATGAATTTCTAGAGTTATTGATATGCACCACCTAATGGTGTCAATGATTTTTCACTAAGAAAATTTCACTTATGCCAAACAGACCTGCAGTTGTGTTACTTTCTCAGGAATATCCAGCAAACATGTTTCAAGGGATTGACTTGGCTTCAACATTCTAGGCCTCATCAATTGAGGATCTAAGCTTTCCACCTCTTGTAACAAAGTTCTGGGCTCCCTTAAAGGTTGTGACTGCTCTTAAGACCCTGATTTTACTATTTCTCCTTTCAGGAATTTAAGACAAGAATCAGCAACATTCCCACCATTAAGAAGTTCCTGCAGCCTGGGAGTCAGAGGAAGCCGCCCCCGGATAGCCACTATGTTGAGATTGTCAGGAATGTCTTGCAGCTCTAAAGGCAGCAGTCTTAGGATGGCAGAGTAATGAACCCAACTGCAGCATAGGCGCCTGTCACCAAGCCAAGCAAATGGTGTAACTTCTAGGAATAATCTAAGTAATCTAAGTGTAGGTTCTAAGAGTGATGTGTCCGAAAAGAACAAAACCATATTGCCATCAGCAGCAAATGCCAAATAAATGCAATTAAAAAAAAAAAAAAGACATTCTAATGTGTGAAAATTTATAAGCTTGTTAATTGTGGATGATGGTTACAACTTTTATGAAATTACTACTCTGAGTAAATTAAGAGGAGGTTGATACAAAACACACACACACACACACACACACACACACACACACACACACACACACACACACACACGAGCCTCTCAGCTCAGTCAGACAACTGAGCAATTAACACGGTTGACACTCCCTGATATAAATAATACTTCAGGCAGTGGCCTGCAGAGGGCACTGTTCTTGCTGTCTGCCTCTAAACTAAGACCATTAAGGGACGTGAAAGTGAAAGCTGCTCATTCCTGTCCGACTTTTTGTGACCTCATGGACTATACAGTCGACAGAATTCTCCAGGCCGGAATGCTGGAGTGGGTAGCCTTTCCCTCACTCCAGGGGATCTTCCCAACCCAGGAATCGAAACTAGGTCTCCCACGTTGCAGGCAGATTCTTTACCAGTTGAGCCACAAGGGAAGCCAGTGAGTGGTGATTTTAGAGAGCAGGATCTCTCCAACACCCACAGTGATTCTGAGTATTGGGGACAGGAAAAAGTGGCAAATTACAAATCAGGCAGGAGTAAGCTGATGGTGACACTAGTTAATCCTAAGAGGAAGCATGGGGGACAGAGAGTGTCCAGAAAACATTTTGCAGCCCTGGAAAAATCATGGACAATTAGACAACCTTATTCCGCTTATCAGAGATACCTGAGGCTAGGTTTTGCTTTGGTTGAACAATTCCAACTACAATGACACTGAGATTAGATGCAATGTTAGTTAATCTAGTTACTCAGTCATGTATGACTCTTTGTGACCCCATGGACTATAGTTCACGAGGCACCTCTGTCCATGGATTCTTCAGGCAAGAATACTGGAGTGGGTCGCCATTCCCTTCTCCAGGGGATCTTCCTGACCCAGGGGTCGAACCTGGGTCTCCCTCATTGGCAAGCAGATTTGTTACCGTCCGAGCCACAGGAAAACATAACCGATGAATAATTACACAAATTGACCCGAAGTTTCCCTAGCCTTGAAATACTTCCTTTAAAGGTGATAATTAAGTTCCCAAGTTGTGAAATTTGAAACTCAACCCCAGCTCAGGGCTCTGTTGGGGGGAGGGATGAAGAGCTTTTTAGGGTGATATTCCAGGCCTGCCGGGTGGGGGCAGGAGTCTCTGGTCTGGAGCAGGGCCCCTGCCAATGACTTCCGGTACACAGCTTTACCAGCCCTAAACTGCTACTGGGATGTCTGCCCAGGCTGCACACTGGGTCTGTTTCTGCGTGTACACCTCGGTACATGACCCTACTTGTGAAATGACTTAATGACTCATCAGACTTCTTGCGGTTTCCTCAAGACCACCACAGGACATGACCATTCTCATGCTATGCCCTGTCCCATCCCTTCCTCCTTCCCCTTCAGAGGACAGACTGCTCGTCAGTTACCCAGGCCAGTCAGCACCCCTGCCCAGTCGGAGTGGAGCCTGAGATCCTGCTGCCTGTCAGTCAAAGCTCAATCTAGGGGTCACATTTAGCAAATGGCCCCCTTCTCATCCCCGACCTCTGCAGCCATGGCCAAAAGATAATGAAGAAGAGAGGGAACGATGGGTACCCAGAAGAAGCCTGGCCCTGTCTGTGTGGGATGACTTTTTTCTCTGACTTCCCCCAAAACCAAGAGTCTGACCTGATAGAAATTAAGGAAAAATAAAAAGAAATTATTTGGGGAATATTCAAAACTATAACCCAGTTTCTTTTAATGATCATTGCATGGTCTTGGTAAGTAATTCTATTTGGAAGGTTTTTACACTGAAAGATGAAATCCTTTCCTCATTAGATTGTTTTTAAAAACAACCACTTCCTGGGTCCTCACTCCTTGCCCTGGCACCTGCCTTGAGAAGCAGAGCATCGCATGATTGGGTTCCCAAGGCTCTAAGCTGGTTTTGCCTTGTTTTGCGTCATGGGTTTCGAACACAAGCCCTAGGCTTGAGCCCAACCTGGCATGTACCCCAAAGGTACTGACAAAAGCTCAGACCAGATGTCAGAGCAATTTTCATTGTCTCATAATCCCATTAAGTGCAACTTCATGTCTTTGTTATAATTCCTTCCTTACAGAGCTCTCTTTGGGCCCAGGGCCTGCTACATAAGCTCCTAGGGTAACTCTGAGTGCCCAAGGAAGTGAGCCTCAGAAATCACAATGACTCCCTGAGAAACATTCAAAATCCTACCTCTTCTCCGTCCACACCTGTGAGTCTTAGCTTGGGACAGAAAGAGAAGGGCAAGTGAAGGTCGTGGACTCAGCAGGTCCCCAGAGATAGAGGGCAGGGCCTTGTGGGTCCCTGACCTCTACCCCAGCGAATGCTGGTTGGAGATCTGGTACCAACCTCACTCTCCCTTTTCAGGAGTTTGGAATTTTGACAAATGAGAATGTCTCCTCTAGGTGGCTATGAATCTCCCCTATTGCCGTTAAAGCCTATTTTTGTTTATTTGTTTGGGCCTCAGCATACAGAGAATTAGAACCATGACCGTTATCCATTCCCAGAAAATTTTAATCATCCCAAACTGAAACTGTATACCCATTAATAACTCCCCATCTCCCTCATCCCAGCCCTGGGGTAACCACTATTATGTTTTCTGTCTCCATGAGTTTTCCTATTCTAGGTACCTCACAGAAGTGTGTAACAGAATAGGACCCTATAGGGACTTCCCTGGAAAGACACCCCAGCCTCCAGGTTCTCTGCTTTAGCTCCTGTCTGAAGTACCTAAGTAACAGTTTCTGATGCATTTTTTCCTGAGTTGTTTTACAGATGCTAAAACCTTCACCAAATGGAAGACGTTAACTGCTTATGACCATGAGTGCTTAATCCTGAGACTTACTGAAGGCTGAGGGTTGATAATATTAATCCCTGTGACACAACCCTGTATTTCACCATTAGTCAATCCGAAAATTGTACAGAAGTTGATCACACACGTTGGGACTACCCTTTCTCCCCTGGCCTTTAAAAATGCCTCACTTCAGGATCTACTTCCCTGAGCAGGACTCGGTGCCCTGCATTGGGAGCACAGAGTCTTAACCACTGAGAGGCAGTTTGCTGCAGCTAAGACCCATCACAGCCAAATAAATTTTTTTTAAAAAAGCCTCCCTGAAACCTATTGGGGAGTTCAGGCCTTAGAGCATGAGTTATCCTAGATTCCTCTGGTGCCTTGAAATAAGCCCTGCACTTTTCTTCCCCACAACCCAGTGTCAGTAGATTGGCTTTACTGCTCAAAAGCAAGCAGATCCAAGTTTGGTTCAGTAACAGCTGGAACCATATATTATTTGTCCTTCTGTGTCTGTTTTACTTTGCATAATGTCCCCAAGGTTCATCCATGTTGCAACATGTGTCAGAATGTCATTCCTTTTCAAAGTTGTCTTGTTTTCTTTCCTGCTCTTTTGGTGGGGAGGGAAAGGGGTTTTATTTATTTATTTATTTGTGTTTGGCCACACAGTGCCTCATATGGGATCTTAGTTTCCCCAACCAGGGATCGAACCCATGTCCCCTTCATTGGGAGCTCGGGATTTTAACCACTGGACCATCAGGGAAAATTCTGTCTTGTTTGTTTTTAACAAAGGTGAGCTTCCCTCCTGCTGTGACACAGGACGCAGCAATGTTTCAGGTCCCATGGAGCTGACACAGACCCTGGGTTGCAGGGCCCTGTGCACACAGCCATCCATATAGAAGAAGCCAGCTAGGATCCCGTTCTTCCTGGATTCTCTAACTACAGCCCTTTCCCCCTTCACAATTACTTCTCAGATTTACGTAACCTCTCTCTGCAGTATGTCCCTTATGCCTCATATTTAACTGTGGTAAAAGCGTTACCCGATCAAAAAGGGATTTCAGGATCAGGAAATAGGTACGGATGTATCAGGGATCAAGGGTCCTTCAGGCTCCAACTATACTGCCTCCAGATTAGAGAGTGCTCTAGACAAAGGTCATGAGAAAAAGTAACCTTTACCAGGCGTTTTCTGCAGACAAGGCTATCTTCCAGGAGCTCTATATCCATTAATGATTTTATCCTTTCAGCAACCTTCCAAGAGACATGTGATCATTTGCATCTGCCCAGGTGAGGAAACTGAGACCCTGAGAAGCCCAAAGACCAAGATTCCCAGACCTGGGACTGGGTTGAGGGTGAGAAGCCAGGCTTGCTCCTGCCAGGGCCAAGACACTTTTTCTTCCAACATTAACAACAAATGACATAAAACACAAGCACAAACACATTATACAACAGATCCAGATTCTGTTGGGGAGCGATGATCCCATCTCATTCCTCAGTATGGTCTCTGATAGCACTGAGTCCAGGCCTGCAGGGACCTCCTTGCTTGGCTCAGCCTCTGGTGAGGGCATTCTAACAAGCAGGTCCTCCAGACCTGTGGCCCAGGTTGGGAATGAAACTGTGACAAACCACTGTGTCCTTGTCTTTTGAAGTAAAATGTTGAGTCAAGAGTTAATGATTGGGAAATGGGAAGGTGTAGAAACAAAGAATAGCTGTTGGACTAGGGAATTGGTAACAATTTAGACTCTAATTCTTCCATATAGCAGAATCCCCAAACTCACAGCTCCCTGAAAAATTAGATAAAGGCCTGACACACATTCCTAAGTTGTTTTTATAGGAAGCAGAGCCCTCCGGGTGAAAACTGCTAACCACAAGAATGTAGACCCCAAGCTGGTTGAAATCAGAAAATTGATGATGCTTGAAACTTCACCTTGTGGCCAATCGATCCAAGAATTTTCCATGAGCTGATTACACCCTGATCCTTGGACACTATAACACTCACTTCCCCCTCCAGGATGGGTCACACAGTCTTAAGGGTGTTAGTCAACTGTGGCCCCCTTTGCCTGGCAAAGCAATAAAATCTACTCTTCTGTCTCACCTGAAACTCTGACTCTGCGTTTCTATTTGGCACTGGTGAATAGAGGCTGAATTTCAGCAACAGGAAGAGGGGACTGATTCGTTTTCCTAGTAGTGGTGGTGGTGTTACTGTTACATGTGGAAGTTCCTACTGCTCACCACACAACAGGCCAATAAATTGAGAGATGAGGTGTTGGGGCAAGGAACAGGGACTTTATTTGGAAAGCCAACAGACCAGAAGATGGTGGACTAGTTTCCCAAAGAACCATCTTATCTGAGTTAGAATTCAGGGTTCTTTTATACTAAAGGGGGATGGGAGTGTGGCTGGTGATTGCAAACTCCTTAGTGCCGACCAGACCCCGAGAGGGAGGTAAAAGCTTTTGTTCTTGTAGCTGTCTATGTAGGTCTGGTCACAGTGTTCCCATAAATCTCCAAAGAGACAAATGTTGTTCTCTGTTCTATAAATTTTTATCTCTGTGAATGGAATATCATCATACTTTAAAGGTCAGAGCCTTAAGAATGGGCTATCCTGTGTACTTCAGATTACAGGAAGCATTCTTTTATAGATGGTGCAGAGCCAGCATGACTAAGCACAGGCTGTAGAACACAAGGGTTAGAGCTAAAGGAATAGAGCCCACCAGGAGTCAGATTTTGTGGAGTCCCATACTAAGGTCACAGGTGCAAGGCCTTGTACCAAGATGCAGAGCCCACAGATGCAGAGCCCAGAACCAAAGTCATCTTCAGAACTGACTGAACCCCACTGTAACCAATGCCAAAATCCTCCCTGACCATCACCAGTAGGTTTCCTGACCCCAAATTAGATAAAAATACCCACCATGGTATTCATCCCATAGCGCCCTAACCAACTTTCTAATGCCACCCTTCTAGCTTCCCTGGGCTTCCTTGGTGGCTCAGATGGTAAAGAATCTGCTTGCAATGCAGGAGACCCAGATTTGATCCCTGGGTGGGGAAGATCCCCTGGAGAAGGGCATGGCTACCCACTCCAGTATTCTTGCCTAGGAAATTCCATGGACAGAAGAGCCTGGCGGGCTATAGTTCGTGGGGTCACAAAGAGTTGCACATGACTGAGCAACTAACATGGGCTTCCCAGGTGGTACTAGTGGTAAAGAACCCAACTGCGGATGCAGGATATGTAAGAGATGGGAGCGTGATCCCTGGGTCAGGAAGATCCCCTGGAGGAGGGCATGGCAACCCACTGCAGTATCCTTGCCTGGAGAATCCTAAGGACAGAGGAGCCTGGCAGGCTACAGTCCATGGGGTCACAAAGACTCAGTCATGATTGAAGGGACTTACCACACATGCACATAACCCATGGGTCAGGTTTCCTTGCCTCCACTGCATTTGCAGTGCTTTCATTATCTCTGCTTCTTGCTCTTAATAAACTCACTCCCTTCTCAAATACTGCATCTGGAAATTCTTTTCCAACTCGTGCTCAGAATACAACAACAGATTTGTCATCTGTTGTTCCCTTCTTGGGAAAGGGACACAATCAAGTGAAAGCCCAGGAGAAAGAAGAATTTATTACTTGCAGCATCTCCCAGTAAGAAGAACACTGGAACACTGGGGATTTTTCCCAAAGTAGTGTGTCCCTGAACTGCAATATTATGGACGTTTTAATCTAAGGGTGCATGCATGTTCATGAAGGGACTTGAGCTGAAGTTCATTCAGCGTAGAATTAGGGCAGAGGTTGCCAGAGACCAGGCTTTAGTTGATAGAAGTCATGAGGGTCAGAAAATATCAACATCGGGACTTCCCAATGTTGGGAATAGTTAAGACCATTATTAGTTAAGATGGGTTAAGTTAAGACTTAAGAAGACTTAAGACAAAGTTAAGATTCCACACTGCCAAGGCAGGGGGTATGGGTTCAATCCCTGTTTGGGATCACATGCTAAGATCACATGCCCTACAGCATGGCCACACACACAAAAGGCACCATCATCATTTCTTAGATTCCAACCAGTCTGGGCTCTCATCTTCCACCTGGGTGGAGGCCTTAGTTCTTACAGAACTATAAGAAATGTATCAAAGTGTAATATTTATCCCTTAAGAAGGAACTGGGACTGTGCCTTATCACTGAACTATTGTTTCTTGTCTGCTGTTCCTTTGTTTCTGCATTTACTTCTCCTAAGATCATTAATCACGGAAACCTGTTGAAGGGTAAGCATTGTGGCTAGGCTTGGACCACAAAATGGTTTCGGCCAAAGATGGTGTCTCTTATGTCAAGAAGAACATGCTTGGCTGTCTTTTCTGGGACTGCCCCCCTCCTTATCTGCTTAAAATAATAATTGTGAGAGTCCTCGTGGGGAGGTGATGTGGCTTGTTCTCTGTTGGGGTATCCCCAGTTCCTGCCTGGTAAACAGAGGTCAGCTTCTGGCTAGATTTCTATTTACTTGAGACAGCAGCCTTTTCAGAGGATATGGGGGCAATTGGCTTACTTCACTTATCCTCACTTTCTGTTTTCTCTTGAATTTTCTTTCCACTGCCTCTGCTATTTACAATGACACGATAATCATAATAGCTACTGTCTTTGAGCACCTGCTGTGTGTCTAGCTCTGTGCTAGACAGCTTCCACCTCTTAACAACTGTCTTAGAAGGTAGGTCCCTGAGAAGTTAAAGTAATTTTCCACAGTCATAGAGCAAATAAGAGGTTGGAAAGAATCTTGATCTGCCTAGCCCAGGAATGCTTGTTGTCAGTCTCAGTAGCAGAGGAGGCACAAGGATTGGGAAGTACCTGCAATGTCATTAGACTGTAACAAGGAACCAGTACCGTGAATGGGGGTGTGGAGAATGCCCCCCAAGTTCCACTTCAAGTTGGATCACCTATTCACAGAGCTGTAATGTACACCTAGAAGTAGCTGCTCTTTCCCAATAGTCTCAATGCCTTTCTTATCCCTTTATAGTTGCAAAAGAATCTGATCATTTAGTTAAATTGGACTGTTTTTCCTTTCAGGTCTTTGTGGTCGAATTTAAAACTACAATTTAGCTGCATTTATTATTTCCAGAAGGCGTCATAGAGAATGGCTATAGGCACTCAGGTGTGAAACAAGCAGGCAGAAGAGTCAGGGCTTGGAAGGAATGCCGGAGTTCAGTGAAGTGGATGATACCTCCAGGAACACATCTGCCAAAAGGGAGGGCCAGCCCCAGTCTCTCCTGGGAAATGGAATTAAAAAGCCTTTTTCACATGAAAGATTATCTGAACAGTTTCCGAAATCATCTTCTGTTTAATCAGGGCATCCACATTAAGAAAAGTAAGAAGATACCCTTGCAGCGTCTGGTTTGTCTATAAACTCTAAAGACAGATGCTTCTTCACACAAGTGAAATGAATTTAACAAAAAATTAAAAATTGGACAAGCATATGAATGTGATGGTGAATTCAGGCTAGTGACCCTTCATAAATTTCAGTCTTTCTCTCCTTCCAAACTTGGAAGGAGTAGAGAACTAAAGATGATATTTGCCTCCAAGTTGGCCAAATATGAGGTGGGAGGGCAAAACCAACAGAGATGCATTATTCATGGCAGCCTCATGGCTGGTCCTGGGCAGGGAAGCCTCTCTGCTCCCAAATGCCTTTCTGGACCTCCCGCAGGAGGGTCTGACCCTTAGCAGCTTCTGTAGGTCTGGCCGCACAGTTCTGTCCTGCTCCCTATAACTCAGAAAGCATTAAGCATTGAAAAGCGAGATTGTGGGAAAGGGGTCCCTTTACTCTAGAGGCAGAAAGATGAAATGAGTTCTCTGCCTATTTTAACACAGCTATCGGTGGGAACATAAATGTTTTGCCCCACGAGCCCACAAGTGCTCACTTTGACCACTGCAAAAATCACTGACAGAAAAGAAATAACATCCCCAGGTCAACAATTCTGCCCGAACAGTGCTGTGTGTGTCTGTTGCTAAAAGTGAGCAATTAAGACCAACAGCCTGACTGTAATTGTGGCAGAACACAGCAGAGGGGTCTGAAGCACCGATTCTTGAGACTTCAGCCATGGGCCCCCACTGCCTCCTGCTCATCGCGGTTTGAGTGGCTCCATCTGCAGAGTGCTCTGAACTACCCACATGGTTCACGCATATCACTGAGGTGCAGCCCTGGGCCAGCAGCGTGGGCAGCCCCTGGGAGCTGAAATGTAGAGTCTCAAGCCCAGCCCCAGACCTGCTGAATTTAACCTGCGTCTTAACAAGATCCCACATATCTATGTGCCCACTGACATTTTAGTCAAGGCCTTATATTCTTACTCATCTTTGCAAACAAACACACTCTTGGCTCCCCAAGACTGGGTCATAGAATGTGACCCTCAGCAGGTTTGAGAATGTTTTATCTCCTTTCATCCCCTATTTGGTGTCTGTACCATATAGGAGCCATATAAACATATATCACACATATAAACACATATAAACATTTGCTTATTGAGGACAGTTTCAAGGCTCTGCCTCTGACTCAAACTAACCAGACACAGAAGGTACTCGGGAGTAGGGTTGCAGATTTAGTCAATAAAAACCCAAAATGCCCAGTTCAATCTGCATTTCAGATTACCAATGAATGGCTTTTTTTGGTACAAGTATGTCCCAACTGTTGCCCGAGTCCTGTGTGTTATCTACTCAGGAGTCAAAGTCCCCGGCTGCCCTGTCCACCTCCCCACTCTGTCTGCCTGTTTTGTGTCTGAGACCCTCTCGTGCTCCCGGGGAGGCGGCCTTGGTACAAGTTTCAAACCCCAGTTCATGATCTGCTTCCTTTCTTCCATGAGGGTGAGAGGCATGTGGAGACTCTAGCACAGACTTCAGCATCAGAAAGATCAGGCATGTGGCTCTGCCAGCTGGATGATAAGCACATTTTATCTTTCTGAGCCTCCGTCTCCTTAGCTGTAGAATGAGGACCTTGGTCCTCTCAGTGCCATGGAGATAGATAGTGCCTGGAACAGAGTGTCTCCGCCACCCCATCTCCCTGGCAGCCTTAGTGTCTCTTGATAACTGTTGTCCTTGGGTCCATACCCTTCTCCAGTATCAACTCCAGAGAACAGGATGTGAACAGCACTTACGATACAAACCAATGCCACCTCCACGTAGCATCTGCTGCTGGTCTGCCTTCAGTTCTGATTTAGGCAGTTCCTAAGTTGCAAATTTAGGTTGAGATTCTTCTTCTGTTTGTTTTTATTTTTTTTTTTTAGGTTGAGATTCTTTATTCAAGTTGCTTCCCAGGTAAAATGTTAAGGACATAGTTGTAATTTTTGCAACTATGGCAACCTTTTGTTTAAGAAGAAATCGTATTTAACTACCACCAATCAATAAGTTTTCATATCAGTGGCCTAAACTGCATTTCTAACTAACACATGTTTGGAGTAATCCACACATTCCACAAGAAGCGTGTCCTTTTCTCCCTCTTCTATTTCCACCTGCTTTTTCTGGTACCACTAGAGGTCAGCAGAGACAAGAAGGCCCCTTCTATTGAGATGGGCAACTTGGTGAGAGGAAATTGAACTTTTCTGCAGTATTTTTTCCCAAATAGATGTATATATATTTAATCTTTATTTTTACTAGGCATATTATACAAGTTGTATATATATTTCATAATATATGAATAATCAAAAAGGTAAAGAATACCTAGTTTTATGAAGTGTGTTGCTTTTGCAGTTTAATTTGATTTTAAAGTCAAATCAGTAGCAAGCCCAGTCCCTGACCTTAATGTGGCAGATGTAGCTTATGGGTCTGGGTTCCAATTAAGGAAACAATTTTTCAAGATAATAAGGAAGAAGAGCTTGGATTAAAATATTAAATCTACTTGCTTTTCCTTAGTTAAGATTTTGACTTTGGTTTTTGGTTGCCCAATTTCTCTTAACACAGACATTTTGACCTATAGGTTTGCATTCCACTCTGGGTCGGCTTGTTCCATTTACGCTTGTAGGCCTCTTTTACCCTCTGTGACCTCTATCATCCTCTGCACAGTTCCAAGCACTTTGTCCCAAGGAGGGAGGGGTGTCCTGCCAGGGGTCCAAGCCTGGCGTGGTTCTTCTCAACCTAATACCATTGGTATCTGGCTTTAACAGAGACACCAGTTTGATGATTGGAGAGATTCAAATTGTTTATTTCCACAGTAGAGCCATGTAGCAGAAGGGAGAGATATTGAAATAGACGTTCTTTCTAGACTACTTTATTGAAATGAATTTGGAATTTCTAGCCCCTGTTGTAAAATGAAAAAATTGGTTGCTCTTTACATACTGGGCAGAAGTCAGCAGACTGGACGGTTGTTTGCTTTGCCTTGGCCCGTGTCTCTAAGCGGGAGAAGTCCTCCTCCTGGGAATGTCACAGCTTTCCTTCTCCAATGACTGGACAGAAAGACACAGTCTTGGCTCCCCATTCCTGAGTCAGCTAAAAAAGAATCTCTGCTCAAGGAGGCCCAGCAATTGCTGCTTTTATAAAGTCCTTGGGGAATTCTTTCACAACGCTCTATTTTATTTAGATAATAGCAAGAAAATCCATCTTCGAGGCGTGAGGGCACATCGACCCTAAGATGCGAAGAGAAGAGCGCCCCATCGCGCGGGGAGCAGGGTGGGGCGGAGAGATAGAGAGAGAGAAGAGGGCTTTGGTTCCTCTTTTTATATGTTTCTCTGTCCCTGGGCCTGTCTTATGTAAATTGGGCCAGCCAGGAATGTTGTTTGTTTTACCTGAGGTTCTCACTCCGGTCCTAGGACCTTCCTTTGTTCTATTTTCGCGGGCTTTTCCCTTCCAGGTCTTTTAGCCACCGCCATTCTGGACTCCTTTTCCCTATTCCAACTACCTAACATTCCCCCCTCAAGAGATGGGAGGCCCAATTCTTTGGGAATAGGGGCGTCGAGGTCTCTCTGGCTACTTCCTGCTGAACTGGGACCGCGAGGGGCATTGGGCCTCTCCCTCTTGCTAGTCTCAGGCCTCAGAGTCCTCGTAGCGGTGTCCACCTAAGGGTGAGTGATATTTTCCGTGGTCGGCTGTAGTTTTATATCTTTGTTCAACTGGCGCTGCATGTTGCAGCTTGACCTGGGCAGAGACAAGACAGGTTAGACAATTGACAGTACATGGGACAATCATAAGCAGCATCAGTACGGCATGACAAGGATAGTAGGGGCATTAGCCAATTTCAAATTTACATCGCCAGGATGGCTCAAGTCTCTCCTTGTTTAGAGATTAGAAGATCTATCTCCTGTCTGTTTTGGAATACAATCAGGCAGCTGGAGTGAGCACTGCTCCAAGGAATGCCCTGAGGGTGGACTTGCCTTCAATTGCATTTCTGATAACCTCGGCTTTGCCTTGGCTCTGCTCCTCTTTTCGTGAAATTCACCTGGAAAGTCTCTCCCAGCATTTCAAACACCCCCACCCCATCACCCTCTCTCCAGCACTACCGCCTGAGCCCTGGAGGCAGAGACTTTTGCTGTTAGGGCGCTACATGTACATATAGCTCCTCTCTGTCCACATAAAATGGCAGACATCCGATGATGGTGATGATGGACAATTTTGAGTAATTATATGCCAAGCATTTTACACATATTATCTTATTGAAACCTCGCAGTAATCTTACTGATGAAGAATTAAGTTCAGAGATGTTAAGCCACTTTCCAAGTTTCCTTAGTGATTGAAACGGTTTTTTGCCTAGAACTCAAAGCCCCACACTTCTTCATGTACAGTTACCATAACTGGTGAGCTACAAGGACATGAAATAAGCTAATACAAGGCAATGCAAAACCAAGCTAAAGCCTGCGCCCAGGATTGGGTGGGAATGGGGCCCATGCTAATGTGCATTCTGCCCAGCACTAACGCACTCAGTATATGGTGTGCTGTCCTGAAAAGCTGTGCCAGGCTCCATGACACAGGGCAATGCTGGACTGTGCAGATCTGTGCCAAGGTAAAGTGAGTGCTGCTTCTGTTAACAGAGGGGAGTTTGGGGACGACTCCTGCCTTGGGCCTCAGTTCTTGGTAAGGATGCAAAGAAGAATCTAAGGTCTTACCTACTGCAAGAAAGTTTACTGACAATACTGAAAGAAAGAACAGAGAGAGAGAAAAGTGGGCCACACCAAGAGAGACAATGGTCCTGCAAGGCTAAGGTATAGAGTTTTTAAGGCAAGGTCATTTGCATAATCCAGGGAGACATTGATCAACAGTCTTGATTGATAGTTGCAGGTTATAAAGCAAGGTGCTCTACTGTGCATGTCCTGCCCATAATTCAGTCTGTTATAATTAGATGTATGTGTTCATGGAATATCTATGAGCAGCTAATGAGTCCAATGGCCACCAAAGGTTACTTTAGTACATGATAATGTGAGGTGTGTGTGTGTATAGGAGTAGGGAAATTTCTGCCCGTTGGCTGGTGGGGGATTTTTCTGGCCCCTTGACTATTTTGGAGTACTGTGGAGTGGGGGGCATGTTAGAGGGTGGGGCTGGTAAATTGCTTGGTGGGGTTAGGCAGCACTGGACGTTTAGCTGAAGGGACCATCTCTCCTTGCTCTCCTCACTAAAATCACATACATACTGACCTCCCCCCTTACCTCTTCAGAGCAGTTTGTCAGAACTCTGATAGACTGTCTCCTGGGCTATGGTTTCCATTTTGCCCCAGATAAAACTTAACTCACAGTTCTCACATTGTGCATTTTTTTCACTTGATGCATCTCCCCTTCTTCTCTTCTTCTGTTTGTAGAGGAAGTTCCCTTTTGCTTCATGTCTGTTCTCCTGATTTTAATTAATTTATAAAGAAATGGTAGTATACTAAAATTCCAGGACATTCTAAAGGAAAATTAATTTACCCACAATCTTGTACCCCAACACATATGAGTTTTCTTGTTCTGTCCCTTTGTGTCTTTGCTTCTGTATGTGTATTTGTAACCATAGTGTAGAAATAATTGAGTATTCTGATTCTTTTTAATAATTGCCTGTCTAAAATATTTTATCACCTTTTTCTAAATGTCAAACACAGTATAGGCTTAACGCATAACATGCTTGAAAAAGTGGCTAAATGTGGTCACATACACACCCTGATTTCACAACCCAAAGATAAACATTGTTAATCAACAACATGTATATGCTTTCAGATATCCTTGCACCCCTCCTATAATCTAATGGGGTTAAAGTTTTGGCATTTAGGAAGCAATGTGATAGGAGCAGAAATGTAATGATTAAGACATACATATCATGCTTTTTTACTGCTCTGACCTAAGCACTTTGCACATCATTCTCACAACAGACTTAGGTCTTGCATTCCCATTTAACAGATGGGGAAATTGAATTACAGAAAAAGAAGGTAATTCACCCCAAGCCACACAGCATCAAGTGCCACAGTGAGTTTACCCAGGTAGCCTGTCTCCAAAGGCTGAGCCTATAAACCACCACCATGACCAGAAGCCAAGCGCTTACCCAACCCTGGTCTGTGTGACTGTGTCAGAGAAAGCTTCCAGCAGGCAGTGACACTTCGGTGGGCCTCAGTAGTGAGGAGGAGGGTAGCCAGGAAAAGGGGGCAGAAGGAAGACAGAGTTAAAGAGAGACTTCTAAGACCCAAGAGCCCATGCAAAAGCAGGAGGGCAAAGAGAGCAGAAGAAAAGTGTTAAAGTGAGAGTGTAGGGGTGAGGGAGGAAGAGTGGCTGAGATGAGGCTGGACAACAGTGGGAGGCTCTGGGGAGGGGCTTTCTAAACTCTGTGCAAGAGTCTGATCTTTACCCATCACCCTTGTGTTCCCCCACTGCTGCTAAACAACTTTGTGAGCCCCGGGCATAGCCCAGACACATAAAGAGCCCAAGAGGAAAGCACAGGGTGTCAGAGGGCATCTCCAGGCCAGCCCCCAGCCTGCCCTTGCCCCAAATCCTTGGGTGTGCCCCGAGATGCAGCAGCTCAGGCAATTAATGGGCCGAGTCCCTGCCCCTCAGGCTGCAGAACAGGTTTGGGCCTGCTCACATTCTCCTTCCAACTTGGCCTCCAGGCTGGTCACAGACATCTCAGCAGCCAGAAGAGGCTCAGGGAAGGGTTTTAAGCCAGAAAGTGATAGGATTAAATCTGCTTCTTAGAAAGATCCCCTTGGCTGCAGCAATGATGATAGAATGAAGGACCATAGGACACAAGCCTAGACAGTGTATGAAGCCAAGCAGGACCCTTTGGGACCCTCTCAGGTATATGATCGCACTTCACCCCCTGTCGCTTCAGCTCCTTGCAGTAAAAGACTTTGCTTTAGTCCCTTAGGCCTCTTTGGAGTTCTCAGAA
This sequence comes from Muntiacus reevesi, assembly GCF_963930625.1. Classification (NCBI taxonomy): domain Eukaryota; kingdom Metazoa; phylum Chordata; class Mammalia; order Artiodactyla; family Cervidae; genus Muntiacus; species Muntiacus reevesi. Next base: position 26,243,381 of record NC_089268.1, on the reverse strand, counting down.
AGTCAGCCTCAAGGATTGATCTCTGAAAACATGTAGCAACAAAGAGTTGTAGTTGGGCCAGGAGAACTGGTAATAAATTGAAACAATAGATCAGCCATAGAGCAGAGTCACAGAACCTCTAGTTCCACCCAGAAGGACACAGATAACAAAATCTGATGCACATTCTTGAATTGTTTTTACAGAAACCTGACTCCCACCAAAAAGAAACTGCTGACCACAAGCACATCAGACCAATTGGGAGCAGAAGGTTGATGATATTGACTCCTGAAATATCACCCTGTTATCTCACCACCAGTCAGTACAGAGGAATGACTATTAGTTGATCAGGCACCCTGTTACCCATATCCCTACTATTGCCTTTAATAACTCTCCCCTGAAAGATCTCAGGGAGTTAGGGTCTTTGAGCATGAGCTGCCTTTTCTCCTTACTTGGTATCTTCAGTAAACACTATATTTTCTGGCATCCACTGACCACCTCCTTGTTGTGCTCCCCCAGCCCCCCAGAGTTCAGTCTCAGGCAGTTTCCACAGGGTTCAATTTTGTTCTTTTCTAATTTTGGTTAATTCTTCCTACATAATTTCACCAGTGTGAAAGATGAGACAGACCATGATGGCAGTTAAGGAGGCAATGAAAACGAGACCCAACGGAAGAGAGTTGTGTTCAGCCTTGCTTTTCAGGTGTTTAGTTTGGTTTTGATTTTGAAACATCTGCTGGTGTTGAGACTCTCCATTAGAGAACCAGGAAAAGGGAATTATCCTTCTTGGTTCCCCAAGATGGATCCAAGGATGAGAAGGGCATAACAGGAGAGTAGTGCTCAGATTCAGCCTCCTACCTGGACCCTTCCTGTGGGATGGAGACGCCAGGAGAAGGAGAGAAGATGGGGGGAACGGGGAATGGCCACCTTCCTGCTATGTCCAGTGGATTTAGAAGAAAGCTCCTTGTATCCTCCCCAAGGTTATGTATTTGTGACTGTTGACATGCTCAATAGCACAAGAATTGAGGTTGTTAGCAGAACCTAGAAGAAAGCAAGACTTGAAAATAAAGCTCTTTTTTAACAACAACAAACCCAAAACAAAACAAAGAAATAAACAAAATGACTGTACTTCACAGATGGTTCAGTGTTAAAGAATCCTGGCAATGCAGGAGATGTGGGTTCAATCCCTGGGTTGGGAAGATCCCCAGGAGAAGGAAATGGCAACCCACTCCAGTATTCTTGCGTGGAGAATCCCATGGACAGAGAAGCCTGGCAGGCTACAGTCCATGGGGCCCCAAAAGGGTCAGACACAACTTAGCAACTAAACAACAAGAAAAACAGCCACAACCTAGAGTTGGCTTTATTGTGCACAGGGCAAGCAGATCCAAATCCAGGTTGGGTAACATATTACAGGATGCTGTGGAAATTGTGCAAGAGATGATGATAGCCTGCATGGGAGATAGGGAGGTGCAGAGAGAAGAGAGGGACGGTGAGAGTCAGGGGGAAATGGTGAGATCTGAAGAGAGGAAGCAGGGTCAAGGAAGACAGGAAGCTTCCAGCAGCAGTGTGGATCAACAACATCAGTCTCAGATTTGGAACCTGATTTCTGCTTGGGCTTTGGTTAGGGTCTGAGTTACTAGAAGGACAGCCAGGTGGACATGTCCAGAAAGCAGATGTACTCAGGCCACACGCCCAAGAGACAGAGCCAGGCAGATTTCCTCCTGGACACCTGCCCGTGGTGTGAGGTTGCTGATTTCCCCCAAACCCTAGGTTGCTCCCGAGCAAGTTGCCAGCCCTGGGTCTGTCTTGGGGAGTAGCGGGTGGGATGACGTCTGAAGGACAGAGAATGTGAGTTGTGTTTCCTGTGCATGGGTTGGAAAATAATTTCCAGACATGAGGCAGAATGAGAGGAGAATAGAGTTTATTCGAGTGGGAGACGCTGTTAGAACAGTGGGCTCAAGGGAGAGCTGACACTTTCATGGGCTAGTCACTGCAGACATTGACTGCATCCATGAAATTAAAAGACACTAGCTCCTTGGGAGGAAAGCTGTGACAAACCTAGACACCGTATTAAAAAGCAGAGACATCACTTTGCTGACAAAGGTTCGTATATTCAAAGCCGTGGTTTTTCCAATAGTCAAGTATGGATGTGAGAGTTGGACCATAAAGAAGGCTGTAAGTGGGTGAGTGTTAGTTGCTCAGTTCTGTCCAACTCTTTGTAATTCTATGGACTGCAGCTGCCAGGCTCCTCTGTTCATGGAATTCTCCAGGCAAGAATACTGGTGCAGGCAGCCATTCCCTTCTGCAGGGGATCCTCCTGACCCAGACCTGGATAGAACCCAGGTCTCCTACATTGCAAGCAGATTCTTTACCATCTGAGCTACCAGGGAAGCCAGCCAGCAGGGAAGCCAAGGAAGACTGAACACCAAAGAACTGATGTTTTCCAATTGTGGTGCTGGAGAAGACTCTTGAGAGTCTCTTGGACTGCAAGGAGATCACACCAGTCAATCCTAAAGGAGATCAACCCTGAATATTCATCAGAAGGACTGTTGCTGAATCCTAAGCTTCAATACTTTGGCCACATGGTGGGAAAAGCCAACTCATTGGAAAAGACGCTGATGCTGGGAAAGACTGAAGGCAAAAGGAGAGAGGGCAGCAGAGAATGCGATGGTAGGTAGCATAACCAACTTAATGGACAGGAATTTGAGCAAACTTCGAGACACAGTGAAGGACAGAGAAGACTGGCATGCTGCAGTCCATGGGCTCGAAGAGTTGGACATGACTTAGGGACTGAACAAAAACAGCAGCCAATTTTTATAACTTCAAGACAAAGAAAATTCCTGGTGGAAGGGTGGCATTAAGTGATTGGTTAGGTGCTATAGGGAAGGTATATTTTTGCCTAAAATGCAGTCGGGGAGCTGGCCAGTTTGGATCAGGGAGGCTCATGGTAATGGTGGGTATGGGGCTCCATCAGTTCTGGAAATGACCTTGGTGCAGGGCTCCATATCTGTAGCCTTGGTACAAGGCTTTACCCCTGTGACTTTGGTATAGGGCTCCACAAGTTGCTTGCCTTGGGGCTGGTTCTGGGGATGGGAGGTGACACGAACCTGCTTCATCCCCTGAGTGACACAGATCTGTGCTCTAGTTCACCTTTGCTTCCTTCCTGGCCAATTGTTCCACCTGATGGCACTTAGCTCCTCACCTTAGTGCTACCCAGGGAGAGCTGGGTGCCCCTCTGGGCCTCCCCCAGAGCCTAGTAAGTCTCTAACAATCCTGAAAGCCACTGGCCTCTCTCGCTATCTGTGAGCTCCTGGTATGGGCATGGCCCTGCTGCACTCCCTGGGCTGTGCCGTGAACAGTCGTGTGGTCATGTGAGATTTAACGTCAGAGGAGACTGGGTAAAGGGTGTTTGGAAACTCTGTACCACTTCTGCAATTTTTCTGTAATGTAAGTAACTTCCCCAAAGCTTAAAAGAAACATATTAGATTATGTGTTGATTAAATAAAAATGAAACCTGCAGTTTGCATCAAACTATTGCTAACAATTGTTGAAGCAAAGTGATGGGTATGTCAAGGCTCCTTATAACTCTTTTCTACATTTATATATGTTAGAAATTTTCCGTTAGGAAAAGATAAATGATTGGAATTCCCTGGTGCTCCAGTGGTTAGCATTCCGAGCTCTCACTGCTAAGGGCCCAGGTTTAATATCTGTTCAGAGAACTAAAATTCCATAAGCTGCGAGGCAAGGCCACGAAAAGAAAAAGACGAATTTTATGTATATTGATGAAGTCCCTTTCACGTGCCAGGCACTGTAGTCAACTGTGAGCCCTTGGCAGTCTTGTCCTCAAGGAGTTCACAGTTCACAGGGGGAAAGCAAATATTAAACACGTAAGGTTGAAATCGTGATATGTTAATAATTACTTTAAATTATATAACCTATAAAAATATAGAACCACTATGCTGTATACCTGAAACTAATATGACATTGTAAATCAACTATAGCGAGATGTTTAAAAAAACTTCAGAAACAAACAAACAAAAAAATTAATATGTCAGAGGACACACAGGAATTGAGCGTTCCAAGCAGAAGAAACTGTATGTGCAAAGGCCCTGGGGCTAGAGAGAAAAGCCCAGGTGCAGTTAAGAAGAGAATGGTATGAAAATGACCCAGGTGATGCAGTTGAGCCCTCCCACCCAGAGCAAGGGCAAACCGGAAAGATTATTTGGGGGTGTATACAACTGGGGTTGCAATACCATTCCTCATGTAGTTCTTTTTACCACCTTAGATTGCTATCTCCCTATTTTCTCTACCATATCCTCATTTCTGCCACCACCCTCTTATGATACACTCTCCCTCTCCCTCCAAGATTCTTCCATCTGCCATAAACTTGACATCCCATTTCATGAAAGCGTGGTCCCCACCGGTCTGCTGGTCAGCCAAATAAATCTGGAATCTCTGTGTGTGTATTTATGGATCACCTTGAAACGGAACATTGTTGATTTATCATTTTCTTTGTGGCGTGTATGGAATGTTCTACCAGACTGGTCAACTGTGTGGGGCTATTCCCTGTTGGACCCACCCCACCCCCCCCGAAGCGGGGACTGGTTGTTAAGTTATTAAAGCATCTAGCATACACCCAAGGACTGGCATGGAGGAGCTGAGCAGAGAGGCAGTAGGACTTTTATCAGGTTGGTACTGACCTTATCATCTTCATATAGTTTCTCATTTCTATTTCAGGAGGAAAATATATTTCAATGTGTTATTTTATGTGGGTACCTGGCATTATTGCCTTTTCTTGGTGTGCTAAGGAGATGATTCAAGTGTTGTTTATTAGTTCCTCAAGGACGTGTCTTTAGAGGAAAACAATAATCAAGAATTTAGAAAGTGAGGGCAAAGAATTAGATGATTTGGGGAGAATAAGAATGTTACTAAGAACAATTTGAAAATGCAACCATGTCCATGCTGGGAGGGATCTGTGAGCTTATGTTCGAGTTGCTTTCTCTAGACTAGATGGTGTATCAGTGTGATTCATATGGAAATCACACAATTATGCTGGACTAGAATTTGGCAGAAATCACACATTTGGGGAATCCCACTTGAGTGATGAGGAGAAAATATATGTGAGTGGTTGCATGGCATTTGTACTGGCAGCTCCTGTTGGGAAGTCAGTCATCAATGGCGGAGGGTCAGAATCTAAATTTGCACCTCCAAAGCAGATTTTACCACCATGAGCTTGTTGTTTGTATGAGTTACTTTGTGACTGAGCACAGAATAGCCTGCTGCTTTCCCTTCTTCTTCTCCACCTCCACCTTCTTCTTCATGTTCAGTATTTTGGGGACCAAAGCCTGGGCATGGTTTCTTATGAAGAAAAGATTCAAAATTGCAAGCGAATCTAAATGCATAGGGCTATTTGGATAGTAAGGCAAGTGCCTGTGGATTTATTTCTTAGGCAATTCAAGAAAATAATGCACTTCTCTTGAACTGCCCGGTTTCCAGCCCAACAGATAATTTGCAGATTCCATCTTTTTGCCAAGTTAAATATTCTCCTGGTCTACCCTGCTGAAGCACTTGCCCGATTTTTTTGAACAATCATTATGCTTTCAGTATGTGGGAGAGTTCTACTGTTTTGATAGTTGTGTTTAAACAGCGTAATGTTGGGTTTTATAAGCAGGATTGATTACTTTATGATCATGATCCCAGTTTATTATTTAATTGTTCTAAACTACTGAATTGCAAAATTGCAAGTCCTCTAAGGGAAATGCTAAAGACACATGTGTGGCTCTTGGGCTGTCTGATCATGCCGCATTACACGGAAGGTGTGGTAAACTTTGAGCAATGTCTTGTGTTAAAGACTATGATGATGTTACTACTTCCTAAGAGCTCACAGGTTAGTGGAGGCACAGAAACTGTAATCTCTGCAGGCTGTGAAAATTCAGCAACAAAATAGATACAATAGGAAGAAACTAGTCTGTCTGTCAGGAGGACTAAATCTAATCCAGACTTCATCATTAACTAGATCGCTGGCCAACACATGCTCTCTCTGGGGTACAGTGTATTAATTCACACTTAAACGAGTGGCTAGCTGACTTCTAGCTCTATAAATTGAGAAGTCTTGAGGAAAGATCTAGATACATCAGTGGCGCAGAGAGCTGGTTTCTAAAAGGTACATGACACCACTAGGTGAAAGTGAAATCACTCAGTCATGTCCGACTCTTTGTGACCCCATGGACTGTAGTCTGCCAGGCTCTCCTGCCCATGGACTTTTCCAGGCAAGAGTACTGGAGTGGGTTGCCATTTCCTTCTCCAGGAGATTTTTCTGACCCAGGGATCGAACCCGGGTCTCCCACAAGGTAGGCAGATGCTTTACCATCTGAGCCACGAGGGAAGCCCCACAGTAAGTAGGATACAGTATAATGGGAGTCAGCAGAAATGCCAACTTAAAAAGAAAAGAACAAAGGTCTCATACACAGAAACCTCAGAATCTCAAAGATCCTGCAAAATCACAGTGAGTTTGGAGCTTCTAGGGCAAAACAGAATTCACAGGAAAAAAATTAAAATAAGCCCATGAGAGAAGATTTGGAAACAGAAATGAAGAACAAGCACTTGTAATGTCTATGAGCAGGTTTTAGACAAAAATGAGGAGCATCCCTAATGTAGGGTAGGGAGGGATGGGAAAGTCACAGCCTGGATGCTGCTGCTGTGAAGGTAGAAACGACCCGGGCAGGGCTCAGCAGCCTGGGCTTTCTCAGCCTTCAGCCACTCCACTTGCTCTGACTTGCTTGACGTCTAGAATCATGATCCTTGGTTCAGAACCAAATTAAAATGAAGTCACTGTTGGGCTCTTTGTGCATGGTAGGTTGTCGACAAAACTGTTCTTCTAACTAAATTTAAACCCTTTAAAAGTAGATTCCACATCAGGCTCCTATCTTGTTTCCCACCAGCCATTGTCTCTTGATACCTGAAACTGCTCAAGGGGTCTTAGGGGAGGAAGCCTGAAGGAAATTTGTTAAAAAGAAGAAATACATCATGTGTCAACCAAAAACAAAGTTTCCATGAAGAAAATAGGTACACAAATAAATAAAGGCCTTCTGGAATGTTTAAACTATTTTGACAAAAAACTCAAGTTTTGTAACCAAGCAAGTGAGCTCCTTGTCCCAAGAGAAAGACCAAATACTGGGGTAATGGTCTTTTGCGGGGGGGGATGGGGAAAGGCTTTATAGCAGGGCAGCTAAGCGAGAAGACAGGAAGCAATGCTAAGATCTGTCTTCCTGATACGTTTTGAGTGGCATATTTATCTTAGGAGTAAGAAGCAAGTGGGCGGGGGGGTGGGGCGGGCACTCAGAAATGGTTAGTGTACAGTAAGTGTAAAATTCAATGTACGTTTTAAGAGTTCTCTGTGCAGGCATGGTATATTTTCAGCATGTGACTTCTAAAGTTGACTGTCAGTCATCCTAGGCCATCAGTGTGAGTGGGCAGTGCTCAGCTGGAGAGGCTGTCATCAAGTTGTCTTCCTATCTGTAGATCTCTGGTACTCTGCTAAGTAAGCTGGTATTCTTGGCATATCATTTTGTTTCTACCTTATGGGCCTTGTAAGTTACAGGCTACCAGTCTCACATGCCTTTTTTGAAACATAACTATTGTGCAAGGACTTCTGTGCTAAAGATTCAACAACCACAAAATCTTAAAAAAATTTTTTTGGCCAGAGGTCTGTTGGCTAAAAATGGGACTGAAATTGTCCCTCCCTAAGTCTAAGCAATCGAATCCTTGCTTTTTAATGACTCCTGTGCTTCTGTGCTGTCATCACGGATAAAAGTTGCCCAAGACCACTGCTGAACTCACCCAGCCATGCTGGGGACAGGGGCACTATGCTTCTGGCAGCTCCTGGGGATGATGCTAAGTAACTGTCCTCTGATGACAGGACAACAAAGAAAGATCCAGTCCCAAATTTCACTAGTGCAGACACCTTAGACTAGAGCAAGACTTCTTTGGCTGGTCCCAGTCACAAGTGTCTCTTACATTTTACAACAACCCAGACCACACAATCACATACTGACACATTACTGATTCCTGGTTCATACTGCTCACCTCACAGCCATCCATTAAATAGAGAGATGAGGTGTTGAGGCAAGGCCGGGATTTTATTGGGAGAGACAGCAGACTGAAAAGATGGTGGACTAGAGTCCCAAAGAATCATCTAACCTGTATTAGAATTCAAGCTTATACTAAAAGGGGAGGGTGGTGTGGCTGGTGGTTGCAAATTTCTTGTTGCCAGCCAGACTCATAACGATATAGGATGTGAATTCTTTGTTCTTCCAACCATCCACATAGGTCTGATCATAATGTTTCTACAAACCTCCAACAAGGCAAATGTTATTCTTTGTTCTGCAACTGTTTTATCCTTATATGGAAAAAAAGACTTTCATCTTTATATGAAGGAAAAGACTTTGAAAATGAGCTATCCTATGTATTTCAGGCTATAGGTAGCATTCTTTTACAAAAGGTGCAGAGCCAGCATGAGTCAGCAAAGGTTACAGAGCACAAAGGTTAGAGCTAAAGGAATAGATCCAGGGCGGAGGCAGGTTTGGCTTCGCTGTTACAGACACTCACATGACATAAATGCATCTGTTGCCAAAACTCATCCTCTGTTCATTGGTGCCAATGCAGAGACAGAGTTTTGGAGGAAGTAGAAAAGAGTAGCTTTTATTGCTAATACCCTCAAGACTGTGACCCACCCTGGATGGGGTAGTGAGGAGATTTATAGTGTTCAGGGAGCAGGATGTGATCAGTTCATGGATTCTCAGATTGGTTGGCATCAAGGTGAAGTTTCAAGCATCATCAATCTTCTGGTTTCAACCAGTCTAAGGTCTATGTTCCTGTGGTCAGCAATTTTCATCTGGAGGGGATCTGTTTCTTGTAAAACCAACTTAGGAATATGTCTCAGGCCTTTATCTATATCTTTCAGGGAACTGTGAGTTGAGTGATTCTGTTATGTAGCAGATTTATAGCCTAAATTGTTACCAGTCCCCCAGCCCAACAGCTATTCTTTGTTCTCACATCTTCACATTTCCGAGTCATTAACTCTTGAGTCATCAGTTTATTTCAAGGACAAAGACAAGGGGAGTTGTACATGGTTTTGTAATTTAAATGAGTTTTAGCAAAAAGTGCTTACTATAACTATATATGATACACCCTCATATTTACTGTTATATTGCAGTTGAAAAACACTGGTCAGAACCTGCTGTGTTAATTTCACAATTCACAATGGGCCACAATCCATCATTGGCACACACTGGTATAGCAAAATCCCAAGACACTGACGTCAAATGAAAAGTGCCTTCATACAACCACTATAGAGAACAGAATGGAGTTTCCTTAAAAAACTAAAATTAAAACTACCATATGACTCTGCAATACCATTGGTAGGTATACACCCTGAGAAAATCATAATTTCAAAAGGCACATGTACCCCCATGTTCACTGCAGCACTATTTACAAGAGACAGGACTTGGAAGCAACCTAAATATTCGTTGATGGATGAATAGACAAAGAAGGTGTGGTACATATATACAATGGGATATTACTCAGCCACAAAAAGGAATGCAATTGGGTCATTTGTAGTCTTTCATACAGAGTAAAGTAAGTAAGAAGAAGAAAAACAAATATATATTAATGAACATATATGGACTCTAGAAAAATGGTACCAATGAACCTATTTGCAGGGCAGAAATAGAGACACCGATGCAGAGAACAGACTTGTGGACAGGAGGGGAAGGGGATGGTGGGACAAGTTTAGAGAGTAGCACTGACATATGCATACTACTACATGCGAAATAGATAGCTAGTGGGATGCTGCTGAGTAGCACAAGGAAGTCCGCCTGGGGTCTGTGATGACCTAGAGGGGTGGGATGGGGGTGAGGTGGGAGGGAAGCTCAAGTGAGAGAGGATATATGTGTATGTAAATAGCTGGTTCAAGATGTTGTACAGCAGAAACCAACACAACATTGGAAAGCAAATATATCCCAACTTTTTAAAACAGTTTTAAAAACAAGGTGCAATTGAATGGATTCACCACTTACTTTAGACCAGTCAGAATTTCCCTCGAGTAATTTTTGTGATGGTGAAATGAGGATAAAAGGGAGAAAATGCCCACTATGTGGTAGACATTAAACCTCCGTTAGTTCCTTTCCATGTACTCTAAAGGTAGGGCACTCGCATCTCTTTCTCTAGATCGTAAAGTAAAATTCATCCAGCAGTGAAAAACATATAGACTTCCAATAAGAAAAAAAGGAATGAGTTTTGTCTTCTGTGGAGAGAATTTAGAAGATTTAGGGACAGTCAGGGCAGGATTCCGCCACAGTTAATGCTTTTGAACAAAACCACCTGCCAGGCAAGGACCAACTCGGCTCCCTGCTCTTCTCTGTCAGGGGAGTTTCCTGGTTTCAAGTCCCCTCACAGCCCCAGGTGATGGCTGAGCGAGATTAAGCCCCTGCTCTATTTAAGTCCTCTGAGAGAGGACAGACGCAACCTGAGACTTGGTTTGGTGCAATTTCACAATGACACCATTGCTAGGTGAGAATGTGGACCAAGGAAGAACCACACGGTTCTTCCAATGCTGCCATGAAAAAGGCAGGCGCTACCCCTTCTGTTCCAAGGGACTGGACGTTGTAAGGTGCAGTTTGCCTCTGTGGTCTGATTCATCCAGGTTCACAGGAAGTGAGGAGTTGCTATCCTGGCAGGGAAGCCCAAGCTTCACTATTTGGATGCCCGAGGCAGGATGGAGGCCATCCGGTGGCTCCTGGCTGCAGCTGGAGTGGAGGTAGGTCCTCTTAACTTGGATCGCTGTTGACTACCAAAAGACTTTCTCACAGGAGCCAGACCTCCGCATTAAAGGAGCTGAGCATGATTTTGCGTTGCATAAAAATAGTTGCACATTAGAAAGAAATGGACTGATCTGACCAAATGAATATGTAAATAATCCTGCCTGTGGAAGAGCATAGAAACATTCTTTTTTATTTGAAAGGAAGCAAAAGACACATCAACTAGTCCAACTGCATGAAACTTACTTGGATTTCATTTCAACAAACCGTAAATATTATTTATGACGCGTTCAAGTATAAACTTGATTGCTGATTGAATATGTTATTAAAGAATGATTGTTAATATTTTAGGTGTAATTTTTACACCTAAAGTATACGTGGGTGCATGAAGTATACAAGGGTGACATGATATGATAGCTAAAATCTGCTCCATTTTTACATAAACGGGAATGTGGATGGGCATATACACGACACAGGACAGGCTTGAATTGATAATTATTGATGTTGTTGAAGGATATGAGAAACACTGAACATTTATTTTAATTTTTGTACATGCTAGAAATTCCCACAATAAAAGAAAAACTGTATGTAATATTAGAAAAATAAATGAAATTAAGGTTAAGATATAATCAGAAATATGGGAATGAGCCAACTGTAACAAACCACTTGATAAGATTTAATATATTCACTCAGCAATAATTCTGGGTGGGAACACTTCAGAGCTTCCCTGGTAGTTCAGCTGGTAAAGAATCCGCCTGCAGTGTGGGAGACCTGGGTTCAATCCCTGGGTCAGGAAGATCCCTGGAGAAGGGATAGGCTACCCATTCTAGTATTCTTGGGCTTCGCTGGTGGCTCAGCTGGTAGAGAATCTGCCTGAAGTGTGGGAGACCCGGGTTCAATCCCTGGGTTGGGAAGATCCCCTGGAGAAGGGACCCCTACCCACTCCAGGATTCTGGCCTGGAGAACTTCATGGACTGTATAGCAAAGAGTCAGATATGGCTGATCCACATGCACTTTCACTTTTGTGCCAGGCTCTGTACTAAGTTCTGGGGATAAAAAAATGAATGAGACAGACACAGAGCTGCCCTCAGGTAGCTTGCACTCTAGTGAGGATGCAAATAAGTAAGTGGGTGATTAAGGGAGGGATGGGAGCATCCAGGAGTACCCCCAAGCATTTTATAGAGTTAAAACACCACACTCCCAGGAGCAAATGTAGGACTCTGTTGATGGTGACAGTGGTAAACAAACCACCTACCTAGGCAGGGGGAGAAGTGAGCAACAGATGATGAGATGGTTGGATGGCATGATTGACTCAATGGACATGAGTTTGAGCAAACTCCGGGATACAGTGAAGGACAGAGAAGCCTGGTGTGCTGCAACCCATGGGGTCTCAAAGGATTGAGCAAGTGTTTTTCTCAGTGATAACTCTAGAGGCGATGCATGAATGCTAAGTCGTTTCAGTCATGTACGACTCTTTGAAACCCTATGGACAATGCCCACCAGGCTCCTCTATCCAAGGGGTTCTCCAGACAAGAATACTGAGTGGTTGCCAGGCCCTCTTCCAAGGAATCTTCCCGACCCAGGGATCGAACCAGCATCTCCTCTGTCTCTTGCATTGGCAGGCAGGTTCTTTACCACTAGCGCCACCTGGTACTCATTGGAAAAGACCCTGATGCTACAGTCCACAGTGTCGCAGAGTCAGACATGACTTAAGGATTTCCTATTTAGTGAAACGATTTTTTTCTAAAATTACCCTCATTTTTACCAAACACAGCCAAGACGACTTTGTTTTTAAAATAAATTTGATGACTTCCCTGGTGGTCCAGTGCTGCAATTAAAGATCCCACATGCTGCAAATAAGACCTGGCACAGCCAAACAAATAAATAAATAAAAATAAATATTAAGAATAAAGATAGCCAGGACTTCCCTGGTGGAATAAGAATCGGCTTGCTAATGCAAAGGACACGGGTTCGATCCCTGGTCCGGGAAACTCTCATATGCCACGGAGCAACTAAGCCCATGTGCCACAACTACTGAGCCTGTGAGCCTCAATTACTAAAGCCCGTGCACCCTAAAGCCTGTGCTCCACAACGTGAGAACACCCGGCAATGAAAAGCCATCATAACCTCACACAAAGTAGCCCCCACTTGCTGCAATTAGAGAAAGCCCATGTGTAGCAAGGAAGATCCAGCACAACCAAAAGTTAAATAAATAAATTTAAAAATTAAGGATAAACATTAAAAATAATAATAATAGATTTTTAAAAATAAAATGTTTGGTCCATTGACTATGTAAGGTATTTAATCCTGACGCTGGTGTAACTCCTCAGAAAGAGTCTCAGACTAAATTCTTAAAAGGCCTTCAAAGCCAAGAAAGCCATGCCAAAGGCTTGCTATCAGATTTGCCCAGCTGGATTTCTCTCTTCTAGAGGTTTTCAAAATAGTTTGAGATTCCCATAAATATCAGGAGACAGTCTTTTTTTTTCATTTACCTGACATACATAAATCCAGACAGACAGAGATCTCATAGTTTTCTCCTTGAGATTTAAAATATCTCTTTACCTCCTTTTTTCCCCCCTTGGCTTGAAGTTCTACTTAACCCAAGGCCAAAATCTCAAGCAAAGTGGGCTGTGTTTGTATCTCAAGGACATGATAAGAGTTGATGTAGCTTTTTCCTAGGCATATTTTTATTCTCTCAGGGTCAGAATTCTGAAAAAAAAAAAAAAAAGTATTTCAGCAAGTTAGCTTTTCTAATTGCACATGCTAAAAGAGCTAGTTTTGCAATTAAAAAAAAAGTCTTGTTTTAACAAATTTTGTGGTCATACTGTCAAGAAAAATCATCTTTCCTTTTTTTTTGTAATCATAGTTTCATAGCTAAAATATAGACCAAATAATGTCAAATTTGTCTTAATAATAGAGGCAGACTAGTTGATAAAAATGTCCCAGAAAGATTTATTCTTCTGGGGAGGTAGGAGTCTTAGCTTGATCAGAAAGACCTGGAGAAGTAAGAGACCATGTAGGAATGGGAGAAGCTTGGTTCCCCCCTGAGAGTTGGGAGAAGTTAGGAGATCGTTTAGAATGTTAGGAGAGTTTTTTCTCATTATAGTAGCCACATAGAGAAGGATTATGATAAAAGGCCTTGAAAACTTGAACATGAGGAAACAGTCCGTTATCTCACCCTGTGGCAATAAAAATCGAATTGGAAGAGACTCATTTTCAGGCCATTTTCCTCATCCCCCAATTTACATAGAGGCCAGGCACTGTTTCAGTGAAAACTTGCTAGTTCTTAAGGATACACTCCAGAGGTGTTTCTTCTGGCTTAGAAATGGATCCTCCTATATTGAGTAACCTGCAACCCAGAACAGAGACCGCTTCTAGCTATGTAATCCACCATCCTCGATACATTTAGGAGACACCTGAAGGGGATTCAGAGTGTCCCCTGAATTTACTTTGACCTTATTCCTTGACAGGGTTTGGGGCATCCTCTATCCGCCACTGATTTTTTTTTTTTTTTTAATATTATTTTATTAGTTGGAGGCCAATTACTTCACAACATTTCAGTGGGTTTTGTCATACATTGACATGAATCAGCCATAGAGTTACACGTATTCCCCATCCCGATCCCCCCTCCCACCTCCCTCTCCACCCGACTCCTCAGGGTCCTCCCAGTGCACCAGGCCTGAGCACTTGACTCATGCATCCCACCTGGGCTGGTGGTCTGTTTCACCATAGATAATATACATGCTGTTCTTTCAAAACATCCCACCCTCACGTTCTCCCCCAGAGTTCAAAAGTCTGTTCTGTACTTCTGTGTCTCTTTTTCTGTTTTGCATATAGGGTTATCGCTACCATCTATCTAAATTCCGTATATATGTGTTAGTATACTGTAATGTTCTTTATCTTTCTGGCTTACTTCACTCTGTATAATGGGCTCCAGTTTCATCCATCTCATTAGAACTGATTCAAATGAATTCTTTTTAACGGCTGAGTAATATTCCATGGTGTATATGTACCACAGCTTCCTTATCCATTCATCTGCTGATGGGCATCTAGGTTGCTTCCATGTCCTGGCTATTATAAACAGTGCTGCGATGAACATTGGGGTGCACGTGTCTCTTTCAGATCTGGATTCCTCAGTGTGTATGCCTAGAAGTGGTATTGCTGGGTCATATGGCAGTTCTATTTCCAGTTTTTTAAGAAATCTCCACACTGTTTTCCATAGTGGCTGTACTAGTTTGCATTCCCACCAACAGTGTAAGAGGGTTCCCTTTTCTCCACACCCTCTCCAGCATTTATTGCTTGTAGACTTTTGGATAGCAGCCATCCTGACTGGCGTGTAATGGTACCTCATTGTGGTTTTGATTTGCATTTCTCTGATGATGAGTGATGTTGAGCATCTTTTCATGTGTTTGTTAGCCATCTGTATGTCTTCTTTGGAGAAATGTCTGTTTAGTTCTTTGGCCCATTTTTTGATTGGGTCGTTTATTTTTCTGGAATTGAGCTTCAGGAGTTGCTTGTATATTTTTGAGATTAATCCTTTGTCTGTTTCCTCATTTGTTATTATTTTCTCCCAATCTGAGGGCTGTCTTTTCACCTTACTTATAGTTTCCTTTGTTGTGCAAAAGCTTTTAATTTTCATTAGGTCCCATTTGTTTATTTTTGCTTTTATTTCCAATATTCTGGGAGGTGGGTCATAGAAGATCTTGCTGTGATTTATGTCGGAGAGTGTTTTGCCTATGTTCTCCTCTAGGAGTTTTATAGTTTCTGGTCTTACATTTAGATCTTTAATCCATTTTGAGTTTATTTTTGTGTATGGTGTTAGGAAGTGTTCTAGTTTCATTCTTTTACAAGTGGTTGACCAGTTTTCCCAGCACCACTTGTTAAAGAGGTTGTCTTTTTTCCATTGTATATCCTTGCCTCCTTTGTCAAAGATGAGGTGTCCATAGGTTCGTGGATTTATCTCTGGGCTTTCTATTCTGTTCCATTGATCTATATTTCTGTCTTTGTGCCAGTACCATACTGTCTTGATGACTGTGGCTTTGTAGTAGAGTCTGAAGTCAGGCAGGTTGATTCCTCCAGTTCCATTCTTCTTTCTCAAGATTACTTTGGCTATTCGAGGTTTTTTGTATTTCCATACAAATTGTGAAATTATTTGTTCTAGTTCTGTGAAAAATACCGTTGGTAGCTTGATAGGGATTGCATTGAATCTATAGATTGCTTTGGGTAGAATAGCCATTTTGACAATATTGATTCTTCCAATCCATGAACACGGTGTGTTTCTCCAACTGTTTGTGTCCTCTTTGATTTCTTTCATCAGTGTTTTATAGTTTTCTATGTATAGGTCTTTTGTTTCTTTAGGTAGATATACTCCTAAGTATTTTATTCTTTTTGTTGCAATGGTGAATGGTATTGTTTCCTTAATTTCTCTTTCTGTTTTTTCATTGTTAGTGTATAAGAATGCAAGGGATTTCTGTGTGTTAATTTTATATCCTGCAACTTTACTATATTCATTAATTAGCTCTAGTAATTTTCTGGAAGAGTCTTTAGGGTTTTCTATGTAGAGGATCATGTCATCTGCAAACAGCGAGAGTTTCACTTCTTCTTTTCCTATCTGGATTCCTTTTATGTCTTTTTCTGCTCTGATTGCTGTGGCCAAAACTTCCAACACTATGTTGAATAGTAGTGGTGAGAGTGGGCATCCTTGTCTTGTTCCTGATTTCAGAGGAAATGCTTTCAATTTTTCACCATTGAGGGTGATGCTTGCTGTGGGTTTGTCATATATAGCTTTTATTATGTTGAGGTATGTTCCTTCTATTCCTGCTTTCTGGAGAGTTTTAATCATAAATGAGTGTTGAATTTTGTCAAAGGCTTTCTCTGCATCTATTGAGATAATCATATGGTTTTTATCTTCCAATTTGTTAATGTGGTGTATTACGTTGATTGATTTGCAGATATTAAAGAATCCTTGCATTCCTGGGATAAAGCCCACTTGGTCATGGTGTATGCCTATGGGACACTGTAAAAGCAGTGCTAAGGGGAAGGTTCATAGCATTACAGGCGCACATCAAGAAACAAGAAAAAAGCCAAATAAATAACCTAACTCTACACCTAAAGCAATTAGAGAAGGAAGAAATGAAGAACCCCAGGGCTAGCAGAAGGAAAGAAATCTTAAAAATTAGGGCAGAAATAAATGCAAAAGAAACTAAAGAGACCATAGCAAAAATCAACAAAGCTAAAAGCTGGTTTTTTGAAAAAATAAACAAAATTGACAAACCATTAGCAAGACTCATTAAGAAACAAAGAGAGAAGAACCAAATTAACAAAATAAGAAATGAAAATGGAGAGATCACAACAGACAACACTGAAATACAAAGGATCATAAGAGACTACTACCAGCAGCTCTATGCCAATAAAATGGACAACTTGGATGATATGGACAAATTCTTAGAAAAGTATAACTTTCCAAAACTGAACCAGGAAGAAATAGAAGATCTTAACAGAGCCATCACAAGCAAGGAAATCGAAACTGTAATCAGAAATCTTCCAGCAAACAAAAGCCCAGGACCAGATGGCTTCACAGCTGAATTCTACCAAAAATCTAGAGAAGAGCTAACACCTATTTTACTCAAACTCTTCCAGAAAATTGCAGAAGAAGGTAAACTTCCAAACTCATTCTATGAGGCCACCATCACCCTAATTCCAAAACCAGACAAAGATGCCACAAAAAAAGAAAATTACAGGCCAATATCACTGATGAACATAGATGCAAAAATCCTTAACAAAATTCTAGCAAACAGAATCCAACAACATATTAAAAAAACCGCCACTGATTTTTAAGCAGCAGTCTCTAGTTGTCCTTGCCCTTGAGCAAGGCGTCCTCCTATCATACCTGGAGAGGACATGTGGACCAGCACAGAGAGGTTGCAGGTTTTCCCCTAAGCTTTATAGATGACAGATACTGCCCAGGATGCAGGCTGATTGGAACTGGCCTGCTCAGTAAGTAGTCTGTCCCAGCCTAGGCGCTGCCAAGGCCTGGAGTGAGGGGAACTCCTGGAGGAACTGGAATTGGCTACAGTGGAAACTGCCACAACCATCAGGGCCTGAGGGTTTCACCTGACACTGACAAGTATGGGCTTGGCAGCAGCAAGACTTCAGCTAGTCTTTCCCCAAGAGGATTTTAAAGAATTAGGTGAAAAAGAAACCTTGATGTGCAAGTAAGGCGGGAAAGAAAATCCCAGCACCGCGGAAGAGAGAGTGAAAGTCAGAAGTCTCTAGCCAATAGTTTCAGCGACATCTGCAGTTCACCTTGAACTCCTGGGTTTCTCACCAAAGGATCTCGGAGAGACTGCAGTACTGAAAAGAGATCTTCAGGAACTGAAGATCTGGAAGCCCAGGAACTGAACCAGGAATACTAATCACTAGAACACCAGGGGCTAGAGGCTGAAAGCAAAGTAGCCTCTGCTCTTTTCCCTGTTTGAAAGCAAGAATGTTTCAAGGAGGCGAAAACTGTAAAAACAGGTGCAAGGTTTAAGGGAGCACAGCATATGGGAGAGCACATGAAGAAGTAGCTATTTAAGACAGAAGCAAGGCAGAAACACACACCTAGAAAGAAAATGTATAGGTGTCCTCTCTCATCAGGAGAAGCATAGAAAAGGAGTGAATTAAATCACTTATATAAGACAGTCCTTCCAGATCTTTGCTTACCTTTGGCCAGTTAGCTTGTTTCTTTTTCCATATCTTCCTGGTCCTAGAACCCTCCCCGGGATGTGTGCAACTTTTGGCTAAGATGAATCCCACTGCAGATGCCTGTGGGTACCTGTCCATACTTATTATGGGGAGGCAACCCCTCCATTTTTGACCCCAAGGAGACTTCCTATGGATGTGCAGACAGGGAAGTCTTCCTTGACCTCAGGAATGGCCACTTTATCTTCATTCCAGCAGAGCTCAGCTTCAAGGACAAGGGCTCTGTCCTTGGTGTTTGAGTGAAAACAAGGCATCAGCTTTATTCCACTTAGCAAAAACCAGCAGTCCAGCCCAGAGGCCCATCAATCACCTACCTCAGAATCATGGAGAAACTCTGGAGATTTGATCCCTTAGGGGAAAGCAAGCAGTAAAGGAGGGTCTCAGGTGAGGTGGCGTCCTGCAAAGGAACCTCTAGTGTGCTCCCTTAGCCTCCTAACATATTTACCTGAGCCTCAGATTCAGTTCAGTTCATTCAGTTCAGTCACTCAGTTGTGTCCGACTCCTTGTGACTGCAGCACGCCAGGCTTCCCTGTCCATCACCAACTCCCGGAGCTTACTCAAATTCATGTCCATTGAGTCGGTGATGCCATCCAGCAGTCTCATCTTCTGTCATTCTCTTCTCCTGCCCTCAATCTTTCCCAGCATTAGGGTCTTTTCCAAGGAGTCAGTTCTTTGCATCAGGTGGCCAAAGTATTGGCCTCAGATTAAAAGGAGCCTCAGATTACACTTGCTTGATTGCCGGACATTAGCTTGATCCGTTCTCAAGTGTGCGAAGAAACAAGTACACAGAAAAACAAATTGAACCATTCTAGGTTGTTTATTTTCTATAAATCAACAACCAATAGTTTTTGCTGTGGTCCAGTCTTGGTTCAAGGATGTGTTCAGAGTCTCTGGAAAGGATGAGTTCAGCACAGGAGGGTGAAGAGGAGGAGATGCTGAGAGCATCCAGACCTCCTCTTGTCCAGCCCAGCCCGAAGGAGGAGGATGTGGGGCAAGGCTGACCAGAGGTCACTAGTTAGGACTTCTGGGTTCTCTGGGCCCAGAGGCTGATCCTCACAACCCTATTCATCTCCCTCAGCCTCGTGAGCAACAGCCCACCAACAAGTCCCATCCTTCCTCTGACCCCTTCCCACAGTGACCACCCACCACCCCTCATGTTGTCTTGAACTGGGCACTTTGCAAATTGTTGCCCACACACCTCACTATCTGTGTCGTCTAACCCTATGGAATCATGTAGATCCACAATAAACTGTTTCACTGGGTCAGTTGAAGGTAAAAGTGAAACTGTTAGTCACTCAATTCAGTTTGACTCTCTGCGACCCCATGGACTATACCCTACCAGGCTCCTCTGTCCATGGAATTCTCCAGGCAAGAATACTGGAGTGGGTTACCATTTCCTTCTCCAGGGAGTCTTTCTGACACAGGGATCAAACCCAGGCCTCCTGCATTGCAGGCGAATTCTTTACTGTCTGAGCTACCAAGGAAGCCCCAGTTAGAAACCCCCCAATTCTCAAACTTTTCATCATCAAGACCCTTGTTTAAAATAAAAATTTGAATGGAGGGAGGTAATATACAGCAGAGGTCCCTGGTTGCAGCATCTTGGAAGTCAGTGGCCCCATGGAAACCCCATGATGGGGACACCCCAAATTCCTGTCCTGATTTCACAGGGAGAGAAAGGCTTTCCAGAGACATTAAAACTCCATAACTAGAAGAATTTCCAAGTCCCTTCCCTCCAGTGACATTCCCCTCCCCCCAAATCATTACCTAATCACTGACAGAGGTGGGGACAGGGTAGAGGTGAATTAACCTGCAAAATAAGCAGTTACTTGCTGCAACCCACACTTTTATCTTGATGGCTCTAGTCTAAATCTCCAAATAACCTTGATCACTGTCCTCTGTGCACCCTGCTGAACTTGGAAATCCTATAGTCTCCATAGTGGGCAGCAGACAGAGGCCAGGCGAGTTCAGCAATGCTAGAGAATGAAATAACAAAAACTCATCGACTGTTTCTATTTTCCAGTTTGAAGAGAAACTTTTAGAAAGTTCAGAAGATTTGGATAAGTTAAGACATGGTAAGAAACTGAATTCTTCAGCCATAAGTTGAGGTTTAAATACCAACAAGGCCTTGTGTGTGCAAGGTAGGAATGGGGTCAGAGGAGAGGAAGAAATGTGATTAAAGGTAAGGTTATGGCTCCTTGAGAAGGTCTTGCAGCTCACTTGGGACTAGGAAGGGCTAGAACTCTAGTATTTGCTAAAGGAAGCATCCCCAGTGCCCTGTGAATGCCCTTACTGGGCTCTTTCTGCTTTTCTGCATCATGAGTGACCGTATCAGTTCAGGATGCCACAGCCCTCCCACCCAAGGTCAGGAAAACACATGCATCAGAAAGAAGAGGGGAAAAAGAGGCCCAGAAATTGCCATGAGCCCTTTTTTTTTGGCAAGTTTGACAAGTGTAGCAATATTGCGGACTCAGTGAGCAGGAAGGGGGACCTGCACATAGAAATCTCTCAAAATCTGCCTTATATGATGTGAGACTTATTTAGAACTTCTCATTTATATTGGCAACTGGGTGACGGCCCTATTGCAGCCTCTTCCAACTTCTTTCTAAAATATCCCTAAAGACAAATAGAATTAGAAGGAATTGCCCATGTATCTGAATGGCAAGTAAAAAGATAAATGAAATAATAGGTTAAAAAAGTAAAAGATTGAGCAGGAAAAGGACTATGGGAAGCCAAAAACAAAATGTCATGCTGCTTAAGTGTTCCAGGTCATTTTAGTATTTCATTTTATATCTTCAGTTCTGACGACATTTTTATTTTCATCCTAAAAGGGTGTAATTCATCCAATATTTCTCTCTTCTTTTCTCCTTTCAAAGGAGAAAAGTGTTTCAGCAAGTACCAATGGTTGAAATTGATGGGATGAAGCTGGTACAGACCAGAGCCATTCTCAACTACATTGCCACCAAATATTATCTCTATGGGAAAGATATGAAGGAGAGAGCCCTGTACAATATTTTTTCTGTTCTTTCATGTGTGATAAGTAGGAACAATCCTAGGTGTTTCCCTGAGCAATTAGGATATGTTCATGGGGATCATGACCAACAGCAGCTACAGACCTTAATTGTGTAACTGAGGTCTAGTACAGCAGGGACCTATGAAGATGAGAGAAGAATAAACTTGGAGTGGAATCAAGAACTTATGTAAGAAATTGTGGTCCATGGGTATAGCACAGTGATAGAGGATTCCAAATATGGGTGAACTATAAAGCCGGGAGGAAGGTGGAACCATGACTCCAGGGGCTCAGACTAGACACCCGGCAACAGCTAGAGACAAGGGACAAAATGTCTGAGTGTCTAGAGGATAAAGTCTGAGAAGAAGAAGATCTAAAGGAATTGATTCTTAAGTTCCAGAAATTTTAGAATGATAACCAGGAGCTTAATTTATCAGTCCTCTTAGTGGACCGGTCACTTGACAGGGGATAACAAAGTGGATAACTCAAGACACCAGAGTTATCTGGAACATTTTAATTTAAGTCTGAAGCAACCAGATTTATTCAATTCAAGCAAAACTGGGGGAAATCCTCTCTGTTGCAATAGGACAACCTGATTGATACTAAAATCATGTAAAGAACTGCTGGCAGTTACTCAAAAAGTTAAAGAGTTACCATATGACTCAGCAATTCCACTCCTAGGTATACACCCAAGAGAGTAAAAAACACATTCACATTTCACAATTCAAGTTCAGCATGATACTTGAACAATTCAAGTTCAGAATCCCATGGACAGAGGATCCTGGTAGGCTCCAGTCCATAGGGTCGTAAAGAGTCAGAGACGACTGAAGTGACTTAGCACGTAAGGTACTGATGCATGTGACAACATGGATGAACTTTGAAAAATACTAAATGAAAAACACCAGACACAAAAGGCTACATGTTGTGTGATTCCAAATATATTAAATGTCCTGACATTCAAATCCATAGAAATAGAAATAATAGTTGAGTGGTTGCCTGAGGCTATGAATGCTGAGGAAATGGGGAGTGACTGTCAAGGGTACTGGATTTCCTTTTGGATAAAATGATTAAAAAAAATTCTGGAATTAGAACATGGTAATGATTTCAGAAGGTACTAAAAACTACTGAATAGTACCATTTAAAGGATGAAAGTAATGCTATGTGAATGTATTTCAATAAAGCTTTTATTACCAAAAAAACAACTCTTGTAGGAAATCCTTTTGGAACAAAAACAAAAAAAAATCACCTAGAATTTTCATTGTTGAAACTGTATGAAGAATTGCACTATTTCAGGGGATATTTGGGTTGGAGTCTTGAGAAATGCAAATGAGGCCAGAGTCGGGCAATCATATATGGAGGAGGCTGTGGAACCATTTCTATCAGAAATAACTGGAGGAAATACTGATACTGAACATCTAAATGGACCTAGTTGTGTAACAGGATGAGAAAGGGAGAGCTAGAGGAACGTAACTGGGATCACGGTGCCAGGACTTTCTCTAGACGTGACTGAGATGGTGCTAATGTATCACACTAACTGTGCATAGATTATTTTACAGCAGAGATGGCAAACCATCTCAGTTTGTCTCAGAGGTTACCTGCAGGGATTTAACCATTTCTCTTATACCTCTATGAATGGGTCCCCACTATGCTTTGTCCCTATATTTGATCATGCATATAACCAAAATATTAGCTATGTCTACCTTGATGGCTTGTTCTAGGGTGAAATATTAAAATTAATAAAAATCGTAACTCCATTAATGGCTTAGAAAAATGTACCCAGTGGAAAATAACTTTACCATCTTTTGATGCCCCATTCCTATCTATTCTTAAACTAGAAAGTCTAAGGCAGGAGACATTTGGCAATTTGGTCATTCTGTCTTTCAGGACTGATATGTACACAGAGGGTGTGGCAGACTTGGGTGAAATGATCCTGCTTTTGCCCCGGTGTCCACCTGATCAAAAAAATGCCAAGTTGACCCTGATCCGAGAAAGGACAACAAACCGTTATCTCCCTGCATTTGAAAAAGTAAGTGGACTGTTTACTGGTTTTGACACGGAGATGAGAGGACAAAGGAACATAGTGCCTGGCGTTGCTGGGGCATCGACCTTCACTTCTGTGAACCTTCCTGAGTACTAACGCAGCATCCTGATGCTCAGGGCATTTTCTAAAAGTTGACTCTGAGGGAGAATTGTACCAGTTTTACACACATTGTCATTTTTCAGCATAATTTCTATTGACTCAGACCCAATCTGAAATTCTCTGTTCAATGGAATTTCATGGTTTTACTTAGAGCTTGGACTGTGGAAGTTCTGAGAGCCACGCTGGAGCCTGGAGTAGATGGATTCTGGAGAACACAGTGCAGGGGCTTTGATCCAAGAAGAGCATGATGTCAGCAATACATCAGAAAATATTCTGGTACCATGAGCAGGGAGACATGAGAGCAACTGCCTGTCAGGAGAATGTGGAAGCATTTCCGGGATGGATGAGATATTTCTCAACAGAGATGGGGGCAGTACTGGGGAGGAAGAGACAGAGGAAAAGATGTTCAGGAGAAAATAATCATAAATTTTTGGGGACATGGCTCTCAGACTTTTGAAGAAGGTCATACAAAGCCAAGGAAATAATGTTCCATCATTACGCCTAGTATATATCTTAGTTAATGTTTCTTCTTGATGGTAAGAGGAGAGCATTTCAAGATCAAAATTACCTGAAATCATGCTAAACAAAAATGATTAACCTAGAGAAAAAGTGATTTTAAGAGATTCAGGAGGGTTACCTACATAGATAAAGATTAACACAGAGCATAGGATCATTCTTTCATTTATTCAGCAAAAGTGAATTCATTGCTTGCTTATCTGGCCATATTCAAGGAGCAAAGAATTAAATAGTAATCGGAAAACACACCCTCCGGGCCCTTGAGGTGCTGGGAGTTTATGCAACATTCATGAGATGATAAGCTCTTTGATGATTGCAGTTTGAGTTCATCTGTACTTTGATTTATGGGTTGAGAAGACTCTCCTAGAGGAGGAAATAGCAATCCTCTCCAGTATTCTTGCCTGGAAATTACCATGCACAGAGGGGCCTGGCAGGCTACAGTCCCTGAGGTCACAAAGAGCTGGACACAACTGAGCACGAGCACTGACTCTGCATGAGCAGAGGGTACTTTGAAGACAAAGGGGCCCCTGATAGCATAAGTAAAAATTATATTTTACAAAATATGTTTTGATGGCTTTTCCAAATGATTATCCATTTGTCCATATTTTTTGCTTTGTTTTCGCTTTTAGTTGCTCAGTCATATCCAGCTCTTTGTGCCCTCATGGTCTGTAGACCACTAGGCTTCCCTGTCCATGAGATTTCTCAGGCAAGAATACTGGGGTGGGTTGCTATTTCCTTCCCCAAGGGATCTTCCCAACCCAGGGATCAAACCCTGGTCTCCTACATTGCAGGCAGATTCTTTACCACTGAGCCACCTGGGAAACCCTCCGTGCTTCTGCGTATATATATAATCTGAAAGTGTATTTGCCAAAATGTTATTACATTAGTTGGTGGTGCTGTATGCATTTTTCTCTTTGTACATTATGATTTTCATATTGCTGGAATATTTTAATAAATATAATATATTTCCCTAACATATTATTATGAAACATTTCATACATGCAGAAAAGTTTAAAATGTATAAAATGAACTCGTATGAACCTACCATGTGGATACCAGAATTAAGCTTTGGTTTCCATTATCATATGTGATTATCTCTCCATTCCTCTTCTGTCAATCAAACACATAATTTTGACTATGTAACAGAGTGAGTTAAGTCATCAGTGAAGTTCACCCCCAGACATTGTAGCATATGAATTGTAACATAGTGCAAGTTAGGAGTCAGGGAGAAGGGACTTCCAGTTGACCCAGGTTTATTTCAGGCGCTTTTGTGTGTTGCAGGGCCTGAAAACCAAAGTCAGCAATCTCCCGGCCGTGAAGAAGTTTCTGCAGCCTGGCAGCCAGAGGAAGCCTCTGGAGACTGAGAAAACTCTTGAACAAGTCAGAAAGATTTTCAAGTTTTAATAAAGCCAGTGGGGCCACCCAGAACATTGAGAACCAAACTTATGAGACTTCTGGCAATGAAGTTTTTATCTAAACGTAGATCCTGGGTGTTGTGAGACTAATAAACTATTCCAAAGTTTTAGTGGCCATTAAATAATAAAGCTCCAATGAGCAGATTTAGTTACTCTTTTTCTTTAGAATCAAATATAAAATCAAATTTTCCATCTCTTTCTAGCATATCTCTTTTTTTGGAATTAAAAATTAAATACAAAGGGGAAATACAGATTATGTCATCCCCTTGATTTTTTTGGTAAGAATTATCATATAACATTTGTCACATAGCTTATCAAAGAATCAAGTGTAGAAATTCATAATCTGACATTCTTAGGTTTTCACAGGAAAGAGCTATTTTTCTGGTGTCAATGAAAACAATCAATAAATAATAATAACAGGCAAGAGCTTTACTTGAGCAAACAGAGGGCTAGCCAGAAAGATACCTTCCCAGATTACTCTGAGCAGCTTGCTCTGGACTTGTATGGTTTCCAGCACACTGTCATATATCTTTGTCAGAACAAAGGACATTGAGTAAGGGATACATTTCTTCAAGATTGAAAAAAACCCCCACACAGATCAGCACGTTTACAATCAGCATGGCCTTGGCAGCTGGCACAGGACTCTTATCATGGAAGGAGGACCAGCATTGGCGTCCCAGGAAGGAAGGCGTTTAATCTCCCCACCCCCCCAACCCCCCACTTCTGCTTACAGGATACAGGATCTTAGTTCCTTGACCAGGGATCAAATCTGAGCCCCCTGCAATGCAATCATGGAATCTTAACAACTAGACCGCCAACTAAGTCCCTTAATCTTTATTTTTAACATGGACTGTCTTTCCTTCTGGTCAAAGTGCTCTTTTCTCTAATAACTAAAGCAGATATAGACTGTATGTTTGATCGGCCACAGGCAAGTATTTGAGTTGGCATAAAATTCAAGTTGACTCATGTATAAGTCAGAATGACTTTTCTATATCTCAATATGTGAACATTTCTTCTATCACTGGCAATGGCAAAAAGACATTTTTTAAAAATTTCTTTGAGAGACATTTTCCTTCTGATAATAAAAATATCTTTTCTTACGCATTTTGAACTGCTATTTTTTTCTACTGTGGGCTCTCCAGTGTTCGGGGAGGTGGGGAAATAATGAGAACCCAGTGGACCCAAACTCTGCTCAGGGGACCCTACTGTGGCTGCCTGTTCATCACAGCTCTGCTGCAGGAAGTTCTGTGGGGCCCTGCACAGGGGCCTAACCCCCATTTGACAGGGTCCCCCAGATCTGATCTCTATGACACAGGTGACATGTGTGAATTTGATACGAATGAATATATATGATGTCACTGCCCCGGCCTCTCACGGAGCCAGGGAGCCTGGATTGGGAGTGATTCTGGTTCTGGTCACACGTGGGGCCTGTGGTGAACACTCCCCAGGAAACCTGGCCTTTGGGGTATCAGATTCTCTTCTTCCTGGAGTGAGCTCCCCGCCTGCTTCACCCTCACCCCCGACCCCCCAACGGGGAAGGGGCGGGGCCAGAGCTGACAGACACACGGGGTCCCTGACTGTCCTTCCCCCCGCCGCCCCCCCGCTCTGGTCTGTTCTCCACTGACATCAAAATATTTTTCTATAATGCAAACCTGAGAATCACCACCCTGTTCTACCTCCCTCAGTGACCCCCGCTGCCCGCGGGGTGCCCTCCTTCCTTCCCCCCTCACCCCATGGGTGCCAGTCCCACCACACAAGACGTGTGGGGGTGGCCTCCTTCCTGCCTGGGCACCTTTGCTTCCTCCCAGGCCAGCTCCACCCCGGTGGCCACACTGAACTCTGTGCTCCCTGGGGAGAGCTGGACGCACCTCTTTGCTTCCCTCAGAGCCCCGCAAACCTCCAGTAACCCTGAAAGCCACTGGCCTCCCTCAGCATCTGTGAGTTCCTGATGGGGGCCCAGCCCTGTATACCCACAGGGCGCCACCATGAATGGTTGTTCCTCCACACACATCTCCATGGCCCAAGGGTCGGGGCTCTGGGAATTCCTCACAGTCCTCACCCACTCTCACCTGCCTGACAGCTCTACTCATTCATCCAAGTCTTCAAGACAAAGATGGTCATGTCACTCCAGTGCTATGGACAGACCTTGTTTTGATCCAAATGCAAATAAACCAACTGCACATAAGTCTTTATGAGACACTGGGAAAATCAGAATGCTGAATATTTAATCAAATGAATGAAATTGAATTATAAAAGATATAAATTATAAAATTTTAGTGTGATAGAATAGTGTGATTTTCTTTAGAAAAAGAGTCCTTACCTCTTAGAGATAAATTTAATAATCATGGGATGGATGCAGTCATGAGCCGTGTAGGATTTGCTGTACAGTAACCCTGTGCTGTGGGGAAGTAAGCAGGTCTGTGTGTTGGTTTTCTACGGTTGCTCTGTCAACTTACTACAATTAGGGGAGCTTAAAACAACATGGTGAATTCTCTTACACTTTCGGAGGCCTGAAGTCCTAGTTAAGGTACTGCATTGACTCTGGACACTCTTGGGAGAAGTCTTCCCTGCCTCTTCTGGCTTCTGGTGACTTTTTGCATCTTTCCTTTCCATGACTCGTGGCCACATCACTTCAATCTCTGCCTCCATCTTCACATCACCCATATGGGTATGTCTGTGCATTTTCTCTTCTGCTATAAGCACACTTGTTGTTGGGTTTGGGCCTGTCCATATAATCCAGGATAGTCTCATCTCAGGTTCCTTAATTACATTGGCAAAGACTCTTTCTCCAAATTTTGTCCCATCCAGAGGTTCCAGGTATTTAAATGTGAACTTTTTTTTTCTTTTGAAGACCAACACTGTGGCTCGGATTGTAGAGAACTCACCTGTAATTTTCTACAGGAGATCCAGTTTCAATCCCTGGGTCAGGAAGATCCCCTGGAGGATGGAATGGCAACCCACTCCAGTATTTTTGCCTTGAAAACCCCATGGACAGAGGAGCCTGGCAGGTACAGTCCATAGGGTAGCAAAGAGTCGGACACAACTAAACATGAACCCATGTCATACAATGCTTAGGACATACTTACATGAAAAAATTATTTTTTATGTGTCTGAAGTTCATATCTAATTGGGTGTCCTATATTTTATCTGCAACTCAATGTAAAAGTATTGCAGAGGTCCATGTGAGCTTTCATGACCGCAGGCCCCTGGTGTCCCCACAGTAGACACTTATCGTCTGCTTTAGTCCCCATCTCCAATTCATGAAAGTCAATTCAAGAGAAGTAAGTTTTCTCCAAAAGTCATCCTTCATTGACTGGCAAGAGGATGCAATCAACTTGAAATATTGTGTTTAATCTTTAATTGCTGATTTTGAAAAGAAGTTATTAACAAGTTATATCCTGATAAGTGGGCAATTTGCCTTTTTCTTTTTTAATCTAGCATAGAACCAGTGACCCTGAATACCATGGGATTGGCTTTTCCTTAACTGGACTCTGCCCCTTTCAGAGGGGAGGAGTCAGTCAGTCAACTGTAACAAGAGCTTATAAGCGCATGTGAACTTGGCACTGAAGTCCTGAGCCAAGTGGGAGGCAGACTTTTGTAAGGTAAGCATTGATTTTGCATATCTGTATGATGGTTCCTTAGCACAGGAAAAGCTGCTTCAGGCTCACATGTGCCTTCTTGCTGTGCTTAGGGGACATTTAAGTTGTTTAGTCAATTGCTGTTGGATAAAGAAATGTAAAAATGAAGAATGTAGAAAACTAAGCCTGAGAATTTAGATCTGAGAAAAATTAATGATATGAAAAGAAAGAAGAACGGCAGCATTTTAGATAATCAGAGAGTGTGACCAGTACAAGAAAGGCGTGTTGGTGTTTATGCTAAAGTTGCCTGCTCCGTAGACACAGTCAACAAACAGCAGGTGCGAATTGCAACGTGGTAATACTATGTGGACTTTGGAAACACAAAATTAAGATTTAATTATAAGAGGAATAACTAAGTTACTGCCAGCAAAACTGGATTTTAACTCAGTCTTTGCTGTGATTAGTCAACAGGCAAGTCCCCCTCTATCTCTCTTGGAGCTCAAGCCACTCATGGGAAATCTAGAAATTGGCTGGAGCAGGGTTTATCAACCTTGGCCCTATTGACATTTCAAGCTGGGTAATTCTTTGTTGCGGGGACCTGTCCTGTATATAGTCTTTTTTTTTTTTTTTTTTTAGTTAAAAATATTTGCTATAGAAATGTATATTGAATTAGACTTAAAGAATGTACTTGACAACAGTGTTAACATATAGATTGATATTCCTTCAAATTTGCAAACTTGACACCTCTCAGATACTTGCAGTGATAGTTTAAAAGTTTTAAAAGAAACTGTCACTTCATCAATATGGTTGACACAATGAAAATTAATAATCTCACTTTCCATTTCACTCTGTACTTGTAGAAAGAACAGAGGGTGTGGGAGAGGTTCCTTCCTCATCTAGTGACAGCCCGGAAAGTAGAATAGAAGATACACGTGGCTACAGGAGAATTAGTATATTTTACAAAATACCTCATCCTGGAAGACTACATAGTTTAGTAGCCAGCTGCATCAATCATAGATGTTTCCAACTAAATAGCCAATAAACGTGTCTGTTAAGATAACAGGGTCGTAGGATAAATTGAGAAAGTAGCAATGACATATATACACTACCATGTGTAAAATGGGAAACAGTGGGAAGCTGCTATTTAACACAGGGAACGCAGCCTGGCGTTCTGTGATGAGCTAAGGGTGGTGGGATGGGAGTGGGGAGGGAGGCTCGAGAGGGAGGGGATATATTTATATTTATATTTATATATAAAATTGTGACTGATTCCAGTTATTGTACAGCAGAAATCAACACAACATTATGAAGCAATTATCTTCCAATTAAAAATTTTTTTTAATTAAAGAAAAAAGACAACAGGGTTGATGGAAAAAGCTGGATACAGTGCAGACTGAGGAGTAACGAGCAATCAGACGCACATGGGAGGCAGCCCCACCAATCCCCAAATCAGAGGCACCTCTGGTCTCTCGCCAATGATGTGGCACCCTTTCACCTAGTCTTAACAACGAACGATGTCCTCAGGCGTTGCCAAATGTCCTCTGGGCTGGGGGAGCAAAATCAGCTCCCGTTAAGAATCACTGGTTCATGTGACTTTTCAGACTCTTAAACACAGGAAGTCTGGATGTGAAAACTAGGTAATACAGGAGCAGAGAGTTAACTTCCAAAAGTAAAGAAATTCACCTGACTGGAGGGTACAAGTCATTCGAATCAGAATGCAGGAGTGAACAACGCACTGTTACAAGTATTACTATTGGGGGTAAATCAAAAGCCTGAGGCAAGAGAGGTTCAGTGAGATCCTGTGAAAGTCGTAGAGTTGTCCAGGATATGGCAATTCACAGGGGAAATATGGTACCTAAGCCTGAAAAGAGAAGATACGGAGAGTGGGGTGAGAAGTACTGTGCAAGATGCTGCAGAGAGCAACGTTTGGATGGGGATGAGGTTTGACCCCATGAGAGTCACTGACTTGGACGCTGAGATACTGTGGAGCTGGGGCCAACCAGGGAAGGTGGGCAGCACCCTCTGCTTTCTCAGCCTGCAGCCTCTCTCCTTGTTCTGACTTGCTTGGCTGAGAGAATCACGGTCCTTGGGGTGGAACCAATTCAAGTGAAGGCATTGCAGGGCTCTTTGTATGCTGTCAGTCGTCTACAAACCCATTTTTCTAATTAGATTTCAGCCCCTCCAGGGCAGGGACCACATCAGATTCCTCTTGTGTTCCCCACCAGCCATCATTTCTTAGTACAGGCAACTGCTCAATGCGTGTTAGTTGAAAAGGTTTGAAGGAAACTTGTTGAGAAGGAAATTCGTGGACAGGTCAACCAGAAAGAAGATGCTGAAGAAAGATCAATGAAGGAACAGGAGGGTGGAGAGAAGGGTATTGAGAGTGAGACCCTGAACTCCTGCTATAAAAAGGGGTGGGTTTCCCATTGCCGTGACTGGAACCCATTCCAAGGGGTTGGGTGGTGGGGGGGAGCGGAAGATTCCAGAGAGTCCAGATCAGGGAGTGAGTGGGAGGGGAAAGGCCTGGGGGATAGGCAGGCAGCATGCATGGTTCAGGGGCAGAAGTCTTGAGGTTTCAAAAGGCTGTGCCAGACCTCGCTGAACCTTTGCCAAAACTTCCTCCAAGCCAGGTTAACTAATCCGTGAGCATCACTGATCTTTCACACAAGACAAATAAAAAGAGAACCAGTATATAAAGTAGCTGACAAAATCTGGATATATATAAAATCCTGTTCCTACTAGAGCTATAGGGGCTGAAGCGACTTAGCACAGCAGAACATAGCACGAGATCTGGAAGTCAAGAGGGAGACAGACAGACAGACAGACAGAAGACTCACGTGCTGCCCAGTGGGCTCACTCACCCATCTCCCAGGATCTGGGAGCAGAACAGAAGCTGGATTTGCTGCTCCCTGTTATGAATTTTGTATGCCTTATCTAGTTTAATTTTCTCAATAGCCCTCACTAGGAGACATAGCTGTATTTCGAAAGAGAACACTGAGGTACAGAGATTAAATAACTCCCCTGGGTTTATTTACCTTATAAGAAAAGGAGCTGGACTTTGTTTCTAAGCCTTTCTCCCTGCTAAGAAACACTGTCACTAGGAGCCCCCTCCCACCTACTCCCTGACATACAGTTCCTTTAGTTCACACTGGAATTATCCCAAGACATATTTCTTTTCAGAGAATATAACCCTATCTCCTTATGAAGGTCAAATATAGTTATACTAGTGCTCAGGATACTCACAGTAAGTTTTTAAGGTCTGGGGTAAAGTAAGGTACGTTTTTATCCATTTTCCTCATATCAAGCCCCTAAGAATCAGCTAACAGAATTAACGTTTCCTTCTCTCTTATTTAACTGTTAATTGACTAACGAATTCTGAATGGGGAACAAGCTAATATTGAGGGTCTCAGAAACCAGCAGAGAGGGGGCATAAGCATTACATGGTTGGGGGGAACCCCAGACCAGAAGCCAGAAGATGTCTTCAAAGGACCCCAGTGCTCACACAACGAGTGAGCTAGGAGGGCAGCTTCAGTTCTTTGAACTTGAGTTTCCTCCTCCTGACAATACAATACTAGAAGCCGTTTCCTGGGGATGTTCTTAGGGTGGACACACTTGGCTAGATATTGAGTGTCAATCAGGAACACACATGTGTGACTGATGACAAGTCACTGAATCTCTCTAGTTCTCATTTTCTGGGGGCCAGGAAATTTATATCACGTTTGCCCCAGGCTTCAAAAGGTGAAGAAAGTTACTTATAAGAAAGATATGATAAAGTATTATGTAAGTTAAAGCTTCATTTCCCTTTGTAATGTGATCCTTGGTCACTGGATAAGGGAGTTTAGTGTGAGGGTGAACTGTGACTTCCACTTCACAGCGACACCCTTCTCAGAATTCTGCTGAATCACAGCTTCTCCGTTCCCCGTGATAAGTACAATATACACAATCTCCAACTTCAAGACAGATGAGTTAAGTATGTTTCCAAGGGATTGTTTGTTTCCCAAAGGTTAGACCATTGATCTCACATTAAAAATGTGGATATTGAAATAAAAAAGTAAACCAAAACTAAATAAATTTTTTAAAATGTGGATATGGAAAACATTTTTTAATCTAAAATTCAAGTTATTCATGCTTTATCAGCTAAAGAGAAGTATATTTTTATTCCGAACTCCTCAACAAAAAGTTGCAAGATCTTAATGTTTTCTAAACAGAGCTGGGATTTGGATAGAAAATGCAGCTGTTTCTTCCTATGTTCTGGCTTTGGGGCTCCTGCTTTTAGTAAGTCCTGTATGTTTCCATTCACTCCCATGAGAGAACAATTGGTTTGGTCATAATGTTTGCGTTTTCCTGTAACATCTCACAGAAAAACCCAAAAGAACTTTTTGGCCAACCCAATAATTTCTGTCAATCATTGGAGCCTTTCAGTTTCATCCTCTGGTTCCCTGCTACGTCCACTCCACACACAGGCTGCTGTAGTACAGGGGCTTTCAAACTTCACTGACCTGAAAAGACCCAAGTATCTCCACCAATACCATGACCAAATGAGTGTGCCCATGTGCTTTCTGCCACCCGAACATACAACACACACATAGCTGAAATGAAAAACTCATGAATCAATGCTTTAAAAACTGGAAAATTTCACAGTCCACTGAAGGATTGTCATGCCTATTTTGAAAAATGTCAATATGAAAAATGAAGCCAAGACTTGGGTTCATATAGAAATGGGTTTGAATCCCAAGGTAGCTACCTACTTTGTGCAAGTTACCCTAGAAACTTCAGTATTCCCCAACTGCAAAATGAGAGCAATGGCAACTTCATAGCAGGTGATTCTTGTAGGGTTGAATGAAGACAAATTTGTGAGAATGCACAGGGCATGACAGACAGAACAATTGTCAGCTCCACCTAGACCGTACAGCTAATACAGAAATATCCCTTTCTCTGGATACAGAGTGTACGAATAGAGATAAAATATACAGTTCCAAGAAAATGGAAGTATATGGTATCCTGTGTAGGTGGAAAGACTCAGGATCTTTCTAGTAACAGTTAAGCATGTTGAGCTCTAATTTCAACTTTTGAACAAATGCAGCATAATAGCCAATGAGCTGAACATGGACTCTGTCTCCTCCTCCTCCTCCTCCTGTCTGTGAAGTGCCCTGGCTCCAAGGCCCCTCCTTCCCAGGCTCCCAGGGCCTACACATGTGTGGGTTCCTGCCCTGCCCTGGTTTTAATCCTGGGTGTGGATTTCCATGAATGTTATTTAAGTTCTGAGGTCCATTTCACTAACTGAAAAGTGGAGATAATAATTATTTCATGGGATTCTTGTGAGGATTAAAGATGTAATGTATTCAAAGTGGTCAGCATTCAGTTCAGTTCAGTTCAGTCACTCAGTTGTATCTGACTCGTTGCGACCCCATGGACTGCAACACGCCAGGATTCCCTGTCCATCACCAACTCCTGGAGCCTACTCAAACTCATGGCCATCACGTTGGTGATGCCATCCAACCATCCCATCCTGGGTCATCCGCTTCTCCTCCTGCCTGCAATCTTTTCCAGCATCAGGGTCTTTTCCAATGAGTCGGTTCTTCACATCAGGTGGCCAAAGTATTGGACCTTCAGCTTTCAGCATCAGTCCTTCCAATGAATATTCAGGACTGATTTCCTTTAGGATGGACGGGTTGGATCTCCTTGCTGTCAAAGGGACTCTCAAGAGTCTTCTCCAACACCACAGTTAAAAAGCATCAATTCTTCGGTGCTCAGCTTTCTTTATGGTCCAACTCTCACATCCACACATGACTACTGGAAAAACCAGATTTGACTAGATGGACCTTTGTTGGTAAAGTCAAGTCTCTGCTTTTTAACATGCCATTTAGGTTGGTCATAGCTTTTCTTCCAAGGAGCAAGCGTCTTTTAATTTCATGGCTGCAATCACCATCTGCAGTGATTTTGGAGACTCAAAAATAAAGTATCTCACTGTTTCCATTGTTTCCCCATCTATTTGCCATGAAGTGATGGGACCGTATGCCATGATCTTAGTTTTCTGAATGTTGAGTTTTAAGCCAACTTTTTCTCTCTCCTCTTTCACTTTCTTCAAAAGGCTCTTTAGTTCTTTTTGGATTTCAGCCATAACGGTGGTGTCATCTGCGTATCTGAGGTTATTGATATTTCTCCCGGCAATCTGATTCCAGTTTGTGCTTCATCCAGCCTGGGATTTCACATGATGTACTGTTTATATAAGTTAAATAAACAGGGTGAAAATATGCAGGTTTGACGTACTCCTTTCCCGATTTGGAACCAGTCTGTTTTTCCATGTCCAGTTCTAACTGTTGCTTCCTGACCTGCATACAAATTTCTCAGGAGGCAGGTAGCATTGGGGCAGGACTATTAGGAGCTTTGCAATAAATACCAGTTTTCTAATCCTTCCCCTCCCTGACACCCACCCATGCATCCATACCACAAACTCGCCTCTTAGCCTGCCAAAAAAATCAGATTTTACCCAGTGGAGACTGGAGAATGATTTGGTGGAATTTCCCACAGGTGGCTACTAGGAGTGGGAATTTGGGCCAAGGAAGACATTCCAGGGACTCTTCCAATTGCCATGAGGAAGGCCGATTCTTCAGCATTGTTGTTACTGTTCAGCCATATATCATAAAGGCACTTGCTTCAATGCTTTTATTTTTGTTTATTCATTCATTCATTTGTTGGTTCATTAAGGGCTAGAGAAACCAGGAGACTGCCACCATGTCAGGGAAGCCCATTCTTCACTATTTCAATGGACGCGGCAGAATGGAGTGCATTCGGTGGCTCCTGGCTGCAGCCGGAGTGGAGGTAGGTTTCACCTTCAGTTGGATCTAAATTGCCCGTGCCTGCCTAGTCACTCAGTCATGTCCAACTCGTTTCGATCCCCTAGGCCATAGCTGCTGGGCTCCTCTGTCCCTGAGATTCTTCAGGCAAGAACATTGGAGTGGGTTTCCATTTCCTACTCTGGGGAAACTGACTATATCAAACTATTTTTCTCACAGAGGTGATTTTCCTTATTAAATGACCTGCTAAGAATTTTGCATTAAAAATGTTTATTAGGTATTAGGTGAACAAATTTTTATTGAAATTTCTTCTTCTCAAGGATAATAAAAAATAGAAATTAATTTGTGTTTTTATTTGTTTTTGGCTGTGAGGCTTGCAGGATTTTAATTTTCCGACCAGAGATCAAAAGCAGGCCCACAGCAGTGAAAGCCAGTGCCTTAACCACTGAATTGTCAGAAAATGTACTGAATTTTGATTTTTAAAACTGTAAAATATTTATTACATTGATGCAACAGTTAGAAACATGAATATTAATATCAATTGATATAATAAGTATTATCAATATGTCAGGCATTTTAATGTATTGTGGTTAGTTTTAAAATAAGTTTAATGATCTAGTAACATACCATGAAGTATTTAAAGATGAAATATGTAATATCTGGGATTTGTTTCTAAATTAGTACCAGGGAGAGGGGTGTAACATATGGATGTCTTGCGATTGGGTTGAGCTGATAATTATCAAAGCTGGTTGAAGGTTACAAGGAGCATCATTGTATTTTTTATTTTGTGCATGCCACAAATTTCCATAATAAAAAGAAAAAATATACATATTAGAAAAGAAATGTAATTAAAGTTAAAACATAAGCCAGAAATATAGAGCGGTGCAGATTGTAACAAACTGCCTGTTGGATTTAATGCATTCACTCAGCAATGAATTTGTTGGGCACCTTGAAATGCCAAGTTTCATGCCAGGTCCTAGAGATACATGAATGGTCAAACAGATACAGTCCCTACCCTCAGGCCGCTTACACTATAGAGAGGATGCAGACAAGTATGTGGGTGATTAAAAGAGGAGTGGAGCACCTAGGAGGACACCCAAGACTTGAGTGACAAAACGCCATAGTCTCAGTAGTAAATGGATAGGTTTCTGTGGGATCCTGTTGAGTGCTGCCCTCTAGAGGTGTCACTCAGAAAAGCGGTTCTCGGCCCAGGTCAGAGTTCAGTTCAGTCGCTCAGTTGTGTCCGGGTCAGAGGACCCAGCAACTCTGGGAGGGTTTCCTGGGGAGGGAGTCATGGACAGAGTTCAGAGATCTGGTCCCTTAGCAGAGAGCAGTAAAAGAGAGCTTCAGGTGAGGTGGCGTCCTGCAAAGGGAACCTCTAGTGTGCTCCCTTAGCTTCCTAAAAACATATTTACCTAAGCCTCAGATTATACACTCTCGATTGCTTCAGGAATGCAGGGCACGTTAGCCTGGTCCATTCAAAAGTGTGTAAAGAAATAAGTACACAGAAGACTCCAACAGTGCCATTCTAGGTTGTTTCATTTCTATAAATGAACAACCAACATTTTTCACTGTGGTCCAGACTTGGAGTTCAAGAATTTGTTCAGAGTCCCTGGGGTGGGATGAGTTCAGCACAGGACGGTGAAGCAGGGGGAGACGCTGAGAGCATCCAGGCTTCCTCTTGACCAAAGAGCATTGAAATTCTGGGTTCTCTGGGCCCAGAGCCTGATTCTCACAATCCCATTCATCTCCATCAGTTTTACAAGAAACAGCCCACCAGCCAGCCCCTCCGCACAATGACCACCCATCCGTCCATCGCCTCTTAGGGTTGTCTTGAACTGGGTGCTTTATAAATTGTTGCCCACACACTCACTATCTGTACGATCTCACCCTGTGGAATAATGTCGATCTACAATAAACTACTCCACTGAGTCAGTTAGAAATCCCCAATTCTCAAACTTTTCACAATCAAGACCCTTGTTTACAATAAAAAATTGAATGGAGGGAGGTAGTATACAGCAGAGGCCCCCGGTGGTAGCCTCTTGGGAGTCAATGGCCCCATGGATACCCCATGCTGGGGGATACCCCATGCTGGGGGACACCCCAAAATCCTGTCCTGATCTCACAGGGAGAGAAACACTTTCCAGAGACATTAAAACTCCAAAACTAGAACTTCCCAGTCCCTTCCCTCCAGTGACATTCCCCTCCCCCCAAATCGTTACCTAATCACTGACAGAGGTGGGGACAGGGTAGAGGTGAATTAACCTGCAAAATAAGCAGTTACTTGCTGCAACCCACACTTTTATCTTGGTGGCTCTAATCTAAATCTCCAAATGGCCTTGATCACTGTCCTCTGTGCACCCCGCTGAACTTGGAAATCCTACAGTCTCCATAGTGGGCAGTAGACAGAGGCCAGGCGAGTTCAGCAATGCTACAGAATGAAATAACAAAAACTCATCGACTGTTTCTGCTTTTCAGTTTGAAGAGAAACTTATAGAAAAACCAGAAGACTTGGATAAGTTAAAAAATGGTAAGCCCAAGAACTAAATTCCTCTGATGGGAGTATCCACTAGAAGTCTTAAGTTGAGGTTTCAACACCACCAATGTGCTGTGTGTGTGTGGTGGGAGTGGGGTTAGTAGAAAGGGAGAAATATGGTTAAAGGTAAGAGGCGGGTCTCCCTGAAAAGGTCTTGCAACTCCTTCAGGACTAGGAAGGGCTGGAACTCAAGTGTTTGTTAAAGGAGCCAGCCCCAGTGCCCGTGAATGCTCTCTCTGAGTTCTCTCTGCCTTTCTGCACCATGAGTGACCACACAGCACTCCCACCTAAAGTCAGGAAAAGGTGAAGATCTGAGAAAAGAGGGGAGAAAAAGGTCCAGAAGTTGCTGTGAGTCCGGATTTGGCAAAGTAACATCCTAGCAACTATGTAGACTTGGTGAGCAGGGAAAAAGCAAACTCTCAACACACGTCTTATGTGTTCTGAGATATTCTCTGAACTTCCATTAAATGGCAACCGGTTGGCACACTTGTTGCAGCCTCTTCCAGCTTCTTTCTAAAACATACATGAAGACAAATCAGTCCAGATTTACAAGAGATCGCCCATATGTCTGAATGGGAAATAAAAAGCTAAATGAAATGATAGGTTAGAAAGTAAAAGGCAAACAAAATGCCATCCTGCTTAAGTGTACCAGATCATTTTAGTGTTTCACTTTTTATCTTCAGTTATTTCAGCAAACATTTGTTCATCTTAAAAGGTTGTAACATATTCAACATTTCACCCTTCTTTTTTTCTTTCAAAAGATGGGAGTTTATTGTTCCAGCAAGTGCCAATGGTTGAAATTGATGGGATGAAGCTGGTGCAGACCAGAGCCATTCTCAACTACATTGCCACCAAATACAACCTCTACGGGAAAGACATAAAGGAGAGAGCCTTGTACGGTACTTTTTAGTTTTTTCACCAACAACTAACAGGAACAATTTAGGTTCTTCCCTGACTGAGCAGGATCAAGGCAGGGCATCATGACCAACACGATGGTATAAGCCTGGTAGGGCATAACAGCAAAGACCTATGAGTATGAGGGAAGAGCAAATAAACTTGGAGTGAAATCAACTGCCTGTGGAAGAGGATACCATCCACGGATATAGCACAGTGACAAGGTTTCCAAACATGGATGGTCTGTGAAATCAAGAGGATGGTAGAACCAAGACTCCAGGGGCTCAGGCTATTTTGAGCTGGACACCCACCAATAGCCAGAGACAAGGGACAAAGCATCTGAGTGTCTAGAAAATAAAGCTTAGAAAGGGAAGGATCTAAAGAAGTTGGTTCTTGAATTTCAAAAATTCTAAGAATGATGACCAGGAACTTAATTTATTAACCCTTTATATGGACTGGCCACTTGACAAGGGTTAGCAGAGGTTGAGCACAATATGGTAAGGTTACATCAAGCATTTTGATATAGCTTTAGTTGGCCAGATTTTTCAGTATAACTCTATCCTGGGGGTTAGGGATATTCTCTCTGTTGTGATGGGACTACATGATTGAAATTAAAATCTTATAAGGTACTTCCCAGGCAGCATTAACAGTAAATAACCTGCTTGCAATGCAGGAGACATAAGAGACCTGGGTTTAATCCCTGGGTCAGGAAGATCCCTTGGAGGAGGGCATGGCAACCTATGCTAGTATTCTTGCCTGGAGAATAATCCCACGGACAGAGGAGCCTGGTGGGCTAGAGTCCACAGAGTCACAAAGAGTCGGCCACGTCTGAAGCGACTTGGCACTCAAGGAACTACTGCAGTTTCTCTGAAAGTTAAACATAGAGTTACCATATGACTCAGCAATCAATTCCTTTCAAGAGGGTTAAAAACACCCCACACTAAAATTTATCCTCAGAAGTTCATAGCAGTGTTGTTCATAATCAATAATTGGAATCAACAAACGTGTCCGTTAACTGATGAATGATGGAACAAAAGTTGGTTCATCCATACAGTAGGATGTTATTTGGCCATGAAAAGGAATGAAAGGTACAGTCTTGAGAAATTCAAACAAAACCAGAGTCTGGCAATAGTAAATGGCGAGTGTTATGGAAATGGATTCTATGGGAAATAACTGGAGGAAGTGTTGGTATTGGGACTTTAAATGGGCCTGGTGTTGTAATAGGATGAGAGAGGAGGAGGGATATACCTGAGACAGAGGTGCCAGGACTCTGTCTCGATGTGACTGAGATAGTACTAACGCATCACACTAACCATACTCAGACCATGTCACAGCAGGGGTGACAAACCCAGGTGTGGTCCCAGTATTTACCTGTGCTGATTCCACCTGACTCTCTCATGCCTGTGACATGGATGGGTCACTGATGTGCTCCGTCTCTATATTTGGTTATGTGCATAACAAAAAGATTACACATATGTTTACCTTGATGCTAAAATTAATTTTGAAAAACAAAGCTAAATGACTGGCATAGAAAAGTGCACCCAATGAAGGAGAATTACTTTGCTACCTCTCGATGTCTCTTTCTTACCCATTCCAAAAATCTAAGGCAGGAGACATTTGACAATTTGGTTACTTTGTCTTTTCAGGATTGATATGTATTCAGAGGGTGTGGCAGATTTGGGTGAAATGATCATGCTTTTGCCACTGTGCCCAGCTGCTGAAAAAGATGCCAAGGTGACCCTCATCCGAGAAAAGACAACAAACCGTTTTCTCCCTGCATTTGAAAACGTAAGTGGACTCTTCAGCATTTCTGGCATTGAGATCAGGGAACAAAGAAAAGTGGTGTGCGGGCATGGCCAGGGCATTAACCTTCACCTCTGTGAGCCTTTCTGCATACTAATGTAGTGCTCTGACACTCAGGGCGCTTTATAAAAATTGAATGTGAGGAAGAGTTGTAGTACTAGTTTTCCCCAAGTTATCATTTTTCAGCCAAATTTCTATTTACTCAAACCCAATCTGGTATTCTCTCTACTCAATGGAATTTCATGGTTATACTTCGAGCTTGGACGATGGAAGCTCTGAGAGCCACGCTGGAGCCTGGAGTAGATGGGTCCTCAGAACACAGTGTAGGGGCTTTGATCCAAGAGAAGCATGATGTCAGCAATACATCAGAAAATATTCTGGTGTCATGTGTAGGGAGACATGAGACCAGCTGCCTGTCAGGAGAATGTGGTTGTATTTTGGGATAATTGACATGTATCTAAATATATGGGGGCAGTGGGGTGGAGAGAAAGAGTCAGAGGAAAAATTGTTCAGGAAAAAGTAATCTAGATATTTCAAGACATGACTCTCAGACTTTTGAAGAATCTGAAATAAAATCAATGAAGTAGTATTCCATCATTATGCCTACTATGTATTTTAGTTTATTCTGTTTGAACGTTTCATGATCAAAACTACCTGAAATCATGTTCAACTAAAATCATGAACCACCTTCTCCCCCCCAAAAAAGATTGTAAGACCAGGAAATGAGGAGAGCAAAAGAGATAAGGAATACAGAGTCTGCATGAGTTTGCTCAGGGTTGTAGAAGGCTTTCATGAAGATGGAGACACTGCCCAAGGATGAGGGAGAGAAGGACAGAGAGAGATGGATGAAAGGTCATGTTGTGAGGTTCAGGGCTGCACGCTTGAGGGTGTGGGGTCAACAGAAACACCGTGCAGATGTGCTAAGGCCTTGGCCCAGTGGGAGAAGTAAGGCAGCCACAGCGAGGTGGGAACAGGAAAAGGAAATGGTGGTCTGCATTCCACTGGGGATGAGGAGGGGACAGCAAGAAGCTGCCTGGCCCATCTCTGAGTTGGAGGGAGCAGAAGGTCTGAGGTTCCCACCCGCCCAGCAAGGAGCAGAGACGGAAGCGGGGCTGGATGAGGGGCAGGGGAGGAGCAGGGTCCAGCCTGCCAGGACCTGTGCTCCTGACCTGACCCCTCCATTCGCCAGGTGCTGAAGAGCCATGGACAAGACTACCTGGTGGGCAACAAGCTGAGCAGGGCTGACATCCACCTGGTTGAACTGCTCTACTATGTGGAAGAGCTGGACCCCAGCCTTCTGGCCAACTTCCCTCTGCTGAAGGTGAGCTCTCCCACGGCCCTGGGGGCCAGACACACTCCCACCTTAGCATCTGCTCTCTGGACCCTAGGACTGGGGTGTTAGGGTCCCCATCACTGTTCAGGCCTCACTGCCCCCGGTCTCCTCAGTTCACTCCAAGGCCCTGCTCTGGAGTGGGGAAAGAATCTGTCAAGCCAAGGACATCGGGGGTGGACTCTGCCCCACGGAAAATGTCCTGCCTTTTACCAGGAGACAGACCCAGGACTGGATCTCTCTTGGTCCCTGTTCCACTTCAGCCTCTGTCCTCATTTCCTCTTTGCTTCCCTCTGTCCCACGTGTGTCCCTCTTTCCCTGAGCCTGTCTGAGTGTGTTTCCCACCATCTCCCTTCTTCCCCTCAATTCCTGTTCCTTCTCTCACACGGTGATTTCTCTCTGAGGGCAGATTGGTTCTGACTGACCTCACACATGACCTTTCATGTTTCCTGTCTTCAGTTCCAGCCCCGTCTCCTAGCTCTTCTTGTCTTGACATCCGGAGCCTTCATCTGTGCTGGTATCTCATACACTTCTCTTTCTCACACTGCACTTAAGGGTCAACCCGCTTGAGGTAGGAAGATCGGGAAGCAGAATGGAGTGTTTCACTAAGACCTCTCTGGGGAAAACTGGGGTGTCACTTTCCTGTCTCATGGGGCTCCTCCTGGTGCTGATGGAGGGGCCTCGGCTGGCCCTTGTCTAGGAGGGTCTCAGAGTGTCCCTGCTGGCTTGCATAGTGACAAGGCTGCTCTTTAGCTGCACGCTGAGCTGTGTTCTCATGCATTGCAGGCCCTAAAAGCCAGAGTCAGCAATCTCCCGACTGTGAAGAAATTTCTGCAGCCCGGCAGCCAGAGGAAGCCTCCCACGGATGAGAAAAAAATAGAAGAAGCCAGGAAGGTTTTCAAGTTTTAGTAAAGCCAGTGGGGCTGCCCGCGATAAGTCTTCTGAAATTTTCTAACAATGAAACAATAAAGCTCCTACAATAAAACTCCTACGAGAGATTTACTTCCAATATGTTCTTTTTCACTACGATCTCCTTCTCACCTTTCTGGTTTGGAATTAAAAGACAAATAAGAACAGGAAACAGATTATATATTCCCTTAATATTTTCCAAGGATCATCCTATAACATCTGTCACATAGCTTATCAAA
Organism: Muntiacus reevesi; assembly: GCF_963930625.1. Classification (NCBI taxonomy): domain Eukaryota; kingdom Metazoa; phylum Chordata; class Mammalia; order Artiodactyla; family Cervidae; genus Muntiacus; species Muntiacus reevesi. The sequence goes on along the minus strand of NC_089268.1, from coordinate 26,199,684 downwards.
AGTGTAACAGTTTATATCTGACATTCTTAGGTTTTCACAGAAAAGAGCTACCTTTCTGGGGTCATGGTAGACAGACATTTTCTTTATTTCTTTGAGAGACATTTTCCATCTGATAATAAAAATGTCTTTTCTTATGCATTTTTGAACAACTCTTTTGTCTACTGTGGGCTCTCCAGGTTTGGGGAGGTGGGAAAGCAATTTAAGAACCCAGTGGAACCAAACTCTGTGCTCAGGGGACCTTGCTGTGGCCGCCTGGTCATCACAGCTCTGCTGCATGAGGCTCTGTGGGGCCCTGCACAGGGGCCTCACCCCCATTTGACGGCATCCCCCAGATTAGATCTCTATTACACAGGTGACATGTGTGAATTTGATACAAATATATATGATGCCATTTCCCTTGGCCTCTCATGGAGCCAGACTAGTTCCAGGGAATTTGGGAAGGTGGATTTGGGCATATACACTTAGGGTATATAAGATTTTCACAAAAACTGGTTGGGGTCCTTGGGTAAGAGGAGACTGCCTCACTCAGTAGAACAATGCAGATAGTGGAGTGCAGTTTATTAGCCCAGGGGGCCCAAGGCAGAGTCTCCTCTTAGCCAAGGACCCCGACCAGTTTTTGTGAAAGCCTTATATACCCTAAGTGTATAAGGTTCCCTGAAACTAGTCTGAACAAAGGAAAAGAAAGGTATGATCAAAGTTAACCTGTGATCATATGCCTTAAACCTAGGTAGTTAACAGTGGACAATTATCAATAGGCCTCTGGTCATACCCCAATAATCATAATAGAATTTATGATTCTGTTTGGTTACACAGATAATTAGGGTTTTCTTTTAGGTGATGGAGCATTGGTCCTTTATTGGACCAGAACCTGGTGGTCCGGAGTCGACAATGAGAGAGTGAAAGAAGGAAAGAGGCTAATATTCCCTGGGTTATGCAGCCGGCTTTCGCGCTCCAGGGAATCAGCCAGAAATAGAGAAATAGAGAGAGAGAAAGAGAGAGAGAGAGAGAAAGACAGACAGACACGGGGACCCAAGCTCTGATGGAGCAAAGGTGTTTTAATCAACATGGTGTGGGCATATATCCTGTCTTACAAGGTAGTTATTCTCAGCAGAGATAAAGATTAAAATTCCAGACTTACAAAACAGTCAGTTCAGTCGCTCAGTCGTGTCCGACTCTTTGCGACCCCATGAATCGCAGCACGCCTCGCCTCCCTGTCCATCACCAACTCCCAGACTTTACTCAAACTCATGCCCATCGAGTCGTTGAAGCCATCCAATCATCTTATCCTCTGTCATCCCCTTCTTCTCCTGCCCCCAATCCCTCCCAGCATCAGGGTCTTTTCCAATGAGTCAACTCTTCGCATGAGGTGGCCAAGTATTGGAGTTTCAGCTTCAGCATCAATCCTTCCAATGAACACCCAGGACTGATCTCCTTTAGGATGGACTGGTTTGATCTCCTTGCAGTCCAAGGGACTCTCAAGAGTCTTCTCCAACACCATAGTTCAAAAGCATCAATTTTTCGGCGTTCAGCTTTCTTCACAGTCCAACTCTCACATCCATACACGACCACTGGAAAAACCATAGCCTTAACCAGACGAACCTTTGTTGGCAAAATAATGTCTCTGCTTTTTAACATGCTATCTAGGTTGGTCATAGCTTTCCTTGCAAGGAGTAAGCGTCTTTTAATTTCATGGCTGCAGTCACCATCTGCAGTGGTTTTGGAGCCCAAAAAAATAAAGTCTGACACTGTTTCCACTGTCTCCTCATTTATTTCCCATGAAGTGATGGGACCAGATGCCATGATCTTAGTTTTCTGAATGTTAAGCTTTAAGGCAAATTTTTCACTCTCCTCTTTCACTTTCATCAAGAGGCTTTTTAGTTTTTCACTTTCTGCCATAGGGTGGTGTCATCTGCATATCTGAGGTTATTGATATTTCTCCCGGCAATCTTGATTCCAGCTTGTGCTTCTTCCAACCCAGGGTTTCTCATGATGTACTCTGCATATAAGTTAAATAAGCAGGATGACAATACACAGCCTTGACGTACTCCTTTTCCTGTTGGGAACCAGTCTGTTGTTCCATATCCAGTTATAACTGTTGTTTCCTGACCTGCATACAGGTTTCTCAAGAGGCAGGTCAGGTGGTCTGGTATTCCCATCTCTTTCAGAATTTTCCACAGTTTATTGTGATCCACACAGTCGAAGACTTTGGCATAGTCAATAAAGCAGAAATAGATGTTTTTCTGGAACTCTCTTGCTTTTTCAATGATCCAAAAGATGTTGGCAATTTGATCTCTGGTTCTTCTGCCTTTTCTAAAACCAGCTTGAACATCTGGAAGTTCATGGTTCACATATTGCTGAAGCCTGGCTTGGAGAATTTTGAGCATTAGTTTACTAGGACCTAACAGAAGCAGAAGATATTAAGAAGAGGTGGCAAGAATACACAGAAGAACTGTACAAAAAAGATCTTCATGACCCAGATAATCACAATGGTGTGATCACTCACCTAGAGCCAGACATCCTGGAATGTGAAGTCAAGTGGGCCTTAGAAAGCATCATTATGAACAAAGCTAGTGGATGTGATGGAATTCCAGTTGAGCTATTTCAAATCCTGAAAGATGATGCTGTGAAAGTGCTGCACTCACTATGCCAGCAAATTTGGAAAACTCAGCCGTGGCCACAGGACTGGAAAAGGTCAGTTTTCATTCCAATCCCTAAGAAAGGCAATCCCAAAGAATGCTCAAACTACTGTACAATTGCACTCATACCACACACTAGTAAAGTAATGCTCAAAATTCTCCAAGCCATGCTTCAGCAATACAAAACACAAGGTGATCCCTATTAAAGAGAGAAGAGGGTACTTATCACCATAATGAGAAACTAACAAAGGAAATGCCTGGATTCCTCGGCCCCAGGAAAGTCATGCCTCTCCTCTTAATTCCTGAATATTCAGGAATTAATAAGGACCATAGGATTCCTGACAAATCCAACCCAGCACACAGGAAGTCTCCTGTTAAATGCTTCCTGACAATTCCCTCTATTTTTTTATGTTTGTAAAAAAAAAAAAAAAAAAGGTCCTGACCAAATGAGTTTGGTTAGTATTAACCAACCTTATAGAAAGGTGACAATAAACAACAAATACAATTATCAAGACAATCACCAAAGTTATAGTTCCAGACCCATGCTGTGGGTCATACTTTGAAACCTTCCTCGTGGGTCTAGGCCGGATAATTGATCAGCGAGCTGTCCAGCTAAAGGTTTTCAAATTAGTGGAAGAGGGCAGACGTTTAGAAGTTTCAAAGATTTCCTTTTGCAGTAATTATACATTCAGACAGGCATTATCATGGAAATGAAATTTGATTTGTTCCTAGTTGTAGGTACTATGATTGAAATGAACAGAAGTACAAGATACAGAATGTAAAGTCTTATTAAATTGTAAATTTCTTATGGCTATAACAAAGGGAAGTGGGACACAGGCCTGTATAAAATATGACTGATTATAGTGAAAGAAATAGTTACTATGACCACGACTGGTCCCTGTGAAATGTCCCGTCTAAGTCCCAAGTTCTTGGGTGCTGGCAGCAAGTTTCCCGATGTCCCATTGTTTAGGCCCAATTTGTTTATCGAGGACGATTCGAGGAGGAGGGGGTGCCCTTCCACCGTCAAGCCAGCCAAGAAGTCCTTTGTCATGGTAATGTTTCAACGTAGTGTTAGTAACCTTTTACATAATATTTTTTGTTCTTTCCCTAACTTTTCCCCTAAAGTTTCAGTAGTATAAACATGGTTCACAGACAGAGAAAGGGCAGCAATGTCTGAAAGTCTTATTTTGGAGGCAGGACGAAAGCCCAAGTTTGTCAGCCAACGTTTATGCATAATTTTCCTGGGCCCAGGCACAGTGGAAGGCCTAAAGAAATGTTCATTAGTTTTCCCTCCTCCCCAGGGTGTGAGGCTTCCAGGGAGGGGGCATATGGGTGGAGTCATTGGTTGATACGATCGGTCTTTTCTCCGTCCACTTTATGATCTGTAATAAAGGGGGGTTGGGTAAGTAAGCCCAGTTAAGTCTGATTTGTGAATCCTGCTCAAGCAGAGGTCGCGCAGGTTAGCATAGCGATTGGAAGGTTTTCAGGACTCTGATGCATTTCCCATTGAAAAATCAGATTTTTAACTTGATTAGTGAGGGTTTTTATTTGTCCCCAAGTAGGGGAGATCATAGGGTTGATGCCGCCAAGGGCGGTGCTTTCTGGAGATCTTTAGAGCTGCCATGACCCATATTGGAATTTCTTCCTCCTGAGGTTCTTGTTTCGTCTCCATTTTGAATGTCGGGGGCCCCCTTGAGTCAAATTTTCTGAGGAAAAAGTTTGTTGGATCCATCTGGGGAAATACAAGCATATCCCTCTCCCTGTAAGATTAATTTCCCAGATTTCTATTGTTTATTGAACCCGTCTTGATACTAAGTGGACAGAGGAAGAGAAGTGTCCTTCAATTCCTTAAAATGTCTTTCTGCTCTTGTTAAAATATTTCCCTGTGGTAGGCTTAAAAAATTTAAAACAAATAAAGCTGTATTAACAATAGTTATAGGTTTAGAAAATATCTTATGTTGAAATCTAGCAAAGTCTGCTTTAGATAAGGAAGACAGTAGCGTACCTGTGTATTCCCCCTTCTTTAATTTTTTTTTTATTTGTAACTTTAGTGTGTGATGTGTTCATTCGACTATGTCTTGTGTCTGTGGATTATAAGGAATACCTGTAATATGTTTAATAGAAAAAGATTGTAAAAATTGTTTAAAGTGTCTGGAAATATAGGCAGGGCCGTTGTATGTTTTAATAGAACTAGGAGTTTATGGTGGAGGTTTCTATATTTTTTAATACAAAAACTGAATATATAGAATCAGAGACCATATTAATGGGGTAAGGATGTAGGCAAGTAACTTGAATAAGAGCATATAATTCATTTTGTTGAGCAGAATGGAATTTAGTGTAAAAGACTTTATATTTTTTAAGAGACCAGAATGAAGCTTTGGCGTTTTTAGTCCCATCTATATAAAAGAAATGCAAAAAATGATAAATTCAGTGTTTTTGAAGAAATCCCACAGCTTACCAGAGGATAATGAAATGAAATTTCTCCAAAATATTTTAGAAAAGCTAGTTGGAAACCAGTAGAACTTTATAATATGTTCTCAAATTGAGATTTATTTGCAATAAAGTTTTATTAAAGTATAAAGGAGATAGAGAAAGCTTCTGGCATAGGCATCAGATGGGGGCAGAAAGAGTGGCTTCCTGCTAGTCTTTAGCCAGATGTCATATAGCTACTAGCAGTCTGCTTAGTTAGAGAAAGGAAATGTCTCAAAACTGAAGAGAATAGCACCAGGCCCCTCACCCACAACATGCATTTTGAGATAACCTTGGCACCAGGTGAGTTGTCCCAGGCCACAAAAGGATTGACATGAATCTTGAAGAAAGGCAGATACAGTTTCATTAACATAGCTTAAGAGAATATTTGCACGGATAAAACATACAGGTTTGTCAAGTCTTAGGCAGAACCAACTTGAAGAAAGAATCTAAGGTAAATGCATAGTTCATTAATATAGTTTAAGACAAACATTTCCATAAGAAAAACGCATTGGTTAGCTCAAGGTTTGAGAAAAGTTAAGTTCAGGTGGAACCAGGTGTCGTTATGGCAGGTTTTTAGGAGAATTTTAAGAGAAACCTCTTTTTAAATTTGTATAGAGAAGGGGAAAAATTCTAACACTTGTTTGTTTCTTCCTGCCACTTAAGAGAGATTAAAAAAAAAGTCTGACACTTGCAGCCTATATCCTCCATTTAGAGACCCCTGGCCTTCCTGCCTGTTAAGTCAAACTAGATTGGCCAAGTAAAAGACCAAAGTTTTGTGGGGGCAGGGGCCCAAAAAGTCCGGTAGGTATTGTTAAGCCCACTGTCCGAATCCCCCAACAGGAAAAGAGAAGACCTCTATGACAATGCAACACGCAAAGGAAGGGAAATTTATTGCAGACTCGAGCCAGGGCCCCTGCTGCAACCAACGCAGTGGTGCAAAGTCAGAGAGCCCGAGCCCCAGTTTCCACGCACATTTATAGGGTGCTCTATTTCAAACATAAGCAGTGGGTAGTGGGCGCAAGCGGATTGGTTACATGTTTGCAAAGCAATTTTATTGGTACAAACTTTCGCGCGTGCGGGACTTTCCAGGGGACCTTCTCGGAGGTTTACCGGGCGCGTACTGATTAGCCGGTCTCTGGTGAAACTGAAACTTACTCCTAGTTCAGGGCGCCTGTCATGGTGCTAGTCTTGACAGTCTCACATTCCCCCCTGTCTTGTTGTTCCTGTAGAGGAATCTTTCTCTTCACCGTCTTGGACCACTGGCTGATATTGCTATCTCAACACCATAATCTGAATGGTGTTTATACGTTCTTTAATAAATGACACTAGCTGGTTTAAGATACAAGGGCCAAATATCAGCATCAATATCAACACTATGAGTGGGCCCAGGAGGGTGGAGACCAAGGTGGTCAGCCAGGGGGAGCGCTGAAACCAAGATTCAAACCATCCCTGTTGGGCCTCTCGTTCCCTCTTTCTCTGTGCAAGTACCTCTCTTACTTTTGCCATAGATTTCCTCACCACTCCTGTGTGGTCCGCATAGAAACAACATTCTTTTCCCAGAGCCTCGCAGACCCCACCCTGTTGGAGAAAGATTAAGTCTAACCCTCTCCTATTTTGTAAAACCACTTCAGATAAGGATGTCAAAGACTTTTCTAAGTGACTAATTGATTTTTCTATGTGGACTATGCCTTTATCTATAGCGGCCCGCAGGCAGGAGAGCCCTTGGCCCTGCAAAGATAATGAAGCTATTCCTGTCCCTGCCCCTGCCAGTCCGAGGCTGAACAGGGCTGCCACAGTGATTGCACTAATGGGCTCTCGTTTTTGTCTTAGTACTTCCCGGTCCCAATGTAAGTACATTACCTCCTCAGAATGGTATAGGATCTTTGGCATCACAGTGACAAAAACACAGAATTCTTGGCTCGGGTTAAAAACCTTCATATTTAAACATGGTGTTAGCCCCGTGTGTGAACAAATCCACCATCCCCCGACTTCCGGCACTAGCCAATTTTTGCCAGGTAAGCTGATATTACCAATAGTCTGAGCACAAAGAGAGGTCTTATCCCTTGGTACTATGCCCAAACAGACCCCCTGTCCCCATACCTCTTCCATCGTGAGGCCTATCTTATGCTCTTCCCACCGGCATTGAGGGGGATTGGGGTCTGAAGACAAGTTGTAGGAGACATTGAGGCCTACGGCCTCATAGAAGGGGGGGGGGGAGTTATAACAGAGCCAGCAGGATTGGGTCGCATTTGGGTCAGTATGGTTTAGAGCCATAAAAGCGGCATTTAATATGGCCCATAGGGGGTCTTGAGTTACTGAGCTAGCAGTTACAGTTAGATGGCCCGGGGTGTTTGTCAGATTACCTCCGGTGCTTGGGGTAGAGGAGGTGCTGTTTGACCTCGGCGAGTCTGACCCAGAGGTGGTCGTCTTAGGGGTCGTCTTGTGCCCTGGTGCCGTTTTGACCAGGTTGGAACCCAGACTATGTACCTGTATCGGCTCAATCACCTGTTTAATGGTCAAGAGCTCTCCTGGGTAAGAAGCCACATGAAGCTGTAAGCCCCAAGTTAGCCGGGCGGTCCAGCGGCTTTCCTTTTTTGCTCGGTCCTGGTTGAACTGTACCCGTACAAAAGGCCCCTTGTGTTTGGAATCACTAAAGGTGAATCTAACTAAATCTCTGTTCCCAACATCCCACCTCCGGGGCCCATCACACGAGGTTACACAGCTCCACCTTGCACAGTAGTAGCTTTCCATATCCCCTCAAGTTTTCCAATTACCTCTAATGTTGCCTGGGCAAGCGAAAAACCCAGGAAGGTCCCCCACTCTATAAGTATGGGCGTATGCGTCCCCCATATGTCCACCCAGGCTTCTATATACTGGAGTGTGTAGCCCGACCCGGCGTACAAAGAGTCTCCTGAGGTTAAAGTACAAGTCTGGCCACCAGGTGTTGAGAGGGTGGATTCCTGAGGTTTCGTTGATCACCTCGTGGGTCTGTCCGTCGCTGAGCTTCCAGGTGATCTTGAATAGTTGGTGTGGATTGGATATTCCTGGGGTGATGAGAATTGTCACCAGTAGGAGACTCAGGAGGCCTCTCGTTGGACGAGTTTCAGTTTCAAAGGATTTGATGGGTGAGGACTTACCTTCCATTCTGCTTGTGCTCTTTCCTATTCCTCTGGAGTAGCTTGCCGCACGTGATTGCAGTGAACCCAGGGTCTGATCCTGTCAACCTTAACGGTGGTAGGGGTGGTAAGGAGAACAACATAAGGGCCTTTCTATCTAGGTTCTAATACTTTAGATTGGTGCAGTTTTACCCAAACCCAGTCACCTGGGCCAATATTATGTGCGGGGATGGCCCCCTTGCTTTGACCCTCATGTATTTCTCGAATCAATTTCCAAACATGGTTATGCACCTTACTTAATGTCATCAGAGTTTGCTGGAATTGTCCCAAAGTAGGGGGTGGCAGGCACTTTCCCTCGAAAATAGGACACACAGGAGGGGGTCTTCTATAGAGAATTTCAAAAGGGGTAAGATTCAGCTTATAAGGGGTGTTACGCGCCCGAAAGAGTGCGAAGGGAAGGAGGGTCACCCAGTCCCTGCTAGTCTCTATTGCCAACTTTGTCAAAGTTTATTTTAGGGTCCTATTCATTCTCTCAACCTGTCCTGAGCTCTAGGGATTATATTTACAATGTAACTTCCATTTTGTCCCCAGAGCTTGGGCCAGCCCTTGTACAATCTGTCTCACAAAGGCAGGTCCATTATCAGAGCCCATAGTCACTGGCAGCCCATACCTAGGCACTATCTCTTCTAAGATCTTTTTAGCAACCACTATTGCTGTCTCTCTCTTAGTGGGGAAAGCTTCTACCCACCCCGAGAAGGTATCTACCAGAACCAACATATAGCGATACCCGTACTTGCCTGGCCTTACCTCAGTGAAATCTATCTCCCAGTGTTGCCCTGGCTCTTCCCCTTGGTACCTCATTCCCGTGTGCTGCTTTTTTCCTGTCCTCATCAGTTGGCATGCTTTGCAAGCCTGGATTATCTCTCGTACAGTTGCATTTTGTCGAGGGAACCTCAGGCAGGCTGTCTGGAGAAGTGTTAAGGTCTTTTTCTCTCCCAGGTGTGTAGTTGTGTGCAGGTGTTCACACAGGTGACGACCCAGGGTGGCAGGCAATATCAGGTTGTTGTTTTGGTCTCGGTACCATCCATCTTTGTCATCCTTCTGGAGGGTGGTATCCTCATTGATCCAGGTGAGATCAGGGAGGGAATAGTCGGGAACTGGTGGCAAGGCCCCCATACCAGGAGGTGGAAGTCCCATGGCTAATATGGGGGCGGCGTAGTCCCGGCTAGCCGCTTCTTGAGCAGCCGCATCATCGGCACGATTTCCTCGTGCCTTAGGGTCTTCTCCTTTCTGGTGACCGGGGACATGTACTATTGCTACTGCCCAGGGCAGTTGGACAGCTTCCAGGAGCCTGCGAATCTCGGGCAGATTTTTGACTTCCTTTCCTTCAGCTGTCCGAAATCCCCTTTCTTGGTATATTGGACCTTGAACATGGGCAGTGCTGAAAGCATATCGGCTGTCAGTAAAAATGGTGACTCTCTTCCCTTTGGCTTGCTCCAGAGCCTGTATTAGGGCAATCAATTCTGCTTTTTGTGCAGAAGTGTTTGGGGGAAGTGTCTTAGCCCATATCGTCTGTCCTGAATCATCAACTATGGCGGCTCCCGCCTTCCTTTGCCCATCTTTTACATAGCTGCTCCCATCGGTGAACCATACTACCTCACTGTTGTTTAGCGGCACATCAGTTAAGTCTTTTCATGCCGCCAGGGCCTCAGCCAGTATCTCACTGCAATCATGGAGAGGGCGGTCTTTCTCTGGGTTAGGTAGGAGCGTGGCTGGATTTAGGAAGCAAAGGGTCTGAAAACGCACCCATGGGGCATCAAACAGCAAGGCCTGGTAATGTATCAAGCGGGCATTGGAGATCTACTTACCCGGCGACTGCTTTAAAACCCCTTCGATGGCGTGGTGGGTGTAAACCAAGAGTTGCTGTCCATAGGTCAACTTGTCAGCGTCGCAGACGAGGAAGGCAGTGGCTGCAATGATGCGAAGGCAAGGGGGCCACCCAGAGGCCACCGGGTCCAATCGCTTTGAAAGGTATGCTACCGGCCGCTTCCATGGTCCCCATTGTTGTGTCAAGACCCTCTTTCCTATTCCTTGCTTTTAATTTACAAACAGCTGGAATGGCTTATTTGGGTTAGGCAGGGCAAGGGCTGGGGCTTCTAGTAGGGCCCGTCTGAGTGTCTGGATAGCCTGTTTCATTGGCTCAGTCCAAGTCCAGTTTGGGGTCTCTTTACTTCTCTCATACAAGGGCCGGGCCTTCTCAGCAAACCCCATGATCCACAGTCTGCAATATCCAATAGTCTCCAGAAACTCTCTCACCTGACAGGGGGTCTTGGGCTCTGGTATCTGCACTATCGTTTCCTTCATGGCCTGAGTTAGCCACCTTTTCCCCTGCCTGATCTTATACCCCAAATAGGTGACCTCTTGCCAGGCTATTTGCACCTTCTTTGCGCTAGCGAGATACTCCAAGGTGCCTAGAGTCTGTAAGAGGTCACCGGTGGCATGGCTGCATGTCTCCTCTGTAGTTCCAGCCAACATAAGGTCATCTACATATTGCAGCAGGATGATCTCTGGGTGGCGATATTCATAGAGGTCCTCACTCAAAGCCTCATTAAACAAGGTAGGGGAGTTCTTGAACCCCTGTGGGAGGCGGGTCCAAGTTAATTGTACTACTGGTTGGCCTTCTCCCTCAGTCCATTCAAAGACAAATATCTCCTGGCTCTGGGCCGCCAGGGGTAGGCTGAAAAAAGCATCTTTCAAGTCCAACACAGTGTACCAAGTGTACTCAGGCAGTAAGCTGCTCAGGAGGGTATATGGGTTAGGGACAGTAGGGTGTATGTCACTCACCCGCTTGTTGACTTCTCGCAGGTCTTGGACAGGTCTGTAATCTGGCTTCTTCACCTGGCTTCTTCACCGGCAGTAAGGGGGTGTTCCAAGGGGATTGGCACTGCTTGAGAATTCCAGCATGCATGAGCTGTCGGATGTGGGGAGTGATCCCCTGCTGAGCTTCCTGGCTCATAGGGTACTGTCTCACCCTCACAAGAATTGCCTCAGCCTTTAGCTCGATAACGACCAGATGTCTCTGTTTGGCCAGTCCCATTCCTGCTGTTTCTGCCCAGGCCAGTGGGTATTTGTGGACCCACGGTTGTACATCTGGTGCTATGACCTCTGAGGGCTTAGGCGCAAAATGTCGGTATTCATCTCTTAAGGCTAGGAATAAGACATGTATCGGCTGTCCAAGTCCATCCGTGACTGACATTCCCCCAGGGTCAAAATGGATCTGAGCATTAACTTTAGTCAACAAGTCTCTTCCAAGTAGAGGGGCTGGGCATTCTGCTATCACCAAAAACGAATGGGACACCTGGTGGGTCCCCAGATTTACTTTCCGTTCCGTGGTCCAACAATATCTTTTTGTCCCCGTGGCTCCTTGCACTAAGCTGGTTTTCTTAGACATTGGTCCCAGTTTTTTATTTAAAACAGAGTGTTGGGCGCCAGTATCTACCATGAAGCCAACGGTTTTCCCCTCCACATGTATGGTTACCCAGGACTCGGGGAGGGGTGTCAAGTCTTGACTCCCCTAGTCACTGTCTTCCCCCGCATATAGAACTCGAGTTCCAGGGGAGATTCCCTCTCTCTGGGTTGTTCCTCTCTTCGGGTCCCTTTTAGGGCACTCGTTTTTCCAGTGCCCCCGTTCTTTGCAGTAAGTGCACTGATCTTTCTTTAGGGCCTGCCTTTTTGGTTTCTCTTTATCTCCCATCTGGGGGTCTTGAGGCTCCCTCAATTCTGTTCTCGCCTTCAACCCCGCAAAAAGAATCTGGGCTAGCTCCCTCTGGTTCTTCCGGTTTTCCTTCGCCCTATGTTCCCTATCTTCCTTCCTAATCTTCTCAGCTAATTCCCTTTCCTCCTGTCGAATTCGCTCTTCCCTTTCTTCTGGGGTCTCTCTATTATTTATTATCTTTTCAGCTGTTTTCAGTAAATCTTGTATTGTTTGTTCTCTCAATCCCTCTATCTTTTGTAATCTCCTCCTAATATCTGGGGCTGCCTGATTTACAAACGCTAACAGAACTGCAGCGCGTGACTCCTCAGCCTGGGGGTCCATAAGTGTATATTGCCTAAAGGCTTCCATCAGCCTCTCTAGGAAGGCTGATGGGCTCTCAGTGGGCTCTTGCCTTACTAAATTTACCTTCACCAAATTTGTCGGCTTTCTAGCTGCGGCCCGCAGGCCAGCCATTAGAGTCTGGCGGTACACTCGGAGAGGCTCCCTACCTTCCGCTCGCTCAAAATCCCAGTTAGGCCGCAACAGAGGAAACCCCTCATCCACGAGATGAGTCTGGGCGGTTGGTCTCCCGTCGACTCCCAGGACCCATTTCCTTGCCTCTGCCAGAATTCGCTCCCGTTCTTCTGTGGTGAAGAGCACCTGCAACAGCTGTTGACAATCATCCCAGGTGGGGTTGTGAGTGAACAAAATGGAATCTAAGATGTCAATGAGGCCTTGGGGTTTCTCTGAGAAAGGAGGGTTCTGGGTTTTCCAATTGTACAGGTCACTCGTGGAAAAGGGCCAGTACTGATATGTTTGCTCTCGGTTCGGGTTAGCTGGTCCCACTCGGACGGGGAGTGCCTGAACAGTGGATGAAGGTAACTCTGGGTCCCCAGGGTCTTGTCCACCCCTATCATCCTTATCACCCCTAATTCTCCTCCAGGTCCCCAATGCGGGTGCATTGGTCAATTCCCGCGGGCCCTCCCAACCCTCTTGATTCGCCCAGGGGAGTTCCTCTCCTCGGAGGGAATTGCAATGGGGGGGCATACGGCGGAGGCCTTATCTCTATTTCTAAATCTATCAGGTTCGGATAAGATGATTCCTGAAGGACAGGTTTTGGGTCCTCTTTTTTTTAGTTTCTTCCAGGGGGGTCTCCATCACCAGGACCTGTGAATTGGAAGAACTAGGAAGTTTGTGAACGAAAGGTTTTAACCATTTGGGCGGATTTTCCACCAGATTCTGCCAGACCATGACATAAGGAACCTAATCCGGATGGGGATGAGGAGCCATAATCCTTTTTTTTTACAGCCTGTATAATGGACGGTTGAAAGGTGCCTTCCGGAGGCCATCCAACTTGGAAGGCAGGCCACTCTGCAGAGCAAAAAGTTATTAATTTACTTTACTTGACTAGCAAAGACAAGTTATGTGTCCTGGCCCTGACATCTGAGAAATGGTCAGTCATAAGAGAGAGTGGGGTAGATTCCCCCTGACCCATGGCTAGAGTGTAAATGGTAGGGAAGAGAGAGAGAAGAAGTCACTGAGAACAGCTATCAAAAATCCTACCGGGAGTGGTGGCGGCCAAGAGGCTGGGCTTATGGTATGCTTTTGGTACTGTTTATGTGCCTGCGTCGTTGCACGGAAGTTTTCTTGCTGGGGGCAGGCACCCTAAAGGTTTCTAGCCTGTTCTGTGACCCCCTTATCCTCTCACGGGAGTCTTCAAGTGGCAGGCGCCCTAATGGCGTTTAAGTGCCTGTCCCATGCCTACACAAGGAATTTTAGGCCACGTCCTCAGTTAGGGATGTTGAAAGAGAGTTTCACCCGACAGGGCTCCCGTTACTGAGGCTCACTTATTGTAAGGCCTTCAGAGTCCTCCAGAGTGTAGCCCTGGCCGGGACTCATCAGTTGCCCCCACAACTGTTTGCCTGTTCACTGAAACTCTTGAAGAGAGTAGGAGTCAAAGGCAGATCAGAGAAGAAAGGGAGAAGGAGAATAAGTCAGAAGAGAGAATAGAGAATGATACACCAGAAGACAACGAGACCAGAGACAATGCTGGCACACACACAAACACGGAGGGGTGTAGACAAACACACACAGATAGACAAATGTTGGCCGACAACACAGTGCTGGGTTTTTGGGCCCCCTGAGTCCTCTTGCCTCCCAGTACAAGGTTCACCTTACTGAATGGCGTCCACTGCTCACCAGACTCGGGATCAGGAGAGGAACTCTCCTTCCCGCAGAGCCAGCTACCTTCCAGCGCGCTCGCTGGCCTCAGTCCTGCGCCGGCTGGAACGTCCAATCCGTTCCCCCTTTATAGAAAGCTTTCTCCTGTGCCAGATACCTTCTGCTTCTCAGCAGGGCCTCGGATTTACACTGGACTTTCCCGTCCTGCCTGAGCACCGGTGCTATATCTATCCTTCCCCTCTGTCCTGGAAGTGTTATCTTTACCTGGTCAAGGGATCCCGGACGAGCCCCCAAATGTTAAGCCCGCTGTCCGAATCCCCCAGCAGGAAAAGAGAAGACCTCCATGACAATGCAACACGCAAAGGAAGGGAAATTTATTGCAAACTCGAGCCAGGGCCCCTGCTGCAACCAACGCAGTGGTGCAAAGTCAGAGAGCTCCGAGCCCCAGTTTCCACGCACATTTATAGGGTGCTCAATTTCAAACATAAGCAGTGGGTAGTAGGCGCAAGCGGATTGGTTACATGTTTGCAAAGCAATTTTATTGGTACAAACTTTCACGCACAAGGGACTTTCCAGGGGACCTTCTCGGAGGTTTACTGGGTGTGTACTGATTAGCTGGTCTCTGGTGGCCTGTTGAGGGCAGATAATTACCCTACCCTTGGGAGAAACTGAAACGTACTCTTAGTTCAGGGCACCTGTCATGGTGCTAGTCTTGACAGTCTCACAGGTAGAGGGAACTGCTTGAGGGTAAAGGAGAAAGTCATTTAGGGCTGGTATATCAATGGCAGCACTGCCGGATGTTGAGGGTTTGAGGGAAAAGTTGGAATTCGCCCGTGGTTCTTGATGAAGGGGACCTGGGGGGGATCCCCTGCTTGGAGTTTCCCAAAATAGGTTTTCCTTCAAATATCAAATTTAGATTTACACTCTTTGGCCCAATGCATTCCTCTACAGCAGTGGGGGCAGACTTTTGGAGGTTTTTTGTTAACTTTCTTAGGGCAGTCCCTTTTTAAATGGTTCTTATCTCCACGTGTAAAGCATCCTTCATTTCCCTTTTTAAAGCAAGCTGCCATTGTCTCAACTAGCATTTGCATTTTTTGTTTCTGATCCTAGATTGCAACAAGCCTTCAAATAATCAAAAATAGTCCCTGTATCATGAATTGGGGCTATAGCCCTTTACATTTCTGATTTGCATTTTCATAAGAAAGTAATTTCTCTAGTTGCCTTTTAGCTTCTTCTCCAATTACTGTACAGGAAATAGCCATTTCTAATCTAGCTATGAAGTCAGCATACGTTTCATTAGGTCCCTGCAATATTTTAGTGTAGGCTGTAAGGGAGCTGTAGGCTCCCCTTGAGGAGTAATTTGATCCCAAGCTTCAAGGGCCACTGTTTTTAATTGATCATGCAACAAAGGAGGGCATCGTATTTGAGCTTCTATGGTGTCAAATTGCCCAGTGCCAGTTAACATTTAGGTTTGGGGGAGCGCCAGCTCTAGCGTCTTTGTTAGCATAATCTCTGACTATATCCTGAAACCACATTGCCCATTGAAGATACGCTCCTGGTTTAAGAAGAGCTTATATTAAAGCTCGCCAATCATTGGGAATAAAGGTTCTAATAGAAGACGCCATAGCATTTAGAATCTCTCTAGTAAAAGGCGAATGTGGGCCATACAAAGTTATGGCCTTTTTCACTTGTTGCATGTGAAAAAGGTTACTACCTTCATACTGAGGTGTGATTTGCCCTTGAGCGTCAACATTTCTTAAAACTGGAAAGGCAGAGAAACCTTTAGCTTCAGAGACTTGCGATTGCAAAGCCAGCAATTCAGAGAGCCTCTGTCGCGAAGGGGGTAGATTATTTTTGTTGAGAAAGGTGTTATCGGTTTTAATGTTATAAGGTGTCTTAAGGGACTCGTTGTCAGAATCATTAGGTTCTATCGAGAGAGACTTTGGGATATGTGCCCTCCGGCAGGGGAGGAACACTTGGAGCAACCGGGGCACGGTTGGTAGAAAAATCCTGAAATATCTAATGTTGTTCTAATTGGGCCTTTCATAAGGTATTGTCTAATTCATATTAATGTAATGAGTATTCTGCCTGTTGTCGAATATCAGGAGGGCTAGAATTACCTTGTAATGGCAGAATCGTGGCTTCAATGAGAGCCCACAGGGGCCAGAAATCTATCAGAATATTTTTCCCTGTCTGACAGCTCGTTCAATATTCTCTTTGACCCAATGCCAAATTTCTAAATCAACACTACCTTCATCAGGGAACCAAAGGTTACATTCAACCACTGTCTGACGGCAAGCCTCTATTCGCTGGTGTGAAACCAAAAATCCCTGAACTTTAAATAAGTGATAAAGTAAAGTAAAAAAGTGAGGGGGCTTTCCAGCCGATTGACCCATGTCTTAGTACTCACCGACCTCAATAGGCCCTCTGGGGTCACTCCGTCCAAATCCACGTGTACCAAGTCCCTGTTTCTGGGTGCCACTTGTTGGTCCTTTATTGGACCAGAACCTGGTGGTCCAAAGTCGACGATGAGAGAGTGAAAGAAGGAAAGAGGCTAATATTCCCTGGGTTACGCAGCCAGCTTTTGCGCTCCAGGGAATCAGCCAGAAAATAGAGAGAGAGAGAGAGAGAGAAAGAAAGAAAGAAAGACATGGGGACCCAAGCCCTGATGAAGCAAAGGTGTCTTAATCAACATGGTGTGGGCATATATACTGTCTTACAAGGTAGTTATTCTCAGCAAAGATAAAGATTAAAATTCCAGACTTACAAAACACAAGGTGATCCCTATTAAAGAGAGAAGAGGGTACTTATCAACATAATGAGAAACTAACAAAGGAAATGCCTGGATTCCTCAGCCCCGGGAAAGGGGTGCCTCTCCTCTTAATTCCTGAATATTCAGGAATTAATAAGGACCAAAGGATTTCTGACAGATCCAAAACAGCACACAGGAAGCCTCCTGTTAAATGCTTCCTGACAATGGAGAGTCTAGGTACGAGCCCTGGGGCTCTTCCATCCTGGGGCCTGGTTTTCCAGTTGGTATGTCGTTTCCATAGATACTGGGCATAGAGCTCAGAGTCCACAGTCCAGGCCAAGATGGAGTCCTGCTTTCAAGATGGAGCCTGTTCTGTCTGTTTCCTCCTTCAGATTTAGTAGTTAAAATAAAATACAGGATATCTGTTAAATGTGAATTTCTGATACACAATAAGTAATTTTTTCATATACTTCATACAGTGTTTAGAGCATACTTTTTTGAAAACTTATTGTGTGCTTAAATTTGAGTGTCCTGTAGTTTATCCACAACCTAATGTAAAAAAGTATTCCAGAGGCGCACATGCCCTTTAATGACACCAGCTCCCTGGTGTCCCCACAGTAGAAGTTTATTATCTGCCCTAGTCCTTGCATCCAATTCACGAAAACCTTACATTAAGTTTTTTCAAAGAAGTATAATTCAACAAACAGATGGCCAAAAGGTACATGAAAAGATGCTCAATATCACTAATTATTAGAGAAATTCAAATCAAAACTCCAGTGAGGCATCACCTCACTCCAGTCGGAATGATCATCATTAAAAAGTCTGTAAAAAATAAATACTGGAGAGGATGTAAAAAATAAGTCTTTTACTGTTGGTGGGAATGTCAATTGGTGCAGCCATTATAGAGAACAGTAGGGAGGTTCCTTAAAAAACTAAAAATAAACTTACCATATGATCTTGCAATCCCACTCCTGGGCATATATCCAGAGAAAACTCTAATTCAAAAAGATATGTGCCATGTTCATGGCAGCACTATTTACAGTAGCCAAGACAAGGAAGAAACCTAAATATCCATCTTCAGATGAATGGATAAAGAAGATGTGGTATATATATACACACTGAGGAAACCAGAATTGAAAGAGACACGTGCACCCCAATGTTCATCGCAGCACTGTTTATAATAGCCAGGACATGGAAACAACCTAGATGTCCATCAGCAGATGAATGGATAAGAAAGCTGTGGTACATATACACCATGGAATATTACTCAGGCATTAAAAAGAATTCATTTGAATCAGTTCTAATGAGATGGATGAAACTGGAGCCCATTATACAGAGTGAAGTAAGCCAGAAAGAAAAACACCAATACAGTATACTAATGCATATATATGGAATTTAGAAAGATGGTAACGATAACCCTGTATGCGGGACAGCAAAAGAGACACAGATGCATGGAACAGTCTTTTGGACTCTGTGGGAGAGGGTGACGGTGGGATGATATGGGAGAATGGCATTGAAACATGTAAATTATCATATGTGAAACGAATCACCAATCCAGGTTTGATGCATGAGACAGGGTGCTGGGGGCTGGTGAACTGGGATGACCCAGAGGGATGGGATGGGGAGGGAGGTGGGCAGGGGGTTCAGGATGGGGAACACATGTACACCCATGGTGGGTTCAATTCAATGTATGGCAAAACCAACACAATGTTTTAAAGTAAAATGAATAAATTAATTAATTAAAAAAAAAGAAGAAGATGTGGTATATATATAATAGAATGATATGCAGCCATAAAAAAAGAATGAAATAATGCCATTTGCAGCAACATGGATGTACCTAGATATTATCATATTAAGTGAAGTAAGTCAAAGACAAAGATCATATCATATGATATCACTTATATGTGAAATGTTAAAAAAATGAACTTATTTACAAAACAGAAATAGATCCACAGACCTAGAAAACAAACTTATGGTTACCAAAGGGGAAAGGTGGGGGAGAGATAAACTAGGAATTAGGGAGTAACATATACACACTACTATATCTAAAAGAGACAAGCAACAAGGATGTATTATATAGTACAGGGAACTATACTCAGTATTTTGCAATAACTGATAAGCAGAAAGAATCTGGAAAAGACTATATATATGTATAAAATTAAATCACTTTGCTATACACCTGAAACTAACACAACATTGTAATTAACTATATCTCAATTTTTTTCTCATGGTTAAAAAAGCTGAAGGAAAGAAAAAGTCATACTTCAAAACTTCACCCTCTGGCAGAGTGGGTCCAACAACTTGAAATTTTGGGTTTAATCTTTAATTGGGAACCTTGAAAGGCACATATTAACTAATTGTATCATGATAAGGGAATGACTCATCATTTTTTTTTTTTTAAATCTAGCATGGAATCTGCAGCTCTGAACCCTGTAGGAGAGCTTTTTCCCTGACTGGGCTCTTGTCTTCTTGAAAGAGGCGGAGTTAGTCAACTATAACAGCAGTTTATAAACACAAGTGGACCTGCCATTAAGGGGCTGAGCCAAGTGGGAGACAGACAGTCCTAAGGTAAGTACTGATTTTATATGTCAGTATAATGTTCCCGGAGCACAAGAAAAACTCTCTTTTGTACTCACATCGTGGCTTCTTAAGGGACATTTCAAGTTGTTTAGTCTACTTTTGTTGGATATAGCTTTACAGAAGTGTAAAAGTAAAGACTAAAATGCTAAGCGTGAGAACTTAGATCTGAGAAAAATTCATGATGTGAAGAGAAAAAAGAACGATAGCATTTTAGACAATCGGAGAATACGACCAATGTGAATGAGAGAGTAGATGTTTTTGCTGAAGTAAGTTTCTCCGTAGACAGTCAACACACAACAGGTGCAAGCTGTGGTGTTGTAACTATGTGGGCTGTGAAGACTGAAAATTAAGATATATTATTATAGGAATAAGTCTGAATGTCAACAGAAACTCTGTGCTGTGATTAGCCAGCTGGCAAGTCCCCTTGTTTCTCTGGGTTTCAAGCAACTCTTGGCAAACCTCCGTAAGTGGTCTGGATGGAAAACTAAATAATATGGGAGCAGAAACTAGCTTTTAAAAAGCACAGACATTCACCTGGCTAGAAGGTACAGGGCTTCTCCAGGCGTTCAGATGGTAAAGAATCTGCTTGCAATACAGGAGACCTGGGTTCAATCCCTGGGTTGGCAAGATCCCCTGGAGAAGGAAATGGCAACCCACTCCAATATTCTTGCCTGGAGAATCCCGTAGACTGTAGCCCACCAGGCTCCTCTGTCCATGGGGTCGCAAAAAGTCAGACACAACTGAGCAACTAACACTTTCAATTTCAGAAGGCACAAGTCGTTCGAATCGGAATGCAGGAGTGAACAACGCACTGTTGTAAGTACTAATATTGGGGGAAAAACAAAGGCCTTAGAAGGTTTGAAGGAAACTTGTTAAGAGGAGGAAATACGCATACATGTCAACCAGAAATAAGGTGTTGAAGAAAGATCAGTGAAGGGTCTGCATATTCAGGTAAGGAACCAGAGGTTGGAGAGAAGGGATCTTTTTCCATCAGGTGTTGAGAGTGATGAGCTCCTGCTGTGGCTGGGACCCATGCAAAGGGGGTGAGGGATGGGGCAGGATAGATTCCAGGGAGTCCAGAACGAGGAGTGAGTGGGACAGGGCCAGGCCTGAGCAGCAAGGCAAGGTAGGGTGCAGGATTCAAACAGCGGCCAGCTACAATCTTGGGGCTGCCAAAGGGCAATATGCTGAGACATATCTCCCTGAATCTTTGCCAAAAACTTCATGCCATCCAGGTTAACTAGTCGGTGATTATCACTAATATTTCACACAAGCCAAATAAAAAGAGAACCAGCATGACTTAGTTGAAAAAATCTGAATATGTATAAATACTTATTCCTACAAGACCTTTGAGTCAAAAGGTAAATAGACACACGCGCTGCCCAGTATGCTCGGAGACTTGCCCATCTCCCAGGAACTGGGAGCAGGAGCGAAATTTCCTGGTCCCTATTATGAATTTTTTATACTTTAATTTTTTCAACAGCCTTCACTAGTAGATATAACTGTATTTTAAAAGAGAACGTTGAGGTAAAGAGATTAAACAACTCCCCTGAGTGTATGTACCTCATAAGGAAAGCAGTTGGGCTTTGTCTCTAAGCCTTCCTTCTCTCGGCTAAGAAACACTATCACCAGGGCCCTGCTCCCCACCAGCTCCCAGGTATAGCTCCTTCAGTTCACACTGGATTATCCCAGGATACACTCCCTTTCGGTTTCACAGGCGACGCAGTGGTAAAGAATCCATCTGCCAATGCAGGAGACGCAAGAGACATGGGTTTGATCCCTGGGTTGAGAAGATCCCAGGGAGGAGGGAATGGCAACCCACTCCAGTTTTCTTACCTGGAGAATTCCATGCTCAGAGAGGCCTGGCAGGCTACAGTCCATGGGGTCACAAAGAGTCGGACACGACTGAGCGACTAAGTGCCACGTGTGTGTGTGTGTGTGCGCGCGTGCACACACACACACACACACACACACACATTCCTTTCAGGGAATATAAGCCTACCTCCTTGTGAAGGTCAAATATAGTTATACTAGTGCTCAATTTACTCATAGTAAGTTTTTAGGGTTTCAGGTAAAGTAAGGTATGTTTTTATGCATTTTTCCTCATATCAGTTCAGTACAGTTCAGTCGCTGAGTCATGTCTGACTCTTTGTGACCCCATGGACTGCAGCACGCCTGACTTCCTTGTCCATCACCAACTCCTGGAACTTGCTCAAATTCATGTCCTTCTAGTCAGTGATGCCATCCAACCATCTCATCCTCTGTCGTCCCCTTCTCCTCCTGCCTTCAATCTTTCCCAGCATCAGGGTCTTTTCCAATGAGTCAGTTCTTCACATCTGGTGGCCAAAATATTGGAATTTCAGCTTCAACATTCAGTCCTTCCAATGAATATTCAGGACTGATTTCCTTTAGGATTGACTGGTTTGATCGTCTATTTGTCCAAGTGAATGTCAAGAGTCTTCTCCAACACCACAGTTCAAAAGCACCAATTCTTTGGTGCTCGGCTTTCCTTATGATCCAACTCTCACATCCATACATGACTGCTGGAAAAACCATAGCTTTGACAGACCTTTGTTTGGCAAAGTAATGTCTCTGTTTTTTAATATGCTATCTAGGTTGGTCATAGCTTTTCTTCCAAGGAGCAAGTGTCTTTTAATTTCATGGTTGCAGTCACCATCTGCAGTGATTTTGGAGCCCCCCAAAATAAGGTCACTCACTGTTTCCATTGTTTCCCCATCTGTTTGCCATGAAGTGATGGGACTGAATGTCGTGATCTTAGTTTTCTGAATGTTGAATTTTAAGCAAAGTTTTCACTCTCCTCTTTCACTTTCATCAAGAGGCTCTTTAGTTTTTCACTTTCTGCCATAAGGGTGGTGTCATCTGCATATCTGAGGTTATTGATATTTTTCCCGGCAATCTTGATTCCAGCTTGTGCTTCCTTATATCAATCAAGCCCCTAGGAATCAGCTAACAGAAAAGGAACTCGTGAATTTAATGTTTCCTTCTCTCCCATTTAACTGTTAATTGACTAATGAATTCTGAATGGGAAACAAACTAATATTGAGGGTCTCAGAGATCAGCAGAGAGAGGGCATACGTGTTACCTGGCTGGGGTGGGAGCCCAGACCAGATGTCAGAAGGTGTCTTCAAAGGACCCCAGTGCTCACAAAATGAGTGAGCTATGAAAGTAGCTTCAGCTCTTTGAACTTGAGTTTCCTCCTCCTGACAATAGGATACTAGAAACTGTTTCCCAGAGTTGTCCTAGGGGTGGACACACTTGCTAGATATTGAGTGTGAATCGGGAACACACATGTGTGACTGATGGCAAGTCACTGAATCTCTCTAGTTCTCATTTTCTGGGGACCAGGACGTTTATATCACATTTGCCCCAGCCTTCAAAAGATGAAGAAAGATATTATAAGAAACATATGATAAAATATTATATAAGTTAAAAATTCATTTCCCTTTGTAACTGATCCTTCGACATTGGATAAGGGAGCTTAGTGTGAGAGGGAGCTTAGTGTGAGGGGGATCTGTGACTTCCACCTCACAGCGACACCTTCTCAGAATTCTGCTGAATCACAGCTCCTCCCTTCCCCATGATAAGAAAAGTACAATATACACAATCTCCAACTTCCAGACAGATGAGATAAATAGGTTTCCAAGGGATCCTTTATTTTCCAAAGGTTAGACCATTGATCTCACATTAAAAATGCAGATATTGAAAACATTTGATATCTAAAATTCAAGTCGTGTATATTTTTCAGGAGATGATTATTGGGTAAAGAGAAGTATATTTTTCCCCAAGCTCCATAACAACAAAATTTTGCAAGAGAATCTTAGCGCTTTCTAAACATTGGGATATGCATAGAAAATGCAGCTGTTTGTCCATACATCCTGGCTTTGGGACTCCTGCTTTTAATGAGTCCTGTATGTTTCCATTCACACTCATAATAGAACTAGTTCTGTCCAGAGCCTTTGAATTTCATTCTCTGGTTCCCTGCTATGTCCTCCCCTTAGGCAGGCTGCTGTAGACCAAGGGCTTTTAAATGTCATTGAGTAAACCCAACCAAAATATCTCTTACCATTGCAATGACCAGATAACTGTGCTTTCCTTTACCCATACACACATCAGAACTAAAATTTCATGGAATGATGCTTACCTCTTGAACATAGAAGGCACTTTGATATTTCCTATTTCTATTTTTTTCTACTTTAAAAATTGGTGGATGTCATAGTCCACTGAAGGATTGTCATGCACATTTGGAAAAACACTAATATGGAAAAATGAAACCAAGTTTTGGCTTCATATAGAAGTAGCTTTGAATCCCAGGTCCACCACCTACTTTGGGCAAGTTACCCTAGAAACTTCAACATTCCCAACTGAAAAATGAGAGCAACGACAAACTTCACAGCAGGTGATTTTGGGAGGGTTAAATGAAGATAAATTTGTGACAATGCCCATCACATGATAGACATTGAACAGATGTCTGTTCCCTCCCAGATGGTAAAGTTCATGCAGCAACATCCCTTGTTCTAGATAGAAGATGTACCAAGAGAGGTAGAATCTAGATCTGCAGAAAATGGAAGGACTTAGCATCCCAAGTGTGTGGAAAGAATTAGGATTTTTGAGCAACAGTTAACCAAATTGATTTCTAATTTCAGCTTTTGAACAAATGCAGTGTAACAGCCAAGGAGCTGGACATGGCCGCTGTCTCCACCGCCCCCTCCTCCCTCTTTGAAGCCCTCTGGCTCCAAGGCCCCTTCCTCCCAGGGTCCCAGGGCCTGCATCTGTGTAGGTTCCAGCCTTGTTTTCATTTTAATCCTAGGTGTGGATATCCACATCCATCACAAACTGGATTATGACTGTGAACATGTCACTTAACCTCTGAGCTTTGGTATTATTAACTAAAAAAACCACAAAAACTATTTCATGGGATTGTTGTGAGGATTAAACATCCAAAGGGGTTAACAGTGGGGCAGGACCATTAGGAGGTTTTCAGTAAATACTAGTGCTCAGGACTTCCCTAGTGATCCAGTGGCTAAGACTTCATGCTCCCCAATGACTGAGTTCGATCCCTGGTCACAGAACTAGATTCCACATGCTATAACTAAGGAGTTTGCTTGCCACAACTAAAGATTCCACATGGTGCAACTGAAAAGAAGATCTTGCCTGGCACAGAGAAGACCCGTTACAGTCAAATAAGTGTATTAATTAAAAATATATATATACTAGTTCTCTAGCTCTTTCGCTTTCTAATACCCACCCATCATCCTTACCACAGACTTACCTCTTAGCCTGCCAAGACAATCAGATTTTACCCAGTGGAGACTGGAGAATGGCTTGATACAATTTTCCACGATTGGTTAAAGGAGGTGATAATTTGGACCAAGGAAGACATTCCAGGGACTCTTCCAACTCTGCCATGAAGGAGGTCGACACTTCCTCTGCACTGTTGGTGCTGTTCAGCCATATGTCATAAAGTGCATTTGGCTTCTGTGGTTTTATCCTTGTTCATTCATTCACTTACTCATTCATTCATTCATCAGTGTTCAGAGAAACCAGGAGACTGCCATCATGGCGGGGAAGCCCAAGTTACACTACTTCAATGGACGCGGCAGAATGGAGTGCATTCGGTGGCTCCTGGCTGCAGCCGGAGTGGAGGTAGGTTTCATCTCCAGTTGGATATAAACTGACAGTATCAAACTATTTTTCTGACGTAAGCTAGAAGACTTTTCTTTCTAAATGACCTGTTGTTTTCATTAAAGAAAATTTGTTAGCTATTAAGAGAGAAACAGATTTGTCCTGATGAATTATTAAATTTTCTTTCTATCAAAGAGAATAAACAATTAGAATAAACTTAAGAAACCAATCACATTGTGTGGTCCTAAGTTAGAATTTGATTTTTAAACTTGTAAAATATTATGTATGACAGTTATACAATAATTAGAAATGTGAACATTAAATATCAATAGATAATTCAGTAACTTTTGTTAATGTGTTAGGTATTATAATGTACTGTGTTACTTTTAATAGTTTCTATATTTTGGAAATGCACACTGAAGTATTTAAATGAAAAAATGTGATAGCTGGGATTTGTTTCAAATTCTTACAATGGGGAGGGGGATAAGCATATAGATGACTTACAATTGGGTCATTGAGCTGATGATTATTGAAGCTGGTTAATGGATACCGACTCAATGGACATGAGTTTGAGTAAACTCCGGGACCTGGTGATGGACAGGGAGGCCTAGCGTGCTGCAGTCAATGGGGTCTCAGAGTTGGACACGACTGAGCACCTGAACTGAACTGAATGGATACAGGGATAAATGAAACAGATGCAGTTCCTGCCCTTGGGCATCTTACACTCTAGTGAGGATGCAGACAAGTAGATGGGTGATTAAAAGGGGGGTGGGCGCACCTAGAAGGACACGCAAGCATTTTAGAGTTACAATGCCATATTCCCAGCTGCAAATTTGCAGGTTTCTGTGGGACTCTGTTGCCTGCTGCCCTCTAGAGGTGTCACTGAGAAAAGCACTTCTCAGCCCAGGTCAGAGGGACCCAGCAACTTGGTGAGGGTTCCCTGGGGAGGGAGTCCTGGGCAGACTCTGGAGATTCGGTCCCTTAGGGGAGAGCAGTAAAGGAGGGCTTCAGGTGAGGCAGGGTTCTGCAAAGGGAATCTCTAGTGTGCTCCCTTAGCTCCTAACAACATGTTTACCTAAGCCTCAGATAACACTTTCTCGATTGCTTCATGCTTGATCCATTCTCAAGTGTGTGAAGAAACAAGTACACAAAAAAATTCAGGCAGTGTCATTCTAGGTTGTTTAATTTCTAATAATCAACAACCAACAGTTTTCATTGTGGTCCAGCCTTGGGGTTCAAGGATGTGTTCAGAGTTCCTGGGCAGGATAAGTTCAACACAGGAGGGTGCTGAGACGCTGAGAACATCCAGGCTTCCTCTTGTCCAGCCCAGCCTGACGGAGGGAGATGTAGACTGTACAGACTGACCCTGTGAGCTCATGAAGATCCACAATAAACTGTTTAGCAAGTTAGAAACTCCCAATTCCCAAACTCTTCACCATCAAGAATCTACACATGAAAGTCATTCAGTCATATCTGACTCTTTGCAACCCCATGGATTGTAGCCCACCAGGCTCCTCTGTCCATGGGATTCTCCAGGCAAGAATACTGGGGTGGGTTCCCACTCCCTTCTCCAGGGGATCTTCCCGACCCAGGGATTGAACCCAGGTCTCCTGCATTGCAGGTGGATTCTTTACTGTCTGAGCCACGAGGGAAGTTCCAAACCATCAAGACCCCTTTTAAAATATAAACTTGAATGGAAGGAGGTAATATACAGCAGAGGCCCCTGGTGACACCTTGTGTGTCACTGACCCCATGGATACTCCATGCTGGGGGACAAACAATACCCTGTCCTAACCTTAAAGGAAGAGAAAGGCTTTCCAGAGATATTAAAACTCCATAACTAGAACTTGCCATCCATTTACTCCAGTGACATCCTCCTGCCAAATCATGTCTAATGATTGACAGAGATGGAGACAGTGTGGAGGGGAACTGAACAGGCAAAATAAGCAGTTATGTGCTGCAACCCACACTTTTATCTTGGTGGCTCTAATCTGAATTTCCAAGAAACCACAATCATTGTCCTCCACCAAACTTGGAAATCTTATCTTCAGCATAGCACCAGACAGGGGACATTCAAGTTCAGCAATGAATGCTATGGAAGGAAATAACGAAGACTCATTGACTGTTTCTGTTTTTCAGTTTGAAGAGAAATTTATAGAACAACCAGAAGACCTGGATAAGTTAAAAAGTGGTAAGACCAAGAACTAAACTCCTCTGACGGCAGTATCTAGTAGAAGTCTTCAGTTGAGGTTAGAACATTAGCAATGCCTTGTGTGTGCATGGTGGGTGTGCATCAGGGGAGTGGGAGAAACGTGGTTAAAGGTAAGGTCTGGGGCTCCTTGAGGAGGTCTTGCGGCTCACCCAGGACTTAGAAGGGCTGGAACTCGAGTATTTGCTAAAGGAGCCAGCCCCAGTGCCCCGTGAATGCCCTCTCTGGGCTCTCTCTGCCTTTCTGCACCGTGAGTGACCGTATCAGTTCAAGATGCCACACAGCCCTCCCATCCACAGTCAGGAAAACACACGCATCAGAGAGAAGAGAAGAGAAAGAGGCCCAGCCGTTTGCCATGAGTCCTTTTTGTTAATGGGTTTGAAAAGGTAATATTGTAGCAAAATTGCAGACTCAAATAACCAACTGATGTTGACATAGTTTGAAGTCCAGGTGAGCATGCGAGGAGGGAGATAAAGCACAAGGGCCAGCAGCAATGGAGTTAGAAAAAGAGGATGACCCCGTGCACTGTCTGCTGGTGGGATTTGATGAGCATACAAAACACCATATGTAGGAGTCTCTCTTAGAACTGCCCTTAATGCCATGAACCACAGGAAGCTTCCTTTAGAAATATCTCATTTGACTTGGCAACTGGCTAGCAGAACCTCTCCTACATTGTTCCTAAAAAATCCATGAAGGCAAGTCAAATACATAAAATAAAGACACATCCCATGATCTGGATGGGAAATAGAAAGTGAAATTAAATGACAGATTGAAAAGTAAAAGGGAAATTGATAGGAAGGACTACAGGAATCTAAAAGCAAAATGTTATTTCCACTGATATTTTACCAAGTAAACATTTTTGTTTCCTTTTATGTCTTCAATCATTTCAACAAAATTTTTGATTCATAAAAAAATTTCAGCTTAATCAAACAGCGTGGCTCATCCAACATCTCACTCTATTTCTTTTTCTTCTTTCAAAAGATGGGAGTTTGATGTTCCAGCAAGTGCCACTGGTTGAAATTGATGGGATGAAGCTGGTGCAGACGAGAGCCATTCTCAACTATGTTGCCACCAAATACAACCTCTATGGGAAAGACATGAAGGAGAGAGCCTTGTACGGTATCTTTTTTCTGTTCTTTCTTCTGTGATTAATAGGAACAATTTAGGTGCTTCCCTGAGTGAGCAGGATATGCTCACAGAGATCATGACCAACAGCAGTATACATCTTCATGGTGTAACTGAGGTCCAGTACTCCAGAAACCTATGAGGGAAGAGTAAACTTGAATTGGAACCAAGAATTTATGTAGGACTTCCCTGGTGGTCCATGGCTAAGACTCTGCATTCCCAATGCTGGGGACTCAGGTTTGATCCCTGGTCAAGGAGCTGGATTCCACACTCTGCAACTAAAAGTTCCCACATGCCACAACTAAGACTTAGCACAGTCATATAAATAAATTAAATAAATTCATTTTAGTATATTTATGTAAGAGGATGTGGACCATGGATATAGAACGGTGACAGAGGTCTCCAAACACGGATGGACTATGAAGCTGGAAGGATGGTGGAACCATGATACCAGAAGCTCAGTCCCCTTTGAGCTTAACACCCACCAACAGTTAGAGACAAGGGACAAAGCATCTGAGTGTCTAGAGGATAAAGCCTTAGAAGGGAAGGCCCTAGAGGAGATGATTTTTAAGTTCCAGAAATTATAAGAATGATGACCAGGAACCTGATTTATCAGTCTTTTATATGAACTGGTTGCTTGACAAAGGTTAGCAGATATTGAGCCCAAGATGCTAGTGTTGTCTGGAACATTTGAATATGTCTATAGCAGCCAGAGGCTTCCCTCATAACTCTGTCGGCCTGCAGTGCAGGAGACCTGGGTTCTATCCCTGGGTCAGGAAGATCCCCTGGAGAAGGAAATGGCAGTCCACTCCAGTATCCTTGCCTGGGAAATCCTGTGGACAGAGGAGCCTGGTGGGCTGCAGTCCATGGGGTCGCAAAGTCAGGCACAACCGAACAACTAACACTTCACACATAGCAGCCTGATTTATTCATTGCAGCCATATTTGGGGGACATCTCCTCTGTGTTGTGATGGAACCGTATGATTGAATCATGAAATGTGGCAGTTACTCAAAAAATTATACATAGAGTTACCATACAACTCAGCAATCCTCTATTAGGAATATACCCGAGAACTAAAAATACAATCACAACTAAAACTTGTACACAGAAGTTCATAGTGCTGTTGTTCATAATGTTCAAAAAGCGGAAACAACACAAATGTCCATTAACTAGTGAATGGATGAACAAAGGCAGGCATATCCATACGATGGAATACTACGTGACCATGAAAAGAAATGAAGTCCTGATCCATGCTACAACATGGATGGAACTTGAAAACATTCTCTTATAGAAAGAAACCAGACCCAAACAATACATATTGTAGGATTTCCTTTGGCACATTCAGGACATTCCTGGTCATAAAACCAAAAGCAGTTTAGTGACTGCCAAAGCTGGAGACAGGAAGGAATGTTGAATGCCTGAAAAAAAAAAAAAAAACAAACAAACTCAGCATCTCTTTTGGGAGGGATGAAAATATTAATATTTTAGAATTAGAGTATGATGATGGTACAGAATCCTGAGACTTTGAACAGTTTTACACTAGAAAAGGGTGACATTCTGGTATGTGAATTATATTTCAACAAAGCTTTTACTTAAGAACACTCTTGCAGGAAACCATCTTTGGAAGAAAAACAACAAAATTACCTGGAATATGCACTGTGAGAACAGAATGAAGAAATGTACTATTGCAGGGGATACTTTGGGTAGAATCTTGAGAAATGCAAGCAAAGCCAGAGTCCAGCAACAGTATATGGAGAGCATTGTGAAACCATATTCTACGGGAAGTAACTGGAAGAAGTGCTGGTATTGGGCAACTAAATGAGCCTAGTGTTATAACAGGACAAGAGAGGGAAAAGGATGGGACAGGGGCGGTGGTGCCAAGATTCTCTCTCGATACAACTGAGGTGGTACTAATGCGTCACACTAACTGTGGACAGACCACACCACAGCAGAGATGGCAAACCCAAGTGTGGTCTCGTGGTTACCCGCCCTGATTCCACCCTTTTCTCTCATTCTTGTGACTCTGGATGGGTCACTAATATGCTCTTCCTATATTTGGCCATGGGTATAACAAAAATATTAGACATATATATCTATCTAGATGATTTGTTTTGGAATGAAATGTTAAAATTAACTTTTAAAAATCATAACTGTATGACTGGCATAGAAAGATGCACCCAATGGAGGTGAATTACTTTGCTGTTTCTTGATGCCCTACTCTTAGCCCATCTAAAGTGTAAAACCTAAGGCAGGAGATATCTGACAATTTGGTCATTTTGTCTTTTCAGGATTGATATGTACTCAGAGGGTGTGGCAGATTTGGGTGACATGATCATGCTTTTGCCACTGTGCCCACCTGATCAAAAAGATGCCAAAATAGCTCAGATCAAAGAGACGACAACAAACCGTTATCTCCCTGCATTTGAAAAAGTGAGTGGACTGTTCAGTACTTTTGGCACTGAGATCAGAGGACAAAGGGAAATAGTGCCTGGCATTGCTAGGGCATTGGCCTTCACCTCTGCAAGACTATCTGAATACTAATGTGGATAAGAAATATCTAAACAGATATGGGGGTGGTGGGGTGGAGAAGAAAACACAGAGGAAAAGTTATTCAGGAGAAAACAATCTACAAATTTTGGGGACATGGCTCTCAGACTTTTAAAGAAAGTCATACAAAACCAAGAAATTAATGTTCCATGATTACACCTAGTATACATCTTAGTAGTAATGTTTTTCTTTAAATGTAAGAGAAGAACATTTCATGATTAGACTACCTTAAATCATGCTAAACAGAAATCACAAACTGAAAAAAAAAATGATTGTAAGAGATACAGGAGGCTTACATGTAAATAAAAAGCTTAACACCAACACTGTCATCTTTATAAAATTTCAATCATTTTTTCATTAACTTCACAAGTATGAATTTGTTGCTTATGTGTCAGGGGGAGCAGAAGGTCTGAGGTCCCCACCCACCCAGTGAGGGGCAGAGGGGGACGTGGGGCTGGGTGGGGGGCAGGGGAGGAGCAGGGTCCAGCCTGCCAGGACCTGTGCTCCTGACCTGACCCCTCCATTCGCCAGGTGCTGAAGAGCCATGGACAAGACTACCTGGTGGGCAACAAGCTGAGCAAGGCTGACATCCACCTGGTTGAACTGCTCTACTATGTGGAAGAGCTGGACCCCAGCCTTCTGGCCAACTTCCCTCTGCTGAAGGTGAGCTCTCCCACGGCCCTGGGGGGCCAGCCACACCCGCCACCTCGGCATCTTCTCTCTGGACCCTGGGACTGGGATGCTAGGGTCCACACTGTGTCGTTTCCTCCCCTCAGCTCCTGTCCTCCTCTCACATGCTGGTCTCTCTCTGCCTGTCTCTCTCCCCCGCTTAGGGCAGATTGGTTCTGACTTGCCTCACGGATTACCATTCATATTTTCTGTCTTTACTTCCAGCCTAATTTCCTTATATTTTCATTTTCCTGTCTTGATATCTGACACATTTCTCTTCCTCACACTGCACTCGAGGGTGAAGCTGCAGGACTGATAAGTAGGAAGTTCAGGAAGTTGAATGGAGCCTCGCACTAAGAAATCTCTGGGGGAGATGCTATCGGGCTGTCATCTTCCTGTCTCACTGGGTGTCTGTGTCCAGTCTCCTGCTGGTGCTGAAGGAGGGGCCTTGGTGGCCCTTGTCTAGGAGGGTCTTGGGGTCCCTGACTTATGTCAGTGATGGGGCTGGTCTTTAGCTGCACTCTGAGCTGAGCTCTTGTGGGTTGCAGGGCCTGAAAACCAGAGTCAGCAATCTCCCGGCCGTGAAGAAGTTTCTGCAGCCTGGCAGTCAGAGGAAGCCTCCCATGGATGAGAAAAATTTGGAAGAAGCAAAGAGGATTTTCAGGATTAAATAAAGCAGGCAGGGCTGCCCATGACATATAGGATCACTCTTCTGAAGTTCTCCAGCAATGAAGTACTTTACCTAAATGGAGATCTTGGCTATTGTGGAACTAATAAACTTTTTCAAAGTATAGTTGATGATTTAATTAGAATGCAGATTTAGTTGCAAAATCAATCTATTTTGTTTTGATCACATATAAAATCATGATCTCCTCCTAGAATGTGTTTCAGGCCTAAACATAAATAAAGGGAGAAAAAGTATCATGGACTGTTTGATCTGTTCAAAAAAGTTATGCATATACCAGCTATCACTGTCAAAGTGAGTCAAGTAGAAATTTTCATCTGACGTGCTTGGTGTCACAAAAATAGCCTTTTCTTTTTGCATTTTGCTGCCCTTCTGATCCATAACCTAAACCTTTTTTTTTCAGACAACCTCTTTCCTTCACATTATCAACCCCTTTTTCTATTCAGTATGGAATCTTTAATTTATATCTAATATGGAACATTCAGTATTCCAGGAACATGATAACTAAGGATAAACAAACCAGATATAGTCCCTGTCATCAAGGAGGTTACATTAGTAAGAGAAACAACAAAATGGGCAATTCTAATCCAAAGCCATGCCTGTTGAGTATCATTCCTGGGTAAGTTGTGACATAAACACACAAAAAGATCTGTTACAAAGTTATTTGCATTTGGTCTTTGATCCCTACATCATCCAGCATTTTCGTTTTCATGGAGATATACTACATATGTGTGTGTATTTACATACACATTTAAAAAATATATTTTAATACATATTTATATTTATATAAATGTAAGTAGATATTACTCTGAATGTCTTGGGGGGATTGGATCAAGATTTGAGCTATTATAAATAGTGTTGTGTTCACAGCTCAGTTCTGTCCAACTCTTTGCAACCATACGGGCTGTAGCCCACCAGGCTCCTCTGTCCGTGGGCTTTCCCAGGCAAGAATACTGGAGTGAGTTACCATTTCCTTCTCCAGGGGATAGTCCCGATCCAGGGATCAAACCCTGGTCTTCTGCATTGCAGGAGGTTCTTTACCATCTGAGCCATCAGGGAAGCCCATTATATATAGCAACTTGTCGATTTTCCAAAATCTTCTGGAAAAACAAATCTGTATCAGAAACCTTCTTCCAACCAGAGCTGCTTGGACAAGGCAGCTTTGAGTCAGCACAAGGTTAGTTTGTGTTGACTATGATCCCCACAATCTTTGTTCACCTCCCCTCTGCACTCTACAGCTATGTTTGAATATGCTGTCTTTTGAAACTTTTAACATAGTTGCAACATTCTAAGGCAACAGGCCAGACAAACATATCTCATTTAAAAAAATTTAGACTTTGACTCAGGAATTGATAAAATCTTCTTAAGGATTATGGTTCCAATAAACCATATTTTAAAAGCTTTTATTCGTTGTTTTATTTAGTGAATGTTTACTGAGCACCTATTTTGTTTCTTTGATCTTTCAAGGCACAAAAGATGCTATGGTACATATAAGAGCATTTTCCTGCTCAGATAATGAATAAATAAATAAATTTTAAAAGTTAATTATGCTTAATGATGAATGCTATTATATAAGGAAATAAAAGAGCAATGTGACGGATAGTGATGGTGCAATGGTTAACTCTAAAGGAGTGCTCAGAGCAGACTAAGTCCTTACTGACAGGAAAAAGCCAGCATGAGAAGACCCAGGGTAACAGGATCTGAACAAGAGGGACCAGGGCCTTGGTCAGGAACAACTTTGGTGTATTCCAGGCACAGTAGGCAGGCAAGCATGGTGGGAGGCATGGTGAGAAAGTAGGAAAGATGAGGTCAGAGAGATAGGCATGGGTGTGTCTGTTATCTCCTGCTACATAACAAACCACCCCCAAAGTTTAGTGATGTTGAGCTGACCAGTTATTACCTGAGACAATTTCTGAGGGTCAGGGATCTGGTAGCAACTTAGTTGGGTGATTGTGGGTCGGGATCTCCCAGGAGGCTGTAGTCAAGCGCTCAGCAGGGTCTGCACTCATCTGAAAGCTTGACTGGGGATGGGGGATCCACTGCTGACGTGGTTTACTCACAGCTGCTGGCAAAGACCTCCTTGTCCACCTCTTCATGGGGCTGCTTGAGCGTCCTCATGCTGGATCCACTCACTTCCCCCAGAGTAAGCAGTCCAGGAAAGACCAAGACGGAAACAGCAATATCTATGACCTGGCGTTGGAAGTCCTGGTTCCAAGGACCGTGATAGACTGAGGAGATGGCCTAGAAGGGATGGGGCCAGCCCAGGAGTCTGAGGAGGAGGCATCTGTGAGGCAGGGGAGTGTGGCATCACACCGCTGGAGACTGAAGACAGCAGCGGGGTGCTGAGACAGACGTCTGCCGGTGGGGCGGGCGGGGGTCGGGGGCAGCTTCTCATGGGAAGTGTGATGTAAAGACGGCAGCCACTGACAGCCCTTTGGAGAAGGCTCGCGCCGCAAAAGGCAGATGAGTGGGATGACAGAGGTCTAGGACAGAAAGGGAGGGTTAGGCTCAGCTTTGTTTGTAAATGTGGGAGTCACCCACGAACAGCAGAAGCGCGTGTCCCAGCCGCAGAGGTTCCTAAAGCCCGGGGATGTCAGACCCCAGGGAGTGCAAGTGCGCCACCTAGTGTTCAGCCGTGGCATCCGCCAGACTCACTGCTCAGGGTAGGTGCGGCCTCTTCAGGTGAGAGCAATCTGCTTTGCTGGAACAGAAAAATTGCTTTTTCTGAAGCCTGTACTCTAGGACAACCCACAGGGGTAGGGAGGGGAGGGAGGTGGGAGGTGGGTTCAGGATGGGAGGGAAACACGTGTATACCTCCGGCCGATTCATGTTGATATACAGCAAAAACCATCACAATATAGTAATTATCCTCCAATTAAAATAAATAAACAAAAATTTTAAAAAATCATAAATCCACATAAACTGCTCCGAAGAGAAACTAAAACTGCTGATGGAAGGCTAAGTGGGAGCGTTGTCCTCTCTTCCCCTTGACACTTTTCTTATGCCCTCGTCTCTTCACCTTCTTCCATCAGCCCTTCTGTTCCATGTCCTTTTCCATCCTCCGTTTCTATGATACAGATCAGAGTGATGCTTCCACAAGCCAAGGAACCCCAAGGACTACTGACAGGGAGAAGAGCATCATGGAACGGATTCTTCCTCAGAGCCTTCAAAAAGAACCAACTTTGTCCACACCTTGATTTCAGGCCTCCAGAAGGAATAAACTTCTGTTGTTTAAAGCCACCCAATGTGTGGTCATCTGTTACGATGGCCACAGAAAACTAACACAACTACTCTGCAATAAACAAGAACGAATATACCCAACACCATAGTTGGATTTCAAAATGATACACTGAGTGGAAGAAATTAGACCAAAAAACAAAAACAAAATTACTTGTACGGTTCTATTTATATGCAGCTCTGGAAAATGCAAACTAGCTTATCTTGACAAGAAGGTAACACATAGTAGGGGAGGAGCAGGGAGAAGACAGTCCAAGGGCATAGGACATACTATGTTCACCATACTGATTATGATTCTTTCGTGGGTGTATACCTGTCAACACTTGGACTTCCCTGGTAGCTCAGATGGTAAAGAATCTGCCTGCAAGGCAGGAGACCAGGGTTGGATCCCTGGGTCAGGAAGACCCCCGGGAGAAGGGAATGGCAACCCACTCCAGTATTCTTGCCTGGAGAATCTCATGGACAGAAGAGCCTGGCAGGCTACAGTCCATGAGTCACAAAGAGTCGGACATGACTGACTAACACACACATGTATCCAACTGTACACTTAAAGTATATGCCGTTTATTATATGGCAATTATATCTTTGAATATGATGCTAAGACTAAAGGAGGCAAGTAAAACCTCGCCAATCTATCCTGTGATGGTCATTCTGGACAATTCCTCTCTTCCCCCTAGGCTGCCTCTCTTTCTTCTGGGAAGTTGTCATCTAATTACAGTCAGGCTTTGGTCTCTCCTGTCCTACACCCCTTAGCCACCTACATCTCCACCCCTTAAAACCAACAGCAACAACATGCACTCCAAAACAGATCCAAAAAGTCCTCTTTCATCCCTGCCTGGTTTTCCATTTACTTCCTTCCCCCTTTGCCGTCACCTCCAAAACTCAAGTAGTCTTTATTCTGACTTGACGTCTCTCCGAAGTCTTGAGCTTTGGTTTCTTACCAAATGAACTAATCACCATATTAGTTCTAATAGTTCAAAAGTCTTTCCTCATATCTATCCTCTTTGATGTCTTCACTGCAAATCCAAGCTCTGTCTCCTCTTCTATCAGCAACTTTCCGCCAGACCCCCGCCCTCCATCACTCTAGCATTGACATTGTCCGTACCGCTCATTTTCTTAGTTTTGTGATTCACACGCCTTCCTTGCCAACATGCTGTCACACGAATCCCATCCAATCCTGCTTCATTTCAAAAGGTCAGAATTTTCACAAAATAAATAACATGTTATCAGTGACAGCCCTCCCCCATCCGGAGCTCAGGCTTGTGAAGAAGGCTCTGAAAAGGTGCCAGTGCCTGACGGTGGGCAGAAATGCAGTGTGTGGCAGGGCAACCTGGAGGAGGCCCAAGAGCGGCATGATAGGGATGTGAAGCAAATTAAACAGGGTGTGTCCCAGAGACGGGTTGCAGGGGGAGGCGAGGGCAGAGTTCTGCTTTATCTTTTCCTGCTTTAATGAAGTATAATTGACAAATGAAATTGTACAGTATTTTTAAAATGTTTGATATACATCATGAGACGGTTGCCCCCACCAAATTAATTAACACATCCATCATCACCGTACATATTTATTTTTATTTTTTCATATTTACTTTTAAAAAATACAATATAATGCTACCACGGAGAAGGAAATGCAACCCCCTCACCAGGAGAATTTCATGGACAGAGGAACCTGGTGGGCTACAGTCCATGGGGCCGCAGAGAGTCAGATACCACTGAGCAACTAACACACGTGTTACCAACTAGGGCCGCCACCATGTTATACATTAGATCCTCAGAACTTCTCCTATCAGTGAAACTTTGTACCCTTCGCCCAGTGAGAGCTCTACTTTTATTCTTTTATTTTCTTGTTGTTATGTATTTATTTATTTGGCTGTGCTGGGTCTTAGTTGTGGGATGTGGGATCTCGTTCGCTGACCAGGAATTGAACCCAGGCCCCCTACGTTGGGAACGTGGATTCTCAGCCACTGGACCACCAGGGAAGGCGGGAGAGCTCTACTTTAGATGGGTAGTGAGGGAAAGCCACTCTGGGGAGGTGACATTTAACTGAGGCACAATGTAAGAAAGAAGCAGACAGGCAAGGAGTTGGGCAAGACGGTTCCAGATGGACACACCAGCATCTTCAGAGACCTGGAGTGGAACGCAGTGTTTGGTACCCCAAGCCAAAGGAGGCATGACTGAAGGGTAGGGGGTGGCTTCTGGCATGAAAAAGAAAGGGTTAGTTGCTCAGTCATGTCCGACTCTTTGTGACCCCGTGGGCTGTAGCCCACCAGACTCCTTTGTCCATAGAATTCCCCAGGCAAGAATACTGGAGTGGGTTTAGCCACATCCTTCTCCAGAGGGTCTTCCCGACCCAGGGATTGAACCCTTGCATCGAAGGCAGATTCTTTACCATCTGAGCCCCTTGTGGAATGAGAAGGGGCGACAGATGGCAGATGACATGCTCCTTCAGTCCTGTCAAGGAATTTGGATCTTATTTTAAATGAAGTGAGAATCCAATGTCTGGCTTTTTTCCATAAGCTTTTGCCAGATGATACAGTATTTGGGGAGGCATAATTTCACACTGTAGCTATCTGAAAGCATAGCTTGAACTGAAGAAGAAAAAACTCATCTGCTTCTGCACCAAAAAAAGGATGAAGAGAAAACTGAAAACCAGTCAGTGTGGATTTGCCAACTCAGTTAGACTCGTTAGCTTTCTGGAGTTTCATGGACAAGTATGCTGGTATAATTTGTAAAACTTGTAAAATAAATGAATTGTAAATGTATTCAAAGGATGGGGGCTGAGAATTCCCTGGCAATCCAGTGGTTGAGATTTGCACTTTTGTGCTTCCAATGCAGAGGACATGGGTTCAATCTCTGTTGGGAACTAAGATCCCACATGCTGTAATGCGGCCAAAAAAAAAAAAAAAAAAAAAATCTTAACAGCATCGGAAAATGGCTTTGATCTCAGGGGGTTATTAAGCACTTACTTAGGGAGCAGTTGTAGAAAACTCTTTATTTGATACCCAAACAAAAAGCAGTTTTTACCACTTATTCTTTAAATGTTGAGCTGTGAATGAATGACTCAGTGATTTTAAATAAGTGCCCAAAGTCTGTGGTAACTGGTTGTTGATACTGAGCTTATCCAAGGTGGTGCAAACAGTGATTTTAACAAAGGAAGGAAGGGAGGGAGGGAAGGAAAAAAAGAGACACAATGCTTTTCATAACTGTGTCTCAAGAATGTTAAGAAACAGGCAACTGTTTCTTAATGTTAAGAAACAGTAAAAAATACTGCTTAGTATAAAAAATAGTGTTTAACTTGTCACTTCTTCTGATGACCTAATTTTTTCAAATCGGGGAAGGGCCAAATCTGAGCTATGTGATGCTCTTCATGGGTCTTCTGATTTCCTCATAGTTTTTATTTTCAGCGTTTGCTCCATCCGAGCCGGTCAGGGTTAGAAGAAAGTTCCTGGCCAATATTCACCTTCTGTGCCCAAATTTCCCTTACAATGTGAGTCTTGGCAAATTTTCAGAAGTTGAATCATCATGCTCTAGCATATACAACTTTGCCAAAAGAGCTGCACTTTATCTTTGGAGCCCCTGCAGATAGTAAGCCTTCACAGTAAGCCTGTAAGTACATTGAAAAAAACACATCATTTTTGTAAAACAAAGTTCTGCTGGGAAAAACTTTTCTGTGTAATCTGGAGAAACTCAATCTTAATATACCAGAAAGTTCTTTCGATGGTATCTATTTGGACTTCTGATGCATCTCAGAATGTTTCATGGCCCCACCTAGATTGTGCACCCCTGGGCCTGGTGGGGTTCATGGCTGCCCTCTCCCCTCTTCCCCAGCTGCCCACAAGGCCTAACAAGGTAACAAGAATGCCCTCATTGGAATTTTAGACTGGGCTCCACTCTAGGAGCTTCTGGAATCTTGCCAAACCAGACACCAAAAAATTAGCCTGCAGTTTCTGAATGAGAAATTTTAGGAGAACTTGAAATCAGGAACATATGCTTTTTTTTTTTTTTTTTCCAAATCACACTTCATAAGAGTCACAAGTAATCTTTAAATTTAAGGGAAAATGCTTTGGGGGAAGCTTTGGTTATTTTGGTTACCCCTATCTATATTCTTGTCTTTGTTATTAATTTTGGAACATGTCTTCTTCCTATCAAAAGTAGTTAAATACAGATTAGACATTTGCTAAGATGAGAGTCAGAGAAGGCAATGGCACCCCACTCCAGTACTCTTGCCTGGAAAATCCCATGGACGGAGGAGCCTGGAGGGCTGCAGTCCATGGGGTCACTAGGAGTCAGACATGACTGAGCGACTTCACTTTCACTTTTCATTTTCATGCATTGGAGAAGGAAATGGCAACCCACTCCAGTATTCCTGCCTGGAGAATCCCAGGGACGGGGGAGCCTGGTGGGCTGCCGTCTATGGGGTCGCACAGAGCTGGACATGACTAAAGCGACTCAGCAGCAGCAGCAGCAAGATGAGAGTATCCAGAAGGTGGTGGGCTTGGAAAGAAGAGATCCCAGCCCTGGTCCTGCCCACCCTTTAGCTGAGGGACTTTAGGAAAATCACTGTCTCTGGGCTTCCTAAGAATCAAACGAAGGCTTGGAGATGATTATGTCAGCTCTCCCCACCCCACCCCCCCTTTTTTTTTCTTTTGCTGGTGAAAATATGTGAGAAAGAGGGGAATCCCCACCACCAACTGTCTGAAATGAGAAAGTCTGGGGACATGGAAGAAGAGGATAGTGGAGAGAAAGCCTTCATACTGGGCACCATGAGCAGACCCAGAGATAACTTATTTGGGGTTGTTTTTGTTTTTCTTAAAAAACTTATTGAAATATAGTTGACTTACAATGTTGTGTTAGTTTCGGTTATACAGCAAACTGATTCAGTTATCTATCTCTTTTAGATTCTTTTCCATCACAGGTTATTACAAAATACTGAATATAGTTCCCTGTGCTATACAGTAGGTATTTGTTGGTTTCCTATTTTATATATAGTAGTATGAAAGAGAACTTATTTTGTAAAAACAAAGAGTAGAGGGGAAAAAAGAAGAGGTGCCCTCATGCACACTCCACTCTTACACAGGATTCTTTTTAAAGGTAGTTAAGTGCCCAATTTCTACCTTGCGAGTGCCATGTTTCTACTCATTAAGACACAGCCACAAGGAAAAGTACAGATCTACTAAACACCTGCTCAATCTGAGAAAAAAGGCCAGTAAGGAGGACAAATGTTTTTAGCTTATCCATATTTTCTGATTTGTCTACAATGAGTTCCTATAACTTATGCCATAATATTGAAAATATTTTGTAAGTGAATAAGGAGAGGCATTTGTCTTGTCTTCCAGGATTCCCTGGAAATAGAGATGTTTCTTGCTCTTGGTTTTGAGAATGGTAGTTAATTAATTGTAGTTGATCTTCACGGTATAGAATGAGGGTGATCTGATGCCCTAACACTATTTAACATAAAAGAATTACAATTAAAGAATGACAATCAGGGACCCATATATCAGTATATTTTCTTAATATTTTTTATTATTCCAAATTGTAAACATTTAAACTTTTATTTATTTCTGTTATTATAAAGGGAGTAGAATAGAATCCTTGGGGAAAATACTATCAAAGATGATGAAGATATAGAGAAGACTTTAAAATGAGAGAAACAAGTTTAAAACAGGTCTTTTATTTGAATATTGAATACATTCTATTTGCACAGAGTGTGCTGGGGATGAAGTTTACTAAAGAAAAAAAAACCACTGGCAGAAATACAATTAAAATGGAAAAAAAATCAAATATAACACAAATGACAAATAGATACAAGAGAATTCCATGAAGCCCACTTAGAGCATTCCATCATCTGATAAATTAGTTTATAATTTAAACTTATTCCAGACATGAGTGTTGGGAACCACCATCTATAAAACATGACATAAAAAAAAATCAAAGAGTACATCACAATTTATGATATACATCACAATTTCATGAAAAAATCTTTAATGAAATCAGAATCTAACAATTGGAAAACAGTTAAACTATTTATTTAAAAAAAAAAATCCCTCAAACTAGTGTCCTTATTAGAGGCAACAGTGTTTCTCAGGCAGTTTCCAACATAAAATAAGACCTTATCGAACATCCCATACTGGAATTTATCTTTTCGGTACAAACAGTGGGCTTCTGCCCGTTATAGCAGAACAACTCAGATTTAGTTTTCACTTCCTCTGGATTCTCAAAGCAGCAGTAAGACAAGTCTCAGGATCATCAAGAGGCTGGATTAAAATAAAAGACAGGCAAGGGGAGGTGACTCAGGAGGTGAGAGAAGGCTCACGTGCCACCTAACCTGTGGGTACTAGACCCTGGCTTCCAGGGTGCATCTTTGCTGCTACTCCCTGGGCCAGAGACGCTCTCAGGATCCCTGTACTTGAACTTCCAAGATGTGACTGAACTGGCCACTTAAATCATGTTCACTAAGTGAAGGAGAAAAATCAGAATTCAATGTTTTGAAAATCTGGGCTGAACTTTCATAAGAGAAAGGTTAGAAAACACAATTTTCAATAGTCAGTAAAGGCAAGGAGCTTGAAAAACTCATCAAGGGGCAATTTTATGCCATTATTACAATCTCAGCTACTTTCCAAGCTTGGAGTCTTGTCTTTATAACCTGTAAACCCTACTTTGACTTTCCACCACTAAGTATCATTATTAGAACAGGACTCTCTAGAAATCAGCCCTGTATAATCACACTTTCATTCCCAAATCATAAACACTATATCCAGCCACGCTAGAAAATTCTATTGAAAAGTAGAAAGCAGAAAATTTCTCATTCCATTACCAGCTAGAGATTATTAATATGAAGTATTTGAAGAATTTCCTTCCTATCTTGTTTATACACAGACTTTCAAAAAATTGAGATCACACTATATTTGGTTGTTTATTTGGTTCTCATCTTCTATTTTGTCATTGATATTTTCAAACATCACC
The DNA here is from genome assembly GCF_963930625.1 of Muntiacus reevesi. Taxonomy (NCBI): domain Eukaryota; kingdom Metazoa; phylum Chordata; class Mammalia; order Artiodactyla; family Cervidae; genus Muntiacus; species Muntiacus reevesi. Next base: position 26,157,117 of record NC_089268.1, on the reverse strand, counting down.
AAATGGTTTTTGAAAACATGAGATGCAATACTTGCTCAATATTCTACTAAGTGGACAAAACAATAATTGAACCAGTTCCTTACTGGTGAATTTTCAAGCTGCTTCTAATTTTTCAGTTCATCATGTCTTCAACTAGACACAGAGTTGCAGTAAACATCAGTCTTTGTATACAGCTCATTATTTCTTTAGCATAAATTGTTAAAAGTGAAAATGTACATCAAAGAAAATGAACACATTGACAGCTTTCAACATATAAAGGCAGCTTCCAAGAATTTAAAATGTTATGCACAAATTTTCACTTGGGAATGTACTTAATCTCATGGAAAGAATTAAGATTAAGAGAAACATGAAGCTCCCTGTTTATCTTTTTAAAAAATATTAAGTTTTCTCCCTTAAAAACTCAAAATAACTGCGAGAGACTATTACTGTCGAACTCTCTAAGAGAGATATCAGATTTAAATGAATACACTTACTGTCTCAGACAGGTAAATCCTGAGAAAAAAAATGAGGCTGATTTTAATTCTTTATTCTGAAAAACGGTAATTGTGTACATGTGATCAGATACTACTGCAGCACTAAGTGTATTTGATAAAAACATTCTCAGGCACATAAATGTCAGCAATTGATTGAATGGATGATGTTTTAAGGTTTTACAGTCATGCTGACTGTAATAAAAATTACTTTGACCTTTCAAGTTAAAACTGACTTTTGCCCAAAATTCAGCACTTCAAAATGACAGCAGAGAAAAGAATAGATCAAAATAGGTTTTTCTTACCTTAAACCTGCAACCAGTCCAGCTGGCATGATTTTCTTGGATCTCTTAAATCTCACCCCCATTATGGTGGCCAGGAAGAAGGCTGTAACTAAAAAACAGACCAATGCATGAACCAGGGCCTCAAACATGTTATCAGTGCTTGCTTGTGAAACAGAGGGATTTGATTTCAGCTTTCTGATATAACAATGATTATGTGTTGGTACTGAGTTGCTATGCTCTTGAAAAGATAATGTGTTCTGTCAAAATACTTTATAAATTAGCTAATCAAAAAGGTTTCTGAGTAAACAAGCATCTTAAAATCCATTACTGAAATATCTTGAAAAGAAAAAGTGTTTTTCTAACTTCAATTTCTATTTATAGAACACTCCTGGAAAGGCCAGGACTGTATCTTTTTCAAGTTTCCTCAGGAACACTAGGCAGTATGCCTAGACTCACAGGAGACATCCAATAAATGGAAGGAAAAGAATCAGTTTCTAAAGCGAATCTGTAAAGTTAAGACTTGATTAATGAAATAATAGTAGGAAAAGGCTGATTTTATTTCGTAGCATTCCATTTTGAAAAAATGAATGCCTGGAGACGAAATATATAACAACAGTCTAGTAACAATACTAAATTCAGAAGTACCATATCAGCCTTTTAGAAGCTGAACCACTATGATCAGAGAATATGTAAGAGATGAGGCCATTGATATCACAATTAAAGAACAACTTTCAAGGCAAAATCACTTGCTGATAACACACATCAACATGACTGGCAATAACATATATTAACTGTTTAAGTGCATATGAATAAAATGCCCAATATATGTATATCTTTAAAAAAACATTTATTTATTAGGCTGCGCCAGGTCATAATTGCAGCATGTGGGATCTAGTGCCCTGCCCAGAAGTTCAGACCTACACCCCCCGCATTAGAAGGCAAAGTCTTAACCACTGGACAGTCAGGGAAGCCCCAGCCTTGCTTTTCTAGGTTAAATCTTAAGGCAAAGCGGGATCTAAAAGCAGTTTGTGAATTCAATAAAACAATCCAAGACTGTCTCTTTTTAGAAATTTTCACAGTAATATAAACTATGCTACCATGCATTTAGGAGGGTTAGCAGAAAATTCAGACATAATTCCTCATTTTTTCTAATTTTATTTTCTCTTCCTAGTAAAAAACTTTACAGAAATATTCCTCTGAGGCCTGGCAGCGACATCATTACTTTTGATGAGGTCTGTGTAGAAAGGAACAAGGATAGTGTTCCACCTCCATACAAGCATTTGCCACCTGCCATCTGACCGGTATTTTCTAGGACACTTGGGCTGGGTATTAAAAAGCTACCCCCAGGCTTTGATTTTGCATAACCAGGAAAAAAACGCCTTACACAGTGACAGCTTTACATCTCGCTTGTCATTGGAGACACGGTAAGCTCCATAGCCAGCCAAAAACCCAACAAAAAGACCAGCAATCAGAGACAGAACACCACCTGGAGGGGGAAAAAAAAGTAAGGGTTCAGATAGAAAATCCTCAAATGAAGACATATCTTTATCACTTAATGTGTGATATAAGCAACAAGTGGAAGAAACGTGTTTCTTCTTGGGCACTGTAACTGCACAAGGCCAAATCAGGTGTCAGCTATCCATGGACAGTTTCTAAGAAATGACTGTTCCATGCTGAACCCCGAGAACACAGCAATGGGAGGGATGGGTATGGAGATAGAGCCTGCCTTATCGTCGTGCTTCCAATGGCGACTGTATGATCTTAGACAATTATCTAACTTCTTTATGTCCCTCTTTTATTCCCCCTATTCTTTTTGTCTCTATTATTTCACTCTCAGCTGGTGATGATAAAAATAAGATAAATGATGTTTTCAACTCAAGGAGGTAGAGAGGGTCCTATGCAAACCAAGCAGTGGTTCTCTCCTGAATAATTAACAAAGGTTCCAGCCTCAACACATAAGGACTCAGGGGTGGATCATGACAATGAGTAACAGGAAAAATCCGGTCACCGATCTCAGCTGCCAACCCATCCCCTTCCGCACCCAGTACCTGCCCAGCATTGCCCCGGGCACTGGGACAGACAGAGAGGTCTTCCTGTGCCCTGGGTAGAGAGGAAGAGGGCACACGCCAGTGATACTGTGACCAACACACACCATCCCCACTTCAGGGCACTCACTCTATTTAGAATCTATCAGATTGTAATCTCTAGGGTCAAGGCATCTCTGGGGTTTTTTGGGGGGTGAGGAATTTAAATGTATCATTTATTTTTATTGAAGTATAGTTGATTACAGTGTTGTGTTAGTTACTGGTGTACAGCAAAGTGATTCAGTTATAAGGCATCTCTGTTTTTTAAACATCTACAGAAAATTCAGATAGTAGCAGGGTTAAGAACCATTACAGCAATGCACATACACAGACACCCATCCAGAAACAGAAGTGACATGCACTAGGTTCTAGCTTAATTCTTTAGGCAATAAGTGGAAGAAGATGCCTTATAACTAAAGTAACCCTTTCCTGCCACACCCTGCAGCAACCCCAACACACACACACACACACACACACACACACACACACACACACACTCTCGCTCTCCTTTTCCTACACCTCAAAAATCACTAAAAGAAGTAACCTTCAAAACCATATAGACCTGAAAGTCAAGTCCCCCAATGTCACTGATAAAACAGTCTTCAAAATATAACTTCATTTTATGAATTTCTTAAAAAAATAAGAAAGAGAAATGTGGGACACTGTGACTATATAAATGCATCTACCTTAAAACAAAGTAAAATAGAAAACTTGGCCTTTCATTTTTCTCCATGAAATTCCTTTATTTTATCAACTGGGTGTTTTCTCCATCTTGGAACAGAGATGAAGAGACCACTTCAGATATTATAACTAAGTATGAACAAATTTTCTGTTGCCACACATAATATCAACATAATTCAGTTTTTTGACACATTTGGGACTCCATGGACTATATAGTCCATGGAATTCTCTAGGCCAGAAAATTGGAGTGAGTAGCTGTTCCCTTCTCCAGGGTATCTTCCCAACCCAAGGATAGAACCCAGGTCTCCCACATTGGAGGCGGATTCTTTACCAGCCTGAGCCACAAAGGAAGCCCTTTTGACACTATGAGTATGTTAAAAAAAAAAAAAAAAAACAACCAAAACTCATCTGATAAAAAGTGAGTAGCCCTGAGGAGGTTAAGTCAATTAATTATGCAACTGATATTAACAGATCAAGGGAGACCCAGACGCCCAGGCTCTGGAATGACAGGCTCTGTTCACCCAGCCCCAGGGAACGCCCCTCCTTCCCCGAATCCTCCCACCACATGCTGGTCCTCAGCCACCTGAGGACTTCATTAGCTTCCTGTCCTATTTATAGACTCCTCAGATGACCCCAGCACAACCTCCCACCAGGTCCTTTTGAGGAAAAATCTGGTTTGGCCTCACCTCTCCGCTTATATCCCAAAATGCTTCCGAATGTCACCAGGGCTGCATAACCAAAACCAATCAGGTCCATTGGCAAGGTTCAAGTCTAAAGCAAGGGGGAAGGGACATATTTTACAAGATAAAAAGAGCCTGGGGGAGCAAACGTATATAAAAATGATGTGCATTCCACAGAATTATATAATATATATTATATTACATATAATATGTAACCTCTAACCTCTAACCTCTTTAACCACTTTAACCACTAACCTCTTTAACCACTCCCACCTGCACCGGCCACCTGGTCTGGAGCATCTTCTCTTCTAACTTCCTTGACCTTAACTCTATCTTGTAATTCTTTCCTTTTTGTACCCACTCCTCTTCACACCTAAGAACAGGAAAGGGGTAACAAGGACGTGTGCTTGTTGACTGATTCCCTTTCAACGTGCTCTTTGCTTTGTTGTGAGACAGCTCTCCTGTGGTGGCAGAGACACCCACCTTGGTCCACGGGAAACCACTGAAGGATGCAATGCAAGGCAGCCCTGGCAGAAGCTAACTGAGTGACCGTGAGATCCTGCAGGCCTCACAGCAGCAGCTGAAACACCCACAGGTGAAAAGTTCGAAGAAACTCCACGGAAATCCTGCCTGGAATTCTCCAAGACGTAGGAGAAAGAGTGCTGGCTACAGGCTGGACATATGGCCTGTGGTCACTAGTGGCTGCTGGACCCTGGGCCATGCCCCATCCCTAAAAGGCCAACTTCCCCAAAATGAGGGGAATAGACGAGGTAAACTCTAGAGTTTTTTGTTTTAATTCTAAGATTCCTGGCGGTGACTGTACATCTTTTTACATCTCTATTTTCTCCCTGGGAAAAATAATTATCTATGTATACACGAGGAATGGTATATGAGAATTTTTTGTATTTTCACAATGTTCTCACTGTTTGCCATTTAGGTTAACCTGATCTTTAGTTCTCTGTAGCAACCGGTAACAAACTGGCCCAGAAGAATGGAAAAGGAAAGTAAGCTAGCACTTACTGTGAGCAAGGGTCTGAGGTTGGGAGACCAAGTCACAGGAGGTGATGGCGCTGAAAAGGAGGCAACGATGGAAAATTCTCAATGTCTGTGGGATGAAGAATCAAAACAGGATGGTTGTTGATGCCCAAGAAGTGGTCCAGTGGGGCTGAATATAGAAGAAGGAAGGACCTGTGTTCCAAAACCATGGATAAATCATAATGAGGATGTCGTTTCTGAGCAGTTACCATGTGCCAGGCACCACTATAAGGGCTTATATGTATCAACTCATTTACTTATCACCACGACCCTAGGAGGTAAGTACTATCATTATCCAATTTGCAGATGAGGCGACTAAAGCACAGAAAAGGCAAGCAGCAGCCCCGAGGTCACACAGCAGAACCAAGATAGCAGACTCAGAGAAGTGTCATTCCTAATCAGTAGTACTTCCAAAAACTAAGTTAGTTGCCAAAAGAGTGAACGTGCAAGTGACACTGAGGTTCCTGAAAGTTTTGAATTCTGCGTTAAGTACTTCTTGGCCTTGTAGCTTAGCCCACACTACACTGTCTTGCACCTGGAGACCTATCACCCTCAGCCCCGTGAGCACCTCACGTCCAGTCCTACTTCCCATCTTTCTCAAGGAGCCCATGATATTCCACAGTGTATGCTTGTCCTCACCAACATGTAATGTTAGGCACGTTCCTTAATCTCTCTGTATCTTAAGTTTCTCCATCTGTAAAACAGGGATAATAAAAATATCTACCTCACAGAGTTGCTATGGTGATGAAATGAGTTGCTGCTGTAAGGCACTCAGAACCCATGCCTGGCACACACTGAACACCCAACAAGTATTAGCTGCTCAAATGATGATCCTCTCTTTCACTCTTACACCCATTTTTAAGCTTGACGTGAACAAGGGCAATACTATTTCAGCACAGTAAGAAATCAACTGAGGCGGGGTGGATTTAAGATGCAGGCGTTCATAGACTCAAGCCATAATAGTACTGATATAACTTGCACGTGTACTCAATTACATCAACAATGATTTCTTGGGTGTCTTCTATGTGCCGGCAGCAGGAAGAGACGGAAAACCCCATTGATGGACATGGCCCTGATCTTCCAGGACTTCCAGTGTGGCACCAGGGAGGCGGCAGCTGCATGAGGGAGCCCTCAGAGGAGAGGCACAGGCCCTATAACCAGGAGCTTCACCCTCCCAGGCTGGGAGCCTAAGCTTCATTCTGTGAGGAAGCAGGGACCCAGCTGGGGCCTTGAGGAGGGCAGGAGAAAGCAAGGAAGGAGGCTGGCAAGGAGGGGTGTGTCCTAGGCAGAAGAGAGACGCCTACGAAAGCCTAGTGGCATGAGACAGCATGGCATGGTTTTAAAACGGAGAGAAGTGCAAGCGGTGTAAAAAGACGGGGTGCAGGTGAGCAAGGGCCAGACGACTCCTGGACCCCTATAAAGGGGGTCTGGTGAAGGTGGGCTGCGGGTCTGAAGCAGTAAGCCAAGCAAGAGATGATGGTGGTCTGGCCTGGAGAAATGAAAGTGGAGTGAGGTGGACAGGTCAGGTGGTTGAATCAACAAACCCAGGGTGTGTGTGTGGGGGGGGGGGGGTGGTTGTCAGGGAAGGGATGAATCTCTGGCTTGGACCACTAGTGGGGAGAAGAGCCTTGCTATTGTTTCCTGAGACAGGGAAACATGTTCAGTCTAAGATGATCAAGACACAGTCAGGAAACACCCTTACATACAGAGGTGAAGTTATGAGAGAAATCACTTATCATCAGGTGGTAACAGGAACCTAATTTTTTCCTTAAGTCAATCACCTGCTGTGGAAGGCTGTTTCCTTTTCCCTCCTCTGAGCCCCCAGCCCCACCCCAGTTTTTCCTCTGACCCTCTCCTGGGCCCCTGATGCAGAGTCACTTCGGTTGACCTTCTCTCTCCTCCACACCAGTCAAGCTCCTTCAAGACTAAACTCAGGAATAATTTCTGCCTTAAGATACTCTGTAACTGACCTACCCTAGCATAGCTCTATTGCCAGGAAAAATCCCTTCATCTCCTTAGTGAACTGAGTGTTCTAAGGAGGCAAAAGAAATCTATTCTCAGCTCTTGTAAGGTTTTACAGCGAAAATCCAAGCAAAAGGCAATTCGCCCTGTCGCTCCTTTTCCGTTGCAGGACCGTTTGATTTGCTCAGAATTACACAAGAAAGCCAGAGGCTGCGTTAACAAGGCGGGGACGGGAATGAGGATGGTGTGGGCGACGCATCAAGTGCTCCCATCGCAAATGCAAAGCCCAGCCCTTGGAAAAGCCAGAAAGCATATTGGGTGCAATGCAGCAAAATGATTTACTGCACAGCGCACAAAACTAGGTGACAGGGCCCTGCCTTGTCCCTAGCCCTCCAAAATTTGGAGAACCCACTAAGAGATCTCCCTAAGCTATTATATAAAAACCATTTGCATATGCTAAGTATCAATAATTACCTACCTTTGAACTCCTTGGGGGCTCGAAAGACTTTCGAGTGCAGTCTGAATGGTGCTTGGAAGGTTTGAAACCTTACCATGCATTTCTGCGTTGATCCAAGGGCCCCACCCCCTTCTCCATCTCTCCCTAGCTCCGAGAAGGGAGGAGGGAGGACAGGTAGGAGATTCAGGACCTTGGAAGGAAGAAATTGGGGGACTTCCCAGAAAAAGGAGAGAAGCGATACCCGGAAGAGGAGACGCCACCCCCTGCAAAATCTTCCCAAGTTTCTCGGCATCGTTATCTGCCTGTTTCTGCACCTTTGCATGAAAATTACGGGCAGAAAGATCTTGAGGTACAGCTAGATGTACAGCTCACCTGCAGCCTCAAGCTTTCCCCGCGGGTGAAAAGAAAAAAGTTGGGAGCCAGCTACAGGAAAACTTCGTACCTGGAACCGAAAAGCTAAGCTCACCGCCAGCGCCTTCCCACTGAGAGCTCACCTCCCAGCACTGGGCGGGGCTGCTGGTTCCAGGAAGCACCGGCCCCTCCCCCTCACGCGCATGCGCTGCATCCCTTCCTCCGCAGCTCGGTCCTACCCGGTCGGTTCCCTCCCGGCGCAGCGGAGGTTGTTACTTGCCTGTACCACCTGCATTGCCGGCGCTCTAGCATCCCAGGCGGCGGCCACACTTGGTCACTCGCTCGGGACCCGGCCACTCGCTCCGGCGCCAGGCTTTCGGGTCTGGCCCTGATCCTGGGACTGGAGTCTGCTGCCCCCTGCTGGACGGAGCGAGACTGGGCGTGGACCTGGGTATAACGGGGATTCCAGAGAGCAAACGATTTTTAACCAGAGAAGAGATTCCTTCATTTAAGGGGCGTTTGTGGGGCCTCTCCAGCAGGCCTTTTACGTACTCTCCAGCAGATTGACCCCATTTTCAGCGGAGGGAGCTAAAGTTCGGAGAGGCGGAGGAGTTTTCCACAGACTTAACTCCTAAGTGGGGTGCAAAGGTTAGAACCCGAGTTGGTCTGGTTTCAAAGCCTGAGCACCCTTCAGTATATCGCACCATCTACGACGTTATCTAGATGTGGTGCGGAGACCAGCATCCTGGTAAAAGCCAGGATTTGCTGGGCTTAAGTACCTGAAGGGACCAGGTACAGAGTGCCAGAACTGAAAGGCACTAAATCATGTCTAATTCCAGAATAACGCATTCCCAGGGATAAACCTGTGAGTCCTGCCTCCAGGCTACAACTTCTCACCTCACTCCAGTTTTGCCTTCCAGGCCACTGCCAGTAACTCCAACCCTCTTCCTTATATAATAGCTCTTCAGATTTGAAGAAGGCTGTCATCTAGGCTGTCGCTCTGTCGTGTCCGACTCTTTTCGACCCTATAGACTGTAGCCCGCCAGCCTCCTCTGTAAGTGGAATTCTCCAGGCCAGAATACTAGAGTGGGTTGCCCTTCCCGTCTCCAGGGGATCTTCCCAACCCAGAGATCGAACCCAGGTCACCCGCATTGCAGGCAGATTCTTTACCGTCTGAGCCACCAGGGAAGCGTCATCTAGGGTTCATCAAGCAGCTCTAGGGATGCCGCGGGACTGGGAATAATAGGATCTCTTTAAAAAAAAAAAAAAAAAAAAAAAAAAAAACTAAGAATATAAATTAAACCTTGTGAAATTTGTTTGCTGAATCTACTCCTTGTGTTTAAAAGTGCTTCAAGGAAGCAGTGTGACTATATCTAACATCTGAGAAGTGTTAAGGTGGGCCGAGGGAGTTAACAGGGTTCTGGGAGAGGCATAGGAGAGTTGATGGCTGGCGCTGGAATGTGAATGGAGAGTGGTATCCTGGGGTTTGGTGCTGAGTTCTTCCAGCTCTCCTCATCCCCTTCTATACCCATCCTTAGCCCAGTGCACGTTGGAATCCTTGTGCATGTGTTCTCCCACACATGTGCACGCCCATGTGTGTGTGTCTCTTTTCCTTCCTCCCTCCTTCCCTTTTTCTCTCTCCCAAGACTTCCAGGACACTTTCTCTATCCAGAATAAAACCAAGAACTTTGGGATACCTCAGTTATCTTTAACTAACATGATCACCCTCCTCAAGTAAGTAATTACCCCTGAACCCCAGAGCCTGGATTTATGATGCTGAGATCCCTTCCAGCCCTGTCACTGAGGTCTTAGAGGCTGGAAGCATGATATTCCTACTCAAGTTATTTTCATCTAAAAAAAAGAGCAACATGAACAACATGTGGGAACAGGAAAGTTCTTAGGCAAAGGGGCCACAGTCCTCTCAACTTACATGCCACCAACTGCCACCTACTTCATCTAATGGGAAGATTAGAGCCCAAGGTAAGGGTGCAGCAAAATCTATTCACCTCTGCCTTTTTTGTAAAGCTGTCTGCTCATTATCCACAGCAGATTCTTAACTTTCAATGTGCCACCACTCCTGGAGAAACGTACAAGATAAAATGCACAGGATTGCCAGGGAAGCCAGTTTTATTGAAATAAGGTTATCCAAAGAAGGAAAGTTATTAAAGTAGTAAACCTTTAAATCTGTGCCAAAGATGTGCTTCATTATTAAATCATGGGCTCTAGGAGTGGGTATAAAAATGACTGTAACTTCTAAGTAGTGGTGCATACAACAATACTTTGAGGTATCTGTAACATGTGAATATCTGTAATTTGTGGGGATGACACAGTCACAGGTACCAGTGCTACTTGGTTTGCTGCCTATTTTCCTAATGGAAACAAATGTTAAATTTCAGTCAAAGGTTGGTGAACACAGAAACTTCTTTTTCCCATCCAGGTTCTCCAATTCCTGATTTCTATCCTCAGGCCCCTTTGGATCTGCAGAACTCCCAGTCCCCAGTAATGCAGGGTTTCCTAAGTTGTATTTGGTGGATGTGAAGGAAAAGAAGGGCAAGGCTGAGAGCCCGAATGACTTGCAGATGGCCTGCTCAGGCAGGACCTCCAAGGACATTTGCACATCAGTAAGTGCTCTGTGATCCTGAGCCTGGTCCTCATTTTCTTTTCTTTTCTTTTTTTTTTTAGCCTGGTCCTCATTTTCAAATGTGCAGAAACTCAGTTTGTATCCTTTCTTCCAGGGACATCCTGGCTTTGGGAGATTCATTCATAGAAACCAACATCACAAGGGACTAGTTGATTTTTAAACAAAGAACAAACCCTCTGTCAGGTCCTTGATTCTCTTCTTCTTCCAGATCCCATGTGGTTACTTATCATTTAGGCCTCTCTCTGCTCAGCAGTCAAACAAATTTTGAACAAGCATCTCAATACATGTGTATCATGTATCTCTAAAGTAGACACATTGTGGATATTTTAAATACAAATATATAAATAAGATACATAAAGTAAAACTTTAAAAGGAAACTATGAATAAGATTAAACAGGTATTTCCCATATTTAAAAGATGACATATTTCTGTCCCAAGATACAGTAGAATAGTTTCATTCTTTCTGTCTTCTTTTCCAATAATACTTTTCTGAGTTGCTTGCAGCCTTTAGGACATCCTTCTCTTTGATGCAGTAGTAAAACTGCATACAATACGGTCAAAAGTCAAATTCACTCTGACCTGCAGCTCTGTTCTCATGCTCACCACACTGAGGCTCAGGCCAATGTGATGACATTAAGCTAAATATCCACACAATACAAATGTTTGAACATGGAATACTTGGAATTTTACTTATTAGTAATGACAAGTTTTTAGATTTGTAGGAGTTCATTTCCATTTCTCCAAAAACGTCCACCCACTTTGTTTCCACAGCCTTGTTGTGACAGCCCAGCTGCTGACATCTGTAAATTCATCATATAACCACAGGATATTCTGGTCACTGCCTCTGAATCAGGAAAAGTGACTGTACTCAGTTTCATAAAATAATCAAGGCACCCAAAGGAAAAGGCATGTCTGTTCATGTGGGACACCCACGCTAATTCAGCAGCTGCTGTTGATACTTCTGACTGAAGGCTGATTTCATTTCCCCAAAAGACAACACTTTTGGTTTGTTTGGAGGCACTCACCTCTCTCATTCTGAACTTGCCAGATTCAGTCTCCAAATGTGCTTTCACATTCGCTTCTCCACTATGCCCAATCCCAAAGTCTTTCCCACACCCTGCACAGGATGCTCTGTGTGGATTATTTACCACCACCCACCCCTTTCGACCCAACTGTATGTGTCCTTCCATTTGTTGTTAACATAAGAAAGTGAAGTCGCTCATTGGTTAGCGACTCTTTGCCACCCCATGAACTGTAGCCTACCAGGCTTCTCCGCCCATGGGATTTTCCAGGCAAGAATACTGGAGTGGGTTGCCAATTCCTTCTCCAGACCTTCCCGACCCAGGGATTGAACCCGGGTCTCCCACATTCAAGGCAGACTCTTTACCTACCGTCTGAGCCAGCAGGAAAGTTAACATAACACAGTTGTTTAGCCTTTCTTTTTTTTTTTGGGTGATGGGATCATGCCTGCCTTGGTAGTATAATTGTTCTCATTTTCATTATCTGACCTCTTAGAAAACATGGTCACAATACTCAGTGTTGTTAAAAAAAAAAAAAAAAGGTTAAAACTAGCACTCTAATAACACAAAAAATGACAGTTAATACACAGGCTGGGTGTCCCAGCTCATGCCACCAATGAACAATTTTCTGAAATGGTCGGGTGAGACACATGGCCACAAGAAGTCTTACAAGGAAGTCATGAGCTTTGAATGTCTTACTAGAAATCCATGAGCTAAGGAAGGGCTGGGTATCCCAAAGTTTTCACTGGAAGGATTACAAATAAAGCCACAATTCGCAGCAAAAGTCCATTCTCACTCACCCTGAAGATGAAAGATTCCATCTTGGAAAGACAGTTTACAAAGCTACACCACCTCCTTACTGAGATCTCAACTCCACCGAGGCCCTAACAAAACTCAAGACCGCAGCCCCTTCAGGCTGGGAGGGGAAAGAAAGGGCAACCTGGCCGGGGCGGCGGTCACAATTGGAAGACACACTTTTATCAAAATGCTACCGTCTATCCCTGCCTTCCTCTGTGCTCAGATGTCACGGTCAGGAAACGTGGCCTTCCTGGGGCAGAGGCTGCGGTGACACAGTAAGTCCGTTCCCAGCTGGAGGGGAGAACGTGCGGGGGGATGGAGGCCTTGGCTGGTGCACGGCAGGACTTGGCTCAGCCCCGATGCGAGCGCACACTTGACGCCCGGCCTCCTATCCTCTAGGCCAGGAGGCCTGGGACGATGCCCAAGGCCACCCAGGGACTCCCGAGTTTCCCAGCCCCTACCCGCGCCCTGCTCGCTCTTGGAAGGTTCTCCGGCGGCCCCGTGCCTGTTCTCGGCTGGGCGCATCGTCTCCACTGGTTGCTCATCCTGACCTGCTTCTGACCCCCATAGCAGATCCAGCTGTACCCTCCCCGGCAAGGACGCCGCGGAGCCCGTTCGTGGGCACCGGCCACAGCCCAGACCATAGTCGGAACCATCTCCTTTCGTCGTGAGCGACCAGCAAACCGCTTTTGCGGCTGACGTGGGCGGGTCCATATCGCCTAACTCGCATGCTCATTGGTTGAACCCATCCGACTCTTAGTCGTGCGCCGGCGTCCCATTGGCTCCAACGGCGCGCTCTATAAATCGGGGAAGTTCGGCGTCTGAGGAAGTTGAGTGGTCGACGCGCGTCAGAGCGTTCTTGGGGAGCGTTGGAGGGTTCCTGAGGCCGGTGACGCCGGCGGAGGTCGCCCCCGCCAGCCGACGCCTCAACCTTCGCCCTGGGCGTCAGCCTCAGGCTTCACGGAAGTGAAAGCGAGCTAAGAGTAAGACAAAAACCAGTACAAATAACTCCCCAAGTCACAACAGGTACAGTCGAATTCAAGGAAAGCAAAAGTAAATGAGAAAAGGATAATTAAGCTAGTCATTTTTTTTCTTGCGTAGGCAAACAGCTGAATTTCAAGGCATTGACTTCTAGAAAAGATAAAACGGGAATCTAGCTTCAATTTTAGGGTATTTATACCAATTTCTATTTAGAACTTGATCAGCAAAAGTTCACGGTCAAAGATTCGAGCGTTTTTTATTTGGTTGCCTTTCCTACGAACGGCGGCAGGGGGCACTAGATGCTCTCGTTTCGTTCAGGTAGCCGGGACTTTTAAAACCTTTTGATAGACTTACCAACGGCCTGACACCAAATAATTTGCTCTTAGAAAACAGATCGGTGGTCTGCATAAAAGAATGTACCAAAAAAGTAATGCTTTCTGCACTACGGCCTGTAGCCTAAGGGGTACAGGTTTCTGAAATATTGTGGCGAGGGGAAAGGTCAGTTCCAGGATATAAGGGGGAATTTTAAGGTAGGCTCTGAAAGAGGCAGGCAGTGGAGAATGAGCAGGGAACCTCTGACTCCTTTACCTGAGTCTGCCATCTACTTACTTTTAGCTTTTGCCGAGAACAGGGGACTTTCCGTTCTAAAACCAGGACTGAGAGGTTTCCTGGAATTTTTGACGTAAATATAAACAATAATGATAACAACTAACATTTAATGAGTCTAGTGGGCTTCTAAGCATTTAGTCCTCTCAGTAACCGTCTGAGATAGATAATGGGTCATCCCTATTTTACAGAAGAGGAAACTGAGGCAACTTGCCGAAGGTCATGCTGACAGCTGAGAAGTGTCAGATCCAGGTTAAAGAAGAGTGTGTATACGGGCTCTGCAGTTGTTGGGCCTTGGCTCCAGTCTTGGTTCCACTGCACATTTTATTAATACAGGAAAGCACATAACATTTTGACTGGTACAGAGGAAATACTCAATCGTGTTTGCTATTATTATTTAAAGCGTGGTCCTTGCTCTCCAAGACTTTAAAATCAATGATCCTTAGGACTCATAAGGCAGTAGAGATGTCTTTAATGGGTGAATGGGACAGAGACTAGAAGCATGGAAGTGAGTGGAGGAGGAAACAGCTGGGAAACAAGAGTGGTCAGGTCTGGCTCAGATCACTGAATGCTTAAATGAGTAGCCTACATGTCATCATTAGAAAGTGGTCTCAGATCCTGAATGGCTTGAGCTGATCACTGTAGTCTCTGTATTTAGGTATCACATGGGTGTGCATGTTTAATTAAAAATGTAGTCAGGGCTTTCCTGGAGGCTCAGTGGTTAAGACTGCTCCCAAGGCAAGGGGCAGGAGTTTGATCTCTGGTCAGCGAACTAAGATCCCGCATGCCACACGGTGAGGCCAAAAGAAAAATGTAGTCAGTTTTTATTAGTCACTGAAATTGTCCTAAGAAATGTTAGGCTATCTACTCATCTAGCTGGAGGAAGCATTTATTAATTTTTAGAGAAAGCATTTATTAATTTCACGAATAATTATCTGTTAGATGTTACATGGTCAGGCCATTAAATGGCTGTTCTGTCACTCTGCGTACATCCCCTGCTCCACCAGCCCCTGCTTCACTCACATAAATACTCAGCCCTCTTAGTTATAGGGCTTAATTAGTCCCTGGTAACTGACATCAATTCTCCCTGTAAATGGTAGCCTCCTTCTCCCCTGAGTAGCAAAGGCTGTTGCCGTATCCTGTCCACACGTTGTGTTGAGTTGTTGCTCCAGGACCCTTTGTCGGATTCCCCCGTCCAATAAACCACCCATGTCTCTATCGCTGTCTCCAGGCTGTTTCTTTGGTCTTGAGGCTGGACAACTACAAGGCTTGCAGACCTGTGGGATGCCGCCCAACAGATGTCAAGCCCTGGAATAAGAGTCTGAGACTAGGACTCAGAGACTGACTCTGGAGCGAGGGGAGTGGGAAGGGATATTATAATTGAAACCTGAAGTCTGAGAGGGAGCCAACAGCAAGGAGTCAGGAGATCCTCATTGCAGGCAGCAGGAATGGCCTGAGCAAAGGCCCTTGTAGGGGGGCTGGATGGGAAGGGTTCCATGCCTGGTGAGAACCACAGGAGGCTGGGGCTAGAGAATTGTGAATTAGAGATAGAGTAAATTGGTGCAGCAACAAGCTGTGTTCATAAAGATCTGGGCTGAGTATGGGTTTCCTGCCTCTGAGTCTTGTATTTAAATCGTCTTGACTGTGTAGCGTCCAGGTGTTGCTGAAGGAAGTTTCCGTTATGGGGTGAGAGGTAACCGTTTGCATTGCTTTGTTTCCATTCGTTGTCCTTAACTGAGTCAAATGCTTTGCATCTGTGTGTGCTTAAATCCAGAAGTGCCTCTGTTTCAGAGGACATGACTCCTGACTCTTCTGTCCTGCTGAGCAGTAAAAGAATGGTAAAATGGATTTACATTCATTCCCTAGCATCTCTGTCTAACTTCATCTTTCCCTGAAGATTTCTTGGAATAAAAATATATATATATATATTAAAGATAGCTCATTTTTCCTATTCTTTGGGTCTCCATGGAGCCAATTCTGTACTAGTAGTGTAAAACTCAAACAGATGTGAGAAAGAGGACTTGATGTACAGAGTTAATTTGTGTTTCTTCTTTAGATCTCTTTGAGCAAGCAACCCTTAATGCAATAAAAAATGGCATCTTTGAGGAAAAGCAGATTATCTTATCCGATAAGGCTGCCTTTTCTCATTACTTTAATGTTGCTCTGATCATGCATTTTAAACAGTGTTTTTAATTAAAAAAAAAAAAAAGTCCCAAGAGAAGACTTAGGTCGGAAAAGAGGGCATGATAACATTTGGAAACCTGCAATGGAGAAACATTCTGAAAATCCACTCATCAGTGTAGTAGGACTCACTGCAAAGGTGAAATTGGGTCCAAACTTAAAGAAAGGAAAGTTTCACCTCTTTCTCTCCTTTCGTCTTATACTTCTTACCAATTATTAGAGCAAGTTTAAGTGGTATCTCTAACAAATGTCATGGAAAAAGGGAAGTGAATATTAGTTTCTGACATTCCAACCAAGTGTGGATGGAGAGTTAATTTAAAACAGCCACACACCTGTAATACCTGGGGAAGCCCTGGAACTTCTATCAGCATTTATATAACTCACTTCTCAGGCTGGATTTAATAAAGATCATTGGGATAAAGATGGATAGAAGAAATTGAACTATTTATAAAACATTTTTTGTCAGTTGATACAATTAGTAAAGTGGTTAATAATGCTGGCATGGAGGCTGGAGCTTTCAGTTAGGAAAACAATGCTAGGAGCCTGCAAGATGAGTAAGAAACAGTCAGAGCTTCTCCCTCAAATTGTCTGGGGTTGTGCCCAAAATGTAATAGGATGCTTCTGCCATTCCCTTTTGCAGAGAGGCCTCTAACAGAACTTTAGGAAAACTATTTGTTTGTTTTTTCTCATTCTTCTTAGATTATCTCCTTAGAGGCTTCTGAAATGCTCAATTCAGTGGTCCCCAAATTTGCTGCCCACTGGAATCACCTGGCCATCTTTAAAAACTACTGATGCCTGGCTCGCATCTCTCAGTATTATAATTTAACAGGTATGAACTGCAACCCAGGCATGGGGAGTGGTTTTGTTAATCTTTATATATATATAGGTTTACAGATGATTGTAAGAAATAATACAGAGAAATTCCGTATACTGTTTACCCAGTACCCCCTGCATGGTAACACCTTCCAAAATGGTACTACAATATCACAGCCACATTATTGACATTGATACATGCAAGATCCAGAAGATTTCCATCATCACCAGGATCCTTCCCTCTTGTTGGGCTTTTATAACCACAGCTACTTCCTTGCCTGCTCCAACCCCATCCTTTTTTATTGCTTTTTAAAGTAAAACAATTTTAATCTCACAGTACAGCACCTTGAAAAGTACAGGAGTACATTATAACGGCTGGCACACAGGGGCTGGCATCAAGTGAACAGGCAAGAAGAGTTACTGACTGGAGGAGGAAGGGGAGGTGGAGATGGTAGAGCTGAAGGGTCATCAGCAATAGGAATAGAGGGCAAGCTGCAGTTTCTCTCATGCCTGACGTCCAACCCCATCCTTAACCTCTTGGAAACCACTAATCTTCTCTGTTTCAATAATTGGTCATCTTAAGAATATAAGTGTAATCATGCAATGTGTAATCTTTGGCAACTAGCTTTTTTCATGCACCATAATTCTCTGGAGATTCATCCAGGCTGTGGCAGGTGTCAATATTTAGTTTGTACCACAATTTGTCTTACCATCTGGAGTGTTACCAGATTTTGACTATTAGGAATGAACTCCTTTAAACATTGATGTACATATTTTTGTGTAAACATACATTGTCATTTCTCTGGGATAAATGTCCAGCAGTGGAATTGTTGAGTTGTATGGTTAGTGCATGTTTAGTTTTTATAGAAAATGCTGAACTATTTTCCAGAGGGGCTGTACCATTTTTGCATTCGTAAAAATGCAAAAAATCACACACAGCAATGTGTGAGTGATTCGGTTTCTCTGCATCCTTGCCAGCATTTGGTGTTGTCAGTCTCTTCTATTTTAGTGTGGTGATAGCACATTGTGGTTTTAACTTGCATTTTCCTAATGGCTAAGTAAACACCTTTTATTTCACCTTTCATGTGCTTTCCTTTTCTCCTCTGCTTTTTGCTTTTCTTCTTTCCACAGCTATTTGTAAGGCCTCCTCAGACAGCCGTTTTGCTTTTTTGCATTTCTTTTTCTTGGGGATGGTCTTGCTCCCTGTCTCCTGTACAATGTCATGAACCTCCATCCATAGTTCATCAGACACTCTATCAGATCTAGTCCCTTAAATCTATTTCTCACTTCCACTGTATAATCATAAGGGATTTGATTTAGGTCATACCTGAATGGTCTAGTGGTTTTCCCTACTTTCTTCGATTTAAGTCTGAATTTGGCAATAAGGAGTTCATGATCTGAGCCACAGTCAGCTCCTGGTCTTGTTTTCGCTGACTGTATAGAGTTTCTCCATCGTTGGCTGCAAAGAATATAGTCAATCTGATTTCAGTGTTGACCATCTGGTGATGTCCATGTCTAGAGTCTTCTCTTGTGTTGTTGGAAGAGGGTGTTTGCTATGACCAGTACATTCTCTTGGCAAAACTCTATTAGCCTTTGCCCTACTTCATTCTGTACTCCAAGGCCAAATTTGCCTGTTACTCCAGGTGTTTCCAAATAGATGGAGAAACAGTGGCAGACTTTATTTTGGGGGGCTCCAAAATCATTGCAGATGGTGACTGCAGCCATAAAATTAAGAGATGCTTTCTCCTTGGAAGAAAAGTTGTGACCAACCTAGACAGCATATTAAAAACCAGAGACATTACTTTGCGAAAAAGGTCTGTCTATCAAGGCTATGGTTTTTCCAGTAGTCATGTATGGATGTGAGAGTTGGACTATAAAGAAAGCTGAGCACCAAAGAATTGATGCTTTTGAACTGTGGTGTTGGAGAAGACTCTTGAGAGTCCCCTGGACTTTGAGGAGATCCAACCAGTCCATCCTAAAGGAAATCAGTGCTGAATATTCATTGGAAGGGCTGATGCTGAAGCTGAAACTCCAATACTTTGGCCACCTTATGTGAAGAGCTGACTCATTGAAAAGACCCTGATGCTGGGAAAGATTGAAGGCAGGAGGAGAAGGGGATGACAGAGGATGAGATGGTTGGATGCCATCACCGACTCAATGGACATGAGTTTGAGTAAACTCCAGGAGTTGGTGATGGACAGGGAGGCCTGGTGTGCTGCAGCCCATGGAGTCGCAAAGAGTCAGACACGACTGAGTGACTGAACTGAACTGAACTTCATGTGCCTATTTGCCACCATTTGGTGAAATGTCTGTTCATGTCTTTGCCCATTTTCTAGTTGAATGACTTATTTTTTTACTTTTGAGTTTGAGAGTTCTCTATGTTTTCTAGATACTAGTTCTTTGTCACATTTGTGGTTTGCAAATGTTTTCTCCCATGTGGGATTTGTCTTTTCATACTTCTGATAGTTTTTCCATATAGAGCAAAAGTTCAATTTTGATGCAGTCCAGTTTATCATTTTTTCATGGATTATGCTAGATATTACTCAAGGACTGTTTAGCATTATCCACTAAACACATTGCATCAAAGAATGCTGAGTCCCTCACTGCAAAAAGCTTTCATGTTAAAACTTCCCATCTAGATGAAGATGTTTCCCTTCTCTTTTCTTGTTTAGATGTGTTGACTTTTAAAGGATGTTTGTGGTTTCAGAGAAACCCCAGGACACACAGAAACTTGAAATTTCCAAGGATGTGAACTGCAAGACAACCATTGCGTATCAGATCTTGTCCTTGACATTATGGACAAGCTTCTTTCAAAGAAAGTTCTTTACCCATGAGGATAAGGGAGTCGATAGATATAAGAGGCATCTCTGGATTGTCACACACAGGCCATACAACCTCACCAAATAAATAGTTCTTTGTATAAAGAAAAAAAGAACTGTTGTCATGATGAGAAGAGGACAGGAAAAGGCTCAGATGTCCCAAACGGAATTACAACTCATTCGTTTGAATGGAATATTTGAAAAATAAAATAGGGGGGTTTAAGTCCTTGGGGATTATAAATTATGGGCAGTGTGTTCCTTATTTAGAATGTTTCGGGAGGAACAACTTTTGTATAGTCAGGGTCACGAGTTTTCAGTTACTAGAGATTTTCAAGCAGGCCCTGGACCACCACATAGCAGGGGGTGTTAGAGAGATGAGTCAGGCAGTAGAAAGGTATACGAGGTGAACTCTGAGAGCCTATGCAGTCCTGGTGTCTCTGGCAACATCTCCTTTCTCCAAGGGAAGATACAGAATTATCCTGGAAAGGAAGAGTATAGGCAGGACTGAGCCCAAGAAATTGAGGCAAAGCACTAGGAAGAAGCCAGATAAGTTGAATAGAGCCTTCTCTAGATTAAGTTAGATTTATGGAGCTGGAAAAGACTTTGGGGGGTGTCTGTCTTGCTCTTGATAAAGAAATGGAAAAACTGTATTCATCAGATAGGCTAGACTATGATACATTAATAAACTATGAAATCTCACTGGCTTAACAGGAGAAAAGTTGACTGTTCCCTTGTACAAACTCCTTTACAGATGTTTCTGATCAGGCATTCTCCTCCAAGTGATGACTGAGTGATACAGGTTCCTTCCATCTTGTTTCATGTCCCTTCAACATGTGGCCTGAAAAGTTCATGAGAAAGGGGAAGAGAATTCAGGAAAGGCACCTGGCTACTTTAGATATCCAAGCCCTGAGTATTTCATGAATCATTTCCACTCAGATCCCTTAGGTAGAATGAATCCTGCAGCCAACCCAATTGCAAAGGAGGCTGGGAAACAGAGGGCCACACAGATATTGGTCACACACCTGTAGTTTTTTCCCGCAAGAAGCCAAGACGCAGAGGGATGCCATGATTTCATTATGATCATTGTGTTAATGTTGCCAGAACTAAGATCAGATTCTAGATACGATGATTTATCAGGTTAAGTGTAGTATATGATGAAGACTTCCATGACTGAATTCTGGGCATCCCACTTGGCAGCTAGAACCTCAACAAAACACAACTTTTATAATTCCTCATGCCCACTAGACCTTATATCTTTGCTCCTGAAGCCCCTTACTTAGGTGTGAATACCTTCTGCTTCTTTACCTACCTTCTCTTTGCCTACTTATTCTTTAAGACTTAAGCATTTCTGCTTCCAGGAAGGTGATCCTAATCGAATGCCCTCCTCTCCAGATTGAGTTAGGTGTCCTATGCATCCACGTTATCCTGTCCTAACATCAACCCTGAATATTCACTGTAAGGACTGGTGCTGAAGCTGAAGCACCAATACTGTGGCCACCTGATGTGATGAGCCGACTCATTGGAAAAGACCCCGATGTTGGGAAAGATTGAAGGCAGGAGAAGAAGGGGGCGACAGAGGATGAGATTGTTGGATGGCAGCACCAACTCAATGGACATGAATTTGAGCAAACTCCAGGAGATAGTGAACGACAGGGAAGCCCAGCGTGCTGCAGTTCATGGGGTTGCAAAGAGTTGGACACGACTTAGTGACTGAACAAAAACAAAAACAAAAAATCATATGTGGTAAAGGTTATGTCATTATCCATTTTTTATTCTATTTCCAACCCTAGATTGTGAGCTTCTTGTAGGCAAATGACATTATTAAAATTATTTATTTATTTATTTTTTATCCAAAACATGTTTATTGGGATGGTTTCCCATTCATCTTGATACAGGGTACTTTTAGTGCTGCTTCCGTCTGAAAGAGCATCCTTCTGTAAGCCTTGCTTTTCTTCCTGTAGGCTGGCAGAGGACAGTAGAGCAGCCCACACACAGAACTACTGTTTGTGCATGGCTAAAGACGGTGGTGATTTTATAGCATCCTGGGCATTTTACATCCATGAAATAGGAACTGGGGCTCTGCACCAGGTGCTTCTTCTTGTGTTTCCTCTTCTCTTCTGGAGAGGGATGAAGATCCTTTGTGAGAGGCATGTTCTCGTGCGGTCATCACCGCTGGAAAGGAAAGTTTTTTACATTGTAATAATTAAAATATTTTGACATACAGCAAATCTGACTTTTTGTATACAGTTTATGAAGTTTGATAATTGTATATATTTTTTGAGTTAGGATATTCCTGGTTCTTGATATGCCGAATAATTTGAATAATGGTATCCTGGACATTTTGAAATGATCTTATGAGACTCTGAGCCTTGTTTGAATCCTGTAAAATGTTGCCATTTCTGTTTTAGCAGGCAATCAACTTAGCTGATTTCAATCTGCAAGGTCTGACCAACTTGCTGTGGATATTGGTTCTGTTTTCAAAGCCTTTGCCGCGCTCTTCTGAGCCGGTGTGTACGCCACCTAGTGGCCACTCTGACCATGGGCGGTGATCTCACCCGTGGTAGGTTTCTCAGTCCCTCACGGACTCTTCAGGGTCAGATTCACACATACGCAGCTAGAGAATAAGGCCAGATTTTTAAACAACTTGAGCAGCACCTCATCGGGCTCCTCTCTGCTATCTTCTGAGATCTCCTTGGTGCGCGCTGGTTCCCTGGAGTGTCCCTTTTTGACCCTCGTCTGCCGTGTGTTTCCCATGACTGCACCCATGTCCGGAGCTGTTGGGGTCGCTCGGTGCAAGTGAGCTAGAAACCCATCCCCAGTGTTTTTTGTTTTGATATTAAGATCAATGATGCGACACATGCAGCTAGATGCAACTAGGAGGCATGAAAAGGGTTATTACATTCTGGAGAGAGCAGGGAGAACTCTCAGGCTGGTCTGAAAATTGCTTGTGACAACCAGGTAAGGAGACTGACTTGGCGTTTGTGATGCTGGGGTCTGATGCTGGGGTGAGTTCTTGGGAGCTGGAGCTCCATAGTGTGAACTGCCTGCTAGTTACAAAGGAGTATCTGAGCTTTCTATCAGTTTTGCCCAGATGTGGGGCAGAAGGCTCATAGCCTGAGAGCTATGAGCATTCAGACTTCAAAAAAAGAATCAGATCCATCATTGTAAGCACCAGAAGATAGAAAAAAAGTAATAGGATTTGTGCTATTCTCTTGGGCTACTTCTTCCAATCAGAGAGCAGGATTCCTCTCCCTCAGAGTTTTTAGGTGCCTGTGGGCTGTTGAAGGCTGGATCATGTGAGAGATTACGGAAAAGCAAAGGAAGGAAGGAGAAAAGTGGGGAATTTTCTCTGTTCTCTCGGAATGTCAGGAAACCCTTTGCCGTTCCTCATGTCAGAGTTTAAATAGCATCCCCTGGAGCCTTCATTTCGCATCCTTGCCAAGGCTCACCTCCAGGTCTGAGGCTTCCCTGAGACCAGGCCGGGGCGTATCAGTGGGAATAAAAGTGTCAGGTTCACCACCTATTCAGTGGCATTTCAAAATTTGGCCTTTTCTCCCGTCAACCTATTACTATTTACTTTTCATGGTGAATACTTGCTTCATGTTTTCTGTCCAGGTTTTATAGCTGCATTCAGTGGGAGACACAGGCTACCTACCCCATCTTACATAGAACTGGAATCTATGTAATTTCATTTTACTCCCCCAGGCCTAGCACAAGAAGGGACTTACCAGATGTCCAGTGAATGAACAAAGTGAATGAATGAACGAGTGTACAAATCAGTTATTTGATTTATTTATGAATTACACAGAAATACTCATGTTTCCAAGAACAAATTTCTGATGACTATCAGTCAGTTCTCTCTCTTCTCTTCCTGGGAATGTGAGGTATACAGAACAGTTCTAGCCTGTTTATGAAAAATAGTTTTTCTTGTTGAATATTTAAATCAGATAAGTATTTCAAAAACTGAAGTTGCTGTGTCCCTGAAAAGGATTTGGACTGTACAGATTTCAATGAACTTTGTTGAACTCTGGTACTTGTTCTGATATTAAAAGAAAAATAAAAATTGACAAAGGACTTTCTTTAGTTGCATGTGTTTACAGCCTAGTTACTACCCATACAGATTAAAGAGTAGGTTTAAAAACAACAACAACTCTACAGAGATCTGTTGCCCATTCATCTGCCTGCATATAAATTATTGGATCTATTTACAGTTCAAATGCTAGAAACCCCCAAGTACTTGAATAGCAGGCTCTTGTATTTCTGTCTCTTTAATCCTAGGCTGATCTGACCATTGCCAGCAATAGAATTTAGCTGGTGAGTCCAACATGAAATCAACTAGGGCTCATCTTTTCCGTTCTTGAAGTTGGCTTTGATAGGGACCACAGAAGTCAATGGGACCTCTGTGTGTGGATGGGATTCCCAGGAGAGTCAGGAAGGGATGGATGATTCATGAGATAAAACACCCCAAAGGGACTCCACTTCCCTTTTAATTTTGTGTCCATGTGAGGAATTTTGAAAACCGATGCTGCTGAAGACAAAATTCCCATCATGAGCTAAACAGGCTCCCTGACAGAGAGGAAACACAAGCTTCTGAGAACCAGGGTCCAATTCTCTTTACATAGAGGCCACACTGGTAGAAAAGGGCGCCCAGCCAAGTAGGGTGCATGTTCTTTCAAATGGGGTGGGGGCCTTGACCCCCTTCTGAAGAACCTTTTTCCACTCTGTCTGATGCCATAAGAATAAGTCAGTAATCTGCTCTGAGTGATCAAATGCCATTTCTCTCTGAGTCTGCTTGTCTCTCCTCCCTTTTTGTTCTGTGTAGCTGCTTCGGCCCTTTGAATGGCTTTTTCTGTCCTAGTTTATCACAGGTTTGAGTTGCATCCGTATCGGGCATTCTCTCTTATGGTAGATTTGGCACCAAATGGAGAAGTTGAAATCCTCCCTAAGTCAGATCCAGTTTCAGGGAACCCCAGGGAACCATCTGTGCACTTTGGATGCAATGGTTTGGTTTTATCTGAGTTTTGTCTCATTTGCTGCAGCCTGGAACATACTTGATTATATAAGAAGTTTTATGACATAGGTCTAGTCTGGCCACAGAATCCACTCCCTGCCCCCACCCTGCAGTCTCAAAAACCCAACAACCTGCTGGCGTGCATCCTCTGGGTCAGCTGCCATCTAGTCCAAGTTGACAACTTGAGGAGGGCTCCTGCAGGTGGACTTTCTACCTCTGAAGACCCGGCCCCTTGGGGGACCACCCTGTTGCCACATCTTTCTGGTTGCTCCCTGGGAAGGTTTGTTCTTTCATTTACATCTGGATCCAGCTAATGAAAACAGAATGTGACAGGTAGTCTATGTCGGGGATTTTTCTTCTTTTATTCCTCCTCTCCTCTAAAATGCAGAGAAAGGCTAATCATAAATTATCACAGGTATTGTGAGTCCCTCCAGTTTCCTCTTGTTTTTAGAGGTTTTCCCCTTCTTGTAAAAAATGCATAAGGAAAGCATGCTTGTTGCAGAAAAATGAGATAAAAAGAAAAACATCTTAAAACTATTTTTCAGTAAAAATATCAGGCTGAGGTCACTTTCCTCCTTCCAGTCTTTCTAACTCAGCTCCTGCTCACTTTCATCAAGTATTGATCTTGCCCTTCACGGGAACAGTGCCCCTGGCAACCAACATTTTTTTTATTCCTAAACCACTCTAGCAAAGTTACTTTAAGGAAAGTGTTCTCCCAAATAAAATGCAAAAGAAACATATATCCATGATAGAACAAAATATTTTAATGAACAGTTTAAACAACTCTCTTATAAGGAAGTTTCCGAGTGGGCCATGGCACTGCTTCTTAGGGTGGCTTCCTCTGACCAGCCTTAGTTCTGATGTTTCACGAGCCTGGGTAATTTGTCTCTTGTGGGTGACACCCAGAGTTCTCTATTTAGGCCCTCTAAATAGAGAGGGCCTAATCCTAATCCTTGCCAGGCTGACCAGTCTCTCAGCTCCCAATCTGCAAGATGATGCCTTTTCTTGCACATTCTTAACCCTGTGCCTCTACAACCTCCCTTTCCCATTTTGGGGAGGATAGTATGTCAGGTATGAACCGCAATTCATGCATTCAGGAAAGACCTTGGAGATTCTTTGTCTATAAACAAACTTACTTTCTACTTCAAACCTCCATTTCATCTGATGGCAAGAGTTTAACCTGTCCAAGTGGGTTTACACTCAGGTACAGATCCACCTCATCTGGGTCACAGTCTATCCATGCTGGTATCCCCCAGTGGATGCCTGCTCTCACCTGGCCTTTGGACTGCCAGGTCAGTGCTAAGTCATCCCTGACCCAAGGCCCCCCAGTTCCAGCTTGCTCTCAGCTCAACTCTTTACTACTTGGAGCGCAAAGGTCTTCTTTCCCACATGGTGCTGGGAAAAGCAGGAACCTCCGCGGGGCTATCTGTGTACTTCATTTCATCTCTGCTATTTCACCTCTTCATTACATCTCTGCTCTTCTTGGGTGCAGAGGTTTTGGTGGGCTGTGTCAGGCCCCATGTTCAGGGCAGCTACATCACTTGCCAGACTCCATGTAAAATGAAAACACCAGGCTGGCCAGGGGTTGGGAAAGTCAATGTCCCCTTCCCGAGGGCCCACAGCAGACAGCCGATCCCCGAGGGATGGCAGCCTTCGTGCTGGTACACACGTGCAAACTCAGTCTCTGGATGAGTGGGCAAGAAACTCCGTCAGATTGGTACCCTCTGCCTGAGGCCAAAAGGCAGCTTCCTTGAATCCCACCCCCAGATGCCATGGGGTGAGCACACCCAGCCCTGACACCCCCAGTGCCTGCATCTGTGCCCAGGCCCGAATCAGGTGTGGAGGGAGCTAGCAGATCACAACACAGGAAGAGGGAGGTGAGAGGGGCTGTGGCACCAGGGGACATAGGAGTGAGCAGCAGGGGTCCAAAGCCAGACCCAGTGGGGGCAGGATGCACAAGAGTCACAGCTCCAGGCCCCTGGTGCAAGCCCCACTGTCCTGTGGTCTGGTTTACAAGCCACAGATTCAAAGCTACAGTTACTAAGAATTTCAGGGCAGCCACCACAGAGCATTCGGCCTAAGTGCAAGGGCCTTCTGGGGGCAGTGCCCTCTGCATGACCCCGGTCACACAGCCAACAGGCTGGCCTGTGTGGTCAGATACACAAAAGCTGGAAGTAGACTTCCTGTTTCTTGTACTATATCAGCCCTTCCTTGGTGCGATGAGAATAAAAGTGTTCTAGCTGGGACCCCTCTGGTGGTCCAGTGGCTAAGACTGTGCACTCCCAGTGAAGAGGGCCTGGGTTCAAGCCCTGGTCAGGGAATTAGATCCCACATGCTGCAACTAAGAGTTCACATGCCACAACTAAAGATCCTACATGCCACAGTGGAGATTGAAGATCCTGCGTGCTACAACTGAGACCCAGTGCAGCCAAATAAATACATTTTTTTTTAAAAGGGGGTTCTAGTTGTTGCCTGGAGTAGAGTCAGAGGAGAGTTTTGGGTAGGGGACAGTGCTAGAGTAACAGGAATTATCAGAAAGGAAAAAACCCTGAATTCATACTTTTAAAATGTTTCCTCACCACACAGGCATCAGCAGATCCTAGCCCTCCTGGACTCCTGGCTCTAGTCCTGCATCTTCTTCACAAGTGGTCTCACCTGGGGGACACCAAGGACTTTTGCACGACTGTCCAGGCTATGCCTCAAGCTCTGACTGGCATCTCTCCTGGGAGGTGGGGTGGGGAGAAGTGGGGGTTTCCTACTATCTAAGGCTAGGGCAGCGCAGTGTGGAGGTTTTATGTCAGCCGGTCAAAGTCTCTCAGAGTTGTATTTTAAAATCTAAACATGATCTTCAAAGGTGGGGTCCCACCCAGACCTGCAGTACCAGCATCACTTGGGAACTTTTTAGAAATGCAAGTTCTCAGGCCCCAGCCCAGACCCACAGAAACTGAGGCTCTGGGGGCGGGGCCCAGCCTTTGTTTTAACAAGCTCTCCAATAACTCTAACACGCAGCCAAGTTGGAGAATCACTGCTCTCGATGTATGTGACATGGGGGACATTTTTCAGGATTCTTCAGGAAGGTTTCATTTACAGTCTTATAAAATGACTCTTGGACCTCGTGCCCAATGTTCACAAAGTAAGAAGGTGCTTCAGCACTCCAAGTGTGTTCTCTAACCATATGCTACAATATTTGGGATTCCTGCTTTAAGAAATTTATTCCTTCGGGATCTTTTTAGTGTTCTCTTTTAAAAGGTAAAGGTTCTACTTGGTAGAAGAAGAAGTGTTAGTTGCTCAGTTGTGTTCAACTCTGCGATCCCATGGACTGTAGAATGCCAGGCTTCACTGTCCATGGAATTTTCCAGGCAAGAAATCTGGAGTGGATTGCCATTCCTTTCTCCAGGGGATTTTCCCAACCCAAGGATCAAACCCGGGTCACTCTCATTGCAGACAGATTCTTCAATGTCTGAACCAACCGTAAGTTCACATGAAAGTATCTGAGATACCTGTCCTGTTCTGCTTACCGCGGCTAGGAAGAGAGAGGAGAACATCACAGAATAAGGAAACAGCTGAGCCTAAATAAGCATTGCCTGGGGATAGCAATTTTGCTTAGAGTTGGCATTTCCAGACCTTATGAAGTCACTAGTGTAAAACCATTTATTTGAAATGGGCCCATTATCTTAAAACAAAGGGAGGCGAATGGAAGAGTGAGTTCAGAGGGGTACTTGTTTGGTGAAACCTCAGTTCATGTGCTGATACCAACTAGCTAAAATCTTAGATAAGTTACTTAAACTGCAAGTCTGTAGAATGTGATGATATAACCCAGAACATTATATCGATTAGGATTTGCTTGCAAGGGACAGAAACTTCCATTTGAACTGGTTTATGCTGACAGAGAAAAAGGATATCTATTGGCTTTAATAAATAAAAACTCTAGAGATAGTTCTGACTTAGAACAGCTTGATCAGGGTTCAGAAGAGACCATGAGAATGCAGAGGTTCTTCATTTTACTCTCTGTTTCGCTGAGTGCTGGCTTCATTTGTGACTATGTGAGTTGGCAAGATGGCAGCCCCAGCTTCAGCCATCGTGTCTCCAGGTTCAAGTCTGGATCTGAGGGCAAACCCTGGAGCCCACATACACCCTCCAAAAGAGACTGATTGGCTCTGACTTGCCTCCCTTGAGTTATGTGCCTATTCCTGAGCCAGTCACTGACCACAGGGGAAACTGATGCTCTGGATCAGACGCCAAGCCTGGATCCTACACTGTCCCTGGAATGGGTGTGGTGGGAGGTCCTGCCAAGGCCACAAAAACCACAGGGGATGGAGGTGGGGAGGGGTGGTTCCCCACAAACATGGGAGGTCGTTACTGGAAACAGAGTGAATGGAAAAGGGCTGACCAGGAAGCCACACACGTCCACCACGAGGGTCTCGGTTCCCACATCTGTAATTCTGTGAGGTCCTCCCCTGGCCCAGAGTGGGGGTGTAGGAAGCTGCATTCGCTAGACTGCCCACCAGATGGAATATGGATTGGGCTTAGGGATGAAGGAATCCTGCTGCTATTGAGGATGACTAAACTCATCCTCTTTGACAGCCCCAGTGGAGAGGCTGACCCTCCTGGCAAACCCATCCAGCTTCTCGCTCCTCTGGGAGGACGTACACAGTGCTGTCCACTCCACACCCCCGCTGGCCTCTCCCCTCTGCTCACTGCCATCCATGTCCCTGTTCACCTCTTTCTGTTCCCAGGCTCCTCCCTCAATACACGGCTCTCTCTTTCCCTCCACCTCTGACCACCTCTGTCTCCTGTCTGCTCTTCTCTGCTGCCTCTTTCTGTCTCTCTCTCCATTGCTGCCTGGCTGCCTCTGTCTGTCTGTCTCCCTCCCCCTGTCTGTCTAACTCTCTCTGAGCTCCTGTCTCTGCTTCTCTCCATTCTCTCTCGCTAGGATTCTGCCTGTCTGTGTCTCATTCACTCTTTCTTATACTATCTGTTCTCCATCTCTATTTAAGTACCTTCCTATCACTTTCTCTACCTGCCCATTTCATCTTTTGTGTCTACTTCCCTTTCTCATCTGCCTTTGTCTCAGATTTGTCTTGATTTCTTAAACAGTTCCCACTTCTCCCAACAGAACTCTAAAATGCCCACAAGCCATGTTTACTCCATATGTTTCTTGGCCAACAGAGAGTTTGTAAGGATGGAGGAAAGACCTTGAAGGGAGGGAAATTCAGAGAGAAAAAGGAAGCATTGATGGGACACCTGAGGCATAACACTGTGAATAAGGGGTCATTCAAGCCAAAACATACACAGCGCACTCACACATTAGAGTCACAAGCCACCTCCAGACAGGCAATGGGCTTCTCCACCACGATTACAGTTGGGTTTGGTTGAAGTCTTGTTTTTCTTAGCTTACCTTTTCTTAACTGAATAGCTGCTCCCTGGGTCTCTAAGCAGTCTGGATGTCCATAAATGATACACTGTCTTAGTCCACAGCACGCTAGTTTACAACAGGCGCAATGAGTGACCTGGCTGCATATAGCACCTTAGTGACTCCCACCCCGTGGACATCTCAGCCTCGATTTTCTTTGTCGTGGTCACCCAGTCCTGCTCTTCAATGGCTATTAGTAAGTACATCTCTGAGGCTCAACTCATCAAGGGCTGACATCAGGCCCTTCTAACGGTCTGCAATTTCCAGTTCAGTAAGAGACGTTGCTGGGTTTTGAAGAAGAGAAGGAAATATATATACATTCTAAATACATTAGAAGGAAGTATGTGTCCAATAGGCCTGGCACCCAGATTTTATTTCCATACATGTTTAAAAACTGGCTTCAGGGACTTCTCTGGTGGTCCAGTGGCTAAGACTCCATGCTCCCAATGCAGGAGGCCAGGGTACAATCCCTGGCTGGGGAACTAGATCCCACATGCTGCAGCGAAGGGTTTCTGTGCCTCAACTAAAGACCCCATGTGCTGAAGCTGGGGATTCCACAAGCCACAAGTAAATCCTGGTACAACCAAATAAATTAATCAAAATAAATATTTTAAAAATTGGCTTCACACAGCATTCTGAGGACTGTCCTTCTAATCTTCAGTGAGTCAGTCTTCATTTATTCATGTCTATGTTTTCAAAGGTCATACATTGGCTTCTGCAGTCACTAGCATATTTTTTAATTACTATGATGTAAATGGCAAAAAGAGTGTAAGGCCCTAGGATCTTTTTTCTTTCCAACTTTAACACTGAGTTGCTCTATCATGGTAAGCAAGTCAACATCCATGAGTCCCAGTTTCCATGTCAGTAAAATAAAGAATAACAAGTACTCAGCACAGTGCCTGGTATTTAGTAAATATGATTAAATATATTGGTCTATGTAACAGAATGATGCTCAGCTCTGGCTGCCCATTAGAATCTCCTGGAAAATTTTTTTAAAATCTGAAACTCAGTTCAGTTCAGTTGAGTTGCTCAATTGTGTCCAACTCTTTGTGACCCCAGGGACTGCAGCACACCAGGCTTCCCTGTCCTTCACCAACTCATGGAGCTTACTCAAACTCACGTCCATCGAGTCAGTGATGCCATCCAACCATCTCATTCTCTGTCGTCCCCTTCTCCTCCTGCCATCAGTCTTTCCCAGCATCAAGGTCTTTTCCAATGAGTCAGTTGTTCGCATCAGGTGGCCAAAGTATTGGAGTTTCAGCTTCAGCATCAGTCCTTCCAATGAGTACTCAGGATTGATCTCCTTTAGGATGGACTGGTTGGATCTTGCAGTCCAAGAAACTTTCAAGAATCTTCTCGAACACCACAGTTCAAAAGCATCAATTCTTTGGTGCTCAGCTTTCTTTATAGTCCAACTCTCACATCTATACATGGCTATTGGAAAAATTTGTAGATTAAACCAATTATACAAAAATTTCTGGGTCTGAGACCTGGCAGAAGTATGTTTTTCAAAGCTACCACTTTCTACCAAAGGTGATTACAATATACAGCCAAGCCTGATGACCACAAATCTAAGAGGAGGTTTACTTAGCTGTGTACTTGTTTTGTGCTTAATAAAGGATCAAAGCCTCCTTTTTTAAGCTTGTTCTTGGACCATAGTCCTCACAAATCCATTTATCCAGTTTCCAAAGATCGCCTGCTCCTATAAGATCATCAAAAATAAAGGCAGAAGGGATTTCCCTGGTAGTCCAGAGATTAACACTCTACCTTCCAATACAGGGAGCACGGGTTTGATCACTGGTCAGGGAACTAAGGTCCCGCATGCTGTGCAGTGCAGCCAAAAATAAATAAGTAAATAATTCTGTATCTTAAATCAAAATAAATAATAACCCATAAAATTTCTTTATTTGATCAAGGGAAAGTACATGTTAGGCATTCAGTTCAACAACACACACTGAGTGTTTTCCAGGTACTGAGAATTGTGCTAAACCAAAAACCTCTATCTTCAGAAAATAATCCATAACTTCAAAAGGCCCACCACAAGTAAAAAGCAATGCTTTGTAAAACAAAACAAAAACTTCCTTTTCTTGAAAGTTGATGCCTTTAAGCACACACCCTGCCAAGTTAATTTTCTGCTGAATATCAGCTCTCCTGCTGCCTGTAATGAAGGGCCTAGGAAGAAGAACAGGAAGTTTGCACCAATGTGGGAGGTTTACTGGAAAATTCTGTGCTAAGAAAATAATCTCAGTGCTCAACATTACTAATAAAAATACACGGGGCTGACAAAAAAAATCAAACAAGCTTTGTACTTGGTGGGACACAGTGTTTTTAATCTAAAAAAATTATGTGTGTACATTTATAAATTTCTTCCTCAGCTTGATGATACTTTTGACACTCTGGAAATGATACGTGTTTCTATTTTCCCTTGTTCTTCACTCTGCATTGGTTGTTCCCAGTTGGAAAAAGAGGTGTAATCCCAGAAAGGAAATATATGAAAGGAGATCCAATATAAGAGAGTCCATCAGAAACGCCTCTTATATCTTCACCCTGAAGTCCTTGCTGTCACGTTTGCATACAGCAGCTCGTGTCAGCTTCCTTCATCTCCACCTTTTCCCTCACTCTCTGGACCCCCAGAATCACATTCTGGGCTAGTTTTCTGATGGCCAGTCAACCAACACTACTCTCAAAAGAGTTCAGACATTGTAAAGCAACTCTATTCCAATGTACTCTATTCCAACACACACACACACACACACGCTCCCCTAGTAGCTTAGACGGTAAAGAATCCCTTGCAGTGCAGGAGACCTGAGTTCGATCCTTGGGTTGGGGAGATCCCCTTGAGAAGAAAATGGCAACCCACTCCAGTATTCTTGCTTGGAGAGTTGCATGGACAGAGGAGCCTGCCGGGCTACAGTCCACGGGGTTGCAAAGAGTCAGACACAACTGAGTAACTAACACTTTTCACATACACACATATGTAAAGTCAAACTAGCATCTAGCATTCATTGACCACCTAGTGGGGAAAGATCTGGAGCAAGGAGGCCAGGGTTCTAAGCCTCGTCTTTTCCCTTACAATACCCATGACTCCAAGCAAACACACATCCTCTTTGAGCCTTTTTTACTCATTTATAAAATGGGTAATACATAACCAACCTCACATAATTGTTGTGAAGGTTTAGTCAGTTACAGGCTTATTTATACCTGTAGTACAAATGTCCAGTGCTATCTTGTAACACTATTTCTCCAGGTTTGGAAACATTTCACCCTTAATACAAAAAAATTATAAATGGTTTGAACCAACTGAACTTTTTCTACTAATGTTAAGCTGCAAACTGCCCAGCACACAGGTTGCCCAGTACAACCCTGCGCCTTTGGAACAGGTATCCCTGAACACTCTAGGAAGAAAGTCAGATTTCCTAATACATTCCTTTGTCCTTTTCTCTCTTGCCAGGTAATTTATTACAGAGATCTGGTTGGGCTTTGTAGTGAAGTCTGGTCACTCTGAGGGAGGTTGCAAAAGCAAAAATGGATCTTTAAGCAAAATGTAACAGAGGGCAGAGGGACTTCTCCATGCCTGCCCTCCCTGCCACACTAGGGAGCATCCTTCAGGATCTGAGAGTGACCGAGGCAGCCTGTGCTGACATGTCCCCACCACCGGCTCTTGGGAAAGCTGCCCTCCCACACACCAGCCAGGTCCCAGATCAGTGATTCCCAGTGAGCAGTAAAAAAAACAACAGCAAGAAACGGCTTTCTTAGTACTCTTTCATCGAGAAGAAAAGAAACTGCAGGCAATATTTTCATCATTAGTTATTATAAAATGTTCATGATGTTCTAGGGAGATAAAAGGCGAGGCTCGCACTGCCCTCCCACTCCCACCTGCCTTGGTCCATCCATAGCCGCCTCCCCTGTGAAACAGTTCAAACTGGACTTGTGTAAATTACCCAGAGAAGGTCCAGATTTTAGAGTGTATCTACCTCTGAAATATGGAGGAAGGAACATTCTTCACTCTTGTTCCCTGCTAAGGAGTTAAAGTGAGGGAGTAATATTTACTGAGCTCCTGGCAGATGTCAAGGCATTTTCTCAGATGATGTTTACTCTTCGTTATGACACTTTGAGGTACATATTCGTGTACCTATTGTTAGGGAGGCTGAGGGTTAGAAAGATCAAAAAATTTATTCATGGTTGCATAACAAGTAAATGGTAAAAACAGCATCTTAACCCCAGTCTACCTCATTCTTTTTATTAATTCATCTTCTAAAATATGAATGGAGAGGAGTACAGCATAAATTATTACTATAATTCTTCAGTTGGTAAAACAGAAAAAATCACTGAGCTTATTTTAAAACTAATCCTACTTGTTTCCTCCTAAAGGCAATGTTGACCAGTAAAAAAAAAAAAAAAAAAAAAATCTTAAAAAATGAAGACTTTCTGGTATTTAAAAATGACCACATTTAAAAATTAGGTGTCAATAGGTCAAATTCTGACATTCCATTGAAATCCCTGAGAAGGCTAGAAAATTCTACCTTTCTAAAATTCGAGAAATTTCTCAAACCCTGAGACATAACAAGGGAGGAGGAAGGCTTTTATGAGAAAATCAACACACAATCTTTCTTGGCTCATGAATGAACAGGGAATCAGTTGTGATGCATGTCTTAAGCAATTTATTACCGGTCATAGAAGTCAGCAAATCATTACTCCAATATGATGGAGTACTTATAAAAGTATACTTTCTATTGCTTTATATGTTTGAATTTATATTAACAAAAAGATTTGTTTCTTTTGAATTTCCCCCTTGTTTATTGAAGTATAACTCTTTTACAGTGAAATGACAGGTCTTAAGTTCACAGTTCTGAGTTTTAGCAGTCACATCTGTCTGTGTAACCCATACCCCATCACAATACAGAATTCTGCCGTAACCCCTCCAGATATCTGTCAGCTCCATCCACGTCAACCCCTTCCATCTCCCACCCCACCCCACTCCTCAGGCAGCCACCACTCTGATTTTTATTTTTTTTTTTTTTTTGCTGCAGATTGGTATTGCCTATTTCAGAACTTCACATAAACGGAATCAATGTGGATCTCTTTGTACCTGGCTTCTTTTACTCAACACAATGATATTGAGGCCCATCCTTGTGTTGTGTGTATCAGAAATGATTTTCTTTTTTTATTATTTTTTATTGATGAATAGTATTCCTTTGTATGGAAGGATCCATTTTGTTTATTCATTCTCCTATTGATGGACATTTGAATTGTTTCTAGTTTGTTGCTGTTCTAGTCGCTAAAACCTGAACTAGGAAAAGAGAACAAGTTTTTGAAATCTGATTTTCTTCCTAGAACATTCTGTGTTAGGAATAAAGGTGCTGTGAATGTTCGTGCACAAGTGTTTTCTGTGTTCAATGTTTTCATTCCTCCAGGGTAAATACCTAGAGGTGTATTTGCTCGGTCATAGGGTAGGTGCATGTTTAACTTTATGAGAAACTGCCAAACCAGTTTTCAAAGTGGTTGCACAGTTTCACATTCCCACCAGTAACATACGAGGTTCGTTGCTCTGCATCTTGGCCCACACTTGGTGCTGTCAGTCATGGCGTGCATGGTGACTTGAACCACTTTTCCTTGATGACTAGGGATCGGTTTTTGTGTGCTTATTGGCAACTCCTCCTTTGTGAAGTGCCTTTTACAGTCTTTTCCCCACTTTATTGTTTTTTTTATCTAAAAATCATATCTCAACACCCAGAGATAACCATCATTAACATTTAACATTTGGGGCTTCCCTGGCTATCTAGTGATTAATGCAGGGGGCATGGGTTTGATCCCTGGTGGGGGAACTAAGGTCCCGCATGCCACGAGGCACAGCCAACACACATGCAGTTTTGGGGCTTTTGTCTATGCACTTACTTATTTACCAAGTATATTCTTTACAAAATTGGGTCCATATTGTATTAACTGTTCTGTAACCTTTTATTTTTCTCATTTAGCAATTTGTTATGAATGTTTGTCAGTAAATATACTTCTATGCCACCTTTTCTTTTTCCATGAGTGATCATTGCAGTTTTATTCACAGTAATAACCCAAACAGGATACAACCAAATGTCTTTCATTTGTGATTCAATACACAAAATGTGGTGTATATCTGTACAATAGAATACTGCTCAGCAATAAAAAGGAACAAACTACAGATAATTGTGACATACACGCAAAACCATTATGCTGAGTGAAAAAAGCCAGACCCCAAAGTGTAAAAACTATAGAGAAAATGCAAATATAATGACCAAAAAAACACTTGGGGCTAAGAGATAGACTGCCAAGAGGGAAGATGAAACTTTTGAGGGTGATGAAAATGTTCTATATATTGATTGCAGTTATAATTTCATTGGTATATGCATTCATCAGAGCTTATCAGATTATGCATTTAAAAGGTATGCATATTGAAGCAAATTATAGCCCAGTAAAATGGACGTTGAGGAGATGCAATATAGGATACAGGCTAAGCACTGAAAAAAGTGGGGCAAGCATGGCTGACACAATTAAAGAAAAGAGAAGAATTCTTTCTTTAAGGAATTCTTCCTAAGGAGAGGAAGTTGAGTTAAGGAAGTAGAGTTTTGGTCTCTGGGGGGAAAAATAGTTTTAAGTTGTATTAGGGCTTTTTGTTAAACCTCATCAAAGTTTAGGCTGGGTAGGTGATTTATTCCTCACAGCATACCAAAAAAATGTTGAACAGCTGGAACCATACTCAAGGTTGTCCCTTTGGCTCTTTGGCTAGAGCCAGTAGGTTTTTCTAGTGTGTGTGTGTGTGTGTGTGTGTGTGTGTGTGTGTGTGTGTGTAGGCTTTTCTAGTGTGTGTGTGTGTGTGTGTGTGTGTAGGCTTTTCTAGTGTGTGTGTGTGTGTGTGTGTAGACTTTTCTAGTGTGTGTGTGTGTGTGTAGGCTTTTCTTGTGTGTGTGTGTGTGTGTGTGTGTGTGTGTGTGTGTATTTGGCTAGAGCCAGTAGGCTTTTCTAGTGTGTGTGTGTGTGTGTGTGTGTGTGTGTGTGTGTGTGTGTAGAGAAAAGAAAACCCAGGGAATTACCACCTTGTTCCTCACTTCCTGAAATCTATGGCTGGTCTTCCTTTTCCCACCTTTCCGAATCTCTTTATCTTTGCTTTATATAGAATGTCCAGAGTTTTTAGCTGTACTTAGCAGGAGGAGTAAAGTAAAAGTATGTCTACTCCATTTTTCTGAAAGCAGAAGTCTTCTTGACTTTTATTTTTGTTTTATATTTATTTATTTATGGCTGCGCTGAGTCTTCATTGAGGATCTCGGGCTTGTCATCGGGGAGGCTTCTCTTGTTGCAGAGCACCGGCTCTAGAGCTCGCTGATTTGAGCAGTTGCAGCACATGAACTCAGCAGTTGTACATGGGTTTTGTTGCCCCATAGCATACAGAATCTTCATAGACAAGGGATTGAAACTGTGTCCCTTGCATTAGCAGGCAGATTCTTAACCACTGGATCACCAGGGAAGTCCTTTTTGGCTACTTTTTTTGAAAAAATTGATTTGTTCATCTTTTTATTTTTGAGTCATAAGAGTTGCTCATATATTCTGGATAAAAGTCCTTTGTCAGATATGTACATCATGAACAGAAAGATTCCGATTATTCTGTGTTTCCTGAGAGATTTTACTGTAAATGAGTGTTATATTTTGTCAAATGCTTTTCCTGTGTCTGTGGAGATGATCACATGATTTCTCTTCTTTATTCTGTTAAATTACATTAATTTGTATTCAAATGTTAAGCTAACATTGCATTCCTGGAATAAACCCCATTTGATCATGATAATTATTCTTCCATATGGCTGGGCTCAATTTGCTAAAATTTTGTTAAGGACTTCTATATCTATGTTCTGGATCATATTGGTCAGCAGTTCGGGGGGATTTTTTGTAATGCCTTTTTAAAAAATTCTTTTTATTTATTTAATGAATTTATTTGGCTGTACCAGGTCTTAGTTGTGGCATATGGGATCTTAGTTCCCTGACCAGGGATCGAATCCAGGCACCCTGCATTGGGAGCATGGAGTCTTAGCCACTGAACCACCAAGGAAGTCCCCCACCATTTTGTTTGGTTTTTTGGTTTTGATATGAGTAACTCTTGTCTCATGAAACAAGGTTGTAAATGTTCCCACCTCCTCTATTTTCTACAAAAGATGTGTAGGATTAATATTATTTTCCCTTTAAATGTTTGAGATAGTTCATCTATGAAATTTTTTATGTGTATATGTAACTTACCTTGTTTCTTTTCCTTCTTTCAGGAAAGAAAAGGAAAATTCTTTCAGGAGAGTCCCCCCAGACTGTTGTCCAATGTCTATTTTATGTACCTTATCTAGTTCTGTGGTTATTTATAGTGAGAGGGCTGTATGGTACCAGCTTTTCCATCCTGGCTAGGTCAGAAGTATCTAGTAAGAAGCTTGTCTAAACTGATCTTATTATTAGGGTAATTCTAAATTCAATAGATTCAGTATTGCCCCAGTATTGAACCTACCTCAATAGATTGTCCTAATTGCATTTCTATTGACCCTATCCCCAAATTAAATATTAATGTAATCAGTATAATTCAATATTAGCAAAGACTAGTACAATGAACAGAAGTCTGGATTCAATATTAATAACATTGCTTTTACTTACTTCAATATTGATATGCTTTCTTGTAAGGAGTACAGATAGCAAAGTTACAGGTAGAGTTCTTTTGTGTAACTCTGATAGACCTCAAGAGAGTTTTGCATTCCATCTATTATGCTTATTAATAGAAGAGTAAACATTTGAAAGCCATTATTTAGAGACTTACATGCTTCAGAAAGGCTATTACTTAAATGTGCTAAACTTGTCTAATAAAAAGGTGTATATAATTCTGGTATCTTAGCAGAACCAAGGCATTTCCCAGTAGTGTATACAAGAGCTTTGCTATTACATCTTCTGCGTAGCTTTGTCCCTGCTGCTTCTCATCGCAGGACTAGACCATGAAGGAAACAATTATTTTCCAAAATGATACATAATATCCAGGTTAAGTGGATTTATTAGGCTCATATCTCTCTGCATAAGGAACCATGCCGGAAAATGAATGCTTTGCTTATAAGGCCTACTCTGGGCCTAAATCTGCTTTCTTAGATAAACAATCAAATTACTTCAACTTCCTTTTTGGAATTAAGTGGGAATATTAAACAAATGATAAAGTAAAATTAAAAACTACTGGGCCTTTGTGACTACTATCCCTTGCCTTCGCTTAGGATAGGTGAAATAGTTTAGCCTGTGCGCCTTAGAGCACCTCACCTGGGGCTTCCCTGGTGGTCCAGTAGTTGGGAATCCACCCACCAACACAGGGGACACAGGTTCCATCCCTGATCTGGGAAGATCCCACATGCCGCGGAGCAACTCAGCCCCTGTGCAGCTACTCCTGAGGCTGTGCCCTGCAACCAGAAAGGCTCTGCAATGAGCAGCCCCTGCTCCACGATCAAGAGTAGACCCCGCTCGCTGCAACTAGAGAAAACCGGCATGCAGCAATGAAGACCCAGCACAGCCCAAAATAAATAAAAATTTATTTATTTATTTTTTAAAAAAGCATTTCACCCTTAGGACAACCTCAAGATCTGAAGTCTGGCTCCCACTCTGGAATTCAAAGGGAAATCCTCAGAGCTAGGGGTCACCATAGCTCTCCCAGTGTGAACTCTGAAGCTGAAGTAGATTAAAAAGAATACAATTCTGACATTACAGATCATTATAGCGACACTGTAATTAAGAGTAATGTTACATTTTTTGAAAAATTTTCCATGATACTGCAACAGGGAGAACATGTAAGAGCATGCTAATTGATAAGCACTGGGGAAAACTTTTTAAAAAACACATTACCACAAAATGAAACAGTATGTCCCTTTGTTGATAGCACTGGTGAATTCTGACACCTGTACTGGTGAGTTTTAGTTACAATTTCTTGGGGCTTCCCTGATAGCTCAGTTGGTAAGGAATCTGCCTGCAATGCAGGAGACCCCAGTTTGATTCCTAGGTTGGGAAGATCCCCTGGAGAAGGGATAGACTACCCACCCCAGTATTCCTGGGCTTCCCTTGTGGCTCAACTGGTAAAGAATCCACCTGCAATGCAGAAGACCTAGGTTTGATTACTTCAGACATTTTCCTACCAACTGTCCCCATCAAAATTATCATTAGAGCCAGGGAGAGTCAAAGAATCTTGCTCATGCCTACCAACAAATTCACAATTTAAAAAGATTGATTTTTTTTTTTTTTTTTTTTTTTTTGGCCATGCTATACAGCTTGTGGAATCTTAGTTCCCCAACCAGGGCTCGAATCCAATACACCGCCTGCACTGGAAGCGCAGAATCTTAACCACTGGACCACCAGGGAAGTCCCTGATGGTTTAGTCAATGCAGTGGATTACAAACTCCCGGTGTTCAGAATCACAAGATAGCTTTTAAAAATTTAAATGCCCTAGCCTCATCTCTAGATATTTGGATTTGGTTGATCTGAGTAAGGAATAGTTATCAGTATTTTTTCATAGAATTTTCTGAGATATAATTCACATACCATAAAATTCACACTCTCAAAATATGCAACTGAGTGGTTTTAGTGTCTTCACAAAGTTGTGCAACCATCACCACTAATAAATGCAGAACATTCATCTTCTCAAAAGGAAACTTACACCTGTTGACTGCCCATTCCTTCCTCCTTCTAAACCCGGGCAAACACTAATCAACTTTCCATCTCTATAGGTTTTGCCTATTCTGGACATTTCATAGAAATGCAGCCATACAGTGTATGGCCTTTGATGACTGACTTCTTTCACCTAGCATCATATTTTCAAGGTCATACTGTAGCATGAATTCCTACATCATTCCTTTTTATGACTGAATAATATTTCACTGTGGGGCTTTCCAGGTAGCTCAGTGGTAAAGGATCTGCCTGCAATGCAGGAGACACTGGTTTGACTCCTGATCTGGGAAGATGCCCTGGAGGAGAAAATGGAAACCCACTTGAGTATTCTTGCTTGAAAAATCCCATAGACAGAGGAGCCTGGTAGGCTCTAGTCCATGGGGTCACATAGTTGGACACGTGTGTTAGTTGCTAAGTTGTGTCCAACTCTTGCAACCCCATGGACTGTAGCCCACCAGGCTCCTCTGTCCATAAGATTTCCCAGGTAAGAACACTGGGGTGGGTTGCCATTTCCTTCTCCAGGAAGGAAGATATCTAATATATCTAAGATAACTGATATCTAATATGGGCTTCACTGGGGGCTCAGTGGTAAAGAATCTACCTGCCAATCCAGGAGACACAGGTTCAATCCCTGATCTGGAAAGATCCCTCAGAGAAGGAAATGGCAACCCACTCCAGTATTTATGCCTGGGACATCCCATGGGCAGAGGAACCTGGAGGGCTGCAGTCCACAGGGTCACAAAGAGTCGGACATAACTTAGCAACTAAGCAGCAATATCTAGTATGTGATTTACAGATATATGATTTATAAATATTTTCTCTCAGTTTTTGGTGAGTTGTCTTTTCATTTTGTAGTGCTCTTTGCTGTGCAAAAGGTTTTAATTTTGATGAAGTACTGTATATCTATTTTTTTCTTATTGCTTGTGCTTTTGGTATCCATTCTAAGAAACTGTTGCCTAATTCAAAATCATGAAGATTTACACCTATGTTTTCTTCTACAGCTTTAGTTTGATGTCTTACATTTGTGCTTTTGATACATTGATATTTGAGGTTAATTTTTATATATGGAATGAGGTAGGAGTCCAACTTCATTCTTCTGCATGTGGATATCCAATCATCTTGTAATTCTGATTTTGATCTCATTTCTGATCACCAGCTGATCACCATTTCTGATTCTGCACCTAATTCCAGTGTGTGAGTGTTTCCCCTATGTCACCAAGCAATTTTCTGATACCACATAGGTGTCCTAGAGTTCAACTCATTATCAGACCCATAGGTTGAAGGCTCAGTCCCATAAGACTGCCCCCTCCATATTTCAGATGCCAGTAGCCTTCCAGATTATCACCTGGTCTCTGGCTAATGATCAGAAGTTCCCACAACCCTCTGTTTGAGTTCTGTTAATTGCTGGAGCAGCTCTTAGAACTCAGGAAAACATTTGCTTACTACGTTACTGGTTTGTTATAAAAGGATACGTTAACAAAAAAAATCCCTCTCCATCTAGTTCTGCAAGAATTAAGTCACTAGCCACTGCAGTCACCACTGACCTTTCACCCTGAAAGAAGTTCAGGACAGAGATCACGAATGAGGCAGTCTTTGCTCTGGAAAAACAGGCAGAACAGGCTTTTAGTGATTTTCAGAAGAAAATGTTATGAACCCAATTTTTTGTGTCTTCTCATGTGTAGAAGAGCATCAAAATCATTACCAGAAGCGTCTGCTCCTCATGACTAGCAGCAGCCTTCCGCTGAGATCAGTGCTTGCTTGTCTGGACTCTTACAAAATCATGCGTTTACTGACCTCCCTCCCTATTTCTTCCGAGCAGTTTCTCAGAGCTACGTGAGAAGCTGTCTCCATGGCTGTAGTCTTCACTTGCTCCAAATAAAACTGAACTCACAGCTCTTGAGTTGTGCACTTTTTTTTTTCAGCCAACAGATGTAACACAGGAATAGCCAGATGGAAGAGATGCCTCGGGCGGTGTACTGGGAAAGGGCCTGGAACTTCTGTGCCTTCCGGGCGTGTCGCCCTCCGTGCTCTCTGGATTGATCTCTTGATCATCACGTCGTGTCCTGCTTTGTCTCTTGTACCAGTCTTTATTTTAAAATCTGTTTTGTCTGATATAAGCATTATGACTCTGGCCTTTTTTTAAAATTTCAATTTGCATGGAATACCTTTTTCTCTCCCCTCACTTTCAGTCTGTGTGTCTTTAGATCTGAAGTGAGTACCTTGTAGGTAATATATATACGCGTCTTGTTTTTTTTTTTCTCTTTCGACACACCAAGTGGCATGCGGGATCTTAGTTCCCGAACCAGGGAGGAACCCGTCCCCCCAGCATTAGAAGTGCAGAGTCTTAGCCACTGGACCACCAGGGAAGTCCCACAGGTCTTGTTTTTATATCCATTCAGCCAGTCTATGTCTTTTGAATGGAGCATTTAGTCCATTACGGTAATTATTGATATGTGTGTTCTTTGCCCTTTTGTTGTTTGAGGGTTGTTTTTATAGGTCTTTGTTTTTTTCTTTTCTTTTGTTCTTTTGTAATTTGATGACTGTCTTTAGTGTTTGAAGTCCTTTTTTCTTTTTTGTGTATAGCTTATGGATTTTTGGTTGTTACCATGAGGTTTTTATAGGGCAGTCTATATATAAAGAGAGAGACTGCATTTGATTTGTTCTCTCTTCCTCTCACAATTACTATTTGATAATTATATTTTTCATCTGATTGTTTTATGTATCCCTTAATTGCTTATTGTGGATATAGATGATTCTTACGATTTTTGTCCTTTAACATTTCTAACAGCTTTGTGTGTGGATGATTTCCTATCTTTTCTGTATGTTTACCTTTACCAATCAGTTCTTTCATTTCGCTGTTTTCGTGCATCTAGTTATGGCCTTTTCTTTTTCACCTAGAGAAGTTCCTTTAACATCTGCTGTTAAGCTGGTTTAGTCAATTCCTTTAGCTTCGATTGTCTGTAGAGCTTTTAATCTCTCCATCAAATCTGAACAAGAGTCTTGCTGAGTAGAGTATTCTTGATTGTAGGTTTTCCCCTTTCATCACTTTAAATATATCATGCCACTCCTTTGTGGCCTGCAAAGTTTCTCTTGTATGTTATTTGTTGCTTTTCCCTTTTGCTTTT
The DNA here is from genome assembly GCF_963930625.1 of Muntiacus reevesi. NCBI lineage: Eukaryota > Metazoa > Chordata > Mammalia > Artiodactyla > Cervidae > Muntiacus > Muntiacus reevesi. Next base: position 26,113,020 of record NC_089268.1, on the reverse strand, counting down.
GATATTCTCACTTTATCTTTAATTTTTGTCATTTTGATTACAGTGTGTTGTGTTATACTCCTTTTTGGATTAATCCTATGTGAGACTCTGTACTTCCTGGACTTGGGTGACTGTTTCTTTTCCCACATTAGGTGATTCTTTTAGCTATTATATCTTTGATATGTACTCAACTCCTTTCTCTCTCTCTTCTCTTTCTGGGACCCCTGTAATGCAAATATTCATGCACTTGATGTTTCCCCAGAGGTCTTTTAAACTCCTAATTTTTTTTCATTCTCTTTTCTTTTTTCTGTTCAGTGGCAGTGATTTCCCCGACTCTATCTTCCAAATCACTTATCTGTTCCTCTATCATTTAGTCTATATTGAGTCCTTTTAGTCTTATTTTTTCATTTCAGTTATTGTATTCTTCATCCGTGTTTGGTTTTTCTTTACATTTTCTAACTCTTTGTTAAAAAGACCTAACTTCTTGCTCTATGCATCTGTTCTCCTTGTGGTGACCCAAGGATGAAAGAGCAGATAAAACTAAGGAGGGTCTTGGAATGCAGGAATGGAAAAACCAGACCCTTATCGTCCTTCCCTCCCCCATGTTGTAACTATTAATGGAACAGTATAACCTGTCTCCCCTCCTACCCCATAGGGAAAAGGTATTTGCCCTACTCTTCCTTTGGGGTGCACTTTCCATCAAGCCTTCTTTTCACTTCCTATACCCATTACTTTGTTCTCCCATCCTGAAACAGCCACCTATAAGTCAGACTTACTTCCTTTTCCCTTCATAAAATGTAATTTCATTCCTTATACTTTCTTTATTGAAAACACACATCCTACCTTCCTTAAGCAACCGAGAACTGACCTTTATATTAGTATTCTATAGATTGGTGAACATAAATACCAGTGATAATTTCTAAAAAATATTCTAGAGAACATCTCAGGATGGCATCAAACATTATTCATTAATAGTCCAAAATCTTTAGTTTCTCTGTAAGAGGAAGTTAGTATTCAGTAATGAATGTTTCAGAATCTTATTTTATTTGAAAATGACCTAGTTATTCAATAAACTTCTATCAGTTTAGCACAACCCTAGAAATTCAGGTTACCAAAATCTAGAGAGACTGTTTTAGACAGACATTTTAAATCTTAACAGAGTTTATCTAAAAGCTCAGATATCATTTACATTTTGTTTTAAAGTTTCTTCACTCGAGTTACTTTCCTTGCTGACAAACGTATAACAGAGATAACAATATAACAGTATTTAACTTATAATAAACCTAGGCACAATGAAAATATTATGGTTAATGTTAGTGGCTCTTAGACATGTCTATATTAGATTAGCAAACATTTATACTGGATATTTAATATTGAATATTTCCCAGTTCACATGAATCTGAAATTCATTTTGGTTAATTTCTCTTGTATTTAGAATTGTCTGATTTGTAAGCACTTACTTTTCTTTGGGCCAATTAAATCAGAACTCATTTACAACTTCAGGAATATTATTTAAAAAAAAAACCAAAAGACACACTGAGACATGCGTAAATCCATGTTTTCCACTTGAGATTTAAAATGTCTCTTTGACACTCCCCCCTCCACCTTTTTTTTTTTTGAAGTTCTAATTTGCCCAAGGCCGATGTCTCAGGCAAAGTGGGCTGTGTATTTCAAGGACATGGAAAGGGTTAACTTCAAGTTTTTCCTTAGGTAGGATTTTTAATAAGCTAGTTGTTTTTAATTACATATGCGAAAAGAACTGGTTTTGAAGCATAGAGGAGAGTTTATGATCCTTCAGGCTTTTGATTATAGGAGAAAGACCTGGACCAAAGGGAACTTTAGAATCCTTTTTTAGAGATCTTGTGGATATAAAAGGTAGAGCAGGGGTTATCTAGGAAATCTAATGGAGAGAAACAGAGGGCGATAGGAGATAGGGAGGCAACAAAAAGACACATGCAGCGTGAGTCCCTCAAATCTGGATTCTGACTGAGGGCCACAAAGGAGTGAACGTAAGGAAATTCTGAGTCTTTTCCCTGCTTTTGGAAAAAGCTAGTGTGCCATTCAGAGGCCATTTTTTCGGGGGGAGTGGGCCAGTTTGTACTGGGGCCAGGCCTTTTGCAGGGTCAAAATTTTCCAGTTTCTGAGAATGTAGTCAAGGGGTACGTCTGAGAGAGGCTCCCAAGACATACCAGAACTCATCCTTAGCCTTTATGCTGTAGAAGGGGGGGCACTGAGAGTCACCAATCGGCAAAAAGGCGTCCCTTTCTGTCTCAGCGACGTCTCCGTGCAACTAAAGGCACAAAAATGGCCGACTGTCCCAGCGGTCGCGTCCAACAGTGAGAGGTGACCTCTGAGAACCGTGCAGCTGTTCCCGGGCAAAGAAAGACAGAAATTCCTGGGAGCAACCAGGTGACTCACTGTTTGGTGATTCCCTGAAAGGTGGAAGGCACTCTTGGGATGGCTCAGAGGCAACACCTAGGCTCCTGTAAATCGAAAGGGAAAGAAGTGAAAGTGACGGGAAGAAGGCTGAGGAATCCGCCTTACAGTCCTATCAGGGAGGTGATGGCCAGGGGACAGTGGTCTCTGTTTTACTTCAACCACTCTGTACCTGACATGGTGCACGTAAGTTGTCTTGCTGCGGGTGGACGCCCTTGTGGCCTGATCCATCCCGTGTCCCCCTTATCCTCACACGGGAGTCTTCATGTGGCAGGCGCCCTAGTGGCTTTTAAGTGCCCGAGCCGTGCCCACACACTATTGGTTGGCCTAGTCCTCAGTTGGAAAGAAGACAAAGGAGAGACCCTCACCCGTTCGGGCGGCAGCTCACCGCAGTGAGCAGTGGGGCCTTTGGAACACACAGCGGGTAACCCTGGCCAGAGTTCCTCAGTTGCTTCCACAGCACTTGCCTGTTGAGGGTCCCTATGAGAAAGGAGAAGTGAGGAGCTGGGGGAGGAGACCCCAAGGTCCCCGTACGGGCCACCAAAAATGTCGTGGTCTGGGTGTGGGTTGAAAAAGAATTTCCAGACATGAGACAGAATGAGAGGGAAATAAAGTTTATTAGACTGGGAGACGCTGCTAGAACAGTGGGCCAGCTCAAGGGAGAACTGACGTTGAACAGGGGTCCTTAGTCCACTTTTATACCCACGGTACAAGGAGTACCATAGGGGTCTTGCAGGTCATTTGCTGATTGGATGAGGCATGTATACTGGGTGGGGGACAAGTAAGGCAAATACCTTCTCCCTATGGGGTAGGATGGTAGACAGTTTATACTGTTCCATTAATAGTTACAACATGGGGGAGGGAAGGACAATAAGGGTCTGGTTTTTCCATTCCTGCATTCCAAGACCGTCCTTAGTTTTATCTGCTCTTTTGTCTGTGGGGTCCTTGGATCACCACACTCCTCCCGAGTTCTTTGATCAGCTTTACAGTCATTACTCTTAATTCTTTCTCAGGTAGCTTGCCCATCTCCACTTCACTTAGTTCTTCTTTTAGGGCTTTATCCTGATCCTTTGCCTGGAACATGTTCCTCCGCCACCTCATTTTGCCTAAGTTGCTGTTTGCATTTTTATGTATCTGGTAGGTCAGTACATTTCCCAACCTTGGAGAAGTCGCTCTTGGTAAGAGACATACTATGTGTCTTAGCAATAGACTCCTTTCTTGTCACCCAAGCCATATGTTCTAGGGGTTCCCCCTGGGGGAACGGGTCATTCTGTCGTGGCAGGCTGACTTTGTGGGCAGTCTGTAGGCTTGGTTGTCCCCTCGTCTGGTTGGTTACCAGGTCCTGCCTTCTGCAGAGGCTGCCAACTCCTGGGTGGAGGGGCCAGGTCACGAGGTGGCTGACTGCAGAACCCCAGGGGCTCTGAGGCTAGTGCTATCTCACTTGTGGGTGGTGTCAGTATTTAGAAGTAGCCAGGGCTGTTGCCCACCCACTGGTGGGTGAGGCCAGATCTGTGGCAGGCAGAGTCAGGTCCTGGAATCTGGCTGCAGGCCCCAGGGATTCCAGAGCTCTGGTGTCAGATCTCTGGTGTGGGAGGCTGAATGCTGGCAGTTGGGTATGGAGTTCAGGGTGTCCCAAAGCTCATGGTCAGGGCCCAGCTGGCCCCAGAGTAGGGTCTGGCCTGCTGTGGGCAGGCTGGGTCAGCAGGCTGTGGGATTGTGGTTTTCTTTTGCCTTGCGTCTACTTCCTGGTGGAAGACGCTGGTCTAGGGGCTAGAGCGGGCTTCCTGGAGGGCAGGCCTGGTGCCTGCCCACTGGTGGATAGAGGTGGGTCCTGTCCCTTTGGTGGGCAAGGTCACATCCAGAGGCACGTCTTGGGGTTCCTGTGGGCTCAGGAAGTCTTTGGCAGTCTGTCTGCTGAGGGATGGAGCCACAGCCCCACCCAGTTAGTTGTTTGGCCTGAGGCATCCAAGTCCTGATGCCTGTAGGCAGCGACAGGAGCCAGGGCTTAGTACTAAAAAGCTAGATGGGGGATTTCACAGTGGTTCCCCCCAGCCCCAGTGCCCATGCTGTAAAGAAGCTCCCAGGATGGCTGCTGCTAGTGTCCACGTGAGCCACAGCCACCCCCTGCCTCTCCAAAGTCTCCCTAAGACTAGCAGGAAAGTCTGGCCCAGACTCCTATCAAATTAGTTTTTGTCCTAGATCCCAGAGAGTGTGAAATTTTATGCATGACCTTTAAAGGTGAAGTCTTTGTTTCCCCTAGTCCTTTGGGATTCCCCAACTTAAGCCCCTCTCCCCTTTAAATCCAAATGTTCTGGTGTCTCATCCTCCAAGCGCAGGACCCCCAGGCTGGGGAATCTGATGTGGTGCTCAGAACCCTCACTCTTGTGGGAGAAACTCTGTAATATAATTATTCTCCAGTTTGTGGGTCACCCATCTGGGGATATGGGACTTGATTATATTGCAAGTATTTCCCTCCTACCAATCTCGTTGTGGTTCCTTCTTTATGTTTTTAGTTGTAGATTTTTTCTGGTAGGTTCCAGTCTTTTTCACTGATGGTTTTTCTGCAAATAGTTGTGATTATGGTGTGCTCACAAGAAGAGGTAACGCCTCTCTAGTTCCCCATCTTGTCTCCATCTACTTTCTGAATTTGGCCCATTTGGGTTTTTAAGAAGACTTCATTGATTAGGCATGATTGATTAAATCACTGGCTATTGGCAATCAATTCAACCTCCAGCTCCTTTCCTCTCCCCAGAGTTGACAGAGTTCCTTTCAGAGTTGGTACTGAAAGTCCCAACATTCAGTCCACGGGTTTGGTTCTTCAGGCAACCAGCCACCATACTTAGGTGTATTCCAAATATCTCCTCATTAGCATAACAAAAAACCATTATGGCTCTCATCACTTAGGAAATTTCAGTTGTTTGAGGAGTTCTGTTTTGTCCAGCAAATTATGCTCTGAGACTGTTATGCTCTGAGACTAAAATTGTCTTTGCCAATAATTTGTTTAACACAGGTTCAAGGCAGTAATTATAATTTATAATAGTAATATTTCATAAGCCAATACTGTATGGGATAATGTCTCTTAATAAGCCAATAAAGAGATTTCATACGTCAATCCAATGATAGGTAAATTACACTATTGCCTGAGGCAGAGGGGAGGTAAAAGAAGTCCAAAGTTAGTTGAGATGTACTTTCTACAATCTAGTTCTCAGTAGAGTCAGCCAACCAAGAGTGGGTATCTGGTTGCCAGTGTGAACAGAAAGTCCCTTTTGTTGCTAGAGCTCAATGCCAGCAGAGTGAAGCTGCCAGTGTTGGCCAGGAAGGTGGGCTGCTCCGCAGACCCTCTCTTGCACGGCTAGCACCACTCCTAGAGGAGTAGCCTCTCCAAGGCATGAACAGGTGTCCTTTCTCTTCCTGAGACTGCTACCCAGTTTAACATCACTGCTGATCAGGAGTGGCCATGGTCGGAGCCAGTGTCTTTATTATTATTATTACTTTTGGCTGCACTGGATCTTTGTTGCTACACCAGGGCTTTCTCTAGTTGCAGTGCACTGGCTTCTCGTGGTGGTGGCTTCTCCTGCTGAGAAGCACAGGCTCTAGAAGTGCAGGCTTCAGTAGTTGTAGCACACAGTCTCAGAAGCTGTGGTCCGTGGGCTCTAGAGCTCAGGCTCTGTCATTGAGGCACAAAGGTTTAGTTGCTCCAAGGCATGTGGAATCTTTCCAGACCAGGGATCAAACCTGTATTCCCTGCATTAGCAGACAGATTCTTATCCATGGTACCAGTAGGGAAGTGCAGGAGTCAGTGTCTTAAGCTTGTCGGAGAGCTATTTTGATCAACAAATAACCTTGCCCAGACTGAACACTCCCACACTCCCAGTGTTCAGTCTTCACAAATACTTGGTATTTAAAGTTTAAATGTCCATTCTGTGTTGGCCACTCTTCCATATGTTCTGATCCATCAGCACCCCCGGCGGCTCCTCTCAATAGCTGAGCTCCTGAATATTGATGCACAACAGCTATCAATGACATCGTCTTGATACAGCTTCCTCAAGATAAACAAGATCAAAACTTAAGTCATAAACAAGTGGACTTGAAATCATAGCCAATCCACCACAAGTTTTGTGCCAGAAAGGGGGATGAAGACCAAATATATCTTATTATAAACCACAATATCACACGTCCTATCACCATCAGTTGAGAAGACTATTCTTTCCCCACCGAATGTCTTGGCACTCTTATCAACTGACCATGTAGGTTTATTTCTGGACTCTCAATTCTATTCCATTGATTTATATGTCTAATCTTATATTAGTACCAAACAGTCTTGATGACTATAGCTTTGTGGTAAGCTTGAAATTAAGAGTCGTGAGTCCTACAACTTTGTTGCTCCTTTTCAAGAACGTTTTGACTGTTTGAGGTCCCTTGAATTTCCGTGTGAATTTTAGAATCAGCTTGTCAGTTTCTATAAAAGGGCCAGACTGGATTTTGATAGGAGTTGCACTGACTTTGTATATAAATCTGAAGAATATTCGCATCGACCAGCATTAAGCCATCCAAACCAGTACTTGTTTTCTTTTGTTGAGGAACATCTTCCACAATTTCTTTCAATGATGTTTTATAGCTTTTTGTGTAGCAGCAATTTTTGCAAAGCTCTTCAGAGAGTTATAATATGCAGCCAGTAGGGATCATTGTTTAACATCCTGAAAATTTTGTCCCCAAAACACAAATCTTAGGTTATGTGTCCATGTATGGCCCTGCTAGGCATAAGGAAGTGGGGCTGACTTTGACCAAGATGAACCACTTCTGAGAGATGTCTATTTCATGACATTTCTTAGGACAATTTGGCAGCAAAATCTAATTACACCCTACAGAGAATCATAGAGTTGCAAAATCTTAAGAGGCCTGAAAATTAATTTGTGTTGGTCCAGAGGGATGAGATCTATCCTGTTTTAGTGTCTGCTGAGAACAAATGTTCTTTGAACAATCTTTATCATTATAACCCATTCCCATGTTAACAAATTCTCTCCTCTGGAAATATCCTCATCCACTGCCTCTGCTTCCCTATTTATCATTAGATTTTTAATCCTCTGGGCTCTCCATCCCATCTGCACCAAAATTATGATGTGTCTAAATTCTTATTATTACTACTTAAGGCCATTTCTCAGTGATCTGAGGAACATCTGTTCACCATCTCTGGTACAAAGACCAGAGGACTTTGTTGTTTGTTTTTGTGTTGTTTGTTTGGTTTGGTTTGGTTATTTCCTTCTGGCTCTTGATTTTCACTGCCTTCTAGACTGGACAAAATCACTATGAGAGCTAAAGGGAATGAAGTGACCTTTCACTTTAATTCTACATTCTACACCCCGTCAATGTCTAAGTTGGGCTGTGACTAGCTGGACGTGTTGACTTAAAGTGCTTTCCTAGGACTTCCCTGGTGATCCAGCGGTTAAGACTCCGAGCTTCCACTGCAGGGGGGTGTAGGTTTGATCCTGGTTAGGGATCTAAGATTCCCACATGCCATGCAGTATGGTCAAAAATAAGTATCCTAACAAATGGTCAGTCTATCTCTGGGGAAACTTTGGAACAGGTCAGCACATCAACTTATCTGTGGCTGTCATCTATTCTTGACACCATATCTTTTTCCTTCCCATTGCTCAACCTGAGGGTCCCTCTAGGTCCTGACACCATCTGCTCTTCTAAAAGTCAAGTCCAGTTGAACTGCCTGGAGATTGAGGAGCAATCTGGATTTCAGAATACTGATGTAGAAATGGGGTTGAAATATAGGCCCAAGGTTCTCATCTCTTTCTTACTGCAATCTGAATGATGGGTGATGTTCACAACCATGTCACACTCTCATGATCTATCCAGATATTGAAAAATATCTGGAAATATTTTAAAGAGAAAGAATAAGAAAATAGTACTACTGACCTTTGTTCTTTATTTGAGATTAATGAAATCATTTTATTCATCTGATGAATCAGTCCTTTGGAATTTAAAACATTATGATACAACATGGAAAACCACAGGGTTTGTCTAATTTTTAAATTTTATTTACAATGCAAGATGAGTTATTTTTCAATTCACTTCTCCACATGTATATTAACATGGCAAGGAAATATTACAACTGAAGAATAAGCTTAGATAAAATTTGTCTTACTATGCCATCTGTTGAGTTTTTTAAAATTAGAATTAATATAAATAAAATAAATAATACATATTTATTAATATAAATAAGTATTTATTTATAATATAATAAATAATAGTAATGCTCATTTCAATCACATTGTTCCAATAATAACTACCACATATTAATGTTTTGTAGTTTAGTTGCTAAATCATCTCCGACTCTTTTGGGACCCGTGGACTGTAGCCCACCAGGCTCCTCTGTCCATGAGATTTCCCAGACAAGAATACGGGAGTGGATTGTTATTCCTTCTCCAGGGGATCTCCCCAACCCAGGGATCAAACCTGCATCTCCTTCATTGGGAGGCAGGTTCTTTACCATTGAGCCACCTGGGAAGTCCCATTATATATTAGTAGTGATGTACATAGTCCCATTCTTGTTTAAAAACAGTGTATGCATGTTGTCTACTCTTTATTTGTATTCTACTATACATCTATTCATGTTTCTCATTTAAAAGAAAATGAGAAATTTTCTTGTGAAAAAACATATTACAATGATTTACAGTTTTCTTAACAAGTAATAGTATCTTAGAAATGAGGTCTAATTTGGGACTTTAGAGAAAATTCAGCAAACTGTATGACTCTTTTCCAGTGGAAAAAAAAGCATCCTACCAACAGCAAAGGCACAATCCATAAAATAAATAATTGATAACCTGGATTTCAATTTCAATTAAAATTGGAAAGTTCTCTGCAAAAGACAACATGAAGAGAATGAGAAGACAAGCCACAAACTCAGAGAAAATTTTCAAAAACACATCTGATAAAGGACTTTTATCCTAAATATACAAAAAATACTTAAAACACGACAAAAAGGAAGCAGACAACCCAATTTAAAAAATGGACCAAAGACCTTAACAGACACCTCTGTATATGTAAAGAACATGTACAAATGACAGTTGGGAAATAAAAATATACTCTACAACATATGCTATCAGGGAAATGAAGATTAAAATAACAATGACATACCCATTTTACATCTATCAGCATGGCCAAATCCAAAACACTGACATCACCAAATCCCACTGAGGAGGTCGAGCATCATTCATTGCTAGGGTGGATGCAAAATGGTACACAACCACTTGGGAAGGAAATTGGCAGTTTCTGAGAAAACCAAACATACTCTTACCATATGAGCCAGCAATCATGGTCCTTGGTATTTACTCAAAGGAGTTGAAAACTTCTGTTCAGCAAAATTCTGTATACAGATGTTTTTGTTTGTTTTAAATATTTATTTATTTGGCTTCACTGGGTGGCATACAGGATCTTTAATTGTGACATGTGCAGTCTAGTTCCTTGACCAGGGATCAAACTCCAGTCCCCTGCATTGGGAGCTCAGAGTCTTAGCCACTGAACCACCAGGAAGTCCTGCTTACAGATGTCTTTGTCAGCTTTATTTATAATTGCCAAAACTTGAAAGCAACCAAGATGCCCTTCAGTAGATGAATGGATTGATAAACTGTGGTACACACAGATAATGAAATATTGTTCATCATTAGAAAGAAACTATCAAGCTATGAAAAGACATGGAGTAAGCTTACATGCATGTTACTAAGTGAAAAAAGAAAATCTGCAAAGGATACCTACTGTATGATTCCAACTATAAGACATTCTGAAAAAAGCAGAACTATGAAGACAGTAAAAAAGGCAGTTGCCAGGGGTTGGAGGGTGAAGAGAGGGATAAATTGGAGGGATGAATTGGCAGAAGATTTGGGGGAGCAGTGAAAATTCTTTGTATGATACACTAATGATGGGTTCAATTCAGTTACTCAGTCGTGTCTGACTCTTTGCGACCCTATGAATGGCAGCACACCAGGCTTCCCTGTCCATCACCAACTCCCAAAGCTTGCTCAGACTCATGTCCATTGAGTCAGTGATGCCATTCAACCATCTCATCCTCTGTCGTCCCCTTCTTCTCCTGCCTTCAATCTTTCCCAGCATCAGGGTCTTTTCCAGTGAGTCAGTTCTTTCCATCAGGTGGCCAAGGTATTGGAGTTTCAGCTTCAGCATCAGTCCTTCCAATGAATATTCGGGATTGACTTCCTTTAGGATGGACTGGTTGGATCTCCTTGCTGTCTAAGGGACTCTCAAGAGTCTTCTCCAACACCACAGTTCAAAAGCATCAATTCTTCTCTGCTCAGCTTTTTTTTATGGTCCAATTCTCATTTGTCCAAACTCATAGAATGTACAACAACACTAAGAGTGAATCCTAATGTAAACTGTGTACTCTGGGTGATAATGACATGTCTGTGAAGGCTCATCAGTTTTAACAAATGGTAGGGGATGTTGGTAGGGGAACAACATCTCTGGTAAGGGATGCTGATAATGGGGAAGGCTGTGCATGTGTGGAGCAGAAGTATTTGAGATATCTCTGTACTTTTAATTTGGCTATGGACTTAAGCCTGCTTTAAAAAATAATCTTTTAAATGAAAAAAAAAAATTAAAGCACACTACCTATATAAGAACTGAGAGATAAACTGAGTCTGCTCTGATTTTTAAAAATCCCAATCTGATATAAAACATTAACTGCTACATGTTTCACAGTTAATTGAGACTGAGAGCCTCTGGTCTAGACTGATAGTCTCTGATTTTGTGTGTGTGTGTGTGTGTGTGCACCCTACCATTAGAAAATGTGAGCATGCAACCCAGTGCTCTGTGACAACCTAGAGGGGTAGGATAGGGTGGGAAGTGGGAGGGAAGTTCAAGAGGAAGGGGACATATGTATGCCTCTGGCTGATTCATGTTGTTGTATGGCAGAAACCAAATAACATTGTAAAGCAATTTTCTTCCAATTAAAAATAAATAAAAAATTTTAAAACATGAGCATGAACACCCCATATATATATGTGTGTGTGTGTGTGTATTTATTTTTAAATTACATTCATGTACCACTGTGCTGATAAATTCTGTACACAGAGAGAAGGGAAATTTTAAAAAGGTGATGTGAAAGCAAATACGAATCAAAATTCTAATATGTTTTTGTTCCATCTATATGGATTGTGTTGCAGAGACTTTGGCACATTTATTTTCCCTCCAACTTTTAGCAAAAATTAAGTGGAAAGTTAATTATGGGTCCACCAGGGAATACAGGCCTTAAATGTTGTCCTTTAGTTAAAAAACAGCAAAACTACTAAAGAGCAGGTCAGATATTTGCTTATCTGTGTCATCTGTGTTCTGTGGGTGTTAGGAGGACTTTGGGTCTCCTTCAGAAGGTTCCGGGTTGGATTGGTTTTGACCTCTCTTGTGAACTCTGAAAAGAAGATAAAAATGTGTCATCATAGAGATTTGCAATTTTTCTCTTATTTCCCCCTTTCTTCCCATTGTAGGAATAGTACAGAGGTTTATGCAGCTTTCACAGTCTTTCCCTTTTAATGAAACATTGAAATGATGAACAATTGTCTGACTTTGTCTGTAACACAAGGTGTGTCATGGGATATTCCTACACGTCTGCATTTGAATTTTGATCTATTCTGTACTTTGTCGGTTTTGTTATTCATGTCTCCAGTGTCAATGATATGGGAATTGCAGTTATTTCATCCTCAATGGAACTGAACCAATCATAATTCATTTACTTTCCTAGCTTACTTTCTTCTTTTTTTAAATTAAAAAAAGTTTATTTTTCTGTTTTCTGATTCACTGATTTCTGTTCTTATCTCAATTTCTGTTACAGTCCCTCAGTTTATTTTTTGTTTTTATTTATTTTTCATTTTTTTTGGCTGCATCACTCAGAGTGCGGGATCTTAGTCCCCCGCCTAGGGATTGAACCTGAGTCCCTGCGGTGGAAGCAGAGTCCTAACCACTGAAACTCCAGGGAAGTCCCTGGATGGTGGTATTTCTGATACGCTGAGGCAAGGCCCTGCAGCTAGGGCAGCTCCAGGAGCCACCATTCCTCTGTAATTCAGAAGCTCTGTAAAGCAGTTTTACTTTTTCCCTATGCTGAAAACATAATCCTTCCTCTTATGATCTCTTTTTTTGTTTATGTTTAGAATGTCCTTCTCTCATTTATATCTTAATCTTTATTTTCAATTAAAATTGTATATCTTAGTGGTTATATGGAAATCTTGAGGTCAAAACATTGGAATTAAGCTTGGTTTTGTTGTTCTTTTTCATATAATCAATGAAAATAAATATCATCCGTTGAATAATCTTTCCTTTTATCATTGGATAGTGATATTCTATCTCAAATACATATATTGATAGATACTAATAAATCTGTTTCAGGGCAAATGTTCTATTCTGTTGTATTAATTGTTTTCATTCTTATAATACCACAGCATTTAAAAAGCTGACATTCTGTGCTATATTAGTGGAACAATAAAAATCTTGAATTTTCTCCTCACTCAGTTCTTCCAAGTGAATTTTAGAATCATGTCCTCAAATGCCAACAACAAAACAAAATTTCACTGGGATTTTTTGATGGGATTGCCTTAATCTTGTAAATTAATTTAAGAAGGATTTGTTCACCCTTTTTAGCAGTCAGGTTTTTTTCACCCAGGAATATACTCTACCTCTCCATTTATTTCACCCTACTTGCATATTTCTTAATAAAGTTTTGGTTATATAGTACCTTGTATATTCCAGAATGTTGTATGTTCTTCTGCTGCTACTATGAACGTATTTTTTTTCATTGGTGTCCTTCAACTGATTATTTATTGGAAAACTAAGCATAACTTTGGATAATTTACTCAATTTCACTTTACTCTTGGGGGCCTTATTTACTTTTAAGTTTATCTGTGAAGTATGTTCCAGGAATAAAAGTTTTCAGTAAGAAAGAATTCACAGTTTCATTTGGTTATCTGTTTTGTAATACTTAATACTTGAAGTATTATCACTTCTTTACTATTTAAAAGTTACCAAACTGTCCATATTATCCTGCAATTTACTTTTTCCACTCGACTGACAAGGAGAATTAGCTCCCTGAGTACAACCATTAGTGCTCCCTTTTCCTCGTTGTGTGATAGCCCACCATGTAACTGATTGAAGGCAGGAGGAGCAGGGGGCTGCAGGGTATGAGATGGTTAGATAGCATCACTGACCCAGTGGACATAAATTTAAGCAAGCTCTGGGAGATAGTGAAGGACAGGGAAGTCTGGCGTGCTGCGGTCCATGAGGTTGTAAAGAGTTAAACACAACTTGGCGACTGAACAACAAAACAGTACTTCCTTTCCCTTGTTGTATGATACTCCACAAAATAACTACACTAGTATGTTTGTCATCTTTCATTAATGGATACTTAGGTTGTTCTCTGGGTTTTTTGCACAAACAGTGTTGCAATAAGAATCTTTGCCCTTGCTACCCAGGACAGATAATAAGTGATGGGATACCAACGGAAATATTGATTTATCATTGAGTTCCTAACCTATTTTTAAGGTCTTGGATCATTTTCATTGTTTTTTCCATTGTTAAATAGTTAAACAAGATTGAGGCCCAGAGTTATCTTCTCAAACTCGAACTAGTTAACAAGCAGATCTGGCCGTTGTTTTCTTTATTGGGCAGGGTGATTCCTGGAAGCCTCTGGAAGCAAGCTGCTGCTGTTTGTTTTTTACTCTGGGCCGTTTGACTTGGAACATTTCTAAGGCTGTTCAGTTCCTGTGCATCTAAATGGATGGCTGTTTCTGAGTACAGGTTGGTTGGTGGTTTTTAAAACCTGGACACGGGCCTCTGTTTTTGGAGGACTGTGTTCTGTGTACTTGTGTTCCTCCGTACAAGGGAGCCTTATGTGAGGAGCCATTCATCACACCTCTCAAGTGGGCCACAGGAGAGAAGCAATTTCCCTCCAACCCACTGGTTTTTACTATAAGGTGAGGGCCTGAGCTGAAGTCAGTGAGGGAAACATTAGTTCTACTCATTTTGCATGGTTTAAATTCCGCTTTCCCGTATCTCATCAATATGAAATACCCCTCACCCTCTTCCCTGCTGCATCCTCCTTTTACTCCTCATTTCTTCATCCAACACCACGTTTATTACTATGTACCTACCAATCTAGGCAAAACCTATAGTAACCTGTACACTTGGACGTATGAGGAAGGGTGATGGAATATGCTAAAACTTCTTTTATGAATACAGAGTAACTTTCAACTAAACAGACCTTAAAATTAGCTGTACTTTGGAATAAGATCATTCTGGGTTCAAATCCCAGCTTTGCTTGTTCATAATAAGCAAATATTTACAATCAACCCTAAGATCTGTAGCCAGTTACTTAGACTGGTTGAGTCTCAATTTTTTCATCACTGAATGAGTATAATAGTAGGTATCTCACTCAAGGTCATGAAAATATATGTTTGTTGTGAGTGCTCAACCAGTGATACCTATTATCTTTATAGCAAGAGTTTAATATGAAATCTCACCAGGTGATAGACTAGTCTCTGTACTGATTTAGGTAAATCTCCTATATTGTTCTTTTAAAGCCCCATAAAAAGCCTGAAATCTCAAAGATTGACTCAGCTGGGTTTCTCATACTTTCAGGACTAATGTAAGGACATTGATCAAACATCTTAACAAGATCATTAACAATAATCCTAGAAAGAAAGATTGCTCCCAAGCACTTAATGCTCCCAAGAACTCCATTCCAGATTTGTGGGACTCAGGCATGGCATTCTCCAGATGATAGCCAGCTCTGGTCATGAGAATCTGTGGCTTCAAACTCATCCCGCCTATGCCTGTCAGCCTAGTTGATGAGATCTCTACTGATTTAGGCTTGCTTCCCTCTGCAGTCTCTATTGGTTTCCCTATACACAACTCAACACACAGACACACACACACACACACACACAATGCAAACTTCTATTCCATGTTCCATTCTGATTCACATTCTCTCCATTTCTTAAACACAACCTGTTCTCATCACAAGGGCATTGAGTACACTGCTTTTGCTGTCTGGAACACATTTTCTTCAGTTTCTTGCCTAACTTCTCACTTTAGATGTCATTTTCTCTGAGTGACATTGCTTTACTTCTGCAAAGCTGAATCAGCCATGTCTATGTGCACCCATCACATCCGGTGCTTAATTCCATCTAGCTTAATTCCATCTATGACTGTGAATTGTCATAGTCAATTCATTTGCCTGAATCCATGTCTAAACAATAAACTTTTTGAATACAGAAACTGTGCACCATCCTTTGTCACAGCACTTCCACACAGAAGACATTCAATCCATTCTTAATTTTTTTTTTTTTTTTTAGCCACGCCATGTGGCATGTGAGACCTTAGTTCCCCAACCAGGGATCAAACCCATGCCCCCTGCAGTAGAAGTGCAAATTGTTAACCACTGGACCACCAGGGAAATCTCATCCAATCTATTCTTGAATAGATGAATAAATAGACTGGATGTATAGTTTTAGCATAACAATCCGATCAATTTGTCTGAGCAGAATATTTATAAAGAGGAGTTTGGAAAGTAAGGTCAGAAAATAAGTTCATTTCAGATTTTAGAAGCTCTTAAATTTGAGTTAAATTAAGAGTTTGATCCTTATCCTGTGAGCAGTGAAGAGCTATGGAAAAGTTTTAACTCTATGAAATGATATGATTAAAATGTTTACTTAGGAATATTAATTTGGATGTGGAATGCTTGACAGAGAAAATGACTAAGAGATTACAAACAGGAAACTTGAACTGAACCTTCAGTTTCTCACAAGCAGAAAAATACCTGAGAAAGAGCTGATGACGTGTGACCCGTAAGAAGCTTTGTAGGGCTTCCCTAGTGGCTTAATGGTAAAGAATCCACCTGCCAATGCAGGAAACACAGGATCCAGGAAGATCCCACGTGCCGCACAGCAACTAAGCCCACACAACACAACTACTAAACCTGTGTTCTAGAGCCTGGGAGTTGCAAGTCCTTCAGCCCGCACCTCTGAAGTCTGTACTCCACAAGGGAAGCCATTGCAGTGAGAAGCCCTTGCTCACCGCAACTGGAGAACAGCCTGTTCAGCAATGAAGATCCAGCACAGCCAAAAATAAATAAGCAAATAAAATCACCAAACAAAAATCTTCTTACGATAAGAACCAATTCTTTTTTCTTGGTGGTGGTTTAGTCACTACGCCGTGTCCGACTCTTGCGACCCCAGGCCATGGGATTCTCCAGGCAAGAATACTGGACTGGGTTGCCATTTCCTTCTCCAGGGGATCTTCCCAACCCAGGAATCGAACCTGGATCTCCTACATTGCAGGCAGATTCTTTACCGACCTAGCTACAAGGGAAGCATATCTATTTCTTAGTCTTATTTTTACCCACTACAACCGATACAATGGCTTACATTTCACTGATACTTAGTAATTGTCACTAAGTAGATGGATGAGGAATGTAAAAAAGAACAGATGCACAGACTTTGGAAAGGAAGAACTGATAAGACTTGGCTGGTTGCCTCTGGAAAGGTGTAATGTAGAAAAGAGGCCCTTTGCTAGAAACAGAGGATATGGGAAGAAGATACAGTTTACGAAAAAGGTGAATCCAAGAATGCAACTTTTCATGGATGTTTTTCCTAGAAGGGACAGACAAAAAGCAGTTCATTCTCATAGTATCCTTAGGCCTTTGCCGCGATTCATAAGATTCCCCACTCTCCTCACCTTAAATGACAGGAAGAAATTTGCCAGATGGTTGAGCGAGTCACCTGCAGTCATAAAGCCAGGAGAACAGAACAGAACAGAAGCCAAGCCCCGTCCTGACATGGGATCCAGGGGAGAGACCATGCCAGCTCCGCTTCGAACTAAAAGGCAAATGCAGTCTTTAAATAAGCATATCACAACACTCCAGTTGTGCTATGTGCTCTTCAACTTTTCACCGAGGCTCAAGTAGATGAAACCCTAACTGCCTGATGTCTGAGTGAATAGCAATAGTTGAAAGAAAATAAATCCACTCACTGCTCTTAGCAGAGTCCTCAGGTGGGCTGTTTTCCGGGAATGCTCTCTTGAGTAAAGAAGTGAAATGTGGTGAAAATGGCTAAATTACAACTAAAAGAAAGGGTGCAAGTGAAGCCTGGTGATGTGTAGTCCAAACTGGGATTAAGTAAGTGGTAATCATCCTTGATGCAGGTTCAGTTAGGGGCCTTCCTTCCTATCTATCTACATATCTTTCTTTTTTAAAGGCATAAAGATGTTAACTGTCACACATACTTGACCTGGGGTCTGTGGTCTTTTACTGCCAGCCTTGAGCCACACACAGCACTCCCAGACTGCCTCCTTTCTTCACAAATGCCCCGGCTGGGTCCCCTCATGTCAGGGATACTGGCTGCATAACACACAGGGCAGGCCATGGTTATTCATTCACACACAAATATTTATAGAGTGCCTGCTTGCCTGACACTATGCTAAGTCTAGCGGAGGTGCTAAAGAATCGTTAAATCCCAATATGCGGAAATCATTCCCTAAAACTGAAAGGAGCTTACCATCTACTCTGGCAGACAACGGAAGTAATATAAACACATGATAAGAGGTATAGGTGTCCCATGATACCATGCTAGGACTTTATAATGTGTGGAAAAAGTCAAAGGTGGGTTGAGTCTGTAAGACAAAGACAGAGTTTATTTTTTGTTGGAAGGAAGATCTGCAGGAGAAGGACAGAGCTGAGCTGGACTCTTGCCATCATTATCCAAACCTGGCCTGAGGCTAAGCTAAAGATGCTGTCTGAGTCACCAGAGATAAAACAATTAAACAGCAGACCACCTGGCTTGCACAGCCCAGCAACCAGTCCTGAAGCATTTTCCTCTGAATGGCCAACTGTTCTGGTCTCACACAGCGTCAGCCTACTATTGCATCCTTTATTAAGACTCTAAATTTACTGAATTTACTGTTTTAAGACTGGTATGAGCTTTAGTTGTTGTTATGGCTTCCCTGGTGACTCTGATGGCAAAGAATCTGCCCGCAATGTGGGGGACACTGGTTTGCTCCCTGGGTCAGGAGAAGCCCCTGGAAAGGGGAATGGCTACCCACTCCAATATTCTTGCCTGGAGAATTCCAAAGACAGAGGAGCCTGGTGGGGTACAGTTCATGAGGTTGCAAAGATTCAGACATGGCTGAGTGACTCACACACACACACACACACACACACACACACACACACACACACACTCAGAAATAATTAGTCAGATCTCTGCATAATTACTCAGCAAATGGAAGTCAGCTCTCCCTAGAACTCTGGATTATCGAGACCCATCGGGAACCCCAGAGACCAACGGAACACGCCCGGCCTGATGAGTGACCCCGGTCTAAGACTCCAGCAGACAGGAAATCCTTTCCCCTTCTGAGCAGAGCCCTGGTTGGGAGGAAATGGGGTAGAGTGTTCCCTGCTCAGTCGCTTTGCTTAGAACTGGGGAAAGACAATTTGGGTTCTAGAACTGTGTAAAGTTGCCCATCTTCTATCTCAATCCAGAAACTGTGATTTCAGTACAAGCTTACCCACACCATGGTTGTTATAGAGCCTGGGAGCGTACTCAAGACCTTTCTACTGAAAGCCTTGGGCCCTTGTTTTAGCCTAGTGAGAAGAGGGTACCTCATATAGACGGTGAGGTCTGAGCTGGGCAAGGGGAAGGGAGTGATTTCAAGGGCAAATCCTCAGAGACAGGTACCACCCCTGGTCTCTTGTTCATCTGCAAACTCCTTTTCACCCAAGCTTCATCTATTTTTTTTTTTTTTTAATATTTATTTGGCTATGCCAGGTCTTTGTTGTGGTATGTGAGATCTAGTTTCCTGACCAGTGATGGAATCCAGGCCCTGGTGAAGGAGGAAACAGACAGAACTGGACTCCATCTTAGGCCAGGCTGCGAACATTAGGCTACACGCATGGTCACCCTCCCAATGGACTCTGAACTTTGTGCCCAGTATCTATAGAAGTGGCATACCAATGGGAAACCAGACCCCCGGATAAAAGAGCCTCAGGACTTGTACTTGGACTCTCCGTTGCCTAAAAGAATATGCTAATTATCTCTGTAACAGAACAAAGTCGTAAATTCCATTATGCTTATCAGGATATGACCACAGTCCTACTGATAAATGTCCACTGTTTATCGAGTCTTGTGACACATGAATCATGGGTTAACTTTGATTGTATCTCTCTTTTACCTTGTCCAGACTAGTTTCAAGGAATTTGGGGAGGTTTGAGCAAGTACACTTAGGGTATATAAGGTTTTCACAAAAACTGGTCGGGGTCCTTGACTAAAAGGAGACTCTGTCTTGGACCCGCTGGTGTAATAAAGTGCACTCCACTATCTGCATTGTCCTTCTTAGTGAGTTTGTTTCCCAGAACGCGTGGCTAAAACATTTGGTGCATGGCCTGGGAAACTCCTCACTTTGAGGAGATAAGTCCCATTTGGGACTACTCTGGGGCCTTACGGCTTGAATCTTCTAAAGAGGGGATTCTGCTTCTCAACTCCCGGACCTTTCACATTAGCAGGCAGTGGACGGCAGCAGGGGAACTGAGCGCCCAGGTGAGGAGGAACCCACCCAGGAGGGTGGAAGAGGGGGTCTGATCACCCCCCTGGGAGGGACTAGAAGGGGCATGGACCTATAGGAGCCTGGAATAGCAGGCAACAGCGATTGCTTGGTACACAGTTCGACGAGCGTGCTAGGGCTTAGGAAGGAAATTTGCGAAGTCATTTAGGAGGTGTGTCCATGCCGTCTCAGGGAAAATTATTACCAGTGATCACAAGGGAATTTTTAGGATAGGAAACTGGTCCTTGTATGCTCATATTCTGCCCTCCCATCTGCTGTGAAATTCTTGACCCCCTTGGAATTGTCAGGCTAGAAGGAGGGGGATACAAAAGTGAGGATGAATTGGCCTGGGACATGGGATATTTAACCCGTCTGTGTTTTCATCTGCACCTGATCAAGCCCACCAAGACAGACCGGACTTTAAGGGAGAAACAGTCTTGGAACATGTGGCGTTCTTGTTCGGCCTTGTTGACTGGCAGGTGAAGACACGCCGATCCCCCTTCTCCCTCTGGGATCTGGCAGGACTTGGACGAGGATGACCTGCCCCTCCCCCATACTGGATGATGACGCATCTGCTGGCCCAGTGGTCCACGAGGACCGGAGGCCGCCTTAACACCTGATCCAGGGCCAGGTGAAGTTCCTGCAGCAGCCGCTGCTCCTCCGCCAGTTCTCCTGGAGGTCATAGAGCAGCCACCTCGGCGGGCTCTGATCCTGGTGGCAGAAGCCTCTGGCCAACACTTCCAGGATCTGGCTCCAGCCGAACCGCCCAAGCTATACCCGCCTCTCCTGGTGAGTTCTGACAGGAAGGGAAGGGAGACGTTGGAATTAAGCAAAGACTGCACTCTGCCAGAGAGCCGGAGGGAAGGAAAGAGAACAGACAAGAGATTGGCAATGCTAGCTGCTGCTCTGGGAAAGTCTATCTCGGGCCCTCCGGAAAACCTCCTCTGCCCCAGGGACAGCACAGTCCTTCAACCGGTCCCAACAGAGGCTCCGGGCCCCATTACAGCCAAACCAGTGTGCCCGGTGCCAAGGTTTTGGCCACTGGAAGAATGAATGCCCTAAGGCAAGGAAGGAAGAGGAAGCTCCCGCAGTTGTGGGGCTTGCTGACTTGGAAATTAAATAGGGCTGCTGGGGCTCAGAGATATCAGGTCCCCGAGAGCCCATGGTAACCTTAAAAGTGGGGGACCAAAACATTGACTTCATGGTGGATACAGGAGCAGAACTGTCAGTAGTAACAAAGCCTGTGGCACCACTGTCTAGAAAGACTACCGCTGTAATGGGGGTGTCTCGAGAAGAGATGATTAAATTATTTTGCCAGCCCAGAAAATGTCAGATGGGGGGACACCAAGTGATTCATGAATTCCTCTACATTCCCGAGTGCCCAGTACCCTGTTGGGAAGAGACTTACTTTCCAAACTAGGAGCACAAGTGACTTTCTCCCCTGAGGAGAGGCCCACCTTCCGGATGGGCACTATGACTTATTTGCTCTCTCTCTCAATACCACCCCAAGATGAGTGGAGGTTGCATGAAACTCGGAAGGAAGAACCGGGTGGGCCGGAAGAGCATGAGAGAGAGCTAACTGACTTATTTCCTGAGGTCTGCATGGAAGACAACCCCCCCAACCCCAGGCTGGCTAAACATCAAGCCCCAGTGATAATAGAGCTCAAACCGGGTACCATCCCGGTTAGAAAGTGCCAGTGCCTGCTACCAAAAGAGGCCTGGGCTGGCATACTGCCCCATATCAATAGATTGAAACAAGTGGGCATTCTAGTAGAGTGCTAGTCGGCTTGGAATATGCCAATCCTGCCAGTCAAAAAGGAAGGAAGACAGGACTATAGGCCTGTACAAAGTCTCAGGCTAGTCAACCAGGCTACTGTGACTTTACACCCCACTGTTCCAAACCCCTATACATTACTTAGCCTCCTCCCACCGAGGACTAAAGTTTACACCTGCCTAGATCTCAAGGATGCTTTCTTCTGCATACGCCTCGCCCCAGCGTCAGAGCCCGTCTTTGCCTTTGAATGGGAAGATCCAGTCAGGGACACCGAACAAGAGCTCACCTGGACCCCCCCACAAGGGTTTAAGAACTCCCCAGCCATCTTTGGGGAAGCCTTGGCTTCTGACCTGGACTCATTCCATCCGAAAGAGTATGGATGCTGGCTCCTACAATACGGGGATGACCTGCTGCTGGCTGCCGAGAAAAATGCTGGAAAGGGACAAAAGCACTGCTCCAGCTGCTGATGGAAGCAGGTTACTGGGTGTCGAAGAAGAAGGCACAGATCTGCAAGGAGGAGGTAAGGTATCTGGGGTTTGTTTTAAAGCAGGACACAAGGGTCCAGACCCTAACTGGGTCCTATATACTGATGGCACTAGTCTGATAAAACAAGGACAACGGCTGTCAGGTTAGCCAAAGCGGAAGGGGCCATCAAGACTGAAAAGGGATGGTGGGAATTGCCAAGTGGCAAATTACTGGTACTGGAGGAGCTGGCACACACTCTGGTAAGCCAAACACACCAAGCGACCCACCTAGTCCGTGCTGCCTGCTCACAGGTTAATGCTGCCTCTTGGGTATTCAGACAAAAACCTCCGGGTATTCAACTGAAAGGCACGCTGCCCCTTGAACACCTGGGAGTGGACATCACTGACATGAAACCTCACCAGTACTACCATTACCTGCTGGTCATGGTATGTACGTTCTCGGGATGGGTAGAAGCTTTTCCTACCTGGACTGAAAGAGCATCAGAAGTAGCCCGGTGCCTGCTTAGGGAAATAGTTCCCAGATTTGGATTTCCTACCAGCATTGGATCAGGCAATGGCCCAGCTTTTGTAGCTGATTTAGTACAACAAGTAAGCAAAACTTTAAACATCAAATGGAAACTGCACACTGCATATAGGCCCACAGAGTTCTGAGTTGGTGGAATGAACCAACCGGACACTTAAAGAGACTCTCCAAGTGGATCATAGAGATTGACTGCTCCTGGGTGGACTTGCTTCCAACGGCTCTGCCCAGACTCAGGATGACCCCACAGTCCCAAGGCTATTCTCCATATGAAATTGTGTATGGGAGGCCCCTTCCCATAATAAAACAGGTGTCAACAAATTTGCCTCAGATAAGGGTGGATAGGATTTCGCAGCAGATGGAACTGGGTAAGGTAATAAATCGGGTAACTAAGTTTGTACAAGAAAAGGTGCCATTCCCCCTTGAGGAACAGATTCATGAGTTTATGCTTGGTGACCAAGTATGGGTCAAAGATTGGAAACTTGATTTACTAGCCCCTTGGTGGAAGCGTTGGGGCATAGGCTTGGATTACTGTGATATTGAATGGTTTGCCTTGGAAACAAACAGGGATCATTCTGTCGTTTTTGAGATTGCATCCAAGTACTGCATTTCAGACTCTCTTGTTGACTATGATGGCTACTCCATTTCTTCTAAGGGATTCCTGCCCACAGTAGTAGATATAATGGTCATCTGAGTTAAATTCACCCATTCCAGTCCATTTTAGTTAGCTGATTCCTAGAATGTCGACATTCACTCTTGCCATCTCCTGTTTGACCACTTCCAATTTGCCTTGATTCATGGACCTAACATTCCAGGTTCCTATGCAATATTGCTCTTTACAGCATCGGACCTTGCTTCTATCACCAGTCCCATCCACAATTGTTTTTGCTTTGGCTCCATCCCTTCATTCTTTCTGGAGTTATTTCTCCACTGATCTCCAGTAGCATATTGGGCACCTACTGACCTGGGGAGTTTCTCTTTTAGTATCCTATCATTTTGCCTTCTCATACTGTTCATGGGGTTCTCACGGCAAGAATACTGAAGTGATTTGCCATTCCCTTCTCCAGTGGACCACATTCTGTCAGACCTCTCCACCATGACCCGATCATCTTGGGTGGCTCCACACGGCATGGTTTAGTTTCATTGAGTTAGACAAGACTGTGGTCCTGTGATCAAGTTGGCTAGTTTTCTGTGATTATGGTTTTAGTATGTTTGCCCTCTGATGCCCTCTCACAACACCTACCATCTTACTTGGGTAAGATAGCATATTAAAAAGCAGAGACATTACTTTGCCAACAAATGTCCATCTGGTCAAGGCTATGGTTTTTCCAGTGGTCATGTATGGATGTGAGAGTTGGATTGTGAAGAAAGCTGAGTGCCGAAAAATTGATGCTTTTGAACTGTGGTGTTGGAGAAGACTCTTGAGAGTCCCTTGGACTGCAAGGAGATCCAACCAGTCCATCCTGAAGGAGATAAGTCCTGGGTGTTCATTGGAAGGACTGATGCTGAAGCTGAAACTCCAATACTTTGGCCACCTCATGTGAAGAGTTGACTCATTGGAAAAGACCCTGATGCTGGGAGGGATTGGGGGCAGGAGGAGAAGGGGACGACAGAGGATGAGATGGCTGGATGGCATCACCGACTCGATGGGCATGAGTTTGAGTAGACTCCGGGAGTTTGTGATGGACAGGGAGGCCTGGCGTGCTGTGATTCGTGGGGTCAGAGAGTCAGACATGACTGAGCAACTGAACTGAGCTGGTGGAAGGGCCCTTATACTATTATTCTAACTACCCCTACAGCAGTTAAAGTCGCAGGTATTGCCCCTTAGATCCATCATATAAGCCTGAAGAGAGCATACCATGCAGACCCAGAAAACGCTGAGTGGACTGCACAGAGGGACCCTACTGACCCTCGAGAGACTAAGACCAACCTTAAGAAGAAGGAAAAGAAGATCCCAGATGAGCCCTTTCAGGATGAAACTGCATGATCAACTCCTGCTGCTTGACCTCATCGACGCCAACTTCCACAATACCTCCAACTGTTGGGTATGTGGGGCTATGCCTCTGTCTGTGATGGATGGACTTCCCTGGTGGCTGTCACCACTCCACCAAGGAGATTTTAAACCACTCTGCTCTTTTCTGGGACACAATCATAATCTTTCCCTGCTCTCTGGGTGTAAGCCAGACCTACAGTCAATGGACTTGGGTCACAGGGTTACATTTGATATAAATGCCAGTGTAACAAAAGCCTAACCTACAACAAGCCCCGGTAAATCTACCTTATTGACATGCTAGGTGGACAAGATCTGTGTTTCAATGGTATAAGTATAATGTTGCCTTATTCGTACCCTCTATAGGGACAACAGATATTATGATTAAAGTAGATGCCTTGACTAATTTCACAAAACAGGCCCTCCTAGATAGGACAAAAGCCATCCAAGCCTTAAATGAAGAGCAAATCCAAATGAAAAAAGTGGTAATTCAAAATAGAATGGCTTTGGACACACTCACAGCTGCTCAAGGAGGGACCTGTGCTATAATTAAGGTTGAATGTTGGGTATGCATTCCTGACTTATCTGGCAATGTATCAACTGCTTTAGATGACATGAAAAACCAGGTAAAAGCAATGTCAAATGAAAACATTCCTTTCTGGACTTCGGTCCTATCTTGGGTGAAGGGCAATTGGTGGAAAACTGTATTTATCATTGTTATAGTTGCCTTGATAGTTCTGCTTTGTGGACCCTGAATTTTACAATGTATTATGAACTTTGTAACCCGAAAGTTGATGTCATTCTCCCAAATTGGTAGTCAGAGAGCCAGGGTGCAATATATCCCTATGAATGATGCTCATAATATGAGTTAAGAGCATCAAGAGAGGGGAATGAAGGAGGAAACAGACAGAGCTGGAATCCATCTTAGGCCAGGCTTCAAACATTAGGCTACATGCATGGTCACCCTCCCAATGGACTCTGAACTTTGTGCCCGGTATCTATAGAAATGGCATACCAATGGGAAACCAGACCCCCGGATAAAAGAGTCTCAGGACTTGTACTTGGACTCTCCGTTGCCTAAAAGAATATGCTAATTATCTCTGTAACAGAACAAAGTCGTAAATTCCATTATGTTTATCAGGGTATGACCACAGTCCTACTGATAAATGTCCACTGTTTATCGAGTCCTGTGACACATGAATCATGGGTTAACTTTGATTGTATCTCTCTTTTACCTCGTCCAGACTAGTTTCAAGGAATTTGGGGAGGTGGGTTAGGGCATATAAGGTTTTCACAAAAATTGGTCAGGGTCCTTGGCTAAGAGAAGACTCTGCCTTGGGCCCACCAGTGTAATAAAGTGCACTCCACTATCTGCATTGTCCTTCTGAGTGAGTTTGTTTCCCGGAACGCATGGCTACAACACTGGGAGCAGGGAATCTTAGCCACTGGACCACCCGGGAAGTCTGGCTTCATCTATTCTTGAAAGCTTTTCTGCCTGTGTCCCCTTTGAGCCACCGGAGTTCCCTGTCCCACCCTCTGTAACTGCACATTGCATTGCAATGTGGTGAGTCACTCACCCAGGAGAATCACTCCTTAGAGAGTTCATAGAAGGAAGAGACTGTCTTTAAGTTCAGTTCAGTTCAGTCGCTCAGTCGTGTCCTACTCTTTGTGACCCCATGTATCGCAGCACCCCAGGCCTCCCTGTCCATCACAAACTCCCGGGGTCTACTCAAACTCATGCCTATCGAGTCGGTGATGCCATCCAGCCATCTCATCCTCTGTCGTCCCCTTCTCCTCCTGCCCCCAATCCCTCCCAGCATCAGGGTCTTTTCCAATGAGTCAACTGTTCGCATGAGGTGGCCAAAGTATTGTTTCAGTTTCAGCATCAGTCCTTCCAATGAACACCCAGGACTTATCTCCTTCAGGATGGACTGATTGGATCTCCTTGCAGTCCAAGGGACTCTCAAGAGTCTTCTCCAACACCACAGTTCAAAAGCATCAATTTTTCGGCGCTCAACTTTCTTCGCAGTCCAACTCTCACATCCATACAGGACCACTGGAAGAAACTGTCTTAATCACCTTCAAAGGCTCAGTGCCTTCTTCATGCCTGACACACCATAAGGGTTCAACACAGGTTTATTGAAAGAATGAGTCCTTGGAAATAATAGTTGGCAAAGTTGTGACCAAGTGTCGTGTTTCTTAAGCTAGGTTCATCAGACTCCTGGAGCTTCTGGCACTCCAGAGCTGTTGTTCTAAAGCCCCAGAGAGGTGTCTCGGGAACCCTTGGGGGAATGTGGGGGAAGATGTTCCCCAGGGGTCCTTCTCCTCCTGTAACTCTCTTTGATCTGAGTGGTTCTGCTTTTGTGTTTTATACATTAGGGGGTGGGCTACAGTCCATGGAGGTCACAAAGAGTTGGATGCAACCGAGCATGCACACACATCTGGTTTTGCTTGAAACTTGCTGGCAAACCCCTATAGATGGAAGGAGGAAGAGCCTTTGGGTCTGTATGGTACCATATCAGCAGTATATCGTCACAGGGTAAAGAGGAGTGAGGCACTTGGGAGCGTCTGAGCATGGTCATAGCCTCGAGACTGATTGCAGGCCCCTGGGGGAAAGACCTCAGGAGAGGGAGAAAGGTGGTCACGGGGGTCTCTGAGTCACATCTCAGGGGCCTTCTTGAGAAGATCACCGGCCATGGGCCAGGCTCCTTAGGACAGCAGACAAGGCCTCCCTTCCTCCTCTTGCTGTTTCCATTCCCTGTCTGCACTCCAGCCACTCTCCCCTCTCCCTCAAACACAATGCAATCTTTCCTGCCTCAGTATCTTTGCACAGGCTGTTTCCTCTTCCTGGAAAGCTTCCTTCCTCCTCTCTATCTGGACCAGTTCTTCTTTAAGCCTCCACCGAATTGCCTGTCCCTGACGTGCATCCTATCTCCCTCGACCTAGACCGGATAGGAACCTTTATTCCCTGTATTTCCAACTCAGTGTGTTTGTCACCAGTTGCAATCATCTACTGAATGTCTTTCCCCTTTCCCCCAGATAGGTTGTGAATTGTGAAGAAAGAAGGGTGTTCCTCACTGTATCCTCTGTACCTGGCACAGGGCCACGCAGCTAGGAGGGGCTCAACAAATTCTTAATACATGAGATTGACAACCTCTCAGATGGCCCCCAAATATCTCTACCTGCTGGTGTTCACAGCCTTGCGTGTTCTCCTTACACTGAGAAACTTGTTTCTAAACCAAGGGATATGGCAACTGCGAGAGGATCTCACTTCCATTATCAGGTTATAATAGAGTATAACTTCCATCTTGCTGGTTACCTTCTCAGCTTGCTTACGTTGATGAAGCAAGCTGCCATGTTAGGAATGATCACATTGCAAGGAGCCGAGGGAGTCCTCAGGAGGAGCTGAGGTTCAGTTTAACATCCTGCAAGAAACTGAATCCTGCCCACAACCACATGAGCTTGGAAGTGGATGCTTCCTGACTGGAGACTCCACCCCTGGCTGACACGTTGATTACAGCCTTGTGGGAGACCCCGAAGCAGAGATCCCAGCTAAGCCACATCAGACTCCTGACCCTCAGGAACCAAGAGATAATAAATGTGTATAAATGTGTGCAGTTTTAAGCCACTAGGTTTGGGGGTAATTTGATACACAAAAATAAATAACTAATAAGACAAATATGTGAATAAATCAGTACACAAGTGAATGAAACTGAAGAGCTCACCAGAAAAAAAAAAAAGGGAACTTCAGACTTTGGGGGGATAAACTGAGTTGCTAAGTCAATAACAAGGGCTAGTGTTTCCTGTTTGTTTCTCCGGGCTGTGAAATCTGAAGATGGGATTCTGAAGTTTTGATTCTAAAAATTCTCCAGAGTTTTCAGAATCAGAAATCCATCAAGTCTGTAGATATTTTATTTGCCCTAGTCCTATCTGACATCACTCAAGAGAATTTGTGTTTGTAGGTAGATACCGAAAACATATCCTCAGTGATGCCAATTTGGTTCTGATTTATGTTAAAATAAGCAGTCTGGCTTCAGAGGCCTTTATTATAGATGACTGTATTTTAAATCTTGATCCGAGTGACCCTCTCAAAACATCTCTATCTCAGGTATATCTGGCTGCAAGAAGGTTCTCGTGTGACTTTGAAAATGGAAACAGCACTAATTAACTGGAATGGGTTAGTGGGCATTGATTGTGTATATAGTCTAGATGTAAATAATACAAAATCCTTGATGGAGCTGTAAATACCAGCTTTATAAAAAACTCTCATAATTTATAATTTACCAGTGCATTTCAAGATGCCAACTTTCACCTTTTCCCTAGATTGATGCACTCACTTCAGTGTAATAAAAGGGTGGGAAAAAATAATGATATACTTTAATGTGGGACTTCCCAGGTGACTCAGTGGTAAAGAATCCGCCTGCCAAAGCAGGAGATGCAGGTCTGATCCCTGGGTCAAGAAGATCCCCTGAAGAAGGAAATGGCAACCCACTCTAGTATTCTTACCTGAAAGATCCCATGGACAGAGGAACCTGGCAGGCTACAGTCCATGGGGTCACAAAGAGTTGGACCTGACTTAGCAACTGAGCGAACACACATACTTTAAATGCTATTCAGTTTTCTACATCCAATTTTAATAGAGGTCTACAAAGAAGTTCCTTTTGTACATTCTTAAATCTCATATTTTTCCTTGCTCAGTTACCTATGGGAAATATAATTGCCTATTGACTTTCCCTGGGTTAAGCTTATTTCAATAGGAACTACTAATTACTTGATCACCATGGCATTGTAACTTGCCCTAACATTTAAAGTTTATTTGCTCTCAGATAAAGGGCATTTGCTTTTCCTTTTATTTATAATCATTTTCTTAATCTCCTAGCAGCGAACTCCCATTTCAATTGCTCATTATGAAAAACTCTTTATTTGCTGTGTGGATATGCAGAGATGTGTGTAATGGCATGAGGTACGTTTGTGTGTATCCTAAAAAGAAAGGGAGCAGGCTTATTGAAGAAATCTGAATGGTGAAATCCTGAGCTTGAAGATAGGTTACAGGCTGCCTATTTGAGTAGAAAACTCTTTTTTTGGCTATGTCATTTATCATGTGGGGTCTTAGTTCCCCACCTGGGATTGAATCCATGCCCCCTACTTTGGGGGCACAGAGTCTTAACCACTGGACCACCAGGGAAGTCCCTTGAGTAGTAAACTTTTAAAAATCACTCTTCGCAGAGGGATGTGCTGTACTTTTGGACTACTGGTTGCAAGACCATGATTCTTAAAACTGCCATTTTAGAGGCCACCGTCAAGAGGCAATAGACCAGAAATTAAGCTAAAGTGTCTGTGAAGATGTAACACAAGTGCACCGGGGCTGGAAATTTACCTACACTGTGCTCAGGTGACCTGAGAAAGCAGCTTCTGACTTTCCCCTCAAGCCCTTGCCTGCTGACTCAACTTATTCTGCTGCAATAATAAGTGAAAATGCTTGGGCTTCCTGATTTTGTTGCCCTCTCCTTTGTTTCCCTAAAATGGGATTGGGAGGAATAATCATGGGACTGGGGATGAAGGTCTAGAATCCAGAAGTGTCTCTGGTGCTCCGATCCCCACTGTTGCGCATTGCTGCCTCCCTACTGACCTCTGCATACAGCTCAGTTGACTGGAGATCAGGGTTTGGGGCTGATTCCTGGTGCCTGGGGGCTTCCAGGTAGGGCTTCTCAGTGTTAAAGAATCCACCTGCCAATGCAGGAGACTCAGATTCGATTCCTGGGTCAGGAAGATCCCCTGAAGAAGAAGAAAATGGCAACCTACTCCAGTATCCTGCCTGGGAAATTCTATGAACAGAGGAGCCTGGCAGGTTACAGTTCATGGGGTCTCAAGAGTAAAGGACCCAACTTAGCAACTAAACAAGAAGGTAGCTGCCTGGCTTCTGCAGCCTCTTGCAAGTGTTAAACCCTCCAAGCCATGGCCTCTGTCCAGCCCCCGCCCTGGGGGATTAGCCCATCCTCCCTGCTGTAGGGTCAGCCCCCTCGTCATGGGGGCCACTCTCAGCTCAGCTCCATCTTCTTCTCCCTTTCCATGAGGGGACATCTAGGGCCCCTCCACGCCATGTGGGAGCTGAAATAGTCATGGTGCTACCAGGCTTACTGAGGAGTGGCTACCTCCTAGGTTTGGCTCAGGGAGGTAGCAAGACAATCTCATCCCAGAGTCCTAGCCATGAATTAAAACAAACGAAGAAGTGAAATGCCCCTGCCCTTGGCATTCCTCCCCGCTGCTCCCCCAGACTTCTCCTAAAATGGAGAGATGGAGTATCATGTGACTCACTTCCTGACAACACGACTCTCTCCTCACCCCTTTATCCATACAGGTAAGGAAGGGAACTTGTATTTCCCCTTTCTGAATCCCTGAGATCTCCTCCTTGCCAGCCCTGGCCTCAAGGCTGAGACTTAATGACTGATAGTGTATGACAAAGACCCGCTTACCCATAAAGGAACTAATTCAGGAGGTATTTGAAAAATACCACGCCTCTTCTATAAGTCAACAGAAAATATATCACCTGATTTGAAGTGAAAATTGTATCTTGATTCTTTAAATCCACTTAGAAATGTATTGGATGTCAAATATATGTCAGTCTTTAAAAATGATGAGCTTTCTTCTATTAATACATACTGCATGGTGACATTTATAACATTAAGTAAAAGACAAAACTAGAGGGAGAGAAAACAGATGGGTGGTTGCCTGAGGTGGGGGATGGGGAAAAGAGTTGATGACAGAGAGGAACAGAAGAACTTTTAGGGGTGATGCATCTTGATTGTGGTATTGGTTACATGATTGTATATGCTTGTTAAAACTTGTACATTAAGTGGGATAAATTTCATTACACATAAATTAGACCTAAATAAACTTGACTTTTACCAAAAATGATGAACTTTCACACTGTCAGCATTATAGCTGACATATATTGAACATTTATGAATGTTAAGTTGTTCTACCGTTGACTGCCTTAGCTCATTCAGTCCTCAAAACAACTCTGATTGGATGGAGCTATTGTTATCATCATCTCCATCTTACTGATAAAGGAACTGAGACCTAGAAAAGTTAAGTAACTTGCCTAGGACCACACAGTGAGCACAGCTGGAATTCACACCTACATTTTTCTGATGCCAAAGCCTGTGGGTTTCATCATTATGTTATATGAGTAAGTTTAGGCTGATAAATATTTAAGAGATACACTTGTAACGTTTATGTATGCCTGTAACTCACCTTTCCCATGGTAAATTCAATCACATTTGCTCTCTGATCAGAAAGTATGTGGTACACCCCACCCCCAACACAGACAAAGACACACACACACACACACACACACACACACACACACACACACACACACACACATATGCCCCAGGAATGTATTTCTCCAGTTTCCCCAATTCAACATCCTTAGTTAGACTGAGAGTTGCATTCCCGTCTGTGAACTAAGAATGAGTCAGAGCTGGGTAACTACTGGTTAGAGGATCTCCTGGAAAGTTCCAGGGGCTGTGTGGCCCACCAAAGCTCAAACTCCTGACCAGGCCCCCATCCTATACTCTCAAGTAGGAGTCTTGCAGTTCCAACCCAGATACCACCACAGCCTGCTCTAACAACGATGGCAGACTTCTCCTCTGCTTCCAGAGACTTCTTCTCAAGTTCGTGTTCAGTTGATCAGGGTCTGAGAACTCCAGCTCTTGCTTCCTCTGACAGCAGATGAATGAAGCACTGTTCTCATTAGCTGCTGGTTGCTAGCACTCCCAGATTTCTGAGAGAGTCTTCCCAGCTGCTTCTCTCTACAGCAGAGGGCTTTCCATAATCATCCATGGAGTTCGACGTAGGACAGTGGTCAGTCAGTTCAGTCGCTCAGTTGTGTCCGGCTCTTTGTGACCCCATAGACTGCAGCACGCCAGGCTTCCCTGTCCATCACCAACTCCATGGGGCAAACTGTGAGAGCTCCAGGCTGATTCTCACCAAGGGAAGGGGGCACGGAGGACCACATCTGGTCTTTGGTTCTCTCAGTCGGGAAGGTATGCTATGGAGCCCACTTACCAATGAGCAAGGTGGTCCAGGAGTGCGCATCATTACAACAGAGGCATGGGCATGTGCCATGTTCACTGCCGGGAGAAGCTAACTGGTCATATATCAGTTTGCTCAGCCAGGGACCTTGGTTCAGAAGTAGATGGTGCAAACACACTGAAAGGGAAGTGATTTACCGCAGCAAAGACTACTTTGTATTTTTTCTATCTGCTTTACTTAGGGGACAACTTGGTCCTCTGAAGTCCCGGTGAATCTCCTATGCCCACAGGGCTGGAGGAAGGTGCTATGGAATCGGGAGGGGACCACGCAGGGCACAGCTTCACTCACCTGTCATCAGTCTTTATGGGGCTCCTGGATCCAAGGGCAGGGTTGATTATGTTGGGTGATTTGAAGGTCTGTCATCTCAAAAATGCACTTTAATTCTCACTATTAAGGGGCCTGTTGTTAGATTTGGTCAGTTTCTGACAAAGATGCTGAAGACTGGGGCAAGGCTGGGTAAGTTTGGATGGGATGGTGAGAAGGGGAGAGGTACTGGCGTCAGGGTGAGACTGCAGGTCCAGAGCCTTCCCAGAGGCAATAGAGAGCCTCAGAGACATGCCCTGGGGTCCAGGGACACCTTGACACTGAAAACAGATAATTAAAAGTAGGCAAGGAGGGGGCTTCACTGGTGGCTCAGTGGTAAAGAATCTACCTGCCAATGCAGGAGACAAGGGTTCAATCTCTGATATAAGAAGATCTCATATGCCACAGGGCAACTAAGCCCATGAGTCCATGCTCTAGAGGCTGGGAGCTGCAACCCACGAATCCTAGTGCTCCACAACAAGAGAAGCCCCTGGAATGAGAAGCCTGTGCACTGCAACTACAGAAAACCCACACAGCAATGAAGATGCAACACAGTCAAAAATAAATGAATGAATACTTTAAAAAAAGTAGTCAAGGAGAGCCTTAGGAGACAAATTGGTCTGCAGTTAGGCCTGGAATACCACATCTCGACTACTCTAAACTGTCATCATTATCAGTTGTTCACACCTACATATAGTTTTTCCTTTTTTTTTTCTAGAGGAAGCCATGAAAATACAGGACACCTGATGGGAAGGATCATGGGTGTAGGTCAACAAAGGACCCAGAGAAGTGAAGACTGGAGACAAAAGAGCAAATGTCACTTATATTTACCTTTGCAACCTAGGCATGAAGGATGAAGATTATTCAAATTTGAGAGGGCCTAGCAAATAAGCAGTACAGAGATCAGTCAAGGTAGTAACAGAAGACCAGTCTTCTTTCCCACACAGAGGATGGAGGGACCTGAGAAGGCAGCCCTCCTCTAATTTTATTTTCTCAAGCATTAGAAATCATGTGCGTGAAACCTAGAAAGCCATCTTATATGTGTAAACATAAAAGAATATTGCTACATTTAGAGCCATCTCTTTTTCTGTCTCTTAGCAACCTGTTTTGTTTTTTCAATCCTCCTAAATCTTACTGTTTTGATATTCTTTTGTTTAACAAATAGGTATTGGTGATGGTATATGCAAACCTCTTTCAAAGCTTGTTGCTACCAGTGGGGAAAGATAGCAATTTCCTAAAACTGCTCAGGGCTCTATAGTCAGATTGTGAAAGAAACATCAGGGTATTTTAAAAAATGAGCACCTACTGTATACAAAGCATGCTGCTAATAATCCAGAGTCGCTGCTCTAACACTTCCGAAGATGGGGAATCCCTGATGGAGAGGAAATGTCCTAGGAGGGAAACTGAGTTATGAAGTTTCCATTTCCATAATTAATTCCACTCTTTCCAACCTCCCTCCCCCCAACCCGCCTTTTCTTATCTATAAAATGCACTCAATCACAGTTTATTGATTTCAGTAGTCTGCTCATTGATTTGTAAACACGGATCAAGATGCCAGACCAACATTTGTGCAAACTGGCCTTGCTCACAAACATAGAAACTAAAATAAATCAGACCTTGAGCTACATGCGGTCAGCATGACCTCAGGAGGCAGAGACAGGGTGCTCCCCAGGGGCTGTCTCCCTCCCTCCTTCAATGCTAAGTGGTGATTCAGTGCTGACCCGCATGCTGGCTTGGTCTCATCAACTCCAGAAGATCTTTGCCCTCCCTCCATCTCCCACGGTTCAGTTCTCTGAAGACTGCGCCTATCTACACAGTGTTAGCTCTTAGATGTTAAAGATTCTGTTCTGGTTCCCAGCACCATAGGCAAGACCAATGCACTTCCAAAGTCCAGAATGTTTCAAGGTTAGACTTTTTTTAAAAAGTGCAAGCAGGGGCTTCCCTAGTGGTCCCATGGTTAAGACTACTCCTCAATTCCACTGCAGGGGGCGCAGGTTCCATCCCTGGTGTGGGAACTAAGATCCTGCGTACCTCAAGGTGCAACCAAAAAAAAGTGAAAGCGACATAGGTTTGTTTGTGGAAAATTTGGGGAATACAGAAAAGCACAAAGAACAGATAGAATTTGCCTTTAACCATGTTTTCTAGTATTGTAATGCATACATATCCAAATCACCTTTAAGACTGTATTTTAGAGCAAAATCTGGTCCTTTTCATGGTTGATTCTGCTCTTTCTTTAAGATTGCCCAAGACTCTCCATGAAATCTTCTTCATCCTTTGCTCTACCCTCTGACCTGATCATTAAGACCATTCTTGGCAGGGAAACAGGAGTGGACAGATAAAAATTCTACATACAAGATGGCAGTCCTTTCCCAGTGATTTGGATTGTGTAAGACACTTTCAGAAAATGCAATTACCCTGTTTTATTTTAGGTTTTTGGCAGCGATGGTGTGTGTGGAAGGGAATGCCAGGGCAGAACAGGAGTATCTCCTAGTCCAGAAGACAAACCTCAGGGGCAAGTAAGTAAGTCAAAAACACAAGTCCCTTGGGTCCCCCCAGACCTACTGGTTGAGAATCTGCATTTTCATGAGATTCCCAGCTGCTTCCACACTGTGCATCTGAAGTCTGAGAAGCCCCGGCCTGTGGAGACCCTTTCTGACCTTCCTCAGGTGGTATTGATTGTCAGGATTTGTACCTAACCTTCACACCTCCTTGATGTTGAAACTAACAATAAAAATCCCACCTCCACAGGAGTAAACACCTTTGGCTCAGGCCACAGCCCTCATTCTTCTGGGAGAACTCTATAAGTCATTCTCAGTGCCCCTGGAGAGCTGGTCTAAATGGAAGTCAAAGGAGGAGGCCAACTTTTTATTCTGCCCCCCCATCCCCCAAAGTCCACTCCAGGGTCAGAGCTGTCACCGTAAATCATTCACCAGGGGAACAAGAGAGATTCAGGACCATGTTCTTTATTAATTTTTTTAAAGCTTATTTACTTATTTTACTTGGCTGTGGTGGGTCTTTGTTGCTGCACGTGGGCTCTCTCTAGATGCAGCAGGCTGGGGCTCCTCTTGATTGCGGTGTGCAGGCTTCTCCTTGTGGTGGCTTCTCTTGTTGAGAAGCACAGACTCTAGGCACTCAGGCTTCAGTAGTTGTGGCACATCGGCTTAGGTGCTCCTCAGCATGTGGAATCTTCCCAGACCAGGGATTGAACCCATGTCCCATGCATTGGCAGGCAGTGCCAGGGAAGCTTCAGACAGCACTCTTTAAATTTTGTTGGAAAAATATCCACCAAACCCTCCCTCCCCGTCTGCACCACCCCATTGGCCTTATTTCCAGCCTCCACTGATGCCTTTAACCTTGGTGGATCCACCAGGGGGCCCCAACGGGGGCATAGGCGGGGACCCACGGATTGCGGCGACCCTAATCAGGAGAGCTGGGATCAAGGACTCTGAGTGTGGTACTGCTGATAGAGGGAGAAGAATCAGAGGGAGAAGAGTCAGAGAAGCCAAAACAGTCGTGTCTGCCTGGGCTGTCAGCCACAACCATGTGTGAACACTGGGACGTGTGTCAGCCCAGCCTGGGTGAAGCCTCCAGAGGGGTGCTGTCATTAGGGCTTTGCTGGATGTCTCCAACCAGGCAGGCAGTGTCTGAAGCCCATCTGAGGAGGAGCATCCCCCTCCAGGACTAGCTGCACCCAGCGGGGCGGGGTGGGGGTTGTCATTCCTCTGTCTCTGCACAGACTTGAAAGGTGTCCCGGAGCCTTTGTGCCCGGGCACTGCAGCTCCCTCTGGGTGCTGGCACCGCATCCTCTATCTGTTCGGCAGCATCAGAGGGTCCCGCTGGCGCCCAGCCCCGGCTTTGGCTATCAAGCTCTCATCTGGCACCTCTTCCCTCCCAGGGTTGGCACCCTAAGCTCTGGTGTCGGATCTGCAAATTCTTCCGTGGGCACAGATGGGACACTTATGTATGGGGCCCCAATGCCCATAGCAGTAAGAAGGATAGTTAGGAGTGGCTGCTTCCTAACCCTGGGGGAACTTACAAATGTCACCCAATTCATCCTGGCAACACCTTGTTTATAAAGCAAGCAACTACAACGGTCATCTTTCCAGAGGTTATAGTGATAGTGAAAGTCGCTCAGTCTTGTCCGACCCTTTGTGACCCTGGCCAGAATTCTCCAGGCCAGAATACTGCAGTGGGTAGCCTTTCCCTTCTCCAGGGCATCTTCCCAACCCAGGGATCAAACCCAGGTCTCCCACATTGCAGGCAGATTCTTCACCTGCTGAGCCACAAAGAAAGACCAAGAATACTGGAGTGAGTAGCCTATCCCTTCTCCAGCCAATCTTCCCGACCTAGGAATTGAACCAGGGTATCCTGCATTGCAGGCGGTTTTCTTTACCAACTGAGCTATTAGGGAAGGAGATGGTGCATAAGGGATCAAAAACTCAGACCCTGAGGTTGCAGAGGTCTGTAGTCAAAATCTGGCTTCCCATCACTAGCTGGGTGCTTCAGCTCTAAAGTGGGGGTCACAAGCCGAGCTTCACAGGGTCCTGTGAAAATTAAATGAGATGCTGTATATAAAGCACAGTGCCTGGCAGTGAGTGTGTGCTCAGTGAGAGGTAACTGTCACTGTTGTTATTATTACCTAAAGAGGACAGCAAGTCAGGCCAGAAAGCCCATGAATCAGTGCTGGGTTTTGGATCCATTCTGGATCTGCCTTGAATCACCCCGTTCGTCTGTTTCCTCATCTGTAAGATGTGGAGGACGCTGTCTGGTGTCTGACTTTGCTGTAGCTAACGTTTATCCATTCGTACCAGGCACTGTTGTAAGTGCTTCTTCTATTAATTCATTTCATCCTCAGGACATCCCTGTTTGACAAGTGAGGAAACCAAGGTACAGAGATAACCTTCCCAAGGTCAAGCAGTTGGTAGCAGATGGAGCTGAGATTCCAACCCAGGCGGTCTGGCCCCAGAGCTTGCATTTCTACCTTTCTTACCGCATCTCTGTTTTTCTCCACCAGCAAGTGTACGTGTGTGTGAATGCTTAGTCGCTTCAGTAGTGTCTGACTCTGACTCCATGAAGTGTAGCCTGCTAGGCTCCTCTGTCCATGGGATTATTCCAGCAAGAATACTGGAGTGGGTTCCCATTTCCTCCTCCAGGGGACCCTCCCAACCCAGGGATTGAACTCTTGTTTCTTGCATTGGCAGACGGATTCTTTACCACTGAGTCATCTGGGAAATTCACTTTGCTCACTGTGGGCAACCAAATGGTATTTTGATTATGAATGTGCTTTGGGTATGGGAAGTATGAGAAAAACATGAGAGATTATTACTACTTATTCAAGTCTCTTGGTGCTCCATCTTATTTTTTAAATTTCTTTCTTTCTTTCTTTTTTTTTTTTTGGTCATTCCTCTTGGCTTGTGGGATCTTATTCCTTGACCAGGGATTGGACCCAGGTCCCCTTCAGTGAAAGCTCAAAGTCTTAACCACTGGACTGCGGGAAGTCCCTCTTGATGCTTGGTCTTGACCTGGAATCCTTACTTTTTCCTGGCAGGGTATAGAGCTGGGACTTTAGTTTTTCCTGAAGTCTTTTAATCACTGGATGTTGAGTTGAATTGTGTTCTCCAAAAAAAATACATGTTGAAAGTCTAGCCCCTCATACCTCAGAGTATGACTATTTTTGGAAATAGAATCTTTTAAAAAGTAATTTTATTTATTGATTTTTTTTCTGGCTGTTTTGGGTCTTCCTTGCTAGGAGGGTTTTCCTCTAGTTTCCCGCAGCAGTAGCTCCTCTTAGCTGCAGTGCTTGGGGTTTTCATTGTGGCAGAGCTTGAGTTCTAGAGCACAGGCTTGATAGTTGTGTTGCACAGGCTTAGTTGCCCTGTGGCATGTGGGATCTTCCCCGACTAGGGATTGAACTCATGTCTCCTGCATTGCAAGTGGATTCTTTACCACTGGCCCACCAGAGAAGCCCAGAAATAGGGTCTTGACAGAGATCATCAAGTTTACATGAGGGAATTAGGAGGAGCCCTAACCAATATGCCTGGTGTCCTTAACAAGAAGGGAAAATTTGGGCATGGATGTACACAGAGGGACAGAGGTCATGAGAGAATGCCAAGTGGAGGCGAAGTATTGGATCCATCATCTCCCAGCCAAGGATCACTGAGGCCACCCGAAGCTAGGAGAGAGGCACAGAAAAGATCCTGTCGTGGTTGCCAGCACCTTGATCTTGAACTTCTAGCCTCCAGAATTGTGAGATGAAAAATTTCTGTTGTCTTAAGCCATGTAGTCTGTGGTACTTTGTATGGCAACCCCAGGAGACAAATACACTTACTAAGATCAAGGAGGTGGAGATGAGATGAGGACAGAGATGAATGGGAAAGTCAAGGCTGACGATGGGTAATGAGAGGATGCTGAGAGGAACTCAACACTCCCCCGTGTGCACACGTGTATGCACATGTGTATGCGCGCTCTGACTGTGAAATCTGAGCTGTAGGCTCACCAAGCCTGCAGAACTTTCCTCTACAAGATCACAGGAGAGGTCAAGCAAACGTTCAATCTGTTCCATCTCCACCTAAACAGGTAGGAAGAGGTGTCTTCTCCGGGAGAACATTTAATTAACCCCCACCCCCTTTTTTCTGCACCAGAGGATGTGAGAAGTGGGGAGCTGGGCTCCCAAGACCCCCACATCAGTGACCAGAAGCAGTGGGGTCGACATCAGCCACGCTGACACTAGGGGTTTATTTCTGGTTGGCATGGAGGAATTCACTCTTATGCTATTACAACTTACTTTACAAAATTACATTCTGGTTTGTTTATTTTTTAGGAAACTTTTGAATGAAATATAACAGACATACATGTCACAGATCCTAAGTGAACAGACATCGAAGTGTGTCTACGTCTGTGTAAGCAGCATCTGGACAAAGACTGAGCCCATCACAGCACCCCGAGGCCCTCCTGCCCCTCCCAGCCACTCATACCAACAAAGGAACCACTATACCGACTTCTGACATCACAGATGGATTTGCCTGTTTCTGAGCTGATATGAATGGGATTCACAGTCCTCCTTTGTGTCTGCCTTCTTTCTCTGCACCTTATGTTTGTGAGATTTCTCTTCATTTTGCCTATGGAGCAGTTCATCCTCACTGCGAGAGAATAATCTGTATTTCTGGTCTTTTGAATCAAATCAAGAGGTGCACAGAGACAGAAGTGTCCTTACATAATTCAAGCTAGTCCTTAAAAAAAAAAAAAACAGTTAAAGCCACTCAATTGCTGAGACAACAGCAAAACAAGTTAATTAATCTTTGTAAATTGGATCCAATTTATTGGCCCTCTTTTAAAAACCACTTTACCAGATCACTTTCAACCCACCCTTTCCTTTCCTGTTCCCCTGGATTCCCAAGCCCCAGTTAGGTCACCCTGGGCTGACCTAGTCTGGACTTAGGGGAAGGGAGAGGGGTTTCACTTGCTCGGATTTCCTCGGGGTGAGCCCATCTCGACCCCAGAGTAACTGGGAGCCTGGATTATCCCTCACTTGGCTAGTAGGGTTTCTGTGCCTTGAGCAGTGTCAGAGCCGCCTTCACCCAGAGTCGAGGAGGCTGCCCCCCATATCTGAGATTTTGGAGTTCTTCGCCGCATCTGAATCAGAGTTAGTCTTTAGAGCCCCAGTCCCTCCGAGGCAGGAGGGAGTCTGAGGAAGGGGGCGGGTCCTCTGCCGAGTCCCTCCCCTGGTACTGTGGCTGAGAGTCACTCCCACAGCTCGCTCTCGGCCTCCGGCCTGCCTTCCTAAGAGCTGCTTGGCTGGAAAGGGGCTGCACCCCCGCCCCCATCTCACCCCGCCCCGTCCCTCATCGCTCCACGCCAGACCACAATTGGCCAGATTCCTTTATGCTGACCAGCCTTTCTGGGGGCTTCCCTTTTGCTGGTAGCAATGACTTAATCCCAAAATGCAATTTTCTGGGAGCCCCGATGCCGGCCTGA
This sequence comes from Muntiacus reevesi, assembly GCF_963930625.1. NCBI lineage: Eukaryota > Metazoa > Chordata > Mammalia > Artiodactyla > Cervidae > Muntiacus > Muntiacus reevesi. The sequence goes on along the minus strand of NC_089268.1, from coordinate 26,071,864 downwards.
GCCCGAGTCCATATATGGTCTTAATCCAACCCCTGGGCCGGGGCAGGGGTAGCTGAGAGGCCCTCTCCCTCCCCACGCCGCGCCTGCCCACTCCAGTTTCCAGCGACGTCAGCCCTGCACCCAGAACAAAAGGTTAAGGCGGCCCCCCTCGCAGCACTTCTTTGTGCCTTTGGAAGGAGCAATCTAGTTGCTTCTTTTCAGGCTCCCCAGTTCCTGGGGGCGCTTTCCCTTCTGGAATGTGAGAAAACCGCGACCCGACTGGTACTTTTTCTTCAGTTACTGCTCTGGCTGTGGGTGTGGGCAGGGAACATGAAGAGAGAACAGTTACTTGCTCAAGCCCAGTTGCCCTGGACTGTTTTGAACTGGAAGCAGTCCCAGGGCCCCACCCTGGCATGGGGCAGAGTTCAGTTTTCGCAGACCTTAGTTGGAGCCTTGGCTGTGCCTTGGTCTCCACCCTCAGCTAGTTTTTATATGTTTGGCCTTCTGTTTGAGTGAGGGAACTAAGACATTGTCAGACAGGGGAAAGAAGATTGAAGTCTAGTTACCAGCTCTATTCAAAGCTCATTAGTAGATAAGCATGTTCTTTTTATTAGCATTCTCACCACCATTCTAGAACCAATTAAAAGCAAAGCCTGGGACTAGACTCCAGCAATGGCGTGCTGGAGCTAGCTCAAACCAGGTGTGAACCTAATTGTTAAGTTCTCAGGAACTTCGCAAGCCTATGGTTAAACACAACAATTACTAAAGATTAATTTATATCCGGAGAAGGCATTGGCACCCCACTCCAGTACTCTTGCCTGGAAAATCCCATGCACGGAGGAGCCTGGTGGGCTGCAGTCCATGGGGTCCCTAAGAGTCAGACACTACCGAGTGACTTCACTTCCACTTTTCACTTTCATGCATTGGAGAAGGAAATGGCACCCCACTCCAGTGTTCTTGCCTGGAGAATCCCAGGGACGGGGGAACCTGGTGGGCTGCCGTCTATGGGGTCGCACAGAGTCGGACATGACTGAAGTGACGCAGCAGCAGCAATTTATATACAATTAAAATAAAAGCAACTGGATTTAAAACAAATTTTAAGAAATGATCAAAACTCATTCACTGCCTAAGGATTTTACTGCATTTGCTGTTATCTGTGTTCTTGAGGTTGAAAAAAAAGTGAAACTGTCAGTTGCTCAGTCATGTCTGTTTTTGTGACCCCATGGACTATAGAGCCTACCAGGCTCCTCCTCTGTCCATGGAATTCTCCAAGGAAGAATACTGGAGTGGGTATCTGTGTTCTTGAGATTATTCACATCTGTTTATCTGTGGGCTTCTCTGGTGGTTCAGATAGTCAAGAATCTGCCTGCAATGCAGGGGACCTGGGTTGGATCCCTGAGTCAAGAAGGTCCCCTGGAGAAGGGAGTGTTGGTGTAAACCTATAGTGCAAATGTCCTATGATGCTGTGCACCATTCAGTCTTCCCAATTCCTGGTTCAGTAAGGTCACACTGGGATGTTGAAATCAGTCATGATGGGGGTATTTACCCACTAGAAAACATTACAAATCAGAGCTCCAAGACCCAACCCCCAAGGCAGTTGTTGACCTTGACTGTAACTCTGAGAGGCAATAAGAAATGACTCACTCCCTGCCCTCAGGGTGCTTATAAGATGTGGAAGGGGACAAGTCCCTCATGACTTGGGCTGTTCATAACTTGTCTTCTCTAAAATGCCAAATGAAGAGTGTCAGAGGACACAGGCATTAAAGTTGGAGAGACCTGCATCAGCATCCCAGTTCTGCCACGTGCTGGCCACGTCCCCTTAAATAAGTTACCTGATGTTTCTGAATCATTTGCCAGGGAATAATAGCATCACAATACGGTTGCAGGGATTTAATGGTGAAGATATGTGAGTGTAGAAAGAATATTTCCAATTGAGGGAACAGTCTGAAGGGACGGTGTAGAAGCATATGGAAGCGGAAGGACTATTCAGGGAATGGCCAGCAGTCTGGGATGTCTGGATATTGTGATACACCAGAAGTATCAAGCTGGGCAGAGTGCAGGTAAGATGTGAATCTGAAAATACAGGATTAACAGGGAGGGAAAAGCTGAGACTTCTTGAAGCAGTGCTGGGGAGACTGAGCTGCCGTGAGGGCAACCAGCAGTCCAAGTCACCAGATTTGAAGGATACAGCAAGTTCAGGTGCAATTCAGACAATCCTTTCAACCAGGATGTACCGTATTTGTTGTTACTGTTCAGTCGCCAAGTCATGTCTGACTCTTCGAGACCCCAAGGACTGCAGCATACCACACTTCCCTGTCCTTCACTATCCAGAAATTGATGCTTAAATTCATGTCCACTGAGTCAGGGATGTTATCTAACCATCTCATCCTCTGCCTCCCACTTCTCCTCCTGCCCTCCATCTTTCCCAGCATCAGGGTCTTTCCAGTGAGTCAGCTCTTTGCATCAGATAGTCAAAGTATTGGAGCTTCAGCTTCAGCACCAGTCCTTCCAATGAATATTCAGGGTTGATTTCCTTTAGGATGGACTAGTTTGATCTCCTTGCAGTCCAAGGGACTCTCGAGTCTTCTCCAGTTCCACAGTTCAAAGGTATCAATGCTTTGACACTCAGCCTTCTTTATGGTCAAACTCTCACATCTGTACAGTCTGGCACACGGCATTGTGGACTATGGGCGATCTGTTCCTCTAACACTAATCCCCAGCCATAAGCAGAAATAAAGGGTCCTTCTCCAGCCCTAAAGAGAGGGCTAGCAGGGGTAGGTTAATAGGCTATGTTGATTCAGGGGCTCAACATTGTCATCTAAAGGCCAAGCACTCTCTTCATTTTGATATTTCCACTACTGTTCTCCGTGTGTCAGCTTTTGTTCTTGGCGTTGATGCCAAGCATGGTATGATGGTTGCCACAGCCCCCAGCTCTTCAATTAAAGTAGGTAAGAGTGGGGCAAACCTCAAAATCATTATGCTGTGCTGTGCTTAATCGCTCAGTCGTGTCCAACTCTTTTCGACCCCATGGACTGTAGCCTGCCAGGCTCCTCTGCCCATGAGATTCTCTAGGCAAGAATACTGGAGTGAGTTACCATTTTCTTCTCCAGGGAATCTTCCTGACCTAGGCATTGAAGCCAGGTCTCCCGCATTGCAGGCAGATTCTTTACTGTCTGAGCCACAAGGGAAGCTCAAGAATATTGGAGTGGGTAATCTATCCCTTCTCCAGGGGATCTTTCTGACCCAGGAATCAAACCTGGGTCTCCTGCATTGCAGGCAGATTCTTTACCAGATGAGATACCAGGGAAGCCCCAAAGTCATTGTATCAGGGAGCAAAATCTTTCTCCAAGCCCCAGCAGATTTCCTCTGTATCTCATCAGCCACAGTGGGTCATAAGCTATAGCAGGCAGACAATGGCCTCCAAAAACGATTATACTCTTATTACCTGGAGCCTGTGAATTTGTTACTTTAAATGACAACAGGGACTTTGTAGGTTAAAGGTAGATTCTTGAGATGGAGAGGCTATCCTGGATTTCTAGGATGTTCAGCATAATCACATATGGGAATTCCCTGGTGGTCCAGTGGTTGGGACTTCGAACTTCCACTGCAGGGGGCATGGGTTCAGTCTCTTGTGGGGAAATAAGATCCCGAAAGCCATCTTGTGTGGCCAATACTCCCATCAAAAAAAAAAAAAAAAAAAGCCACAGCATAATCACATAAACCCAGTGGGTGATAGAGATGGTAGTGTGGGCCAGGGGTTATATGTAAGAAAGAGGCCACTAGATACTAATAATGTAATAATATATTATGTATATTATTATATATATTGTATAATATATAATAATAGCTAGCGACCTCAGTCTTTCAGCTGCAAGAAACTCAATTCTACCTATACCTAAAAGAGCAAGGAAATCAGTTCTTGCCCAGAGGCTACAGAAAAGAACTCAGCCCTGCAGCCTTGATTTTAGCCCAGTGAGATCTATACCCGACTTCTGACTTATACAGTCATAAGAAAATAAGTTTGTGTTGTTTTATGCTCATTTGTTATGGCAGCAATAGTAAACTAACACACCTGCTCATCTCGTAAGCCAGTAAGGGCAAAAGAGACTGAGATAACTATCCCTGGCTTAGAGATAACTAGGGAAAACTAGGGATTTTCCCCTGGGACTGGGTGAAAAGCCAAGTTCCCTGTGGGTGCTGGCAACAGTCCATAAAATCAGGAAGAAGTACCACAGTGAGGGCAGGGGTCGAGTAAGCTCCAGGACAGACATGCCAATGGTTTTCGGCTGTCTTCTTTTTTAAAATATTTATTTATTTATTTAGCTGAATCGAGTCTTATTTGCAGCATGTGGGATCTAGTTCCCAGGGATGGAACCCAGGCCCCTTGTATTGGAAACACAGAGTCTTAGCCACTGGACCAATCCAGAGGCCTGGTATGGACAGAGGGAAACATGGTAGATGGAACCCTGAGGGGTCACCGACAATCACTTTTGCCACCCACTCTATCCCTTTGCCTGTGGTTGACCCCAGGTCCAGAAAGTTTGGAGATGTTTCTGACTGCCTTTATAATTGAGGGGGGAAAGTAACAGCATCACCACGTGGAAGGGCCCCAAGAAATCACCTCTTCCTCTTAATGTTTCCGATTAGAAAAGAGTGTAGCTGGCCTAAGGTCACCCACCTGGGGAGTGGCAGAACCAGTTTGGAACCTAAGTCTTCTCCTGCCCCCAGGGCACGTATGGAGGAGCGAGGGTGAGGACAGGGGTGCCATCCCCAGGCACACCCTGCTCTGCCTGCTACTGTCCTGGGGCCGTGGGCCAGTTACTTAGTATCTCTGGGCGTCTACTTCCTGTAAGTCGGGGCTACCAGCAGTACCTGCTGCTGAGGTTGCCGTGAGGATTGTGAGGATTACGTTAGAAGTTCGAAAGAGGGCAGAGACCGTTGGGTGCCAGCTGGTAATTGCTCCATCAAGAGCAATGGCTGTCTTTGTTATTCTTTCTTGTGATCTCAGGCCGCCTCCATCACCGTGCTCGTGCTATCAAACAGGAGGTCTGAACTTTGAGACTCTGGGACTGTGGCATCCATGGAATTTGCTCCCCTTGCTAATCTGGCAAAGTCAACAAACCCTTTCTGTTTAACCCGACAGGAGCCTCCAGGAGATGCTGGGTCGTCAATTGGAAGAGTGGGCTGGGAGGTCCCAGGATGCTGGCTGGAGGGAGAGCTGGTGGCCCCAGTGGCGGGGAGGAGGCGGCCTTCCAGGGGCTGGGGGAGCCCGGCAGAGGGTGCCAGGGAAGGGGTGCAGGAGCCAGCAGGCGCCGGGCGGGTCACTTGGCATGTGAGTGGAGTGTGGAAGGCCAGGAAGGGGGGCGTGATTGGGCCTTCACGCTAGAAAGGAAGGGGACTGGAGTCGATGAAAAGAAGCATTTTCTGTGGCGCTCAGGAAGGGCCTCTCACTGGGGATTTCCTACCCGGGGCCGCAGGCCTTGGCCGCCTTCCCAGGAAAAGGTGGTGCTGGCCGTGGGGAGCCCGCACACTGCGAGGCCTCAGTCTGCGGACAGAGGTGCCCGCTCCCACCTCTGGCCCTGCCGGGCTCCCTGAGCCTGCTTCAGCCTGGAACAAAACGCTCTTTGCTTGAACCGTCCATTTCAGATGTCTCCGTGCAGGACAGGGACACCAAGGTCTGGGTGGAAGTGGAAGAGGGGACTGGAAACTATGAAGAGTGGGGGGTAGGGGAGGTCAGGGCCTCGTGGGGTGGGCCTTGGAGACTGAGCAGAAAGGCTATTTCAAAGGTACAGGCCTTGGCACAGGGGCTGGCGTGGGCCTAAGACCGCAGGTCAGACCCGGACCACTGGTCATGCTGACGTGGCTGTTTCAAGGAGTTCGATGTGGGCTAGGGCAAAACCTCCTTGGGGAAAAGAATTTCAGGATTAAAAAAAGAATGAAAGAAGAAACAGAGATCAACTCCCTTTTTCTCTTTTTCCCAACCCCAATCAAAAAGTACGCTATCTGCTATTGAAAAATCACATCTCAGAAGCGGTACCACTTTCTGACAGCATCTGCCAAGATTTCTGATGAGGCTGATGGAAACGCGTTCCATTTTCATGTTGTATAGTGAGTAGACAGAGTCCTCGCACATTTGTTCAGGCGAGATAATGATGATATTATTACTAGAAGCACTGTATTGCAGAGAGAATCTATTTTTTTTTTTTCTCTTTCCTACCCGCTGCCTACATCCAGCCTCGCTTTCTTTCTTTCTTCTCTTCTCTCTTTACTGTCTTGTGCCTCCCATCTTCTGGTGTTTACTTTCTTGCTCTCGCTCTTACTCTTCTCTTTCTTTCCTCACCTCAGCTTGTGGAAACCCAGGGGACAGAGCAAGGAATTCTTCTCTTTCAGGAGGAGGGGCTGCTGAGAAGGGGCAGCGGCCAGGGGCTGGCTGCCAAGATCAGGAGAGAGGGGTCTTGTCTCTCTCTGCAGAACCCTGGTGCCGCCTGGTGAAGGGCTCTCTCCCACTCATCAACGAGTCCTTCAGCCCAGAGAAGTCTCTGGGCTTGCCCAGCAAAGAATTAAGTGAAACAGCAATGTGACCCACTCATTCCTGCCAAAGAGACAGCAGATGGAAAGGGTTTAATGTATTTAGCATCCAGGAATATTTTGCATCATAACCGGACACTTTCTGGACACATACTTGATTTACAAAGGAATGAACTTTTCATGTTGAAATATAATCACAGAGAATCAGAATGTGAGGATGAATATCAGAATCAGGGGGAGCTTTCATTGTGTTTCCCAAATCATTCATTCATTCATTTTTGTCAACAAACATCCACTTAGCACCTATTCTGTAGCAGAGAATGAGGTGGTTATTAATACTAAGTCACTCATGAAAAGCTATGATTCCGATCTCTCAGCGTCTTAAAATCAACCCCAAGTTTCTATCCAATCTAAATATAGCTTTGTTCTTGAACATATCCCCTGTGTGGAAGCAGACTCCCCGTGGGGTCCCTTCACTATGGAATTACCTTGGGCACCAATATAAAGATGGGATGGTATGGATGCCTTCATGATGATGGTGGTTTAGTTGCTAAGTTCTGTCCAACTCTTACAACCCCATGGACTGTAGCCCACCATGGGATTTCCCAGACAAGAATACTCGGGGGGTTGCCATTTCCTTCTCCAAGGGATCTTCCCAACCCAGGGATCCAACCCACATTTTCTGCTTGGCAGCTGGATTTTTTATGTCTGCGCCACCAGGGAAGTCCAGATTCCTTTATATTGATCCACTAATCCATCCACTCTTCCACACACCCAATCATCCACCTTTCCAACCTTTCATTCACCTATCCACCTACCTTCAACCTATGTATCCATTCATTCATCTACCTACCCATCCAGCCATCCAACCATCCACCAATCTATCCATCCACCTACCCTTTGACTCACCCATCATCTTTTCAAGCACACAGCAGGAGGTCAATTATCTGCTCAGTGGGGAGCGAGGCCCCCATAAACAGTTATTTTGATTTGGAACTATACAAAGAGACCCAGGAGTTGTATGTAGTGTTCCTGATCGACAGCTGACAAGTGAGTGGTTCCTGAAGCCTGGGCTGTGATGTGAGAATCAAGATGGGATGAATTTCATGGACTGGTATCAAAGGTCCACAGGGAGGTGCTTAAATGTAATCAAAACAGTGTCTCCCTTTCTCCCCAGTCTGGGCGAAAGCTGCTTGGGGAAGGCAGTGGCTCCTATGAACCATCTTCCCATTGAGCTTTTCCTCACTGTGACGCCCACTGCATAACAAAGCTGCTGCTCTGATAGTTACTGCTTTCTTTTTAAACACACTAAGGATGTTTCCCAGATAGTTTCCATCTAAAGATGGCCCTCACATTGGAGAACTCAGTGGAAGTCAGGATCTGAAATTGTTCCTTTGCTCCCCAAATGTTGTATTCCAATTATTTTTCTGGTTGCAGGAATTCTGACTGCAACGTATTCATTTCTCGTGTTAACTTGAGTTGCGTCTCTTCTGAAAAATGCCCCCCACTTCCCTTCTGAATGGTGGCACATTTATTAGTCGTCTGGAATAAATCTGTCTCCAGCTGAATGAGAGCTGGAAAGAGGAAATAGAGGGCAGTGGTTAGAGCCCTGAGTGGTCAGGAGTCCTGGTTCTCATGTCTTACTCTGCCACTGAGTCACTAGCTGCCACTGGATGAGCTACTTGTTTTCTGAGTTACTGCCTGCCTGCCAGAGACTAGTGAGCATGGGATACTGAGACTGGGCCGGGAGCTCCAGGCCAGGAAGGGAAGCCTGGTCCTCGCCCCAGCTCACCAGTCTTATAGGCCTTCCTCTCATTGTCTCTGAAAGGAGGGGATTTGGCTATATAATCTTTAAGGTAGTTTTTAATACCTGGACTCTTAACTCTACATTCTCTTATACTTACCATATTTAATAGTGAGCTGGCTTTTTTTTTTTTTTAAGACTCTGCTCTTTAAAAAAAAACAACACAGAAATAATCATGACACATGACATGAAATTAATAATAATAATAAATAATAATGGCATTTTGTACTCTGTCTCACTGTTCTAAATTTTAAAACACAAATAAGAGCTGCAAGTGGTCACACAGAATGACGGAACTAAAGTGACAATTTGTCTCTTCATCTGTAAGATCATTGTTTATTTCCAAAATGTGGTTCAAATGCAAGCTTCTGTTACCCCAGAGGGTGGAGATCTGGCTGTGCCGTAATTGAGCTCCACTGATTACAGTCCCATATGAACTTACTTGAAACAAATGTGAGCATATGAGAACCCATAAATTAGGGGCCAGCGGTATATATGAGAGGTAAATTAACTTCACATAGGATCCAAAGCTTATTAAAAGTTAAGTAATAAAAATGGGCTAAGTGACATATTTATTATTAAAACTCAATAGCAAAAACAATTGTTTAGAACTTAGAGCAAAAGTTTTGGGCAAGGGGGAGGTAGTTTATGTATTTATTGTTACAACTTAACAGCAATATCAACAATTGTTTAGAATTTATAGCAAAAGTTTTGGACAAGTGGGAGGTATTTTTACTTCTAACATTGCTTAGAATTGCCATGGTGATATTTTAAAAAAAGGAAACACCAATTTTTAGTCACGTTTGTCATTTAAATTCTTTTAACTTTGAAATAATTTTAGATTTACAGGAGAGTTGCAAAAATATTATGGATCGTCCTCATAAAACTTTTCACTCAGCTTATATAACTGTGGTCCATTTTTTGAAACAGAAATTAACGTTGGTACAATACTATTAACCAAACTACACTCTGTGTTTGGATTTGAGCGATGTTTTCACTAGTGTCATTTTTCTGTTCCAGGGTTCAATCCAGGATACCACAGTGCCTTTAAAGGTTTATCATTGTTTTAAAATTCTTTATAGATCATGCAACCCCTTTGTCCCTGCCCCCAGGGCTAACTGCTTCCACTGCCCTGACCTTGGTACACCGCTGATTCCGCTACACTGCTGTGGGGTAGGAGGCAAGAAGATCAGATGGTTCATCATTTGGCAAAAGGTGGTTTTAATATGCTAGACTTCCAGAGCAGCAATACTTCACTTTGTCAAGCTGGAGCTCCGTCAGCCAGACACTTCAACAGTGATTGTTAGCTGTTTGATGTTTGCAGAATTCATGTGTCTACTGTACAGAAACTAGAAAGCCCGACTCATTTTGGGCAAGAGTGCCACGAGTCCCATAAGGCAAAGAAGTGAAAATACAGAGAGTAAAAAACCCTGACAGGGGCTTCCCTGGTGGCTCAGTGGTAAAGAATCCGCCTGCCAATACAGGAGACATGAATTTGATCCCTGATCCACGAAGATTCCCCCATGCTGTGGAGCAACCAAGACTGTGAGCCACAACTGTTGAACCTGTGCTCCAGAGCCCAGGAGCCACAACTAGAGAAAAGCCTGTGCAGCAACAACGTCAAAGACAAATAAATAATAATAAAAAGCCCTGACAAAAGTGACCGTGCAGACATTTGCAGATGCCTGCTCCATACCAGTCCCCCAGCCCTTTTTTCTTGCCATCAATAGTCAGGATCTTCACAGGAGGCTGAAAGTCTCAGCTCCTTTGAGGATGGCTTCCTGGTGAGGTTACTCTAATCATGTCCCACGGACAGAGAATCCCATGGACAGAGGAGCCTGACAGGCTACAGTCCATGGGGTCACAAGAGTCGGACAGGACTTAGCATCTAAACCAAAAACCCAATCATGTCAGTTCTACTCACCTCGCCAATGATTGGATTAAGAATGGACATGTGGTACAATCTGGTCAATGAGTCATGAGGGGAAAGTCTGGGGTTTCTGGGGAAGTTTTTTTCACTCTTCAAAATGCCCCTCTCCATCTTGTCTAAATTTTGGGTCTTGTTGTATGAAGGACAGACTACTGGAGCTGTTGCAGCCCCTTTGTAACCATGAGGAACAAGTCTGAGACAAAAGCAAAGTGGGAGGACAGTGAGATTCCAGGGTTGGATGAATCACATACACACCTGGGAGTGAACTAATTCAGGACTTCTTGTTATGAGGGAAAAGATTTTCAGTTTGCTGGGGATAGTTGTCAGACTTGTACTGGCCAAGACAACAGCATTTCTCTTGCAGCCATTTATTCGATTAACTAACACTTGATGAGAACACACCATGGTATGAGAGTAAATGGCTAGATTCCTGCCTTGAAAGATGACATCATCCAAAGGGGGTGTAAAATTCATGGACAAATTCACTGGCTGCAGGAGAACTTGCTGCTTCCTGAGAGGAGTACACAAGTGCCATGTGATGTGTCCAGCCTGAATGCCCTGAAGACAGTTCTGTGAAGGAAGAGGTAATGCCCTTTATCTTGAGGGTTGGCTACTTTTAGCAAAGGGACACAGCACAAGGGTCTTATGAGGGGAACAAAGACACAGAAAGGAGAAACTGCAGGGTGTGGTCTAGAAAGAGGGGCTACTCCAGTTTAGTTAAGAATTGGTATTTCAGAATTATCAGTCCCTATGTTTGGACTTCCCTGGTGACTCAGATGGTAAAGAATCTTCCTGCAATGAAGGAGATCTGGGTTCAATCCCTGGGTCAGGAAGAACCCCTGGAGAAGGGAATGGCAACCCACTCCAGTATTCTTGCCTGGAAAATCCCATGGACAAAGGAACCTGTGGGCTACCATCCATGGGGTCGCAAAGAGTTGAACATGACTGAGCGACTAATGCTTCATGATGGGACAGGTGGAGAGAGAGGGATGGCACCTACCTGATCAGGGCCATGCTCTAGGAAGACTGAAAGGCTCCAGTCCGGGCAGGCAGAGGGGACCCAGTGCTGACCTCTGGTCTGAGTCCTGCTTCAGCAACCTGCTAATTATGTGACCCTTGGTCATTCATGTGTCTCAGAACAGCTATAAGAAGGGGCTGGTAATCACTGTCTTGCTCCCTTATGGGGCAACTGTCAGCACAATATAAATGTGAGAGGCTATTATCTCCTCCACCTCCAGGCCTAACTATATATTCACTCATCTTAGATCGTTGTCCCAGGCTTAGAAGAGTTTCCCTTCTTCCTTTTGTTGTTGGAGCGGCCCTCATGCCTCCTCCTTGGTTTCATCCATGATCTCCCATATTTCTAGTATTTTATATTTTCCTTTCTCTCTCCTGAGTGTTTCTTCTCTGTCTCCAAACAATCTCAGATCTTAAAAAAATAAGATCCTTCCTTGGATCCTCCATATCTCCCAAGAACACCATCCATTTTCCTTTTTTTCACCAAACTTCTTAAAAAAATAGACTACTTTCTCATCTCCTACCCAATGTTAACTAAGTCCACTCCAATACCCATTTAAGAGTGGGCCTCAAAACCCTCCTACACTGTTGGTGTAGTCAAGATATGGAAGCAACCTAAATATCCATCAACAGATGAATGGATAAAGAAGATGTGATATAGACACACAATGGAATATTGTTGTTCAGTTGTTGTGTCCGACTTTTGTGACTCCAAGGACTGCAGCACACCAGGCTTCCTTGTTCTTCACTGTCTCCTGGAGTTTGCTCAAATTCATGTCCATTGAGTCGGGAATGCTATCTAACCATCTCATCCTCTGCTCTTCTCTTCTCCTTTTGCAGACTTCCATCTTTCCCAGCATCAGGGTCTTTTCCAATGAGTCAACTCTTCACACCATGTGGTCAAAGTATTCAGCTTCAGCATCAGTCCTTCCAAAGAGTATTTAGGGTTGATTTCCTTTAGGATTGACTAGTTTTATCTCCTTGCAGTCCAAGGGACATATACACAATGGAATATTAACGAGGCATTAAAAAAGAATGGAAGGACTTCCCTGGTGGTCCAGTGGCTAAGAAGACTGCACTTCCACTGCAGGGGAATGCATAAGAATTTGAAATACGTACATAACTGAATCACTTTGCTGTATGCTTGAAACATTGTAAATCAGCTTTACTTCAATTAAATTTTTTTTTTTAAGTAGGCTCTGAAAGACTGCAATGCCTACATTTAGGGGCGTCATCTTCTTCTCATCTTGCCTGGTTTAACCTGTCCTGGTGAAATGTTTATGTTCCAGCTTCCTCCACCCCACCCTTTCCTTTTCCTTCTCCTCCCTTCTTAGGGTTGGGGGGTCCCTCAGATTCTGCTGAGTTTGGGCTTTTTTCTCACTCAGCACACTTTCCTGGAACACTTGGTTAACCTCATGGATTCAACAGTCCCCTTGCAGATAAGCACAAATACCTTTAATTCTGGCTTTCCCTCCCTTCATCCAATCTAATGGTTTCCAACTGACCTGTCAAAGCATCACAGACTCCTCAGGCTCAGCTTGTGCAAAGCAGAGGCCCATTTTTCCTCTCTTATAACTGTTCTTTCTCTGTTGTTCCATATACATTTTTTTTTAATGGTCCCACGATCATTTAGGTCATTGCCTGGAAAATTCCATGGACAGAGGAGGCTGGTGGGCTACAGTCCATGGGGTCACAAAGAGTCTGACTCAACTGAGTGACTGAGCATGAACACCAGAGCCTAATGTTTTGACTCCTCCAACTTCTATGCATCATATTTTATTTTTTTTTTTATTATTATTTTTTTAAATATTATTTTATTAGTTGGAGGCCAATCACTTTACAACATTTCAGTGGGTTTTGTCATACATTGACATGAATCAGCCATATAGTTAATATGCATCATATTTTAAAGCAAACACCAAATCCAATGAATTAACCCTTGCAATGTCCCTGAAATCATCCACTGCCCTTTCACTCTTCTCACCACTATTGAGAAGGGTTCCTTTTTTTTTTTTTTCTTGACTAGGCTGTTATAATAGTTTTTCAATTGATCTTCCAGATACCACTCTTTTTAAATCAAAATGATCTTTATATTCCTGATGTATCTCTCTCTAAAGACAGATTCAGTCATGCTAAAAAAAAAATTCCCACTGTTTGCAGAGTAAAGTCACTCTCTTTTTTTAAATTTGCAGTTTTACTAAGGTATAATTGACAAATAAAATTGTAAGATATTCACAGTGTTTTGATATATGTATACCTTGAAAGGTACAATTCTTTATCATGGCATTTGAAATGCATTACAATCCAGCTCCATATTAAGTCTCCAAAATTAATCTCACACTGCTCTTCTGCATTCTCTATTAGTAAAATAGAGAATGGACCTACTAAAGGTCCAGTCTGAACGTTCCCTTCCCAATACCCCAACCAGAATTAAGCTGCCTTTTCTTTGTCCTCAGAGGGTACATATTTCAAACTGTTCTTAGAGTCACCATCATCACACTGAATTGTAATGATGCCTCTGTCTCTTCTAATAGATTGTAAGCTCCAGCATACCTCTTGCTGTATAACAAATGACAACCAGATTCAATGGCTTAAAACAGCAGATGTTTCTTATTTCACAGTTGCTGTGTGTCAGGAATTTGGGAGTGGTTACCTTGCTGGTTTTGGCTAGGGGTATCTCATGAAGTTGCAGTCAAGAGGTCAGCCAGGGCTGCAGTCATCTGAAGGCTTGATCAGAGCTGGACTACTTGCTTTCAAGAGGGCTCATGCAGAAGCTTGGCAAGTTAGCACTGGTTGTTGGCTGGAGTCCATTGGGATTTCTCCAAAAACTACTTGAGTATCCACACAACATGGCCGCCCACTCCCCCCCACCCCACCCCCCACCGCCAGAGCAAGTGATCCAGGAAAAGAACTAAAGAAGAAAACCAAAATGCCTTTATGACCATCACTTATTCTGTTTGTTAAAAGCGAGCCACCAAATCCAGCCTGCACTCAAGGGGGAGAGGGGAATTAATCACTCTCTCTTGTTGGGAGAAATACCAAAGAACTTGAGGACATATTTTAAAATTACAAATAAGCATTGTCCTATCTTTCTGTCTTCAGTAACTAGCACAGTTTCTGGCACTTGGTAGGTGTTCAGTAGATGTTTCTAGTGGAATAATGCGTGAAGGGGGGAGATACTGGAGTCATTGTATCATGAGTGATTAGTGTGGCCCAGGTGAAGAATGGTGGAGGTGATAGTTGGTGGGAGAGATTCTGAAGTAAGAATTCATGGAACTCCATGACTGGTTGCATGAGAAAGGTTGGGAAGAGATCCATTTGGGGTTGAAGGTGGTTTTGAAACTAGGACTTAGAGATGGTTGTGACAGTTGAAGTAGGCATCTAGGACTTCCTTCTTGGGGTTTCAAAGGTAATGACATATAAATCATACAGCTAAACTTAAGCTCCAAGTCTAGTTGTTCAGTTATATTTGGAAAAGTCTGGAGTTGGCAGTCATCAATTTGAGCCAGAAGTCATCCCCTATATATCATGTTTCTCATTTATAAATGTGGAGGTTATAGTACCTAACTGTGTACCAGAACTTTCCAACTAAACTCTTGGGAATATTAAAAGGTTGGCAACATCTCATCTTTTGAAAGAAATTCCTATACCACTGCACCCTCTAGAAATGGTCATGTTTAAACACAAGGGAACTATCAGATTGAACCATATGAAATGTTGGCATTCCAGTTTTGACTTATAAAGAAATCAGTCCCATAGGGTTCAACCTAATAGATATATGTGTGCAGTTTGAAGATTTGAAAACCTCTTTACAGATGGAAATGGCAACCCACTCCAGTATTCTTGCCTGGAGAAGTCCATGGACAGAGGAGCCTGGTAGGCTGTAGTCCATGGGATCGCAAAGAGTCAGACACGACTGAGTGACTTCACTTCACTTCACTTCAGTTCACAGATGGAAAATTGAGATGTTCCAGAGTTCTGGATCTTTCTATTCCTGAGACTGAGGGCCAACTACAAGAAAGGTCAGTCTTGAAGTTAAATTAGGTTTAGCCCAATACAGGCATTACTTTCTCATTTCCTTAAGTCAGATAAAGGAATTAAAGAACAAAGACTAAATACTGGATTCAAGAAACTTAAGATGGAAAACTTATCTTGGAACTCCAGCTAAGTCCAGATTCAACCCCATTTCCTACACTGTGCAGTTTCTAAGTAATTGTATTTACTTAGAAGTGAAATAGCTGAGGACCTAATAAAAAAGCAACTAGGAATTAAATAGCTCTTGGCTCATTTTTGTATTTTTGTACATCTGGAAAGTGATTAGTTGACTCCTTCATTACTGGTAGGAATAAATCCAATATTTGCCGATATAAATTAATGTATGAAAAATACCTTTTGTCCTTTCCAGGAGTACTTCTAAACTTTAATACTGAATAGAAACTTTCAATGTGAAAGTTCTTTCTTTTCTTCTTCAGTGTTTATTCTTCCACTTTTTCAGATTAATACCGAAAATATTTTGGTAAAAGGTGTGATCTCAAATGTCAATAGAGCAAAACTGCACGAATCCATCCATTCCCCTCTTTGGAAAGCAAACTCCCCGAGGCCAAGGTCTTTGCCGCATATTCCCAGCATTCTGAACCGTGCCTAACGCTCTCTAGCTCTCAACAAACACTTGGTTATCCGTCCATTCATAACCATCGGCGCAGGGCGCGGGCCATCAAGGAAACCGGCCTGCAGCTTTTCCTTCCTGCGCCCAACCTGCGCAGCTCGCAGCCCCCCAGGGTCAGAGCTCGCACCCCCGGAAGAACCCTGGAGGCGCGGCCCACCTCTCGGCGGCCCTGCGGCCCTTCCCTTCCCGTGGAGGAAGGAGCGGGAGCCGACGAGAGAGGGAAACCCGGGCCCACTTCCTGTCCGGGACAGGGCCGGCCGTCCGCGAGCCCCTCGGCTTGAAACTGCCGATTCGCAGCCCAGGAGAAGAGAGCGGGGTGCGCGAGCCGGGCAAGAAGGACCTGGCCGCGGGAACCGCCCCCACCGGCCTCGGCCCCGCCCCCCCGCCCCGCCCCCCGCGCGCGTCCCCGGCGGCGGCGAGAGGGTTAAGCGCGCGGGGGGCGGGGCCCGAGCGAGCCGGGCGCGCGGATTGAGGGCCGCGGGCGGCGAGGGGGCTGCGCCGGGGGCGGTTCCGGGCGGCGGGGGCGGGGGCTGGCGGAGGAAGGGGGCGGGCCCCAGAAGTTGTTGGGCGCTGGGCCGGCGGCGGGAGGGCGAGCGGGCGGGCGGCGGGGCGGCGGGCCGGCGGGTGGAGCGGGGCCGGGGCTCGAGAAGTTTGCACGGCGGCTCCAGAGCGCCGGGTGCGGGCCCCGCCGGCCGTGCGCGCCCGCTGCCATGGCTTTCCGCCGGAGGACGAAAAGTTACCCGCTCTTCAGCCAGGAGTTCGTCATCCACAACCATGCGGACATCGGCTTCTGCCTGGTGCTCTGCGTCCTCATCGGGCTTATGTTCGAGGTGAGCGACATCGGGGCGGGGAGCGTCCCTCTCGCGCGCCGCTCGGCGTCCCCCTGGGGTCTGCGTCTGCGCCCGGGCGCCGGGCCGCCGTGTCGGTCCCCCGCATTCCCCCGGCTTTGTGCACCGTGCGCCCCTCGGCCTCCTAGTCAGCCCAGACACCGCCGCCAGGTCCGCGTCGTGCCCGCCAGCACTGCAGCCCCCTTGGGTACCCACTGGACCCTGCAGCTCTCTCTGCAGCCCCGACTCCTAGCCCTGGCCTCGAACCGACGCGGCGCTGCCACCCTGGCCCGCCCAGCGGAGGTTCCTTTCTGGTGTCCAGGAGCCAAGCCCGGAGACTCCCAGACCCGCAGGCATTGCACAACTCCCCCTTCCTAGTCCTAGCTGCCAGCTCCTCTGGGCTTTTCCAGTGGGAGGAACCCCGGCCCATTTCCACTTCCCACCTGATTTTCGGGGTCTTTTGCATCCTCAACTCTGGGTCACAGTGGGGGTGTTCGGCCCTAGCTCCATCCCAGCAGTGCCTTTTGCGGTCCTCCTGACACCACTCTTTTTTTTTGCTCTTGCCCCAAAGGCCAGTTTTCCTATACCCTGTGAACATAACGTTCTGTGAACTGTTCCTTCACTCCATCTGTGGTGGATCTAGAGCTTCTCCCTGTGACAGGAGCAAGGTGAAGGCGGGGCATACCCTCTGCTTTTAGGAGAAAGGTGATTCTGCCATAACTGTGGCGGTAGGGGACAGCTGGGGCAGGCCTCATAGAACACCGACTTAACTCCAATGGGGTCGGAAGCCAAGGGGGCTGATGGGAAGACTCCCTGCTCGGGACAGCCAGAAAAATGTGATAGTCACAAGCAGGGAAAACTGGCAAACAGCGGAGGACTCGC
Organism: Muntiacus reevesi; assembly: GCF_963930625.1. Lineage (NCBI taxonomy): Eukaryota > Metazoa > Chordata > Mammalia > Artiodactyla > Cervidae > Muntiacus > Muntiacus reevesi. The sequence continues at coordinate 26,054,231 of NC_089268.1, read as the reverse complement.
CCTGGGCTGCCTTGTCTCAAGGTGAGTGCCGCTTCACCAGCAGCTTATCTGCATTTCAGGAATGGGCTGGGAAGCTGTAGCCATCTATCAGTTGCCTTGGATATGGAGGACTCCTGGTGTGGCTAATTTCCTCTTCCATGTCCCTCTGTATCTGGGTTCCCTATCTCCTCTCTCAGGATCACGAGGGCCCTGCTAGGCAGGGAAGCTGCCCTCAATGTGGGGACGTTCTTGTGGTGGCTGAGCCAGGGTTGGATGGGTGCACGTGTCCTTGGCTGGGCTTCAGGGTCCGTGGGAAGTAACTGGAGACGACTGTTGGGTTCTGCAGGCCCGCTTTACTCTTCCCTCAACCCCCACAACTCTCACGGTATATCCGTGGCTAGGGCTTTGTCAGGCCAGGGTCATCTCCTGTGCTGCCATCTCTGCTTGGTCACTAATCTGATGAAATAACAACAACAAAAAAAAACAGCTGCAGCCTCAGTTTCCCCATCAGCACAGATTAGTAAAAACCTGTCTTTCTCACGGGGGTTATTGTGAGGTTTAATTGAGATCGTGTGAGCAGCAAACGCAGTAACAGCTTCTACCAATATAAAAGCAAGTCGTTTGCGCCCGAACCTTTATTGTGGGCCATAAAAATAGCCTATGGGGTAGGGAATTTGTTTGCTCCAGCAGATGCCCTCAGTATCTCCTGGCTGTCCTTCATTCTGAGAGGCCTCCCAATGCCTTGTCACCAGTCTTGGAGGGTGTGGTCGGAGAGAAACACGTGACAACTCCCAGCCACATGCTCGCTCTGCAGCCTGGGGGGGCCTCTGCTATGTCTCTGGCGTTCATTAAGGGTGGTGACTCTACCTGCTCTGTCTTTGCTCCAAAAGAGCTGCCGAGCGTTTGAGCTCCGGATGCCTCCTTCCTTCGCCGCCTGTGGTCTTGGTGGAAAGTCCTGTTGGTTAAACCTGGCCGCCTATGTGAGGGGGAAAGCGCCAGGGAGTCCTTAATCCCCTACGTGAAGAGGAGGAAGGAAGGCCCAGGGTGGGAAAAAAACGGCGAAAAGACTGCCCTGCTCGCCTCCCTGTCTTGGGATCGGACTGAGAAGTGTGGAAAGGGTCATGGCATGAAATGCCATCCCACCACCCCCTTCCAGTAGAGCTTTAGTCCCCACGGCATCCATGCCTTCAGGCAGGTTGTCTCCTGGGAAAGAGGCACTGAGGTGTAATGTGGCTCAGTGTGGGCTGGCCTGGGAGGAGGAGGGCCGTGCCCCAACCTCCCGTATGAAGCACGTGTGTTCTGCTGTGCTAGGCACATAGAAGGTCCTCATCATATTTACCAGCTGACGCTCCACGGAGATAGGTATTTGGGGAGACTCAGGTTTCTAGAACTGCCAAATGAGAGCAGAAACAACTCACTGTGTTCTGGGGACCTCCGAGAAACACATGTGGGCGTCCTCATAGCTAGGGGAGACCATCAGGGGACTTACTGCTGTCACTCGGGGCCATTTGGGCCCTCCCTTGGAGGGGTGCTCTGCTTGTGTGTATAGGTAGGGATGTGGGTCTGGGTGTGGGGGCGGGCCAGCACTTAACCACATTTTTCTTAAGAGTGAAGAAGGGAGGAGATGGAAAGGGGAGGGGGAGGCAGGGCGAAGGGACTGCCGGCTTTTGGGTTTCTAACTTGGGGCAGGGCTAGGATGCCTTCATTCAGAAGCTGATTCAGGAAAACTCAATTATAATTCTTCCCACAAAGAGCGAGTATCCTGGCCACTCCCTCCTCTGGGGTCCCCTGCCCAGCCTCGGCCAATGAGCTGAGGCCCTCTCCCCTCACCCTAGCAGCCACGGTCCTTGCATCCTAACTGGTCTCCACCTCTTCTTGTGCCTCGCCCCTTCCCCAACTCACTGGTCAGCTCACCAGCATTCAGAAGGGCTTTCGTTCCCCAGCAGGGACCTCAGGACCTTAGTTCTGTCCCCTGGGAGATGCTGACTCCAAGTTCCTTCCCTTGGGATCGCTTCCTTTGGGAACACGTGTGAAAGGGTTCCCCTCCTACCTCCATCTGGCTCAGTTTCGAACCTTCCTGAGATTCCTTCTCCCATTTTTGAGGTTGGGGTGGGGGGGGGGGGACAGGCTCTTCCCCCCTGAGCCCAGGTTTTCTTTCCATCATGCGGGCTGTTTGGAATAGAGCTGTTCTGTGCAGTCTCGGCACTCGGCTAAAAAATGTCAGGAATGTGGAGCTTTATTTCCCCCCCTCCTTCCCTTCCAGCTCTCTCTTTCTTGACTCTGCTGGGGAGAGATGGTGCAAGGGAGGGTTTCTGCTCCACACTCTGGGTCCTTCAGGACTGTCTTAGGTGGAGTCCGGCCCCAGCGGCCTTCAGAGTGTGGGCAGCCAGTGGGGTGTGTGTCCGATTTGAAAGCCGCATTCCCTCCCCTTTTCCTTCCCTTTCCAGTGTCCTGTTCTTGCGGTGCCACGTTTCAGACCAAACTGGGCTGGGGAAGAGGGAGGAAAAGGCGCTCATTAGCAATCGGAGAATGAGAACAAGGGGGTGCACATCCAGCAGAGACGAAGCCACTTGTGTATTACCTCTGAAGTCATTTCGAGACAGAAACTTTTGTTTGTTGCCCAAGCTGATTTGCAAGCGCTGCCGGTCTGCAGCATGGAAATGGTTCTGAAATTCTGGGCCCATCATTTGGAGGTTGGGTTTCTGTTTTGGTCCATGATGACTTTAAGAAATTCGGACTCAGAACTTCGAGGGCAGTGGCTGGCTTTTGCTTTCTAATTGTTTTGGAGACAGATGTAGTAGGGCCACCTTTCCCCCAGGAACCACCTTCTTCCTGGTTGCTGACTGGTTGCCACGGTCAGCTTGTCAGGATGATGTGTTTGCAGCGTATACAGTGGGAGCCGGTTGTGTTACAACCTAGCAGGACACGGGTCCCGTGGCACCGGTCCACATCCTGCCAGGCGTCCCTGTAGGCACCGCAGCCCGAAGTGAGGCTGCCGGTCCTGCCCCTTGGCATTCATGAGTGCCCTAAGACAGTTCTGCCTCCGTTCCTTTAAGATGAAGAGCTGTGTATACGGCACAGATGTTCATCCGTGGACACATGTCGCCTCTCTTTGACTAACTCCTAATGTGCTTTTGAAGACATTCCTCTGCCAGCTTGTATAGTTCCTGACTTACGCGTCTTCCTCTCCTGCCTCTGACGTGGCCCATCAGTGGTGTTCTAAAGAAATGAGTCAGGGGAAACCGAGAAGGGCTGTCCCTGGGGTGCCCTTGTTCTGTGATTGGATTTCTATCCACATTTCAGTGATCTGAATAATAGAACAGAGATTTGGAGCTGCTGTTCCTCCTGGCCCACCTAAAGTGTCAAACCCTCTCCTGTGGGATGTAAGGGTACCTCAGTGATCCCTACTTATTCCGCTGGCAAAAATGTGATGGCCAGAAAGGCGGTGTTGATCAGTGAGTGAGTTTTTAACTCTCACCACAGGATAATGTATAAATGACTCGCACTGGGCCTGGCATGCAGGCACTCAATTGATGGTCTCAGCAACCACGCTGGTGGCTTCTGTTACTGGTGTCCCAGTTGGGCATGTGAGCACACGTTCTGCCATCAAACTGGTCCCGATTTCCGTTTAGATATGACCTGATTTTCCGTGAGACCTTTCCCCCGAGTTCTCCAGTGCCAGCCGTCTGCCCCAAAGGGGACAATCATAATACCCTAGCTGCCTCTTTCCCTGGAGAACATCAGTTCTGTCTCTCCCATCCATCTTATTGAAAGGTGGGCCAGGGGGTCCTAGAGGGTCTCAGATGTGTGGCTGTCAGCTGCCCTGCCAGCCCTGTCCTTGCCGCTTCCCTCTCGCCTGCTCTGTGTCTGCACCCTCAGCTGCTGCTTCTCGGGAGCACCGTCCAGTCTGGTCATAACAGAGCGCCTTAGTCCTGCCTGTTTGCAGAGCCCCACGTGTTGCTATGGAGAAAACTTCAGTCTGGCAGGCATGAGCTCCTTTTTTGATTTGCTTCATGGTGGGCAGGGGCCCCAGAAATCACTCTATGGCAGATGTATCCCCCGTTCCCACCCTGATAAATGCCTAAGCTGAAGGGTTGATAAGAGGGGATTAGAGTTCCCAAACTACAGAAGTGCTTTCTAATCAACCAGAGTGCTTTTAGCAGGCCGTGGTGGGAAAGTTCACTGATACGATCTCGTAACCTTTTTATCCGGCTCTGTGTATCTGGTGTCCATTGGTACCTAATGGTTAAAGAAAAGAGAGTTAAAAAAAAGGGTGGGGGGGGTAGAAAACAGTAAAGCTACCACCACGACTCCTGACACAGCCCTTCTCATTTCACGAGCACACCTTTATCTCACATACAGCCTTGACTTGCTCCCTCGTCTCAGGTGTCCCGGGTGGAAAGAAACCCAGCCTAGCTTACTCACAGCTGGTTAATGTTGGGGGTTGACTGTGAGGTTTAAAGAGCTTCACAAGCGGGTCTCCTGGGCCGTGCCGATTCGTGTAGCTTTCCTGCACGAAGGAACGGAGCCCGATCATCATGAGTGGCGGCCTGGGAGGCCCCTGGAGGGAATTTGCGGACATGCAGGGTTAGGTGAGGTGCCGCTCTGTGGCTCTCCGCCCGAGCCACGTTGCCTCTCGACGGCTTCCCTCATCTGTCTCGAGGGGTTGGCAGCAGTCTCCATCTGTGAAATGCTTTACTGGCCTCACCCTGTAATCTGGATGGTTTATGGGGGTTGTCATACCCATCCAGAGCCTGGCTTCTAGAGCAGAGACTTGGCCAAGGACCATCCTCTCTGAGTCGGAGCCAAGACAAGAAGTCAGCCCCGTCTGGCTCACACTTAGAGATCAGCCCTGATGCTTCCACAAATGGGGCGTCTACGGAATGTGGCCAAGGGCTGCTTTATTTTTCTTTGTCTGAGTGGAATCCGTTTATTACCTGGAAGTAATGTCTGGGGGTCATTGTTCCACTTGGAGACTTTTCTTCCTGGAACAGTCATTGCAATTTGTGTATCCCTGATAGAGACTCCAGAGAGTGACCCGAATATGGGTGTCACATGTGACCAAGGGTGAGTGGGCAGAAGCTTTACCTCCTATTAAAGTCACTGCCTGCTCTTGGCCCACATCTGTGTGAAAATCGGTGCCTCTGGCAGTAACATCTTCATTGCCCTTTTCATCAAGTTAATATCATGGTCATTGCTCAAGGGCACAGCTTCGCTTCATGTTTTACAAGCCCAGGGGCTAAAGGAAAACCTAGACATCATCTACTACGTTCATAGAAGAAGAAAACAAGACCCCAGTGGTTGAGTGATTGGCTCAGGACGATCGAGTGAATTTCTGGCAAACTCGGGGCTTGAACCCACATCATCTGACTTGGGTCCAGTGCATTTTTACACATGTGCTCACTGGCTTTCCAGACACTGCATTTGAATGCAACTGTGTGTGCAGAAGCCTTGAGGCTGATAGATCCTTTCTGAGTGTGCTGTGTGCATTTATATGGCGGCTCTTTGCTGAATGAGTGCCTGCTGTGAGCCTGTGTGGAGTTCTGGGGACGCATGTGAACACGGTGAGGTCCCTCTCTCCAAGAAGGTCATGATGTGGTAGCTTGAAGCTGATAGACTGTTTTGCAAATAGAAGTAAGGTCTTGAATTTGATGAAAGCAGCAAGTGCAACTTACAGAGTTACAGATGGCTGGACCTCACCCTCAAGCCATTGCCACTGGCGGAAGAGGGGATTTATTGAATAGCGCCCCAACACCCTGGGCAGAGGACTAGTGTGGCGGTGACTCCTGGGCATCGTGTATGACACAGCCTCGTGGATGAATGAACTGACCGAAGGCGGGGCGTGTGTTTGTGTGAGTGCATGCCTCTGCAGAGGCCTTCATTGGTTGGAACTTTGAGGTTTGAAGAACTCCTCCATACGGTTTCTTAAGATTTTCAACATCAAACCCCAACATGATTTGAGTTGGTAGGGGTGAGAAGGACGTCATCCCTGGAGCCTCAGTTGTCCTGCCTCTGAAGAGGGTTTCTTTTCCTTTTTTGGCTGCACTGGGTTTTTGTCACTGCCCTCAGACTTTGTCTGGTGGCGAGCAGGGGCTACTGTCTAGTCATGATGCGCCAGCTTCTCCTAGCAGTGGGTTCTCTTATTGCAGAGCACGGGCTCGAGAGTGAGTGGAGTTTTAGTAGTTGTGACTCTTGGGCTCTAGGGCATGGGCTCAGTAATTGTGCTGCTTGATGGGCAAGGAGTAACTGTTGATATGGATTTTGTGACTGCTGTTTGGAAGAGGCTGACGGGGGACCTGGGAAAAGCCAGAAGAGGCCACTGTCCTGGGCAGAATGGTCAGCGTCTTGCCCTGCCCGCCCAGTGTTCATCACACGGGTGCTCCGAGTGGTCCCGGGCCCTGGGCCGGAGCATGAGCGCATATTCAGTGATATGCCACATACACACACACGCGCACACACACACACACACACACACATCTGTGGCCTCTGTATTTCAGATCAGTAGGGTGAATGTAGAGCCTGAAGCCCTAACCACACACCCACAGCAGCATTCTTAAGGCGTTGCCGGCCAGCTGGTAGGGTCCCACTCCATCTGCAAGGCCTCTTCAGCTCCTCTGACCACGGGCATGCTTTCTGCCTCAAGATTATGAGAGTGAGTTGATTAAAGGGGTGAAGAGATGTTGGAAAGGAGAGGCATCAGCACTTGGTGACATCCTTCTGAAGCCTAGTTTTGAGGAGGGGTTATCCGTTACGGTTAACATTTGAGCGGTCACAGTTGTGGACTCAGCCAGCACAGGCCTCACATGTGCCGTCCAGTAGGCAGCCACACACCGGGCTATTTCAGGGTAAACTCATCAAGATGACACGAAAGGTTCAGTTGCCCAGCCACACTGGCCACATTTCGAGAAAGTTCTGTTGGACACGCTGGTCTCCGTGTAGCTTTCTGAGAATTGTGGTTTTTGTGTAGTAATGTGAAATGGGGGGTGGGAGTCTTTAAGGTGTGGTTCTGTTAGGGACGGTCAGAGGCATGAATTACAGGGTTGAGGCCATGAGCCTGGAGCCACGTGGCCTGAGTCTGAATTCTGGTTTTCCCTGTCCTAGCAGTGTCATCCCTGGAGATTATTTCATCGCTCCATGCCTCAGTTTGCTCATCTGTAAAATGGGGGTAACACCATGTCTGAGAGTTGTTGGGAGGATTGGAAACAACAACACAAATGAAATGTTGATACAGCCACAGCGCTTAGAAGACGGCCTGGTGCAGGGCGCGAGCTGAGCACACGTGCTCTCTTGTTCGTGTCATGCTCGGGAGGTGTTGCAGAGATGTCTTGACTCGTGGGGCTCCCCGTGGCGGCTCCCTCGGCAGTTGGAACGCAGCTGGGAACAGGGTTTCGGGGAGGTCAGCCCTGTGCCCTGTCCTGTGACCTCCACACTGAGTAGTCACTCAGGTCCCTGCCCAGCCGCCTGCACTCACTCCACGTACAGTGATAGGAAGCGTGGGTGTGTGATCCAAGGTTACAGAAGAAAGAACGAGTTCAGATGGAGCAGTGACTGGGCCCGTAGATGCCATGGGCAGGTAGGTGGTGGCCGAAGGCCTGAGACTTTCTCTTGGAGGTAATGGGGGCCTTTGAAGAGCTTTGGGAGGGCAGTGACCGAGACTCCATCCTCTGCTCTGCTGATTCCTGGGAGGTGGGGTTGGAGGCGCGGAGTCTGATCAGAAGGCTGTGGCAGGGACCCCCCACCCAGGAGAACTCCCCTTACCTCCTAATACAATTTCAATCTCCACACCAACCAGGAAGCACACCCTGGGCCCCCGCTTTCCCTGGGACCCCCACGTCTGAACTTTCTGGTGTCCACTCAGAGACTGTCCCCGTCCACGCGGTGTGGCAGACACTCTCTGTGCCCAGGCAGTTGTGTGGGGCAGACAAGGTCAGATGGGGCTGGGACCCGCTGGGACCTGGCTGCCCCGGTGCAGACTTGCCCTTGAACGTGAGTGTTGCTCTGAGCCACTGTCTGCTGTCTTTGTGTGACCTTATCACTGAAGTGTCCTTCAGACTTACTCAGACAGTGTGTTTTGCGTCTAACGTGATTTCTAGTTTTTTAAGAAGTCGGGCCTCAGCCAGATGGAACATCGTCACCCTTTTATTTCCCGCTACATAAGCCACGAAGGGGCTTATTTCAAGTGCAGCGGCCTGACCCAGGGAATCAGGGTTTGTTCCAGTGTCAGAGGAGGGGGAGGGTGGGGGAGCCCTGTGGGGAGGTTTCCTGGGGCTGGGGGACTGGGGGTTGACTGGGGAGGGAGGAGGGAACGGTCCTGTGCACAGATTCCTTTTGTTCACAAAGTTGCTTCGCTCGCTGTACCAAGGGGCTGTCTGCGCTCCGTCCATCAGGCGGCGCTGCTGGGTGTCAGTCATGGTCTTTGACACGTGTCTTCCATCTCTGTGCTGGTGCCAGGCCCCTGGAGACAAAATGAGGGGATTGGCCCCTTGTCCGACTTCTCGCACCCCGGGGATCCCTGGGGGTCTTCTTCCTGAGGCCGTCATCATGATGATGAGGATCGTGACAATGGTGGTTACCCATCATCTTAACTAAACATCCCTGCCCCCCAGTGCCTGGGGTTAACGTGGTCTGCAGTGGAGGGGAGTAACGCAAATGCATCTGTCAGAACAGACCCCTGTGGTCACGGCCCCATGTCTGGTCTTAGTCCCACCGGCTTGACCTTCTGAACTGCCCCACATCCCTGCTCACCCTTACTGCTCTTCGACCTTCACTCACACCCTGGGCATCTCTCACCCGAACGGCGACAGTGAGTCCCAGCGTGGTCCTCAGCCTCGTGTCTGGCCTCTTCTGTGGTCCCTCCTCCGCGGATGTCCTCTGACTCAGAGCTGGGTCTGGGTCTCCCTCCCTCACAGGCCTCTGGGGGTGCCCACCTGAGGCCTGGGGAGCCCAGCGTGGCGTTCCAGGTCCCCCTGGAGTCTGACCAGCCTTTGTCCTCCAAGCTCAGCCTGCTCCTGCCCTGACCCCTCATTGCAAACCACCCTAGTGCTTCCTGAACATTCCTCTTTGCTGCCTCCGGCTTTGTGTCTGCACCCCTCCCCCACCCCCTCTCTCCCCGTTTTGTTGACTGACTCTAGCTTCTCCCTAGACATCATCTCCTGGGTCACCTCCCGGGTCATACCAGCACCGCCTGCTCTGAACACTCTCCCAGCCTCTCACAGTTCACGCCTCCTCACTGCCCGCCGCCGCCTTTCTCATCTGTTCATTCAGCCCGGCTCAGGTCGGGCGTGTGCTCTCTGCCAAGTGGGTCACGGATGGAAAGGTGAAGGTCCTGCTGTCGCAAGGTGCGGAGTCCTCTGGGACGGTAGACGGTGTTCCAGGCAGAGAGAGGACGTGTGGGAAGGACAGAGAGGTTAGGGAGTGGGGAGTGGCTCTGTGTTGCCAAAGTCGGGGAGGTGGCTCAGGAAGGAGCTTGTGGAAGATGAGTCTGCTCTGGTCTCAGGGCCGTGGATGCCCAGCGTTTGGATTTGCTCCTCGGCTTAAGGAACAGGGAGCCGTTGCTTGAGTCCATTTTAATAACACTAAAAAACATTTGTATATGCAAAGGCAAAATCTGGAAAGATCACAGCAGACTGTCAACATCGATTATGTCTCTCCCGGGTAGCTCATGGAAGACTTTAGTTTTCAGTGTTATATCTTTCCCTTAATTTTTTTTTTTCCTAACAGTAGGTGTATGTAGCTTTTAAATTCATCTAACTCCTCCCAGTTCTGTTTTGGAAAAAAAGAAGCTTGAGATAAGAATTCAATCTGAATCACTAGATATCAGTGTAGGAAATAGTGCTAGATATCAGCTTATAACTAAATGCTGAATACGCTTGTGGTTTTACCCACTGTGTAAGCCTGGAGTTGAGAAAGCTTTTAGATTCCGGCAAGGGAAGCTTCGTCAGAGAAGAGTGGGACTTGGCTGGAGCCTCAGAGGATGCGGACGTTCATGTAGCACTTTACAGTTTGTGGGGTCAAAGGACAAAGTGTGCGGGGTGCTGACCTTGTGCCAAGCACTGCAGTGAGCGCCTTCCTTGGGTCCCGTTATCCCACCCTCCCAGCCACCCTTAGGGTGGGTACTGGGGTTGCTCCCATAGTACAGACGAGAGAACTGAGGTCTGCAAAGACCAGGCAGCCTAACCAGGCTTCTGTTGGTCAAGAGGCCAGAGCCAGGATCGACAGCCCACAGGTCTGACTTCAGAGCCCGAGTCCTGACTCCGTTTTAAAGAGAAGAAAACCAAGGTCAAGAGAATTCACATAACTTGCCTGAGGTCACACAGCTACTAAATTGGGGAGCCAGGGATGCATTCAGGATATTCCAAATAATCCCATCTACTCACACGGATATTTCCTGATTCAGGTTCCAGGCTGTTGGAATCCCTGGCGTGGTGACAGGAGGCTGGAAGATTCTGGGTCAGAGGGGTACATGAACCGCTTCCTACCAGGCCCCCTTCCTTGGAGATTCAAGCACCACATAAACTTATCCAAGTAGAGGAGCATCTCAGACCTACTGGCCCTCCATTGCCAGTAGGATTTAGTAACATCCACAGGTTTACCCGGGCTTCCCCGGTGCCTCAGTGGTCAGGAATCTGTCTACCAAGACACAGGAGATGAGGGTTCCATCCCTGAGTCGGGAAAGGTCCCCTGGAGGAGGGAGTGGCAGCCCACTCCAGTATTCTTGCCTGGGAAATCCCATGGACAGAGGGAGCCTGGCAGGCTACAGTCCATGGGCTCGCATAGTTGGACACAACAGAGCAACTGAGCACGCACACACAGGTCTACTCTCTGGACTGCCGCCTCCCATCCTGTTATGGGGAGCTGGGAGTGAAGGTGTGTGGATAGCTCTGTCTCCTGTGACCGGTGGAGTGCCAGCTCTCAGGTCTGGGGTTGGAAGGGTGTGGGGAAGAGTCTGGTTTCTTGGGTGGATGTGGGGCTTTGTCTCTGACCCCTTACACATTCATTGACTCTTCCTGCTTTAGGATACCTAGAAGGACCTACTGAGTGTCCTGCTTGCCACCTCTGTGACATTTTGTTTCAGTAAATCAGGGTTCACTGTTAATTGTTACCTTATTAAACCCACCCCATACTTGTTAAACTCAAAATTATTCAATGCACACAGTGACACATTTCATACAATGAGTATTAGAAGTATCTGAGTATCACCACCTGTTATTTTTCTCTGATACATGTTATTTTTTTTAATTGTGGTAAAATACACATAACATACTAGTTAGTATCTTACAATTTACAATTTTTAATTTTTTTAATTGAATGAAAGGTTCTTTAAATTCCATAGTCCTTTATGTGTGAAATTTTCAGAAGTTTCACACACATGACTTCATATAATCCCATAGCCCTTTTACCCCCCTACCCTGATATTACCATTTAAGTGTACAGTTCAGTAGCATTAAGGACATTCCCATTGTTGTACAACCATCACCAGACTCTTAAATTTGTCATTTTTGTTTGTTTGTTGTTTAGTTGCTAAGTTGTGTCTGACTCTTGAGACCCCATGGACCGTAGCCCGCCACGCTCCTCTGTCCGTGGGATCTCCCAGGCAAGGATACTGGAGTGGATTGCCATTTTCTCCTCCAGGGGATCTTCCCAATCTGGGGTCTCCCCGACCTGGGTCAAACCCTGGTCTTCTGCATTGGCAGACAGATTCTTTACTGCTGAGTCACCTGGGAAGCTCAAATATTTATTGAGCCCCTGCTGATTGAAGGTCCCTGGGACCTGGAGATGACTGAGACTCATGTGGAGTGCTCCGCCTCTTGTGGAGGAGGGATAGGGAAACCAGTGGTTACAGTTCATTGTGGTCGCAGTCGTGAGGGGCTCTGTCTGAGCTCGATCGCTGGGGGGCTTCTGCGCCTGTGGAGGGCGCCGTTTACCACCTCGTGCTGCAGGGCTCCCTCTGGCTTCCTGTTGGCTCCGTGCTGGTTTTCTCACCCCATCACTTCCTGGAATGGTGGTGCCAACTCTGCTCCTCGGAGCCCCAGGGAGGATTCGGGGATGTGCCTGTGTCAGAGCCAAGTGTTCGAGCCACGTGGCTTGGGTGGGGGCAGGCGCGGGTGGGAGAAGGGCGCTGCCACCCAAGCCAGCGCTCCACCGAACCCCCCATCAACAGTTTGACCAAATATAGTCTCCTTGCCCTTCCACCCAGCACGCCAAAGCTAAATAGACGGTCTTTCAGCTGTGATTAGTCCTGAGTGCCTTCGCTCCACTTTACTGCTTAAAAAAAAAAAAGACCATGGTGACGTGGCCAAAGTCCCAGACGAGGGGCATGTGTAAAACCAAACAGATCGGAGAGGCCTGGCTCCAGGGCGCAATTGGTTCTGTACATTTCCATGGAGACCTCCGGGAAGTGAAAGGCAGCCGTGGCGTTCTTGTGTGGGTTGATTAGGACGGTTCACTCCCAGGCTCTCCTCCTCCTGGCAAACAGACTGCCGGTGTGAGGCTCGGCTGCCCTTGCCATCGGGTGGGCACCCTGTTTCCCCACGTCATGTTGCCAGGTCGTGCCAGGCTTGTAAATACCCCAGAGCATGTACAGCTTGGGAGTGCAGGCGTTGCTTTCACACTGCCTGGTTCTTTACCAGCTCCTCCACTTCACTAGTTTAAGATCCTCAACTGTGCCCCATATAAGCTCAGTAAAATGGGAATGAAAATAATTTTGCTTATCTCATTGAGCTTTTTCGTGAGCTAATAATGCATGTACATACAGCATTTTCGCAGAGCTTGATATCAAGGACTCCATCGATGTTCATTATTCATGAATACTAATTAATTCTGTGACCATCACAAGCTATCACTAGGCAGCTGCTTTTGTGTGTCTCTCATTTTCATATATATTTATATATAGTCCTGATGGATCCATGCCGCACCCAACACACCGTTTGCTGCCTGGGCCACCAAGACCGCCAAGAAATGTGGAAGTGGGGTACATTTGCTGAGGTTTTCTCCATGGTGGGCTCTGAGCCCCCAGCCCATGGTTCACTGGGCTCCCTCAAGTGATCAAGCCTCAGAATTACCTCTCACCTCTTCCCCTTCTCAAAGATCATATGACTTCAGACCATTGTCTCTTTCTCCCCCTAGGAAGAAAACTGTGGTCCAATGAAGTGGAGATCTGCTGCTTGAACTATGTTAAACTATGATGTGGCCTGCCATGAGCTTCTCAGGTGATAATCTGCCTGCTAGTGCAGGAGACCTGAGTTTCATCCCTGGGGCGGGAAGATGCCCTGGAGGAGGAGATAGCAACCCACTCCAGTATTCTTGCCTAGAGAACCCCATTGACAGCTGTCCGTAGGGTCCCAAAGAGTCAGACACAACTTAGCGACTGAGCACACGTGCGCAGCCCATCATAGCGTTTTTAAAGATAATACGGTATTTGCATTTTATGAATTGTTTTTATTGAATGACTTTCTTTGCTGTTTGAATGCCACTCTTATAAACAGATTTCTTCGAGCCCTCCCACTTAGCACAGTTGATTTAATTTTTACTCACTTTGCCCAGTGTACGTGCGAGCTTAGTCATGTCTGACTCTTTGTGACCCCATGGACTGTAACCTGCCAGGCTCCCCTGTCCATGAATACCGGAGTGGGTTGCCATTTCTTACTCCAGGGTATCTTCCTGACCCGGGGATCGAACTCATGTCTCCTGTGTCTCCTGCATTGGCAGGCAGATTCTTTACCACTGAGATACCTGGATACTGTGGTTTTTCATGATTGTAATAGAAATGCACAGACCAAATTCTGACCTTTCCCCCCAGGCAATGGTATATCCAAATATTTTGAGATGTTAGCATTTTTGAGGTTGTTTCTAAATGCCTGCTAGTAAGGGATTGGTTAGATCAGTTGAAAATGGTGACATAAATCTATATGCAGTGTCACAGAAGGCTGTCCATAGCGTATGGGTGTGTGTTTCTTTTTAAATCAGGTTATAGAATGTAATGTCAGTGTGGGCCTCTAAAAGCTTGGATTTGTGTTATTTTTATAAAAAGACAGAGGTAAGGGTAATTATCAAAATATAGTCAATAGTTTTGTTTTCTATGTGTGGCACAACTGTAATTTAATTTTTTTCTGTGGTTCTATCTGTCATACATATATTTTTTCAATGAAATATAGTTTTTCTAAGCAGAAAAGGCACATTAAGGCTGTTATCATTTTGGAGATGGAAAGATGGAAAGTTTGGATTGGTGCAGAGCCTGTTGCTTGGAGAGCAGGAAAGATGAATGGAGAGAGGAGAATGGGGAAAGCAGCTGGAGGTGGAGTGGAAATTCGGGTGTGTTGGCTGGGAGAGCTGGAGAGGGGGGGGTCCACAGAACCGCCAGGGGATGCTGTAGAGATAAGCTCGAGCCCTGGATCTTAGAGACGTCATTCCCACCTGCTGTAAATTAGAGTTTGCTTTTCTGAAGCCTTTTCTATTTTAAAGAAAATATTTATTTATTTGGCTACTCCAGATCTTTAGTTGGGCATGTGGGATCTAGTTCCCCTATCAGGGATTGAACCTGAGTCCCCAGCATTGGGAGTGTAGGGTCTTAGCCACTGGATCACCAGGGAAATCTCTCTGAAGCCTTTTGAAGAGAGGTTCAGAGGGTGAAATAGGGCTGTTTCAAGCCATTCAGAGAAGCAACTACAGACACATCAGGAAAAAGGCAAGTCAGGGTGAACCAGAAGTGGAAATGAAACTTCTCAGTTTCAGTTATTAACTGAGCAAGTCACATGAATGAAAGGGCCTGTGGTGAAAATTTAAGCTTTTAAAAACAGCAATTGAAAATTTCAAGTTAAATCCTAACACCACAGGTCATCGTGGCCCAGCATGGGGCTGTAGAAACCGGCCATCAGCCACCGTGGGGTGAGACCCACCTGCCTTGGTTTCCCAAGCACCACCCCACCCTTCCAGGGCTGTAGTGGGTGAACAGGTGGTGGGGGCAGGGCTGGCTGGTACTGTCTGGGGGAGGGGTTCGGTGAAGGTATGGGTCTTGACTGCTTGAAGAATCTTTGGACCCACAGCATCTTGCTCAATGCTAATAGCCTGGGGCTGCTGACTCCACTTCCCTGCCCAGGTGTGTACCCACCTGCTGTTTGTGATGGTGGCTTTTGTGCATGCTCCGTCGCTTAATCGTGTCCAACTATTTGTGACCCGATGGACTGTAGCCCACCAAGCTCCTCTGTCCATGGGATTTCCAGGCAAATATACCATGGCCCTTTCCTCCTCCAGGGGATTTTCCCAACCCAGGGCTCGAACCTGAGTCTCCAGCGTCCCCTGCATTGGCAGGCGGTTTCTTTGTCACTAAGCCACTGCATCAACACATTGTTTGTTAAACCTGATTGTGCAGAGGGAAGGGTGGGAGAAGGGACAGCCTTGGGGCTTTCTGTGGTTTCCCGTTGAAAAGATACACAGGAAATGATAAATGGCAAAGCAGCGGTAACAGATTGGAAGAAAAATGGCTGATGATTTACTGAGTGTGTGATGTGCCCAGCCGTGTGCTGGATCAGCCCTTCTGATTGCGCTGACCCTTTCAGGAGCTCTCTTCAGTACGTCCTGTTGTCTATCCATACACAGAGCACTCTAGCAGCTCCATCAGAGTTGCTGAAGGCCGGACTGGGATTTTACACCATCCTTCTGAATTCAGAATCCAGACTCTTCACTGTCATGCTCCTCTGCATCTCAGGAAGGCCCGTAGGCAGCATGGGCTTCAGGGTGAGGGAAGGAAGCAGTGTGGGCATGGACGGCAGGAGGGGGAGTCCGGGGAAGGGGAGGCCAGAGCTGGCCCTCAAAGGGAAGTCGAGGCAGAGACACAAATGGAAGGCAGAACGGAGGACTGATCTTCCAGGCAAGAGAAGTCATGCAGAGAACTGAAGAAAGCACCTGCACCCCAAACATATTTGTTGGCCTTGGAGAGTATTTCATGGAGTGATATTCTAGAATATTCTTTAGAGCATCCAGGGCTGTTGTACTGAGTTTGGGGAATTGTGGGAATCAAGGGTGGAGACAGAAGGAGGTTCAGGAATGTCGGATGGAAGGGTTAGGTGTTATCCTATAAGCAGTGGTGAGCTTGGAAGAGCGTGGCTGTTCTATCTAGGATGGCCAGAGGAGAGGAAGGAAGACTGAGTCCTGAGGCAGAGACTCCAGCTAGAACCCTCTTCTGTAGGCTGGTGAGAGATGAGGGTGTCAGTGGAAATAATGGGTTTAATTACATAATAAAGCCAACAGGTGACTGTAAGGACCCGTGGGGGTCCTTGACTGCAGCCTGGGACATGGGCAGATATAGGCATGTCTCTTGGGTACCAGCTTTTGAAATAAAGATGCGTAGTGTGCGTTTTGGCATGCCGAATGGGGTCAGTGGCGTGCTGTTTAGGTAAAGATGCAGGAACGTCCCCCAGGAGAAAGATCTGAGTAGGAAAAGTAGATTTGAGTGTCACTGGCTTCAAGGCGGCCGCTGGAGCAGGATTTCTAAAGGACCATCAAGGACTGAACCTTGAACCCTGAACCTGGGGGTGAGTCTCTGTCCTGGAAGCATCTGTGTGTGGAGGAATCCGGGGGAGCAAAGGGACTGCAGGGAAAAACCCTTTGGAAGAGGCCACTCCCCAGGCCTTGCGAGCGGTGGCTTGTAGCCCGACTCCACAGCTGCTTTGAGGCTGAGCGCCTAAGAACAGTCCTCTGCCTCCTCCCAGTGCTGTTTCCCTTGAATTCTGCAGGGCTGCCTGCTTTCTCTGCTTAGCGATAAATATCACGTCAGGGTTAGATATTTACAGATGCTTCACGGAGAACTGCTTCCCTGGGTCGGGAAGATCCCCTGGAGGAGGGCACTACAACCTACTCCAGTGTTCTTGCCTGGAGAATCCCGTGGCCAGAGGAGCCTGGTGGTCTAGAGTCTGTGGGTTCGCAAAGAATCGGGCACGATTGAGCACGTGTGCACACAGGAGGGCTGCAGGTGGCTTCCTATCAGCTGTGTCCCCCCAGTGCGCACCGGGACTTTGGACTTGGGTCACTTCTTGTCCCCTGCACCCTCTGCCAGGTGGCGGAAGGACATGAGGGTCTTGTGGTCCTGCCCAGCAGTCCATCCCCTCTGCATCCTAGCCTTCTTCTGGACTTCACCTGGGGGAGCCTGAAGTCTCCGTATTTGAGGCTGGGGCCCGACGTGGCCCAGGGCCTGCTTGTCAGCACGTGGCTTGGGTTTCCGTGTTAACGTTCCCAAGTCGGGATCGCAGAGGATCGAGTGTCGCGCTGGCTGGTCGTGCCGAGCCTCCTGGAGCAGCCAGCTGCAGAACTTTCAAAGGGCCGCGTGTAACTTGCGCAGGAGATGTGGCAGCGGGTGGGGGGGACCGAGATGGGGACAAAGAAGCCAGTTTGTGAAAGGGAAAAAATAAATGAGCATAACAGCTCCGGGCCGTTGGGTGGGGTGCGGCAGGACACTTGGGCACTATGCCTTTCCTCTTCCCTTCGGATTTTTCCCCTTCCAGAGCCGCCTTTAGTCAGCGCCTTAGTGACCCCTGCAGACCCCCTCTGGGTAAATACAGCCCCTGCCTCCCACCCCCCCACTCATTATGCATTCCTTTAATCCGGCCCATCTCCAGGTTGCCAGCTGGCAGAGACTCAGCGGATTCCAAACCCCAGCTGGTGCCGGAGTGTTTACACGGGGAAGCTTGGCAGACAGCTTGCCCCCAGGCTGCTCAGCTGGAGGAAAAGGTGGAAGGACGTCCCAGAGCTGAGGCCCGGTTTGTCTGCAGGCTCTCCCCCCCAGCCCCCACCTCCCAGGCCTGCTCTGTCCCTGAAAAGGAAAAGGGAAAAAATCCCCCCATGTCTCAGGAGGTGCTGGGCTGGGGTCTCCCTGGCTCACCCTTTACACCCACTTGGAGCCTAAACAGGCCGAGAGCCTTTCACTTGCCCACTGGAGCAGATGAGATTATTATTTCAGAGCTGTTATTTGTCAGTATAAAGTCAGTCTCCAGAGTGGATGTGACTTTCCAAAATCAGGGCTGGAAGCTCTGTGATCAGATATTCCTGAAGCCAAGCCTGGGTTCCCTCCTGCAGCCTGAGGCCAGTTTTGTCCTCGGAAAAGGCCCCTGAACACGCAGGCAGGTGGTTGCTGGTCCAATCGGGGGCTTGTGTTGATGAGAGTGTGTGAAAAGCCAGTCCTAAGGCATCTTGCACAAGGGAAGTGGTTTCTGCTGGCTGTCAGCACCACTGGTCATCGGGAACTTGGAGTGGCCGTTTGTCCGCCTCCCGATAGTTTCCTGGTTAATGCTCCCTGCATACACGGGTGGGAGAGGATTCGGCTGATGTGCCCTGTTGCCAGCAGTTGTTTTGATGAGGTTAATTATTGTCACGTGGTGTTAGTATTAAGCCTTTTATTTGAAGAGCATAACAGTTTCAATTAGGGTCCCGGTGGAAACAGATGAGGTGACTGAAGGTGCTGTTAACCTGGGTGGGGACAGACAGGATGAGGGGAAATGGACAAGAGATGGTAAACTCCCCCAGGGCTTTTGATCTGAAGAGATGGAGGATGGAGTGGGTGCAGAACGTGTGCTGCGAGGGAGAGAGGGAGGAAGAGGGGGAGGTGGTGGCTGAAGGAAGGGACTGGACCTTTGGGATGTGATCGAGTCACTGCCACATCACCCGGGGGGAGGGCGCCAGGCAGTGGTACCTCCTGAGTCCTCTTAGCTCCTGTGGGTTCAGATGAAGCCAGGGCTCCAAGAAGCCCATTGATACACTCGGTAAAGGTCATCACACCTTTTGCTCTAGGCCTCAGGGCAGGATGGAGTCTCAGCCAGCCCAGTAGCACTTGCACATTCTCTTCTGTCTCCCGTTTGAATCCTGCCTCGTTTATGCCCAAGTGCAGTCAGAAAGGCGGGCAAAGGGACACTGGTACTCCTGAAATACTGCAAACTCTGACGACAACCTTTTGGGGCAGATGTTTCCTGATTGCAATAATTCAAATCCTGGAACACAGTTACTGTAAGCTGCTGACTACCCTGATTGATCTCTGGGGAGACCAGGATCGCCCTGGCTCCTGAACCAGTTCAGACAATGCTCAGCTACCACTTCAACCCACTTCCTTCTCTGCCAATGTTCTGCACCCTTGGCCTTCTGGGACCAAGAAGAGGTTTCAGTGGAAGGTACATAGGATTCTTACCACATGTCCAGTTACCACTGGTCTTGGAATATTGGTATCCAACAGGAAATTACTTCCCTGATGATTTCACGTGGAGAAGCTCAGACTCACTAAACCGTTAAGTAACTGATAAAATTTAATTGGCAAGCTGAAATGTGGGATGGTCTGTCAAGTTTTGTGTCTGGAAGTTAGTTTGGATTTTTATGTGACAGCGTTGCCTCCCGAATTGAGGGAGGCAATTATTTTTTCATCTGTGCTTAGCTCTTTGGGGAAGCAAGATGTTGAAATGCCCATGATGCGGTAATGGACAGCATCCCATGGATGACTTCAGTAGGCAAAAAGTCGACTTTGGAGCCAGGTTGCTTTTAGAATGAATGAATGAATGAATGAATGCCAGAATGAATGAATGCAAACTTTAAAGGGTCTGAGGGCCAGATTTCCCTTCCTTTTCTTGTTTTAGACTAACTTGTTTGAAACACATAGGATTCATGTGTTTGATCTGAATCGACCCACACAGTAGATGCCCCCCAAAACCGTCCCACACACAGTAGATCCCCCCAAAGCCAGCCCACACGGTAGATTCACAGCCCCCCGCTCCGCCCCCTGCCACAACCAAAGCCTCCCTGATGCGCTAGGCTGGCTGGTTCCATCTGGGTCCTCCCGCACTGTCTCAGCACAGTTGTGTCTCTTCTCACCCTCGCCCCTCCCCTCTACTTATCCACAATCTGTACATCTTTCTGGCTGAGCTCACCCCCTCCCAGGAGTCTTCCCCAAGGAGATCCATGGGCTCCAAGCCCAGAGCACTTGCTGATATTTACAGAGTCGCTCCTTTGTCCCAAGAACCCTCAGGGTGCAAAGATGAATAAAGCCACAGTCTCTGCCCCGGATAGTAGAAGGGTCCCCTCTTGTCCTTTGTCTCGTCATGGCCTCATTCACGGCATCTCTTCTTGTTGTCTCAAATAACTCTTCGCGAGACAGAGTCTCCATCGTTGGTTCTCAGGCTCATTTTTCAGGGGTGCATGTGGCTAAGAGTCCACATGTCACAGTCTGATGGATCTGGGGTTCCAGTCCCACTTCTGGGGCTTATTAGTCGTGTGCCTCTGGGCAAGCTTCCTAAACTTTTTGAGCCTCACTTGTTCTGTATAATAGGGCTTGTGGGCGGATTAAATGAGATAATTTCTGGTAAGTGTTTACAGCGATTCCTGGCACATGGTAGGAGCATATAAGTAAGAGGAGTAGTGGAGGCAGTGGTAGTAGCAGCAGTAGTTTCTGCAACAGAAGGTTAAATGGGGTGGTCCTGTTTGCTGTATACCACAGGGCCCAGCACTTAATGAGATCTCACACATCCTTTGTTGTGCCTTATAGCCTTGTTGAGGGTTACGTGAGATAATCACATAAAACGCCTCAACCTGGCCCAGCTGGCAGTAATGTTCAGTAAAGGGTGGTCAGTTTTACCACCTCTGAAATTAAGGAGTTGCACTGGATTGACAGCCTGTAGCTTCTGGTTTTGGTCTCTGAGCCTTTGAGGGAAGGAAGTGGATCTTAGACATTTTTGTGTCTCCAGTAGCATCGTGCCTTGCACAGAGCATGCACTCAGCAAATATTTTGTGACTGACAGATTGATTTTATATTTTAAGTTTTACATGTTCTTTAACTTTTCAGATTTTTCAGTTCTAAGTAGAGGTATGTTTCTGGGGAGTGAGAGTGTCTTTCTTACCAGCCTGTTTTATATGCACGCGTGCACACACATGCACTTCTCTTGCTTTCCTTGACCCAGCTGTTAGAAAACCCGGCATGGCCACTATAAGATCCGGGAGAAGGCCCCAGAATCCTGCCTGTGGCTGTGGTGGAGAACGGGGACCCCAGCCTCAGCCAGACCTCATCTGCATGCCTGAGGGTTTTGATTCCGAGCCCCATCACTCCGACCAGAGACAGTGAAGGCTGATGGAATGATGGGAAGTCAGAGGCCTCGTGGTGGTCCTCTGGCCAGCACCCTAACAATTCCCCCGGAACTGGCAGAACAGCTGTCCTCCTGTGAGTCCATCCAGGCGGCCCTGCCTCTCCCTCTCGGGCCACAACTGAAGGTGGACAGATGGCCTCGGCGCGGCAGTGCAGTGCTGGGCCAGAGGAAGCGACTGGCAGGCCGAAACGTTTCCCAGCCCTGTTGAGCGTGATGGTGTGGAGGTGGTGTTACAGTTTTGGTTTTGCTCCCCCACCACATCCTCCCGAGTCCTCTTGACTTCCCCCTTGAATTACATCAGTTCAAGGCATACTGAACGCGCATCTTCTCGGATCTGAACAAGTGTCAGAACTTCAGAGGCAGCAGCAATCTTGTGGAGCTGCCCAGGGCCGGTGCGCCCTCAGCCATCCCTCTTCTGTGGTCCTGGGTCTCATTTCCTCAGGAGATCCCCCTTGAGTAGATGTATTCCTTCCAGCTCCCCCCTTTTCTGCATATCCAGTCACTTCTCCTCACCACACGGAGGTTTGAGAACTCTTCCACCCCTCTCTGACCTCCTGGCCACCAGAACAAGCGGTCCAGACCTGTCTCCCCTTCTCTGTCTGTTTCATGCTCATCCCACGTGCCAGCCTCTGCCACCTCCTTTTCTGCAACATTTTACTCAGCAAATGACTTTATGACCTTCCCATCCCCAAATCGGATAGACTCTTCATGCACTCATTCATTCAGCAAATATTTATTGGGGTCCCAGAGTGTACTGAGCACTGTTCCAGCTGCTGTGGATCCATCAGAAGGAAGAAAGTTAAGACCACTTCCCCCTGCAGCAAGAATCTCCATCCCAGGCTGGCTGGTCCTCCCTGGAGCCCAGACTCCTCCTGATGCCCTCTCCCCTGGCTGCTGTTCCTTCTGCTCCTCTTGTGGGTCCTTCTCAGCCCCCTCCCTTCCCCTCCCCCTCCCATCCCTGGACCACAGCTATCTTCTCTCTCAGTTGATGATCCCACCACTGCGCAGTATTCCGCATTACCATTCTAACACCAAGCACATCTTACTGAAGTTATATGTTTCGCTGTCCATTTCCTGAACCAGATGGGAACATCGCTCTTGGATACTCCATCTGAATTCACTGTGCTACCGAGTCTTCTGAAAACGACCCACACTACCTGTGTCTGTGGCCATCACCTTCATCCAAGTCTGCATTATCCTTCCTTCCAAACTGGCTTCCTGCCTCCCAGGCCCTCCTCTGCCCCCTGAGCAGGTACACTCTCTGCAGTGGAGACCTCATTGTGTTCTCCCCTGCTTAAAGCCTCCCACAGGGAGCATAAAGTCCAGTTTTTATATCCACCATAGAGGGTCCTTCACGGGACCTGGTTCTTGCCAGCCTTCCAGCTTCATCACTTTCCACACGCAGACCATTCATTTCCCCGGAGTCATATTTCTCTGGTGTCTCTGAGTGTGTGCAACCCGCTTCCTGACGGCCTTTGGCCCGTCCATCCCTTCAGTTCTTCACGGCAGGCAGAGCCGCCTCTCTGGTCTCCTGAATCTGCTATGTGTACCCTCTGATAATGACAACGTTGAGTTGTGAGCTTTTGCAGGCTGGTTTATCTGGCTGGGCTCCAGGTTTGGGCAGTGCCTTTCCCAGCCTGGGATGGTATTTGGGGTGGGGTGTGGGGTGGAGGTATTCTTGTGTCTGGGAGTTGAGGGGGCAAAGCTTAGAGAGGTGAGGTGGAGCACCTGGGGTGTCCTGGGATCCAGGAGGGGGCCTGATTCCTTGTAGGCACTAAGGAGTCACAGAGGACTGTGCAGTGGGCCTGTGGTGTTTTCAGGAAGGCTGATCCTAGTCTTTCCAGGTGCAATCCGGGAAGAGGGTGAGACCACACTCAGGCTAGCTCTTTGACCTGCCCTCTGCCGGCCATGGCCTGGGCTCCTGCCTTAGAGGGGGCAGAGCAGTGGCTGAAGCACTGTCCCCCCTCGAGGCCTTGGCAGGGAGGTGACCTCCGTCCCCCCAATGTTTGCGTGTGCCTGTGTGTTTGCATCCTCCCCTCCTCCACCTTGGTTGTGTGATTGATTGCTCTATGTGGAGATCATCAAAACTTAAGGTCGCTGGTGTCCCCAGCGGTTCCTGTTCCTTCTTGTGTCCCTCTGAAATAGAGTTGCCCAGTTCCACCCCTGGCCCTTGCTCCAAGGCCTGGATTCACCAGCAGGTGGTTGGGGGTTTGCACACTGGGTGTTGGATGAGGGCGCCTGCCGCCTCCTGTCTGCCTCTTGAGGACCCGCCGTGAGTTCAGCCTCCGTCCAACCTCTCCCTCTGAGGTGTGGTTTTCTTACCGGGCCGCCTTCACCTGTGTGAGGTCACAGGAGCCTCCTGGGGGTGCTGAGAGGCTGTGATGGAAGCTGGCCTCCTTGGAAGAGAAAAAGCACCACACATTTTTAGATCTCATTTAAAATACCGCTTTGAATTACTAAAGTGAGATTTTGCACCAAATCTGGGTGTGTGTGTATGTGTGTGTGAGAGAGAGAGTATCTTGGAATATAGCACGTAACCTAGATATTAGTGTTTGCCTGGGCTCTGTTTATTTGGTTTAGGGGTACGGAGGGACTCTTGTGGCAGAGTGTGGGTAGTGTCTACCTCAGGTGGTGCCTTGGGGGTTAGACTTGTGTATTCTGTCTGTCTGTAGCACATTTTTCTGGGAACTCTTGCCTTTCATGTTATTTTCCTTCTCCACTTTGAAGACGATTTGGAACATCCCCGTGTGAATATTATTTGCAAATACACAAGGGATGTTTGAACGCCTGGTGTTTTTCATTCACCTCGATGGCCTTGATTTAATTCACCTGAACCAAGTCATCATCCGTGAAGTCCTCTCAGGTGCCCTCCTGCGGGTGGTCTTCGGCGGGTCTTCGTGTAGACACGTGCTGGCTAGTCTGGGGGCCGCCCAGTGGGGTATAACGCATGCGCAGTGAGCGTGGCACGGAGTTGCGGTTCAGAGGTGCGATGCGCAGAGCGGAGCTCCGGGCCGGCCTCAGCTTCCTCGAGTGTGCAAGGTGAGGCTCTGCCTGCAGTTAGGTGGCACCATAGGGGACCCGCCGGGACCGCCCTTCACCCCTCAGTGGGTAGGGGAGGGGTGTGCGGAGACCAGGACGACAGACAACGCACACCCTCCATTGCAGAGGAACAGCTGATTTGTAAGAACTCACTTATTTGCCTTTTTGCCCTGGTTCGCTCAGTTCGCGTGTGGGCGGAGGTGGACAGCCTGAGTCAGGGCCTCTCTTCATGGGCCCGACTGGAGCCCGAGAGGAATCCGAGGGTTCCCACGGGAATCAGGCGTGGTCTACGGCCCCGAGACGCTTCATTGCTCCCCCCCAGTTCCCTTCTCTAGAAAGCTCTGCTCCCCACGCCTGGCTCTCCCCACGCCTGGCTGACGTTTTAAGTAGGAAACTTTCCAGACGGTGGAAAATCATTTAAAAGGGTGGCCGTGAACCATAGTCTACCCCGCTCTTTGCTTCCTTCATTGTAAACAAGCTAAATGAAGGCAGATCCACCTGGGCCCCGCCTGGTCGGTCGTCCCACCCCCCGAATAATCCTTCCACTTCCTTCAAATGGGAGGAAATGCCACGAGCTCCTTGGGGCTGATTCTCCCTGGCAGCCACTGGTGATGATGGCCAGTGAGTAGGGACTGGCTTCCGCAGACACATGTGCCTTCAGAATTGCCCCCTCCCTGTGTGTCCCGCCTGGTGGAGCTAAAGCTTCTCTAGAAACTGGGGCTCGGTGGACGCTGTGATATATTGGTGCCACAGTTCCTTTTCTGCTGTCAAGTCTAAGATGCTACTTAATCTGAACCCTCCCCCCAGATTAACTTGGAGCCTAAAATTCTACACTCCACAACCCTTTTTTCTGTGTTGATTTTTATTTTAAAGATCATACCGCATCTGAACAGGTAGCTTTTGCTCATAAAAACAGTTTGTTCTCACCCATGTATGTGCTCTGGGAATATCCACGGAGAATCTGAACTCTGCCATATCCTGCAAGAGAAGCACATTTTAAGAACATTGACATGCTAGAAAGGTATTCTGTGTACACACTTCCTTATTTTGTTATTTTTAAATTTTGAATGACTAAGTGCTTCTTTGAGCATCCTGGGTGGCTCAGAGGTAAAGAATCCTCCTGCCTGTGCAGGAGACTCAGGGTCAGACCCTTGGTTGGAAAGATCCCCTGGAGAAGGAAATGGCAATCCACTCCTATATTCTTGCCTGGAGAATCCCATGGACAGAGGAACCTGGCGGGCCACAGTCCGCTGGGTCCCAAAAGAGTTGGACACAACTGAGCGACTCAACGACAACAACAAGGCTCTTTATTTTTTGATATAGTTTTTAGCTTCTGTGAGGAATGATTTCTGAGTATGCTGACCCACCCAGATAAGGGGAGAGCTGCTGGGGATGAAGGGGAGGTGAAGTATGTCATCAACTAAGAGTATTTAAAATATTGGCTCAGGGCTCTTTGGGAGGGAGCAGATGAGAGTGTGTATATATTAAGGCGTCCAGAGAAGAAATATAATTACACGGGATGTAAGTATTCTATCTGAGGCTGTCTGTAAGGCGCATAGCGGGTCGAGTTCCTTCTGTACAAGCATGGGTTGCACCAGCATGCAGTCTTAAGGTTATCAGTCAGTTGTGGCTGTAAAGAAAGTGGAAAGAGCTGACCTTAGGCCACCTTCTGTGTTTTAGTACTGGGTTAACTTCAAATTCAGTTTTCATATGTATCTTTTTTTCTTTCTTTTTTTTTTGAATAGCTCATCTTGGGAATTCCCTTGCTGTCCTGTGGTTAGAACTCAGTTCTTTCACTGCCAAGGGCTGGGGTTCATACACTGGTCATAGAAGTAAGATCCTGCAAGCTGCTCAGCATGGCCAAAAAAAAAAATTAAAAGCTCAACTTCAAAATTTTAGAAACTGTTTAAGTGGCCCTTTCTGAATTCCTCTTGATCCCAATATAAAGTTTGGACCTTGGAATCAATGCATGTCCTAAAGCCCCTGCTATCATTGTATCATGGCTGTTCTGATGGGTTTTTCTCAGAAATATACAGTGTCATTTTTTTTCATTTGAAACAGGACTATGATCATGACTGTTAAACAGAGAGTCTTTTCAGCACGATGAACACAGGCTTGTAGAGAATCTGTTGTGTGTGTGTGAGTAGCTTTGCCTTGTTCTTCCATCAAGGCAATTTTTCAGGTGAGAAAACTGAATCTCCAGGTGTTGCTAAAAGCCACATGGACGGTACCATTAGCAACCTGCCCCTGACTGCAGGCACTTGGCCCTCCCTGCCAGCCCCTGTCCATCCAGATGGAAACTTCCAGAAAGCAAGTGTGAAAAGCATCTTTGTCTCAGCTGTACCTACCTTTTATTGAGTGGCAGAGGGGCTTTGAACCTCCTTCGCTGAGTCCCAGCCATATTAAGGTATATGCAAGTGACCAGCTGGACTCAATGAAGCCAACACTCCAGGAGAGAAAGACTTAAAGACTCATTAAAAGCACTCACCAGTTGAGCATGACTTACTTACTTTTTCTTGCAGTTTTTAAAAACTGAAGTATAGTTGATGTACAAATATCATTTAACTTACAGGTGTACAATATACTGATTCACAATTTTAAAGGTTATAAAATATTGGCTATATCCCCCATGTTGTACACTATATACCTGTAGCTTATTTTATACATAGCTGTATCTCTTAATCCCCTACTCCTATATTGCCCCTCCCCCCACCTTCTGGTAACCACTAGTTTGTATCTGTGAGGGGTGTGAGTTTTAAGTGTTTTTTCTGTCTGACTGAATTTTTTCTGTGCACCACCTGGGCAGGAAGATGCAAGAGCAATTTTGGGAAATTCTGAGTGGAGATCATGTGGCTTCGGAGAGCAGGCTGGGGCACAAGATGGGGACAGGTCACTTGGCTCACTTGTGCTCCTGAGGAGAAGGGTGTGAGCATCCCTCCCCAGAGGCTCCAGGTCGGCTGCATGGACTGCGGTTCAGCCCCTGGATGGGTGACCTTCATTTGGAGCAGGGCTGCCTGTGAACATGGAGGCCCGGCCCCCTCCCATCTCCTGTCCTTGGTAGCGAGTCCTGCAATGCAGCCCCATTCAAGGACCAGTGCGTGGATATGGCCAAGAAATAAACAATAAACCAAACCGAAGGTCAAATACTGCTTCCCCGGAAAGCCGCAAGACTGCCTTCATCGCGTCTCTCCTCTCTTATCTCTGCTGTCCAGACATCAGCTTGCAGTGAAAGAGAGCAGATCGGGGCATTGGGAAGCCCAGGTGTACCTGGTACATAGGGCTGGCAGGTTGACCCGAGAGGCCTTGTTTTCTTGCTGTTGGTTACAGGTGACACCTGGGCCTCGTCTTCTCACGATGCAGATGCAGTAGTAGATTTTACACTCAGCAAGCTGTCAGCATGAAGCTGTTTTTTAAATTTGTGTGTGTGTGTGTGTGTTTGGCTTGCTGGCTGTTTCTCGGTGTGCAGGATTTTCTCTAGTTGCGGTCCTCTGGCTTCTCATTGCAGTGGCTTCTCCTGCTGTGGAGCGCAGGCTCTTGAGCTCAGTATTTGCGGCTCCCAGGCTCTAGAGCGCAGAATCAGTAGTTGTGATGCACGGGGTTAGTTGCTCGGAAGCATGTGGGATCTTCCCGGACCAGGGATCAAACCTGTGTCTTCTGCATTGGCAGGCGGATTCTTTATCACTGAGCCACCAAGCTAGGCCAAGGCTATGTTTTTAGCATTGATGGTAAGTGGAACCAGGAAATAACTTTTTGGAGCTGAAGGTGGAGAGAGGACCTTTCAGGACATGCATTCTGATACCTAATCCTTTCTGTGCTTATCTGTGAAACGGGAATATTATGAGTGTCTGCCTCACAGGGTGGTTGTGAGAATTACAGGAAATAATTTCTGTGAAGCCCTTAGAACTGTGCATCGCTCTGAGTAAGCCCTAACATTCGCCACCATGGTGGACTGGGGTCCAGAGAGCTGAAATGCCTTGCCTGAGGTCACCCACACCCACAGCAGGACTAGGACTGGAGTCCAAGTCCATTATGCTTTGCTGGAGGCAGCTGTTTTACTGGCATCCTTGGTCTTATTGCAACTGCGAGCTCAGATTCATGTGCCCCTAACAGAACACGGCATGTGCAACAGTTTTGGTTCTGTTATGGCTCCACAAGCACGCTCAATGTCACAGCCTTTGTGCTTGATGCCCTGTTTGAGTTAAAAGTTCAGTGAAGTTTTGTATGTGTATATGCGGTGGCCCCTCCTACATAATTTAGTATTTTTCTTTACATTAGTGTATTAGCATGTTTTCACTTTCACCCACTGAGCCTGGCATTGAAAATGCTATTAAGCTCAATAATGTTTCCTATAAACAACCTTAGAAGGGTGGGAAATGATTGGAATGACTTCTTTTTTTTTTAACTAGGTTCCTGTTTCTTAGCCCTCTGTGTTACATGAACCCAGCCAGGGCTGGCAAAGGGGCTTGTTGGCTGTTTCGTCCTTGGTCTGAAGTTGGGAGAAGTTGAGAGTGAAGCTTTGGGGTGCCAGAAGAACTCAGAAGTTTCTTGTGCTGGAAAAGTAGAGTTGCCTTTTTTGTGTGCTGGAAAAGTAGAGTTGCTTTTGGGGGCCGTCTTTTTTCCTTTCTTAATTAATGGATGTGATCAATCTAGGAGCTGCTGATCCTTCTTCCTTCCGACAATGACTTTGAGAAAGCTTAGGGCCAGATTTCTGGGGGCCTAAGGCCAATGAGACTTTCTGAAGTGAGTTTTTGTGGATCAGCCTCATCACTGCTTCTTCTCTTTGCCTTCAATATATATTTTTTGGTCCTCCACTCCTCATATTTTATGTCATCATTCTATTTTATGTGCCATGTTGTATGTCTCCTAAATTTGTTTTTGAAATGCATTTTTAAAAAATCAAATTGTTGCCTTTTCTGCTTGTAAACTTATGAGGTCTTGGTGGACAGGGGACCTGTCTGTGGTTCAGGTGTAGTTTCTGTAGTCAAAGCAGAGAAAACACATTATCTTGCTGAGGCATGTCATGTGGAAGCAAGCTTGGCTGCTGCAGACAAGGATGCATGGCTTGAAATGGTTTCTGCTGTTATGACCAGGGGCGTAGGGATGGAAAAATACAGGAATCTCGATTTTTTTGCCTTAAGCAGAGTCCCAGATCCTTTCCTCTTAGAATCATGTTTAGAGAGCATCTGTTAAGCTTTTGTCTGTGGTTACTAAATACTATAGCTTCTTGCAGTATTCGCTCATCAAATAGGCATTTATGAGAGATCTACTCTGTGCCCAGCACTGGGAAGGACCCCAGGGAGAGAGAGGGGACACGCACAGGGCAGTGATGGCAGAGGACAAGCTGAGGGTCAAGTGACAAAACAGCACCGCCTCCCCTGCTTAACCAGGTCTGCACTTAACAAGCGCTTGCCCAGGGCAGGCTGTTTCTAGGCCCTGTTGCAACAGTAGATTGAAGATAATCAAAGTAAGACCCCTTCTTTCATAGAATTTACATCCCAGTGAAGAGAGAGTTTAAAAACAAGGAAAGATAAGCCCTATAAAGCCGGCTGCTTATCAAGGATGAAGTTTATGGTGTGTAAATTACACCCCAATAAAAGTTAAAAAACTTTCGGGTTCACCGCAGGACAGATCACCCTCACTCTTTGCGCCCCACGTGTGCACTGCTGCTGCGTGCTGACGTGTACCTGTGACCCCGCGCCCCGTCTCCAGGCTTCTTTGTGGTGTCTGTGGACGGACACAGGACGGTGGGATGTGTGGCTCACTCGACGAGCACGTCCCGGATGGAGGGGAACCGGGTGACGCTCTGCCTTCCCGATCCAGCTCCTGCCGGGAGCAAGTAGCCTTCTTGCCATCTGTTCGCTGCCACAGTCTTGCATCTCTGTGCCTTTCGCTGGTGACATAGCTGCTTACAGTGGCCCTCACATGGGGTGCCAGGGTGCCGTCTGAGGATCTTGAGTGTGGAGAGGCCGGGATGGGCCTGGCGGAGAACGTACGTGTGTTAGAGAAGCTTCTTCAGGCTCAAGCCACAAGCTCAGGGTTCATGTTTCAACAGTGTGTGTTCCATGCAGCATCTCTCAAAGGGAACACGTCTAAACCAAGGTTACATATTGATCAGTTGATGGAAATGTGCTCAGAAGCCTGTAGGAGTCTAATCCCGTGTTCCCCTAGGAGCAGTGAGTGGTCCAGTGTTGCTGGGATCAGTGATGTCGCAGAACAACAGCAGTAACAAGAATTGACTGTCTTTGGAGGGCCAGGTCAAGGGCGTTGGTACAGCCCATATACCAGATGGCTGTCATCCCTAAAGCAAAGTGGGATTATCCTTCCACCAGTTAGAGGCTAATGCTCTGGGTGTTAACTCCTGTGTCAGTAGCTGTTTCCCTTAATGCAGGATACAGCTTCTTGTGTAGGACAGCATTCCTTCACATACCATTTTTGTGGATGTGTGTATTGGGGCTAATTGAGACAGAAACACAGATTTTTCTTTATAGTTGCTTTACAATGTGGCATTTCAAGTGTCTAGCCAAGTGATTCAGTTATATATATATATATATTTTCAGATTTTCTATTATAGGTTATATTTTTCATATTTTTTCCATCATGGTTTATCACAGGATATTGAATATAGTTCCCCGTGCTATGCAGTAGGTCCTTGTTGTTCATCTGTCTTACATCCTGCCGTTTGTGAGTGCTAACACCATACTCCTAATTTATTCTCCACCCCCAGCTTCCCCTTTGGTGACCATACATTTGTTTTCTATGTCTAAAAGCACAGCTTTTTAATTTGTTTAAAATAGACTTTCTGCCTGTAATATACTTTGTGCTTTTGACCAATTAAAGAAGCCAGTGGCATTCTTAGTTCTATCTTGTCTGTGTTTTCTACTTGTATATCCCTGTCGATTTGTTTGTGCCCTTTATTGTCATTTTCTAAAATTATTTTCAATGAAAAGAAAAAAATGGCCGTCTGTCTACACTTCCACAGAGAGGCCATTTTATTTGGCCAAACTTTTCAGCATCAAACTTTAGGGGTGACCCCATGGGAAATAGTAATGAAAAGGCCTAATATTTATAGGAAGTTTTTATTATATAGCCCCTTATCTCTCTGTTGCCATCAGTAAAGGAAATGTCAAGCTACACATTCAGTGTCACCATACTTTGAATGCTTTCAGGTTTGCCGAATGTTTTTATGCCTTGGTCTGTACATTCCTGCGACATCCATTTGATTAACCGAGCTAAGAAAGTGATTTAAACAGTACTTAATAAGTTATTTTACTAAGTGAAGTAAGTCAAGGAGATAGACGAATACCATATAATATTGGTATATGTGTATATATTGCCTATGTGTGAAATCTAAAATATACAAACATATTTGTTTACAAATCATACAGACCTGGAAAACAAATTTATGGTTACCAATGGGAAAAGCTAGGGGGGCAGAGGGGGTAAATTAAGAGTTTGGGATTAGCAGATGCAAACTACTATATACAAAATAAATAGTAAGGTCCTACTGTATAGCACAGGGAACCATATTCAATATCCTGTAATAAACATAGTGGAAAATATGAAAAATATATGTGTATAACTGAATCTGATGTACTAGTGCTATACATGAGAAACTAACACTACATTGTAAATCAACTATACTTCAATGAAAATAAAATTGGGAGAAAAAAAGTTGTAGCTCTTTTAAAATGTCTTCACTCTTTAATCCCTTGTGTCAAGTGGTATAAACACAGCCTAAGTTATGATGTCAGAGTGAAATGAAATTAATTCCAAGCGGATAGATGCGTAGGAAAGCTCTCAGAAAACTGATCCCACACAAAAGCGGGGAGAGAGGAAAACTAAGAATGTAGAGTGAATATTCAGCTCTTAATTTACATATTTCTGAATTGTTTCAGTTTTTAAAGTATGTGTGTTTCTCTTGAAGTTAAAAATTACTCTAAAACATAAGTTGATTACGTGAAATGAATTCTACGGAGGACACAGACAGAAACTGGCCAGAGAGATGTGCTTTGCGAGGCTGGTTAAGGGTGGGTCTCCCATGAGATGCTCCCAGGCCAAGCTGCACCTGGTCTGCTTTGGGGAGCCTGGTAGGTTGCTGACACCCCCCCCCCCCCCCGAGGGGTAGGGTTAATTGGGGGTGGTCCAGGAATCGAGATTCTAGAAGCTCCCCCAGATATTCAAACATGCAGCCTGGGTTGGACCCCAACACTGTACTCATGAGACTCTGATACATCTTAGGATGGACTCTGACCAACTTCAAGGGACCGCCTGGGGGTTCCTACAGTTGATGTGAGTCTCTGCTTCAGGGCAGAGCTTCAGGAACCCCAGCAGGAGAGTCTGGCAGGCACATGGCACTGACCAGGTTTTCCTCCATCCCCGCCCAAGATTCAGAGCCCGGGAGAGGGTGTTCAATGGGCTGGGGAGAGTGTCTGCCCCCTCCCTCCTTCCAGGAGGACGGGGGTCACCAGACCACCATCACCACAACTCAGAACTGGAGAGAGGTGTCTCCTCAGGAAATGCTGGTGCCATTGGGCAGGGGCCAGGGGGTCCTGGTCAGCCAGAACCACACAGAGGTCCACTTTAGCCCACCAGCTTAAAAGGCGAGTGTGTTTCTTGGGTACCACTGGAGGAGACTGTGCCTTAAGAAATACACAGCGTTTGGTTGAGGGGCCGTAGGGCCTCCTTCAGCCACCTCCCTGCTGTTTCTGCCGCAGAAACCCGTGTTCCCCCCCACCCATGGGGCACCCTTCACATCTTTCTGTTTAGAGGAAAACCAGTAACTCTGCTGATGAAGTGTGCCCAGGGGCCTGCCGGGAAAGGCCTGGGGTCTGGCTACCCCACACCTGGCCTCCGCACCTGCTCCAGAAACATCAGCACATCGGAAACATCTGGGGAGCTTTAAATGACGCCGACAGCTGGGCCATCACTACCTCCACCGCTTCCCCGGACCAGCTGGGGCACCGCAAATACCCTGCCTTTTACAGAGGGAAGTGAGACTCCAGGTGTAAGATCGTGGCTCCTGGTTGCAAGGTGGGCAGATGCAGAGGCAGCGTCTGAGCCCAGGCAGTCGGTTCTAGAGTCCAAGTGTCGAATCCCCTCATCTTACAGTCTCTCCTCTGCAGGAGGACCGCGTTGGTTGGTAATAACCCAGGTGACAGCCACAGTTTTATCACAGCACCACCGAGATTTACAAGGCAGCTTTCGAAATAAACAGCCCAACAGTATGGGGTGTTGTGTCCTACCGCCCCCCAATTAGAGAAGATGTGAAATTAGCAGCTGGAGTTCTCTGTTTCTGAGGCTCAGGTTTAGATTTGGGGGGCTTCCGCCCACTGTGCAGTTAGCGTGCTGGGGAGCCTCAGCTAGGTCCTGAGTTCTGGAAAACTCTGGAAGGCTGTGACCTCATCTTCTATTAGTTTCTGTCTTCACTGCTGCTGGGTGCTTAGAACTAACTGGATAAACACTTGAGTGAATGAATGAATGACGCACAGACAAATGTGTGTCCTTTGCCTTTGAGCTCTCTGCTGGTGGGTGGACCACACCTTGTCGCATTCTGTCCTCAGCGAGCACCAGTCTAGCTACCATCCAGGACTTGGGGTGGTTTCGTTTGTTTTCAGTGCAGGTATTGGGAGGGATGTCATTAAAGAAAATGGGGAGAAAAACAAACATGGCTAACTCAGCTCCAGGTGAAACCCTTCATCGGAGAGGCCTGTGGGTCTGAGAATGTGAAAGGCTTGGACTCCAGGACTGGTCGCAGGCTTTGCTGGTTGTTTTTTGGGTTTCTTTTGATGTGGCCAAGAAGCTAACTTGGAACTTTTCCCTCTGTTTTACAGGTCACCGCCAAGACTGCCTTCCTATTTATCTTACCTCAGTACAATGTTAGCATGCCTACGGCAGGTAAGGAAAGCTCTGGTCTCTCTCTTTCTGGGCCCTGTTAACCCCGAAGTTCTTGGAAAACTTCCTTTTCCTGTGCCATGTATGATCACTTTGGATATCTAGACTCAGCATCCGACTTCCTGTTGCTGAAAAGGTGTGGGCCACGTGCAGCCTTCATCCAGGGGCTCTGCCAGCTTGGGGTTCTGAGGTCCACCTCCAGGAACTGGGTGGGCATCGCTGGGGCCCTCCTGGTGAATAAAGAGGGAGACGTTCTTCCCTGAATCCAGTCCTCCTTCCTCATCCTGCAGTGAGGAGGTGAGTTGGAGGTAAGATTCCTTTCTTGGCCTGGCTCCATCAGAGGCTACCCGATGGGCATTGGGGGCAAGCCTCTTAACCCGTGGCCTCTGCAGGATGTGACTGGCGTCTCTCCCAGACTCGCCTGCCCCTGTGTTCCCTGTAGCTAGGCTCTAGGGGAAGTCACACCCTGGGGACGGCTTACTCAGCCCTTCATCTAGAATCAGAGCTGGTTGGAGAGGGAGAAAACACCATACTTATGACGGAAGAGACAGGAAATGGCACGACCAGCTCATCCAAGGCACATGCCAGCCTGGTGGGCACACAGACCATCTTGCTCCTTGCTATGTGGTCCAGGATCAAATTCGGCCTTCTGTACCTATGTCTCTTGAAAATCGTAATAACTAGGACAACACTGGACCTAGCTATACTTATAATTTATGCATTTAACATTTAAAAAAATATTTTGGTTTTTTAAAAAATTGGGGTAAAATACACATATCGTTCAGCATCTTAGTTATTTTAAAGTGTACCAGTTCAGTGATATGAAGTTCCTTCACCACCATCCATCCATCTCTAGGACTGTTTCATCTTGCAAAACTGAACTCTGTAGCTCTTAAATGACTCGCCATTCTCCCCTGCCCCACCCCTGCCCATGACCACTCTACTTTCTGTTGCTATAAATTTGAGTCTTCTAGGGCCTCCTGTAAGTAGAATTGTATATAGTATTTTTATGTCTGTGATTGGTTACAATTTAGTTTTAAATGTTTTCCAAAGTACATTTATGACTCTCACAGGAAACTTATAAAATACAGGTAAGCATAAGATAAAAATCATACATGACTCTACCACCCAAAGACTACAGTTAGCATTTTGTAATCTTGATTCATATAACCTACTTTTCTCATATTAGCATATGATGAACATTTTCCCTGTGTCATTCATTATTCTTCCATTCAATTAGGCATTTGCAAAAACTATAGAAAACTTATTAAGGATCACCACATTTATGTTTTCAGTCACACATTGTTGGATATTTAAGTTTCCAGTTTTTATAGTGCTACGGTAAACATTCTTGTGACTTCCTGCATTCATGATTTTGGTTTTTTTTTTTTTTTTTTTGATAAATTCCTATTACTGGAATTTCTGAGCCAAGTAGTATGTACATTATAAAGGTTTTATATATGTATTGCCCAAATACCATCAGGCATCTAATTCTTATGACCCATAAATCATGTTTTTTATAGGTAGCATCAAATGCATTTTTTTTTTCCTGAAAGTCACTCAGTTGTGTCCGACTCTTTGCGACCCCATGGACTGTATAGTCCCTGGAATTCTCCAGGCACGAATACTGGAGTGGGTAGCCTTTCCCTTCTCCAGGGGATCTTCCCAACCCAGGGATCAAACCCAGGTCTCCCACATTGCAGGCGGATTCTTTACCAGCTGAGCCACAAGGGAAGCCCAAGAATACTGGAGTGGGTAACTTATTCCTTCTCCAGTGGATCTTCCTGACCCAGGAATTGAACCAGGGTCTCCTGCGTTGCAGGTGGATTCTTTACCAACTGAGCTATGAGGGAAGCCCAAATGCATAGGCTTTTTAAAAAGTCAGAATGCCAGTTTATTAATTCATAAAGAGACATCCAGGGGCTTCCCTGCTCGTGCAGTGGTAGAGAATCCGTCTGTAATGCAGGAGACACAGGTTCGATCCTTGGTTCGAGAAGATCCCCTGGAGGGAAATGGCAACCCACTCCAGTATTCTTGCCTGGAAAATTCCATGGACAGAGGAGCTTGGTGGGCTACAGTCCATGGGGTTGCAGAGAGTCCAACACGACTTAGCAACTAAACAACAGCAGTTGGAGGTGACTTAGCAACTAAGTCAAAGAGATACAACAAAGACACATGCACCTATCAGAGGTGGTGCCTGTACTTGCATTGCATTTCTGCCCAAGTCAACTTAGAGGGGCTGCCAGATCCTAGCCCAGCCTTGCTTTGTTAATTACTGGGAGAACATACAGTCCTGGGGACCACCGAGGTTGAAGCATGTGTGAGCGGGATGTGGCTTTATTGTAGGAAGGGCCTGTTTGTAAAGCCAGATC
This sequence comes from Muntiacus reevesi, assembly GCF_963930625.1. Classification (NCBI taxonomy): domain Eukaryota; kingdom Metazoa; phylum Chordata; class Mammalia; order Artiodactyla; family Cervidae; genus Muntiacus; species Muntiacus reevesi. Next base: position 26,017,843 of record NC_089268.1, on the reverse strand, counting down.
CTGACCAGGGGATTGATTGTTTCAGTTTGAAACTTTCCAGGAGAAATTAGGCCACAAGTGGTATCCTAAAAGCATCCCATCTTCACGGCGAGGGTAACAAGCGAGGCTTCCTGCTCCAGGGCAGAACCCGGAGCTCCTGAGCAGGAGTCACTTCCACCCTGCCCTCATTTGTTTAACTAATTAGTTAATTGATTAATCCAGACAAATGTTTGTGTGCCTGCTGTGTGCCACACCCGGACTGTAAAGTAATTCATAAAACACATCTGATCTCTGACTCATGGAACTTACTGTTTATTGAGGAGGGAGTAGATACTGCACAGCAAACAATAAATAATTACAGTTGTGATATGGGTGGCAAGAGGAGCATCCAGGTTTGCGATAAGGAAACATCAAAGGGTGATAACCAGATGTTTCTGGGAAACTGCTGTTTGAACTGTGTGTGTGTGCAGCTGGTGTGAAGGGGGTTGGGGAGGGGGATATGGACAGAAGAAGGAACATTCCAGACACAGGGATTGGCATGTGCAAAGCCCCCAGGTGAGGCACAGGCACCTCAGGATATTCTAGTAACTGAACCAAGGCCAGTGTGTCTGGAGCCAGTGAGGTTTGGCCTTTTTCTCAGGTGGGGCTATTGAATTGTGTCCTGGTATCCCCATCCAGGCCGGAATAAGGCCTGGGTAGAGGTGGAGGGATATACTGAAAGAGGAGATAAAGTATTGCTAAAGAGCCTGGCTTTTGTTTAAATCTTGCCACTGGGGCTGTTCAAAATAAGACTGGCAGTCACCCAGAGAGACAGTGCAGTTAGAGCAGCCTGCTTCATTTTGCTTTGAGCTCCTTGATCACCAGACCAGTGTGGTGGTGGTTGGTTTGTAAGTTGCAGAGGAGGGCCAGCTTCTCACTGGAAAGAAGCAGTTCACAACCCAGGGCAGAGGGCCCTTGAAGCTGTGTATTTAAACCCCGCACCAATGGCAACCCACTCCAGTATTCTTGCCTAGAGAATCCCATGGACAGGGGAGCCTGACAGAGTATTACATGGGGTCGCAAGAGCCGGACAATACTTAGTGAATAAAGCACCACCACCCTCCCCCCTTTGGGACTTCCCTGGTGGTCAGCTGGTTAAGAGTCCACCGTCCAGCGCAGGGACTCGGGTTTGATCCCTGGTCGGGGAACTAAGGTTCGACAAGCTGAGGGGTCAACTAAACCCATGGGCCACCAAAATAAAAATTAAAAAAACACTTAAAAACCCTTCCACTCACATCTCTTCCAGCCTGCAGCTTCTTGAGGATGGGTCCCATTTGCAGAACCAGGGTCAGTTCTGATTTCTAAAGTTTCTTCTTTCAGTGGCTTGCAACTTGTTCAAATCAACGTTTAACATGTGTAATTTAGGAGAGCAGCGACGGTTTTCATATAACTGGCCTGCTGTTTCTAAATCCCTAACCTCCCTCGGCAGAGGTGTTCAGGTTCTACAGGAAACAGCCAGTGGGAACACTGAGGAGTTTCTTCCCAGTTTCCTTTCCTCCCTCTCCTCTTTTCTTTCCAGCTCCCAGCATGTGTTTATAGGCCAGCGGTGACAACAACATACCACAAGCTGAGTGACTTAAGCAACAGAAATGTAAAAAGTGTAAAAGTGTAAGATCAAGGTGTCAGCAGGGCTGTGCTCCCTGGCTTGGACCAGTAGGACACCAGTCCTTGTGTTTGCAGCCATCTCTGCGTCCAGTTTCTCCTTCTGTAAGGACGTCAGTCATGTCAGATTAGAACACATCCTACTCCATTATGGTCCCATCTCAACTATTCACATCTGCAATAACTCTGACTCCAAATGAGCTCACGTTCTGAGGTGCTGGCAGTGTGGACTTCACAGGAGTTTTGCTTGATTCAGCTCATAATGCTGGCTAATAAATGCATGACTGTCACATTATGTTAAGCTGGCTAAGAAGATGAAACTCCGTTTAGAGAAATGAACTAAAAGAGAAGATGGCACAGTCCTTGCAGTCAGAAGTTGTGCATCCCGGGGCAGTGTCAGTGTCCCTGGGGTTTTCTTTAAGGTCAACAGTGATGAGGCAGGAAGTGTTCTTGTCACATCATTTCCACCTGTTAGGGTTGCCAGACTTTGCAAGTAAAAATCCAGGACTATCTGTTAAATTGGCATTTCAGAGAAACTACTTTTTTTTTTTCCAGTGTAAGTATATCTCAAAGTATATATGGGGCATAATTATACTAGAAAAGTATTCTTTGTTTATCTGGAATTCAAGTTTAACTGACCATCATGTACTTTATCTGCAACCATATACCCAGCCCTGGCAAGGAATAAAATGTCATGTTTCTGGTCTTAACCATCAGACTCTGGAGTCTTTCTGATTCAGATACCCCAGAGTATCTGGTATTATGGCCAGAAGTATATAGACTATGAAAGGTCAGCAAAGAACTCGAGTCCCCCCACAAGCAGACTCGTGGCTTCCTGACTCCGCTTCTGATGTAGGACAGGGGACCCCACACGGGCTGAAATGTACCAGCTTATTTTGAGTTGTTCCAAGAGTCTGCTGAGCTGTCTTGGGCAAACCAGGCGGTGTCAGGGTCTCCATCCTCATCTGTCAAGTTGAGGGTGATGGTCACTGTCTCCACCCAGCGCCTCCTGAAGATAGGGATCCAGGAGGCACTCACTCCCCAGATTGTCACAGACCTGCACCATCTGGGAGCTGGTGAGACACACAGACTCCAGGCCCCACCGCAGACTCCTGCCCTGGGTCCCTTGTGGTAACGAAACCCCCAGGTGTCTGAAGTGCGGCTCCCCGTACCCTGGGTGGAACCCGCTAAGTAGGCTTTCAGAGGACCCTGTGCTGCCAGCCCCCAAGTTCAGGGAGGGAAACCCCCTAAATCCAGGAACTCGTTTGCATCTTTCTGTTCTCATCCAACGTTGACTTTTCTAGAACTGTTTTTAGCCTGAGGAGTGGAGGCGGGGGGTTACTATTGTTGGGTGGACTTGGTTTTGAGCTGGGGCTGCCACTTTGCAGGAGTCGAGGGCACCTAGGTGTTCCTGGCACCTGGAGAGAAGGCTGGGTGTGCAGGGCCTGTTCTGGAGAAGGGGTGGTTTCACAGTGAGGAAGGAGGACAAGGAGCATTCCCTGTTGGTCCCGGTGGTGTTATCACCACCAGCTGCCACGTAGCATTTAACAGCTGGAGATGAAAGGCCCAGGGACCCCTCAGGGTCCCTCCCCCACCCCATAGTGTGGCCCTTGTTCTTACAGCCGTCCCAGGGCGAGACACACGGCCCCATCAAAACAACCGCAGACAGATGGTTTTAAAGCCTCATTCAGCCGAAAGTCTTTGTCCAGGGCTCAGAGTGTTTTTTGTTCCCTTGCTAGCCGGTAGGAGTTAGCCTTGTGCATGTATCATGTACTTAGGAGATTGGTGTCACATACTAAACTGAGCCCTGTTTGTAAGATGAGCTTGTGGGAGACAAAGAGGGAAGAGACAGGTGGGCGACAGCGACTCTGGAAGTGGAAATCTGACTTGATTACAGGCGGACTCTGCCCAACCAGGACCTGTGGTCTGTCCAGCTGCAGGAGACTTGAGACTCACAGAGTCTGGCCTTGTCCTTTTACAACAAGGAAGAGAGAAGTTCCTAAGGATACACCAGTAAGGACAGAGGGGGTGCTGGGCTGTCACACCCCTGAATGCAAGTGGGGTGGTGGGCGTGGCTCCAGGGGGCCCAACAAGGCTGACAGAGAGCTGGCTCCATCCTAGTCCCTCCGGCCAAACAGGTGCCATGATCCCCTTTTGCCCTGAGGTCCTGTCTGTATGAATAAGAGAAAATGAAAATAAATTCAAGTCTTCACTGCCCTCATTGTGTTGGTTGGCATCTGAAGAAATGTGGGAGTTTATAGCCAGCCCTGGGTATAATCTTTTTTCGTTAACTTATTAAACTTTCTTAGTCTGTTCAGGCTGCTGTAACAAAATACAGACCAGGTGGCTTATAAACAACAGAAATTTACTTATCCCTCCAGTCCTGGAGGCTGGAGTCCCAGATCCGGGTGCAGTCTGGTCGGGTGAGGCCCCTCTGCCGGGTCACAGCTTCCTGCTGTGTCCTCACGTGGTGGGAGGGGCAGGGGAGCATTCTGGAGCCTCCTTCATTAGGGCACTAATTCCATTCATGAGGGCTGCACCCTCATGGTTTAAACACCTCCCAAAGGCCCCACCCACTAATGCCATCATCTTTGGGAGTTGGGAGTCCAACGTGAACTCTGGGGTGGAGGGGGGCACCAACCTTCAGATCTTAGCACTTATTATTTGTGTAACAGTTGTGCAGAAAAGTGTACGCACAGTCATTGGTCAGCCCTAGGTAACAGCCCCTCGGAAGTGTGCCCCTTTCCTGCCTAGACTTGATTTTTATCCAGTCCCCCTGTTCCAACCCAGAGAATTTATGCCACGTGGAGCTCCTGAGGTTTAAGCAGGAGCCGCTGAGTTGCTGTGGCTAATTGTTAACCAGCCTGAAGCCTCCAAGCCGGCAGCATCTTTGAATAGCTGCCTCCCCTCCCCCACATGGCTATTTCTCCTGAGCAAATCTTTTCTTCTCCTACTTCTCCTATCTAGCAAGGATCGTTTTTTTTTCTTTCTTTTTCACTTAGTTCTTACTGAAGTAATTTTTGTCCTTAATTAAACAGTGAACCTGATATTTTTATCCAATTTAAAAACAAGGCTGAGATTCTAGACATTTTTTTGGTATATGATCTTGAGTTGTTTTTTCTTTATGGTTCTTAAGTTCGCATTGGCCCCTTGGTAGGCGCTCTTCAGGGACCACACAGTTTCTGCCGAGACCTCAGACTTGTGAACCGCAGTGAGGCTGAGTGTGTGCCTGTGGTATTTCTTTCTTGAAGGCCTCAGGCAGAGCTATACAGCCTTATAGAAAGAAATGGTTCACCAGGAAAACTACACAGAGGCTGGACACTTTTATTTGCAGGTTCTCTTTAATGCGTCTCTCATTTTTGTTATATCTCTCATTTTTTGCAACATTTTTGTGTCATAAAAGTATCCTTGTCTTCCTAAGTCCAATGAAACAGGAGAAAAATATATTGCCACAAATGGTCCAGTCTGCAGTTAAAATGGTAACTTTGAAGATTCTTTCATTCTCTGAACAGCCTGGGAGAGAGAGAGAGTGTATGTGTGTATTAAGTTTGCTACGGCTGCTGTGATAAAGTACCACAGACTCGGTGGTTTGAACAACAGGAAAGCATGCACATGCTTAGGGGGACTCCGGGAGTTGGTGATGGACAGGGAGGCCTGGCGTGCTGCGATTCATGGGGTCGCAGAGAGTCGGACACGACTGAGCAACTGAACTGAACTTAGGGGCACAGTGAGATGAATTTTTACATCCGTGTATGCCATGCACCCATCCCTCAGGTCAGGAAGCAACCCTCCTAGCTTCCTCAGACCCCTCGGGTGAACACCCCCTCTCAAAGCACCCACTTGTCTGCTCTCATGTTTTCTGATTAGTTTTTCCTGTTCTCGCCCTTCATGTCTCCCTGATTTTTTTAAACTGGCTCCATTGTCTATATGGATAATGTGTTGGGATCCCCTGGTGACATTAAGCATGGATTCCTGGGCCATGTCCAAGTTTGTGATTCACTGGCCCTGGGGTGGACGTGCCGCAGCGGGCACCCCTGGGCTCCCTGGGGATGCTGGTGCTGTGGTACCTCGTTAAAACTGTGTGTTATAAGGTGGTGTAACCCAGGCACCCAGAGATGAAAACTACTTGGGTTGTCTTCGTAAGGGTACTGTTAAAAACCATGCTGCCATCCACAGCCTTTTGCAGGTATCATTTTGAACGTGGCAGATATGGCTATAGGACAAATTCCCAGAAGTCGAATTGCCATATCCAGAGGCCGATGGTTTGTAATCTCAGTGGAAATTTTCAAATCGCCTTTCCAAAGAGGTGGTCCATTTCGCATCCCACTGCAGGGTGAGAGCCTGGTTTCCCATAGCTTCAGCAAGAGTGAGCGACCAGCTTTGGATTTATGCCAGTCTGACAGGGGTGGGATGGTATCTCATTATGTAGGTAGTTCGTTTCTCTTCTCAGTGAGGTTGAGCATCCTTTTAAATGTAAAAGGGCCATCTGTGTTTTTTCCCTCTGTGAATTGTCTATTCAAATCCTTTGCCCATTCTTCTGTTGGGTTTGTTCTCTTTTCATCCTCAAGTTCTAGGAGCTCTTCATACATTAGAAGATCAACCTTTGTTTCTAATCCGAATTATAAATATTTTCCCCTCAGACATCATTTGCATCTTGATTTTGCTTTTGGTGTTTCTTCATGTCAGAGTTCTGGATTTATGTAGAAGATTCAGAATAATGGGGAAATGGTTGGCCACAAGCACAGAGACCAATAGAAAGTGACTCATAAATCCAGGTTTGCCAGGGTGAGGAAGGAAGCTGGGAGCAAGAGAGGCATCCAGGTTGGTTGTACAGTGGTGGTCTTTGAAGCAGCAGGTTTCGGGACAAAGGCAGAACCCCCGCTAGCAGTGCCCAGACTTCAGGGGATGTAAAGAACGGATGGGGCGTCAGCCGTAGCTGACCACTGGCCAGCTCAGGTCCCTGAGGTCAGACGCTGCACAGCTGTATCCAGACAAGATGGGACTTGTGGAGTCAGGCAGGAGAAGCTGCTTCCAGGTGACACCAGGGGAAACAGGAAAATGTCTGTTAGCCATAGGAAGCAAACAAAGCAGGAGGTGAGAGGGTGCTTCCGAAAGGGCTGGTTCCACCTGAGGTTGTCAGGACAGCCAGGCTCTGACCGATCATGTCGATTCTCCTTTTAAACTGTTGTTGTTGTTCAGTCGCTAAGTCATGTCCAGCTCTTTGAGACCCCATGGGCTGCAGCACGCCAGGCTTCCCTATCCTTCACTTTTAAACTGTGATCAGAGATAAAGTGAGTGCCACTTTTGACATCATACAGGGAGGGTCATTATTGAAGGTGCTTCTTCCTGGGCGAGGTTAACCCCTCCAGCGGATATACTGACCTTCTCCATCGTGGTGTGCAGGAAGAGGATTTGGAATATGGGCGTTGGGAGGTGTCAGGAGGCATCTGGGCTGGGGATTGTAAATCGGTGGCCTGTGGTCAGAGCTGGCTTATATGTGTATTTTTCTTGGCCAGTTTGGTAATTGGCCCATAAAGTGCTTTTACAATTTTGGAATTAGTCACCAGCATTTTAAAATCAGATGATTTCACGTAGGGATCTCTGTCTCTCTGCTTTTGAAATACAGGGCCGCACCCCTCCATGGCCTTCCCCCTCCTTCCTTCACCCCCTCGGGGCAGGTTCTGCACTTCACCACAGTCGCCACCCCTCTCTCATGTGTCCCCAATACCAAGACTGCCTGGCAGCCACTGCGTATCCCAGTCTGAATTGCTGTTTTTCTTCTAGTAAGGTTAAGAGGGAGGTCACTCTTTTCTTGTTTCTCTCTGAAAGTGGAAATGTGAAAGACAGACCAGGAGGGCCCTATAGCTAAGGAGAAACGGTGGGGAGCATCCGTAGTACTGAAGACTGTTACTGCAGCAGACTCTATTGAAAGGACTTACCTGAAGACGCCTGGACCACTTTGCTCATTGCATTCCCCGCCTGGTCTCTGCGGGCATTTTGCTGTGACTCTGGGTTGGAATCACCTCTCTCGTCCAAGAGCTCAGATGTGCCAAAACATACTCTTCTTAAAAATCACAGCAGCTCAGAAACTCCCCTGGTGATCCAGTGGCTCAGACTCTGCACTTGCAGTGTAAGAAGTGTGGGTCAGATCCCTGGTCAGGGAAGGAAGGCCCCACATGCCATGCAATAAAGCCAAGAAAGGTTTTTTTGTTTTGTTTTGTTTTAAAAAGGTACCTATTGGCTATACCCCAATACAAAATAAAAAGTTTAAAAAAAGGACCTAAACTTAAAAAAAAAAATCACAGTAGCTCACTGCCAGACTGTTGCCATTCTTTTTTGAGAGCTCATACAAGGCGGGGCTGCTGCTTAAAGGGTCAGAGCTCTAACATGGGGGGAGAGAGGATTTTTTAAGAATTCATTAGCAACCAAACATTTAAAAAGAAAAAATCCATTTGTTTATAACCTCCTGGAAAAACACAGGTTTCCAACCTCCATAGCTCCGTGGTGAGCAGAAGGGGCCAAACCAGTCCCCTTTCCTGCTGTGATCGAGGGCAGGAGGGTAGCAGATGAGGGGAGAGCCGTGGAGATGCTGTGCGTGGATCACAGCTTGTGAGTGTTTAAGTGTGATGCTCCTTGCTCTGTGGTAGGAGAAAGAAGTCCAAGGATCAGCTTCTCACCAGTCAGGGTGTGGGGCAGAGCGGGGGTCGTGAGAGGGGTCCTGTGGACCCGAGGTGGCTTCAGGGACCGGGCTGGGCCGTGGGCACTGGGAGACCTGAGAAATGGCCCTGTGTCTTAACCCTGTGAGGCCTGCTTCCTCATGCTCTCTGCCGACCCATGGATGGGGACAAGGACCAAACAAGGCAGCATGTTGACATACTCTGAAACCGAGGGCGCTACCAGGGGACAGATTCCAGAGGGAGCTTGCGAACCATTCTGCATGGCCAGCCCACCAGCTGGTCCTTGTGAGTCCATTGCCCACATCTCTCTGAATTTGTCTTCTCAGACATCACGCTGCCACCCTCCACGTGCAGGGCACCCCTGCACCCCACCCTGGGCTCCTGTGGGCACCTCCTGACCACTCTCCCGGACCTGTTCCAGCCCACTTAACCCGTCTATCTGACAGGAAGAGTGATCTTTACAAAAGGTGTCTGTGAGTCTGCTCCAGAACCTTCCCTTGCCTTTGGATGCTTGTCCTGACGTGACCTGTCAGGGGTGGAGGGTGGGGCGTGGGATGACCTGCTCACCTCTGCTCTCCAGGTCACCCAGTCCTCTGGTCGCTTCTACCCAGACCACTCTGCCCTGACCCCGCTCTCTGACTGGCACACCTCACTGACCTCTCCTCCCCAGGGCCCTGCCCTCACCATTCCCTGCCCAGGTCACAGCACTCATCACACCTGGCCGCTGTTTTTTTTTTTGTAGTGAAATACACCTATCATGAGATGTACGATCTTACCTGTTTCTGAGTGTCCAGTTCGGCAGTATTAAGCACACTCATACTGGGTGTGCAACCTCCAGAACGCTTCATCCTGCAAAACTGAAACCACATCCATGAAACAGTGGCCCCCCATCCCTCCCCTGCCCCAGTCCCCGGCAGCCACCATTCTTGTTGTGTCTCTGAATTTTTCTCCTCTGGGACCCTCCAGTAATGAAACCATGCAGTATTTGTCTTCTGGTGACTGACTTATTTCACTTAGCATGATGCCCTCAAGGTTCTGTGTAGCATGTGACAGGTTTTCCTTCCTTTGTTTTGGTTTTTGGTTTTTGGTTTTCTGTCCTTTTTAAGGCTGAATAGTGTTCGAGTTCTGTTGTATGTATCGACCATATATTTTGTTCTTCCATTCATCTCTGGACGGACACGTGGGTTGTTTCTACCTTTGGTTCTTGTGATGTGTGTTGTGAACATGGGGTTTGCAGATATTTCATCAAGATCCTGCTTCCAGTTCTTTTTCTTCTGTATCCAGAAGTGGAATTGCTGGATCATCTGGTAGTTCTATTTTTAATTTTCTAAGGAATCATCATACTGTTTCTGATTGTGACTACGCCATTTTACATTCTCAAAACAATGCACAAATATGGTTCTAATTCATCCACACCCTCACCAACACTTATTCTTTTTTTTCTAAATTGTGGCCATTCTAATGGGTTTGAGGTGGTACCTTATTCTGGTTTTGATTTGCATTTTCCTAATGATAGTATTGTTGAGGATCTCTCCATATACCAGTTGACCATTTTTACGTCCTCTTTGGAGGAATGTCTATTCCTTTGCCCATTTAAAAAAAGACAAAACTACTTTTCCGTTATGATTTATTACAGGATATTAAATATAGTTCCCTGAGCCATACAGTAGGGCCTTGTTTATCTAGTTTATGTATAGTAGTTTGTATCTGCTAATCCAAACTCCTGCTTTATCTGTGCACCCCCTTCCCCCCACCTCTTTCCCCTTTGGTAAGCATAAGTTCTCTATATCTGTGAGTCTGTTTCTGTTTTATAGGTAAGTTCATTTGTGTCGTATTTTGGATTCTACGTATACGTAATATCATATGATGGTTGTCTTTCTCTGACTTCACTTAGTATGATAATCTCTAGATCCTTCCATGTTGCTGCAAGTCTTTGCCCATTTTTCACTCCAGTTGTGTTTTTTTGTTTGTTTGTTTTTGTCATTGTTGTCGGCCTCTGGTTTCGGGTGTAGAGAATTTGGTGTGTAGCTGTTCAGCTGCAAGACGGCAGGGCCATGCCCACCCCATTCCCTGCCACACCCCAGTGTCCAGCATGGAGCCCTGCAGGTGGTCTATTGGTGGATGAACAAATACACATGGAGCTCTTATCAGCAAAGGAGTAAAAGAATGTGAGTCCACATATCCATTCTTGTTTCAAGAAGGATTTAAGGCTCTGGTCACATCTCTTTGGAAGCATAGTGAATGGGGTGATGAATGGAAGTAATTTGAAGAGGCTTTGAGTTGGATAATCCAAAGTCTTGACTTTTTTTTTTTTTTAAGTTTATTTATTTTGGCTGCACTGGGTCTTCGTTGCTGCATGGGCTTTCGCTAGTTGTGGCAGTTTGTTGCGGTCTGAGGGTTTGGCAGTTGCCACTCGAAGGCTCTAGAGCACTGGATCAGTGGTTGTGGCTCACGGGCTTACTGCTCCGCAACCATGTGGGATCCTCCCCATGCAGTGATCGAACTGGGGTCCCCTGCATTGGAAGGTGCATTCTTAACCACTGGACCGCCAGGGAAGCCCTTGACGTGTGTTACTTAACTACTTGGGGCCATGCTTTTTTGGTTGAGTCCCATTTTGCGTAATAAGGCTGGTCTTGATGGTGAAACTTTGCATGTGTTATTTTATCATTTCAAAATATGCTGCCATCTAGTTAGTCTCTGTTGATCCTCCATTACGAAGGCTGGGAAAGGATGATGCCGGCCTTGCAGTGGAAGGACAGAAGCATAGGCTGACCCACACGCCCACCTCTTCCCTTCCTCCTGTGCTTCCTCCGTCCTGGGTCCCGGCTCCCCTCCCAGGTCTCAGCCGCTGCCTGCCCGGGTCAGTCACCTCGTCTGACAGGTCTCAACCACCGATGGCCTGCCTCCCTCCCTGTTCCCTCTTCCACTTTTCTTCCTGTCCCACTAGTTCCTTACCTGCCACACTGGTGTCTGCCTCCAGGCCCAATGCTTATGCAGCACTGCTGCCAGAATAAACCGTCTGAAATCCAGTTTCCTCATTTTCCTGTTGAGGTTGAATTCTTCGATGTTTCCACATTGCCTTCAGGATCATGTCCACACCCTTTTATGTGGTACCTTGGCCGCCCTCAGCAGTGTGTCCTTGTTCCCTGCATCCTTAGCAGATGCTTCTCTGCCCAGGATGCTCCACCGCCCCCTCCCCGCCCCCCCCCCCCACCTGCCTACCATTGCTAGTTCTCCAGTTTCTATATCATCCCATTTATCCTGACAGGCTATCCCACCTCCCCTGCCCTGGCTGGAGTCTCCCTCACCTGCCTTGGGCTCCCTGCGTGGCTCTGTTTACCTCTCGGTACCACGTGGCCGTCTGCCTGTCTGTAGGTCTTTGTACACTTATTGGTCAGTCTCCTGACTGGTCTGTGCTCTCCGAAGCTAAGGCAGTGTCTTTTGTGTCCCATGTTTCAGCAATCAGCCCAGTGGCTCTCACAGAGTAGGGTGTTTGTGGAAGCGAGGAGGGGGAGGACAAAGGAAAGCTGGTCTGATCTCAAAGTTCATGTCTTCCTGCCCCCTCCCCACCCCCTCCACCGCCCACCAGTGCATTCTCCCGGTCCAGGGTGGCGGGGTCATGGGTGGGCTCCCAGAGTGACCCAGTCAGCTCTGCTTGGCTCTGTGGCCACCCTGGAACTCACTCACCCCGGCCTACCTTCTGGTAAACGCATCCCAGCAAAGAGAGATGACTCATGTGTGTGTGACTCAGCGCGAAGGCAGCACAGCTGGAGAGGTGGCCAGTGTGGCCGGGGGGAGGGCGGGCCGCTGAGCACCAGGGACCAGGCCTGGGACCTGAACTCCCGCAGGCCTGCCAGCTGGACCCGAGGCAGGAGCCTCCTCTGTCCGTGGAGGGCGTGGTTGCACTCGCAGAGCTTAGCAAGACTTAAGATATCTGGAATTGCATCTCATCTATCACCACTAAATACTATTTTTAATAACTTTAGTGTATGCTTATAGGCACTGGTAAGCATCTTGCATGTAACCAAAACAACAACAAAAATTATAGCAGATACATGTACAGTACTTCCTATATACCAGATACTATTCTAAGTAAGCACTTTGCATTTTTGAAGTCACCTAATTCTCACAAAAACCCTATAGTACAAGATTCCATTGTCCTCATTTTATAGATGAGGAATCTGAGGCCCAGAAAGGTCACACACAGAGGTGCCCCAGAGCTACATGGGGAAGAAATGACGTTTTCTTTATCCATTTGTCTGTCGACGGACACTTTGGTTTGCTTCCATGTCTTGGCTTTTGTAAAATAATGCTGCTGTGAACATTGGGGTGCTTGTGTCTTTTCGAATTATAGTTTTCCTCTTTTTTTTTTTTCCTGGATAAAGATGTTTTATATATATACAGTGGATTATTACTCACCCGTAAAAAGAATGAAATAATACAGTTTGTATCTACATGAATGGACCTAGAGATGATCATACTAAGTGAAATAAGTCAGACAATGACTAGTATTATACGATGTCACTCATATGTGGAATCTAAAAGAATAATATGAATAAATCTGTTTACAAAACAGAAACCGACAGACATGGTAAATAAGATTATAGTTACCAAAGGGAAAGGTAGGCGGAGGGATAAGTTAGGATTGACAGATAGGATTAACAGATGCACAATACTATGTATAAAATAGACAAGCAACGAGGAATTACGTATAGCACAGGGAACCGTATTCAATGTCTGTGATAACCAATACTGGAACATTATCAGAAAAAATTACATTTAACTGAATCACTTTGCTGTATACCTAAAACCAAAACAATATTATAAGTCAACTATACTTCAAATATTTTTTTTTTTTTTTTAAAGAGGAAGGAGTGGGTTTCCTGGTGCCCTAGAGGTTAGGACTCCGGGCTTTTGCTGCTATCACCTGGGGTCAGGAACTCAGATCCTGCAAGCTGTACAGTATGGTCAAAAAGAAAAAAAGAGGGAGGAGATAAATGACAGTTTTGATACGAGCTCAGGTTTCTGAGTCCACACTCTTAAGCCCGCCCCGCGCTTCCTCGATGAAGTCTATCATCTGCAGTCCCATTTTTACAGAGGCAGCGATTATGGCTCAGAGAAGTTGGTCACTTTTCTGTAGTCACACAGCCGGGGAGTGATGGGAGCTGGTTGTCTCCAACCCCTAGCTGCAGCCACCGAGCCCTCCTGTCCAAATCAGGGCATGCCATGGACTGGCTTCTCCTTACCGCTCCCCACTGGTGCTCCCGGGGGCCAGGTCCAGAGGGTGGGTGGGTTCTCCGGAATAAACTCTTTCTTCTCAGTCTGGGGTCACAGCCAAAGGGAAGCCCTTGATGGCACAGTCCGCTCCAGTCTCCCTTCAGTTGTGGGTTGCAGAGCACTTCCCCCCCCAGGGGTGCTCACGTGGCTCTCCTTGCCTCCGCAGACGGCGAGACGGTGCACTACCACTACGGCCCGAAAGACCTGGTCACTGTCTTGTTCTACATCTTCATCGCCATCATCCTGCACGCCGTGGTGCAGGAGTACATCCTAGACGTGAGTGCGGGGTCTGGGCTCGGAGGCGGGAGGCTGGGGGGGCGCACGGATGGAGCGGCCGCAGCTCGGAGGCCTCCATCCCTCTTTCGCAGGCTCCGGCTGGCCCTGGGGGACTGACCTCCCACACCACACTGTGGTCTCCCTCCCCCTTACCACCTCCTAGAAATGGCATTTATTCAGGAGGGAGCTGCCTGAAGTGTGTCGAAACGGCGTCATCGGGGCTCAGACGGCACGGGTTGGGGATGTTGCTTTTACATCTCGGCTAAAGACATCTACCTCGCCCCTTTCTCAGAGTGCTTGCCTTCAACTAAACACTGTATGCACGTGCAACACTCACACGAAAAAGCTTCAGCCCCTTTGTGGGGAGAGCAAAGGCATTTGAAGCTTGCCCGTTACCCATACGCTTACATATTAACACACAGGTCCCTCTCTGTATTCTTTAGAAAATCAGCAAACGGCTTCATCTCTCCAAAGTCAAGCACAGCAAATTCAACGAGTCTGGGCAGTTGGTGGTCTTTCATCTCAGCTCGGTGATCTGGTGCTTCTACGTGGTGGTGACGGTGAGTGGTCCTCGTGACTGCTGACGGCTGGGGCCTGGGCAGCCGTGGTATCATGGTGGAAGAGGGGTCAGTGGTTTAGGGGCTATGTGAAGCTGGGGAGCATCATCTGGTCCCAAAGTAAACACTCCTTTATAACTAGGACGTGATGTCATGGGGATGACCGCGTATAGCTCCATAGCTCCGTGTCCACTCCCAGGGCCCCCTCACGGTGCTGTCCCTTGAGCTGAGGTTTATCTTCATCCAGGCACCTGGGTCATGGATTGAAGAAAT